>NW_025954193.1:0-1200000 GCF_022376455.1 Epithele typhae | reverse complement strand
GCCTCAAGTACCCGGGCACGTCCTCGTGTCCATCCCTCCGCCCTCGCCCGTGAGCATCACAGAGCCTGCGCAATCAGATCTCAGAGCTGCTGCGAGTGCCAGTGCCCCGTCGACCGCAAGAACGACCGAGGGCGATGCATGTCGCTCGCCAGCCTGTGCCGAGCTGCTCAGTGCAGGCGGCTGTGCCCGACGCTGCCATGCCTGCTGCTTGTCCTCGCGGCACTTTTGGCCAGATAAACTCGTCGCCATGCGCGCCCACTCTCCAACGACTGCGACCTCCACCTCCCTTCCATTCTCACCCCCTCCCAGCGTGCATACCAGACTACGCCCCAGCCCCGATCATAGGCGCGCTCGCTCCATTTGGGTCTTCAGCCGGTGAGTATATCCAGTTTCGTGCCTGGCCGGACAATCGAGACTCATCAAACCGCTCTAGCACCCTCTTCTTGTCTCTACCATGAGCGCAGGGCTCGGCACCCTCGTCGTCGTCGTCCTCAAGGCTCGCAATCTCCGAGACAAGCACACTATCCACAAGCAAGATGTCTATGCCCAGGCTACCCTCGACGGTGATCTCAAAAAGACCGCTGTTCAGGTCAGAGGGGGCCAACACCCGGTCTGGGACGAAGAGCTTCGCTTCCCCATCATGAAGGTGGCCAACGACAAGACCAGGAAGCTCGAGATCGCTTGCTACTCCAAGGAGCCTAGATCGGACGAGCTTGTCGGTCAGGGATCGGTAGATATCACAGAAACTTTGAGTTCGGGCGAATTCGATGGTGAGTACCTGTCCTTTCCGCCCCTCCTCCCTCCTCACCTTCTCTTCGCTTTAGACTGGGTCCCAATCAAGACGGACGACGGTGGCTACCGTGGTGAAGTCTTCCTGGAGATGACCTTCTACTCCGCCGCACCTCCTCTCCAACGCCGTGCCTCCAAGTGGAATCCCAAGGACCGGCTCAAGACCCCTTCCAAGTCCTACTCCTACGCAAACGGCGCGGCGGGCGGCCACACCCCCCCGCTGCCGACCAAGGACGCCCTCCCCGCGCTCCCTGAAGAGCCTACCAGCCCTTCCGCCGCGCCCCCACCCATCCCCGCCTTCCTCCGTCCAGGCGGTGGCGCCCCGCACAAACCCGCTGCTCACTCGCCCGAGCGCCCGGCGGGTGCCGCATACGCCGCCCCGGGGCAAGGCTCAACGTCGCCTCCTCGCGGGTCGTCGCCCCCGCGCACACAGGCGAACGCCTTCCAAGGACCGACCGACTCGATCCCACCATACCTGCGCCCATCCAACGGCGCCGCGCACTCCGCGCCGCCCCGCGCACACTCGCACGGCCGCACGCCGTCGTCGCAGGTGTCGATCCCCGAGCCCCTCTTCCCGTCGCCGACACCCGCACCAGCAGAGAACGCCGCGCCGTACGGCTCCCCGCCGATCCCCGGGGCGTTCCCCGAGCACGACGCCCACCGCGCCTCCTTCTCCTACGGGGCGGCCCCGGCGCCGTACCCCCCAGCGCAGACGGGATACGCCTACCCCCGCCCCCGTCGCACACACCCCAGCCCGAGTCGAGCCCGTACGGAGGCAGCCCCTACCCCGGCTCGAACACCCCCGCGCCGGCCGCGTACGGGTACCCTCCCCAGTCCCCGCCGTTCCCCTCGCACACGCCGCAGCCGTACCCCCCTCAGCAGTCCTCATACCCTCCCCAGAACCAGCTCTACCCCCCACAGAGCCAAGGATACCCTCCCCAGAACCAACCATATCCCTACTCCCCGCCACAGCAGCCCCAGCAGCGGCCGAGCCCGCCCCAGCACCAGCAGTCGTACCCGCCTCCCCAGCAGCAACCGTACCCCCCTCAACAGCAACAACAGCCGTACCCCCCTCAACAACAACAGCAGCCGTACTCTCCTCCTCAACAACAACAACCACCGTACCCCCCACCGTCCCCGTACGCGCCATACCCCGCCTCCCGCCCCCCACGCGACCCTGCGCTCGACCTGCCCGACCCGTACCTCGAAGCGCGCTACCAGTCCCCGCTCCCGCTCCCGCCCGGCGCGGCGGCCGCAGCTGCGCCCCCGCCGAAGCACCCCGAGGCCGCCGCGAAAGCGGACAAGCGCGCGCGCGACGAGGCCAAGGCCCGCGCGCGCGCCGACGCGAAGGCCAGGGCCAAGGCGCAGGCCGAGGAGGACGCGCGCGTGAAGGCGGAGGCGGAGGCGAAGGTCAGGGCGGAGGCGGAGGCGAAGGCTAAGGCAGAGGCAGAGGCGCGGATGCGCGCGGAGATCGAGGCGGAGGTGCGTGCGGAGGCGGAGGCGGCGGCGAGGGCGCGGGTGGAGGAGGAGGCGAGGGCGAAGGCGAAGGCGGCCGCGGAGGAGGAGGCGAGGGCGCGCGCGAAGGCGGACGCGGAAGCCCGTGCCCGTGCGAAGGCTGAAGCCGAAGCTTTGAAGGCTAGGGCAGAGGCAGAGGCCAAGGCGAAAGCTGAGGCGGAGGCGAAAGCTCGAGCGAAGGCAGAGGCGAACGCACGCGCGAAGGCCAGGGCTGAGGCGATCGAGCGGCGTCTCAAGGAGGAGCGCGAGAAGGAGGAGCGCGACGCAGAGTTTGCGCGGAAGTTGGCAGAGGAGGATGAGGCCGCGTTCAGGGAGCAAGAGGAGCGGGATGCGGAGCTCGCGAGGAAGCTCGACCTGGAGCTCAATCTGTCCGCGTCGTGAAACACGCAGGGAGGTAGAGGCAGAGCGGCAGATGCTTGTCGTGGTACATATCTTTCGAGCTGAGTATAGCTGAGTATATATGTTATGCGTCTTGGATTGAAGAACGAGAACGGAAGTTGTATTATTATCGCCACTTCACTACAGATCCTACCCCATTCTATCCCCGCTGACTCGACGCTTGCTTTCGAGCGAGTAATCGTATTCCTTCGTCCCATTCGGTACTAATACATTGAGACAGCGTTCTCAAAGCAGGGTGACCACGGCGACGGAGAGAGCAGATACGACATAAGTGAGTGAGAAAAAGGGATCCAGGGAGAGAATGACGGGGGTGGTTGTAACTACCGAGATCAAGCAAGAGCGGAACGGTATGCCCGTCAACAAGGGGTGGTCCCGTCAACGGTCGCATGCACGACGGGAAAGAATAACTGAGGTAATTAAACAAAGGGGAACGGTAAGCAGGCGAACGGGTAATCGAGAGGTCATAGCGGTCATGAAGGTGAGGTGTGCGGAGAGCTGAGTGATGCTTGGGAGACGCAGAGCATGGGGGATGCATACACAACTGGGGCGCGATTAGGGGTGGGGGTGGGGGTGGGAGGTTAAGAAAGCATGGGGTATGGATGAATGAACGGACAATCGTGCAGAAAACTGCTCCTCCTTCCTCTCAACTCCAGACTTCATAATCATCCATGTCCGTCGCCTACGCCAGGTCTTCCTCCGGGTATGGTAGCGGGAGCTCGCCCAGGCGCTCGCCATGAACACGCATACGGTAAAGGCATGTGAACTCGTCTTGGCCCCAGTTGTTCTTGATGAGGAGGATGATAATGCCGAAGTCCATGCCAAGCTCCTTGATCTCGTCGCGAACGGGGAACGTCTGGATGAACTCGGGAGCGTGAATGTTGTACGTGAAGTTCGCAATGCGGATGAAGTCCTGATCTTTAGGGATGCTGCGCGGACGTTGCCCATCGTCCACCAAGTTGGGGGGAATGGGCTGACCAGCCTCCTCGGCCGCTCGACGCTGTGCGTCGCGTTGCTCGCGCCATTCGTGGATCTTGACGATGTTGTCCTGCCCCTCCACCCGACCCCATACTTCCATCTGGCGCGGCGCGGAGCGCAGGTCCATCGCGACCTCGTGAGCGACATGGTCGATGGTGATGTCGGAAATGTAGACAGGCGCTGCAAGGTTGATTCCCAGCTGACCAGTTTGACCACCGAAAGGCCAGCAGTGACCCGCGTGGATCTCGTGGTGCAAGGCGGTAACAGGTGGACGACCGATAGCATACCCGCTGCCGCCGTTGATGAAGCCGAGCACTGAGCTGCCAATCCCGGATGGGCGAACTTCGAGGGTGTCGCTCGTATACCGAGGAATAACCTTCGCGCCGCCGGAGTGGAGAGCGAAATCAACACGAGCGATGCTGTCTTTGGAGTTGCGCATGACCGCGGTATCGACTAGCTGGTTGATGAGCGCCGTAACATCCTGGCCGTCGGATGACTTGACAGTGACAGTCTTTGTCTTGCCGGTGGCAAGTTTGTTCCACCAGTCGGCGATATTCGCTGCGACCGCACCCGCCTTCGCGGCATTCTTGCCAACCTCAAGCGCCTCCTTGACGCCGCCCTCCACATTCCCGACGCGCTCGTCGAGGGCCTTGAGCTTGGCACGGGCCTCTTCGTCGCTTCCAATGGAGGGTCTCCTGGCTTCTGCGTCACGCAGGGTTTGCAGCTGCGAAGCAAGTTGAGTGACTTCTTTCTTGACAACATTGAGGTTGTCACTCGCGCTAGAGCGGAACTTGTTTTCCGCTTCTTGCGCGCGCGAGCTCTCCTTCTGGATCCGAGTCTCGAGATTACCGATATGGCTGGTCATATCGGCACGATGCCTGGCGTCCCCATCGATGTATGCGCGTGAACGGTCCGTTTCCAGAGAGAGGCTCGCAACGGCCTTCTCCAAGGAGAGTAGCCGAGCGGAGAGAGCGGCCAGGTCCGCAGCAGGGACCTCAGGAGCATGGTAAGGACCCGGACTCCCTTTGAAGATAGGAATAGATCTAGGAATAGATCCTAGGTCAAGCATTCCGCTGTTGACCGCTATCCACACAAGCCAAAGTGTAATGCCGACGGCGAAGTACTTGATGACGTTGGCGTGGATGAGCCCTCTTGCAGTCGCGGCCGCGGCATTGCCAAGGCACCCCCCGATCCAACCAAGATAAGAGACGAATCCATGGACTAGACGTCCCATCGTAGCGCCTACCGAGAACGATGATGGAGGGAACAGGGGCTCGATTTGTGGGGGGCGCTCTTCCGTCTCCGATACTGGAGCGAGCCCTTCGATGTCCATGGACGAATCCACGTTGCTCGAGTCGTAATGTGGCTGCACGGATGGTTGACGAGGCTGTGGGGGTACTGACGTCCGAAGTAACGATGCTCCACGCTGGTACGCGGTGGCACCCTGCTGTGATCGCTATAATCCTAATGAGCGAAACCGCGTTGCTCATAGGCGTCAAGACTACGCACCTGCTCACTCCCCTGCTCATCGTCTGTGCTCCCATCTTCCTCATCTCCATTGGCCCCATTAGTTTTCGTCCCCTTTCTCTTCTTCTTTCGCTTGTCGTAACCGGCAACAGGGAGTGTCGTGAGAGGGCCGCCGCCGGGGCCGACCGCCTTCTTCTTCTTTCGCCTCGTGCGTTTTCCGTCCTCCTCGAAATCTTCATCCGACTCGTCCAGATCCGACATCGACGGACGGTACGCCCTGTTGTCGGTAGACATCCTGTTCTTCTTGTGCGCAGCGACCGTTCTCCGCGACGGAGGCTTTTGTGACGCGTTCCCGGCTTGGAACTCGCGCTCTTCCGCGGAATAGTCGTAACTGGACTGGTCGCGCATACTGTCATGGCCATTTCCGAGCGCAGGAGAGCCTTCACGGAGAAGGAAAGTCGCAGGAACAAGATTTCGAACCATGTCTATGCCATGTTGAAGGGGGGTCTTCCCGCGTCCGTTGGGCTGGGCCTCCTCTTCGCCCTCGGAGTCGGGGACATGGCGTAAAGACGAGGTTTTGGAGACGGGACGAGAGACTCGCGCTTGTGGTCCTCGACTAGGGGGAGGCGCGAGGCGGCGGTTGATGGTGGATTGGGTTTCCTTTTCGTACTCGACAGACGTACTGCGAGGAACCATGGGCTGCTTGCGCGCGCCCGACGCCCAGGCTTCGTCCGGGGTCATCGCAGAACTCATGTTGGCGCTGCCTTGGGTGGTATCGAAGGATGTGGTTGCGGCTTGATGGAACGCGCTGACGATGTTCACGGACGTGTCGCGGACACTCCACGACTCGGGAGGGCGTTGGGAAGCCGTGGCTTGTGACGGATCGGGTTGGGTCTGTTCGCGCTGCTTGAGCCGAGCGAAGCGGACGAGGGCGGGCTCCTCAGAGTCGTCCGCCTGAGGCAGGGGGGCTTTGGTGGGTTTGGGGGGTGAGCGCGAGCCGGTAGTTGGTGCTCTAATCTGCTATCAGGACACGCGCGATGGGCTATATGCGCGTCGCACGCACCCGTAAGAATAAGAGTTAGGTATTCCACGGCGTTGGGGTGCGTTTGAGTTGTTCTTGTTGAGAAAGGTCTGATGATCTAGACGTCTGCCTTGACCGAGAGGTGTGCTCGAGAATGACATGTACCTCGCGTTTTAAAGGCGGCAATAAGCGCAGTCAGATATGAAGAGCTAGACGAATCAGAGCGTGCGGAGGGATCGTGGGGATGAAAGAAGGGGTGGGGCATGTAGTGGGTGCGTCGGTCGCGTGTCGTGGTGGTGGTCTACGTCGCGAACCCGCGCGACTGCCTGCCCCTGTCTCAGCGCTAGCGCGCGCCGCGCTTGGCTTTGTTTGCATACACCCGCCTTATTTGGCTGGCTTTGGCCCGCGTGTCGTCAAGCAAAGTCGGTCTCCTTGTCCCAGCCACCGTGCGAGCCACCGTAACACAGCGGACGGCATACCACACCCACGTCCGGCCACACCCCGCCGGTCTCGCTGTCAGTCAGCGTCACTCGGGGCTCGAGACTGAACATAACGACGGAGTGAGCAGGGTATGGTTGTAAGGACTAGTAGTGTGGTAGTATACATATGCGTATGTGACCAGATTCCAAAAAACTTGAACAGTTGTAGGGTCGTGGGGGTTCGTGTATGAAAATCACTGAGTGCGACACTCGGGCTCCATGCCGTCGTCCTCGTCATCGTCGTCCTCGTCATCTTCCCAGTCGGCTTCCTCGCCTTCACCGAACTGGAAACCGTGTGCGTGATCAAAGAAGTTGGAACCAGCGGGGAAAGGCCGTTCACGCACGTCCACGATCTCACTCTCCTCGAACGGTACTTCATCCACTACCGCCGGCTTCGGATCCATCTCAGCCTTCTTTGGTGGTAGTACCGCAGCAAGTGCCTACACGCGGGTTTCAGCACTAGCAACGACATAGAGTCGTTGGGAAACGCTCACATCATGGTCGATAGTTTTAAGCCAGCTTGAATCGGGCATGTCAACCTCTAGAATGACATACAAATTCCCCTTGTGATCTGGGGTCTTGTACTGGGGCATTCCCTCTCCCCGAAGGATAATGCTGTCGCCGGGCTTGATGATTTTGCCCGGTGGGCTAGTGACACGCACCCCACGACCATCTAGATGCGTCAAGAGGATGCGAGAGAAGCCCAGCAGTGCCTCCGAGAGCGTGATGTGCACCGTTGTAAGTAAGTCATTTCCTGACCGCTCAAACGATTCATGTGCGCTGATTTTGAGGGTGAATATAACGTCTCCAGGTGGGATGCCAGGCTGATAACAAGTTAGAACATACGGGTCGATGCATCGACGTCAACTTGCCTCTTCGTCGCCGGCACCGGCAAGAACGATTCGTTGCCGATCTGACATTCCTCTTTCGACGTAAATCTCTTGTCGGTTCTTCTCCTTGACTGTTTTGTTCCCCTTGCACTTTTTGCACCTGCCCCTCGAGTTCGGAAACGTATCACCGCTATAGAGCAGTAGACTCACCTGTCCTTCTCTCGAATTTTCTCTCCATGCCCATCGCACTCTGTGCATGTTGCTCTGTGCGTCCCAAGTCTTTGCGGTCCGAGCTAATAGCAATGGTTACACAGCGCCAGACAAACAAGAAGGCACATACCGCTGTGGTGACATTCGTCCATCCCTTGCCATCGCACTTTACACAAGGCTTCGGCTTAGCGCTACCCTTCGCGCCCGTACTATTCCCATAATATTGAATCGTTTCGAACCTCACTAGAAATGAACAAAACGCACCCTTTGCAAGTGTTGCAGACAACCTCCTTCTCCATGTTCATCTTCACCGTCTTCCCGTTGTAAAGGTCTTCCAGTGTGACTTCATACGGGATGTTGGTGTCTTGTCCCTTACTCCTCCTCGGTCCCCGCGAACCCGGTCCGAAGTCGAAGTTCATACTCGCTCCGAAGAGCTCAGCGAATAGGTCTGCGGGATCCATACCTCCTGGGAACCCTCCACCACCACCACCACCACCACCTCGCGACATCCCCTCCGTCCCGTACGTGTCGTATAACTCCCTGGTTTCTGCTGAGACCAGAATTTCGTAGCTGAAATTGAGGTCGCTGTGAGTAAGCAGGTGATTGACGGGAGATATGACCATACGCAGCAGCCATCTCTTGGAATCTTGTTCCGGCATTAGGATCGTCGGGGTTCTGGATTGCATGCCTAAGGAACTCCGTCCGGCGAGATATATGCATGAATTTACATACCTTATCCTGCACAGAAAGGGCCAGGGGTCAGCTCACAGAGCTTTCGGAGGCATCCGTGACTTACAGGGTGGTGTTCTCTCGCCTTCAGGAAGTTATACTTAGTACACCGAAACAAGAGACTGAGAGTATAGACTCACCTTCTTCCTGTACGCCTTCTTGATATCATCTATCGAATCAGCACATGTCAGTCTAACCCCGCGCCAAACGGGATGGGGACGGAAGACCTTCAGTCGCGGAAGGGGAGACGCCTAGAAGGTCATACAGTGCCGTTTCAGCGGGCACTGCAGAAGAGGCTCAGCAACAACGGCCACACAAAAAGACACGTCGCGTACTTTTGGGCAACGCCACGTCGGTGGCAGCGGGTGGTGGTGGGTGATGAGGCGGCTGAAACTGGAGGTGAGGCTGCAGCCGGACGGTCCTACGCGAGCAGCTTCTGGAATGGCGCGCATGCCCAAACGAAATTTCGATCGGTGATCGGAAGGCGGGCGTCTTCCATAAATTTCCGTGCATTTCATTTCCACGCCTCCTCCTCGCTCCTTTGCTCCTACCGCACCGACCCCTTCTCCTAGGTAAGCCATCGCACTTTCGTCTGCCTTGTCTGCTATGATGCCTTTTGCATACTTATCTACATTGTCGGAGCGGGAACACTTCCTCGTTTGACGAACACATGTTTTCTGAGCTCTTGCTCGACGTTGATGATCATTTCGCTGACCACTTTTCAAGGTTCAACCTTACTTTGGGGCCTTTGCGGAAAGAACGTGGGGCGAGGGAAAAGGCCAATAGTTGCGCGTCTCACCACGCCCTCGTACGTTGGGGCTCTTGTCTCATCCCTTGTCGTAGCACGTCTACCTGAATGAACTTCTACTTCGAAGCCGTCGCTGTTCTTGATAAGCTTGATGCAAAGAAGGGCTCAATCAAGGGGGTCCTGGCCTCGGTGCCAGAGAAGAACAGAAAAAGAACGGCAGCTCTAGTCATCGAAACTCTGAAGTGTGAGTGAACGGTTGTGAGCTCCCACAAAACCTCTCCGAGTAGAACACGTCGTCCTCATGCTAGCGTAGACAAGCAGGTGTTGAATGAAGTCATTGATGCGGCCCAGTTGCTCAAACAAGAGAAAAAGTTGAGTTCGCGCAACCTTGCTCTCGTGCTTGTCCACGACCTTCTACTCGCCCGCGGTATTCAAGCCGGCGATGGGCCTATCAAGCAGGCCGTACTCCGTCACCGCACGAGGCTCAATGGCGAATTCCAACGGTTGAAAATCAAAAGGGGGGCGAAGACCCAAGAGGAATTGGCGCAGACTGATGATTCTAGGGCAGGTAAGTGCAATCGTAAATGCTCTACACGCACATCTACATGTCTGCACACACCTTCAGCATCCATACCGCGATACATACGGGTGAACCTAACGTGTTGGAGTCTGGATGAAGCCCTCAAGGTGTTCGAGGCCCAGGGCTTCGAACAAGGCGATCCATTATCCTCGAAGTACGTCGCCCATCCTCCAGTATTTGTTGCTTCCTTATTCACGTCGATATACAGGAAAGCCTTCAAGATAGATGACCACATTCCCGACCTTCTCGCCTTCCATCCAAGCGTCAAGTTCACCGAAGATCCGCTTTACTTGTCAGGCAAGATTATTTTGCAAGACAAAGCGTCATGTTTCCCTGCGCATGTCCTGTGCCCGCCATCAAATGACCGCGCGCAAGTCATCGACGCCACGGCCGCTCCGGGAAACAAGACTTCGCACTTGTCAGCGATTATGCAGAACAAGGGCAAAGTATGTGCGGCGAAACATCTCACTAGGGAGCCTAAATCTCATATCCGTTCATTTCAGCTCTTCGCGTTCGAAAGAGATCGCAAACGGTTCACCACGTTGAAGAACATGTTGGCGAGAGCGCACTGCAGCAATGTCGAAGCGGTGAACTTGGACTTCCTCACTGTCTCTCCTGAAGATAGCAAATTTGCGGGGGTGACCCACATGTAAGTCTTCGGCGTCTTGCACGGGTCATGGCTGACTCCATAATATTAGTCTTCTCGATCCATCATGCAGCGGCTCGGGTATCGTCAACCGAATGGACCATCTGTTGGACAACGGTGGGTCTTCATACGTGGTTCGAAGCATGTCCCACTGATTCAGCGCATACAGAGGAAGAGGGTGACGGGAACTACGAACGTCTCAACAAGCTCGCCGCGTTCCAACTAAAAATGATCAGGCATGCCATGAAATGTAAGCGTTCTCCTGTGCCAACGTACTCGCTGCTGACCAGCATTGTAGTCCCGTCAGTGAAGAGAATTGCTTACTCGACATGCAGTATACACGCCATCGAAAACGAACATGTCGTGGGACAGGCTCTTAAAACCGAGGAGGCGGTTGTGGGCCACTTCAAACTTGCGCATAGGGAGGAGGTATTGCCTAATTGGCATCGGAGAGGTATAGCAGAAGAGATGAACGGGGAAGTCGGTGAGTACTTCGCACCTTTCTCCGAGGCTCCGAATCTCATACGGACGCAGACAATGCTTCACGTCTGGTGCGGTGTTCTCCGGGAGAAGACGGCACCAATGGGTTTTTCGTGAGCCTGTTCATTCGTGCTGGAGCAGAAGGAGAATCAGAGGGTCAGTCGAAGTTGAAACGCAAATCGGACGACGAAGCGACGAGACACCGTCCTGCAAAGAAAAAGAAGAAGCAGAGCACGGCCACTACATAGCCAAGTTTCACATTAATGTACTCGTACATTTTATTGCGCTCGAACACTCAATGCATTACTGAATCTCTCGACAATACATCATGCCGGTCAAAGACCTAGTAGTGAGTTACAGGGTAAGGTGCGGAGTCCTCGAGGATACGTCTGGTTAGAGGATGCGACGATGAGTACAAACCCAATGCTACGGGAATCCGGGGGATGGGGAAAGGATCAGGAGACCGAAGACCGAAGACCGACTGCCGCCGCGTCGCTGTTAGAGATTAAGAGGGAGAGCTGAGAACCAAGGCGGGATGCGCGAGAAGATCTGTGCGACGAAGCGGGAGGAACCTGCTGGGGAGCGAGGAGGAAGGTCGGGGGAGCGTGGTGACGTCGGCAGGCCATTAGTGAGCGGGGGCGCTGAGCTGTTGAGAGTACTGGTTCTGGTAGTACTGTGCGTAACCAGCGCCGTAGTCTTGTGATTGCGACTGTGACTGCGGGTAGTAGTTGGAGCCTTGTTGGCCGTAGTCAGATTGACCGTAGCCGCCGGGGCCGCTGGGACCACCATATCCGCCACCGAAGCCACCGCTACCACCACCACCGTAGCCCCCAGGACCGCCGCCATATGCTCCTGGAGGTGGCCGGAAGCCTCCGGGGCCTTGGTTGTTAGAGGGGTTGTTTGCGCTGCTCTGCCAGACTTCGGGGCGTCGCCATGGAGGAACATTAGAGCCGCCACCTGCAAGGTCTCCACCACCGTTCCAACGTCCGCCTTCTCCGCCGCTGGTCTTCCCTGTCTCTCCGAGCTCCGCCATGAGACTGGCGTACTCCGAGTCGAAACCGCCCTTGAGCATGGGAGGGCCACCTCCGTGCGACGCGTTGGGGTCCCTGTTCACTGTACAGTCGCGAGCCATGTGACCGGCGCTGCCACAGACTCGGCAGATGATGTTGGCTGTGAAGTTACGTTGCTCGGGGCAATCGTACTTGCGGTGACCTATACCACCACAGTTCTGGCAAATCTGGTTCTCGTCATCACGAAGGGTGCCGTTGAGCGCAGCCAGCTCGCGCAGCTGGTTGCGTTTGTGGTCGTTCTGGCCTTCGGGGGTGGAGGCGGCCTGATGCCAGATCAGTGGCGGAACTTCAAGGTGAAAGTCTGAAACTCACCGTCTCGATAACCTTGTTGATGAGCCTCACGCAAGAAGCGACTTTGTCGTCAGAGTCAGCAGTCACAAGACAGTGAAGATCCTCCTCTGCGTCTTCGGCGTACTGTTCTGGACGGGCCTTGCCCTCCTTGACACTGCCCTTGCCACGAATACTGATCTTCGCACCGCTATCCCGCTCCATCTTCTTCAGACTGTTGCCACGAGGACCGACAAGGAGACCGAAGAAGTTAATCTCCGGGAACTCCTTGACCGGGATATAGACCTTCTCAGAAGGGCGCTGGGAGCGCTTCATTTGATGGTACTCAACCGGTGGGCGGAAGTTGGGGTCGTTCTTCATAGCACGGTCGACGAGCTTGATGCGCTCATCTTCAAGCTTTTTGCGATACCGGACTTCTCGAGTGTTAGTACGGCGACCGTGGGCATCGTATGTAGGGGGAGGGGAGGGGGACCTGCAGCACGAGTGAGACCATGTTGAAATTTGTCACCCGCAAAGGAACTCACCGCTCGCGTTCAGGAGGGACGAAATCATTCAACCGAAGCTTGCGGTTGATCTCCTCCAACCTGATATGAATGGCATAGTTATCCAGAGACGCCTGGGAGACACCGTTGGCGTTGATGGCGGTGGGAAGGCCTGGGATGTCCGCCCGAGCATCTCCCCAGCGGCTGCGTCGCTTGCGGGGAGCATTAGGGTCAGTAGCTGCAGCAAGACGTTTAATACAGCGTTAGTAAGGTGTCATGTCAGTCGCGTCGCACGAAAGTGCAATGAAGGGTGGAGGGAGATCACCGGCGTCGAAATGGGAGCCAAGCGCAGCCAGGATATGATGAGTTCGTCGCGAAGCCATGTGTACTTACCGGCACCGTTGGCAGGAGGAGTGTCGCGGTCAGACCGGGAGCTCTCTCTGTCGTTTTGAGGTTGTTGGCGAGGGTAGGCTGACGGCGATGCCTGAGCTAGCTGGGGCGGCGCCGATTCTTCAACGGGCGCAGGACCAAACCTCCGGCGGTTTCCGAGAGGGACTGCACAAAAAATCAGAATCGCCCTTACTAAAGAGGAGGATATACTCACTGTCGTTGGTGCCTGTCACTTCGCGGGTTGCGGGTCGCCACATTGCTGAGCAGTCGAGGGCGAGAGGGAAGATTTGGGACAGGTCAAAGCAGTGAGGCAGCCGCTGCGTCGACCAGAGTCAGCTTTCAAACTCCGCCCTTGTGCTGACTAATACGAAAGCACTCGCTCATTCTGTGGCGGCACTTTGACTTCAACCGCTTGACTGGCCACCCCATCTCTCGTCCACTCCTACCTCACTTGGGGTCATATCTGAGAGGGCATTTCTGCGCTTCGTACACGGCTAGAGTTGTCTTCTCGAGATGTTAGCGAACAAACGAGCTGCAGATGGTACGTCCCTTCCCTTGGATCGCTTACTGAGCATCCCCCACAACACTTTGAGAAAAGCGTTCGTGGGGTTCACTGTCTCAGAATACTCAAGAGCATGCAGGCTCACCTTCCCCCAGGTCCCGCGGACTCCTCTTACCCGGCGAAACGAAGCAAAAAGGGCCAGGACGATGACGACTACGTAGATGTGGACAACTTCCAAGAAGTCGAGATCGAGTCTCCGCCGGAAACTCCTCTCGTCCCGCGTGGTGCGACCATCAATTTCACGGCTCTTACTCGCAAACTTGCCGATGCACGAGGTCCGAGGGATGGCGAGGATGGCGAGGGGTCCAGTCTAAGTGCACACAGAAGGCAGCAAGACGCTCTCGTGTCGCATATATTCCAGCAGCTGGACTTCTCCTGGCTGCACCTGAAGCTTGATCACGCTTCTCGGCCCATTTGGATCAGCCCAGAAGATGGTCACATCATCTTGGAGGCGTTTTCACCCATTGCCGAGCAAGCTCAAGACTTTCTCGTCGCCATTGCTGAGCCAGTCAGCAGGTGCGCACCTCACCCGCTACATGTAGTCATCGAGGTGTTACAACTGCATTGTAGACCTGCGTTCATTCATGAATACAAGCTTACATCCTACTCTCTCTATGCCGCCGTGTCTGTTGGTCTACAAACGGAAGACATAATAGAAGTCTGTTTGCATAATACTCGTCTACCTGCAATTGCGCTGACTGATTGATCGTAAGGTCTTGAACCGTCTGTCAAAGGTAGTGCCCTCTGGCTGCGCAGATGCCATGTTCGAGGCTCATGCGCTCATAGGTGCCTGTCCCGGAGTCCATAACTACTTTCATTCGAGAAAGAACACTATCGTACGGTAAAGTCAAGCTCGTCTTGAAGCACAATAAATACTTCGTCGAATCCAGCCATCCGGAGACGCTCCAGTTCCTCTTGAAGGACGGGACTATCAGGGGTGCGCGTGTGCACTCTGAAAAGGTGGACAACAGTATCCGCGCAGCGACGTTCACAACCTCGAAAGCGCCAGTGAAGGGAAACCTTGTGATCCCAGGTACCAAAGAAGCCGAGAAGAAGAACGACGCCAACGGCAAGGCTGGTATCAACGGAAAGACCGATGCGGAACTATTCACATCCGTCGTTGGAGTTGATCAGGGTACGTTCAGGCAGATCTTCCGTTCGCAGGGGTACGTTACTGACACCTCCTAAGATGAGGTCGAGGAAGATGACGACAATGTCCACGCCTTTGAAATTGACGATGGGAAGATAGATGTAAGAAAATGTCACTCTTGCAATGTCCTCGTCGTCACTGATAGACGATCACAGGACGTGAAGAAGCGGTGCAATGAGCTCGAGTACCCCATGCTCGAGGAGTACGACTTCCGAAACGACACTGTGAATGCCAATCTGGAGATCGACCTCAAGCCATCCACCGTCATTCGGCCATACCAAGAGACCAGTTTGAGCAAGATGTTTGGAAATGGGTGAGCACCAGCGGGGAATTCGTTGTTTTCCGTTGTCGCTGACGCCTTCGCAGTCGTGCGCGCTCGGGGATCATTGTCTTACCCTGCGGTGCTGGGAAGACCCTTGTGGGGATTACTGCAGCTTGCACCATCAAGAAGTCATGCCTGGTGCTCTGTACCTCGTCGTATGTCTTTGTTTTCTCATGCGATGCATGCTCTCGCAGTCCTGAAACGGCGCTGCAGGGTATCCGTGATGCAATGGCGCCAACAGTTCATTCAGTGGTCCAATGTGACGGACAAGCAAATTGCCGTCTTCACGGCCGATCAGAAAGAAAAGGTATGCTCATCCTCCCTCCGTCTTACTCGCTGGTATCTGTGTAAACTGAATGAAATGCGCAGTTCGCTGGGGATAGCGGAATCGTAGTCTCCACGTACTCCATGGTTGCAAACACCCACAATCGCTCTCACGAGTCCAAGAAGATGATGGACTTCTTAACATCGCGCGAATGGGGTTTCATCCTTCTTGACGAAGTACACGTTGTCCCCGCAGCCATGTTCCGTCGCGTCGTGACTACAATCAAGGCGCATTCAAAGCTCGGTCTCACAGGTACGAATAACAAATTCTTCCGTCGCGCGATATTGGCACCCGCTCATCCTCACTTCAGCCACCTTGGTTCGAGAGGACGACAAAATCGCGGATCTGAACTACATGATTGGCCCGAAGCTGTATGAAGCCAACTGGATGGAACTTGCAGCCAAAGGACACATTGCCAATGTACAGGTAAGCAGCTGCGTCTCTACGCCACTCGACATCAATTCACATCTTGAACAGTGTGCCGAAGTATGGTGTCCCATGACCCCGGAGTTCTATCGCGAATATCTCAGAGAACAGTCGCGCAAGCGAATGCTTCTATATTGCATGAACCCACGGAAATTCCAGGCGTGTCAGTTCCTCATCAAGTACCACGAGGACCGGGGAGACAAGATAATTGTCTTCTCCGACAACGTTTTCGCTCTAGAGGTACGTACACCCGCTCCTCGTTTTATCTTAGGACCTCATACGAGGCGTTGTCCGGCCCCTAGGCTTACGCCAAGAAACTCGGGAAGCTGTACATTCATGGCGGTACGGGCCAGACGGAGCGCATGCGTATCCTGCAACATTTCCAACACAGCCCGCTTGTCAACACGATTTTCTTGTCGAAGGTATTCTCTGCGCCTTGCGTGTTCTTGCGTTCTTTGACACAGCGTCTAGGTCGGCGATACCTCCATCGACCTGCCCGAGGCCACCTGCCTCATCCAGATCTCTTCGCATTTCGGATCTCGCCGGCAGGAAGCACAACGGCTGGGTGAGTATCTCGCTCCGTATTTGGATCCGCCCGCCTCCCGTTAACTCTTCGGCCGATGACCTCAGGCCGCATCTTGCGGGCAAAGCGGCGAAATGACGAGGGCTTCAACGCCTTCTTCTACTCACTCGTCTCCAAGGACACCCAGGAGATGTTCTATTCGACCAAGCGCCAGCAATTCCTGATCGACCAGGGCTACGCCTTCAAGGTGATCACCCACCTCGACGGCCTCGAGGACCTCCCCGACCTCGTGTACAAGACCAAGCCGGAGCAGATCGAGCTCCTCTCATCCGTGCTGCTCGCGAACGAGTCCGAGGCCGAGCTCGGCACGGACGTCCGCGCCGGCGAGGGCGACCTCGCGGGCACGATCACCTCCAAGGACTTCGGGCTGCCGACGCGCAAGGCACCGGCGGTGCAGCGCACGACGGGCAGCCTCACCGCGCTCTCCGGCGCGCAGCACATGTCGTACGTGGAGCAGAACAAGAGCGCGAACCGCAAGCTCGCGCGCGAGGCCGCCCCGCGCCACAAGCTGTTCGCGAAGCGCGACAAGGAAGCCGCCGCGGCGCGGAAGGAGGCGAGGACCACGACAAAGCCGGGCCCGGCTTGACGTCTTTCCGAGCTCTCCGCTTGCCGTGGTGTTGGGTGGAGATCGAGGTGGGTCTGCGGGGTGAGGGCTCGGCGGCGGTCGGTCGGTCCAGAAGTTCACAACTGGCTTGCCTTGCGGATAACCGCTGCCCGAGTGCCCCGGTCGGTCAACGGGTCTCTGCTGAGCGAGCACCGGTCGGAGGGTGGGGAACCGCACCTCGGGCGGGAATTCAGAAGGTTCGACGGGGCGCGCGCCTGGCTCGCCCGCGTCACCCGAACGCGAGCGACAAGGTGGCAGGAAGGATGATGGGGCGGTGGCGGTGACGCGACCCCGCTGTGCGCGGAGGTGTTATCAGCATGGACTGCATGCTTCTAGAGTACAGTAGCCTATGTCTGCGTTTAATCCTGATGCAGATCCCGACGGCAGAGCGCCATACGTGCGGTCGCGGGCGTAGCGCTGCGCAGTGCGGGCGGCGCGCGTGCGTTCGCTCGAGCTCGCCGGTCGCACCGAGTCCGGATCTGAGTACTGAGTACTGACTCGTCGTGCGCACCGAACCCGCCTCGTCGAGATGACATGCCGCCCGAGACCGACACCTTAGCAAAGCCCAGCTCATCCTGCACACAAATCCCGATCAAAGGAGTTTACTCTACGAGGCGACGTGTGCGTACGGCCACAGTGCTTCTCTGCCCTCGACCGCCGTAATCGTGCCTGCGGCATGAAGTACTTGCTCACGGTGGGCACTGCTGCGCATCGAGACATCCCCGGATGGCCGTCCTCGACGACGAACGTCGGTGGTGCCGACCCCCTGACTCCCGCGCTCCCGGTGCTACGGGTCCGCGTTTATTACAGCACGCAAGGCCCAGGTCGCAGTGACGGCACGCCGCCACGGTCATCATGCGCGGGCGTGTGCGCGCGGTTTACGGTTCGCCGCCCGGCGGGCGCTGCGTTGCGAGAATAGCCCACGGGAAGTCGAGAACGTCGATCGTCGTCTGGATTCGCGACGCGGGAGCTCGGGCGTGGGGCGTGCGCAGCCCGGCTGCTTACACTCTCTCCGTTAGCCACCCCCGGCGCCGCGGCGGCGGCGGACGTGCGGACGTAACTCACTACTTACGCGCCGATTTCGCTCGCTCGCCCTTCACGGGCGCGCCGTACGTCTGCGCTCGCGCGCCTCCCCCGCCGTCGTCCGCGCCGCCCTCACCGCCCTCACCGCCCTCATTGCCCTCGTCGTGGCGCGTAATCGTTGGACCACCGCGAGTCGCGTCACGCGCGGCGGCAGATCCGGGCAGCACGGAGCGAGGGGGGGCTCGCGCGTGCTCGCGACTCGCCCGATTCCTCGGGGCCCTCGGCGCGACGATGTGGCGCACCGCGGTTTCAACAGGCACCCGCCGGCAGAGCGTGGCGCAAGGTCCGCACGGAGAGTCGGAGACGATGGAGCAAGCCGCCGACGGAGGCATGCGTCGTCAGAGGGTTAATTGCTCTTGGCTCCCGCCTAGTCGCGGCGTCGGGCGCGCGCGCGCGCGCGCACATGCGGTTCCAGACTCCAGCTAGCCAGTCTCCTTGGATTCCGTGGACTGAGGACCGTGACTGTACATGTGCCGATCGCGATCGCGGACTGGCTGTGTGGAGGCCTCAAGCTTTCGAGTGAGACCCGACGAGATCAAGCGCGCGGGACGACCCGCTTTTTCGCGGAGCGTTGATGCGCTGATGCGGCGCCGCCCCTCCCGCCCCCCGACATGCACGGGCGGAGGCGCACGCGCCGGGGAACACGTACCGAGCTCCTCGCGACCGCGGGCGTCGCGGCGGGACCCACCGCGGATCCGCGCACAGCGCGGCGCGATCGGTGCGCGGGCGCGGGCGCGTATCCAACGTTCAGAGCAGTGGTGTGCGGCAGGCCGCCCGTCATCGATTCGTCTCCGACGCGCGCTGCGAAGGTCAAAATCACCACTCGCGCCTCTCCGCACCGCGTCGCGGCACAGCGAAACAATGTCGATGTGGTCGCACCGCGTGGCCGCGGCCAGGCGCGCCGAACGCGCCCGTGCGCGCGAGGAGAACCGCACGACCATCACGTTCACCGCCGCCGCTCTGAGCGTGGTGACGGCGGGCGGCGCGCGTCGACGCTCGCCCGCGCGACCTCGCCCGAAGCGAGAACAAGGGGCGCACCGGCGGGGGAGAGGGGCCTGCGCCCGTGGCGGAAACCGCAACGGTCGCGCGCCGCGGGCCCATCGCAGGCTCGCAGTCGCAGAGCGACGAGTCGGCGTGGCGTCGCGCTGCCGGCGGCACGGGCGACCCCGCACTCATCGGGCGGATGGCAATCTGTGATCGCGGGGCGGTCGAAACACCCAGCGCTGGTGGGCGCGAATTGAGGGCGAGGGCGAGCTCGATCGGGCAGCAGGCTGGCACGGCGGCACTGCAGCAGCATGATCGTGCGCTCCGTGTGTCCGTGCGTATTTCACATGGGGGGCCCCTGTTCGCGCGAAACATATTGGAAATCCGGCACGCGGGACTTTGAACGATGGGCGGCGGTGCAAGGGCCTCCCAAATCTTGAGTGCGCGCACGCGAGCGTGCGGTATTTGTAATTCGCGCCTCGTATGCAGCCAAAATCAAGATGAAGACGGAGGAGATGGACGGCGGAGATGGTGGGCGGGAGGTGTCTTTGATAGATGCGACGCGGCGACTCGCGAGGTCGCCGTAGCGGCTCGTTCCCCGCCCGCGTATCGCTGCAGCGCGGCTGGATAACAATGAATATTGAACGATCGAGAAGCGGGGTCGCGTACGTCACAAGATTCGCCCGCGGTCAAGTAGCCGCTTGGTCGGTGCTTGATCAGGCGCACGAGGACCATCTGAGAAAGTTGAAACGTTGACCCTCCTCGCGGCGAAAACTATGAGGAGAGTGCGCGATGGCGTGCTCGAGTTAGTCCAGCGGCCGCATGGAACGAAGAAGGTTGCGATGGCCTTAGCATATCTCGACGGGCGTGCCGCCGGGGAAGCAGAGCGCAGTTAGTTCGAGATGCACAGTCGGGGTTGTGGAGTGTGCGTGGGTGCGGTCGTTGGGCCGGATTCGCGGTGGGGCATGGGCAGGGATCAACGTTCACCGGCGAGGGATGGGCGGTCTGGGACGCCAGAACAGAAGAGGTGAAGATGCTGTGTGGGTGAGGAGATGCCGATATTCAATGCATGGTTCCGGTTCGATGGAGGAGGCTGGAACGGCGGGAGGGGGACTAATGGGGAAAAGAGTACTCAAGCTCAAGCACAGCAGCGTGGGACGTGCTGATTGTGGGGTCGCGAGGGGGCACTGTGCGCGAGTGCTGGGGTGGACCCTGTCCGCGAAGTACGGGGGGCGAGAGAAGGAGGACGTGCTGAGTCAGGAGGCGCTTGCCGGCGGCTCTCCAGGCTCTGGGCGGCTGATGAGTGCGCGACGATGTGGCCGGATCGGGCAGGCACGGGCGGTTATCTGGGCGGCTGTTCTCCGTCGTGCCCGAAAGCAAGTGTCTGAGGGGGAATCAACGCTCGCCGACATGGCCTCCCCCTCCGCGCCCGCGTCAGGCCGATGTTCGCGCGCTGGACGATCCGACGACGTGTGCCGTCGACGCGACAGCGCCCCTTCGCACGCCCTCCGTTGTGCCCGGGAGAATCGCGCGACGGACCAGGGAGACGGCGCTGCTAGGCCCGGGCGCCCACCCCGTGCCCGCCGCCCAGAGAGCGGGAGGACCCCTAGGCCTCGGGAACGCGCGTGATGGCCCGGGACCGCCTGGACAGCGGCACGGAGCGAGACGAACCGAACGACACAGGTGCGGTTCGCTCCGGGTTCCTGGCCAAAACGGAAGGCGGACCGCCAAACGGACTGTCGGCGACTTAAACCGATAGCATACGGGCTGCGAGTGCGCGGCGCGGTGGTCGGGCAGCATTGCGCTGATGGGCAATCTCACCGCTGCTGATGTCGCCTGCCCAGCGGTCGGCGGTGGGTGCGAGCGTCGTTGGGCGGCGACATCGGCTCGCAGGCGGGGTCGGGCGAAGGAGGAGGAAGAGTTGATCGACGAAGCACCGCCATCAAAATGCCCCGGCAATCGTCCAAATGGCCATCCACCCCCAGCACCTGCCCCCGGCGTCTCCATCTCTCTCTTAAGCTCCCTCAACCGCAACCGCCGTCCCCCGACCGCCGACCGCACGCTGTGCTCTCCTCCCGCCGCCGCCGCCTTACCCCTCTCCCGCTCGCCCACCATTACCGCCACAATGTCCTCCTCCAAGCGCGGCCGCAAGCGCAACGATAACCTCCCACCCAATCGCGCCAGAGACGTTCAGAGAGCGTTTCGTGCTCGCAGGGCTGCCCATCTCGAGGTGAGCACTCCAGATCGCCGATCGCGGCCCCCGCTCACCTCCCTCCAAGGCCCTCGAGTCCCGTGTATCCGAGCTCGAGGAGGAGAACAATGCTCTTCGCGCCGCCCTCAATCTCCCACCCGCAAACCGCCCTGCACTCGGCAAGGGCCCCACAGGCAAGGATAAGCCCAAGAACGGCAATGCCAAAGACGGCGCTCCCAACGTCTCCGCCCTCCTCTCCAACATCGCATCCGGCGGCGGCTCGCTACCCCCCATGAGCCGCACCGAGTCACCACTATCCACCGGTTCTGGGAGTGCGCACTCCATGTCCCCCGATCCAATCGGCCCAGGTCTGTCCCTTCCCCAAGCGTCTTCCCCCAATGCGCTCGATCCCGCCAACTGGAACGATTCCATGTTCGGAGAGAAGGATTCCGACCGGCCCTCCACCAACTCTTTCAATCTCTCCTCGTCCGCATCCCACAACAGCTCTCCCTTCCCCCAACTACCACGGCCACCCACACACGACATCTTTGCCCCACAAGCCTTCTCCGCCGGCGACGACAAGTCGTTTGGCTACCTCCCGTCCGAAGAGCGAAGGTCCTTCAATGGCTTCTCCCATCTCCTCGGCGCGCAGTCTTCACTACCCCCATCAATACAATCGGGCGGCGACGATTCGGACCTCGCGCCCTACCTCCAGCGACGTGCGCTTACTGAGCCCGATGGCTTCAGGACATTGCTTCAGATGGCTCACGCAGGGTCACAACACGGCCTCGGCCAGCCCTCGCGCGCCGCGGCCGCCAACGCGCTCCTCAGCGTCGTCGACACACCACTAGCGGAATTCGACCCGGAGCGGAGGTATCCTCGGTTACGCTAGACGCGACCTTGACGGCGCGCTGGCTGAGGGCTGGTGCCTGGCGCTGCCTCGAGCCCGTGCGCACCCTCGCCGCCTCTCTTCTCGCTTTCGGGGCCTTCCGGAGCTTCTGCCCTATATCGTATGTATCGCTATTCTAGCTTATGGCTCGCCGCATTCCCCCCTCGCCGTACATCCCCCCCGCCTCTCGTCGCTCTTGTTGCGCTGCCCCACCCCTGCTTGCAACACCAAACCCCTCCCCACACCATCGACCACCTCCCCGTTTTCATCGCATGTCCTCTCGCTGTACGGTTATATTTGCTGCATTTTACTCCTACGCTTATTGCCTCTCTCAGCTCTCCCTCCCTTAAACGCCCGCCTCGTATCGGTCGAGCACTCCGCTTCCAGGATACGTACATGCTAGCCAGCGCAGGGCACGCCCCGCCTGGGGCCCCGACTGTATTCTAAACGCTCTCACTCTATCTGTCTACCTCTCTCGCCCGCCCGCCCGCCCTTTCTGCACCGCGTGTGAACGCCGCGCGGGGAGTCACGACGGCGACGCACGGTCGAACCCGCGCGCTCGCGCCCGGCGCCCAGCACCCGCGTCCACCCACCTCGTCGGCCGGACCGGGGGACTCTTCTCTGGCGGGCTCGCGACGACTCGCGGGCTTCGCATTCGGAATCGCGCGCGCGCGTGGGCGCTGCGCACGCGTTCCCGTGTGCCGTCGGAGCGGCGCGGGGTGTGTGCGGCGGTAGACGTCGAACCGCGCGCGGTGGGAGCCCATGGTCCAGACGTCTGGCGGCGGCTTGCTCATCGAAAGCGGGGTCACGTGGGGTCGGTATGGGCATTGCGTCACTGACGCGGTGGACGGCGAGCTGATTGCTAACTGAGCATGCCTGAGGTCTATAGGGGGCTTCTCTGTCTAGGCCTTTCCCTTTTCCCCGTGCACCAGTCTAAGGACGGGGTTGTGGTCCCGCCGCGATCACTCGTCGAGCGCAATCACCACTCGGTCGCGTGGCGGGATGCTCTCGGCGAGCAGCAGTGGCAGACCGCAGTCCGAACGTTCAACCTTCGACGCGCGCACGCGCGCGCCGCATCGCACCCGAGCCCAGTGCGGGCGAGACGTATCAGCACTCCAGTTCTGGCCCGTGCGCCGCGCGATTCGGAAATCGCGACGCCGGCCTCCTGTATGGAGCCCATATCCGAAATCGCCAAACGGGTCCCCCGGCCGCCGACGTCATCGGGCGGGTTTCCGACGGGCCTCAGCACTCTCACGAGACCCGTTTCGCGTGCGATGCGCGAGGGCGTGCCACTGCTGACTCGACAGAAGAAGATGTCAATCCGAATACGCAGAACGTCGGGGCTCGGGAGGAATCGCCGCCCAGGAAGCGTTACCGCGGCGGGCGACTGGAGGCCCCACCGAAACCCAGGCGAGAACGCGCGCTGGAGCGGACGAGCGGGATCCGAGCGCAAGTTTGGACGTTTGAACGTTTGAACTCTGGGTTCAGGGTGCGGATCGAGGAGAAGCGTGCGTACGTACGGAGCTCTCGGAAGCAGCGACCGTAGCGCCGCGGGTGCGCACCCGGACGTGCGTCTAACCCCCACCGCGCGCTTCTGCTGGCCAGTCAGCTGAACTTCTGCTGCCAGTGGTCGGCCACATGCCGCCCTCAACCACGGGCACGGGCTGGCACTACTCGCCTCCGTGGCCGGGGGACCTTGCAGCCGTAAATCCTCAGGACTCAGGGCGCGCCGTTGAGGCCTTTACGTGCGTCGTGCTCGGTGCCCTGGACCGCCCGGGCCGGTATGGCGGTCGTTGCGCGTTAGTCGGGTTTGTACCAGTGGTTGGCACGTCTTCTCCGACGAATCGATAACTTCCGGAGTCATGATTTTTCAGCAGGTAGCCTACTCCGAGCCCTGCCGGAGATTCAAGGCGGCCTCGGAAGGAATAGCGAGGAGCGACGCAAGTCATGACGCGTCCGATGCCGAAGGCTCAATCGGTGCGCTGTCGACCGAGCGTGGTCAAGCCCGGTTACACCTGCCCACCCACGGCCTCGACACCGCCCCTCCCCGCCCGAGCTGGAGATTCTCAAAGACTCACGTACAGGTGTCGAATCCCGACCGGCGTGCACCTCTGGCTTTGGCGACTCGAGTGTGCGGTGACAAAGCACAGAAGCGCGCACTTAAGCAGCTATCTCCTACGCACCTCAACGTACTTCCCCGGTCGGGGAGCTGTGGGTCCCTGATCGCGGTGCGCGTTGCGATGCATCTCCAGATCCGCTTGTGGGCCCTCGGTCGGTCGCCCTCGGTCGCCGCGCCTCGGAGGAAGGGTCGTCTGCTCGGTCAGCGAAGCTCGCAGGCTTTCGCAAGGTGCCCCACATGAATCCGAGAGTGTCACCGTGCCGTACAGCTTCACTTTCTCCGCGCAGCGAGTGGAGTCTGGGTCTAAAACATCGGCGTTCGGGTTGCGCGCGTCCCAACATGTTCATGGACTCGCGTGCGTAGCGCGGGTGGCCTGTACTAAGTTACTAACGTCGGTGGGTCCGGCGGCCCGCCAAAGTCCGCGAAGAAGGAGAACGAATTGCACATGGCTGCCTGCTCGAGACGACCGCGGTGCGTGGCGTCGGTCGCGACGAACGCCCCCAGATCGCGCTACGTCGCGGCTTCAAGCTTCAGGCCTTCAGGAGCTGTCGTCTCCACAGCGCGCGCAAGGGCGCGCGTCGTTGATTCGCACGCTATTCTCTCTCCGATGCGCCAGTGAACGGGGGTCCTCGCGCGCGCGAGTAAGGACGTCCCGGCACTGGCAATGATCGACGTCGCGATCGCCACCGCCCGCCGGCGTGCATTCGGGGATCCGGTGGCGCAAACGAGGGGGGGGGGGCGCCCCGCGGTTCGAACCGGTGCGGTCGCGCGAGCGCCCGACGGAGCAATGCAGTCCTCCGAACTGCGAACTGCACCCAGACTCCAGTCCCCATCTGTTTGGCGCGGATGCAGACCTGAGGCCTGAGTACTGAGTAGTCGCCGGAACTTTGGGACTCAGAAGGAACACCGCTCGCGCGCGCGCGCGCACCAGGACCATGTCTCGGCGCTCGGCGCGCGGTGCTGTACGCGTCGAAATCGGCAACGACTAGTGGGCCTCCGGCGACAAAAAAGCAGCGGGTCCCCCGCGGGGATCAGCGCCGAACGCGCGCGCGAGAAGCCGCGGGGGGGCTTCGACCATCGCGATTTCGTGCTTCATGGGCGAGCAGGCGCGCGCTCGGGCGGGGAGGTGGGCAGCGCATCCGGCCGCTACGCTCTCCGCCTGGCGCCCGCAGCACGACGTTCGACGTTCGGGTGTGGAGGAGGCAGGCCTAGCTAGGTTCCGCTGTCTGATGCACCGCACTCCTCGACGCCGGACAACACTGGGCTCGCGCTCGCAGATCAGTGTGGGTGCCACGATCAGAGCCCGACGATCACGCCGCCCCCGCCAGGACGGGAGCGTGGGCTGCGCGGGCACGCCCGCGGGACATGCGGGCTGCGTTGCGGGCTTGGGTCGCGCGAGGGCGCGGCCGTTGCGCGTCGGATCATGATTGCGCTGTGATGAGTGCCGGGCGGGCGGCGTGCAGCGTGCTCACTCGTCCCTTTGCGCGGCGCGCCTTCGATGGAGGACCGCGGGTGCGGCGGGAAGGGCGACCTTTGCGCGCTATGACGGAGAAGATGGCTGGACTGTGGTACGATGAAAGCGCGTGCCGGAGTTTTGACAGATGGGACCTGTCCGGTCCATCGGGGTTTCGCGCGGTAGACTTGGAAGTGCATCCGAAGATGTCTGAACAGCGAACGATGAGTGGAAACGTGATGTGGAAGTCGATAGCACGGGGGACGGCAACAGGATGTACGGTGAGAGCTACAGAGATGTAGGAGTTCAGTGTAGCCGAACTCAATTATTCTGAAATAGCGGTGCAAGGGGAGAGCGATGGCATCGATGCGTGGCCGAAATCAACGCGACGGCGTTGAGGTACAGCAGTAAGCAAGAGATGAGAGTGGATGTACAGGCGAATTTTTGACTGGACCCAGTCAGCGGTGCGCAAGAAGCCGACGATAGACAAGGCGAGTGATTATGGTGTGTGTTAATGAGTTCAGAAGAAGGCGGCATACCCGCCGCATGAGACGAGACTGCGGCTGGGATAAGACGGGCATTGACGTGTGTGGGCATGTGATAGGACGACGACCGCCGCCACCAACACGCCCTATTGTTCTTGACAGCGAAGACACAAGCGATGACAGGGCGACGTGGGCTACCGCGTCGGAGCTTTGGGTGACCGGCGCCAGCAATGCGGCCAGGTCGAGACGCGAGGCGCCAGGGTACAACGAGGGTTGAGGCATCCGGCAGGTCGGAGGGCCGTGTGCCTATCGGTGGATCAGCCGCGCGCGATGTGGGTGGGTCGTACGGAGAGGTACAAAGTGAGATCAATCGCCGATATTGCGTTCAATGAGTGATACTCACCTGGAAGCACAATAAACAGAATATTGTACAGAGAACGCCGATGAACGAGATGCAACGGTCACAGCTTGGTCCAGTCGACACATCCATCCGGGCCATATTTCTCTTCCAGCCAGTCATTGGCTTTCTTGAAATGACCATTCCCCAAGAACCCACGGTTCGCGCTAAGCGGCGACGGATGCTGCAAAACCCAAACGACGAGCCGAAGGAAGGTCCAGGCGCCGCAGCCAGGGTTCAGTACGGCACTTATCTAAAGCTGACTGAGCAGGAACACTCACGACGCTGGTTAGGATAAGGTGCTTTTTCTGGATGCCCGAACACCGAGATCGCAGACTGAGCTCGATAGCAAGGGTCGGGACGGTGACCGAGACGAACCTTGTCTAGCTTTGCCACACGCTTACCAGCCCAAGCGCCCCACGCGAGGAAGACAATGCCTCGGCCTCGGCCTGCCATGGCTCCTTTGCTTCCAAGGTTCGCACCACCGAATTTGTCGACGACTTCGACCACCTTGTCCGTAAATTCTTCCCATCCCTGCTTCGAATGCGATCCAGCGTCACCGGCGCGAACTGTCAGTGCTGTGTTGAGTAGCAAAACGCCGTTCTCCGCCCACGATGTCAGGTTTCTAGGAGAAGGTGAGCGCGGAACAACACACAGTGGGACAACACAATCACTCTCACCCGTGCTTCGGAGGTTCGAAAGATGGATACTCGTTACGAATCTCCGAGTAGATCTAAGACACGAATCAGTGCTTCTGAAGACAATATCACGGCGCACCACGTACGTTGCGCAAAGAAGGTGGAACGGGGATGCCGGGCGGGACCGAGAAGCATAGCCCTAACGGACGTGAGCAAGACAGATGGAAGCCAAAACATTCGACATACCGTGGGCTTGTCCTGGGCCATGATACGGGTCTTGCCCGATGATGACGACCTTGACGCGCCCAAGTGGTGTGAGATTCGACCAAGAGTAGATGTTTACAGCTGTTGTTGGTCAGACATGGGACCATGGGCTCATTGGCTACGAGGTACTCACGCGCCGGGTATACTTTCAGCTTTGGTGCACTATCGTCGGGGCCTTTGACGCCCTGATCATAGAGGAACCGTTTGAGTTTCAAGAAGTAAGGCTTCCTGATCTCTGTATGGAGCAATTTCAACCTAATGAGCGTCAGTCAGACGTGTCGCCAACACGAGTATGAGGCTATGCACCAGCTCTTGCCCATTGTGGCGCACTCCAAAGCAAGAAGTTTCCTCTCTTCATCGGAGAGACTCTTCTCAAACTCCGCCAAAGAGAATGCGATAGAATTGAGGGTGGGGTTGGCGCTGAGCGCATTGGTTTTGGCCTTCTTGGCAGCAGGGGGAGTGGAAGAGGGGGCTTTGGAGAACATATCTGAAATAGACATCTGACGCTTTGTAGCTCCCGTGGCTGTTTTCTTCTCCGGTGTAGCTGCGTTTTTCGTCGGGGTCGCGGTGGGTGTGGTGTCTCCCTGGACAGAGACCGAGACATTCTCCTTCACTGAGGTCTGCGAAGACGACAGGGTTGAAGGGGTCTCCAGATCTTCCAGAAAGACGGGTTCGGGGTTTTTGGGCATTTGAGACTCTTGTGTCCACACGGAAGTCCAAGATGACGCGTAGTGAGAGGGCAGAGGGGGGCAGGTGGACTCAGTCTCGTGAAGGGAGTCGAGACGCGTCGCGCCCGACGCGAAAGTGGCTGGCTCATGGGCGTCCGGACACTGCCGACATCGCGTAAGTATTTGATCGACGCCGGCCACGTGCGGGGTCCGCGCCGCCCGGGCAGGCGCCAGACGAGTCGGTGTCCAGAGGCTGCGTCGGACTCGAAGGCCTGTGACTCTGAGCTTTCGGTCTATAGCCATCTGGCTACAGTCGGACGACCACCGCGAGTACCCCCTCCCTCCCGCTTTCCACTGCCCCCTCTGCCGGTCCCGCGCTCGCCAAACTGCCTCGCTCGTCCTCTTCGCCATCCCCGCCTGCCCGGAAGCCCGCCCAGCGCGCCCAGTCCAAGCGGGCGCGCGCGTCCCGCCGCAGGCCCTCGCAGCCTTCAGGAGCCCTTCCCCCGCGCGTAGAGCCGTCGCAGACACAAGGGTGGAGCTCGAGTTACCAGGCCGGCGAATCTAGGTGCGCTCCTTTCCTTCTCTGTGCTCGGCGTGGGGTTCACGCTGGGACGTGGGACGCTCCAGCTCCGATTCGGGCGTCCTCTCGAGCGAGGACGAGGGCACGGACACCGGCCGCCAGGATGCCCGCGGACGACAGCCGAGCCAGCGGAAGAAGCTGGGCCCACAGCGGCGCGACTCGAAGGGTGTGGGGACGTTCATCACCCGCCAGGGCAGCGGCCAATCTCTGTCGAGCCATTCGCAGCGGGAGAGCTCCTCCCAGCTCTTCGAGAGACGGACGTTCACGCGCTCGCGCTCCCCCGCGGTCAGGCCACCGTCGGACGGACAAACGAACGGCTACACTCGTCCAGGATCGCCCTCGCTGTTCGCACGGAGCAAGTACAATGCGCCCGCAGCGATTCGTTCGCTCTTCCCGAGCAAGGCGAGCGTTGGGGTGCCGGGCCTCGGCTTCAAAGCGTCATTCGACACTCGGCAGGCGTTGGAGAACGTCATTCTCTTGTGCTCTGTGGGATTCGCGGCGGTGAAAATTGGGGCCTTTGCGGACGGCCCCTTCTCTCCAGATATGTGGATATCTATAGGTGCGTTGCATATCCTCGCCATCATTCCTGTGCGTCCACAGCGGCGAAACAAACCGTGCTACATCATGAGTGTTGCCCGGGTCGATGCTGGGTGGCCTCGGAGTATCTTCAGCAACGGTGTTGTCAGCGTCGGGCGAGAGCTCCTTCGAGGCCATTCTAGCAGACAACGCCGACCATATGCATCGGCGTCATGATGGCCGTGTATGCTTTTCACATGAGACACAGAATAGCCACGCCTCGGGCTTGCTGGATGGGCGGTGTGGGATCACTTTGATCCCGTGATTTTCCGAGAGTGACTTCTTGCTGCGACTCTCGCGGTCGATTTCTACCGACCAGTTCGGCTCGTTACACGCTGTTCGTTTGTGTCTGGGCAGGAATGGCAGCTTTCTCAAAACCATGTGTTGTGTCATGATATTGACGTGTTCATCCTGCCGCAGAACTTGCATTACTAGTCATCGCATCCATTTTGTACTGTACATGGACTAGAGTTACGTGGATTCGTACAACTCAAGACCGTGCCTCACGTCCACAAACACCACCATCTCACCCCTCTTCGCCCCTTCTCCGACCTGGCGAACGAGACAATAGACGGGTTCCTTCCCCCCTCAGTCTAAACAACGATACTTCTCCAAGAAGTCGGGACACAGGCTACGTGTGGATGACGGTGCCTAAAAATTATCGGTAACTAGTGGTCCAGATCTCCGTGAAATGTCATCATGCTGACAGCACCTCAGAAACTCGCAAGACGACGGGATCCTCACTGGACTGCTCGTTGGACCTCTCATGGCTGCCTCTTTGTTGTATATTTCCCTCAACATGTCATCCTCGACACCTCCAAGCGACCCTGTGCCCCCCGGTTGGCTTCTTGAACCTCCCATGACACTACCTAATGCTGAACACCCGGTCACCCCACTCGAGGCCCTCTTGCGGTCCAGGCGCTACGCTGTCAGCCAGGCCACTTTTTGCGCTACCATTCTCCTCGTGCATGTGATTGCTTCTTGGGTTACAGAAGCTCGGCACAGGAGAAAGATCGTAATCCCGGAAGGCGAGGTTAGCTCAGTGCCCAGAAAGGAGACTCGTCGGACATACCTGTATGCGCTCTTCTCGGTTAGCGTCACCTTGTGGATCCTGTGTGTCCGCATCGCGATGAAGGAAGCAAAACTAGGCATCTGGCAGAGTGCGTCACTCCTTTTAACCATTGCTTCTCCGTTGGCTCACATGAGTGCGCATTAAGGCATGTCTTACCACGAAGTGGTTGCAAGCGCGCTTTTCTTTCAGTTCTCTCTTTATTCTTGTGTTCGTTTTGCGCACAGAGGGTTCACCTTCGGAGAATGTGCACTTGTTTCTTTCGGTGCCACCATCCTATTCATGGAACTAATGAACATCACACTTGCCAAAGTACGTTGAAGTAACTTCACATGATCTCTTCATCTGACTCGTGTCTCTGTAGCTATTCCCCGCTGTGACCCCATACATCAAGACATTCCGCCTACCCACCCCCCTGCTCATATACCAGATTGCACTGATTCCCGGCTCACTTCTCACTGGCTTCCTCCTCTCCCCTCTCCTTTACCTCTCGCGCCACATCGCTCAACGCCCTGTCCGCCGGATGCGTTACCCCGAGGAGAAGATGAAACACCGCCGGCTGCTCGCGCTCGGCTTCTACGTCGGCACACTTCTCATCGTCGGCGGCCTCATCGGCATTTGGGCGCAATGGTGTCTCGACGGGCGCAACCCGTGGGTCTACCTCGCGCTCTTCCTCCTCGCGGGCGAGAACAAGTGGACGCGTCCCGCTCTCGTGGCCTATTGGGGTCTGCTCATCAGCTTGAGCGTCGCCGGATGGACACGCCAGCTCGCGCGCAGCCGCCGCTGGCGCCAATGGGCCATCGGCGGGCGGGCGCCCGGTAGCGTCCAGCTCAATGCCGGGCTCGTGGACGGGATTGTCGTTCCGACGAGCCCGCGCCACGACACCGCCGGGATCGCCCCTGCTGCGGTCGTCCCGAACGGCCAAGGGACGGCGGGGCACAACGTTCACCCGCAAGCACCTGTGGCCGATGCGAACGGGGGCCCGCGCGCCGCCGCGACTGCGGAGATGGGTGACCCGTCGAGCAGCGCGTCCGCGACGCCGCCCCCTGGAGAAGGCTTGGGGTCCTACCGGCGGCACTTGCCCAACCTCCCGAACCTCCCAAACCTTTCGAACCTCCCGGATTTACCCAACAGCGCGAACTTCTCGAACGTGGCAACGGACTTGCTCGATGCCGCGGACAAGCACGTGCCGACGCTGAGCGTGAACGCGCGGCGCAAGTACTTCCACGCGCTCGCGGTGGTCATGTTCGTGCCTGGGATTGCGATCGACGTGCGTCACTCTCTTGTACTTTTCGTTTGTTCGTTGGGATACAGCGCGATCGTGCGACTGATTGTCGGAGGCATGCCGTGCCCGAGGATGTCGCACGAGTCGCTGAGGCGTGCGGGGGACTTTCGAGGGGACGGCAACTGTCCCTTCGTCTCCGCTCATACACACGACAAGCCAAGCGATACGGGTGGCGTCAACGACGCTGGCATCCTTTCTTTATCGTCATGGACGACCTAGCCTTGTGGCGATGTACGTTCCGCTACCGTACCTAATCGGGCGTGCCACACCTTCATTGCGCAAGCTTCTGTTCATGGAATGATTAACCATCGCCTGCGCCTCCGCCGGCTACCCGTCTTTACCCCATTTTGCTACCTCCGGTGTTTTCAACTGACGTGGTCTCGCTTGTGTACAGCCGGCGTTCACACACCTCGCCTTCAGCGGCGCGTTTGCGTTGTTCACGTTCGCGGAATACGTGCGCTACTTTGCGTTGTACCCGTTCGGCGCGGCGGTGCACCTCTTCTTGAATGAGTTCCTAGACTCGAAGGACAGTGGGACCGCCATCCTCAGCCACTTCTATCTTCTCACCGGGTGTGCGAACTCGCTCTGGTTCGAAAGGTCGGTCTCCTCTCACGTCTCCCTTTCTTGACCCTTGAGACTGACCCAATCCTCTCGTGAACCACAGCCCGACGCGACTCCCGCAATTCACAGGCACGCTCGTCCTCGGGGTCGGCGACGCTCTGGTGCGTTCCAATGTCTCTTGATCGCGCTCCCAATGCTCACCGGTCTCCTTTCCGCCTCCCCGGTCGCTCCGACTTTACCTCGCGTGGCCGATCGCCCGCCCGCTCTCCCATTTCTCCGCCGCTCCGACGCTCGGTCTGCTACCACCAATCACGATTCCCCGATCCCCGCTCGCGTGCGCCGGACAGGCGTCGATCGTGGGGAAGCGGCTCGGGCGGTTCCGATGGTCCGCCGCGAACCCGAAGACGGTCGAGGGCAGCGCGGGCTTCGTGCTCTCCGTGTGCGCGTGCGCGGGGCTCCTGCGCGCCTGTGGGCTCGTCGAGCCGTTCGAGGTGCGTCGCCCGAGGCCGTGCGCGCGCCCGCACGGGAGGCTGACGCTCTGCGTGACAGATGGGGCGCTTCGCTGTCGCGGCGGCGCTGGCGGGGTGCCTGGAGGCCTTCAGCGTGCAGAACGACAACCTGACGCTGCCGCTGTACATGTGGGCGATGGTCGTGCTTCTGGATGTTGTGCGGGCGTAGGTGTAATGTAAATGATGACACCCCGACTCGCGCCTGTGTTGTACGTCCGGTGAGGACCCGTGGACTTTCCAAACGCCCAGGTTCTACGCAGGTTCTACGCAGCCTGCAATGCCCCGTTCGGGCAGGTCAAAGGCTCCCTTCCTGGCTTCAATATATGTCTTCTCTGTTGAAATTCGCAGGAACAGCGCCGGTTCGACCTTCGGAACCCGAAAGGTGGTTTCTATGTTGTAATTTGTGAATTTTCTCAGGGCATGCGCAACCTGAAAAGAAGCCACCACGTCGGCGACGCGAGTAGCGCGCACCGGGCACAACCTAGAAGACAGTGCCTGAAGCGCGCAAAAATAGTGATTAACAAGAGTAGGTTGGAGCAGCTGCGCAGCGAAGTGGTACAACTTGACGGTGTCAGGCTTGCTCCCCTCGTCGAGTACGGTTCATGGCCCTCGGCGGCTGCGTACACTAAAGTCATCAAGCTCTTCTACTAGCGTGACGAGCGGGGTCGGCGGTGGCAAGACTATATCCGTCACATCGTGGGCCAAAGTTCATGGTCCTCCGTGACGCGTCACATGAGCTTGAGGTCGACCTTCGACGGGAGGGGCCGGCCGGTGTCGGGCTACGGAACTTTCCGCCCCGCACTCCGTCGGAAACAGTCTCACATCCAGCTAGCACGCTACGTTGCCACGATCCATGGAATGCGCGCCGGTCTACGAGCTTGAGCTTGAGCGCTTGAGCTCTGAGCCTGTGAAAGGAGAATTTTACGAAGATGGAAGGGCTCCACAGGGTGAAACGGTAGGGAAGCCCACCAAAATGCTGGCTCGGCCACCGCGGTGTCGTGGAAGCTGAAGCCGCGTCAGGTGCAGGAAGAGGAAAGGTTGAATATTCTGCGGGGATCTAGACCGTCTGGAACGAGCCGACTGTTTTGCCGTGTTCCCGTGTTCGTACTGTTCGGGACCCTCAGACAACTGTGGAGGCCGGCTGGCGTCAAGACCGCGATGACGTAGGCTCTAGGCGCGCGAGGTTGTGCCTGCCTGCGCAGAGAACAGGGTGGCAGTCTAGAAAAAAATTGGGACACGGTCTGGTGTACCTCGTGCAGGAATCTGCATGCCCCTAGAGCTCGTCTGCGAGTCCGGCGGTGGGCGGAGGCAGGAGAGGTGATCGAGGAGGGGACATGACGTAGCTCACAGCCACCGGGCGCTCGGGCATCGGGGGGAGGCGCCGGGCAGGGATCAGCGCCGCCAGGGACGAGCCCACCCCGCACTGGCTTGCACCAGGACTCGCTCTACCACCTGCTCTCCTCCTCCTCCTCCTTCTCCACCACCTCCTCCCACGCTCCCACACGCCCAACACGCCACCCCCGTACTGTCCATGTCGCTGCTCACGCACTCAAACTAGCCACCTCACGCCCCGTCCGCCACAACCCCGGCTGGTCGAAGTTACTGCTCCTCCATGGACCCGACAATCCAGCTCGCCCGATCGGAGCAGATTCTCCCTCCCACCTCTTCTTCCGCGGCGGGCGAGATCTCCTTCACCCTCGCTGCCTCCACTCCCACCACCACCCTGATCATTCCAGCCATCCCGCGCCTCGCTCCGCCCCCTAAGCCATCCAAGACGCGCAGACGCCCATCCACCGCTTCCACAGCTGAGGACAAGCGCGATTTGCTCCCCCCTGCCCCACTAATGGGCGATATCACTCCTTCGAACTACTCTCCGACTTCAGAGGTGGTGCATACAAATGCCTTCTGGTCCTCGCCCGAGCACAGAGCAGCTCGCTCCGCGTCTCGTCATGTTGAAGATCGCTCCGTTCAGGATATAAACCGGAGAGCCAATGCCGCCGTAGCGGGTCTGCGCGCAGAAGCGTCCCGCATGTTGGTCCTAGGTGCGTCGGGTATTGGCTACCTTGTGGGATGTCTGGAGACATGACCGTTGATCCGGTATGCGTAACCAGATGTTCTTCCATCACCCTTCGACCCGTCGCCAAGCGAGGAGTCCCATCTCTCGTACAGCGCGTCCTCCGCACGGGACTCAACCACTGTCGAGCCCGACTATGATTGGGCGACGTTCATCCACGCGTACTCCATCGGCCGATGGGATCCACTCAAGACACCTCTCCAGCCCCGCTCCCATCTGACCGTACCGAGTCTCTCCACTTCAGCCACTCCAGAACTCGTCGTCGGAGACTCAGAATTGCGGTCCGTCTTCGATTCTCCAGACCTAGACTTGATCCCCGACTGGCGACCGGCCGAGACGCCGTTCGGGCCTCCTGTACATCGCACCGCTCCTCCTCCGCTCGAGCAACAGCCGTTGGTCGACGCCCAGCGCGACCACCCGATGCCTCCCATGCTGTCAAGCACTTCGGCTCCCCTGATGGGCTCGACGTCTTCAGATGGCTCGACAAGCACCCAGAAGCCGACAAAGCAGCTCAATCTCCCGCTCAACCTGGGGCCCTTTTCGCACCGCCTGCGCAATTCCTTTGCGGATATGCGCACATCCTCTGCGCTCCACGCTTCTACCTTCGGGCCGTCGCGCTTACCCATCACACCCGTCGATGCGACCGCGACCGCAGCCGCCATTCGGCTGGCTGCGGCCCGTGTTTCCGTCGCGCCGTTGGCCCTTCCTTCCCCGGAGCACGAGCTCACCGATCCCATGCGGGGTGTCACAACCGCCATCCCGGGCTCCCATCCAGACGTCTTCGCCCAACAGAACCTCCCGCTCATGTCCCCCAATGCGGTGAGGAAGAGTCGTCTGAGCAGCTTTTGGCAAGGTACGCAAGACGTGGAGGATGCGTCAGCGTCGCCAGACCCTGCCGCTGCTGATACTGATTCCTTGGAAGCCGCGGAATCGGATGACGGCGAGACACGCGACGTCCCCCAGCCCCTCCCACCGGCCGGACATAGGTTGCGAGCAATCAAAGTCGGCTCGCCCCTGCTGGCCGAGCGACCTCCCGTCCCTGCACCCGCCACTGCTCCTGTCATTTCTGCCTCACCCGAGCAGGCCGACGAAGACTACTTTGGCTCTATCGCGCACTTCGATGTTTCGCCCTTGGTTGCCGACACCCTCTCTTCCGCCTCCACTTCTGGGACAGTGATGGTGCGACCCGGGACCGACATCTCGCGGCAAGTCTCAGCCCCACCATTTGATAACGACCCCCAAACTGTGCCTGCCCTCCCCCGCCGGATATGCCTTACGCGGCAGACCAGCGCCCCGCTTCCGACGCAGTCGCTGTACGAGCGGCGGCTGCGAGCATCGCGCCCGGCCAGCGAGAGCGCGGTCAACAACCTCGCGGGCCGTGCCGCGAAAGAGGAGCAGATGTTCCTCGAGCTGGGGTACCTCGCGCCGCCGAACCCGCCCAACGAGCTGGAGCGCCGGCGAGCGTTGTACCAGTACAACATCTGGGGCACGGGTCGGGACCCGAACTTCGACCGGATTGCGCACCTCGTCAAGCTCGTATTCAACACTCGCATCGTCATCATCACGCTGATCGATGGGAACGAACAGTGAGTGTCCCACCTGCTTGTCACACGTAGTGGAATGTGTTGACTGACGCTGATTTGCGGATTCCAGGTTCCTCAAGTTCGAGTGTGAGTACTTTCGTGTGCGGTGCCATGCGAGGATGGCGAGACCTAACGGGTCGTCGTGGACATACAGCCGGACTCGGGGTAAGCAACATGGCAAGGACGAGCTCTCTGTGCGCTCACGCGATTTTGCAACGGTACGTCGGTGACGTGGCGAACATGTTTGCTTTGCTGACCATGCGCAGTGATGGCGAGCCTACGGTCATACTGGATGCTCAGGACGACTGGCGGTTTTCCCGGAATGTACGTGCTGTTGGTGGTGCCAGAGGCCCAATCTCACTTACCTGCCGTCAGCCACTTGTTCTCGGCCATGCGCACGTCCGGTTCTACGCTGGTTGCCCCCTTCGAACATCGGACGGGTACAACATCGGGACGTCAGTGACACATTGTTATCACTTGGAAGTATATGTGATCTCACGTTCATTCAGACTTGCGATCATGGATGACACTCCCCGGCGGGAGTTCAGCCCTAGGCAGAGACATACCTTCAAGGAGTTCGCGGTCAGTACTCTATCTTTAGGCACAGAATTCGGTCCTGACGGAGCCCTTGTACAGCAAGTCGCCATGCGAGAAATGGAACTTTGGAAAGACAAGGTATGGATCAGGTAAGACATTGGCAGCTCAAAACCTCACATCTGTGCACCAGATCCAGCTCCGTGTGCGGGACCGCATCCAAATTTCTGTACGTCAGCGTCTAATGCTCCTCAGTGATTGGCTACTGACTGTTTTGAGCAGATGGAGCAGTTCACGCGGGAGTGTCTTGAGGTCGACAGGGAGCTGAAAGACGAGAAGCCAGGTGGCGCGAACAGGTCACCAAGTTCGGCTTCGATGGAGCACATATACTTGCAAGCTGCCAAGCTCGTCAAGAGAACCCTTGATGTGGAGGGTGCGATCGTCGTGGACGTCTCACACATAGACGTACTAGAGACCGTCGGGTCGGAGTCGGCGGTCTCGACCACGATACACGACGCGGATGTGTCGGATTCGCCCACGCAGAGCCGGAGTTTGGGCAAGGACGAGCATCGGAAGCTCGCCGAGTTTTTCGAGAAGTTCCCAGAGGGCAAAGTCTGCGAGGGTATTGTTCATTCGGGCCTGAGACCCTTCTTGCCCGCAAGGTTACAGTACGCGCTTGCGGTCCCGATATACAACATCGACAAGCGACCATTCGCCCTGCTGTGTGCATACAGCACGGGGGAGCGAACAACGCCATTCGTGAGTCTCACTCAATCTTGGCATCGAATAGAGTTTGATCTTCGAAATCATGCGGTAGCTCGAGGGGCACGAACTTTCGTACTTGCGTGCCATCGGTTAGCTTCTGGTAGCCGCTATCACCAGAATGGGAGTTCTAAACATCTGCACAGGGGTCATCATTCTTTCTGCCGTCCTCAAGCGGCGCATGGTCCTGGCGGACAAGGCGAAGGGGCTGTTCATATCGAAGTACGTGCTGCGAGCGCATAGCTCGCCAATTGGCTTAACGTTGTTTTTGTTTAGCATCTCACATGAGCTGCGCACACCTTTGCATGGGGTTAGAGCTTGGCTTTAATTCGTCCTGAGACATTCGGCTCATCACAGCTCTACTCCAGATTCTCGCGTCCGCGGAGCTGTTGTCCGAAACTTCACTCGATCACAGCCAAGCATCCTTCCTGCAGACAGTACAAGCATGCGGCACGTCGCTCGTCGAGACCGTCAACCACGTGTTGGACTTCACAAAGCTCAGTGGGAACTCGAAGGCGGGTGGCGTCGAAAACGTTATCAACCTCACAAAGTCAGTCTCACGAGTGTCTCCGCCCTCATATGTGTTATCAAAGTCTGACGCATGCCATGTGCGCTTCTCAGGGTCAACCTGATGCAGCTGATTGAGGAGGCCACGGAGGGGTGTTGGATTGGGCATCGGGCACGTATGTTCACGAGCGAGATCGGGAGCGTGTACTCGCCGCCTAAGCAGGACCGCCAGCCGGTTGCCGTGGTCACGCCGCACAAACATGTCGAGACTGTCATTGACATCGGTCACAGCGAGGCTGTATGTGCCTTGCCTCGCCCGTACCAATGTCGCAGGCTCACGCGGATTCGTCACACAGGGGTGGACAGTGCGGTGTGAGAAGGGCGGTATACGCCGCGTCCTCATGAACCTGTTCGGGAATAGCCTGAAGTTCACATCGGTGAGTCGAAATGCACCCTCGGAGGCCGCATGCGAAAGGGTCACTGATTCATGTATTGAATTCAGGACGGCTTTGTTCACGTAATGCTGCGGCAGCTGCCTCATTCGACCGACACGCCGTCCGGGAAGGTTAGGATAGAATTGGCGGTGCTCGACACGGGCAAGGTGCGTGTTCCCAAGCAGTGGTTTCGTGATGTGACATGAGGTTCATCTCGGTCTGTTGCAGGGAATCAGCCAGAACTTCCTGAAGGTACGGCCGCCGCCCGTGCTTCTTTGGCCACTTACTCACGCCGTTTATGGCTTATTAGAACCAGCTCTTCCATCCGTTCACGCAGGAGAACCCGCTACAGACAGGGACCGGGCTCGGTCTGGCCATTGTGAATAGCATCGTCCGGTCTCCCAGCGTCGACGGCAAAGTCGACGTTTGGAGTGCGGAAGGCGTCGGCACGGATATCAAGATCACATTCGAGGCCGAAGTTCTTGAAGGTGCGAACGAAATTTCGTGCGCCACGGAGATGGGCAAGATCCTGGAACACAGCCCGCGGCCGACCGTTTCCCTCCTCGCCTTCGACACCTCCGCGCGCGGCGTCGAGCTCCTCCGCAACGTGCTCGTCCAGTACATCGTCACAGACTGGCATATCCCGCTCGCGCCCGACAACGCGAGCGGGGACATCGCGATCATCAACGAGGACCCATCCCCGGTCACGGACGCGATCGAGCGCAAGGACGCGTCCCGGCCGTTCATCATCCTCTCCTCCGCGCGCGGGGACCCGCGGCTGATGTCGATCGTGAACGAGTACGAGCACATCGGGGGCTTCTGCCGCATCGTCTACAAACCCGTCGGACCCTGCCGCCTCGTCGCCGCCCTCAAGCTCTCCCTCCACGCGCTCAACATCAGCCGCGGGCCCCGAGCGGTGCCTCCCACGCTCCTCGCGAGCGCCAGCGTGGTCCGCCCGGACTCGCCCTCGCGCTCGACGTCGTACGATCTGCCCGAGGCCTCGTCGCTCGCACGGCGGTACTCCGAAGAAAGCAGCGGTAGCGGTGGTGGAGGCGGTGGCGCTGCGCTCATGGGATCGCGGCTAGGGTGGAGCATGAGCTTGGAGGGTCGACCACCCAGGCGCCCTGCGCTGGGTCCCCGCGCGGTCACCGCACACCCGCTCACGAGCTGGGAACACATGCCGGCGACTGTGCAGGAGGAACGGGGGCGCTCCGAGGTGACGAGCCCTGAGCCGGCCGCGCCGACGAGCCCGACGATCGCGGTGGGCACAGGTGGCACGCTGTTGAGGAGCTCAGTGGGCACTGTCGAGCGTGCGGGGCCGCTGAGGGTGCTCGTGGTGGAGGATAACAGCATCTTGCGCAGTCTTCTGTGAGTGGCATTGGCATGCTGCGAACGCTCGAAAGGGGTGCTGATGCATCGTGTTCAATGGGGCTGCAGCGTCAGGTGGCTCGGGAACATGGGTTACGAGTACCGCGAAGCCGTGGACGGGCAGGAAGGGGTGCGCACGTTCGAGACTGAGGGCTATTTTGAGTAAGTGCTGTATTTTTCATCCCATTTGGACATCGTGAGCTGACTTTATGCGCCAGTGTTGTATTGCTGGATCTATCTATGCCCATCTTGGACGGCGTGGGCGCGACCGCGCAGATACGACAGATCGAGTCGAGGCGGAAAAACGAGAACGGTACCAGGACACACCCTGCGCGCATCCTTGCTCTAACCGGAATGTCGTCTCTCGAAGACAAGCGGAGAGCGTTTGAAGCGGGGGTTGACGGATAGTGAGTTTCCTGCCGTGTTTAGTTGACTACTGTTCTTACATTCGTTCTGCAGCCTTGTGAAACCAGTAGCATTCAAGACGCTAGACTCAATGTTCCAACAGCTAGGTGTCTCATGACCTGCCAACTTTACCCCCACCACTTTCTTCTCTCGCACATGGACATTCGTCAATACACCAATGTATGGTAGCTTGGAAATACCGCTCGCACTTCGTTGTCACACCTGTTTTCGTCGCTCATTCCCCATCGCCACGCGCCGCACATAGGTACGCTATACTTTCCGCACGCGAAAGTTCCCCATCTGCCACACCCTCTGTACATATCACATCTTACTTTCATGTCGTCACGCATTCATATCTCCACATAACGTCTTTCCCATCGCATTCCATACCATTCTCGCGCCGGTGTCGTCTGCCAATACTACCTAGCCTGCCGCTAATGCACGCACTTCCCCCTCGCTCACCGTCACTCCCCGCTGTCATATTCTATGTCTCCGGCCCTACGCAGCCCTCTGGCGTTGTCGCATCACTATAGCTTCCTAGTCCACTACCACTGCCCCGGTTCACAATGTTTTATTCTCGTCCTGGACGTTTTTCCTGGCCTCGTCTAGTAGACACCATCAGTAACTGTATTTTTCCTGGGCTCGTTGCTGTATTGCTGCTCCCGTCATACATGAAAATGTTCGGATAATATATACCATGCATATGCGAGTTTGCTTTGGAGCGTACTTATGTAGGCGTGACAGTGAAGCAGTGCGGCCATGGCGGCCGGAATGGCGGGCGCTCGCAAGAACATGGCGCCATCGGGGCGCACGTGATGGGCACGGATATTGTGCATGGCTCGATTCGAGACTTGGAAGACCAAAGCCAACCGCGAGGCTTTCGCGCTCGTCCAACGGCCTGCATATAAACCTTCTGCATCCCTCGCTCCGATAGCCTGCTCTCCTCCCCCTCCTTGCATCCCCCACCCCATACAGTCATGGCGTCGAGCTCGCGGAACAAGACGCCCGACCTCCCGACGCCGGAGCCCGACTCACCCGCGCTGAGCCTGAAGCGGCAGCCGTACCGATTCTCGACGCTCTGCGCGACCGTGGACTCACCCGACGCAGACCACAAGGACCAGCACGGGAGCTCGAGTGTCCCAATCTACCAGACCGCGACGTTCAAGGGGATCGGCAAGGCATACGACTACACCAGGTCCGGGAACCCGACCCGGTCCCATCTCGGTGCGTATTCTCTACCCATCCTCCCTCCGGGCTTTGCGTTCTTGCGTCTGCGCGCGGCGGTAAAGAGCGAGTAGTGGAGGGCCGGTGTTGCTCTCTGTCCGTCGGCTGTGGGGGTGGAGTTTAGGCGGCCGCGCGCTGACTCGATGGTGTGGGAGTTGGGGGTGCCCGCCGTCTGTTGTCGAGAAGGGTGCGCTGACCTCGCGCCATGCAGAACACCACATCGCGAAGATCTCGTCCGCGCAGCATGCGTTCTCGGTCTCGAGCGGCATGGCCGCGCTCGACGTGATCACCCGGCTGCTCAAGCCTGGAGTGGAGGTCATCGCCGGGGACGACCTCTACGGAGGCACGAACCGGCTGCTCACCTACCTGCGCACGCACATGGGCGTCACCGTCCACCACGTCGACACGACTCGCGCGGACTCGGTGACCGAGTTTCTGCACCCGGGCAAGACGGCGATGGTGCTGCTCGAGTCGCCGACGAACCCGATGCTGAAGGTGGTCGACATCGCGCGGATCAGCGCGCTCGTCAAGGAAACGTGCGAGGACGCGCTCGTCGTCGTTGACAACACGATGATGAGCCCGTACTGGCAGCGCCCGCTCGAGCACGGAGCGGACATCGTGTACGACAGCGCGACAAAGTACTTGAGTGGACATCACGACCTCATGGCTGGGGTGATCACCTGCAACAGGGATGATATCGCAAAGGTTAGTGAAGTTGAAATCTCATGCAGAGAGGTGTATTGACAGCGTTGGGTGAAACAGGACATGGCCTTTATTATCAACTCTGTCGGAAACGCGCTGTCGCCTTTCGACTCCTTCCTGCTCCTCCGCGGGACCAAGACTCTCGCCATCCGTCTCGACCGTCAGCAGTCTACGGCCATGCTCGTCGCTCAGATGCTCACCAAGCTCGGCTTCGTCACCCACTACCCCGGTCTTCCCAACCATCCGAACAAGGACGTCCACGACCGCATATCTAATGGTGAGTACCTTGATGCAATGCAATCACAGTTCTGCACAGGGCTCATGCTGGTCTAGGTTATGGTGCTGTACTGTCCTTCGAGACTGGGGACAAGGAGCTCAGCGAGCGCATCGTCGGTGCCACCCGTCTCTGGGGCATCAGCGTGAGTTTTGGTTGCGTTAACAGTCTCATCAGCATGCCTTGCGTCATGTCGTGAGTGCATCCATCGCGACGACGCCCCGAACTCCAGGATTGAATGCTACATACAGGCACGCTTCGATCGACCCTGCCACCCGTGCAGAGCGGGGTCTCCCCGAGGATTTGATCCGCCTCTGTGTCGGAATCGAAGACCCTGCGGATCTGCTCGACGATCTCCGTCACGCGTTGATGGAGGCCGGCTCGATCGCCTTTGCGGCGAACGACTACATCCGCATCCCGAACCCCATCAGCCGCGCCGTCGAAAAGCTCGCGCTGAACGAGTCGCACGCTGCGCGTCAGCGCGCGAACCGCGAGTGGTTCGTCAGCGCCCCGGGCAAAGTTATCTTGTTCGGCGAGCACGCGGTCGTTCACGGCGTGGTAAGTCTGGGTTTCATCTACTTTCTTGGATCGTTTCTGATTCGAATATTTGATACAGACTGCCGTAGCAGCTTCTGTGGACCTCCGGTGCTTCGGCCTGACCTCCCCGCGGTACGACCGCAAGGTGTCTGTCCATTTCTCGGACATCAGCGACTATAAGGCCGAATGGGACGTCGACAGTCTTCCGTGGGACGCTTTGGTGTCCATTCCGAAGGGTGACAGCCATCCTGACGTACTGGACCAACGACTGGTCGACGCGATAAACTCTCGAGTGCTTCCTGCGGACTGCGACATGCCACCCAAGGCTCACAACGCCGCTCTCGCCTTCCTCTACCTGTATATGACCATGTCCTACGGCGAGTACAGGTGCATATTCTCTTTCCACAACTGTGGGTTTTTCGCTTATAGCATGTCGTAGGCCGACTTTCCACTTCATTTGTCGCTCCACCCTCCCCATCGGCGCTGGTCTCGGCTCTTCCGCGTCCTTCTCTGTCTGCATTGCGACTGCCCTCATCATCCTCCATGGCCGCATTGAGCTCCCTGTTGTACCTCCTCCCACTCGCGAAGGCGGTCCTGGAGAACCCGGCCACGTCCATATCTCACACGGTGGTCAACGCGCCATTCCCCCAGACGTCGCTGTCGAGACGAACAAGTGGGCGTTCATCGCGGAGAAGGTCCTGCATGGGAACCCCTCCGGGGTCGATAACTCGGTCGCTGTCTTCGGTGGGGCTCTCGCGTACGTGCGGCCCGGGTTCGGAAAGCGCAGCGGGATGGATCAGATCCAGGGCTTCAAATCACTGAAGTTCTTGCTTGTGGACTCGAAGGTCCCAAGAGATACGAAGGCGCTCGTTGCCGGGGTCTCGAGGATGAAGGCTGAGCAGCCGGAGGTTGTGCAAAAGCTACTAGACCAGATCCAAGCCATTAGCAACGAGGCGCGGCGTGCGCTTGCAGATCCTAACGTGCCGCGCGATGTGCTCCTGTCTGGTCTCTCGGTATGTGTGTATTGTTCCTTGGCTGTTATCCGTTATTGATACCGTTCTGTAGGCTCTGATTGACGAGAACCATGCCCACCTCGTCTCGCTCGGTGTTTCGCACCCGTCACTCGAAGCGATCCGTGCCGCAACCGCTGCCGCGCCGTTCGGTCTGAGCACTAAGCTCACTGGTGCTGGCGGCGGAGGTTGCGCTGTCACCCTCGTGCCAGACGAGTTCCAAGCCGCAAGCCTAGTTTCGCTCATCTCTGCTCTTGAGGCGCAGGACTTCCGGCCATACATCACTGCCGTTGGCGGCTCCGGCCTCGGCATCCTATCCCCCTACGACCCGATCAACTTCGACGACGATGGCGAGACAGATGCTAGCCCGCCGTTGTCGCCGCCGATGACACCCGGGACGAACAGGGAGGACGGCGCCCTGCCACGCTCGATCCGCGCGCGGTTCGAGAACGTCGGCACGGAGGAGCTCTCCCAGTGGGCCACGGGACGGGGCAAGTGGCTGTACGTGTGAAGTCCGAGCGCGCGCTGGCAGGAACGAACAAATCCATCTATGTATGTACGCTATGAAGTTTGTCGTCTTGAACAGCGATAGCTGGATATATTTGTGCTTCCGTCTAACCTGAACAGGGTGCCGATTGGACTGCTACGCGTGACCGGAAGTTCATGGTAATGATGTCTCCGATTGGCGTCTTAGGTGGCTGAGTAGCCTAGTTTACCATCAACCCTCAACCCACCATCTTCGTACCCTCGACCCATGTGCGAAACCACATTGCTTCCGGCGTACCCTCAGCCCAGGGTATAGCCAATGTCTTGCCGACCGGCCGCTCCCTCCCAACATGGACACCGACGTCGGGGGAATTGGCGGTCCGCTTCAACCCCAAGGCGCCTTCATGCGGAATGCATAAATACAGCCTCGTGTCACTGCAAACAAGGCAGACCAGGCGGCCTCAGCAACTCCCATGGATTTTACTTCTCTCCTTGTCGCCGCTCAACTCGCCGTCGTCGTGGCCTGCTTGCCACAGCCCGGCGAAGCATCGCGCTTCGCTGGCTCAACTGTCTCTGCGGTCTTCCCACCCCCTGGCGCGACGGGGACGTCTCTGGACGCGTTCTTCCCTGATGCGTCGCAAGTGGGCCATGCTGGCCCGACTCCCAGTATGTATTGCACTCTGTTCCCGTTATCCGACGCTGACCTTTCCTTGCCAGCGGGAGACGAACCTTGGCTCGTTGAGACTGCCCCAGCTGGGCCGCTCAAACAAGATATCAACCCACTCGTCATATCCCCACCGTCCAGCACCGAAACTTATCCCGGCAATGGCGACTCTACCGCCTTCAACCGGGCCCGCTCCTGGGGCAACCTCAGCCCGTGGTGGTCGCTCGAAGGCAACGACAGCTTCGGCCTTCCTGACGCGTCAGAGATCGTCCCCGCCGGGTGCGAGCTCACGCAGGTGCACCTGCTCCACCGCCACGGTGCGCGGTACCCGACCGGGGGGTCCGCTCCGTCTCAGTTTGCGGGGCTCGTCAACGCGGCCGCGACGTCGACCGGGTTCAACGCGACTGGTCCGCTCGAGTTCCTGAACACGTGGACGTACAAGCTTGGGGAGGAGATACTTACGCCGTTTGGTCGGCAGCAGCTGTGAGTTTGTGTCTTGATCTGAATGAGTAAGGTGTTCGACGCGCTTTTTGCAGGTTCAATCTGGGGGTCGGGTTCCGGACGAAGTACGGGCACCTCTTGAAGGACTTCACCGAACTTCCGGTGTTTCGTACGACCTCCGATGGTAGCTAGCTTCATTTGTGGGAACGATGCTGCGACTGACGGAACCTAATAGCCCGTATGGTGGACTCTGCGTGAGCAGCCTTCAACTCGCCGTGAAGGTCGCGCGGCTAACATACTGAAATACCTAGACTTAACTTTGCGGCAGGCTTCTTCGGCGTACAGCAGTACGAGTCTTCGTACCACCAGCTCATTGTGATCGAGGACGATGGGTTCTACAACTCACTAGACCCTTGGGACGCCTGCCCAAATGCCAATAACGACGACTCCAATCTCGGCATCCTGGCTTTCTCAAACTGGACGGCGGTGTATCTGAACGAAACGGTGCCTCGGCTGCAGCAATACATCGAAGGGATCGATCTCGACCTCGAGGCCGTTCTTGGCATGCAGCAGCTCTGTCCGTACGAGACGATCGCGCTTGGGTACTCTGCCTTCTGTGAATTGTTCACCGATGACGAGTGGAGGGGATATGAATACGCCATAGGTGAGCGTCATCTAGGACTGCGTCTTCCACTTCCACTGACTGACATGGTGATGCAGACCTTGAGGTATGGTACAGTTTCGGACCCGGCAATCCTACGTCAGCGGCTCAAGGATTGGGATGGATCCAAGAACTCGTCGCCCGTTTGACTCACACCCCTCTGAACAATTTCGACATGACCACGAACAACCAGACCTTAGACAGTAGCAATATCACATTCCCAGTCAATCAACCGATCTATGTGGATGCTACCCATGACGTTGTCGTGTCCGTTAGTGAGTCTGACGTACTCCTTGTCTCCGCAGTCTCGCTGAGCACAAAATATGCAGTCCTTACAGCCTTGAACTTCACTTCAATGGCCGCTGCCGGGCCTCCGCCCGTGGATCACATTCAAGAGAATCAGGTAAGTCCAGAGTGCATCTTCCATCCAAATCCAGTGCTTGATTGACGGGGATGACTTCGCAGACATACTTCTCATCCCACGTGGTTCCCTTCGCCACCAATCTCGTCGGACAAGTCATGTCTTGTCCCTCCCGGACTAGCTCCCCAAGCAACGGCTCGGACTCATTCATCCGCTTCCTGCTGAACGACGCAGTGGTACCGCTCACGGGCGTCGCTCATTGCGCTCCCGACAAGGACGGCCTTTGCGCACTCGACGATTTCGTGAAGGGCATGGAAGAGCGCATTGCGGAAATCGACTTCGAGTACGACTGTTTCGCAAACTACACGGCGCCATGGCCGGATCCGATCATTGATGGAAGGATGAAGCACTAAAGGGCAGTTTACTGGTTCGGTTAACGGACTCAAAGTCATGCATTTCTGCTTCGATACTACTCTCCCGAATCCACTACTAGTACTGGCACGCGCCTAGGTCTCGAAAGGGTGGAATACCAGCTTCTTTCCGCTGACCTTGCCCGCCTTTCCAAATGCCAACCCCTCTGGAATCGCACCCAGACCTCCAGGTACGACCTCCGGCACCAGCGGCTGGGAAAAATAACGTAAGCACTTCAATCCCAGGCTCGCAAGATAATCGCAGTAGCAGCGCACCTTGATTGTCCCCTCCTCCAACATCCCCTCGAGCGCCCTCGTGAACTCCGCCGCGAACGTGCGGTTTTTCGGGAACGCCATGACCCCGCTCCCGACGACGACCTTCACGCCTTTCGCCTCCGCCTCTGCGCGCACCTCGGCATCGTGCACGAGCACGAGCGTCCCGCCCGCGGCGAGCAGCGCGAGCCCCGCGGTCTGCGTGGCGGCGGTCGACGCACCGTCGTACACGACCGCGATGGGCGTGGAGCCGGCGACGCGCGCGACCTCGGCGGCGAGCTCCGCGGGGGTGTCGGAGAGCGTGCGCGGGAGGACGTGGGTCGCGCCGTAGGAGAGCGTGAGGGGGGTGTTGTGCGGGGATGCGGTGGCGATGATCGGGGAGAAGCCGGAGAGCTTCAGGAATTGGAGGGCTGAGGGTGCTGAGGGTGAGTACTGGCGCGGACGGGGAGAGGAGAAAGGGGGAGACTTACCCATCTGGCCAACCGAACTTGCTCCTGCGAGCACGACAGCGGCCTGGCCTGCGTACTTGCCACGCCCGCCAGGGCGCCAGGGAGCGGTGAGTCCGGCGCTCACGACGGTGGGGCCCGGGTGATACAACGGCAAGACAGCGGAGGGGGCGGGCGTCGCAATTGTCGCCGCTTCATCGAAGCTCATACTAGCTGGAATCTGGACGCCACGGGTGTTTGAGTTGGAGTCACCGCAATAACATAGCCTACTGACCTTGGCAAGTTGGTCAGCAAAGCTGCGGATGTATTGTTGGAAGGTGTTGGACTGCTTCGTGAAACCCCCTTGAGCAAGCCTAGGGGTCGATTGAGCAGTTGTATCCTGGCGAAAGCACGGAAGCTTACACTCTGTCTCCTAACTTGACGTTGCGAACGTTCGTGCCAACCGCGACCACGGTCCCACTGGCCGCAAAGCCCACGATGTATGGCCATTCCTTGATGCTTGCCCTGTTGTCGTGGAACCACCAGTCGGCGGGGTTCATGGCGGTCGTCTCAACCTTGACAATCGCCTCGGTTTCGCCGGGAGTAGGAGTGTCGACACCTTGGAGTTGAAGGGACCCGTCCGCAGAGGCGAAGACGAGAGCCTGATGTTGCTGTGGAAGTGCCATGGTTGTAAGGGTGCGAGGAGTCTTTCTGAAAGAGATTAGGGCCGCTGTATGGAGCAATGCGTGTCTCCCCGATCTCGAGCTTTTAACCCCAGCAGATGATGCACTGCATCCGAGGGACGCCTCGAACTTGTATTCTGCGGCTGACCAACTGAGCGCCAGTAGGTGACCGGTGAGCGCAAGCTTTGTCATTTCCCGTGTCTCGCACCGCTGGGACACTCGGCGAGAGTCATCATATCCGAGCGGGAGGGAGTTCTGGGTTATCGCATGATGATGAGCTGTCGAAATGAACACTAGACGCGCAGTACAACTCACATTCATTACCGGCGAGTTTTGAGGGCCAGTGATACTTGTCATGCAGTCTCTTGCACATAGGCATGACAGCAGCTAACATGGTGGATCCAGCGATCGATATAATATCAATGTGTGCAGCGGTCAAGAGCGCATGCACATTTACGTACCTATTAACCTAGCCTTCGGTATCGGGGCCCAAGGTGAGGATGCAGTGCGACCTTCGTATCGAGCCATGACTCAGCTGGGCGTGAGGAGGACAACCCGGGTGGGAGCGATGTCTAATGTTTACTCGGACGTGCGACGCGCGTTCGTAGGAACTGACGTCGTTGAACTTGATTGGGTAGCGAAATACCAGATCTGCTGATGTCTGCAACGTCCATATCAAGAAGCGCTTGCAATAAGAAGATGCAGTCTTTGTAGCTGGACTCTGAGCAGATGGTGGACGGACTCAACGGTAGTCGCCCGGCAGACGGCATGAAGTAGGGTTGGGACTTGGCAGCCTCAAGGCTTGAAATATGTCGTCCTAGAACTGACAGTCGCCCTCCGGGATGATCATACGGAGCGCAGTTCTTGGCGAGGAGACTGCGGAGACAAGTGGTGCATGCGGATCGAGTGCTTTGGGGACCGTGTTCAAACCTAGGCTACTACGCTTTGATAGTAGATGAGCTGCCTAGCTAAGTACGACGTACTAATAAGCTTACAAACCCTAAGTTTCCGGGCCTGTCTCGCCATTGTAGCGTTTAAAATTTGGTTACTCTACAAGGCGAGATGGCCGAGCGGTCTAAGGCGCCAGACTAAGGTGACACACAATCTGGTCCGAAAGGGCGGGGGTTCGAATCCCCCTCTCGTCATTTCTTTCCTCCATTTTGTTGCGACGAGCTGATCCTCAATCGATCGACGGTTTGGGCTGCTTCGAGAACGCATTAACAGCCCTCGATGGTTTTCGGTCCGTTCCGGGCTAGGACGCTGCGAGCTGTCCGTCTCCCTCCCCATCCCAATCCTTGGACTTTTCCTCACCACCCACTCACACCTCCGTCTCCACCTCGGCTGCTCTGGCCACAATCACACATCCACAGTGCTCGCGCTATGAACACCATGTACCCGCTCATTGAACCTCATCTGACGGACAAGCTAAAGGTATCCGACCTCCACACCCTCCAGTATGTTCGCCCGCTCCATCTTTCTCCGAACCGGACCTCGAGGCTCATACAACGTGCACAGCTATGAGATAAGCGGGAACAAGGAGGGTACCCCAGGTCTGTGTAGCCGTCCATCAGATCGTCCTCTGCGGCGGCGTTGACCGCGATGCTCCATCTTTGCCGTGCATCTTCCATGTCTTCGTCATCTAGTCATCTTCTTGCACGGCGGCCCCGGAGGCGGCTGCGATGCCAGGGATCGCTCATTCTTCGACCCTGCGAAGTACAAGGTGCGCTCGAAGTCAAAACATGATGAACGCCAACTCACAATGCCGCTCTAGATCGTCCTGATGGACCAGCGCGGTTCTGGCAAGTCGACCCCGTGCGTTTCGGTGGGGTTAACTGCTCTACGAAGCATGCCTAAACGGCGACCGGGACAGGATGGCGAGCCTCGAGGAGAATACAACGTGGGACCTTATCAAGGATATTGAGAAGCTCCGTGAGCAACTCAGCATCGAGAAGTGGCATGTCTTTGGTGGCTCCTGGGTGAGTTGCAACCGTATTTCACTGTATCCAGCGTTCTAAATGAGCCTGTACTCCGCATTCACCCCCCTAGGGTTCTACGCTCGCCCTTGCATATGCTCAGGTGAATGCATAGAAGACCTGCCTCCCAGCCATGCAACGCTGACAGGCCCTCGCTGCGGCAGTCGCACCCTGACCGCGTGAAGAGCCTCGTTCTCCGGTGCGTTGCCGTCTGACGCCCACTCCCTCTCTGCGCTTGGACTCAAGAGGTCAACTTATTTTTGTCCAGCGGCATCTTCACCCTCCGGAAGAGGTCCGTCCGCTCCCTGCCAAACTTTTTCAAACATGACTCGTCGCTGACGCTGCCCCGCTGGCGCACGCAGCGAGCTCAGGTTCTTCTACCAGGATGGCGCCTCGCATCTCTTCCCAGAAGCCTGGTAAGCGCGTCCGCTCATCTGCGTTTCGGACCTGTGGCGCATGCTGATGTCGCGCCGCAGGGAGGAGTACGTGGCGCCGATCCCGGAGGCGGAGCGGAACGACATGGTGCTCGCGTACCACGCGCAGCTGAACTCCGCTGATGATGAGACACGCCTCCGCGCGGCGCGGGCGTGGACGAAGTGGGAGATGGCGACGAGCAAGCTCTACGTCGACCCGGCGCAGATCGCGCAATCGGAGAAGGACGACTTTGCGGAGTGGGTGTTGAATGCTGGCGCGGCGTGCCCGTGTGCAGTGACTGATTGGCGGCTTGTGCGTTTGACAGAGCGTTCGCAAGGATAGAGAACCACTACTTTGTGAACGACGTGGGTGCCTCTCCGTGCTTGCTCTGGGTTATGCGTTCTGACGAGAGGACTTTTCAGGGTTTCATGCGCGACGGGCAGTTGCTCGCAGAGCAGGAGATCGACAAGATGTAGGTCATCGTCCGTCGGCGTCGAGGCATGCGTTCATCCGACACTTGTAGCCGTCATATTCCCTGCGTCATCGTCCAGGGCCGGTACGACGTCGTCTGCCCAGCGACAACAGCCTATGCGCTCAAGAAGGTCTGGCCTGAGGCGACGCTGCACATCGTTCCCGATGCGGGCCATTCGTCGCGCGAGGCTGGGACGAGCAAGCTGTTGGTCCAGGTGCGCCGATCATCACGCCACCTTCCGTGGTGACACTCATCTGAGCGTGCGCTGACGTGGTTTCACAGGCAACGGACGGGTTCGCGCATCTGTGAAGGCGGAAATCGGCAAAGGAATGTGATTGGAACGCTGGGCGAACATGGTCATAGGCCAGGCTCATCTGTAGATAGTAATGCATGCGCAAGCGACGTCTTCGCGGAAGTAAATATCAAGGTGTGTGGCCTCTCAGGAACGTTCATCACCCGTGGTGAACGGTGGCTCTTCCGGAATGGGAACGTACCCTTCCTTTGCAGCCTCCGCCACTGGGGCGGCGATGGACGAGATCGTCGGCGGGTCCTTAAGGTTTGAGGCTCTGGGGAAAGGGAAAAGTTTTTGACGTCCTGCACTTGCCCTCTCTTTCCTCATCTCTCTCTTGGTCGGGCCGTGCATACTGTCAGTCGTCGTCGTTCATGATCATGACTCACTGCGCTGTAACGACAAAAGATACTGAATTGGATAGCTGTGAGCGGGCCCACTTCTTTCTATGTTGTTATTGACAAGTATGGTCCACAAGTACCTCACCATCGCCGTTCCAACCTCCCAACACCTCACCCGAGCTGTCGTAGCGCGCAGTTGAGGGTGGGTGGGCGCTGATCGATGGGGTGACGTACAACTAACCGTAACTCGGCCCCTCCGTGCGGGAGGCATCCTGGAACGACAAGGGAGACGCGTGGGGCGTAGCACTTGCCTTCCACCTTCTCCCCCCCTCTCTGCTCGCTCGTCGTTTGTTCATTTCTGCAGCGTTCGGCCACCAAGACTCCTCGCAGACCTCCAAAGACTCCTCGCGGACCTCCAAAGACGCCAGATTGGTCTTATCAAGCGCCATGATCGTCCGCGCGGGAACCACATCAGTCACTCGAGTAAGCACCCATGGGAAGACCGAGCGATGGCGATTGGAGAGTCTCAGGAGGCGGCCCGCCTTGGCGTACGGAAACGGGGGAAGCGCACAACCGGACAGCGACAACATCACTGGTCGCGGCGCCGTCCAGCGCGGACGCCGACAGGTGACCCGGTGGGGAGGGGCCCATCGTACGACTCCGACACAGCAGCAGGTGAGCACCTGGCCAGGCTGGTTATCGAGAGCGAGGCTGGTCCTGCGGCACCGCTGGGCCAGCCCCGACGTTGTCGAGGCGGGCGGCGTAGAGTCGCAGACAGCGAAAAGGTGGTTCGATGTGCGGAGCTGGGGGAGCAGGGTGCGCCCTGGGCACGCCTGGGCGAGGCAGGCGCTAGGGGCCCAGGGGTGAAGGAGCGAGACCGAGGAGGCCGGGGGAGATTAGATGGGCGCTTTATCCAATCGGGCGGCCGAAAATGCGAGGTGGAACGACATCGGCAGCGCGCGCCTCGAATATAAGCCGCTCCGGGCGGGCCTGACCTCCTCGTCCTCGTCGTGTCCGACGCCCCGCCCTTCCGAACGCCAGCCGTCCACTTTCGTTCAGTCGGCTGCGCCTCTGCCCCGCCCCCCACCCCCCGCCTCCAAGCGCCGCCATGGATATCGTCCTCCACCTCGCGGACGAGTATGTGCTCGACAAGGCCTGGGCTGCGCTTCTTCCCATGTCCGCCTTCACCGCGAATGCGACCGGCCTATACAATGCCACTTCTCACGTCGCGCCAGTTGCCGCCTCCCAACCCTCGGCGTGGTCCCAGCTCATCTCTTACATCCCCCACCCCGTCCCCGAGCAAACTCTCGCCTCCCCTTTGCACACTGTCGGGCAGCTCGCGTCCGCGTGGCCCCGCGACTATCTCCCCCGTCAAGTCATCTCCCTGTTCATCCTCACATTCGCGGGCATCCATGTCCTGTACTTTCTCTTCGCCACCTTGTCCTACTACTTCATCTTCAACCATGATATGATGAAGCACCCTCGCTTCCTCAAAAACCAGGTCAAGCTCGAGATCCAGTGCAGTTTGAGGGCATTCCCCTTGATGATTCTATACACCCTCCCCTGGTTTCTCGGCGAGGTTCGTGGCCACTCGCGACTGTACGACAACGTAGGGGACTTTGGATGGGGATATTTGGTGTTCTCGTCGTTCTTGTGAGTTGCACAATGATCCTATTTCGCTGCCTGCATAATCGACTGACGGCCACTAGCTTCCTCGTCTTCACGGACTACCTCATCTACTGGATTCACCGCTGGGAGCACCTCCCTATCTTCTACAAGTGGCTCCACAAGCCTCACCACAAGTGGCTGAGTGAGTTCTACTTTGCCGTTTCTCATTCGAGAGCGACGCGCTGATGCGTCTTATGCAGTTCCTACACCGTTTGCATCACACGCGTTCCACCCCCTCGACGGCTACGTGCAATCTCTACCTTACCACATGTTCATCTATCTCTTCCCCATCCAGCGTACCCTGTACCTGTGTCTCTTCGTGTTTGTCAACTTCTGGTCCATTTTCATCCACGACTCCGACATGATCACCGGGCATCCGCTGGAGAAGATCATTAACGGCCCGGCGCACCATACTCTGCACCATCTGTACTTCACGGTCAATTACGGCCAGGTATGTTCGCAGCCGTTTGATATGGGTTGTTGGCGATTGTGCTAATTCTCCCATTCCCCCGCAGTACTTCACGTGGGCAGATCGCATGGGCAACTCATACCGGCAGCCGGAGGCCGCGCTTGACCCTATGCTCGACATCAAAGCCGCTGAGGCAAAAAAGCAAAAGGCTGCGCTTGGGAAGGAGCAATGAACTCGGCGCGCCTCCTAGCATTTACGCTCTCTCCGTGTTTGTTTGGCTTGCTTTCCGCATTTATCTCTCCGCACATCGTCTCCTGCATCTATCTATCACGTTGCTTATTCATGACATCGTAACGATTAAGTATCCCCCTCCCCCCTCTCCCACCACCTGCGCCTTCCCGTTGCCGCCAAATGTATATTAAGACTGCAGCAGATACCATAGTTGTTCCCGTGGCGCCGCGAGGGGCCGGGGAATGTGGACAACGTACTCATACCTAGAGGATGACGATCTAATACTCTCGTCGCTTGCATTGTCGTTTAGCCCGTCTGAATTAATGCACACATTGTTTGTACCGCCGTGTCATTTCCTGGCGTGCACGAAGGGCCGGAGATGGCTGCTAATTGTCGAGTACAGACGTGCTGCAGGTTCGGAGGGAAGATACAAGAAAGCAAAATGACAACGTTAGGAAAAAAAACTAGAGCGACATCACATGGGGGACTCGAGACATCTGACAAGCAGTAAACTAAAAGGACACCGTCGTAGGTCATGCACGTATTTTCTGCAGGAGGAGAAGCGGCGGGTGCAGCGGGGCGACGGGGTTTCACCGCTTCTGCGGCTTGCGCTTCACCTCGTCGTCCTTGCACGCGTGCAGCATGAGCTTGTTGGGGTGCCCGGGGGTCATGCCCGAGTGACCCTTGGACCAGTCGTACGCGAGCGCGTAGGCGAAGATCGTCCCCGAGCGGTTGAACGCCGCGCAGGGCACGGGGCCGGGCGCGGGGTCGAAGGCTGTCGTTTGCGCGCACCGGTGGAAGAGGCGAGAAGCGACGGGGGTGGGAGGTGGGAGGCAGGGGGGCGAAGGGGCGTGAGCAAGAGTGCACATTCGCGGAAAGGCGGAGGAGGGGTGACGCACACTTCAGGCGCGTGCGCGCGTCCTTGTCCCAGAAGTTGATCGTCCCATCGGCGCCTGCAGGTGCGCGTGAGCACGGGCGGGCGCGAGGGAAAGGAAAGAAAAAGAAACGCACCGCAGGTGGAGAAGGTGCCGTGGATGGGGTGGAAGGAGATGTCGTTCACGGCGTAGACGAGGGACTGGTCCTTCGTCGTCGGCGACTGGTCCCGGCGGTGGCACTTGAACGAGAAGTTGTTCGACGCGTCCTTCTCCTCGACGTACCTGTGCGCTGTGGGTGAGCGGGGAGAATGCGGCGGAGCGGGGTCGACGCACTGGATCGCCACGCGCCCCTCGATGCTGCCGACCGCGAAGCCGTTCGCGGCGGGGAAACACGCGACGACGCGCGTCTGCCACTTTAGTGGGGATTGGAGGGTCTGTGGGAAGCGGAGCGCACCGCTCGTAAACGGCAATGAAACCGGGATCTGCGGGAGAATCTACCTTGAAAGGGGTGGTGGGGTTCTGGAGGTTGAACACCTGGATGTGCCGCTCCGCGGTGCCGACGACCATGAGCGGGTAGACGACGTCCATGGTGTAGCAGCGCTCCGGAAGCTGCACGGTCGAGACCGGCGTCGACTGGCGGAGGTCCCAGTACTGTCGGGTGCTCTCGTCTCAGCTCCAGCCCCGCGAGGCACGACACACACGCCACGCACCTTGACCGTCTTGTCCCAGCTGCCGGTGACCAGTACCCCGCCCTGGGGCGACTCAATCCAGCGCACGACGCGGATCGGCGCGTCGTGCTGGGCCACCTGCGACGCCTGGCCCGTCGTGACGTCGAACATCCGCCCCGCGTTGTCCGCGCCGCCGGAGAGAATTTTGGTACCGTCCTGCGGGCCGAGGGTTCGCGGTTCGCGTCTTTTCCGCGAGGAGATGGAGAGGAGTATGACGCACCTTGTTCCAGCACACGGAGAGCACGGGCCCCTGGTGCGAGTACATGGCCTTGCCCTGCGTCTGGCCGTTCGCCCCGACTTCATAGATGCGTACCTGTGGCAAATGCGGTCAATGCCGTCGAGCGACGCGTCGACAATAAATAAGACTCACATTGTTGTCCCACGAGCCGACCGCAAGGTAGTCCGCGGTCGGGGAAAAGGCCGTCGAGGAAATGGAATCGGTGGGGGGATCATTCACCTCGATGTCTTTCTCAGTGGCGCTGTTCGCGGCGCCAAGCGTCGATGTCGACGTGCCAAAGAACGCCATCCCGGCGCAAGCACAGTATCTTCACAGAGCGTAGGTCGAATAAGGAGGTGGAAGGACCAGGGTGCAGATGAGGGACAGGACGGAGGACAAGGCTGGTCTCCCTGCAGTGCGCCGCGGCGGCTCCGAAACATGCGGCGTGTGACTAGCGCCCGCGTGCTCCTCCGTGCTCCGGGCCCGCCACTTGTTCTGCACTCCCTCGCTGCGTTCCTCTGCATGTTGCGGGACAGAGTCCTACATGGCTGGAAACCAAAAAGCGACCAACCTGGGATTCGAACCCAGAATCTTCAGCTACGATTTCCTGCGTAAAGCCGGAAACTGACGCCTTAACCATTAGGCCAGCCGGCCGATAGGAGCCACATAAGGCATAAATTCATAACCAACACCTTAGAAAAATAACATATTGATGGTCTCAACTGTTCCCAAGGATCATATCTTGTCAACACCGAGTTTTATTGAGCACCAAGCCAGTCTCGAGGTGCGATCAGTAATATATGCATTGATTATAAGACGAGCCATAAACGATACAGTCATTTTCGTGTGATACAAGTCCGGATGACACGGTTCTCCAGGAGTGCTCTACTAAGTCGCTACAATGTCTCCTCCTCGCACGTTTACCGACGCCGCGCGAAGGTGAGCATGTCGCGAACCTGCACGCCTCCCTTCCAGTACCCTTCATGGCCCACGACGCCCGCCCGCCAGGCGGGGTACAGCTCTGCGTCCAGGTCTCTGCAAGACGTCCCGAGCACGATCTCCGGATGGAGGAGCAGCACGCTCGTCTCCTTCCTGCACCCCTTTCCCAGCTCGATCAGCGCCGAGATCAGCTCCCACCGCCGCGTCGTCACCTTCTCCCTGAAGAACTCCACCTCCGAGAGCGCGAACGGCTGCAGCCACAGCCGCGTCATGTGCGGAAACGCCGTCCCCTCCGACTCGCCTGGGGTTTTCGCTGCAGGGGTCGAACGTCGCCGTCAGTCCTCCCGTCCTGCCGCGGGGGAACGAGAACAGCACTCACCGAGAACGGCACGGAGCCCGACGGCGGCCGTGCGGTCGGGCACGTCCGAGAGGCGCAGCTCGCGCACGTCCGGCGCGAGCGCGGTCCAGCAGCTGAGCAGGTGTTCCGGCGCCCCCGCCCCGCGCGCGAGCGGCAGCTCGCGCCCGCACGTCGCCAGGTGCAGGCGTGCGAGCCGCGGGAAGAGGCGTGCGCGCAACGCCGGCGCGGCTTCAGCCCCCTCGTCCCCGTCCCCGTCCCCGTCCCCGCTCTCGTCGTCGTCGCAGCGCGCGACGGTGAGATCGCGGAGCTCTGTGAATTCTGGGCAGGCTGCGAAGAGCTCGGCGTGGGGCACGGGCGAGAGGACGACGAGGGTGCGCAGGTCGGGCCCGAGGCGTGCGAGTAGCGCGCGGATGGTGCGCGCCACGCGCGCGCGGTCACCTCGGGGGTTAGAGCTGCACGCCTCGAGGTCGCCGTGCTGGGTGTGGGCCGACGGGGGACGCGCACCGAGGAAGAGGTGGCGGACCTTGGGGTACGCGGGCCCGTCGGCGGCGTGTTGCGCGGCGAAGGCGGTGATTTGCGCGGGCCCGGCGAGGTGGAGGGTGTAGTAGCGGAAGGGCTGGACGGCGGCGTGGAAGGCCCGCGAGACGAGAGAGAGCGCATGGCCGGTTGCGCCGCCGTCGGCGCAGGCGAAGACGAAAACTGCCTGGAGCAGCTCTATGGGGAAATCGTGGATTGTCGTGGAGGCCATGGTTTGAGTTGGTTTGAGTGCGCCGTGGGATGGGAGGGGAGGGGAGGATAGTGTGCGGAGGCAGTCCCTGGAACACGTACGACGCGAGCTGGGGTTCTTATTGTCCGTCCAGGCCCGGGCCTGCGGCTTTGGCCGTGAGCCCAAATGGCGGAGGCTCGCGGGACCCGGGGACGCGCCCGGTAAAGCAAAGGGCCAAAGATGAAACGCGTGGCTAGCAATATCGAGCATCACTCACGCGTGCACATGGAAACAACAATAAAGCTCTGGGATCTGCCCGAAGGGTCGGAAGCTCGGCTAGCGTGCGCGATGAAGCCTGACTCGGCATGCGACCGCTCTTTGAAGTTCTGCCCCGCCACAAGCGCACCGGCGCAGAGCCTGTTCTGATGAAGCCACGCGAGAGCGGGATCTTCCTGAACAGGACTTGACTCGCCGATCAAAGTTCAGACCATTTTGAGATTCAGAATGCACGCGTGCAACATCACGTATCCAAGGCTCGCCCAAACACCCGCTGGTGATGCGAGTGCCTTACAAGGAGAAGTCCAGGGCTATGAGGGGGTCGGTGAGTCAGCTAACTTCGGCTTCAGAAAACACAGAGGACGTGATGGATGGAGAGATTGATGTCGGGTAAGCGTCTTGTGCCACAGGCCCAAAGTGCTAGTCACTAGCCATCAATTGACCTTACTTTGTAGCTATGTACTAGATTTTTATGACGTATTTTGGGCGATGAGCTGCGGAGGCCGTTGAACCCCTGTGCAGCAAGCTCGATGGATGCCAGCCTCAATACTTGCGCTTTGACGTCATTCGTCCGCTCACTGTTCCGCCATTCGATGTACCGTGGAGTGACGTCGTGCCGATATGAGTGGTCCTGTAGAGCTCGTATATGAGCGGCCCCATGAGTCGCAGTTGTGAACTAACTTCTCTCACCGCCCACCTACTTCACAACCCCGCATTCACCGTTCAACCTTCGTCTGCGATTCATCATGGTCAAAGACGCGCGCGGTCCTTACAACAAGCCCTCCGCTGGCAACGAGGTCGACGAGATGACCTACAATTCCCAGGCGGATGCTCGCTCAGACCACGCCGCGTTCGACGACTGCACCGACCCTGAGACCCAGCCCATTGGGGCGCGCGGTGCAGACAACCAGCCGACGAACCGTAACTATCTGCAGGAGGATCAGGAGACGGAGCGCTCGGAGGAAACAGGGAGGATCTCAAGCGGTGCGCTCAGTGTTTGGAGTGGTTTGATTGGCACTGAAGGTTATGCTTAGGTGAGGTCGATGACTTGCTGTCAAGCCAGACCGCCGAGGAGCGTGATGCCACCGGCGGCACACGTGGGAAGCGCGTCGATGCGTTCAAGCAGGAGCGTGACCTCGACCGCGCATACGAGGAGAGTGGGGTGTATGACGACCAAAAGGATGTCGAGATTCGATCTGCAACTGGCCGTCATTGAGGTTATTACTTGGCCCGGCATGGCGGACATGATGAAGTCAGATGTTCTGTAAACTACAAGTAGGAAGCTATCGCATCGATATACAGTTACAGAAAGAAAAATTGGAACAAGAGCACTCGCATTAAGAAATCCCAATTGCAATGTGCTTTTGCCCCGATCAGAGTGAGCCTAACTGGAAGCCGGAGGTAAAGAACTCGGGCGCTTGTCTGTCTGAGGTGCGCCTAATCTAGCGTTCTCACGCCTGAACGGGCATGACGCGTCCCTGGGTCTACATGCGTACTGTTGAGTGCACCGTGTCCACAGCCATTGCTCCTCCCCACCATGTCCGCCTCCGCATCCACATCACAAGCCATACAGAGCACATCTGCTGCGGTAGAGCATACCAAGGATGATGACGTCCCGCACCTTGGCGTTCTGGAGGAAGACGACGAATTCGAGGAGTTTGCTGTAGCAGGTATGTGCTCCCTCCCTGCATACACCTTGTGGCCCAAGGCATGATTTGAATGGGCCTCGGATTCATTGTCGTCAAACGCATGAGACTCATCCGTGCTTGTGTGCAGACTGGGACGATTCGCAAACGGACCTCGCACATCTGGGTGGCACCGCTCCGGGCGCTGCGAAGTCGGGCGGGGACAAGCTTTGGGAGGACAACTGGGATGATGATGACATTGAGGACGATTTCAGTGTACAGCTTAGGTGCGTATCCATATGCACGGTGGACCGCGTCACCCCACTCACGTATATGCGGGGGTAGGAGCGAGCTGGCGAAGAAAACGGGCAACGGTGGCTCAGAGCCCATGCAGCACTAGCCGGGCATCTAGAATCTTTGACGTCTTGTGCAACGATTACCTGGTCTTTGCAATGTATCAAATACTGTCCAAAGAACCTTCCGGCTCTCTTACTTCCTGCAATTGTGATTGAGGTCACCAGCCGTCCTCCCGAGATAAGCCGACTTCTTCCCCCAACCTCAAGGCTTTTGGGTCTCTATCAAGGGACGCGCTGGGCGATAGGATGACACCGCTCCGATGAAAGACGTGCTGTCTCGGAGCTTGCTTCCCTCCGAGTATGGCGAAGGCGAAGGCCAGGACAAGGTTATGTCGCTCGTGGTGTAACCAAAGGTTCGCAATTCACACACGTTCCGCTTGAACGCACGGGTCGTGAATTGGGAGTGTCAGAACTTACTGCCGTCCATTGAAGGTCTGGCCAGTCTCGATCGCGCCCTGGGACAAGCCTCCACGCTGCACCGTTTCGAATGTGTATTTGTTACCAAGTGGGCGGTGGGACCACGCAAACGTTTGTCGGTTGAGCGTGTCGTTTGAGACACTGAAGCAAACTTGCAGACTGATTTACAAACAGTGATGGCGGCGCGTGGCCCGGTGGACGAGTGCGACGCGAGCGATGGCATGATTTTACTGGGCGAGACTACGCGAGACTATCAGATAAGTGGTATCAGCGTGCAGAACAGTGCGGAAAGGTGCCGGGGAGAAGGCCTGGTTATGCTATTATAGCTGAGCTTATCTCTGCAGGAGAAGAGGAGAGAGAACCCAGTCGGAGCAGCGCAGCAATGCACCGGCACTCTGCCGCGACGTCCCTGCAGCGGGAGAGACAGACGAACGTGCGTAGGGCCCGATAAGGGAACCCGACCAGGAACGCTCTCCGGACAGCCGGTCCCATCAGCGATCAAAAGTTGGACGGCGGGGGAGGAAAGTTATATACGTGCCCTTCCATCCGTGCAAGCTCGCGCCCTTCGCCCCCGCCGTCTCCCCCCCTCTCCCCAGAGCCAGCGTAGCGCACGACGACCATGTCCGAGGTAGTCAAGAAGCCCAGCCTTTCCCAGGTCTCTCTCATCTTCGCGTACGTCCCGTCGTCCAATCCTTCTCCCGATCGTCTTGGCACTCATCGTAATCTCGTCCCCAGCTGTGGAACGGCGCTTTTCTCCGACGGTGAGCCCAAATGGCAAAATGTGCGCTAGGCTTGTCTCCTGACTGCGGGCTTGTGGGTGCCAGGTTACGCCAATGGTGTCATTGGCTTGGGTGCGTCTCCCCATGTCCGCACTCCCCAGCCACATTTGCTAACTTGATAAACCTTTCCAGTCAACACCCGTGCGTAAACCTCGCATGATCTGCTTGGAAATCGCTGAATGTGTCCTACAGTGCTCAAGCGTATCTATGGCAAGGAACAGGTCGACGTCAACTACAGCAACACTATCTCTAGTGTGGCCTTCGCTGGTACCGTCGTTGGTATGCTCTCCTTCGGCTACCTCTCGGACAGGATGGGCAGGAAGTTTGGTATGGTGGGTGTATCCTATATTCTGCGCATATAATGTGCTCAGCTCGCTTGTGCGCATACATAGATGCTTGCAACGGGCATCGTCGCCTTCTTCTCCCTCCTCTCCTCCGCCTCTAGTGGCGCTCAACACAGCGTCCACGGTCTCCTCGCCATGCTCTCATTCTGTCGGTGCGCTCTCACTTCATGCGCCATGTCTCCGAGTTGCAATTTGTAATGATCACCATTCTTACACAGCTTCTTCCTTGGCATTGGTGTGGGCGCGGAATATCCGTGTGGTTCTGTCGCCGCCTCGGAGCAGTCGGAAGAGCCTGGCATCAACAAGAATGCTCAGCACCGTTGGTTTGCGCTTGCGACGAGTACGTGGCCGCTTTTCGTCCGGGTATTTGGACCTTCGGGGTGGTCGTGTGACACTGACTCGGTTGGCGCAGACACGATGATCGACTTTGGTTTCGTTGTTTCGTCATTTGTGCCCCTCGTTCTCTTCTGGATCTTCGGCGAGAACCACCTGCGTGCTGTATGGCGCATCTCCCTTGGCCTTGGTTTCATCCCTGCGATTGCCGTCCTTCTCTGGCGTCTGAAGATGGAGGAGCCCGCTCGCTACAAGAAGGACTCCATGGCGAACGCGAAGGTTCCCTACATGCTCATTTTCAAGCGTTACGGGGTCCGCTTGGCGGCTATCTCCGTCACCTGGTTTGTCTACGACTTCATTACGTGAGTTTTCTCTCCAAGTCTGTCAAGAAGTGGTCCTCATGCTGTTACAGGTACCCCGTGAGTTTTATTCGAGCTATAATCAACTTTTGTTGAAGGCTTACTCATTCTATGTGCTAGTTCGGTCTGTACAGCTCGACCGTCACCGACACGTGAGTCATCGTTTATTGACAGTCGCCGCGTATGCTCATTCTCTTGTAGTATCACTGGTGGCAACTCCAGTCTTTCGGTCGTCTTTGGCTGGTCTGTGGTGATCAAGTGAGTCGTCATATCCACCGAGTTTGGACATGCTCTGACATGTCCCCGAAGCTTGTTCTACATTCCTGGAACTGTCATCGGCGCTTTCGTCGTCGACTTCCTCGGTCCCAAGTACACCATGGTCAGTGTGTCGAAACCGTGTTATGCACAAATCTGACGATCATACTCAGATCACTGGCCTTTTGTGCCAAGCTGTCATCGGTTTCATCATGAGTGGTCTCTACAACCAGCTCGTCAACCACATCGCTGCCTTTGCCATCGTCTACGGTATTTTCCTGAGCTTCGGCGAGCTTGGCCCGGGCAACTGCCTCGGCATGCTTGCCGCGAAGTCTGGCCCCACCGCTGTCCGGGGTCAGTTCTATGGTGTCGCCGCCGCGATCGGCAAGATCGGTGCATTCGCTGGTACCTGGGGTAAGCAGCTGTGCACCATCCATCCGTTTACGCGAAGCTCACGGCCTGTACAGCCTGGCAGAGCATTATCGACGACTTCGCCCAGAGGCACCCCAACGACCCTAACGCTGGCCAGACCGGACCCTTCTGGATTGGCTCTGGTCTTGCGATATTCAGCGCCATTATCACGTTCTTCTTCATCAGCCCTCTCTCGCACGATGGTATGGAGAAGGAAGACCAGGAGGTATGTGTCTGGCGGGTGTTTCTTGTCAACACGGCGGTGCTGACAGGTCGACCACATAGTTCCGCGAGTACCTCGAAGCCAACGGCTACGACACCGCCCAGATGGGTCTCCGCACGGAGTCGGACACCTTGTCCACCGCCAGCGACGAAAAGAAGGAGATCGCCGTTTAGGCGCTGCGACCCGCTACCCACCACCTCTTCTCTTTGGCTCTGGGTTTCGGCGTCCCGCGTGCACGTATCACGACCCCCTCATGACAGCCGTGGCGTCTCGTCTCGTTGCTCTGTCGCATTGCTGTCTCGTGTCACAGCCCCCACTAACTCATTGCTGACGGTACCATGTCTTAATGGTTATGTTATACCTTTCTTGTGCATATTACGAATGGATGTTTGATGAGTGTTGTACTATCTGTACGCCTCGTGTCATGGATCTCCTCTGTGCTACAATGACCGTGTGGTCACTCTCGCCAATACCCGGTGATGTGTCTCGCCCAGGAATAGGGCCATGTCACCTGAAGGGAGCGCTGATGCTGTTTCAAGAATTAAGCTGCGTTTCATCTCTCCACCATCACAGCTGCCGCGTCAGTTGCGGACGCATCGTCGTCATCCGTCCGCATTTACGAATGGGGCCGGGCAACGGGAACGTAGGGAAGACAATGAACTTACCTGCTCTCGCTACACCGCTGGCCCAGACGCGCTCGGAAATTGCGAGCGCAACGCCAGAAGCACACGCGCGGGTGCGTTGAGTGCCAATTGATGCTGTCCGGCGCCGCCGGGGACCGTTTCTGCCGGACACCAGGCGCTGGTTCGGGAGGCGTTCAGTACGCATGTTCCCTGAACGGGTATGGATGCATGCGCAGTGTGTGCCCCGACTCGCTCAGTGGGGGACCGGTGGACCGGGCCGCCGGTGTGCCGCACGCGGTGGGCGTTTATTCCATCCGCCTCTTGGACGCGAACCACGAGCACGGTAACGCGCACTAATTCTACTGTCAGTGTCTATTCCCTCGAAGGGTTGCTGTGCGCCTGTGGCTCACCCTGATCCTTCTTTGGCGCTGCGCAGGTAGACTCCGGCCGAGAGGTTGTCCGCGCAAAGGTACTACAGCGCTCAGCTGTGTCGCCTCCGACCGGGATTGGGGCTCTGAGATCAGAATCTCCACATCCATCTACAGCGTCCTCTTCGACTCCGGCCCTGAGCTCAGCACCACCCACCTCAACGGCTTCTTAGTCCCGGGAAAAACATGCCTCCACGTCGACAGCGTGCGTCCATCTCGCACCGTCTCCCGCCGCCGTCCGACGGGTCGCGGAGATGCTGGGCGGCCTGCGCTCACCGCACGCGCTTTCCCGTCCACAGCTGCTAGGAAGGCCCACACGACGGGGAGCGCGCTCGACCCGGACGTCATCGCGAAGCGCACGAAGCGCCACCTGGACGAGCTCGAGGTCCGTGCCCACTCGCAGCGTCCTCCCCACCCAAACGCGCGCTGATCGGCGAACACGCCTCTTTTCCTGCCCAAACGGACCGTCCTCTGCCGCCCCCCTCGACCGCACGTCGACGTCCCCCCCGGACCGCCCGTCGCGCGGTGACGCGAACGCCCGCCCTTGTCCCCTTTCCTGGCCCCGCGCTGGCGTGGCGCCCCCCGCTCGGCCTCTCAACTGACCGCCCCGTGCCTCGCCGCACGACCTCTGCCGCCCCGCCGTCTCCCCGCAGCGCTCGAACTACGCCGAGCCGACCGGGGTGCCAGGCGCGGAGGGCGACGAGGACGACGAGGAGCCCGGCGTGGGCGTCCACGGCGGGCGCACCGCCAAGGGCCGCGCCCGCCGCGCGACGATCTCGGACAAGCGGCAGTGGGAGCGGCCTGGGCTCGCGAAGGCGAAGGCGGGGCGGAAGACGTCGATGAACGTCCGGACGGCGGTGCTGTACAAGAAGAACCTCGGCGTGCTCGTCGAGGAGTCGGTGCGTGTTGCCGGTTTTTGGCGGCGAACCGCGCAGGGCGCTGACGTTCGCTTCGTTCACTCACACGACCATCCACTCACCGGCACCTACGGCGGCATTCGCGCGCGCGTTGCGTGCGGACGCGAATACCGCCCGATGTCGTGCGCGACGCCCTGCGCGGCCTGCAGGGTATCGAACAGCTGCCGCCCAGTGTACCGACCTACTTGCGCGCCGCCGCGCCGCCGCCCAAGGAGCCACCGCGGCTGCTGTGCTCGGTGTGCGGGTATTGGGGGAAGTACAAGTGCAAGCGGTGCGCGATGCCGTATTGTGATATGAACTGCGAGGGCGTGCACAACGAGACGCGGTGCGAGAGGCGGGTGGTTTGAAGGGTGGAAGAGAGTGGATGTCTTGGGACCTTACTCATCTGTTTTGTCGTCGTCGTTTGCGGCACTCCGTTTGTATGCCGTGGCTCTGCTGTAGGACAACACAGATACTGTGACTCGCTACCAATAAATCGAATGGTTATACAATGTCAGACAGATCACAATGAGGTACTCAGTATGTGCATACACCCAACCATGAGCGGACACGTAACATACATCATGGCGCGGTGAAGTTGTACTTCCGCGCCGCCATGCGCTCCACGGCCGCGGGGAAGGGCCAGTAGCCAAAGTGCCCGAAGCGCGAGAACGCGTACGGCATGAGCACGTACCGCTCCGCCCCGTCTATCGCGCGCACCGCCCGGCGCGCGACGTCGACGACCTTGAGGCCGTGCACGTTCGGGTCGAGCTCGCGCACGGCGCCGCCGTCGACCGCGGACGCGCGGAAGTCGCCGGCGACGGTGCTCGGGATGACGTTCGTGAACGCGACGTCCGGGTGCTCGATCGCGAGCGCCTGGTAGAGGAGGAGCGCGGCGGACTTGGTGGCGCAGTAGAGCGAACGCGTCGGCGCGGGGCAGAGCGCGGCGAGCGACGAGATTTGGCAGATCGCGGGCGTGGGGGAGGTCTGGGAGAGAAGAGGGATCTGGACGGGGTGGTAGCGTAAGGAACGTACAAGACGCGGGGGGACGGGAGGAGCGGTCGACGTACGAAAGTGACGGCGGAGACGAGAGGGCCGAGGAAGTTGGCTTCCATCGCCTTGGTTGCGACTTGCGCGGTGTGCTTGACGCCCTCGACGGACACTTGTGGGGGGTCGAACGCGCCGTGTCTCCTCTCGAGCCCGGCTACTTCCAGCAACGGCCGGAGAGCGGACACCCCGGCGGACACCACGAGCGTGTCCAGACCGCCCCACCCTGACGACAGCACCGGTACCGTTGAGCGAGCGTACGGACGCAGACGACGAGGCGCAGCGGGACGCACGCTTCTCCAGCTGGTCTCGCAGCTCGACCATGTCCTCCGCGTCCCCAAAGTCCCCGCGGAACGACCACGCCTCGCCCGTGGCGCCCCCGCGGAAGAGCGCGGTGCACTCCTCCACGACCCCGCCCAGCTGCCGCTCGCGGCGGCCGACGACGCACACGCGGGCCCCGCGCGCGGCGTACTCGTGCGCGATCGCGCGCCCGATGCCGCTCGACGCGCCGAGAATGAGCACGCGCTCCCGAGCGGGGGGCAGCCTTTTCAAGCGCGGGCGGCGTGGGCGGAGGAGGCGGAGGGCGATGTAGAGGCTTGTGAGCGAGCCGAGGAGGAGTTGGTACGGGCCAAGTCCCGTCGTAGATTCTAGTTCAGCAAGCAAGGCGGACAGCGTTTCCATCGCCAGGAAGGTTGTAAGATGAAGCAGTGCGATTCGAGGAGTGTGCGGGGTGGAAGCTGGACACCAGTGCTGCCACTCGCGCAGCCCGCGGCGTTGCTGGCGCCGGCGAGCAGCCTTGTGGCCAGCAGCGGGGAGCGTGGGACGCGTGGCCCGGATACGGCCGGCGTTTGGTGACTCCCTCCGGGCCGGCAGTCTTCGTTCAATTCACAGTTTCCCTTCACACAACTTGCTCGAGCACCTCGCGCTGCCCAAAATAAAAGCGGCTCGCGGGTAGAGCGGCGGACTGATCCTCCTTCTTCCACCCACATCTGCCCCCCCATGTCTCCGTTCGCCCAGCTGATTGATCAGAGCATTTTTACCGTTCCTTCTTTTACTCTAGAATCTGGATACGTTCTCAAGGATGCCCCCGTCGCCTACAAGACGTGGGGAGCCCTCAATGACAACAAGGACAATGTCATGATTATCTGTCATGCCTTTACTGGCAGCTCAGACGTAGAGGACTGGTTTGTCTTCCATAGTAGTGCTGTCGTCGATCACCGTTGCTCACTTTGATTTCCAGGTGGGGCCCTCTCATGGGCCGCGGGAAAGTCTTCGATTCAACCCGATACTTCATTTTCTGCGCCAACGTCCTTGGATCACCATACGGATCGGCCTCGCCTGTTACCGTCAACCCTGATACAGGCAAACCATACGGTCCAGAGTTCCCTCTCACGACCATCCGGGACGACGTTCGGTGAGTCAATTTCCTTACAGTGAGAGAGTTTTCCATGACTCATCATGCTACGTAGGATACACAAGCTTGTCCTCGACCACCTCGGCATTAACTCCGTGGCGGTCGTAATCGGCGGCTCCATGGGCGGGATGGCCGTCCTCGAGTGGCCGCTCTGCACGCCTCCAGGCTTCGTCCGCCACATCATCCCCATGGCCACCTCCGCACGACACTCCGCCTGGTGCATCAGCTGGGGCGAAGCCCAGCGGCAGAGCATATACAGCGACCCGACGTACCAGGACGGCTACTACGACGTTCAACCCTCCTCCGGTCTCGCCGCCGCGCGCATGGCCGCCCTCCTCACCTACCGCTCCCGCGACTCGTTCGAGCGCCGCTTCGGGCGCAAACCCCAGCGCCCGGCGGTGCCCCCGACGGCGAGCGATGACGCGATGCCCACGCCGCCGCAAAGCCCGCGCCAGTCCCCCTCGGCGGACGACACCCTCGCTGCGCACAACGACGGCCTCCGGGTCTCGCAGGGCTCGCGCCCGTCGACGCCGCGGTCGAGCGTCGCGCTCCACTCCGCCACCGCACCCGCGACGACGTCGAGCCCGCCCGCGACCTCCCCCACGACCGCCAGCGAGCGCCCGACCTCGCCCGCGTCGGGCGCGGCGCGGCCGCCGATCTTCTCCGCGCAGTCCTACCTGCGCTACCAGGGCGACAAGTTCACGGGCCGGTTCGACGCGAACTGCTACATCCACATCACCCGCAAGCTCGACACGCACGACGTCTCCCGCGAGCGCCCCCTCTCCCCCTCCTCCCCGTCTGGCGAGAGCGAGGACGACGCGGTCGCGCGCGCGCTGGCCGCGGAGCCCCCGCGCGCGCTCGTGATCGGGATCGAGAGCGACGGGCTCTTCATGCCCGCGGAGCAGCGGGAGCTCGCGGCGGGCATCCCCGGCGCGCGCCTGGTGATGATCCCGAGCCCGGAGGGCCACGACGGCTTCCTGCTCGAGTTCGAGCTCATCAACCGGCACATCCTCCGGCACCTCAGGCGGGAGCTCCCGGAGCACTACGCGGGCGCGATTCCCGAGGAGGCGGAGCCCGAGGGCGACTTCGCGATCAAGAAGACGAGCCTGTTCGGGGAGGCGGAGGCGGACGTCGCGCGTTGGTAGACCGGCCGGGCTGAGCGCGGCGCTTGGGTGGGCGGGCGCTCGCACGGCGGGGGAGGGCTCGTTTGAACGCCATCGGTGCGCCTGCTGAACAATTGTAGCGATACATCCAACTGTACCACCTCGGACTATTCACAAATATAGTAGATAGACAAGGCTGTTCAACCCAGCCAATACATCACATTGGGACACTGCGGGATCCAATATATACATTTGATGCATGACAAGATCGTAGAAGATCTAGGCAGACAGCGTTCATAACGTAGAGAGTAACATATGGTAGATGAGCGAGGGAACCGGGGAACGAGACTGGAACACTATCGTGTCATACATGCGGTAAATTAGAGTGCGAGAGGCAAGAATGGTTTTGTATGCTTCCGAGAGAGCGAGTGGTCCGGAGAACAACAGCACACCGCCGCGGGACCACACCGTCGCCCACCGGAGCCGCAGCGCGGCTGATAAATACGGGCCAGGGCAGGGAGAGGCGGTGCGGGGGAGCGTGCAAGCCCCCTGTCAGCCGCTAACCTCAGTCCTCGGGACCCGACGTGTGGCGCACGACCGCACCCGCGCCTACGCGTTTGTTTGCGTCTCCTCCTCCGCGTCAGAGTCCTCAGACTCGGACTCGGACTCGGGCTCGGGGACGCGGCGCGGGTAGAGCTCGACGACGCGCGTGCGCTTGACCTCGTGCCGGGCGCGGCCAAAGTACCGCTGGGTCTCGAACGACCAGTTGAGGTTCCCGATCACCCAGTTCTCCATCGCCATCGCGTACTGGGCGACCTCGGCGTCGACCTCGGGCCCGAACGAGGGCAGCGCGGCCTTCGAGGTCTGCCAGACGTCCATGAGCGAGGCGTAGTGCTTCCCGACGGCGTCGGCCGCGCCCTGGAGGTCGAGCGACTGGTGCGTCATGAGCACGGTCATGACGTTGTTCGTGGTGTGGCCCATCGCCTGCTCCATGTTGTACGAGTAGAGGTCCTGCAGGGGGCGAGGGCGTCAGCGGGGTGGCGGAGGGGTGGGAGACCCGGGGCGGCTCACGTTCGACCAGCAGACCATGTCGACGGTGGCGAGGTGCATGGCCAGGAACGCGGGGTGCTCGACGACCTCGTCGGGCAGGTCGACCCCGAGCGCGTAGCCGGCGAGCCCGAAGCAGAACCGCACCGCGCTGTTCTCGCGCCGGAGCGTCGTGTACTCGTCCAAGGGCAGGACGGTGTTGTGCTGGCGGAGGTCGGCCTCCTGCGCGACGGCCTCGATGTAGTCCTTGCAGTGCTTGATGAAGCGGCGGTACGTGCGCGGGCCGCAGTGTTTGAGCAACCGGCGGGTGAATCTGCACAAGGGGGCAGGTCGGCGTCAGTCGGGCCATCAGGAACGGGGCGGGGATATCGGACCAGCGCGGGAGAAGATGAAGATGCGACAAGATGTCGACCTCGGCACGGGCTGCGCCTCGACGGAATCGGACCGCGCGGCGGACAGAAGAACAAGGCGGACAACGACGGGCAATGCGAAGCGTACTCACTCCTTGGTCATCTTGCAGAGCGTCGTGCCGTCGTCGTACTCGAGGTCGCGCATCGAGTTGTAGAACGTGAGGCCGGTCTCGTACGCGCCCTTGCGGTCCTGGTCGTCCGAGATCTCGTCGACGGTGAAGAGAAGGTTGACGAAGTCGCAGCATGTCCGGACGCGCTCGTATGACGCGTACGGGTACGCGTGCGAGCAGAGCAACTCGGACCCGCCCTGGAGGAAGAAGGCACGCTTGCGGTCGGAGAGAACCCGGTAGCTGTTGATCCACTGTGAGGACTCGACGGAGACCGCGTCGTGGTGTGGGTTGAAGGATCCGACGAAGGGCGTCATGGCGTGCAGGTCGGGCAGCACGAAAGACTTGGGGGCGGCGGACTTGGAAGTGGAGGCGGTGGCTAAAGACATAGCGAGATCGGAGGAGACTCGAACTAGTGCTGAGGGATAAAGGGGTAGGTGCACTGTTTGCTCGAGGTTTGGCGGGGGTGGAAGAGAGAGGAGAGAGGAGACTGGTGAGGAGGAGAGAGGGATGGATTCTGTGTTTTGGTCAGTCACGGGCCATAGGTTTTATAAGAGAGGGCCCACCTACAAATCCACATGTGAACGACGTCCTCGTTCTATGTTAGACATGATATGCCGGGCTCCGCCGGCGTGTCCTAAACATTGAGCGGTTCCCTGTGCTGTGTCAGGCGTTCCGACCTAACATTCGCCGCCCCGCGTCAAAGTTGGCGCGCGAGTTTCATCTACACAAGACGAGCCCCGGGACAGAGGAAGCCGCTCGTCGAGGAGGCCACTGTAGCCATGCTCGTTATGTCCGAGCCCGGGAGTGCTCGGCGGGGCGACCGTCCGCCGGGACAGGGCGTATTTCCCGGTGCGAGCACTGGTTCGTGCCGGACCGCCGTGGAAAGACGCCCATTGAGACTGGCGCGCATGGGCGGACCGCCGTGAGCTTCGGTGCCGCATTTCGAGCCGCTAGAACCGGGGAGCGGGTGGATGTCGTCAGCCCGCATTGGCCTTCTGAAGGCGCTGTGTATGAGAACGCACCCGAAAAAGCTACTTGAGTGTGCGCGAAACGAAATATGAGAGGACAACGCAGGCGCAAGCTGCGGGCGTTCAAGCGCAAGTCCCGTAGGGCTCGGGGCTGCACGTGGGTGAGGTCAGAGGCCCGACATCGTCGGGAATGGCGTTTGCGACGACGTATGACGGTATGACACGGCGGGCGCTGCTGGCGGGCGCGCCGGATGGTGCTGAGTGCCATGGGCGACGTTGAGTATGTTGTGTATCCCAGGCTCCGGCGACAGAAATCACCCCATGCGGTGGGACTGTGTCGCAAATGAGACAAACGGCATCGAGGGGCGAAGGCTAGACTCCATTTAATTAGCAAAGGTACCTGGGAAGAGGACGTCTATAAACGAGAAGATTAAAACAGTGGATCATGACATATTTAGGAAAGGAACCCACCCAGAGAACCGAGAAGTGCGCAGTCCAGCATCTCGATGACTGGAAGGCGGGAGTGCTGGACGATGGTTCCGTATACAAATGACAATAGAGCGGGCAGGAACGAATGGGAAAGACGTTTGGATCTGCGAGATCTTTGTCAAATTCATTGTTGGGACGACATATGAGGCGAAACATACGAAGTAGGCAATGACCGGCACGGGGATCTTGACATGTGGCTGTCCAGAGATTGCTGGGTGCACGACTAACGCAAGCAGCTGACTGCAAGCCCCGGCAATTTCTCCTCCGGACCACTCCCATCATAATCATACCATAATACCGAGCTTTGCCACACGCAGCGTGGGCGCATGTGAAACGGGCGGGTGGAAGAAACGGTGGGCGCCATCTGATATTACGACCTTGTGGCATGGTAGAGTTGCTTCTTCCCGACGAGCAGCGCAGCCATGCAAGAGAACGTGAACGTGAACGCGATAAGCATGCCCCGGGAAGATTCAGCGTGTGGCTGAAACCAAGCGGCGAGGAGTCGAGGACAAGCGGCGGGGAGCGCGAGCCAGCAAAGCGGTGCGCCCCACGAGCGAAAACGGCAGGTCCGACCCTCTCCGGTGCCTTTCCGGATCTGTCCGGATCTGGGATCTCAGTGCGATCCGTCACGTCCGCATGCTGCCTCTGTCGACTATCCACCGACTCACTCGACCTCCGCACTTAATGTACCCCTCGAAAGGGCGCATCTACATCGCCTGGGGCATCGCTGACTTGTATGTGAATTCTAGCGGCACCCTTAGCATCCGGCATATCCGCTCCCCGGTCGAAGAAGCCCCCACGCTAGAGCTTCTGCGGCTACATGCCAGTCCTCCCGCCACCCACAACCGCGTCCATCGGCAGTCGAGGAATGCATAGCAATTTTTGCCAATTCAGTCCCAAGTACCTATGCTGGATATGGGCGGTCTCTCCAGAAACGGTGATTCTACCTCTCACGTCTCTTCCACCCAGCTTCCACTTGACCGGAACAGAGATGTGGAGCTTTCTACTCTAACGATATTAAACATCGTTGCAAAATGCGACTTTTTCTTCACGCCGAACTCGACGGCTCAATGGAGATCATCCTGATGTTTGCCAGATCACTCTTATTATGAGGCAACGACTGACTCGTTCTCAAGATTACTCCAATCTCTGACCTATTCACCTGATTATATTCTGCTACAAAGTAGGTGCCTGACTCTTTTTTGGATCCTCGCTTATTACCTTGCCTGGCTCTTGGAATTCTGCTTACATGCCATCCACTGGATCGCTGACGCGGCCATCTTTAGACCTGGTGCAATCTTTCGACTTTCTTCCAGCTCCACCATTCTTCTTCCTACAGAAGCGGCGTACTACCTCGGCTCCTGTGGAAGCCGTTCACATCGTGACTCGCTGTGAGTCACTGCGCAGTGGTCAATTCACCGACTTCACTCTTTACAGTTTTCACCTCACCGGCTATGCAGGCGCTTGCACATGGCCTGTGACGGTTACTCAACTCATGCCGTCCAGCCCCGAAAATTCTGTGCTCCTGATTCAGTTAAAACCCCGTCTATCTTTCGTCAAAACATGTGTCGCGGATGGTCTGTTGGCCATTCAACAAATCATCACGCCCCTTGACGGGCACGCGGGCACGCCCCACCGGTCAGCCTGCCCTTCACAGCGGGATGACGACGTGCACCTCTCGTTCGAGTGCGCCGTTCACCCACGCCGTTCGCCTGCCCTAACGTCTGTTTTCTCTTCCCTAGATTACCGCTGGCTAAAGCGCACCGAGAGCGGGCGAGGCGCTCTCGAAAGTTCGGTCTGCAGCGCGGGTAAACCGCCGCCGCCGCCGCCCTTCGCCGTGGTAGGTCCGTCGACAGTCGATCGCGTCAGCGACGCTCGGCCGCCGCCGCCAGGCCCACTGGGCCGAGGTTCGCCAGCGAGATCGCCGCTCTCGCCCCCACGCGCAAATGGGGATCTCGTCCGCGGCGCGCAGTCACATAAGGTGTGCCCCTCCCCTCCAGATCCGACGCGCACCTTACATAGTTACGTCGGCACAGCAAATGGCGACTGTCCCGCGGAGGCGGGCCTCGCGGAGTCGGGGCTTCGACGTGGGTCTGTCATGGACGCCTTTAGTGCGCACAAGACGCTGCTTTCAGCAGGTGCGCGTGGTATTTCTGGAGTGTCGCACTCAAGCAGTCTGACGATACCTCTGAACTTTGAGGTTGTTAGACGTGTGCAGGCATGCGGCCCTGGCCTAGAAGGCTTGTAGTGGCGACAAAGATTTAGCACGGAGCAGGGGTAATCTTCCCGGAGCCCCGACGGGGAGGGCGCAGCAGGGAAGTTGTGTCCCTGAGGTGACCTCTGGACGCCTGGATGGACCCTCGTCCGCTGTGGAGCATCGCGGTATGGACTCGCGGGTTTCCCCGGTATCTAGGAGAAGTTCAGCTGACATCTGCGTCGTCATATAGGCTCTTGCAATGTTGCATGTGGTGGCATTTGCAGGATGATAAGAGACGGGTCTTGGCATGGTAGACGACAGAATGAAGGGTGTGCTTACCGGAATGCGATGACACCTTGTGCTCCCAGTATGCTGGGGAATGGGGCGCCCTTACTCTATACCCTATCACGACATATGTTTGGTTGAGGCACTGGGACGCTTTGGGCGACGGTAGAACTTACCGGAGGCTTTCCGATGCACAGTAGGATGCGGGTCAGCCGCTGATTTTTCGACCACTCAATAGTACAAACGCTATTGTCTTGCTTTTCACACAACTTCCAGAGGACTAGACTTATTCGGTGCGTAGACCGATGAAAGACCCCTTCACATGTCACCACAATAATGATGAAGTCGGACATGAATGTCTGAAGGACCACAGAACCTTGGGACATGCAACCACCAGATGGTAAGCATGCCGAGACTTGGGCGGAAAGATGGCACTGCATGCCGACCAACGGACGTTCATGGAGTGACGGAATCCTTTATATTAAGTCTCGACGTACTCTAGGATAGGATGTAATACATCAGAATACATCAGCAGTGTGAAATAAGCCAACGGAGCACATCGCGAGGCGCTAATGAATACAAGAAGGCGTAGGTCAGAACGGGTCAGCGAGTCTGGTAGACCCTCGATCTCAAACAAATACACGCTACAGATACATCTCCACGAGGTGCGGTCCAAGAAACAGGACTGGATCCAAGAAAAAGCTCGCGCCCAGAGCATACGACCAAACAGACTGGCGCGAGCCCACAGCGGCTCACACAACCACCGGATCTCGGATCTAAAACGATCCGTGCGCGGCGGCGTGATGAGGGATGGTGGTAGGTGGCGTGATCACGGATGGTGGTATGGGCAACGAGGAGCGCGTGAGAACCTCGCGCCACCGTGCCATCCTCAAGGCCCGCATCTGCACGAACCCAAGTTACGGTCAGCGCCCAGATTCTCTCCGCCTTCGCCCCGCGCACCCGCAAGCCCATCTGGCAGCGGGCGCAGCGAGCAAAAACCAAGCGTGCGGAGGACTAACCCGATGGGGCTGCTTACGCCCTGATCTGCTCCCGCGCGACGGCGCTGGCGTCCTCCTGCTCCTCCTCCGCGTCGTCGCTGACGTCCGAGTCCTCATCGAGCCGCACGCGCGGGCTGAGCGTGACGACGCCGGTCGCGCGGACCGTCGGGAGCTCCGCGCCGAAGTAGCGCGCGGAGATGAACGACCAGTCGAGGTTGCCGATGATCCAGTGGCCCATGGCCTCGACGTAGCGCGCGACGGCGGCGTCGAGCGCGGGGCTGCCGAACGAGCGGAGCGCGGCGCGCGTGCGCACGAAGGTGTCCATGAGCGCGCCGAAGTGCGCGCCGATGCGGTCCGAGGCGGCCTGCAGGTCGATGGCGTGCTCGCGCATGAGCACGGTCACGATGTTGTTCCCCGCGAGCCCGCGGGCCTGCTCCATGTTGTACGAGTACACGTCCTGTCGGTGGAGGGGGGCGGGTGAGCAATCTATCACTGACGGGTGGGTGCTAGAGCCGGCTCCGAGCCCGCTGTGGGGCTAGGCCTGAGCGGCAGCCAGGGGCGATTGAACAGCATGCGGTGCAGAGCACCGAGGGAGACGGGTCGAAGGGAAGGACTCACGTTAGCCCAGCAGACCATGTCGGCGGCAGCCCAGTAGAGCGTCATGAATTGACGGTCCTGGAAGACGGAGTCGGGGAGGTCGATCCCGAGGCACGTCTCGAAGAGGCCGAAGCACAGGCGGATTGCGCTGTTCTCGCGGCGGAGAGGCTCGAAGTCGGCGAGACTGAGCACCTCGCCAGCTTCGCGCAGCTCTGCTTCGCGGGCGACGGCGTTGATGTAATCAGCGCAGTGGACAAGGAAACGGCGGTAGGAGTTCGGGCCGGCGTGCTCTAGCAGGCGTTGCTTGAACCTAGGGTGCAGAAACGTATGACGCGTAGGCGCGGCGAGAAGATCATTATTTGTGACAGGAAGAAGCCAGGCACAGAACGTACTCGAGTGTCATCTTGGCCAGGACGGAGCCGTCATTCCAGTCAGGGTGACGCATGGCGTTGAGGTACACCTCGCCAGTGGCGCGGGCACCGATGCCGTCCTGTTCGTCGGAAACCTCGTCGACGACGAAGAGGAGGTTGACGAAGTCGCAGCAGGTGCGGAACTGCGCAAACGGCGCGTACGGGTACGTGTGTGAAACGAGGAGCTCGTTGTTGCCTTGGAGGAAGAACGCAAGCTTCGCGCCCTTGAAGAGGTGGTAGTTGTTGACCCACGCGCGGGACTCGGCCGCGGCCTTCTCGTAGTGTTCGCTCGTCGAACCCTCGAGAGGGCACATGGCGTAGAGGTTGGGGAGGGTGAACTGGGTAGGGGCCATTGTGCGGAGGTTGTTGGGCTGGGCTGGGAAGCTGTACGAGGGGATTGGTCTGGTGTTGTTGGGGTAAGGTCGAGCGTTCAGGTGTGCTGAGTGCTGAAGGCGGTGGTGGGCTTGCTGCGAAGGCGAATGTATCCTTTGCGATGAGACTCTGGGCACCTGGCCGGGGTTCTTTTATACGATACGACTGGAGCCTCGCCTGTCAAACATCGAACCAGACAGCCCATCTAGCTGCGCGCATGAGCAGGGACCGACCAAAACAAGAGTGGTGACATGTTGCCGAGGATGCGGCACACCGCTCGATCGGCGGCATGGACGATGGGCTGGCGCAGAATCGGCCCTCAGTTGCCACAGGACCTACAGAATTCTGTCATTTAGGCCCCGTGTGTAAAGATCAGATCTCTTTACGAGCGTACCGGATCAAAAGCGCGAATCAACTCCTGCGGGTCACCCACACGCGCACGGAAGCCCGCGTTGTACGCACTCTCCGAGGGCGGACAGGCAGTGCGCGGCGCATCAGGTGCACAGGCCTGCCCATGTTTATGCTTGGCGCGCACCGATACCGTCGGTGATATGGTTCTTCGTGGTCTCTCGCAAGGTGGGCGCGTGGAGACGCACTCGTAGACGCGACCGTGACTGCGGGCGCAAGTCAGCAACGGGCGCGCCATGGCTGTCGGAGGAAATTTTCGGACTTACGGGACGTCTGTTTGGAGGCCCGCGGCAGGACACGCCTGGTGGAATGGCAGACCAGGACAGGTCGATCGCCGGGCGATACTCCAGAGCTACGGTCGCAATCGCCGACTCAGGGGGCACTCGCGTGCAGTTCGCTGGCAGGGACGGCGTCGGCGCGAGGGCGGGCGTGCATCCCGCTCAGCGCGCCCCACGTGGGATCTGGTTCGACGCATCGACGGTTCCGCCTCGTCCGGAATCCGCCGGGTTCTGTCGGGACACGGTGAGCCTCGGTGCGGGCAGGCGAGCGGTCTCAACGTGACACGCTGCGGGAACTTGCTATCGCCTCGGACCTTTGCCGTTGTCCTCTGCTGTTTGTGCGGGTGCGAGTACGTGCGCAGCAGGTCGGAGATTGTGCCGTCGGCTTGCGCGAACCCGAAAGCCGGGAGACAACACAAGGCGCTGGATGGCGTCGATATGCGGTTCAGCCGACTTCGAGCCGCGGAAGAATCAAATTGGTACGCGTCTTCGCCTCGCGTTTGGCAATGTTTCACTGGTGGAAACAGGGTGGGTGCCCCCAATGTAAGAAAACCCTGGAATTGCATCGAGTCTTCGTCAGCCGAGGGTGTACCAACGACGCCACGCATAAGACGAGCTGAAAGATGGCGGCGCTGCGTGGGATTGGACGATGTCATACCAGACGACCGAGACGCCCGCGTCGGGGAAGTCGACGAGGATCCTCGATTCCTCCCCAGGTTCTCGAGACACGATCGACCACATATTTGGCAATGGGGTACGAAGACGTACCATACGAGGCTGTATGTACAAGTCTGGTTATTCCATTCTCAGGAAGCCCAGGAGTCGGGACGTTCGAAAAGAAATCCCTTAGTACGAACCTGGAACAAAGGCGGATTCAGCACCAGAACCGCATATAAGATGGGATGCTTACTAGGGAACATCTCATGTTTCCTACATCCCGTTGACGCACCTTGTTACGCCATAGGAAGACCCGCATGGCCAGCTCATCAAGGACTCCTTCGCATCGACCGCCCCTTCCCGAGCGTTGTGCCACATTGAGCCCGGGAGGAGCGGATCGGTTTGAGAACGTAGGTTCTTGATACACCTCGGACACCTCGGGATGCACCGAAACAGAAATTTCGGCGGGAGTCAAAGTGGTGGTTAACGGGCTGATGTCCGCCGCCGGCGCCGCCGTGCTTATGACTTCGGGCGGCGAGGCAAGGTCAGCAAGCCGTCCAGTGTGTAGTGAGGCGTGTCGTAAGACTCACCTGGAAGGCAGGGACGGAGAGCCGAAGTAAGCATTGCGGCAACGGCGCAGCCAAGACGTAGGGGCTCTGACAGTTACGCTCGGGGACGGCGGTTGGGGATGCCCGAGCGACACCCCGAATAACGCGAAGTCGATCACCCGCTGGCTCCCGCGAAAATGCAGGGGATAGCCACACGGGTCCGGGATTGCAACATAGAAACAGACACGGTCCGACAGAAAGACAAGAAACAGTACGGCAGGACAGCCCCTGAGGCTCAACCTTCCAGACGGATTCTTAACACAGTGCAATTTCTCTACATAGCAACTCGGGGAACGAGGCGACATCGGACGGCGCCGTGAGCAGAAGTTGTCAAAATAAACTTGACATGTAGCAGGGACAGCAAGGCCTTTTCTAGCCTCCGGCGGAGCGACTTTACACAGCTGTCGTGCTACTGTCCGTTGCTCAGTCCCTTCACCAGCCCAATGCCTGCCGCTGCAGTCTGTTTCACGGCTGTCAACAGACTGCAGCGGCCGAAGTCGTGGAAGGGCGAGGCTGATATTGGGCAGGTGCGCGAGAGCGACGAATGGAACGGTGCTCCATCATGTCAAAGCAGGCTGGGAAGACGCTACTCACCCACCGCCTTATTGCACCAGATCCGAGTAATGTGGAGAACAAGGGTGACCAACCGCACTATTCCCAATAGGACACGGGTTCGACCCTCACTGAGCGAACGACAGACAAATCGTCGACATCAATACTCATAAAACGGACTAGTGACAGGAGAACACTCACCCGCCCGAACTGTTGAGAATTGGCACCATTGGCCCGGTTCCGGTGGAACAGGACTGGATTGCGGAGAAAAACTTCGGAGAAATGTACAATGCAGGTAACAGACAACGAATAGATGGCTACATAGCATATGACAATCGAGGTCTAGAATGCTGGAAGGCGGAGTTACCTAGCTGGAGGAGGAGGTCAACGACGGCGTGGGGCGAGAAATAATGATAGGGAGCAAGGGACCTAGAAGCAGATGCGATAGCTGGCGTATCGTCCACTCGTCTCGCTGGGCCTTGTGATTTTAACGACATTGCCTCGCTTCAGCCCGTAGTAGCGTGCAACAGGATCCGCGAGCTGTATACGGGGCAGTTGCGTCTCCTTCAACCGGCTTCAGATAACGGTAGGTTAGCGAGCTCCAAAACACCGGGGGGATATCACGCACTACGTCTCGAGCAGTTCCTTCTTTTGTTCGGCGGTGAGAACCTCGTGCCTCGGGACTAGGGTATGGTGAGTGATGTTGACCAATAGGTCCGACTCTGAAAACTCTTCCAGCTTGAATGTGCTCGACATAGCGACTATGACCTGGACGGGGGGTCGGCACGCTTATCATAGCGACAGCGGCCGAGAATGGAGGACCCTCACCTTCCGTGCCGAGGGCGTCATGTTCCCTGGGAAGACGATTACACCTTGGGCAATGTTCTTCTCTTCCAGAATGCCCAACAGTCTGATTCGGCCGGTGTCAAGGAGCATGCAGACGCGTAACATCGATGTCCGAGCACTCACTTTCGCATTGTCTTGACACCGACGCTCTTTTCATCCGTGAAAAACACGAATATCTGGTGCTGGACATTGTCACGGTGATTCGTGAAGAAATTCAATTGACTCCGGCTTGACAAACAGCTTGTGAGAATGACGCGACCCAAGACGACGGTGTACTCACTCAACCACGCCAGTTTGGCTAGCATAGTGTTGGCGAAAAGTAGCCAAATCCATGTGGATTTCCTCGTCCGACACTTGAAACCCCTGCACGCCCAGCCTAAGCCAAAGCTAAAGCCACCTTGCCGGTACAACCGACGCACCCTGTCCTTCACCAGCTCATGGATCGTACGATTGACCTTCCACAGCTTCGCGGCCTCCTCCTGCTCTCCGGGGTTCGACATGTTCGCGGGTATCAAGGGGATAGAGACAAGACACAGTGGAGGTGGCTCCGGGAGAATCAGGCAGACGCTCGAAATTTCGCGGCCGAACGCGACTCGAGCAGGCGTCTCGATCACTCTGTCTCATCCCACCTCCGCTACCACCGCCGACGATGAGCAGCCATGACCCCCCGGCGCCGCTTTCGCTCACACCGACAGTAATGGTACACGTCCTTTGACCCCGTCATACTTCATCGTGTTGATGAAGGATGGACAGAGCAAGATGAAGGCGGCCAAGGTATTCAAGACCGCCGTCGAACCCTCTGCGCCGCTTTCGCCTGGGCATAGCGGACGCTCCCCTCAGGCGCAACAGGGACCGCGCCACATCACAGGGCTTAGCTTCGACGATAGGGGGGACCAGGTTATCACCGCCGGGGAGGACGAGACGTTTAGGCTGTACAATTGCAAAACCGGGAAGCGAGTTCTCTTTGTCCTGCGGACGCTACTGGCGTGGACTAACGCTCCCTCTTCTCCTCGTCGCCCCTACTCTTGTTACAGGCAGATAAAAATATTGTACTCGAAGAAGTACGGCGTCGACCTTCCACGCTTCACGCACAAAAACTCTGCGATCGTGTACGCGTCTACGAAGGAGGACGACACCATCCGGTACCATGCCCTGCACGACAACAAGTACCTCCAATACTTCAAGGGGCACAAGGATCGCGTCATTTCCCTTGAAATGTCCCCGACGGACGACGGCTTCATGTCCGGCTCCCTAGACAAGACTGTACGCGTCTGGGACCTCCGCTCGCCGAGCTGCCGTGGGATCCTCAACCTCCCCGCGTCCCCGGTAGTTGCATACGATCAGAATGGCGTTGTATTCGCGGTCGGTATGAACCAGTATTCACGCATCTTGCTGTACGACATCTCCAACTTCGACAAAGCCCCCTTCCTCATCATCACGCTCGAAGACCCCTCACTCGCGCGAATCACATACCCACCCCGCGCCATCTTCATGACCTCGCTCTCCTTCTCCACCAACGGCAAGTACATCCTTGTCGGCTGCTCTGGAGACGCGCACTACATCGTCGACTCCTTCACCGGTTACCTCGTCGCGAAGCTTGAAGGGCACAAGGGTCTGGAGCGGAGACGGTTGGATGCGCAGATCACCATTGAGCCGACGAAAGGGTGCAGCGGAGAGGAGGTCTCATGGACCCCGGACAGCAAGTTTATCGTCAGCGGGAGCCTGGACGGGAGGATATGCGTATGGGACGTGTCGAACTTGCCGCCGCAAGAGAACCCCAAGGCGGAGGTGAAACCTATGCTGCCAACCATGGTGCTGGAAGGTCATCCAGGGCCCGCACGGTGCGTGAAGTTCAACCCGCGACTGGCAATGTTAGCGTCTGCTGGAGCAGAACTTGTGAGTGTTCTTGCTGTAATGTCGTAATGTCATTGCTAATTGGGCTGTTGTTGTAGGCGTTTTGGCTACCAGACACCTCCGGCGAGCCAGGAGACCTGGCAAAAGAGTTACTCAAAAAGCCATCGTAGGCTCTCCGCTACTTGTCTGGGTTGAGATTTGGTACTGTATGTTCTCGCCGATGTAGATGTTGCATTCCCCTCTGTATCATTATAATGACCTCATCTGGGTCGTTGGCTTCGGCATCCTGGGCTTCTTTTGCACATCATCGATGGCTATTGCTTGCCTGCCTCCTGAGTTGTTGGGTGAAGTTGAGAACGAGGCGCCTGTAGATTAGATAGTGAGGTTCGCGACCACGTGATATATTTCCGGATACGGCAGGCGGACGTGGCACATATACCGGACTCCACATCAACTCCTGTGTTTCCCCTCAAACTCTCTTCGGTCTGGCCCAGGATGCGTCTCTTCGGTTTCGTCGGTCTTTTCGTCGGCTCTCTCGCGCTCATTCAGAGCGTTCTCGCTTGTACGTGACTGTGCACCCCTCCCCACTGCACAACTTTTCACTTCGGCTCACCTGGGACTGTTCTCCAGCTCCTGTGGATGGCGAGCCCGAGGTCGTCGCGGCTGCTCACTTCCCGGAGAGCAATGCTTTTGGTCGTGCGTATATTTCCACCTCGCACGCGTTCTGGAAGTGACGGAGGGGCGTGGGTGCTACGGCAGACGTCGTGAACGGTGAGCGGAACACCATTATCGTCAACGTCGAGAACAAGGATGCCGAGCGCAATGTCACACTCAAGAACGTCGCGGGCTCCATCCACTACGCGGACTCTGGCAAGCTTCTTAAGAACGTACGTGTGCACGCCGCTTCGCTGCTCGTGTGCTCACGACCCGTGTGCAGTTCACCCATTCCAACTTTGGCTTCCCCTTGCACGAGAACACTCCTCTTCAGCTTCCCTTCATGTTTTACAGCGAGTGAGTGACTTCTCACTCTTGAGGCGTGCATCCCCTTACTGACTGCATGTCAGGTTCAAGGTATCCGCTCATGTGTTCCTGTCACTCTATCCGTGCTTACACGGCGACTGCCTGCCCTCTAGCCTGGTGACTATAGGCTGAACGTGTGGGTTGAACACTCAGTCGATGTTCGTCCCCCTTTTCTCTTGCGTTGAGGGCACAAGGCCTCATATTGTGCACAGGGTCAAACTTACCGCGTCATGGCTTACGACTCAATCGTCACGGTCGTCGAGCCCGAGTCTTCCTTCTTTGATTTCAAGGCGTATGTCTTTCGTCCCGCCTCCGTCCCGTGTTTAAAATCTTACGTGTCTCTCCGTGCACCAGGCTCACGACGTACGGCATGGTCCTTGCCATCCTCGGCGGCGCCGGTTACTACACCTACCTTACCCTCGCGCCCCAGCCCAAGAAGCGCAAGTCCGCCGCGGCCCAGGTCAGCGCTCCCGTGGGCCCCGTCACGGCGACCGGCGCAGGCGGGTACCAGGAGGAGTGGATTCCGGAGCACCACCTGAAGAAGACCACGCGGAAGGGCAAGTCTGGCGGTATGACCAGTGGCGATGAGACGAGCGGCGTTGAGAGCGGGGCCGAGGGCCGCAAACGCAAGGGCCGCAAGTAGTACGTGTGTTGTTGTACTTGAGAGGGACACGCGAGGCGCAAAATGACACCCAGCTTGGGTATGGACGAGCACTGGCGTACGCTGCCTCGGATATAAATATATCTAAAACACCTCTACAACTCGCCGACCATACAAAGTTTCTTAATCCTTGCTATTGATCCTGCCTTATCAAAGAGAGTGATGTGGGAGCTATGTAGCTGCATATATATGTATGTTCTACAACTTGACGAAGTGTTGGTGACGTTGTCCACTGCCCACCAATTTCCAAATTCGATCAAGTTGTCGAGTAGGACCGCGGTCCGGCCTGGCCGCATCGGGGCGGTGCGATCTGAGCTTCGCCTCCGCCAGCCCGATAACCTCATTTGTGCCCTTTGCTCTCAACGCTCCCACCTCTCCCATGTATCGGTACGTGCATTTATACCTTAACAAATACACGACTTCTACTACACACCATTTTCCGCGCTCAACGGTCGCTTCCGCTTCTCGTTCCTCATTGGTGGCGACTGTCGAGTCGCACGATGGACGAAAATGCAACAGATCGTCTGCATGGTGAGTAATTCATGTTTTCTCGCGCTTCTATATCTTCCCATTCATCCAGAAGTGTATCTTGGATGAAGAGTGGATGCTCATTCCGAGTCAGTTTTCGACGTTCAAGTATAGTAGCTCCCTACTGTGAGTTCCATTCAGTTCGGACTTGCACATTAGTAGGTTCGGATCGGCGAAGGAGGCCGAGAGAAGCACGGCGTTCCCGCCACCAAAACCTGTAGGAATACTATGCATTATTTGCCCCAAGGTCTATGCGTTATGCGCTACCGGATATGAGTGCGCTCATCCAGCATCTTCGCGTTCTACCGCCCGGAAGTTGCCACGATCCTGCACGTAATCTGGGTGTGCTGCGGTAGAGAAGCACTTCTGGCACCTCGTACTCTGGACATCGCGTCCCCTCAAACGCTACCCGTCAACTCGACGCAGGACCGACCACCATGGCCACAGAGCTCGAGCAGCTTTGCTCTCCTTCCTCCCCTTCTCTCCAATCTGTCCACTCAGACGAATTTGTGCAACTGGCCATCGACCCGGACGGGCTTCCCCAAGCGTCTGAACCCATCGACTCGGAAGAAACTGCACCACTCGTCGTTCGATCCAAAGCCCCTTCTCCTTTCGACAAACCTGATGCAGGGATAGTCCTTGGATCCCTCGACGCCGTTGGCTTTCACGTCCGGAAGGAGATCCTGCTCGAGGCCTCTCCCGTGTTTGAGCGACTGCTCGCGTCGGAAGGCAGTCCCACTATCCTTGATATCCCTGCCGCAAGCGACGCCATCGAGCTCATCCTACGGATATGCTATCCAATCATCACTCCGAGACTCACCGACCTCACCTTAGACCTCCTCCAGAAAGCTCTCCGCTTGGGCATGGACTACGCCCTCGTGCTCCCCACAGCGGTCATCGAAGACGAAATGGTCGCACGCGCATGTAGAATCAGTCAGTGGCCTCAAGTGTGGCTCGTCGCATGCCGGAATAGGCTGGAGGACGTGGCGCGTCGGCTTCTAGACCTTACCTTCGATAACGATGCGCTGGATCCATTCACCCCTCTCCTCACCGTGGAAGCCATCACATCCGGCGATTACCACCGGTGCTGGGAATATCGGCGAGCTCGTGGAAATGTGACCTCATCGTTCCAGCTCTGGAAGTGCGATACAAAAGGATCTACACCCACTGCGCAAACCCATCCTGCACCCATTGTGTATGCCTTCGAGACGACGTTTCCTGAGGCAGACCTCATATTCCAGTCTTCTGATGGCATTATGTTCCACGCGAACGAAGCTAGGATCCGTAAAGCATCACCGAGTCTCCATGCATATTTGGAGGCAGCCCCGCGAGGGGTTTCCAGGTCAGACCTACAGAAGAGCAGGACCAAGGGCAAGGGCAAAAAAGCTTCAGTGTATAGGTGAGCATCACATGATACGAGGTGAAATTACTCACGGACTGAAGTACTGGACCATGAAGCACAAGGATTATCTATAATATCCAAGGAGTTCCAGTTCAAGAAACGGGCGAGACACTGTCGTTTGTACTGGACGCCTGCCACTCGTATTCCCCGGTCACCATCCCAACTGATGTCTCTCCCTCCCGAATTCATGAACTCTTGGTCGTAGCCACGAAATATGGCATTGCCTTCGATGCCACGAACCTTGGGGACAGGTTCCTCGCTCTGGCCACGGAGGATCCTATATATGCATACCTTTTGGCCGCTGTTGCCGGCTTGGACACCCTCTCGAAGCGTCTCGCGAAGCTCACGCTGAAGATTCCTTTGTGCGAACTATACGTCGAGCACATGCAGCGTTTCCCAGCCGGCCCCTACCACCGCCTCATCAAGTATCGGGAGGCGTGCTCCGCCGCCGGAAAACGCTTGCTCCTTGGGATCACGTCCCGCACCCCACACCCCTCAGTGGTCGTCGCAGACCCACTCCACGTCCATGAAGCAGCTGAAGCTCAACAAGCGACCCTGACAGTCAACATCACGCCGGAGACTGTCTTGGGACCGTCCGGGGTAGAAGCGTGGCTGCAGTACAAAATCCAGAATGTGGCTGCCACCATCGAAGATACCCCAGGCTACATGTTCTCTCCACAGTCTCCGGAGGCCGTGTGGGAGCAAGCGCTCACCGCCAGCGAGCTTTGGTGCGGCAACTGTAGAGGATTCGCTGGCCAGGTGCACCTTCTGGGAAAGGCCTTGCAGGACATGCCATCTGTGGTGGACGAGGTGAGTGCGCAGTGTTCGATCCACGGCTCTACTGAGTTCTCGCATGTAGATCGAGTTCTGACGAAAGGTCGAACAACCTCCAAAATGACATCCGGTCAAATTCGGCTGTCCACAATTCACAACGCCTGATTTGTGGCACTCTCCTCGCCAACTCTTTCTTGCGTTGATACGATGGCGTGTACGAAATGTAGTGTTAGTTCTCGAGTTCGCTTAAGTGTTGTTACCCAGGCCAAATAATCGCATTGCCGTGTTTGCCATCCCGCTGCACTCCGTGATATGTAAGAGGGCATAACGAGGTGGCTATGTTCTGCTATATATCACACATAGAACCGAATGGCTCCGCAGTCGATCGTCTCATTGTACAGGAAGCGGTAAGAGGCATGCAACGTTGAGCAACTACCGACGACGAATGTGGAAGATACAGTATGGAGGGATTCTGTACAGCGCACCCGCTCTTAGGGAGCACAGTGAGGGTAGCGGAGGTATGCTGTTGTCCGGAGCGAATGGACGAGCAGGAGAAAAAGTGGAAGCAGATGCTATGAACGAGCGACATCTTGTGATGAAGACACTGGATCCGAGGTAGCGATATCCCATGGGGCTATGGACGAGCACCGGCGTACCGTAGTTCTGGCTTGATAATAATGCCTTCCTGCTGCATCTGAATATGAGCGTGAGGAGATAGGGAACTTCGGGTTCGTTTACGCCGGATATGCGGACTTGTGACAGCGGGCTGGGAGAGAGATTTCACGGTGCTGGCATGGTTCATTCGAAAGCACTTGCAAGACGAATCACAGCGGGGCGCGGAAAAAAACAACGGGCATGCATTGAAAAAAAACTAGGTCTCGATGTGCTTGTATCCACGGACCTGTATATAGCAGAGAAAGCACGCATGAACCAGTCAGACATGTGTGGGGCGTAGAGTGCTGTCACAGACGCACCCGGTTCTCCTTCAACATGACGAGGTACTTTTCTCGGTACTCCTTGCAGTTCTCCAGGTGATTAACGCCCTCCGTCAGGTAGCAGCGGTCGAGCTGCTGGCGGACGATCTTGGCCTCCATGGCGCGGACCCAGGATTCGCGGATGAGGTGCTCGCGCTCGGCGAGCCGTGCTGTCAGACATATGAGAATTTTGGGCCCTTAACGCACGTGAAGGGGTACAAACCTTTAAGCTCCTCCTGATAGACGGCGTCGAGAGGCATGACCAAGGAACGTGAGTGATAGTCGTGGACGACAGTGAGCTGCTCGAGGCCGGTGCGCTTCGGGCGGAAACGTCGGCAGGTAGCGCCCATACAATCACGTGACAAAAACCGTTTCACTTTCCCACTGTGAATCTGCCGTACTTTCTTCTGACCATCCGGCTCGTTGCTCCTTTACACGCGTCGGCATCGAACTGATCACTGTGCTACCCCTATATTCGAAGCAAAGGAGCGCAACACGATGCCCAAGCTCACCACTAATACGCTCTGGCATGTGAAACTGCGTTGGGGACGTCTGCAAACGCGCTCGGATTAAGTGTGCGCTCGTCCGGCATCTTCGCATTCTGCCACCCGGACCGCACTCAAACCCCTGTCTAAGACTTCCGACTCCACGACCACACACCACGATGTCCTACCCCGCACGCTTCCCCGCCGACTCTCCCTCTATAACCGTCACGAACCGTAAGTGCTCATCGCCCTGTGTCCATGCTCGCCGTCGCGCCAACGGATACCTCTCACGCGCGTCCCACAGCCTCGCCCTCGACATGGGTCATTGAGATGCACAACGGCGCGGACAACCGCATGACGGAGAAGTTCATCACCCACGGCCTTCTCCCTGCCCTGGACACCGTCGAGCGGCACTGGCGCGAGAACTGGCGGGCGGGCGTCGCGAAGAAACAGCCGGAGATGTGCCATGGCGCGTTGATGATTGTGGGGAACCGGAAGCAGGACAAGTTCTTCAGTAACGGTGCGTGGTGCGTCCCGTTTCCATGCATGGCGTCCATGCTCGTGCGCGCATGGACGCCGCTTGATGTGCGCGGACGGATTGGTGCGTGAACGTTGTTGTGAACGCTAACGTCTGTGGGCATGCGCAGGGCTTGACTGGGACAACTTGATCAAGGATCCGAATTTCACTGTGAACTTCTTCCCCCGTATGTGTCTCGCGTACCATAGCCGTTCCGATGGTTGACAATATGTTCATGTTCGCAGTGGTCTTCAACCCCTTGATGGTCCGGCTAATGACGTTCCCTAGTGAGCAACTTTAACGGCCCAGCATCGGTACACGCTGACTGCAGGCTCCTGCAGTCCCGGTCATCGCGGTGGTCAACGGCCACGGCTTCGCAGGCGGGATGGGCATGGCAATGGCCTGCGACTACCGGGTCATGTTCGACGGCAGCAAGCGCAACTCCTGGCTCTCCATGAACGAGGTGCGCACTCCTAGCACACCTGCGCCGATCCCGCCGCGCCGAGAACGCTCTCGAGTCTTGATGAAACTGACGCCCCGTGCCACCCCGCGCACCGCGAACAGATCCACTTCGGCGCACAGATCCCCACGGGGCTCATGGCGGTGCTACAGGAGAAAGCCCCGAGCCCGAACGTGTACCGCAAGATCGTGCTCGAGGGTCACCGGTTCACGCCGAAGGAGGCGCTCGGGCTCGGGCTCGTTGACAAGACGTCGGCCGCGGCGGACACGGAGACGCTGCTAGCCGAGGCGGGGGCTCTGGCGAGCACACTGGCGCCGCTGGCGAAGAGCGGTGCGTGGGGGGTGAACAAGGTGCGTGCGCGATCACGGCATCGGGGCTCGGACTGCGGAGGGGGCGTACGCTGATGTCTAAATCCCTGATGGGTCCACGCGGACGTGATTCCGGTTGGCAGCGGGAGATGTACAGGACGGCGATTCGGGCGATCGGGCGCGACACTTTGCCGACGAGCGTGCGGTCGGAAGATGCGGCAGCGAAGGCGCGTCTGTGATCGTGTTAGAAACTGGGCGACGGGGTCTGGCCGAGACTGGAGCCCGTGGGCGCGGTGGCTGGTAGGGTTTCTGATGGCCAGCGCGCATGTTTGCCTGTAGGGGCGTATTACTTTTACATAGTGCGTAGGAACGGAAAGGCGTTGTGCTGCCTTGACAGCGAGATATGGACGCGAGATTTGCCTCATGATCAGGCAGGACGTGCCTGGAAGGGGGCTGCGGCGCAGGCGGCGAGCGGCCAAGTGTCGATCAGGCGATGTGGGCCGCTGCCCAAAATGCAGTAGGGCAGGTGAGGTCCTGCGAGATGTCCTGGAGCTGTATTAGCTAATAATGGGTGGACGGACAGAACATGGGGCGCGAGGGCGGACGACAACGACGAAGTGCGACGGCGGGGGCGGGGAGGCGGGCCGGGGCTATAATTGGCCGGGGGATTAGAGCAAGCGGGAGAAGGGCGAGGAGTGGGGCGTGCAGCCTGCCGACAATCAGCGTATAAAGCCGTGCTGGGCCAGTGCTGCTCGCCATTCTCTCCCCTCTTCGCCAAGGCCGGGTCCTTGTCCTTTCCTTCTCGCGTTTCTTTCTGTCTCCTTGTAGCGTCTCCGGCCGGTCCTCATCATGCAGCTCGCTCTCTCTTTCTCCACCCTGCTCGCCAGCGTCCTCCTCCTTCTTTCCGCCGCCGACGTCCAGGCCGTGCCTGTCAAGCGCTCCAAGACCATCACCCTCCCTCTCACCCGCATCCACCAGAACCGCGGAGATGTTCATCCTTCGGTGGTATGTGCTCTCCTTCCAGACTCGCTCCGCGCCCCCTCCCCGCGCCCGTCCTCCGATCCGGTCCTATCGTCTCATCCCGCGTTTGCTTGTAGCTCCTCCAGCAGCACATCAACCGCGGCCAGCGTCGTATCGCGCGCATGAAGGGCGTTTCCCCGCCCAGCAAGCGCGACCTCGAGGAGGCCATTTTGAAGCGGCTCTACATCCCCCAGAACGGTCGCCCCCACTTCAAGCGTTTCAACCGCGGCGGCACCGCGTCTCACCCGAACTCGCTCGTCGAGGAAGACGAGGACGAGGCCGATGACGAAGACGCGGAGGACGACGAGACCTCGGAACTGTCCGCGCTCGGCCACAAGCACAAGACCCCGGCAACCGACACCAACGAGGCTGCGCGCAAGAAGAAGGGCAAGGGCGGCAATGCCACCGCCGCCGCCGCCGCCGGCACCAACGTCGTCAGCAGCTCGACCGCGGCTGCTGCCGCCAAGGCGAACCTCACGCCTGCCAGCGACCCAACCGGCAACAACTCGCTCGGTCTTGACATCGAGTGAGTGCTCGTTCGCGTGTTTCGTAGCGGTGGAGACGTACTGACAGACCGCGATCGCAGGGGTAGCGACGTCGGTTACATTGCGACGGTCCAGATGGGCACCCCTCCTCAGGACTACAGGCTTCTCATGGACTCCGGTTCCGCGGACCTCTGGGTCGCGGGCGAGAGCTGCCAGTCTGAGGGTGGCGGCACCTGTGTAAGGGTTCAATGCATGTCGAACCACAACCAAGCACTCATCGTTTCATTTCGCAACTGTAGGGCCCCCACACCACGCTCGGGACCACCAGCTCCTCGTCCTTCAAGGACAGCGGCAAGGCGTTCGAGGTTACCTACGGCACTGGCCACGTTACTGGTACCATCGTCACGGATGACATCACGGTCGCCGGCCTGACCCTCTCTGCCCACTCGTTCGGCGCCGCCGCCACTGAGTCGACCGACTTCTCGGACTCCTCCGTTCCCTTCGATGGTCTCATGGGCCTCGCTCAGTCGGTCGGTTCTCCATTCCTTGTCGCGCATAATCCGTACATGCTCACTGTTTGTGCAGACCCTTTCCAACCAGCAGGTCCTGACCCCCGTCGAGTCCATGGCCAAGGCCGGCCTCATCACCGACGCTATCACCTCGTACAAGATCTCCCGTGTCTCTGACGGCACCAACGACGGCGAAATCACCTTCGGCGGCCTCGACGAGACCAAGTTCGACTCCGCGACGCTTACCACCTTCAACAACGCCGCTTCCGGCCAGGCCGCCGGCTTCTGGGAGGGCGCGATGGACGCCGTGACCGTCGACGGCACCGACACTGGGCTCACTGGCCGCACCGCGATCCTCGACACCGGCACCACCCTCATCATCGCTCCCACTGCCGACGCTGATGCGGTGCACAAGCTCATCTCCGGCGCGCAGTCCGACGGCCAGGGCGGGTTTGTCATCCCGTGCAACACCAACTCGACCGTCGCGCTGTCGTTCGGCGGCACCTCGTTCGACATCAGCACGAAGGACCTCGTCTTCGCCCAGGCGGACAACACCGGCACGAACTGCATCTCTGGCATCTCCTCGGGCCAGATCATCGACGCCACGACCTGGCTGGTGCGTCTCCTGTTCTAATCGCGTGCCGTGGTTGCTACGCTCGGGTGCTAATTCGCGTCTCTTTTCCCTTCCGCCTCATCCAGGTTGGCGACGTGTTCCTCAAGAACGCCTACTTCTCCACCGACGTCACGAAGAACACGATCTCGCTCGCGAAGCTTGTCTGAGCCCGCGTTGCCCGCTCACACGCACCCCGTTCCCTCCCCAACACTGCGCACGGCGTACGCTCTGTGAGCTCTGCCGGAGTCCTCCCCGCCTGCGCGCTCCGTCTATCGCATCCTTTGCTTTGGGTCAGCTTGGTATAGCTCGCATTCGACGTATCTAGGACGGAAGGGCGCGCTGCTGCGCCGGCCGCCCCCGCCGCTGTTGTGTACACTTGGCTTACGGGTCCGACCTAGTTCGGCCACGCTCATTACGGAATCGAAACGCGACCTTTTGCTCCAACTCCTTCCTGCTCGTCGGCCGCACATTGTGCGCACGCGTGAGGGCACACCTGAGTTGCAGTTCCGTTGGATTGTCGGAAAGAGCTAACAAAATGAGACACGCGTGTCCCTCTGCCCTGAAGATCGGCTGGCGTTCTCGCCCCGCCTCGGCGGGCTGGCCCCGTCGTCCTTTCCGCATCTCGGGCGAGTTCCCATGGCCACGGCGAGCGTCGTCGCACTGCGATGTCTGCGTCTGCAGCTCGCGCCGCGCGCGGGCTGCTGCCGAATTCGCGGCGTTTCTTAGGCAGACCGGCCAAGGGGCAGAGGACGGGCCCGTCGCCTGATCTTGGCAAGAAGCAGGTCACGCGCCCTTCGAGCTGCGAGAACTACTAATAGTGTTCACCTGCTGCAGCCACTTACGACCGCTACCTCCGCCGTGCGGGCGCGCGCGGGTGGGCGATCGCGCTGGTCCCCCGGCGTCCTCGGGGAGTTTGGACGTTTGATCGTCCTTTCGAGTTTGCTCCGCCGAAGCTTCTTTCGTATGAGAGGAGCCCTTGCACTCCGTCGCAGCGCGAACGGCGGGACCTTCCCGTGCGCCCTGCGGCCACGCACGGCATATTCAGGCGCCCGCAATCTTAATCAGGATCAGCGCACCGCCGACTTGCCGCGGCGTCTCGGGCACGAGTGGACGGGAGAAGCAGCGCACGGCGCCGAGTCGCGACCGTGGTCGGGGCCTGGCAGCTGAGGCACGGGGGCCGCGGGAGGAGCGCGGGACGCGGGAAGGCGCGTGCGGCGCGGTGCCTGTTTATGTACTACTGAGGACAAACATCGATGACCTTCGGCCTCTGCCTCCCCCGACTTGAAGCGCAAGCCTCGAATCGGCGCGTCGAGGCGGGGCGGTGGGCGGGAAGAAACGAAGGCTTGCGGTCGCCGAGGGTCCCGTGGTGCTACGCCAGAAGACTCCAGAAGCCAGCGTCCGTGTGCGTATGGTCGCGTGCGGCGGGACGCGCAGTCACAAGCCCGACTGAGCTCGCGCGCGCGGTGGGCTGGTGCGCGCGCCGGCCTGTTCTCGGGGCACAAAGGGCCGTCGCCGCCGCTGCTGAGTGGGAACTCGGTGGGCCGGCGACTGTGGATCTGGGGCTGCTCTCGTGGTTATGGAGGTTCGGACGGTGCGTGCGCTCGTCACTCGTGACGCCGCCCAACTTCGAGCAGGGGGTACCTCGGCCAGCACCGCAGCAGGACACCCGTGCGCGCGGCCTCCGTCTTCCCAACGGCCCCACGGAGCCCCACGGAGCCCAAGTGAGGTGCTGCCGATGGTAGTCCTACGCCGTGCTGCCCGCGTCCGTCTCTATCGACGCCCCGGCGTGCGCGCAGCCTTTCAAGCGTTTGTGGTGTCCTTCTTTTCACGCTGGTTGCGGCCGCGCGGGCCCCAGGCGCGCGCGAAATGGGCGTGTGTGACGGTGCATCGCCTCCGCCGCGTCACCGCGAACCTTCATAGGCTCCGGCCCGGACGCATCCGGCGACCCAAAGGGACCGCGCTCGGTGCGCGGTTTGCAGACTGTCCAGTACTTGTACTGAATTTTCCTCGGTGTGCGTATCTCCATCCGGCGAGAGCGGCGGCCCCAGAGCGCGCGGGTTATTATACAGCCACGGCACGGGCGGCGAGGGCCGGATCGAGGCTCCGCTGCAGATCCGCTGCGGGCGAGTGCATGCGTGCGTTCGCAGTACGTACCGGGACAGATGCCGGGCTGAGCAACGCGGGCCCGCCGCGGCGGATCGATGCTCGCCGCGCCCGGCGTGGGCCAGGAGCAGATGCCGCCGCCAGAGGTTCCGCGCACGGGCCACGCTGCCGAGCATGCTTGCGGACGAGCGGGCGCGTCCGGATCGTTGACGACGTGACTCCTCTGAGGGTGCGCTTGATATCGGCCGCCTGAAGGCCTGACGCCTGGGCAGTGGGAGCTGGGGCATGGGGCACGGACCCGCGCGCGGGGGCCGAGGGCGGTGACCAAGCCTGGTACCAGTTGTGTCCGTAGAGCGAGCCGATCTGCGTGCCGTCCCATCCGCCCGTATCCCGACCCCATCGCCACCTTCCCCCCGCGCTCAGTGGGTGGGCGCACGTTCGCCCAGCCGCGCACCTGCCGCGGTTGCGGTTCCAACGAGCTGCAGCTGCAGTCGCAGTTGATGGCACGGCGAGCGGCGCGTGAGTTGTGGAGCCTGCGAGGGCGACGCTGCATCTATGTATATATGCTTAGTAGACGAAACAAGGAACCATGAGCTTAGGATAGATACAAGATGGGGGCATTGGACAACGGAGGGGTGACGGACGGGGCAATATGCGGTCGGATGGGTGTCGCGGTCAACGTCGGCAACAGGATACAGCTGGCTACTTGGACGGCTTCAGGGAATGTGGGGGGCAAACATACACCGGCGACCGGGACCGAAAAAGACGGACGGAAGGAGTGGGTGGGATGAGGACCAGCGTCGGGGAAGAAAAGCAGGCAGACTGCGTTGCCCACTATTGCGTGTTGTACACGGGCGGGGCTTCCAGAAGATAAAACGGCGAAGGGCTCCAACTAGTACCTGACGGGATAGCGGCCATGCGACGGCGATAGTAATACTGTATGCGGACGGGGTGGGGAGTATACAACGGCAGCTATGGGCCTGTCCATATCGTACCGAGACTGACACCGTTGAGGAAAGCGAAAGCGAGATCGGGGCACGGGCGAGGGGCATCAAGGATCGTTCAGTATTCGTGAGGGACTGGCAATGAGAAGTACGGGTGCGCCAAGGCCTCCTTGACGGATATCCGCTGCGCGGGGTCGAACGTGAGCAACTTCTTCACCAGGTCAAGGAAACTCCGATTAATGGGATCTGTCGCAGTGATAATTTCCTGCAAGATCCGTCAGAGCTCGCCCAGTGCCGTCGAGGCCAAATCCGTACCTGAAGACTACGACATGACCTAACGTCCTTCTTGCTTTGTCTCGAAGCCTTCGGCTTCGGCCAATCGAGCTTGCCCCCTTCCTTGAAGTACTCTGGCTTCGCGCGAGCACCTGACCGGGCGAACCGTTCAGGCATCTTGCCCATGACTTGCTCCATCATGGCCAGGTGCTCCAAGTTGTCGTGTGTCTGAAACAGCGCCACGCCAGTGAAGAACTCGACGAGGATGCAGCCGAGCGAGAAGGCGTCACAAGGATATGACCAGCCGAGACCTATCAGAATGATGCGATGAGCGTGATGATGAAGCTGGAAAAAGGATTCCACGGTACCGAGAATGATCTCAGGTGCGCGATAATGCCTTGTCGACACGACACTGGAATGGTACTCCTCTTCGAAGGTCGCAGACCCGAAATCGATGAGTCGGATGTCCGTTGATTGAAGGATCCTTTTCACCCTCTTTGGCGCACTGCGCTACAAACGGAAGCAATGTCAACAAACAGAACACACGCCTGCTGTTCACACCTACCTTGGACGAACTGGGGATTTCGATAGCATCAGAACTATTGTTTACCAATAAGATATTTTCCGGCTTGAGGTCGGTGTGGATGAGATGAAGTTCGTGAAGGACTAGATTCGCGGATATCAGCGTCTAAGGCAAAAAAAGACGGAAATGACGACGCACATGCTACACTGCCAAGGAGTTGTCTTGCAAATGCTTGGATATGTTGACGAGGGAAGGGAGCGAAGTCGTTCTCCTTGAGGAAATCATATACACACATGCCAAGGAGTTCCGAAACTAGGCAAATGTGGTTGCGATGGTCGAACCAAGCGAGCAAATGAATGCATTTGCTGACAGTCATACGTCAGTCTGCCAATGACACGCAGAGGGTGCATGAGACTCACTGTCTGTTGAGGGGGTCTCGCTCCTTCAGCTTTTGAAGGACCCGCACTTCAATTTTGCTCGCGTCGCGGTACTTGGGAATTGCTCGGATGATCTTGATAGCAACTCTCTTGTTGGTCTCGGTGTCCACAGCTTCGACGACCTTGCCGAATGTTCCCTGTCCCAGCAGACGGACCGTGCGGTCTTGGGGGAGTGAAGTGTGAGAACCACTCGGCGGCGCGAGGTCAATGTACTCACAGCGCCTGTAGATCATGTCATCTGGGGTGATAATGTAGTGTCCCTCTTTGTCGTCCCAGGTCGCGGGGCCCTTCTGCAGCGCAAAGGAGATGGATCAGCGACACCCGGTAGCGAGAATCGCAGCCAGACTCACGTCGTCTGCAACTGCGTTGCTCCCGTTGGCCTGGGCTCGCTGAGCGATAGCGTTGGAGGTCTGGCCATTCGTCACCGCCTTCTTCGAGACGGCGCCAACGTCATCCGCCGGGTCCCGCTTGCGTTTCTTGGGGGCGGGCGCAGCAAGGGTTGCGCCCGAGGATGTGCTGGCGGAGAGAGCCTGTGCTTCGGCGGCAGCTCTAGCGCGGGTGCGGATTGGGGCAGAAAAGACGGCGGGTTGGAGGGAGGCCGAGTACATGGCCGTGTGGGTCGACGCAGGGGAGACGGTGGGCGGTGGGGGAGTGTCGTCGATGACAATCACTTCGCGGAGCTTGCCTGTGTTGTCGACCTCCTGGACCTCGCTGTAGGTGACCGTGAATTGCTGCCGCTTGCGCTTGCGAGCCGTGACGGAAGGGGTGGAGAGGGCGCCGATATTGGATGGCGGCGGCAGGCGAGGTTGGTGGGAGTACTGTGGAAGCATTTGGGGAGCCATCGAGTGCACCACGGCCTGCATGAGGAGCTCGCTGTGCGGAGGAGGTGGTGGTAGGAGAGAGGGAGAGGGGGGGTTATCTAACTGATATAGCGCAGAGCAGACTTGAGTGAGAGGGTCGCTGCCCACGGCATCCTTATTTGTTGTTTGGTTCTAGAGAGCCACGCCCTTCAGCCACCCGCACGCTAATCAGCCTTTCCCCGCCCCTGCCCCGCCTTTCGCGCCCTCTTTGACGATCAGCCGGTTCTCTGGACGTCGCGCTCGCTGCCTGGCAGGTTTTCAGAGACTTCCAGTGCTCTGTTCGCTGCTTTTTGCCCCCACCTCCCGCCCGAGCTCCGGGCGTCTATGCTATCGGCACGCACGGACCCCTCGATACTGACCACCGTCTTCCTCCCTCGGGCGTGTCCGCCGACCGCACAGCTCTGCAGCTGCATGTTCTACGGATGCATGCAGATCGATTGCGCGTGTGTATCGCGTCCGCATTGCGCGTTGGCGGCCAGAGAGCGAGAGCAAAGAGGGGCACGAAGTGGTGCACTGCGTGAAACCCCGGTCCCTCGCGGGCGCCTTTTCGTCCTCAGCGGTGCAGTCCCCCGGAACACCCCGGTCCCGGCGTAGTCCAAGCCAGCCCGCGGCCTGCATCCAGACTCGGTCGTTGAGCGAGAACAGAGACCACAGGTCCCGGTCTCTGAGGAGGGACACGGGAGGCTCGCTCTACGCGACGTTCAGAGCCTTGCATGCCGTCCTCCCCGCCTCCCACCTCGCCCCGAGCAGGATCGCCGGACTGCCTATACCGGCACTCCCAGGGGTCCTCCTCGTCCCCAGCCCTGGGGCGACAAATTATTTGTGTCAGCGAGCCCGCAGAAAGTCCCCGTCGCAGGCCGCGATGCTCCCAACGCACTCCTGATCTGTGTGTGTCCCCAGCTGAAAGACGGTCCGGTGCACTGCGGCCTTGAGGAGCGGGCCAAAGAGCATCAGCCCAAAACGTCCACCCCACATCGCCAAACAAGGTGTAAACAACTCGTATCCAGCCCGGCACCGTTGTCGACGGCGCGCATTCACCCCGCGCCTGCCCTTTCGCCCCCCCCCTCCTTTCTCTCCTTGGTGCTGCCCACGATGGTTGGCCTGCCGTTCCCCGACAGCGGCGCAGACACCCGCGAGCTGTCCTGGGACACCGGCACCCCCTTCTCTGCTAGTGGCGACATCCCGATTGACCCGGCCCTCAACGAGCCCCAGCTCGACCCCGCCCTGACGGCCGAGCACGACGACCTCGCACGCGTAGAGGTGAGTCCCTGACCCCTCGCCTCCGCCGGCTCGCACGTACGCGACGCGGTCGTTCCCGGACGCGTCGCGTCGCGAGTCTCGCTCCGCGCCGACCCCATCTCACACCGTTCTCACCGCAGACACCACCACCCCCGTCCGACGCACAGCCCTACCTCACCCCGCGCGTCGATCACTACCCGCAAGGCCCGCAAGGCGATCCCTTCGCCCAGCCGTCTCCTGTTTACATGCTGGAAGAGCAAGAGGAGCCACGCGAGCGGGTGCCCCTCCCTGCGAAACCATACAAGAAGCGCAAGCGTCCGCCCATCCGCGAGGAGGAGTGTGGGTTCTGTCATGGCAATGACGACCACAACAAGGACGGAGAGGTCGAGCAGATGGTCAGCTGCGCGGATTGCGGTCGAAGTGGTGCGTCTGTTTTGGTACTTTCTCGTGCCGCTCCCGCTTATAAGAGCCGTTAGGGCACCCGACATGCATGGCATTGGACAACATGGGCGATGCGATGCGGAGTTACGAGTGGCAATGCGCCACATGTAAGAGCTGTAGCGTGTGCAGGAGGAAAGGGAAAGAGGTATGATCCGGCTCTTCTGTGCAGACCCAACGAAGCGGCTGACGCGGTGTCCAGGCCTCGATGCTCATATGCGACTTCTGCGATCGAGGTGTGTATGCACGCAGTACCTCATGTTCCGTACTAACTCTGTTTAGGATGGCATATGTCGTGTTTCTCTCCCCCATTTCGCGAGCCGCCCGAAGGGCAGTGGAATTGTCCCTCCTGTCCCCCGGTTGGCTCAGAACCAATACAATCGGACCTCCCTGACGAAACCATCGTCGATCAAGTACTGGGCGACGTCCAGCCAGAACCGTCAATACGAGAAGCTTCTGTGGCCTCATCATCTCGACATGACCCTCCACCATCATCCAGCGCCCCAGAACCCACGGACCACGCGAATACGACCGATGCTTCGGAAGTTGAAGTCGACCCTGTAGGGGAGCCGACGCCTCGCCGGAGAACAGGCCGCAAAAGCAGGAAGGGGAAGCAAGTCATTCAGGACGAAGAAGATGACAACCTTTCGCCCGCCACCCCTATTGGAATGACGAAAAGACTCCGTCTGCGCATGAGCTCTCCGCCACCAGTACCTCAGGCATTCGAAGCGCCGTCCCTCCGTCTTCGAGTGCCCGCCCGTGGCAAGGGGAAGTCTCGAGAAGACGCGGACGATTCAGAACGAGGGATGTTCGACGATATCTTGGCCCCCGAGGATCGGAGCGTACGAGAGACAGCCATCAAAGACATCGATATACAGAGGTTCGAGCGGAGTCGGGCGAGTGCAGAGGTACGTGCAGACTCTCATACGTCGACCCTGGATCCTGATCGCCGTGCTAGCAGAAGTTGGTTGTCCGTCCGCCTCCCGAACCTCCAGAAACACCCATCGCAGGTCCTTCAAGTCGACCCCTTCGTTCTCATGCCCTTCCTCCAACCCCGCGCCTTCCGAGCACTTCCATGTCTCCTGCACCCACCACACCTGGTTCTCAACTCATGCACCCTCCTAACGGCCTACGAATACGCAAAATCCGGTTTGGCGAGTACGACATCGACACTTGGTACGATGCCCCGTTCCCGGAAGAATATGCCGCGGTTCCCGAAGGCAGACTCTGGATGTGCGAGTATTGCTTGAAGTACATGAAGAGCCGCTTCAGTGCTTCCCGCCATCAGGTGTGTTTCCTTTCTTCGTGATCGTCATGCTGCGAGGAGGCATCGCGACGAATCCGCAACGACAATGCGCGCGGCGAGCGTAGCGGGAGTCGCGGCATAGTTGCGGCGTGCTGTGCTGACTCTTGCGCTCTCCAGCTGAAATGCAAAGTCCGCCATCCACCTGGTGACGAAATCTACCGCGACGGAAGGGTGTCCATCTTTGAAGTCGATGGAAGGAAGAACAAGATATATTGCCAAAACTTATGCTTGCTCTCGAAGATGTTCCTGGACCACAAGTCTCTGTTCTACGACGTGGAGCCTTTCTTGTTCTACGTGATTACTGAGGTCGATGATGACGGGGCGCACTTCGTTGGGTATTTTAGCAAGGAGAAGCTCAGCCCGAAGAACTACAACGTTAGTTGCATCATGACGTTGCCGGTTCGACAGAGGCAGGGCTGGGGGAGTTTACTTATTGACTTCAGTACGTTGGCTCTGCTTTCACTCTCTTTCCTGTTCTGACGATGTACCAGGTTATCTATTGTCGAAGAAGGAACAACGGACGGGCTCGCCAGAGAAGCCTCTTTCTGCACTTGGAGCGTTAGGCTACAAGAACTACTGGACACTGTCTTTAATGCGCTATTTAGATACCGCTCTCCCTAATCCTCGGTTGGAAGGTCAGTCTCCCCATTGAGTCCCATCTCCTCACGCTCATCGGGCCCCACGCAGACATCAGCGCCGCGACTTCCATGACCATCGAAGACATCCACTTCACGCTAATGCAGCTTGGCATGATCGCCGTCTTGGACTCTTCTCAGGCTCCGAAGCCGCTTCCAGGGCAGACCGTGAAGTTTCCCAAGGGTCGCAAAAACGGCATAGCTCGCAAGCATCTCCAGCGTACCATCACCCACGACGACGAGAAGGTGAAGGGCCCGTTCGTTCCCCCCACTACCTACAAAGTTCGGTGGGACCCCGATCGCGTCGAGGAGTTCCTCACCCGCTGGGAGTCGAAGGGGTACATCAAACTCGTGCCGGAGAAACTCAAGTGGAGTCCATTCATCCTGTCCCGTGCGGCCAAGACCCAGGCGACGGAAGGCGTTGGCACATTTGGAGATCACAGTCGCGCCGTCAGCAGCGACGTGCCGTCGGAGCAGAGGAACAGGGAACACACGGACTCGCCTGCGGTGTTCTCACTTTTCGATGACGATGTTGTCGAGATCGTCCGGGCCAGCACGGCGCATGAAGTCGCCCCATCCGAGACCACGGAGACTACAGGCCAACGTGCGAGATCCCCTAGCGTTGAGGTCGAAATCGTCGAGCGAAGGTCCCCGAGGAAGAAGACACAGAGTCTCGCCGTCGACGGCCCCACTCCTGCTCGGCGCCCTCGTCAACTATCGTCAACTGTCAATGGCATTGCCACCCCTACCCCCCGCCGCGGTCGTCTCCCTCGCCAACAGAGGCCCCCCTCCGAACAGCCGACGATGGAACGACGTCGTCAGCGCAGCCGCGTGGACTCCGTGACCACCACCCACTCCGTCGACGACGACGCGGCGTTGGCGGCGCGCCTCGCGCAGGAGTTCGAGCGCCCCGCGCGCCAGCTCCGCTCCCGCCGTGGGAGCATGGACCAGGTCCTCGAGAAGCATGACTCGGCCTCCCGCTCAGTCTCTCCGCGCAAGCGCCGCCGGGTAGACTCCTCGCCCGAGCCGGATCCCCTGTCGTCTTCGGCTCGCCAACGGGCCAGCCTCCAGCGTCTGCGTGTGCAGGCCGCGCCGCGCTCGGTGAACGGCCGCTTCGCCCCGATGACGCCCGCCCAAAAGGCAGCGGCGCGGGCGCAAGAAGAAGAGGAAGAGGAAGAGGTGCCCCAGCTTGCTCCACGACGCCCTCGTCCCCGCCCCCGACCTCGCCGCAAGTTCGCTCCCAAGGACGACGAGAGCGAGGAGGCCGGCGGCGGGCCCCGCATGGACGGCGGTGGCGCAGAAGAGCACGGCGTCGAGGCCGGGGACGCGGTGCAGTACGACGACGCGGACACACCCGTGACGGGCGCGACCGCGGCGAGCCGGCACAGCGTCCCGAGCGACGACACGATGATCGGGAGCGAGCTCGCGCGGAGCAAGGTGTCGCCGATGGTGCACATCGCGGACGAACCGCTCTCACCGCTGAGCGTGCTCGCCCAGGTCGCGGGCCAGGTCGCGCGGAGCAGCAAGGCCGCGTTCATGGTCAAGGAGGCGACGGCAATCGAGCCCATGCAGCCGCTCGAGCAGGAAGACGGAGACGAGATGGACGCGGATGGGGAGGCGGATGAAGACGTCGAGATGTGAGTGCGTGGGGAGACGATGTCTCACTGGACTGGTGTGTACTACCCTAGGCTCGACGTACTCTCTTTTCACGCCGTTTATTGTATGACTACTTATCGTCCAGATTGTTGTGACTTGCTCTTGCAGCCGCGTATGTGCGGCTGTGTTCATATGTTCATCGCTCTTTCTTTCTGTAGCAGTGTCGACGGGGACCGCCGCAAGTGGTCTTCGATATTCCAGCTCAGTGCCATCGTCTATATCCCTCTTCTGCTGTGACATTCCGTGTGCGCAACTTTCCCCCGTAGACAGCCTGAATCCGGTGGCCGGTAAGAACAGTCTCTGAAGACCGTTGGCCTCTGGAGACTGTTTGACACGCCGGCCTCCTGTGTATAAATCATCAATGCTTCAGCCGGCGTTTCCCCTGCATGCTAATGCAAATGTGGCTGCGGCACGGCACTCCTCGACACCCGCCTCCCGGCTATCACTCCCCTCGGCCACCCTGGAGTCTGGAGGAGCAGTTTGGCTTGGCAAAGCAGCTCATCCCGTACGCCACCCGTCTTCTCTCGTCGTTCGATGCCCTGATCCCCTCTCCACAACCTGCATCCTACGTCTGAGGCGCTCCTGCCGTTGTCGACGTCGTTGATCCATAGAGTGGTATTTCACGCAAGCACTGCCCACCTCCTACTCGTCGCTGAATGTCACCCCGATATCGACTTCCTGATGTGCGGAAGCGTTAGGTAGTGCGTCACTGGTTTGGTGTTCTGAGTGGTCAGTTGCATTACCGATGTTTTCGAGTCGTGGTCGGGCGCGACATCAGTCGTGTCAGACCCCAACCCGTATGCCTACCCAACCCGCCACAGTGGTTTTATCTCCCTATGAAGTGTAACTTGGTGGTCTTCGTAGGTAGAACTGCGACGCTGCAAGAGCCGCAAAAACGGTAGTCGAGCCTTCAGGCACCGCTTGCGAACTTGTAAGAACGGCATGCGCTATTTGGGTTGATAGCAGGCGCCCAGAAGACACTGGAGGAAGTTGTGAAAACTTCAGCCCGTAAAATGCAAGTTGTCTTTGCAAGACTGTCCACGCCTATCGTTCCTGTATTTCGAGAAGAGAAACGACGTCCGTCGCTTTGAATGTGCCCTTCGTGTGAATCATGCGCATAGTACCCCATGGCTTGATTTGCGTACCAAGGTTGTCGATCGCCGCTCTGGCAGTATATCGGGGAGCAGGGGAGACGAATGGATTGCGTTTTGGATAGGACGGCGGGTAGTTCTCCATTTGTGACGGCATTCGTGGATGGGTCTTGCAATTGAGGATTTTCCGAGGACGTGTTGTGCACGTGAGCGCGTCACATGATCGACACTAGTAAAAGCGCCGCTCTCCTTTCCTCCAACAACCGAGGGAATATGAGGAGCTCAGGTACGTCCCATTCGCGCCTGCTACAGATTGTTTTGAATATCATAATCATGATGTCCGCAGGCACAACAACCACGTGACAACAGCGATGACCTGCACTAGTGACGTACCGTTGACGCGCTGTTGGTGGGACGCGATCTTGTGCTCAATTCCCCGCAGTCGCGTACACCTTGACTGCGTCCCGTCGTTCCTCCCTTGTACACCACCCGCACCGCGCTTGACACCATGCCCTTCTTCTCCAAGCTTGCGCCGACTCTTGTCTCGGCGTATGGCCTCCAGATGGGTACGTCGCATACAATGTGCTCTTGGCAACCATTCGGAAGCTGCCGCTCACCAGACGTGTTATCTAGTCCTTGCCGCCATATTTGTTCCCCAGAAGAACGAAATGTACTATGACCTCGGTGGAGCAGCGGGCTTTGTTTCCACCACCCTTCTCTCGCTCTACTATCCCCACCTCAAGGCTAAGTTCTGGGATCACAAGCCGTTCGCTTCGTTGCCTCCTATGACCTCCTTCGCGCCAAGGCAAATAGTACTCAATCTGGCGATTATCGCGTGGACGACGAGACTCGGAAGCTTCTTGTTCGCGGTGCGTAGTCGTCATCTGATGCCGTGCCGACCCTGCTGTGCGAACACGCCATTTAAATTCAGCGGGCAAAGAAAGCGGGCGGCGACTCCCGATTCGACAAGGTGAAGCATCAACCAACGACGTTCACCGCGTTCTGGATGGTACAAGGTCCGTGCTTGCTTCCTCTTCCATGCATCCATTGCCGCGCATTCTTACGTGCATCTGCTAGCGACGTGGGTGTTTCTGGTTGGTTTACCGGTCTACATGGTGAGCGTCTTGGTCACGCGAGGTTGAACCACGCCGCACCCGGTGCGGAAGCGAGCCCGAAGACGCTTATTCGGCGCGCAGGTGAACACGCTCCCGCCGCCGGCCCACTCGCGTCTCGGGCCGCTGGACTATCTGGGGCTCGCAGTGTTCGCCGGATCGTGGATGTTCGAGATAGGTGTGATTCCCCTCCCGATCGATGACGCCGTGTATAAGCGATGCCCGATCTCATGCCTCGTCCTACGCAGTCGCGGACCATCAGAAGAGCGCGTGGCGGCGCGCAAAGGATAGGAAGGAGCACGATGAGAAATTCATCACCACTGGCCTGTGGGGGATAAGCCGGCACCCCAAGTACGTGCGCGGTCTGCCTGCCCTTGTTCTCCGTTTGGCTTAGCTCCATCGATGTGCTGCACAGTTATGTCGGTGAAGTTGGTCTCTGGACAGGCCTCTGGCTTCTTGCTGGGCAGTCCCTCCGGACGCCGTCCTTTCCCAGGGGCGCCTGGCTGATGGCCGGTGTCAGCCCGCTCCTGACGTGGTATCTGGTACGGAATGTGTCCGGCGTTCCCCCTTTGGAGGTGCGTGTGCATCGTGGCGTTCGCGCGACTTTTGTGACAAGCACCCGCTCATTTCGCTTTGCTGCTCCACCAGAGGGCGGGTGACAAGAAATTCGGGGATGACCCTAGGTGGCACGAGTATAAACGGTGAGTTTATTTAACCGCTCTATCGGTCTCGGGAACCTACGAACGGCGTCGGAGCAATGACGGCATGCTTCGACGGTGCTCTGTACACGCTACAGAAGATCCTATATATCCAATTGTGGCAGAGAGCCCTCACTTGCGGCGGTTGGGTCTGCATAAGGCGGGAGTATTCATGGTTCAGGGTTTGCGACGAGTCGTGTATCGTTGCATGAGCTCGGGACAGCCGCCAAAGGATGGAGACACAGAGGGCTCGCTTCACGAGTTACATCTGTATAGGGCTGACGTTCCGTGCCCTTAGGAGCGTCCCAGTGTTCTGGCCATTCATCGGCGAGAAGGGCGACGCGAGTTCGCGGGATCCCAAGTAATTACCGGCTGGCTAGCGCTGTCATGTGAGTACCTGAGCTCGCCGTGGGTGGGGGCGACACATTTGACGGATGTTTTGCCCCGTCAAACGCAGCCAAGGATCGCCCATGATTGTGTCTGTGGGTTTGGAAAGCTTGTGTCAGCGGTGGGCGGAGCGACGGAGACGAGCCAGGATTAGTTTAGTTCCGTTTGCGTGTGATAGCTACGATCCCAGCCGGACGGGGAGGGATGGAATCGACGTCGCCTCGGATGATGATAGGTACTCGCTGTATTTATGTGATGCAATGTCATCCTAGCTTCTCTTGTGCGCGCTATGCTAGAAACGCAGAAGTTGTCCTCCAGGTCGCGCTCTGGCGGCAGCTCGGGATGGTCGGTGGATTATTTACGCAGAGTAACGTGCCTGGGCATTGGACTGCGAGTCATGGATTATGCGAATTTTCGGAGGTATTAATGAATCGACGAGAAGACATAGCACCCGGCCATTGAGTCTACCGCTCAGCTGCCCTCTGACATGGGCGTTTGGCACAGTGGTAGCGCGCTTGCTTTGCACCAGATGGAGTTCACTTCATTGTCACGTGACTTGCACGAGGCCGTGGGTTCAATCCCCACAACGTCCATTCTTTTTGTCCTCCGCGCAGTCCCAGGCTCACGCTTCAATTAAGGGCGAAAGATGATTGATTAACGGGATGATCCGCGGGCGTGCGTTGCCCGATGCAGATCGGGCGAGATATCTGGGCGTCTGCGCGTGCGGCTGTTAACTCGCTCGAGGGGCGGGTCCATCGCCTTTGCCTACTTATCCACCCTCCGCCGCCGTCCTCGTCCTGCCGCCCTCATGCGCCCCGCCTCTCCGCCCCCGCCTCCTTCTCCTTCCCGCTTGACAGGCCCTCCTTGACAGCCTTACAGCATCCGCCGCACCCACCCCGACCTATAAATCCCACCGCTCCTTCACCTCGTCCTCCCCAACCTACAGCCCACCCATCGTCCTCCATGTCCACGCCCGTCTCACCTGCCCTGCCTCCGGAGACCCCGCAGGAGCTCGCGGTCAAGGCCGACTTCCACACCAACGTCTGGTCTGTCTTCCAGAACCTGTACGAAGACCGCTGGGACCAAGGTGCGCGACCGCATATATGCGCGCGCCGCGGTGCGACTCGGACCGTGATGTGCTCACCAGCCCCCCTGATCGTCCTCCACGCCCAGCACGCTGGAACGCCGCAATCGGTGAGCCCCCCCCCCCCTGCGCCGAGCCCCGAAGCGCCGCTGACCATCGTCGTCCTTCCCCTCCGCCGCGCACAGCGCGCTTCGGGGCGGCACACGACCCCGCCGCCGTCCAGCGTTTCTGGACGCGGGCGAAGCTCCCCTCTTGGGACGCGCTCGAGGCGCAGTTCCGCAAGGGCCCGCCGCCGTTCCTCCGCCCGGGCTGGGTGAGCCCGCTGCTGGGCAAGCGGGTCGACCTCCGCTGGCTCGACTCGGGCAGGTTCGAACACGTCCAGGGCTCGATGGACGGCTGGCGCGACGCCAAGGTGCTCATCATCGAGCTGTGGGCTTCGTACGTCTGTTCCTTGCCTCGCCTTAGTGCGCTCCACGGCGCGCGGCGCGCGGTCTGCACTCCAAGCCCGTGAGTGGGCGCGCGGGCGCGCGCTTCAGCGCCGCCATGTCCGCGCGGGGTTGGAGCGCGCTCCGCGCCGCTGCTTGTCCCGCTCGCGGGGTTCCCGAGCGCCGACCGAGCGCTTCCTCCGGCGCTTGGATCTAGCGGGGCGTTGCGGGTCTGTGTACTGACGCCGGGGCGTTCTTCCTTCTTCCGCGGGCGGCGTGGGCATGCAGGTGGTGCAGGGTGCGTGCAATCTGGGACAAACACGGCTTAATTGCCTTTGCTGACAAGGCGGACGCCGCACACACACACATCACAGCCGTGCGTGGTCGTGTTCGACGACCTCTCGCGGATCGCGCAGACCCGGCCGGAGATCAAGGTCATCACCTTCAACTCCGAGACGATCTTCACGAACGCGCCCGTCGACGTCGGGTTCGTCAAGAACTTCGTCGCCTCGCGCACCGACATGAAGTACCCCATCTTCATCGACACCCACCGGGTCGCGGTCAATTGTGAGTCCCAGGACCCGCGCTCGTCGTCTCCGTTCCGCCCACGCGATCGGCCCTTGTTCCTGGCAGCTTCCCCGCGCCTCGTGCCCGAGCCCGCTCCCAGAGAGCGACGAACGCTGACATCACCCCTTCTCCAGCGATCTTCCAGCCCGGCCAAAACCTGTCGATTCCCCTGGGTGCGTGTTCCGCCTTCGCGAGGCAAATGAAACCATATCGACGCCTCGCGCGCGCGCTCGGGCCGGACACGCGATGCTAACCCGCCGTGCGCGCGTCCCGCAGTCTTTATCATCACGCCAAACGACAGCGTTGTCCGGTGGATCGGTAATCCAGAGGAGATGGCCGTCCCGCTCGAGGACATCGTCCGCAGAGCATAGCGCCGGCCGGCCGGCCGCCCCCGCCCTCGTCAAGCCACACCAAAATCGGGTTCAAGATCCGCCCCCACACGACATTGCGCGCCCGTTTCGTTCTTCTTGCTTTGCCCCCCGTCCGCTGTCTTGCATACATACGCACCTACATACAGCTCGTCCCGCCCCGGTACCCGTCTCGCACCCCGCTGTCGTTCTCCCCCGCTCCCCGTCCGTCCGTTCACCCACGCCCACGCTGCAGGCTTCTAGTCCCCGGCTGTAACATATACCCCCTCGCACACCACCCGGACGTTGTAATCGCTACCACAACCCACCACACCACACCGCAAAAGGCAGCGAGCGTGCACCGCCGCGAGCCACGAGGAATAGAGCAGATCACTGTCCTACCTAGTGAGGGAGCGTGCGCATGAGGCGCGGGGGAGACGCGCGGACCCTGCCGGGGATCGCCTGTGGCATAGAACGTTTGATTTGACGTCGGGAAGCCCCCCTCCCGCGCGCAGGGTGCGCGAGCCACCCTCATATGTCCTTAGCGAGCGGGGGCCCTGTTGCAGCCCACGCTATCGACCATCGCGCGCGATCACAGGAAGGCGAAGGAAGAGAAGGATCAGGAAGGGCGGCCCTGCTGCCCGCCTGAACGCTAGCTTACGGCACGCAGGCGAGGAGCGAGGGGACTTGGAACCGCCAACAGCCACCGGTGCTGGGTGGAGGAGGGGTCGCGGGTGGGATTCAAGGTGCGGACGTACGGAGGGAAGACGATCCCCGTCCCACGCTTTTCTCGGGGCGGCCTCCGCCGTGCGTGGCGGGCCAGTCGGGATCGCGGGAGGGCGCGAGCGCGGGGCGTGGGCCACACTCGGAGCGGCTGCCCAGGCTCCACCGCGGCGCGGCGGGTGGCGCAGGTTCCCGCTGCTGTCCAGGCCCCCGGTCCCGGCACCAAGCCAGCGCTTCACTGCCGCGACGCTGGCGGCGAGCATCGGGTCGCGGACCCACGGTGCTGCTGGCCGCGGCGGGAGGCCTCAGGGTGGCAAGCCAGCGAGGGTGTACTCACGCCAGTCGCGGCGGCAATTCCGACGGTGACAGACGGAATTGCTCGGCAGGCCCGTGCGTATGGCGGAGATGAGGGAGGGGAGCGCGAACTGTAACCTCCGCAAGCACCCCCTGGGGGTGGCAGGTGCTTGAATCCGGGTGACGTGAGGCGCACGGCAACCGTGCGCTGGACGAAGTCGCTCGCTGCGCCTTCCGTACCAGACAGGTTGGGACAGATGGATGAGGGGGAAATGAGCATTAGAAGCGCGAAGCGCGTGCGCACCCGAACATTATCACGGCGCCCACAAGTCGGTCGTATGACGGCGAAAAGTGGGTGGGGCTATTGAACGCCGATTAATTTGGAGGCGGCACGAGGCAGGCTCTAGTTTTGCCCCGTTCAACGGGCGGCGTCTTGTCATGAGAGAGCTTGAGCCTGCGTGAGACGTGATTAATGGACGTCCTGGGCGTAGGTCATAAAGCTTGGACGACGTCGGAAGAGGACGAACGGTAAACCAGACAGACAAGCGTCTATAACGGTCGGGTCGGCGAATGACCGCAAAAGAGCGTGGAAGTGAAAGGCCCAGGCCGCAAGATGCGGATAAATGCTCGTGCGTGCGCACCAGGAACTACGCTGCAATACATCTGCGGGCCGCCTCCGTGACTGTTTTGCCGGGGACTGTTGGTGCACGACGCACGACGTCGAGGCGGGACCTGGCACGACGCCGTGTGGACCACCAACTCCGCTCCCGCTCTCCCCCACAGACTACGTCCGTGAGACGACCGCGTGGAAAACGCAGGGCCACAAGCGCAGGGCATCGCCCGCTCGCCCGTCCTCCGCTGCATACAATGCCACTCACTGCGTCTGGGAATGGCTAAATCGCCTGGCGACCGGCATGGAACCACTGGCGCGCCGCGCGGTTCTTTCGCTACCGACGCGGAACGAGGCCGCAGCGCGTGCTTCCGCGACGGTCCTACTACGGCGTCTTGACGGATTCAGGGTCGCCGTCGTGGTGAATCCTGGGCCCGGCGGCGGTCTTCCGGCGAATCGCGCGACCCCCACGACGTCAGTGTCCCCCGGGCCCTTTCCAGCATCGGCTGTATTCTTGCGCCCCGAGCCGTCCACCCGTGCGTTCGTTCGAACGCCGCGGCGGGAGATCCGGGGGCAAGCTCGGGATTCGCAGTCCGATGCCCGAGCGAGCTGGGGAGCAAGGCTTGGCCGGGCCAGCTAGGTACGGGAGCGGTGGAGGAGAACCGGCGAGGGACGAGGACGCCAGGAGCGAGGTATCATTCGACTCGCACGTACGCGCGCGGAAGCAGTTGTGGGCGTACCGTGCCGCCCTGCAGCCCGCGTCGTGCCGAGCGAGAATTGCGCTTGGACATCGAAGCCCTGGCGGTGGGAGGATCACGGGCTTCTTTGGGGAGAGGGAGGCCGCACTGTCGACGCGGAAGGGGCGGCGGTGGGCTCGAGATTGGCTGAGGGGGTGCGATCAAGCAGAAGGTCGGACGGACGACAGCGGAGCCAGCAATTAAGCACGCACCAGGGTCGGAAGGCGCGCGGTGCAGCGCTGCTGATGGTCATGTCCAGCGTGCTGGGTCTAACCCATCGATGCGCTAGGCCTTGTATGCCGTACGCCTCTCCCTCTGGACCGTTGCGGGGAGAGGTACCCGAGGCGACCACGCGTGTAGGCATGAGCGATGCATGCCTAGGAACGGGAAAACCGTCGATGTTGGCGGGCCAACTCGGAAGATCTAGGGAGGGGGTACGTACGGTGGAATGCGCGGGTGGGTCGACCCGAATGTGCATGGTACGCGGATTCTCGGAGATATCGACTTGCTGTAAACAGTAGCAAGTCCTTGGTCTGTCCAGGAAAGCAGGAAAGCTGCTGGGAGTTTGACGATGGCTGTATGCGTCCTGGGTAAAAAAGGCTCTTGCTGTCGGTGGGCGGCCCATGCCTACCGCGAGGAAGCGGAGGCGGCATAAAAACAGTTCTTGAACTTTGAAGAACACGACGGTGACGAAGCAAGTCAAGGAAGGATGTGGAAGTCAACTCGGAGAGGCTCAACGAAGCGCTCGTTTGTGAAAAAATCAGGTTAGGCTGAAGAGATCAGCCTAGAGCGCTCCAGACAGTATTTGAACGGACGCACGTCGAATTGAGCCCTGCACTTGGATACAGCCGTTATCATATTGGCAGGTCTATTCGAAAAATATCACGGAGCGGAATTCATGACACGACGCTTACCCATGACCAGGTCGTGGCAACCCCTTCACGCAAGAAGCGATGTCTGCGTCGAGTCGGTAAGGGCGGAGTCTGGTTTGAGTTTGAAGGTCCTGTGTTTGGTCGTTTAACAAACAGGCCTATCGCTTTGATAACGACTGTAAGTATCGCGAGACCCAGCCTCAACCCTAGCGCAGCATCAACGGCCGAGCGATATGTCGTGGCACCGGCACGCTCACACGACATGTCAATGTCAAAACGATCGTGCCGCCAAAGTTCAGGCCTCAGGGTATCGGCGTCACGGTGTTGGACGAAACTCCGCCGGCACTGTAGAAGGCATGTGTACGACCGGTTCTCACTGTATGAGCCTTCCAGACAGGTTCCAGTGTTTGCCTTCTGGAGCATATACCCATACCCACAACAGGACTTCCTCTCAATTCGAACATTCCTAGAAAAAGTACCCACCCATTTTGGAGAAGTTTAGTGCACATAACTAGTGGACTGCTGAAGGCCTGATAATCCCACCGTACTGTAACCGGGTGACATTGACATTTGGATTTGATGCTTTGAGATCAACGTGATTCTCGGAAGTCTGCGGTTCCAATCATCGCGAAGGCCGAGAGTCAGGGAAATCGGCGCACCATGGTGACGAAAGACGCTCGACTCAATGCTTCTATCCTGTCGTGATCCGGGGGTCCTCGAGTTGCTTGACATGTTAATTTCCGACTCTCGGAGAGTATGATCCTACGACGTGATCTGTCGGAACCGAGACATGATGCTAGTGCTACCTGGCAGAAGATGCAGCCACAGATTTGCTCCATTTCGTTGCTGCATTTGTCTGGAAAGAAGGGCCAATCATATCTACCGACACCCAGGGCCTCGGAGTGAAGATACGGGTATGAAGCTACCGCGTTGGTGGATTTGCATCCGTGTCGGGGTCAAGAACGGTGTCAGGAACGAGCCTGTGAATTCACAGCGCGAGGCTGAACTTCGGGGTCGAACACTGAAAGTCACTCGAACGCCTTCCGTGACGTGGGATCATGAAGCAAGCAAAGGACATAGCACATCTAGACGTACTTTAAACAGGCTTGAACACATCGAGTCCCGCTTCGATGGCCACGACGCGTCACCTGGCCTACAATTAGGTGACACTCTTGTTGAGGTCCGTCTCTCCAAAATCCACCAATCACCAGTCTCTCTATGGCGCAACCATGCCATGAAAATAGCCGGGAGGAGAGAGACAACGGGCAAGATTTCTGCGCATGTCAGCGACGGGAAGCCCTGTGATGTTTCTGAGAGTGGCGGTAGTAGACTGCTGTGCCGGTGCCACTTCCTGGAACATGGGAAAGATGCCACGCACACCGTGTTGGTTCCACTGCGGGCACTGGTCAATGACATCGTGCACAGAGACAGCACCGCACAGGAACACAAATACACCCACCGGAGCGCGACGCGGCTTATAGTAGTCTTACCCGCCGCAGTCCACGGTAGCCAATGTGCGAACTCGGGATCGTTACCGGCATCCGGTTTGCAACGGGCCTTTCGCGTGGCAACCTAGGATGGGCGTGAGATTCTTGAATGGGCGCATCGAGAGTCCATCTTCAGGCCAACTTGAGGCTGATACGCAGTGTCGCGAAGGAAGCAGAATACATGGATAGAAGGGCGGACAGTTGGTGTGGAGACACGCTTGGCGTTCTCGGAGGTAGTCCGACTCAGCAAGTACTTACACAAGCCACCGCCACTCAGATCTCAGAGTCGCCGGAGCGCTCACAACCCGAGGAGGTACGCGTCACCCCGCTCCTTTGCTTCCGTAAGGAGATGGCGAACTCCGAGTGCAAACGACCGGTGAGATGTGACCCAGAAACGACCGGGATAAACGATGAGTGTATGGAGTAAGCATGGTGAGTTACACTGGAGATACAACGTAATACAGGTAGGAGTGGCCCGTAATCTACAAGTCCGTGTGCTAGTAATATGCAAGAACCGGTCCGTATCAGTTCCCGCGAGACACTATGTAGTCGAACAGAGAGATCATACTAGCGGTCGCCGTCGCTGGCCCCGCACACCAAAAGACCAATAATGTACAGTCGTGCGAGCCTGACGCTCGCACTCCAAAAAGAAACTCGAAGTGCTCCCCCTCGCCACAAAGCCGACAGCACGTGTCCACCGCGGCAGCAACGGCGGCGGCCGGGTTGGACTACGCTACGCAGGCCCATCCCTCGAACGTGTTCACGTACTGCGCTCCACCATCTCCCAATCCTCTGGGCCCACGTCTACCCACGAAGCGGCCAATGTCGTTTCTGGCAGTTCGATGTCGCCACTGTGTGCGGCGACGAGAGACTCCAGAGCCTCTGTCGCCCCGATGACGGAGAGCGCGACCCGCGGGCCCATCTTGAGCACCTGCTGGCCGAGGGGGGAGAGCCGCATGCGAGCCTCAATCGCCGCGCGGTAGAGGTCCGGCTCACGCTTCTTTGTAATGGGCAGTGACGGCCGCTCGGGAATCGAGCGGCGCACAGGGGAGAGAGGCGACGAGCAGCGTGGGCGGGATGTCGTGCGGCGGGATGTGAGGACTGGGGAGGAGGAAGGCTTGGGCACGGAGGAGGAAGGGGTGTGAATGGAGGGCATCCGTGCGGAGGGTGCGCGCCTCTTGCGCATCCGCGCGTCGTACTTGCCGATTACGAGGCTGTCCGAGGACGTGTATGTTTGCGTTGGGCCGTCACGGCCGTAGAGGGGAGTGATGGTGGCGGCCTGCATGTCCTCCAGGGAGAGGTAGGAGCCCGTGCGGCGGAGGGGGGTGCGAGCGAGCTTGACGGCGGGGGCGGGGGCGGAGAAGGACATGGTGCGCTTGCGCGGGACGAAGGAGTGATGTGTCTCAGAGTAGGAGGCGGTCGAGGGCGGAAGCGCGACGAGACACGACATAGGGGGACTTATGAGGGAGGATGCGGAGCGCAGGTGGAGACGGGTGTAGGACAATGGGCGGACGCACGGATTCCGCCGCGAGGGGTATTATCCTGCGCCCGCGCCACACACGTGACTAGGGATGGAAAGTTGCCGGTGGCCTTGCCCGAGTCAACCTCGGACGTTCCGCAGCCCCGCGCCGTCCCCGCCGTGTTCCGTCCGGCACTCTCCCTTCTCGGACACGGTCCCCGCGCTGTCCCAGGCTGTTCTGGCGCGCCCACTCCGGCAGGACGTCGGTCATTCTCGGATGCTGTCTCTGTCGCTTTCTTCGACTTCAGGCGCCTTGCTCCGGTGTGTTGATCATCTGATATCTGCCAACCAACGGCGCTGCAAACGCGTGTCGGGACAACGGCCATGACTCCCACATGGATGCGTTCGAGGGTTCAGGGCGCAGATCTGGGGACGGGCGGATGCATATGTCGCCTTCCGCGTTTCACAAAAAAACAAAAGGATCGACCGCCACTTACGGGTCCAGACCGCTGACCGACCATGCTCCCCACCTGCGCACGGAGCACCCTCGACTCTGACCATCCAGCGCCCTGGGCGGCCTCCATTACGAGGGTCTAAAATGCTTGTGTCGAAAATGGTCCGTCGCGAAAATTGAGTCCCTTCAGTGTGATCCGGCCAGGTGGACAGGCGATGGCGCTGGTGGGCCCTTGTGCCCCATTCCAAAGATGAACGGATGAGCGAGAGAGGGGCGAGTAGACGATAAAGGCTGGTGTATGTGAAGAACAAGGCAGGATGCGTCGTGGCGAGACGAACGGACGGGGCGGGCGAGCTCAGCCGACTCGCCCTCCTGACGCCAAGCGCCGCCTCGAGGCATCAACTCATCTTATCTCCCCACCACTATCTCCCTCGACGAGCGCACTGTGCGAACTGCGAATACATGTCCTCTGAGCTTTCTGCTGTGTAGCGTGCCTCCCCAACACCACTTCGTGGCGGACGCACAGCACCTTCCCGCTCACATCTCTCCGCGCTCACCGCCAAACTCTCACCGCCTCGCCGCCCGCCGACTCACTGCCCGCCACCCTCACCGCGCGTTCCCTTTCTGACTCAGGCAGCTCACCATGCGTATCACTCCCAGGGAGGAAGCGAAGCTCCTCCTTCATCAGGTGCGCATCCCGCACGGTGCCGCCGCTGACGCTTGCGGCATCGCGATGTCCGCTGACTGAATGACGCGTTTGCCAATCCCCAGGCCGGCTCCCTTGCACAAAAGCGCCTCGCGCGTGGCTGCCAACTGAACCAGACCGAGGCGGTAGCCCTCATCGCATCCCAGCTCCAAGAGCGCATCCGTGATGGCAAGCATTCTGTCGCAGAGCTCATGCAGCATGGCAAAACGTTGCTGGGAAGGCGGCACGTTCTCCCCGGCGTGCCGGCGCTGTTGCATGAGATCCAGGTAGAGGGGACGTTCCCCGACGGGTGTGTACGGCGTTCCGTCGTCTTCGTATCGCGCTCTGACGCGTTGGATGTGGCTATATGCGATTTGTGCATGCGCGGCCGTGGATGACACAATGACAGTGTCTTCCTCGTTACTGTGCACGACCCTATCTGCACCGAAGACGGAGACTTGGACGCGGCGTTGTACGGATCGTTCTTGCCCGTTCCTAGCCAGGGGGCCTTCCCCGTTACCAACGTCGCCGAATACACGCGCGAGCGCGCCCCCGGCGCGATCGTCGTCGCGGGCGGGAGGATCCCTATCAATGTCGGCCGTGAGCGCGTCAAGCTTCGCGTCACCAACAATGGAGACAGGCCAGTGCAGGTGCGTGACCCTGTTTCGGCGGTGGGAAGAAGATGCGTGGAGTTGAAGAAGTCACTCCGTCTCTCTGCCCTCGCCACATCTTGCGTGTACGATGCTCACCCACCCTTGCAGATCGGCTCGCACTACCACTTCATCGAAACCAACAAGGCTCTCATATTCGACCGCGGCAAGGCATATGGCAAGCGCCTCGACATCGCTGCAGGGACCGCCGTCCGCTTTGAGCCCGGGGACACCAAGACCGTCACGCTCTGCGCGATCGCAGGCGCGAAGCTCATCACCGGTGGCAATCGGCTCGCGACGGGCGTGTTCGACCCCGCGCGCACTGACCAGATCGTCACCGCGCTTGTGCAGAAAGGTTTCGGGCACACGCCCGAGCCCGGCGCGCTCGAGGTCTCGGAGGACACGGACATTGGGCGTGAGGCGTACGTCGCGATGTTCGGCCCCACTGTCGGCGATCGGGTCAAGCTTGGCGACACGGCGCTTTGGGTCGTCGTGGAGCGCGATATGGTGAGTGGAGGGAGAAGTTGCGCTTGACAGATTGGTTGAAGCATTATTGGGCTGCAGGCGGTGTATGGCGACGAAGTCAAGTTCGGCGGAGGTATGGGCGGCATGCGGTGCAGGTCTTCAGGAACTGACGATTAAGACAGGTAAGAGTATTCGCGAGGGCATGGGTCAGGCGACAGGTAGAAGTGCCGGGGAAGCACTGGACCTTGTCATCACCAACTGTCTCATCATCGATTGGTCGGGCATCTACAAGGTCTGTCTTCTCTTCTGCGACTCAAAGACAGTGACACTGACTCCACGACAGGCTGATATCGGAGTGAAACGCGGGAAGATCAAGGCCCTTGGTAAAGCAGGCAACCCCGACGTCATGTCGGGAGTCCACCCCGACCTCGTCATCGGCTCAACGACAGAGGTAATCGCCGGCGAGAAGCTCATCGTCACCGCCGGGGCCATCGACGCGCACGTGCATTACATCTGTCCGCAACAGGTTACCGAAGCCCTTGCCTCCGGAGTCACAACAATGATTGGAGGAGGAACAGGTCCGAGCTCGGGCACAAACGCTACAACCTGCACACCCAGCCCCTTCTACATGGAGCACATGTTCGCGGCCACCGATAGCCTGCCAATGAACTTCGCGTTCACGGGCAAGGGCAACGACAGCGATCGTAAAGGGCTCGAGGAGATCGTGAAGGCTGGCGCGGCCGGGCTCAAGCTGCACGAGGACTGGGGCACGACGCCTTCTTGCATCGTCAGTGCGCTTGATGTCGGCGATAAGTACGACGTACAGGTCAACATCCACACAGACACGCTTAATGAAAGCGGCTTCGTTGAGAGTAGGTTCCGCCCCGATTTGCTCTTGATGAAATGCCTGACGCCGTTTCAAGGTACCATCGAGGCGTTTGGGGGGCGCACTATTCATACCTACCATACGGAAGGAGCAGGTGCGCTGATTGGGAGGGCTCGGATGCGGAAACAGGCCTGCTGATCCGTACTCGTAGGCGGAGGACACGCTCCCGACATCATCGTCGTCTGCGGCCTCGACAACGTCCTGCCGTCCTCAACAAACCCGACGAGGCCGTACACCAGCAACACGCTCGACGAGCATCTTGATGTACGTCGCATCGCCTGATACTAGCGCCACAACTCGGACTCACAGCCTGCTCTCAGATGCTCATGGTCTGCCACCACCTCGACAAGTCCATTCCTGAAGATCTGGCGTTTGCAGAATCTCGCATCCGCGCGGAGACCGTGGCGGCCGAGGATGTGCTTCACGATACAGGCGCCATCTCAATGATCAGCTCCGACTCCCAGGCGATGGGTCGCGTCGGCGAGGTCATCACCCGAACATGGCGTACCGCGAGCAAGATGCGCGAATGTCGCGGACCGCTTGCCGCGCTCGGGGATCGTGATGACAACGACAACGGGCGTGTGAAGCGGTACATCTCTAAATACACGATCAACCCGTGCGTGACCCTCCTGTTCCTTATCTTCTGAGTGTCCTTCGGCCTCTGAGGGGGCCATATACGACGTAGTTTGTTGACTCATGTTGATTCACAGCGCCATCACTCACGGCATAAGCCATCTCGTCGGACAGATCGCACCCGGGCGGCTCGCCGATCTCGTGCTGTGGAAACCGGAGAACTTCGGCAGCAAGCCCGAAATGGTCCTCAAGTCGGGCGTCATCGCTTGGTCACAGGTTCGTCGGCGCGATTTTCCTTTACGGGGCAACGACCGCCGCCTCCTCGCGCCCGACTCGTGCTGACTCGCTCCGCTTCTTCGCCTGTGCCCTGCGTAACGCGCCTTGTCCTCAAACACCCGCGTCCGGGCACTTCACAGATGGGCGACGCCAACGCCTCGATCCCGACCGTGCAGCCGTTCATCGGGCGCCCAATGTGGGGCGCGCACCCCGAGTCCGCCGCGCGCAACTCGGTCCACTTCGCGTCCGAGGTGTCGATCTCGAGCGGGAACGTGCAGGCGTACGGGCTGAGGAAGAAGTTCCAGCCGGTGATCAACTGCCGGAAGATCTCGAAAAAGGACATGAAGTGGAACGACCTGACGCCGAAGATGACGGTCGACCCGGAGAGCTACGAGGTGCGCGCGGACGGGGTGCTCATGGACATTGAGCCCGCGGTGACGCTCCCGCTCGCACGATACTACAACATCTTCTGAACGACGGGGGGGCTGGTCCATTCAGACGAAGGAAGGTATCAAACGTTGTTGTAAGAGTATCTCCTCTGTTCAGGGACTCGGTGAATCACGATTGGATCACTCAAAAGCATTGCACGATGGCGGTAGGAGCGCATGCTTTAGTGCGTTGCGTGCGACGTTCCCACCTAGGACCACGAGCGTCTCGGTCTGGTAGCCCTTCAAGTTCCCGCTCTCAATCTCTGATAGCCGAGCCTTACTAGCAATGCTCGCTGGACTTCTCCAGTCGAGGACAAATGCAGGCTTGCTGCATGCGGCTTCCCCGCGTGAGCCACAGGCGGACAAGCGCATTCCGAAGAGGTAGGTAATGTCAATGCTTGGCGCTTCCAGTCGAGCAGTGTTTTATTCTATACCCAGTATGCATCTCCCTTTGCACGGAAATGAAGCAATGAGCTTATCTTCGTATACGTGATTCCTCGCTTCGGTGGCACCTGGACCATCGCAAGGCGACCGGAGATGAGGCGAGCTGCCGATCTATTGCGTTGAACCAACAGATTCCACGTGCAAGAAGCTCCTTCTACTCCCAAGCCGCCCGTCCTTCTCAGCTGGGTTCATCGGCATCCTTGCTAGACCCGCTTGGGATGCAACTTCTAGAGCGCCTGTTCAGCACTATCCAGGATCGATCGCAGCCGATTATTACGAGAGTATACATCCATGTGCTCGTAGCTCATCGGCCACGAAGTGCTCTGCAGTCTAATACTTTGCAGCTTTTCTGATATGCTCCCACTTCCCATGTCGCAAGGCGCGGCGAACGACATGAGTTAAGCTTGAAGATTTGAGCGTTTGAACCTTGGTCGGGACTCGGCACAGTGCTTGTCTCAATCCACAGAAACTACTACCTCCGAGCCATTGGTAATTCTCCGCTACCACACACTAACGCATGCTACAGAATGTCGTAAACTCGACAGCACCCCCCTCCCCCCCGGCTGCGGGAGTCTCGCGTCTCGCACCCTGCACCCGCATGTGACCCTGCACCTGGCATGCAAGTTTGAAGTCAGTAGCCAGGCCTAGCTCTGCCGCCACTCGCCCCGACCCCTCCCGACCCCTGCAGCTCCGCAGCTGCACCAGGGACCGCACGCTGCTCGCGACCAGCTCACCCTCAAGTCGTCAAGTCAGCCGGCGTGGCCGCGCGAGGCACTCGAGTGGTGAGACACCGCTTCGTAAGACTCGGACTTGGCTGTGCAGCAGTGTGCCGCCGGCGGCACACCTCGCCCCTCGGCTCTCTCTTGCCAAGGTCAGGCTCTGACCTGCTCTCGAGAGTCGACATTCCTGATGCACCATCGTCGCCGTCATCATCACCGCGATCGACCCGCGGGTTCGCGGACAGAGATCGCGAACACTCGGTCACCGAACAGACCGTTCTGAATTTTCGAACTCAAGAGCTCGGAAGTTGGAACCCACGCACGTCCGTCCCGCACCCGCCTGCGGCCCTTTTGATGCCACGCCCGGCGGCATCGAGTGCACGCTTGGTGCGTACTGCGCAGACGGCGCGTGGACGCACGAGGCGGTGTCTCCCGTGCGAATCCTTGCGCGCTGATCCTCCAGCCTGCGTTCCAAACCAATCGACGTATGCGCTCCGTGCGAGCTGCCACACGGGTGCGAGGGGTGGTGCCTCGTTGGACAATGAACAAGCCTGCGGCCTTGGCGCCGCTTTTTTGAGTCAAGGGTCCTCGAGCGGAAATGATTATTGGATTCAGGACGACCTCAGCGAACCGTGCACACCGTTCCTGCGAGCCGTGCCGAGCGCGGCTCGGACCCCCACGGAGGTTCGTCGGGCGTTCGGGATCGCGGCGGCGCGGTCGCCGTCGCGACCCGCTGCGCTGCGCCGTCGGAGGAGCACGCTTGATCCGCAGGTCACCCCGGCCCGGCGGCGTCGATGCCTGCAGGGTCGATCGGGCAGTTAGTGCTCCGAACATCAAAGAAAGACGCACGAACGGCGAAGGCTCGTGAGTCGTCACTCGAGTCTCAGGCTCTCAAGAGCTAATGATTGAATGATTGACCGATCGCCCGGAGGAAGGCGGGGACATCGATTACCCCCGATTCACCTGGCCCCGCAGACGTCGCGTGCCGGTCGAGGGAATATGACGATCTTCTCCTGCCCCCGACGCCTGGAGCCGACATCGACCAGGATCTTCTCCGAGGTGGGGCGCACTGTCCGGAGTAGGCCTGAGGGGGAGGCCATCACGGCGCACGCCACTTACAGTCCTTCCGCGCTGGGGCGAGTTTGATTGTCGGCAGCGGCGCGGCTCGCGTTTTGTCCGTTGGCGGCAGCCGGGAGGCCCGGCATGCGGTTTTGGGCAGTGGGTCCCCCAGGCCGGAGCACTCAGAAGATAGACGGGGGGGGGGGGGGGGTTGGCGTTGCAGCGTAATCAGCGGTAATCGCTTGGGGAACGGCACGTACCCCCGGCCGGCCGCAGGGCACCAGGGTCGAGAGGGCACCACGCGAGACGCGAGACCTAGAAAAGAAACGAAGAGGGGCGGATCATGTCAGCGAATCGCCCGCTAGGAGTACGACGCACACGGACGCGGAGGAGGGCTTCGAGGGTGGGCGGCGCGACCGCCGTCCCACAGACGTGCGCACGCGTGTGGAGGGAGGCAGGAATGTACGGAGCGGGAGGTTGCGATTTTGAGCGGTACATACAGCGACACGGGAGCGATGGAGCCTACAACACCCGACGAAGCTAGGGGGGCGGGGAGGGGGGACTACGGACTATTTAAACTGTCGATGGCGAACGGGGGGAAGAGTACATGGCGACGCGCGGCGCTCGGGGCAGTCCATTATCTGTGCGTGTAGGTAATATATACGATAGCGACGGGATGGGTGCGTGGTCGTGGGTGCAGGCGTGCGGATGCGGGTGTTGCAGCGATTAGTCTACTTAGGTATCACGAGAGTCAGGTTCCATATCGAGGCCGGGGCGGGGGTAGCGGGTCGTGGCGCGTATCGTCAGGAGAGTCCGTACGTGCGTGAGGGGTAGCGAAGGTAAGCGGCGGAACGCGTCCAGGAGCGTGGTGAGGGGTCATGGAGGGTCTCGTGGTATGGTTCTCGTCTGGTCTTAGTCTGAATCATGTCCGTCCGTGATGGGGCTCGAGATAGCAGCAACGCGGAAGGGGAGCAGAAAGAGAAAGAGAAAACAAACAAGGGGAGTGTCCATCGAGTCACGGTCAAGGGAAGAGCAGCAGGAAACAATCAACAGCCCAAATGTCCAACCAACATCTGTGATCGAGAGAGAAGACATCCGCGAACGAAGGAGCAAAACAGAATCCGTCCACGGCGCAGCAGGCTCACGGCCACCCGCCGGCGACGCGCTGCTTCTTGATAAGGAGCCCGGCGTGGAGAGCTCGGATGCGGCCCTTGGGCTCCTCATACTGCCACTGGGCGTCGTCGTGCCGGAGCTCTGCGAAGCGGCGGCCGATGACAGTGTGAGTCATGCGCGCCTGGAGGAGCGCGCCCGCCCTTCGGCGCCGCGCACAGTACCCACAGCGGCAGTCGACGGTGTAGAAGGAGGCACAGGGGAGCGGCCTAGTACGAGACGAGCCGATTTCGAGTGCGAGCGTCGGTCGGAGGCGCGGATGAGGCACGGGGGGAGAGACGGGTCAGTCAGCACATCTCATTCGGGCACGTGGAAGAGACGATAGAAGGCGGAAACGCATCCGAAAGGCAAGGGGCACGGAAAGCACATCAAGCGCTCACGGCAGCAAATGATGGCCGTGTTGTAAGCAAGGGGGAGGTAGCGTAGCGACGGGGCGAGCCGAGCGCGCGCGCCTGCAATCAAAGACACAGCCGCGCCCGCCCACATGGGGACGAGAGGGAGGGAGAGGGTTACTCACCCAAACTGCGTGCCAGGGCCGGTTGATTCGTGCTCCTTGATCTTGCGCGCGTAAGGCCCCCGCCTGCGGCGGGCGGTGGGGATGCTGGCACGGTCGCGAGGCAAGGCGACGAAGCGACGCTCGAACGCGTCAAGGTCGCTCGCCTGCTCATCGCCCCTCGGTACATGTGGCGGACGTTGCACGCGAAAGCCGTCCGCGGTCACGTGCGGCGCATCTGGTGACCGCAGACCAGGCGGCAGAAAGGGAGCCGGCTGGCGCTCGGCCGCGAGCGGACTAGACGAGGGTGAGACGGAGGAGACGGTGTGCGGACGGCATCCTGGCGGGGCGGCAGAGACTGCTGCAGCCTTGGGGGCGGGGAAGGGGGCAGAAGCGCGGGAGGCGGGAGGGGAGGGTCGTCGGACCGGGCCGGGGCCCGGCCGTCCTGGCAACTGAATCTGGACGGTGGGGAAGGTGCCTGTCGGACTCGGGCGGGACGTGGGCTCGAAGCTGGGCCGCTGCGCGCCGATGGGCGAGAGCTGCTGCTTCGCGCGTGTCCTCGGGGCGTCCTCCATCTCCTCGTCCTCGTCCGCCCCGAGCGCGACGCCCTTGCCCTTCAGTCCCCGCGGCGAGAGCAGCACGTCGTCCGTCGACGGCGGCAGCCCGAACTGGCGCGGCGACGCGGGGGAGGACGGCGTCGAGGACGGGGAGCCCTGGAGGCAGGCGAGCAGCTGATCGGAGGGGATCGCGCACGGGAAGGACTCGTAGTAGGACGACATGTGCCATGTCGCGAGCGAGATGTGGGGGGGCACGGACTCCGCGCCAGACGACGCTCGCGGTGCGGGTGAGGGAGCGGCGCGGGGGGAGGCGCGCGACAGAGATCTCTTGAATGTCCGTGCGGGGGTCATGTTCAGCGGGATGGTGATCGTATTCCGGCATGCGGACGAGGAAGACTCGGCGAAGAGGGTGGCGGTGGATGAGAGAGTGCACGCCATCGGGGCTGGGGGGCGTGTTTTGGCGGGAGCAAGCGAGGGGAGGAGGACCGGAGGAAAGCAGAAAGGGGCTGGGGGCCTTGAAGAGGGCGAGGAATTATGGGCCGGTATGCAGTCTTGGGGTGCGCGTTGGGGGAAGAGACGGAGGAGAGGGGGGGGGGAGACGGGGGCGTCGGAGCGTCGGGAGAGGGCGCAGACGACTGGGGAGAGGGGAGGGGAGGAGGAGAGGAGGAGAAGAGAAGCGGGCGGTATTATAGCGCGAAGACGAAGGCGCGTGTGCATGGCTGATGCTGGACCATCGTCGCTACCGGTCGGCGGCTCTCCAGGGCTGATGGCCGGCCAACGGGATATTGACTGGCGGCACTGCTCGCCGCGACTAGCCTGATCAATATACCGCACCAGGTCGCCCCCGCCATCCACGCCCGCTTGCCGCGCGCAAGAGGCGGAGAGTAGGACGAAGGCCAGCTCGCACAGCTGCCGTGTCCCGGCGCGGACTCGGCCACTCTCTAGCCGCCCGCCCCGGAGCTTCCGGCGACCCCCCGGCCAGCCGGCCGGTCCTCGGCGGGGCGGCCCGCGCGCGCCGTTAGCGTCGGTGAGTTCCCTCTCGCTGAAGTCTGCCGGAAATTGGGCGTCGCGCCCTCCATCTGCACGACGACGAGCAAGCAGACATACGCGTTTACCCCAGTAAGCACACGCAGATTAGCAAGCGACTCACTTCACGTCTGCGACAAGAGCCAGAATCAAGTGCCAGCCCTCGCGGTCAGAGGGCCACGATAGCGCGCGATCGGTCGAGCCGACGTCGGATCGGACCAACTTCATGTAAGCGATTGCGTGCCGCACGAACGCACCCACTACGCTTTGCCATCTCGCAGGTGCACACACGAGGGGAGCGCCGGGTGTGGCCTGGCGTGTTTAGCGAGTAGAATTCAATATTCAATATTCAATATCCGACGGCAGCCACCCGCTCGAATTTCAGCCTCGTATTTTGCTGCACCGCTTTTCCCCCTGCCGGGTAAACCGTCAGGATGCGCGACCGGATGTGACCCGTCAAATTCGACCGCAGGAATCACCCGCAACGTCCATCGGTCGGATGTCGTCCCGTTGACTGCACCCCCGGTGCATCGGATCTCGCGCGCGCGCCAGCCAGAGCCTCGCACCTCGTCTGGCTGGCTGGGACGTGCCTACGAAGCCTCTGGGCCGGCCCGTAGCGCGCACGACGTTGTTCTCTCGCGCTGCGCGCCGTCGGGAAGTGAGGGCGAGCGCCGGACGCCGTATCGTCCCCGAGCGCACCGGGCACGAGCGTAAGGGTCTGTGACGAGAGCTTGTCCCCCGCGCGTGCAGGTCGGAGCGACTCCCGCTCGCGCAAGTATTCGAGGCGAGATCAATATTCGATGTTGTGGAGGAAGCAGCGATCGGCTGGCTTCCTGGGGCGCGCGGGCGCCAAGTGTACGTCATCTGAGGTGCTTCTATCCACGCTTGCCGCCCGGACCCTGCGCCTCTGCCGCCCGCACTGATCGCGGCATGCCGCCCGGTCTGGCATCCCTCCTCTCCGACCGTGCACGCGGACGGCGCGTGCGAGCCCAGTCGAGGACGTGGGGAAAACCATGTCCAGCTCGCGAGCCACAGCCACGTTCCGTCCTGCCAATCTACGATATCCCCCTCTCCGCCGCCCCTTTCGCCATCCCGCTCGTCCTAGCTCGTACACAGCCCCTCTGTGGATCCAGGAAATCGAGCACGTCGTAAACCCGTTCGAGGAGAGACGGACATTGACTGTGCACCACGCGAGCGACGGTCTCGACACGTCTTCCGATCCGCCTTCTGGCGTCCCCCGGGGAGGTGAAACGACGGAGCCCGGACGCGCCCGCGGCCTCGAGCCGCAAGGCAGGGTAGAATCCCAAGGCCTCCGCCGTTTGGCGAAAGCCTCGACGCGTTGTCCCGGCGCGCGCGCGCGAAACGATTCGGGCGGGGGCCTGTGGCGAGCCCCTGGGAAAGATCCAAAGTACCGAACGGGGGTCAGCGCGATGCGCCACAGTCGGGGGCCGTCAGGATCTGTCGAGGCTGTCGAAACCCGTGTGGGTCGTGCGGGACGCTGACGGAGGTGGTGGGGCGACGGCCCGGGGGACCCACAAACGCGGAAGCATCACCCCGAGGTGCTCGGTGCTCGGTAGGGGGCCAACCGATCGTCAGGTGCCCTGCGTTGAGTGAAGTGTTGAACGTTGAGGCCTAGGGGTCACGGTGATTGCCTCGAGCAACACGGCCCACGAGGTACAGCCCGTCGATCTGAAAGCGGGAGGCGGTGGCCTCGCGCGCACAGCTCATGGGGCCGGACGACACCCATAACCCCGTCGGCGGGGACCACGAACCGCGTCGGAGCCCCTTTGTGTTCGCCCGCCAAACTGAGGAGTGCGATCTAACCTCCTGGTGCTGGCGTGCCTGGACAAACGGTCAATATGCTTCTTTTGAGGCAAGATTGCGGTGGGGCGGTTCGACCAATGGTAGGGATCTGTCGCGGGACTCACCTATCTTTTTCGGCAGTCGTAAGTGGCATTATATGACGGCCTGTGGACCTTCGACGATATCTATACCTGCCGCTAGCTTGATTATCAACTTGGTCGCTCCCCGGAGGAGTGCTCCGCGGGACATTCCGGAGCGCCTGGGCGCGCCCCGAAGAACCTAGTACGTGCGCTTCTCGATCGGCGGTGAGCACGCAGGCGGAGGTCGGGGGATACTTTCTTGTTCTCACCGGCGCGAGAAAACCAAAACGGCCGTGTGCATGAGAGCATTTCGCAGGCGAGGAAGTCGAAGGTGTTGAAACGCCGGACGGTGGGCCTCCGGAGAAGGAAGCATAGCCGGCGGCAGCGGTCTACTGCACTGCTGACGTCAGGAGGCGCGGTTTGGAAGCGACGCCGAGAGGTGGGGACATGGCAGGGAAGCGGGGAGGAGAAAAGGTGCCGGAGGGGGCTTGCTACGCGACTGCCTATCGCTCGAAGTTCGTAAACCTCATACAAGTTCGTGAAAGGGCCGGCACAGGAATCCTGACGTGTTCCCAGACCTGCCGCCGAGAAGCCTGCAACACCGCTGGTCAACCCGCTTCTGCCCGTGCTGCAAAAAGCTGCCGGGACGAACCATAAACCACTCTTCGCGGTGGCCATCACCGACCATCTTGAAGCGGTCGAAGGACACGCGATTCATAAGTATTGCAGCCGAACCTGCATTCAAATCATCTCAAGCTCCCCCCGGCGGTCCACATCCGGTGGGTTCTGAGTGCAGCATGAAGGTTGGGGGCACTGCCAAAGAGTGGACGCCATGAGCTGTTGGGCAGAATGGAGAGATTGCCATTCGGACACAGGGATGATGAGTATTGAGCTTTCGCAGCTCTGGGACAAGTTCCAGAACGACAAGGGGTCAACCCCTGAAAAGTTTCAAAACGCAAAAGACATACCGTGGCATATGGTTGCTCAGCGATTGCTGACTGAGCGGACGAGCGTCGATGTGCGGGACAAGTGCGAGCTGCCAGTGCTAGAGCGCTCGCCTAAGCGCCATGCAGTCGGACCGTCGGACCGATGGGAGGCCGCCAGCCGGCTTCGAGCCACTGCAAGCAAAGATTGGAGGACACGAGCAGAACCTCTGATGGGCTATAACGTCAGCGTGTGTCTCGCCCAACAAGACACGTGAAGTGCGAGATTGACTCACTCGCACCCTCCCTCTCCTCCTCCCTCTCCCGACACTCGACAATGCCCACCTGAATAACATGCTGATCTCCCTCATCCACGGAGCTTGCTACCGAAGCGACTCAGCCCGCGCGCCCCCAGTGCGGCACTCCGGCAAACGCGGCGGGACCTTCACCCAGGGCCAGCGCGACGGCGGGAGCCATCGACGAAACTGGCGTTCATTTAGGTAATCTGCGCCTTCCCTTGAGTCATGCCGACCTGCCCGTCTGCCTCTGTATAACCGTCCAAGCCGCCGCGGATTGCGCCCCGCCCCTTCCCTCTTCCTTCCTCCCGCCCCCGCGCCCCCCCTTCCTTCCTCCCCACGCCCTCCACGATGACCTCTGCAGGACGACCCCGAGACTCGGACGAAGAGACTCCGCTGCTCGCCGGAGAGCAGCATCGCAACAAGCCCTCGACCATCCCTTGGGGGCAGTTCACCATCATTCTCATCCTCCAGCTCGCGGAGCCGCTCACGAGCCAAGTCATCTATCCTTTTGCTCCTGAGGTGCGAACGCAGCGGCGTTTTCCTTCGCGTGTCACCTTTCCGCTCACTCGGGGCGCAGCTCATCCGGAACATTGGGATCACGCACGGAGACGAAACGAAGGTGGCTTACTACGTCGGCGTCATGGTCCGTAATCTTCCATCGTTCTTCTTGCGCGCTCGCGCGTTTGTACGGCGTTCGCGGCGGGCCACAGTGGCTATATGCGCGCGTTATGCACCGTGCATGATGCGCCCACGCTGCTCTAATGGCTTCTTGACCGTCTATGTTGCTGATGCTCGATTTCTGACACAACCTCTGTAGCAATCTATCTTCTTTGCAACCCAAGCGCTTACCGTCTTGCACTGGAGTAGGATATCAGATCACATTGGGCGCAAGCCCGTGATCATGACAGGTTTGATGGGTCTCTCGCTCTCCATGTATTGCTTCGGGCTCTCGAAGACATTCTGGGGTGCTGTGGTCAGGTCCGTAGTACGAACTCTTCCCTCTCCGCCTCTCCCCGCTCATTCTCCAGCAGTCGTAGTCTGAATGGCGCCCTTAACGGCAACATCGGGGTCATGAAGAGCATGCTCGCCGAGATCACGGACCCAAGCAACATTGCACAGGCGTACGCTTTCATGCCAATCGCTTGGTCTACCGGGGCGACTTTGGGGTGCGTATATGCGCAGATCCCCCCGATTTGAGGCTCACTCGCCATTGCAGTCCCATTATCGGCGGCTCGCTCTCTCGGCCCGCGGAGCGGTATCCTTCAGTGTTCGGAGAATCCGAGTTCTTCAAAGCGTATCCGTACTTCCTCGCATGCGCTATCCCCGCGACATTCTCGCTCTGCGCGTGCCTCACGACCTTCTTCTTCCTCAAAGAGGTGCGTCGCTCCACCCGCCTTCGTGGGGGGAAGAGACGCGGTCCCTGATCATCGCCTCGTCTCACCTCTAGACGGTGAGAAGCCCAGTGTCGGTCCGTGAGCTCCTGCGCAGGGCGCCGCGCGAAGCCGCTGTCGAGCAGAACGCGGCCCCAGCGTTGACGATCAAGGCCACGGCAGACGACGACGCGGAGCGCCCCCTGCCCGTGGGCCGCCTGCTGACGCCCAAGGTGCTCATCGCGGCCGGCAACTACGCGTTCCTCGCCGTCGTCGACATCAGCCTGCGCGCCCTCCAGCCGGTGTTCTACTCGACCCCGATCGCGCTCGGGGGGCTCGGGATGGACCCGCAGGCGATCGGGTACATCCTCTCCGTGTACGGGATCATCAACGGGGGGCTGCAGATCTTCCTCTTCCGCCGGATCCACGACCGCTTCGGCACGAAGCGCGTGTACATGACCGGCATCGCGAGCGTCGTGCCCGTGTTCGCCATGTTCCCGTTCATCAACGCGCTCGCGCGCGTCGAGGGCCTCAGCGACCGTGTCTGGGCGCTCGCTTTAGGCCAGGCCCTGCTGTCCATCATCATCAACTTCTCGTACGGTGCGTGCTCCTTTCCGAGTCCGAGCCTCTTCCGCCGCGACTGAGGACGGGCGCATACCGCAGGCTGCGTGTTCATCTTCATCACCTCCTCGTCGCCGAACCGGGCCTCGCTCGGCACGGTGAACGGCATGGCGCAGATGATGGTCTCCGTCATGCGCGCCGTCGGGCCCGCGACCGCCAACTCGCTCTTCTCGCTCTCGATCGACAAGGAGCACCACCTTATGGGCGGCCACTTCGTCTACCTCGTCCTCGCGCTCGTCACGTGCGTCGCGCTCTTCGTCGCGACGCTCCTCCCCGAGAAGGACACGTCGGACGCGCGGAGCTCGTGAGCACCCCATGCGAGGTGCGTGCGGTGCTAGATTCACATACATATATGTATTCTGCGCACGCACGGAACCTTCACGAACCCTTTACGACTTTTAACGAGCGGGCTGTCCGTCTCCCGGTAGACCAGAAGAGGCTCCCCGCGGACCTCAAAAAGCAGGCCGTGCAGTGTTCGTTACTTATACTCGGGCGTTTTTGCACGACCTCCTTCCCCTCCCCTCCCCTCCCACTTTCCGCCGCTTTCGTCGCGTTTGGTCTCTTCTTTCGGATAGAATGGTTATATACGGCAGCACGCGACGACATCACCCTGTATCGATATCACCGAGCAATATGACGTTTTCTTGCGTAGACTGCGGAGGATGCCATGCACTGGCTTTGGTACGCACGGTGGGCGTATGTCGGTCTCGCACTGTCGGCTGATGCGAGGGGGGCAGACAAGGGCGAGGCTCTATCGACGCCTTTCTTCTCGACTGGTGTTTGGATCCCTGTGCAAGACGCGGTCGGTGTTGTAGTAACACCCGCACTAAGTAGTGCGCTCTCCCTCCATCCGCGCGGCCGCCGCCCTGGTATGCATGGTTCAAACGTTCAAACCTCACCCCGCCATCACCTGGCGCGCACCAAGGCTGAAAAATATCGTCGTGGACCGCGGTCAGCACTACACTCTAGAGCCGGACCCGGCCGGGCGTCCGTGTCGGCAACGCGCCTAGGCTCCAGGGTCCCGCGCCCGTGCCAACCACGCGTTGCAAAGCGTTGCAACCGTGCGTGCCACTGCGCGGCCGCAGGCCGACCGCCAAGAGCCGCCGAGTCAGTGAGTGGGAAGGATGCACCCGAGCGCGTTGCACCGCTCCCGCCTCAGCAGGCGTCGCTCCGAAGAGCGCCGCCTGCGCGCGCCGTGGTGCTGTCGGGAGCGGCCGAAGGCGAGGAACGCGCCAACGGATGAGCGGGCGAGCGGGCGTACGCCGAGCCGCCGCCGCGGAGCGCCCAGAACTTGCGGAGTCCGGACGTGGTGGGCTCGGTGCCGCTCGCGATCGCGGTGATCTCGACCCTCGAGCGGGTCGTCGTCGACGGCTAAAGTCAAACGGAACGCCGGGGAGAAGTGCGGGGTAGGTGGCAGTTCGGCGTGCGGGGAAGGAAGGGACGTACGCGGCGTACGAAGGCCGCAAGTACCACCAGCTCGGGGAGAGGGCGCCGCGAACCCGAGCTCACGGCGAGGAGCCCGACACGTGCTACCGCCGATTTGGTGAGACGGTGCGGTTAACGGCCGCGACGGGGCACTGGAGGCCTCGGACCGTGATACGCTAGACTGAAGTGCGGTAGCTTTTTGTGGGGCATCCGAGATACGCAGTGGATGGTAAGCACTCACCCGCTACTCTTGACAACGAGCTTCAGGTTATGCTCAGCCGCGACGTGTAATACTGCCACCTGAACGTCCGCCGCCGACGACAGCCTGCACGCCGAGCGCAGCAGTGTGCAGGTACCAGGCGTCGATGGTGCGGCTCGGAGACATGAAGGTTTCAGATTGGGTGTTTTGCGCGCCACACCCTAAGAGACGCTGCTGGACGGGCAGCTTCGTTGGTCGTGAACCGTGAGTGCATATTGTAATGGTAGGGTAGAGCTGTTTATGCGTAGGTCTAGCATGAACAGATTAGAACTCGCAGATGCTAAAGAAAAGTCGACTTGAGTATCATAGATCAAGTAGCTCGACGTACTCTCTTGCCACTCCTACTGCCAAGAGGCTTAGGACCCGTTATTCTCCGAATGCTACCCCGAGAAGTTTCATTTACAGGCGACAAGTCAAAGAGTCATCCCAGTCCTCCGAACCCACTCCCTTTGTGACGATGAACAGATCGTTGGGGTCATACTTCGCCTTGATTCTTTTCAGTACAGGGTAGTTCGAGCCAAAGAACGCCTGCTGGAAGTTAGGCTCGAAGCGCGATGCCTGCATTGAAATCACAAAAGGTGAAAAGAGTTCACCCAGCAGTGCATGATTTACGTACCTCATTGAAGTAGCAGCCCGAATCCGGAGCCAGGGATCGTAGCTTCGCAGTGTCGCTTTCCAGTGCAGCACGAAGGACGTCGATGTCCGCCTCGCTCGTACCTTCGGCCCACGATGTACCGATAACAACGTGCGCAACGGCATGCCGCCAAGCCGGGTTCACACCCGCAGCATGGTCGCCCAAGCTCGCAGCTTCACCACCGGGAGTGACGAGGCTGACCACAGCCATAAGTGAAACGCGCAGATGAGAACAAGCAAGACGGACGGACGTACTAGTATAGGAACCCCACACCCAGACCGAGCAGCGTGTCCGCCACGAGCTCGGGCTCGCCTTCGACAAGGGACCGGGGGATCAGGCGCGAGCCGAGCTCCACGTTCACCCCGACCTCGCTCGACGTCTCCGAGTTCGTGCTGTTGAAGCCCAGCGCGTCGTACCACTCCGCCCAGCTGCCGAACGGCAAGGTTTCCGCGATGAGCACCGTCAGTCCCCCATCCCCGGTGGAGTTGCTCGCGAGGCCGCGGACGAAAGAGAGCAAGGGCTCCATGCTCGCGTTGGCGGTCGCCCACGAGACGTTCGGCACGATGGCGAAGAGCGTGAGCTCCCAGGTCGAACCGGAATGCTGCAAGTCTGCGTACCCGCCCCATCCCGCGTTGGTCAGCGCGGGGCTCAGGCGCACGAGTTCGGTGGTGGCGCTGCGCAGAGCCGGGTTCGGGACGGAGGTGTTGCTCGATGCGGTGAGAAACACGCCTACGGCGGGGACGGCGGGATGCGTGCGGTACGTCACAGAGAGAACGACGGCAAAGGAACCGCCGCCGCCCCCACGGAGAGCCCAGAAGAGATCCGAGTGCCGGTACGCGGACGCAGTAACGAGCACTCCGTCGGCGGTGACGGCTGTGATTTCGAGCGTGTTGTCGACGCCTGCGGGAAAGGCGGGATCAAGGTCGGCGCGGGATTTCTACGGAAGAACAGGGGGATCGAAGGGAGGAAAAACGGCGCACCTAAACCGTAAGACGGCGATAAAGCGCTGTGGCCGCCTCCGAGAAGCCAACCGCTCGCAGCTCCGACGGACCCGCCTGGGGAGGCACCACCGACGATGGTGCGATTTACAGCCGTGACGGCATTGTATGCTTCAAACCACTGTACCCCGGATTGAAGTGTGATAGCTGGGGAAAATGAGTTCATGTACTGTGTTGGTGCGAGACTGAGATGGACGCACCGAAGTCGTAGGTCTCGTTTTTGGGTGCGCCAGCGGGAGTGAAGGTAGGATGGATGGTGATGTTCTTCATGTTGTGAGTCCACAGAAGGAAAGAACTTCTACCGTTGCTTCGTCCAAGGTAGTCATGCCTGTGGTCAGCGATCGGTCAGCTCGCGCCCACCGTCCAATATGCCCGGGAAACTCACCCAGTGCTTTTCACGGCGAGCCTCAAATTGTGCTGCGCAGCGAACTTGATGGCAGCCTGAACGTCGGCAGGTTCTCGCGCATCAACGCCGATGACAGATACGCTGCCCTGTCCACAAGGCACACCCAGAGTGGTGTTGATGTAGCAAGCTTCGATCGTGCCGTTGGGAAAGGTGAATGTCTCGTAATTGGGAGCTTGCATCGCCCCGCTGTGGTCCGAACGCCAAACGCCATCCGTCCAATGACTCGTGACTGCTGCGCACGCAGCGGAACTGGGATCGTCGGCGTAGCATGGGCGGGCGGGGGGAACAGGATGAAGGAGAGGCTGCGAGACTCGGGCGGCGAGTGCGGCAAAGTTGGAGTCGGAGGGCCAACAAGAGTCACCATGAAGGCAGCGACATGATGTAGTGGAAGGCGCTGCACTAGTGTTCGTGGAGAGGATAGCTAGCGTGTAGAGAGAGCCAAAGACAAACAAGAATGGCGACATGCTGCTGCTCGGTTGTGCCGCCGACCGTTGGGACGCATTTATAGTATTGTCCATCGACCTCGTCGGGGATCCGTGTTCCGAAGGTGGATAGGGTTCCGGTCGATTGACATAACCGCGACAGTACGGGCGACTTGCGCAGTCTTCATGATCCTGAGCATGTCGGAGGTCAGATGAGCGAAGATACGGCGACTGGAAGGTCCACTGACGGCTTCGAGTCAGAAGTGGGAACACTTCCCCAAGCTGGGCCGGAGCGGATCCATCTGGCATGAGTGCCGGGGTCTTGCCGAGCCTGCCTAGGCAGCCCTTCTATCAAAGGAGGCCGGCACTCACATGGCCAAAGCTTTCGAGATGCGGCATATGACAGTGCTTCCGGTGACAAGCTTACATAGGAGCAGTCGCAGCAGTAGCAGATCGCAGCTATGCTGCGCAAGCGGTGTAGGAATGACAAAGCATCTTGCGCAAGAATGTGCCATCCGATGCTTGAAAACGAGACCGGGCCTTGGGCGAAGCCTAACGTCTCAGGAACGCACAACCAGCCTTCCAAAGAACGCGCCCCGAGGCTCGGGTTCGAACATGGATGCCTTCACGCGGTAGCTCACGTCAGCGAACTGCTCGTTGCGGGCGCGTAGCGCATACCTCATTGAAGCAGGCAGAGGATTTGGGAGCGAGGCTCTCAGTGTAGCTATATTCTCCACCCCTACGCGCCGGTATGCGATTTCCTCGGCCGAGGCTCCCTCTAGCCATGAGGTGCCAAAGACGGCGTGTGCATCAGCCTTGCGCCATGCCGGATGGAGGCCTGTAGTCGAGGGGTCTACTTTAGACAGGGCGTTCCCTGCGACAAATCTAGACGAATCAAGCGGGCGTGTCAGTCAATTCTCCCGGCGCAGCAGTACGAGGACGAACGCACTCGCACGTGGCTCCGATATTCAAAAGTGTTTCTGCCATGTTCTCGTGGCTATCTTCAAGGTAGAAGCCAGGAACCCACCTCAACACGTCAGCCGACTTGATAGGTCTTTCCAATACCGTGTTGAATGAAGGAAATAGATATCTATTTGGCGCATGCAACAATCTTGCGAATGAGTACCTGCTGCGTTGCGCAAGAGCTTTGATAATCGCCGGTCGGCACGCGACCGGAGAGGTGACACAGTTCCCGGAGGATGTGCAAAGATAGCCCCGGCCTTTGTGGGCTGGCAATGACTCACATCGATCGGCTCGCGGGGAGGGGCTGCCACGCTGAAGTCCGCCTGCAGCAATCCAGCCTCCCGACCGCACACACAATGCAGAAGCGGGTGAGGCACAATGCCTTGTGATTCACTCGGGCGGGAGGCGCCTTCAAATTTCCGCTGCAGCAGCTTGCCCTAATGTCGAGGTCTTTGCATAACATGCGTCGCAGGCGAGCGGAGATGGCTTGAAAACGGCAGCCTGAGATTGCAGGAAGGGCGGAGCCCGGAGAAGGACGCGAGAGGTGAACGAAAGGACGCGAGAGTGTCCTGCAGCCGACGGTCTCCGAGGTGGGTGAGGTGGCTGCAACAAACAGCTCCAAACACGGCCGGTGCACACACGACTCAGAGTCCGCTTAGACTGTCTTGGCCACCATCCCCACCTTCTTATTCTCTCCCTCTCTCCTCCCATCTCTTCCCGGCCCTTTCTCCATCATCTTCCCTGCTCCTCTCGGCTTTTTTGACGTTTTTCAAGCAAGTCCGGTCACCCCGTCGAGGCCGCGCCACCATGGCTACCACTAGCTGGAATGCGCTTATGCGGCTCTCTCAGTCTCAAACGGAGCAATCCCAGCAGGGCATCAAGGACGCCCTCGCAGAGCGCGAGCGCAAGGAGGCGCAGCGGCGCAAGGCGATTGAGGAGAAGGAGCGCAGGGATCGTGAGCTCGAGACCAAACTTCGCCTCAAGCGTCTCGAGGAGCAGAAGCGCGAACAGGAGCGGGTGGAGCGGATGGCGCGCGAGCGGGAGGCCAGGGAGAAGGAGGCCAAGGCCCGCGAGGAGTCGGAGCGCGATGCGATGAGGTACGGGCCCCGGAAGGGCAAGGACGGATATCCCCTCTCAGGCGCGGCGAAGCGGCGGCACTCGGGGCTGGACGACGATGAGTCACCCTCTGGTTTCGGGATGCTCACCCGCGAGGAGAAGCGGCAGCGTCGGCTTGACTCTGAGCTCCGTGGAAGCAAAGCTGCGGCGAAGAGGACCGGTGGTGGAGGACACACCAAGGCAGGGCGACGAGTATTGCCGGGTGGCGCGGTCGACGTTATGAAGACCCCGTCGTCGTCTTCGGCGGCGTCGCCGGACAAGAACATCAAGAAACGGCTCTTCGCGGAGGCGAGCATGCTCATCAAGCTCAACACCAACAAACGTGACACCCGTACCATCGACGAGATTGTCACCGACCGTGCCAAGATGCGCCAAACCAAGGTCCTCGACGGTGACTCAGCGAAGGAGTTCAACGATTGGTTTGGCAAGTCGAAGAAGGAGCCGCCGCCCAAGAAAGCGTCCACCTCTGCGTCCACCTCCCGAGCCAACACTCCCGCCGCCATCGGTCCGTCTGCCACCAGCCAACCCAAGGCCACCGCCGGCTCTGCATCACCAAGTACATTCTCCTTGAAGGCCCCATCGTCCCAGAAACCCCCTCCCCCCAGAGCGTCATCGTCTCAGAAACCACCCCCTTCCAAGTCTGGTCTCAGCTCATCCATGAAAGCCATGGCCGTGTCCAAACCCAAACACCCCAGCGGCAAAACTACGTCTTCTGCCAACGGTGTTCGTCCCTTGGCATCTTCCAAGGCATCTTCGTCGGCCCGCGACAAACCTCCGCCGGCGAAGAAACAGCGCCGCGAGTTGTCCTTGAGTCCCTCTCCGCCTCCTGCCCGACGACGCCCTGCGCCGAATCGCGGGGAAGATGACAACGACATCAGTAAAACGATCTGGAAGTTGTTTGGCAAGGACCGGGCGCAATACATGGATAACGACGTATACAGCGATGACGAAGACATGGAGGCGGACGCGTTCTCCGTAGAGCAAGAGGAACTCCGAAGGTATATTCATGTCCGTCATCGTCCTGTCATCACGCTTGCTCATCATCTTTTTTTCTTCTCAGCGCGCGCTTCGCCAAGAAGGAGGACGAGCTTGCGCTAGAAGAGGAACGCCGCCGCGAGGAGGAGAAACGGCGGCGCAAGAAGGAGAAGGAGAAGCGCGGCCACTATTAAAGAACCCTCTCGATCTATTCCCGGTCACCGCACGACGCCATGACTCGTAGTCTCGGACTCAACCCACTGTTCCTCACTCACACCATACGTTAAGCCCCACCTCTACCACAATCCATCGACGCTCAACCCTACGTCTTCATGCGTCTCTCGTCTTCAATCGCATCGCACCACGCATCGTCCTTGTACGCTCCCCACACTGCTACTCCGGCTTCCCCGTCGCATGTTCTCCATGTCTCCTGCTCCTCCTGCTGTACTCAGACATAGGCCCCAGCCTCTACCGTTATCTCATCGTCCCCGTCTTGCTCCGCATACACTTGCATTGTCCGTCGAATACTGTAGACGTTAGGTAGCGATCCCCTACAATGCACACCCCGCACGATATCTCGGCGCATGTATATGTCTGATTGTAATATGAATACTAGGGCAATACTATGGACCCCTACGTAGTTGTCAGAGCGTCGTGCGTCTGGTCTCCTCCGAAGCTCGCGAATCGGCACGCAACACTCAGGCTTTGACGGATCACTACGTGAGTATCACGGGGGAACTGGAGTGTTCAAACAGTAGGCGGTATATACTACATGGACGGGCGACAGGGACGTGGACGACAACAACGCGCGATAGCAAGACATCGTGACTAAGAGCGGCGCGGACAGGCGGAGTGCGAGGGAAATCGAGGGGAGCCAGGTGTGGAGGGGAGGGGGGTTTGCGTCGGGAGGTGGGGGCGGGTGAGTGGGGATGGATACTTGAGACGGGTCGGGGAGGTGCTTGAAGGCGTCGTAAGAGGTCGTGTGGCAGAAGTCCAGCTGGGAGGGCCGAGGCATTAAAGGCGGGGAAGGGACGAGCAAGAGTTGTACATCGTAGTAACCCGTGTGAGGATGTTAGCGCGTCCAGAGCAGCCCCGGAGGAGCCGCTCGATGTGTGTCTGTGGAGAAAGCTGGGCTTGGTCGAAGGCGATCAGCCGCTGCCCTCCATCTTGAACCGTTTTCTGGGGCCGTCTTGGAACTGGCCGCCGCCAGCGCCGCCGCCTTGCATGAACGCCGGGTTGAAGTGGCCTTGCACTCCGTTGAAGCCGCCGCGGCCCATTTGCATCATGCCCATATTTCCTGTGGACGAGCCGTCGAGTATCGATCGATTGAGACGGCGACGTGAAGTTGAGAGTCGACAGCGAGTGCAACGACAGGGATAGCGAGTGCAACGAGAGCGGGAACGACATGCAAAGGAAGAGAAACGCGAGTCAACATGCAAATCCGAACTTGTCACGGAGAATCAAATGGCCGTACCCATTCCGCTCATCATGCCGCCGCCGCGCGTGAAGCCCCCACCGCCGTTCTGCATCATGCGCGGGCCTTGGGGGATCATGCCGCCGCCACGCCCACCCCCGCCGTTGAAGTTGCCTCCCACGTTGTTCGCGAAGTTGTTCATCGGGAAGCCGCCCATCATGTTGTTCATCATGTTGGGCATCCCGCCTCGCATGGCCCCTCCTATCATGCCTCCGCGCATGTTAGCCATGTTGTTCATGCCGCCACGCATGTTACCGCCGCCGCGGCCGACGTTGTTGGGTGTGCTGTTTTGATGTGCGCGATCGCGCGGGGGAGGTTCTATGGAACTGGCGGGTGAGCATCATTTTGCAGAGGAACCGTATAGTCTCACCTTTGGGCAGTGTCCGGAACGGATTGCCATTCGCAGAGTTGGTGAAGTTGGCAGTGGGCCGACGGTTCTGGAAGTCGCTGTCATGGACGTAAGTCCACAGCCATGTAGCCCTGAGGATACTGACGTACTTATTGTCGAACCAATTCTTTAGTAGCGTTGCGTTTTCGGCGCTATGACATTCGATATACGCAATTCTACATGCATTGAACACAGTAAGACACACGAGTACGCATACACCAACTAAAGACTCACCCCTTGCTCTTTCCGTTGACCTTGTGCTCCGAGAACGTGATGTCCTTGTGGTCAATTATAACGCCAAGGTTGAGCGCGGCTTGCCGCAGATCCTCATCAGTGGTCCACTGTGAAATATGAAGGTTGTGCGTGGCAAGCACATGGATAGTCTCAGAAATACTGCATACATGGGTAGAGGAAAGGAGGTGGAAAGGAGAAGAACACGAGTACAGACCCACTGCAGTTCGCCGATATAGAGCGCATCGTTCTGGCCTGCGCCGCCCATCCCCTCCGCACCCGTTCCACTCGGGGGCGCGCCGTTCGCGACTGCGTTGCCGCCATTCGACGGTTGGGGGACAGGAGATTCGGACTTGACGTCTTGCGCGCCGTCCCCGTTCTGCGCAGCTTCTTGTGGCTGGGGCTGCTCGGATTCATCGTCTTCTCGAAGACGTTTTTCGCCCACTACCGGCGAATGCCCAGGGGCCAGCGTAGAAATGTTTTCGTCCTGAGCAGGGTTGTAGTCGTCGTCATTCTGCTAGGGGTATTGTTCAGCACCGCGCACTTACTGAATCAGGGCAAGCACGCTTACCGCCTCGACCTTAACGGAACCAAAGCCATCGTCTTCACCATAGATGTCGAAGTCGTCATCGGCAGGAGGCATGGCGACTCAATGTATGCGCGTGCACAAGAGGGTGATGAGGCGCTGAGGGTCGCAAGAGTTGAAGCGAGTCAACAGGCGCAAGGGGAGGAGTATAAAATCTGCTTGTTGTGCAGTGTAGAGATGACAGGACGAGCACATGTGCGACAGGATACAAGTGGTCAGATACAGGACGACAATGACAGTAGATGACGCCTCCGCAATGGCAGGACCTTACAAGTGTAGAGTTATACAGGTGCGCGTCGCCGCGAGACTGTCTCTACCGACACCAGATTACAATGCAGAAATATGCGATGCGGCGAGTCAGGCCGAGAGAACGGAGGTGGAGGTGGAGGTGGGGAGAGAGAGAGCCGAGAGAACAAGACGACAGCGACGGCGCTCTTGGCCGCGTCTTGTTTGCGGTTCTTTGGCGCGCTGGATGACTAAGCACCGATCCCGCTCCGGCCTCGCGCTGCGAAGCTCGCCAGTCGACGAACTGCACGGCTTCTTGCAACGCCTTTCTCGCTTTCCTCGGGCCAGAAACAAGCACTCCATATGGCGCCCACCCAGTAAACAGAGCACATACAACAGCAGCCATGCCTCGGTCCATCTTGTAATCCAATAATGCTATGGTAGAGTACAACGTGTAGAGTAAGTTAGAATAAGCCGTCGTAACACGCGCGACCACTATAACTTCGAGTTCTTCGGCATCATCTTAATCGCCTGCCGCACACCAAGGTCGCCCAGGACATCCTCCGCTGTGGAGTATTACATGGATCAGTTGCTACTTTCAAGAAAAAAGAGCGAAGACCCACCTCCACCAAGAATAGAGTCGAAGGGAACGGTCCTGTGATACTGAAAAACGAACACGACGTCATCAACGGCTGTGCGCGGCGCAAGAGAGCGAGAATAATGCTCACGTGTTCGATGTGCTTGCCCATGCCCGTCTTCGTGATCCCACGACCACCAAAGATCTGCACGGCGTCCCGCGCAATGTCCTGCGCGGAACGCGTGATGAACATCTTCAGCAACCCAATGGGCCTGTGCATGGTCATAAGTCATTCTGCAATCCACTGTCTAATCAGATACACTCACCCGGCGAGGAGCTGCGCCTGCTGCTTGTAGTCCATGTGTTCCATCTGGTAGGAGATGTTCTCCAACCAGTGTTGAGCGGCCTCAGTCTTTGCGATCATGTCCGCGAGCTTGTGTCGGATGACCGCTTGCGAGTGCAGAGGCTTGCCGAACGCTTTCCGCTGGTTCACCCACTTCAAGCACTCCTCGACGATGAGGCGCATGTTCCGAGCAGCGGCGCAGCACATGACCCATCGCTCATGGTTGAAGTTGCTGAGGATGACGAATACTCCTCCACCCTCAGGGCCAAGGGTGTTCTCCACTGGTACCTTGATGTTTTCGAAAGTGATGTAGGCCGTTCCTGCTGTTGATGAGTACGAAGTTTTGATAGGCTTGGTTTCGATGCCATCTTGGCGCTCAACGAAAATGACAGTCAATCCCTTGTCGGTCTTGCAGCCTACGGTGAAACTGTGCATACACTCAGCCGTGGAACTGCACTTTCACGTGCATTTACTCACTAGTCGGAGAACGTGCCGTTCGTGATCCACTTCTTCGTGCCGTTGATGATCCAATGCTTGCCATCGGGAGTCTTGGTTGCAGTGCAGTTCAAGCCGGCGACATCCGAGCCCGCGAAGGCCTCGGAGATGGCAAGAGACATGAACTTCTTTCCCGAAAGCACCTCCTCGACGACGCGATCGCGCAGTTCTGGACGACCGAAGTGGATGACGGGAGGAAGGCCAATAGTAGCACCGGAGTTGAGACCATCACGGTAGCCACGGCAGCTCGGACGGGTGAGCTCCTGAGCAAGGATGAGCTCGTGGAAGCGATCGAACTGGAGCGATGTGTGTGAGCCAAGACAGACACATGAGAACGCGAGAGACAAACCTCCTCTGGCTGAATGACACCGCCCAGGATTGTGCGGCCCTTCAAGTGCTTTCCAGGGCCCATGGCCATGGCGAGAATGCCAGTTTCGCTATTTAAGCGCTTAACCTCCATCACTCTCCTCAGCATACGAGTAGAACTTACGCCATGGCGTTGATCACGCTGGGACTTGGTCGCTTGCCATCATCCTCGCGCGCCTGGCAACACAAGACCACATGAACGGGTGTCGCTTTCGCGATAGACAACATGCACTCACCAAGGCATCAGGAGTCACAACCTCGTCGACAAACTTGCGCACTGCCGCTTGGAACTTCCTGTGAGTCTACACCACTCGTCAGACGCGGTCTGAGTTTGTCGCCGTTCTAGGGTACCCACATCCTTATAGTATGGGCTGTGGAAGCCAGGGGTGAAACCGGTGACCTCTGCGTAGGGAACCTTGCTGAGTTTTCCGGGAACGTTCCCCTCGATGGACGGCTTTTCATCCTTAATAGTACCGATGATCAAACGCTGGTACTGGGGCCTGAGGAGGACTTCATGGCGGTGAAGACCGTAGAACGCTTCTGTCGCGTCTTGCCCAGCTGTTACGAGGGGGCATGCAAGAGGTCGCGTGAGTGCTCTTGCCACATGTTGCACGTGCCAGGGTCAACAAAGGAAGCACGCACCGATGTCAGATTCGAAGAAGACCGAGATACCGCCGGGATGCATGCCCTTAAACTTAGTGACATCATAGACCTTCGTGTCGACAATGATCCACTGTGGTCACATGGAGGGAGGAGTGAGATGCTGACGCTAGGGGATGGGAGGGTGAGACGTACGAGATCATCCCCCTTGTTGTGCTGGTAGGCGTAATTGAGCAGGTGGGAGAGATGAGGAAGGGAGGGAAAGGGCAGCATACCTGAGCAACTTCCTCGCGTGTGAAGACCTTGAGCTCCTTAGACATGATGGGCAAGGCAAACGGGGGTGGATGAAGAGGAGTGATGGGGGAGAGTCGGCGTACGGCCCACCGCGGGCGCAGGCCTAAATGTCGTGCGGGGAAGAGAGGGGTAGCATGTGTTTCTGGTATAGTGATCGCCGGAATGGGCACGATCTGGTCGCCTGCTCAGTCTGCCCTTCCACGCGTCTCTTTGCGTTCCCAGCCAATCACATCCCTCGCCTCCCGCAACGAGCAAGCCCAGGACCGGACCGGACCTTACAACTTCGCGGTTTGAACACAGCTTCATATCTCAGAGTCGACGTCCGGCCAGAACGGCGCCATGGCGAGTGGGGTAAAAAATCCGGCGACCCCTCTCCACCGAAGACCGCAGGCGCATACCGGACCGAGCGCAGACCGAAGGGAGCGGCACGTGAACCCTCCGTACGCGATGGGAGACTCAGACTAGTGCGCGATGCAACGCAAGCCAGCACACAGGCAACGAGCAGGCTCGAGAACACCGGGACACGCCGCGCGGGGCTTGAACAAGAAAGATGGAAAACGGAGACAGATAATAGGGCTAAATATTGGCGGGGGGAGAGACAAAAGACGGACCAGGACCAGGAGAGATCAGACGCGCTACTACTACGTATACAACTTTCAAATTGGTTCATAGATGGCCATATAGTATACTCTTAGCTGGGCTTCAAACACTAGTAGACGAAGATTGATGTCAGTACCACTGAGGCCGATACGACTCGGAGCTCCCGACGAGCACAAGTATATCTTCGTATGTGGATGCCCTGCCAAGGGGAAACCAAAGTACATAGCCTCCACGCTCTCGGCCATATCCCTGCGCTAGTATAGGCCTAGGTCGTCCTTGAACGTTGTACGTGCGCTGTAATCTAGCCATTTTTTTCCTGTCTGAAATGCACGCTTTCGCGCGTACTGCTGCTATAATGGTAGTGCGTAGGCCACGGTCGCTCACACAAGCATGCCCGGTGTAATGCAAAATCACTCGTCCTCCGAACCCGGAGAAATATCATCGTCAAACAGACATGGACCGTCAATCAGCACTACGTTGCCACTATCCGTCGCCACTGCCAGTGCCGCTCCCTCGTCAACGTCAGCCTCTGCCCCTGGTACCTGGTTAACGCACTGACAGTACAAAGATTGAGCCGTAAGCAGCAAACAAACTAATGCGGGGTACTCACGTCCAAATCCATACAATCAGGAAGAATCACAGCGGCGTCGTGTGCTGGAACAAACGTGTCCTCATACGCGAAGGAGGGGGATGAGCCCAGACTGGCGGGAGAGGAGGAGGAGGAGGACACAATGCTTTCCATGGAGTGATTTGTAGGAATGTCCTCGGGCGTGAGCTCAGCAAATACAGCTAAGAAAACCATGTAGCAATTATAATTTGGGGGAGATGGGGAAAACAGCCGCTACCTTGGTGGTCGTGCTGTGAAAGGCTCACGAGCATCGCCGCATCTCGGTCTCTGACCGCGATATCCAGGGATGTCACCGCAGCGGAACCCTCAAGGAGCTGAGGGCGTGGTTCGGATACAGAGAATCCAACGCCTGTCCTGTCTTGTATAAAAATTGTATGAAGTCCGCGATCTTCTTCCATGACCATTGAAGGTAATCCGAGTACTGAGTCCAGCTCCAGCCAGGGATCAGCCTCTTCGAACAAATCGCCAACAACGTCGCACAGAGGGACTGCTTGCCGGTGACTGAAGAAGTCAAAGACATCACCAGACCCAGGCGCGAACGAAATGAGCGGTGGAGCGGTAAGCGGCAGACCGACAGTCGAGTTTCCACCAGATGAAGACTCGCGACTCAACGAAGAGAAACTCGCTTGAGGTATTTCGCCAAGTTCATCGTCATCGAGAAGCCACGAGTGAACACTTTGATCAGAAGGAGGGAGCGACCCTTGCAGTGGTGATAGATGAGTGGGACTACGAACATCCGAGAGGAATCGAGCATTGAGTGATGGCCCCGGTAGCTCCAAACATGATGGACTTGATGGGGTTCCAAAATCCTGAAAAGAGGTGGGTTGGAAGCCGACCGCAACGTTATCTGTTAGTCCTTTGTTGCCAGGGGAGAACTGCCATGACGGAGTGGAGAGGCGCGAAGGGGGAGATGTTGCTCGATACGCATCCTTCAGTGGGGAGTAGAAGCGAACACGGTTCGGTAGAGACAGCAGAGAGTCATCAAGAGATCTGTCAGGAAAGGGAACTTCTGACGGTCGTTGTTTGAAGTAGCTAGATCCGTGCGGTGAATTCGGAGGACTGGTGTCGATGTTCATAGGTATGAAAGCCGGGCTGGAATCGTCGATAGACAAGAATACCGGAGATTCTGGCTCCAACCGAGCGTGTTCCAACCCATCTCGGGAGGAGACGAAGTCGGTATACTTCTACGCACCATGGTGGTGAGCGCTAGTGGACAAACACTCAACACGGACAGATAACTCACCGATCTCAGAAGAGTCGTCCTCTCATTGTCAGGTGCCCGAGAACTTTCATCGACTCTGAATAAAGTTCTCCTTTCCACCTCGGATTTCACGGAAGGAAGGCCAAGTAAATCTGGTACCAAGAGTATCTCTTCGACCTGTGCCCGCTGTGCTGCTGCTGCGGAGCAAAGCCCGATATTAGTCCCCAATGGCGTAAGGTCGATGTGCACAACTCCCACCATCTCCGTCATCGAGCTGTTTCAGAATCTTAGACTTCTTGCGTGGATCGCTCGCTGAGAAGGTTGGTGTTCGTGGTTGCCCAGTCGCCGGTTGTGGTCTCATGCTTCCCTCTTCCCTCCTTTGAGCCCCCGAAATGTCTCGCAATCGCCGCGCGTGAGCGAGGTTGATATCCGGAGGCCCTCTCGCAGTGGTGTTGCTTGAGGTTGCTGAAGCTACCCCGCTGCGTCCCAAACCCGTCCTGAAGATCTCAAAGCGTTTCTTGCCGAAGTGTGCTCGCTGAGCCTTTCCGGTGACGTCCTTCACCCTCGCGCGCGCGGCGTTCCTGTCGTGATATGCGCGCAATGAACACGCGCACATGCGCCAGAACGAATCACGGAGGAGTTGCCAGGGAAGTCTATGTGATGATCGCTGGAGAGCTAGTATTCATCGGTACGCACCTCTTGCCTCCCATGTAATTGGCTCCTGCCATGTTATGGCCCCACACAAGGCGTGTTCGAGGTGAGGAGCGGGGGAGACGCCACAGAGAGCCACGCGCCGGCAGAGCAAGAGAGGATGCAACGAGGTGATGGAAGTCGCAGACGGAAATGGAGACGAGCCTCAAAGTGCGTCGACGCCGATGTCACCTCCCGACCCAATGCGCGTGGAGCGCACCTCACCTTGGCTTCTCCCCCCACCACACACGCCGCTACAGCCTCTGATTTATGACTGTTTCAGTCATGACAGCGGTGGATAATGACTACGAGGTCGACATCGGGCTCAGTAGCCTCTCGCACCCACTGGAATCCCCTCCACCTCGCTCGCGCCCACTTGCGGCCTTGACCATAGCCATAGAGTCCCCGGTATCTCTTGGGCCCCATACAAATGGATCACTTAGGTCGCCGTCTTCGCCTAATCTCACCTACACCGGCCCACCCACCAAGCTAGACTCGGGACCCAGGAGGAAAGTCTCGCGCTCCCAAACGTTGCCGCGCATCCCTCGCAGCGCCATGCACAGAACTAGGCTGAGCCTGGACGGTCTTGCCATGAGCCCGGAGAAGGTAGCGAAGCTACGACGGTGGATTCTGAGCCTTGTGACCGGTGCGTGGTCATTCTCTGGTGTATGGGCACGGTTTCTGAAGACCCATCTCAGTCAACTTCGACCTGGATGTCGGACCGAAGATCACTAGCATGTATCCTCCTTTGGGCCTCACTCATGCTGAGGCGCAGAATATGTGAGTATATGCGCCCGGCTCTGGGAAATACTAACGGAGGCTGACGGCATGTCAGTGCTTTTTCGTCCTTCCCAGACTCCGCTCACTTTGAAGAGGGTTCGCAGACGCATTCATTCCGCATGCGTCTTCGAAGTCATGTAGACGGAGAACCTCGGGAATCGGACGCTCCTCGACCCACCACTTTGGACGGGTTCATATACGGATTCTCCTGTTTCACGCGAACCAAGGATGCTTCGTCAAAACGAGGGTACCAACAGGTCAGTGGTATCTTACATCACGAAAGCATCCTCGTCTCATGGTACTTGCTAGACATCAATTGTAGTTCTATCACATCTCGCATACCCAAACCTCTTCTATACCCTAATTTCCAAGCTTGCACCATCATTCATGACTCACGGCGGTCCTATGCTGGAGGCGGCATGCCACAACATATCCAACTGGTGAGTCGCCCTAGTTGGTTTAATACGGTATCTAACCCTTTGGAAGGAAGGTCAGATCCTCTTCCTGGAACTACTTCTGAACTGGGGTTCCTTGGCACCGTCCTTCATGTCGAGCTACCAGAGGCCATCGAGACGCAACAATCGATGTCAGCCATTACACCAGCTCGTTTGAACGAAACAGATCTACAGGTTTGTCTGGTTTCAACTCGCACTTTTACCGGACTCTGATTGCTCGTTGCAGATTCTGGCGTCCATATGCCCTTCGGATCTTCCTATGATCAACCACTTCGAAGCCGTAGTGTCGCATTTGTGGTCCATATGGGAATGTGTGGTTCTCAGCGAGCCCATGTTGATATTCAGCCCATCACCAGCCATGTCAAGTGCAGCGGTGTGGTGGCTACGAGATCTTATTCGCCCGGTACGTGAAGTTTGATATGTGGTTATTTCAGAGTCCGTCTTCATGCTATCTGCAGATACCGCTCTCTGGAGACTTCCGGCCGTTTTTCACAATACACGACGCCGACCATATTGCCCTGGTGAATCCCCGGACACCGCCCTCCGGATTATTGATCGGTGTCACAAATCCATTCTTCGAGAGAGCATGCAAGCACTGGCCAAATATTCTTAGCCTTGGCCGCGCTCTGCCGTGAGTAACAAGATTCTCTCGATGCGAGTTTTTATTATTAAAAACGTGAATAAATAGCCAGCCCGCTCTGAAGAACGGATCCGCGTCGCCGGGAATCGTGGTTGGCCCCGCACCCGGCTGGAAATCCACACATAAACGATACACATCGCGAGACCATGCTGTGCTCAAGCAATTGGAACAGGCATGTCGAGGTTCCGAACCAGCTCGTACGTTTTTTGCACATGGAATACCAACCCCCTCTAACCGAGACGCTTGTAGGACGTGCGGCGTCGGAGGCAATGCGTCAACACTTCACTGCGCGGACGAACGCCCTCTTGGTTCCTTTGCAAAGATACCTCCAGACACTCATTCCCACCCCGAGCGAGTCACGCTCCAATCTGAGCGCAGCCGCACGACTGAAGCCATTCCAAGATGCTGCCTTTTTCGCTTCGCTCAAAGCCCATGGTTCGCCTCTACCTTTCAAGAGTAATACGAAGCAGCGTGAATTCTACGAGCGATGGCTTCGTACCCCTGCTTTCGGGGTGTGGCTCGCGAGACAGGAAGAGGTCGTACAAGGCGTATTGCAAAGTATGTCGTAACGATACCCCATATGGAGTCTGGACCTTGCCTACCTAGGCCTGGATTAACTGGCACATGCATTACCATATATCTGCTCGAGGAGTTCGTCACATACGCTCGTCTCTATGCATGCAGCAGGAGGTATGACGTGATCCATTGCGGCATACTTTCTGTGCCGCATCGATGGTATATGCTCTTCTCTAACGCCTTCCAAACCCTACGCTCGACGCAACTCGCCCACTCCCTCTTGACCCCGCAGTGCTCGCCGTACCCGGAATCTTCCACCCCAACCATTGCACGACCACGTTCCGAGCAAATATCTCCCCGAACCCCAGCATGACCCCGTTCACGAACGGCAGGAGCAGGTTGATGGCCAAGCTTGAGACGAGCGCGAGCGCGCGCGTCTTCGGGCTCAGTGACGAATCGAACACCGAAACCGTCGCCGTCCGCCGCTCCTCTTGCCGGGGTGCGATGTCGTGATGCTCGTGGTGCCCATGATGGTGCCCGTGTCCGTGCGTGTGCACAGGAGCTGGCGCGAGGTCACGGCGCGCCCCCGAGGAGAGGGGTGAGTGAGGGTCGGAGGGGAAAGACATGGAGGGGAACGAGGAGGTCATCGAGGACGCCATCGAGTCCCACTTGTCCTGCTTCGAATCGGGCTCCGAGGTCGGGTTCGAGCCGACCTTGTCGTGCGCGGGTGGGGGGTCGTCGTCGACGCAGTCTGCAGCGCACAGCACATCGGTCAGTGCTTCTGAAAGCGCGAAGCCGTCCCCGCACGCACCTCTTTGCCCTGCTCCCCGCCCTTCGCCCCTCCGCTCGCCCCCTCACGCTTCGCCGGTTCCGCCAACGGCGCCGAGGAGGACGAGCCGGCGGCGGACGCCCCGAGGGTCTCCCACCCGCCGTGGCTCTCGCCGAGGCTCAACACGCTCTCCCGCGACTTGCCCTCCCTGCGCTCGCGCTCGCGCACGGCCTCCCACTCCGCCCGCGTCCGCTCCGCCTTCTCGCGCTGCTCTGCGTTCTGCCGGCGCCACTCCGCGAGGTTCTGCTCATACTCCGCCTTCCACACGTCCTCTGTCGACTCGGCCGCCGGCACGGCGTCCAGTGGTGCGGGAGGCGGGTGTGCAGGGGTGGGCGAGGCTGCTGGTGCAGATGGTGCGGGGGGCTGCGTGGCTTCTAGTGGGGCTGCAGGCTGGCGAGGCAAGTCGGCAGGGGAAAATGCGGTCGAAAGGGCAGACTGTCACAGAGGTCGGAGTCAGACTGCCAGTGTGAAACGTACGAGGAGCATGAAAATACCTGGAGAAGGTCCTCCTCTTCACGGTTCAAGTGCTCGGACATGCCGGAGATGATGGAGGTGGAGATGGGAAGGGGGAGGAGTGGGGAATCAAGAGACGATACGAGCAGACACGGGAGTCGGGTATTCTAGCTTACGCGACACTGGTGGCATGCCTTGACGCCCAGTTGCTGGGCGCCTGCAGCAAAAAGCGTCACCTGAGCGATTCGAACACTCGCGGGCAAAGCCCAACCGCTGTATGCATTTAGCAGGCGATCCCGTTAACCACTCCGGCAAAGTGACTTAGCTCCCGTCCCTGCAACGTTGCGATGGATCTACATTTAGCGAGCACCTGAATGAAATGCTTTTCGCACGTGCCCTTTCGCAAACCCTCAAACTTGTAGTACTAGGCTCTACCTACAAACAACTTTCACTGACAGCACTTTGTTCATCCGGCTGAAGGTCTCGTTGATCGCTGAACCGATTCACAGCAGTGTTGACTCTACACAGGCATCGTCGTTGTGATTGTTCTCAGAGTACTGGAATGCTCGTGGATACGCCGATTGATTTTTTGGGCTGCCATGCATCAGTGGCACCGAAGGGTGGTAGTAATGCCCAGTAGATACCAGGCGTTACACATATCCAACTGGAAACAAACGAGTCACCTTCCGGTCCGCGTGAGCTATCGTGAGGTAAGGGACGTGCAGACCGAAGCGAGAGCGACTGAAGAGGGCGTGCACAGCAAAGTGCGTGTTCTCGCGAGGCGATGGTTTTCCAGCATTCATTGTACCTCTCTACCAGATAGGGCGAAAACTCTGTACCAGAAGACAGTTTGACAAGAGCATAGTACTGTAGGTAGCTCAGATGTGTGAGCCCATGGAAGAAGCGCTCACCTCTTGGATGTCTCTCCCCGCCCTGGCTTTCATCAACCATTCTCGCCGCTCCCGCCGAGGGTTCGATTCTCTGCCCAAGCAGCGCGAAGGTGGAGCGCCTGACGGACGCTCTCGCTGGGATGCGTGACGCGGCAGGCGCGATCGGGCTTCCCGCCATTGCGTCACTACCGCGGCAGAGAAAGGAGCGGCAGCGAACGAGCCTGCAATGCAAGCGAGCTCGGTGAGAGCGATCGGGCGGGGCGCGACGTTGACGCAATGATGACCGCATGTGCGCAGGGCGAGCGAATGCTATAAAGCCCTGGGGATCCGACCACCGACTCGCCAACGCTTGCACGCCCTCGACGACTTCTCGCATTCACTCTCGCATCCACATAATCACCATGGTCCACTACGTCAAGGGCGACAAGGTCGAGTACCGCCCAATTGGAGGTGAGATCTCTTTGTGTAGCGTACAGAATCTGTGCTGACATTTCACAAGGCGGCGAGGAGAATGTTGCTCACTCCACCGGCGTCGTCGAGAACGTTTTCGACGCTGAGGACGGCGTGAGTGCAATTGATGTTGTGATGTGCTATGAAGAGCTCACCGAGTTCGCTCAGTCTCAGCGCTTCTCCATCAAGAACGACAAGACAGGCAAGTCGACCAACTACCAGGTCAGTGACATGCAAATATCCGACTGTTACCCCACATTGACACCCTTGCTTTCTTAGGAGATGAACATTGTTCGCAAGATCAACGAGTAGAACGGATGACAATTAAAGCGAGCGTGGTTGCATGATGTCGATGTATGAGTAATACCGTAGAAAGTGTGGAGTCATATGGATATCCATTTCCGAAAGAAATGAGTCGCGGTTGATCGTGTTATGACGCATCAAACCCATGTCTCCTTCAACTTCCGAGCGAAAGACTCGCGGCACTGGTAATGTGTCACTTCACCGCTGGACAAATTTTATCAGTGACAACACGGGTGCATGCACGAACGGCACGCACTGTGGGGAGTGCACGGCTATGACGCTGTTCCCAATGCGTTTGTGGCATTGAGGGCATCTATACACACTCCATCAGTAAAGGCGAGCTGTCACAGCCTCTACAGGCACCACTCACATCCTACTTTCCGTGATCCGCACACGCTTCGACTGCAGTACCATTAGCTTGCGGGCGACTTGCTCTTCGCGTGCCTTTTGCAGGTGCCGCACCACGCGCGTGTCGAACCGCGGCGCGTGCAGTGCCTCGAGCAGGAATGCCTCCACATCACGTGCGGTCACCAGTGGTGGTAGGAGCTCCAGCGTGGCAACCGGGTCCAAACGCGGGGAGTGTCGGCTGATGAGGGCGAGCGCAGGCGGGAGGAGTGTTGCTGCCCCACCGGGAGGCGCGGCGGGTCCGGGGAGGAGGTAGATACGGAGAAGGGTGAGGAAAACGGAGGCAGTGGGCGAATGCGGTTGATATATGCGCTTGCAATAGTCCTCGGCTTTGGGGAAGTCCTGGAGCTTGTAGACGTACACTTCGAGCGCTGCGTCGTGCCGACCGAGACGACCTAGAAGAATGGCCTTCGCTTCGAAGAGGTCTACGGGAAAGCGTTTGAGGGTGAGGGGGTTATCAGGGATGGAAGGACCAACCTTCGGATGGGAGCAAGCCAAACAGGCGATCGAGGGAGTAGATGCTCGTATCGGAGATGAAGTGCAGAAGCTTCTCGTAGCTGCCTTTCCACGCTGTCACGAGGAAGGCAATGAGGTCGACACCTCGATTTTCATGATGAAGGGCACCCACCATCACCACCACGCCTCCTGTCATTCATTGTCATGCATAGATACAGCTCGGCGAGGCGATCGTGGAACTCTTGAGACGTTTCTGCGCGTTCGGCGATGAGAAATTCAATGAACCGCGCGCATATTGACATGTCTAAGCTTTGCAAGAAGTCCGCGACGCGCTCTTTGGGAAGCTCAACCTCTTCGGAGGTGAAAATCTAGAGTAGCCGTCATTGTTAATGTGGTCATGGTCCTGAACAAGAACGCAAGCTGACCTCGAACGCGGTATCGCGATCCTGCTCGAAGACCCAGCGAGAGTGCCCAAATATCTGCTCCAGGTGTTCAGGACCCAGCCGCTGCAGGTAGTTCACTGTGGGCATCAGCTTGTCGCGCATGTCCGTCTCCTTCTCGCTGAGCCTGTACCACACAGTGGTCAGTACATGCGACATGCGACAAACGAATCCACTCACTGCTTGAGCAGCTCCAGTGCCTTGTTGTGCATCTTCCTGCCGCCGTACAGATAAATCATCTCCTGATATTTCTGAGAAAATGACTTTTCAGCCACGCCCTCGGCAACAAAACTGATTCCTGCTCGCTCACCTCACGCTCCCTCAGCAGTTCCTCCACCTCGGAAACCTCGCACCACCCCACACGACACAGCGGGCCCAGCAGCCCCGGGCGGACGAGCAGGTACGACTTGAAGAGCGCGGTGTCGACGATCTGCGCGAAGCGCACGAGCTCCTCGGGTGTGAGCTGCGAGAGCGGCGCGCTCGGCAGCGCGAGCAGGTCCGCGGTCGACGTCGCGGACAGCACTGGCATCTCGTGCGACTGTGTGGGCGTGATGTGGAATGCGGAGAGCGCACCCGCGATCTTCGGCCGCCGGTCGGAGAGGTAACGCATCAGGGTCTCGATGGAGCGGTGGAAGTTGTCTGCAGGCCGGAAGGCGGCAGTCAATAGGGCGTGGGGTGCAAGCACGCGGGTGCAGGGACGTACCCGGCTTTGGAGGACGTTTGACGCTTCGGATAGACGCGGTGTCGTCGTCCTTCGCACCACCCATGAGGCCCTCTAGACCCTTGAACGCGCTGAGTCCACGAACGGAACCAGAAGGTGTAGGAACTCGAGGCGAGGACGTGTCCGGACTCTGGGAGACGCCCTCTGGGTCTTGGGCCTTGCTCGCGGCGTCATCGGTAGATGCAGTCGGCGGTGATGGGCATTCGACTTTGACCAGCCTCGGTCCACCAAACAACGGAATCCACTCGTCCCGGGGAACGGATAACCGGCCTGCGATGCTCTCCGGGTAAAGGGCAACCACTTTGGCGGGGTTGATGTCTAGCTCGATGAAGGCGTCGATGGCTTCGTTGTACTTTGCGTTGCGGAAGTCATCGACAGCCTGGAGGGCCCGAACCTGTCGCTGTCGTTTCTCCTACATGAACAAGCGCAATCAGCAACCTATACAATCAGGTGGGGGGAGAAGGACCGACCTTGTCCACAATCAGTGCAGCATCGAGAGACTCCAGCAGCGATAAAGCGTCAGCGTAGCAGCCCGCGTCAATGAGCTCATCGATCTGCTGGATCCATGGCTTCATACGGAAGCACCAAATCGCACTACCTGCTGCCGTCGCTGCCACGCGGTCGACAGGCGTGGTGAGGACGAACAGAGGAGACTTCGATCCTGGCGATGGACTGAGCAAGCGTACGGTGTGTGTTGCGGTGGTGGCCTGGGTATCCTCGGAACTTGGCGGGAAGGGTATTGTTTGTACGGGGGAAAATGATAGGGAAGAGCGGATCTCGATGACCGGTGAGGGCACGAATGTCGATGCGGTGGCGGTGGACGAGCCTGGAAGCTGGGAGATGGGAACCGAACCAGATGGGAGAATGGAGAACACGTAGGGTTTGACAATCGCTGTACAGTGAGATGTTCAGCAAATCACTGTATGCGAACCAATGCGGCACTGACCGAGATCTTCTGGTGATGCCGGCCAGTCAATGGAATCGCTTCGGACAGTCTTCCCTTCTGTGCCTACGGCGAAGCCAGTGTCTGTACATCGAGTTTGAGTACACGCTCCTGTTAAGGAACCGTTGAAAGCTCACTGTCTTTGGCGATGAGAGCCTCGTCGTCGCGCACATTTATCACGTTAGGCTTAGCCTTCGCACCGAGACCCAACGTCATGTATCCACCCAGACCGGTGAGGGCGGTGCGACTCATGCCTCCAATACTGCTTCCAGACGTTCCGGTGGGGATAGGGGTCGTCACATCGATGGTTATGGACGTCTTCAGGGAGGTGAGGCAGTAGTCCGAGGGAGTATGTCCCCAGCACAGGGTTTCCCCATTGACAAACGCGATGGCTCGCGGTGAATGGGCAAGAGCAACGATTTCCTACACAGGGTTGGTGGATCGCAAAAGCAAGGTTCGGAAGGCATACGCACCTGAGCTTCCTGAGGCTCTCCGTCCCTCCACGAATATATCACGATCTTGCGCTTGCAGCCCACCGCCAGCTTGGTGACCACCGAAGGTACTTCCTTGCCTTTCCCAGGAGAGCCCAATCCTCCTCCGTCATGTCCGCCGGAGTACTCGATACACGTGTGTACCGCGAAGCATACGGCACCCTTGGTCTTCACCAGCGGGGTATGTGGGGTGAACGAAGGGTAGGGGAATAAAGTAAGCAGGGTTTCTGACAAGCTGACGTTCAGCACATAGCCTCCACGCAGGCAATCAGACGACGCACCGGATAGAATGACCAGAGAGTTGACGTCCTTGACGTAGGATATCTGGTCTATACTCCGCCGACACAACGATTTCTTGGTATCCGCGAGCTCCGCAGGACCTCCTCCTTCTCCAAAAGAGTACACGTATAAATTTCCGATGGAAGTGCCGACAAAGAGCTTGTCGCCTAGCCTGAGCGTTCAGAACGCATGCGGGGTAACGGTGCGAGCGGTACGTACCTTGGACGGCCAGCGACTCCGCGCGCTCCTTGAAGCCTTCCAGGACCACTGCTGGCGCATTGAACGGTCCTGAAGTAGCCATGTTATGATGCGAGCATGCGAGAGGGATGAGCAGAGCTGCGTTGAAGTACTAGTACTGAGGCAAGGCGAGCGCACGACCGCGGGCCGCGGACCACTCGGAGAGTATGGTGCAAAGCGCCCATCTCGGTGTGTACAAATGCATGGTCTCTTCTAACCAACTTATCCACTAGAACATGCACAATACATTGCTGACTAGCACGCACACACTCAAAAAGATAGATGATGCGGTGCATCTGCACCAGCAAAAACCTGTTTGGTCATGGGCCTGAGCCAGAGGTGATGCATGTCTACGATGTAGCTACAGTACAAATGGGTGAACTATGTGAAGGGCGAAAGCTATGTACAGCGAGAGCAACGCGAAAAGCGGTCTATGAACTATCGACAGCAGAATCAGCTAGATACAGAGGAGCAGGAGGCGACGAGATGCGAGCACGGAGCGGATGAGATGTGGAGAGGAGAGCCGAGGCAAACGTAGCGGCAGGACGGAGCACGGGAGCGTTCGTAAGCGACATGAGCGAGCGGGCTAACTCTACAGTTTCGTAATATATACAACATAGATAGATGGTTCGTCGCTGGGACATGAAGGACGGGATGGATAGGTGGGGGGATTGGGGTGATTGTGAGCTGTGAGTGGGGGTCATGCATGGGCGTGAAGCCTAAACTACAACAATATTTTGAGCGTGCTGAGGAACATGATGCGAGTGTTCCAGTATACATGTCCGCGGCCTCGGTGGCGAGCCATGGATCCGAAGGATAGGGGAGGGGTGAATGAGGCTGTACATGTACAGGGGTGTTGGCAGCGCGCCGATGAAGGAACGGGACGGCCGCTACTGGGCGAGCACGAGGGGGAGCGAGGCGGCTTGCGTCCTTCGGAGGGTCCGGAGCGTGTCCTGCACGATGCGCAACCACGACATCGCCTTCTCGACCTCGTCAAACGCGCCGTCCGTGCGGGCCTCGACGCGGCGTGTAAGCAGCCGGCGGATTGTCCGCAGGTCATCGTCGTCGGAGTCAATGAGCGTGTCCGCGAGGGAGATCATCGACGAGCCGGCCGAGATGGGTGGGCTTGAAGAAGGGCTCAGAAGCGAGCCGTCGGAGCCACTGTCGGCGCGGGAACGAGTCATAGGGAAGGGAACACAGTCATGGTTGACGGGGCGTGTAGGGGTGGAAAGGGCGGCAAGCATCGGGTCTTCGGAGTCATCGAGTTCGCATAACCTTGAGTTTTCAAGAATGTTCCGGCGGTTCTGTGACAGAACAGATGAGATGAAGCATGAGGCGGCTTGTCATTACACTTACGACGATGATAGCCTTCAGCCGGCGGTCTGTTTGCGAGAGCAGGTTGGACGCAAGCGCCAGGAGTTGATCCGCCTGCAAGCAAACTGGTGTCAGCGAAACGATGTCAGCGAGACTTTCTGAATGGCACGTACATCATTCATACCACCCTCGATCCGTGATAAATCACTACACACGATCTGTACGACTTGACGCGCAACCGCTAAGTCCGCATCCGCACTCGAAGCCGCGGCTGCCACGGCCTGCTTCTCCCGTGCTGGAGAAAACGGCGAAGCCCGAGGAGACTGCTCGCCGGGGGCGACTATCTTGGTCTCATTAAGCAGATCGGGGAGCTCGAAACGGAGCTTCTTCCGGAACCACGCCTTGAGCTTCGCCGTCCCGCTTGCTGCACCGTCCTTCTTGTACTGTCCCGGGGACGCGGTCCGCGCGGAGTCGAAGGACTGTTCGCTCGGCTTGTGGAGCAGCTCCCGGGGAACAGGCGAGAGCAGAGCGTTGAAGAAGGACGAGGGCTTGTCCATGGGGAGCTCGATGGCGCTTGCGGGGCCCGAAGGGAATTCGTCTTCCTCGGAGATCGTGAGCGACGGGAGCTCACCAGGGACCTTCTTGACGCTCTCGGAAGAGGAGCGCAGATCGGACATGGACCGCGTTTTCCGGCCAAGTGACGAGCCGCTGCTTGAGACGGCTGTGGAATCTGAGTCAACGGTCCGTCTCCGGGCGCGGTCGGTGCTATCGCGATGGTCCGAGAACAACGTGCCGAATGCGTGTTCAAGGTCGCTGGTCGTAGACTGCAACAAGCTATCGACCTCCTTGAACCGCGAGCGCGCGTCGCGTAGGTCACACGCAGCGTCTTGGATGCGCGCCTGCATACTCTGCACCCAGAGCTGGCCCAAATGCGACGACTCCTCGAGCATATCGCGCAGGCCCGCAGCTTCAAGAGATGTCGCTGCGGCGGACTCTTGAGTGACCATTGTAAGGTTCTCCAGAATGCGACGAGCGAGCATGTGGGGGTCGACGTCCCCCAGCGGAGACATGTCCATTCGGGATGGCGGGCGGTGGGAGGTTGACTGGGGTACAGCCATGAGGCTGAGGAACGACGATGTTGAGGTTGACGAAGTAGTTGACGGACGAATGGTGCGGAAAGACGCGACCGAATTGCTCCGCGCCGGCTCCGCCTCGGGGCCAAAGGCCATCCGAAGCTCAGGCCGTGCGACATCGAGGGGCGTCAGACTACAAATTCGTTAGTCGACGCGTACGTACAGCACGCGCTAGGCTGAACGGCTCACCCTCGCGCGTTCTTCATCTGTCGGACAGTGTTGTGAGAGTCGCACGCCAAGAGCGCTAGAAGCACGTCCATACTCTGCCCGTGCTCCGCAGCGACGTGGAGGCACGTCTCGTCGTTCTCGTCGGTCGCGGCTAACGGGGCGCGTAGCTCACGAACGAGGTGGTGGATGAAAACGTGTAGTCTTGCGGCGTTAAAGGGGCTGGAGGGTTCTGGGGCCTGGCGTGCGAGGTCATGTAGGGGCGTTCCATGTTTCGAGGTAGTGTACAAGCTGGTGTCCGCGCCAGCGAGAAAGAGGGCGTCGAGAATCTCCACGGAGGGATTCATAGAGCATACACAATAGTGGATGGGTGCCCATCCTTGCTGATCCAGACGATTGACTTGTACAGATGGACGATGTGAAGGCGGGAAGAGGATTTGATGTACAGCGGAGAGATCACCAGCGATGACGGCATTGGCGAGAGCAGTGGTGGACTTCGGCAGAACAGATTCTGACGGTACAGGCCAGTGAGACGAGTCGACGGGTGATGAGACGAAGGATTGGGCATATGCAGAGTGAGGATGAGGTAAGTTGTGTAGCTGACGCTTGTTGCCATTCTGCTGAGGATATCAGACTGGATACTCCTTTCACCGGGGGTCAGGTACTCACGAAGTATTCACGGAGCCTCTGCTTACGCATTGAGGCTTCGCACAGCCAAAGCAACTTTGGGTGACGAAGTGCGTAATATACTGCGGTTCGATGATGTGTATCCCGGATATCCGGGCGCGCACCATGTGATAGCTGGAAAAGAAGCCTCAGCCATCGATACTCCGCATTCAAACCAACGCATATGCGCACCAGCAACGATGCAACCTCGACAACCCCGTCACGAGCAGCATCTGAATACCCGTGTAAGCCAACATCGCGTATCAAGATGCGTAAACCACTTACACATCAATGGCGTCACCCCGAGAGAGTCGGTACCATCAACAGCAACCAAACCCCGGCTTTCCTCGAGTAGCACGCGCACCATATCCGGGACGTTCAACCACGCCGCAAGCCCGAGGGGCGTCACGCCGCGCGCGGGCGCGTTGAGCGCGTACAGGCTCATCGTCTCGCTCCGGAGCAGCGTCCGGAGGACGTCCAGCCGGCGGGGGAGCGCAAAAGACGCGTCGGACACGTCGACCTCCTCCCAAGCGCTGTGCGATCGGGCCCGCTCAGCATCGTGCGCGGGGCCATGGGGGACACCGGGGAAGGCGGAGACGCACCTGTCTCCGGCGATCGCGCATGTGACGGCAGTGTGGCCGGTCGCGTCGTCGGTTACGTTCACGTCTGCGTCGCGCTCGAGGGCGGCGCGCACACCTGCTGCGTCCGCATGGGCGGCCGCGTCGAGAAGGGCCGCATCCAGTGCGGCGCGTTCGGTGCGTCTTCGCGCGCGGGGGTGGGTAGACATCGTCATCGGTAGATGGATGGGGAGCTGGGTTGGGAGCGGGGTATAGCGTGAAGCGTCGGGGGTAAGGAGCTGGTGGGTGGAGAGGGTGAGGTGCCAAGCAGGCGTCGAGTGGTCGTACAAGCAGAAGACGGGAAGACGGAAGGAGGCGCGGAAAAAAGCGGGCGGTGGGAGGGAGCGGGGATAGGGAGCGGGCTCGTGCCCGTGGGCGGTATAAGTAAGAGAGGCGCGGGGAGGATGCGGGCGTCGGGACACGAGGCGCGAGCCACGCCGCATCAGCGTCTACCATGCTCTGGGGCGACGCCTGCCGTCTCGAGTCGGCTACATGCCTCGTGCCCCGCACGCGCATCGTATGCGACAGCGGGCACGGCAGGCGCGACGCCCCGTTCGAGGACATTCATTTGTCCTCCCTCGGAAGAATCGCACACCTTGGGCCACCAGGCGGCCAAACACTGGGTAGCCGCCGTTTGGGCACCCCGCCTTCTTCCCACGCCGGCCTCGGCGTCTTCGCCCGTGTTTGTTCCTTCCTCCGAGTCTTTGCTCAATCGCACGCGACCATTGTCCTGGTTCACCCGAGTCTCCAGTTTCAACCCCTCGCTTGTCGGCTAGAAGTCTCATAATTAAGGGACATCCCATCTAAACGTCCCCGTCTCTGGCACCAGCACGCGATACGCACTCCGCCCAGCGAGTCGTCTAGGCAGGCCGCGAGCAAATGCCGAATACGGTGAGATATATCGATATATGAGGGGTGGGCGCGACGTAGTACTGCTGTGATGCATGAAAAAGTGTGTGCGGTGTGCGGCAAGCGAGATAACAACGAGGAGCGACAGTCAACAGGGATGCGTCTGGATAATCGTGGGCTGTAGGTTACATATATTGCGAGTGATAGTGCAGGGTCGACGATGATGAGAGCCCGAAATTGGGGGACGGCGGAGTACTAGGGGATGTGTGAAGAGTCTGGTCCAGCAAAACGATCAAGAAACACGAGGGGACCCGATTGCGCGTCCGGACTCGCACGCCGGTATATCCATCCGAAGCTTAGCGCGGCACAGCTCAAGGCAGGAACGCATCTTGGGGCAAATACGCGTCGGCTGGCAGAGTCGCCTAAAACGTAATCATCAGCCGCCGTGTCGAGCGTCGAGTCGGATCAGAGCGCGGGCCGACCCACCTTGACCTGTCCGAAGTTTGCCATCGCTCGTTCTATGTCCCAGTCATTGTTCTTCAGGCATTCTTCGGCGTACTGCAGGTTGAGGCGGGTGCGCAGGATGATCTCCTGCATCATACCCCGTTGAGGTGGAGGCTACACAGAAGCAGTCAGTCACTGTTATACACCCCTGATCTGCCATCTACACGAGACGCGCGCGCGCGATGCCTGATGAGACTCACCACCGGTGCCAGTGCTTGCTGCAATTGTTTGGACGGCAAGACGTCTCCTGCTTGCGTCCGAAGCGGACCCGGACGCCAAGATTCTGGAAGCGAATATCCGCGGACAACGAGTTGGTCCGAGAGAATCATCACATCCCACCCGCATTGTTTCGCACTAGTGCCGGCAAATTCTCAGTTCTCACATCAGCTAAAAGTAGCGCGCATTCACTCACCGAGATCTTTCTGGCGCAATTGCGAGTACAAATGATCGATCGAATGACCGGAGGCCCTGCGATGGCACTAAACCAAAAAGTTCAGCCAATGTCAAGTGTTCCGTTCGCAAAAGAAGGCCACTCACACTCGGCGAATTGACCGTGGACGGTCACGAGCAAGTTCGTCTGCTCGCCCTGCTGGACAGGGAATGCGTCCACACAAAATTTCTCTGCGGAACCAGCGACGTCGTGCCTTGTACTAGGCATGATTGAGAACGTCCTGATGATAGCCTCGTTCCCCAGATGTAACGATTGAGTGACCTTGGGAAGTGTGTTGACACGGTCGAGGTTGCGTGAGCCACCATGCTCGCCAGATAACCACGTGGACCACTCCAAATTCCGGTTGTGCGGATACTCTTTGGAGTAATGCAGGTTCTGAGCGCGAGCGCGTGGAGGGATAGATGTGTTTGCGGAGAAAGAGAAGGTGGAGTTGGGGGCATAAAGATCAAGAAGAGCGGTACGCTGATTGTCGAAAAGAGGGAAGAACTTCATGCAGAAGTTGCTGACGACGGACCCATCGACACCCGCGATGAACGATGGTTCCATATTCCAGGCAAAGGTCGACAACATCGTACGTGGGGCTGCGACCGACGAGGATGATGAAGCTGGCGCATCAAAGCCGACCCTTGCGACGGGCTCTCCATCGAGCATTTCGAGCGAAGAGAATCTCCTCACGATTTCGCTACGTAACATGAATATAGGTACCGGTACACGACATTCATAGACGCACCTTTTGTATCCTGCAGCTCGCCCGTTCTTGTATTCCAATTCCCGTACTGGGTTGCCAACCAGGATTAGCTCTCGTAGCTTCTCCAGTCGCCCTCTCCTGCCAGAGATGAAGTCCAAATCTCGCCAGCCCACAAGCTTGTTGCCTTCCAACGAAAGGTTTTGCAAGTGGGGCAGATAGTGGGCGAGTGTCGTCAAGCTGCGAGCACTTTCGAAGCCATTATGGGCTAGTGAGATCGTCTCCACCTCAATCGAAGGTCAGCACGGTCAAGAACTCGATCCCACGCCACTCACCTCAGGCCTCAGCTTGCTAGCAAGCTTGAATATGACTTGCATCTCCTTCGACGACGAGTCATTTAATGGCACTGACATACGATTTTGCCGCAAAAAATCGTCTTGAGCGATGCGCTAATAATGACCTTTAGATGAAGCGTCCACCGACAGAGACACCACGCACCTCTAGATTGAGGAATTTCGCCTCCGCGTTCCACCGCCTCTGCACCCACTGCCTCCACAGGTCGATCACCTTCTCGGTCATTGCACCCCCGTTCAAAGAGATGCGTTTGTGACGGGCCTGGGTGATTCCATTCTTCACTAGAGCCGCGGCGTTGGGACCGGCAGGTGAAACCCGCATCCTGAGCTAGATGTTGGTCGAGCCGGAGATGAAAGTTGAAGGATACAGAAGGAAGATGAACTTCGTGAGCGTCGTGTTTGAAGACAAGAGCCAAAAATAAGCTTGGAGGGGGGCACACCACGGGGATACTCCTCTGCTACAAGGGAATGAAGAAAACGGACGAGGATGTGAGTATTTACCGTTTGTGAAAGGATCGCCTGGGGCTTGCCCAGGACTGAGTCGACGCCACGGGGCTTGTGGTGTCGAGGTTTAGCGTTCAGCTTAGGAGCGGATTTGCGCCCAGGCTTCTCAGACACGTCCCTCATGCGGGCATCATGTTCAATGAGGCCCGCTCTTCTGAGGGCATGAGAGGCTATTGCCCGGCTCCCAGGTGGTGGCGTTGGGCTGGAGAACGCAGCGGCTTGGGACATGGCAGAAAGCAGTGGCGCTTTCGTACCGAGCGTGTTGTCGGGCTGAGAACGATTGCGCGAGGGCGTGGAGGGTGTAAAGTCCGTGGTGCAAAAATGAGCCACACCGGCAGCGAGGTGTCGGCAGGAGGAGAGAGAGAGAGAAAGGGGAGGCTGAGGCCGAGATGGCGGTTCAAGTCCAAGGACTGGAGGCTCCGGGCCCGCGCTTCACGGCGCGCGTGTGCGGCTCGAGTGACTCGTCACGACCCCCGACCTCCGAATCTGAGGGCGGTGACGCAGCTACGTGACGCGTGCTGTGACGATGCAACCTTGTTCGGTCGTCGGCGGCTGTGTCCACTCGGGTTTTCGTCCTCGGCACAAATTGGGGAGGCTGAGGGCCGGATGCATGTTCGCGCTCTGTATCCCGCGCGCAGGGGGGATGTTGGGGGGCGGATGGCCACACAGCGTCGGCCGCGCACCTGCCTGGGCCTTCTATGGGCGCGAGAGGGCGGGCGGAGGGCGATGAAGGGCCCGGCGCGCTGAAAGACAAGGGCGGCGGAGGGGCGTTCCCACGGGGTTTGGTTGCTGTTGTCGACATCGATACCTGCCCTGCTCGCAGCGTTACACCCATCTCCGGCCTTTTATCATATAGTCCTCGCAAAATCATGGACAACCCCCAATATTATCAACCTCTCTCGCACGCCCTGAACGCCTCCTTCGTCTCTCAGTCTCACCCGTCTCCCCGCCAGCACTACTCGCACTACGCCCCTCACCCCCATGCTCCCGTGACGAATGGCGCCGGCTCTGGTCACCGCGAAGAGGAGGAGGAGGAAGACGACGACGACGAGGCCGCAGAGGGCGAGCTCGACCACCACGAGCTTGAGCACCCCCACCACTCCGCGAGCAGCCATTCCTCTCCCCGCGTCCACGCTGCTCATCCCCAGTCGAGCTCCTCTGGGTAAGCACTGCCCAATCTAGATGCACTCATCTTCGGCTCTAACATGCTTGCATCTCACAAGCTCAACCGCGGCTCCAGCCTCTACAGACTACAGACAGCCCGCAGCCCCGCAAGACCAGAACTCCGCTGCAACCGCCGAGGATGGTTCTGAGAAGCGCAAGCCCGGTCGCCCCCGAGGCTCTCGCAATCGCAAACCCCGAGTGTCTTCTGGAAGTACATCCAAAGCTCCAGCAAATACCCAACACCCGGGTTTCTACCAATACCCTCCAGCCCCAGGGGCGAATATGTCCCAGCAAAACCAGCAGTTTTACGAATTCCAATGGCGCGCACTAAACTTGTGCTCCGAGTTCTATAACGCCGCGGAAGAGCTGGTTGTGAGTACATGCCCTTATTGTGTTTTCACTGGCTTCTCAATGGTATCTCTCTGTTTGGCGTCACAGAAAGCCGCCTCCCCTATGGTTATTGCGCAATGCTACCAGATGGGTCCGGCAACGAAAATTGACCCGCTCATGCTCATCGCGGAAGCAAAACGCGTGTGCGACAACCTTGTATGTCATTCGTCCCTCCTGTTGTATGTCTTCTCAAGCTCCGCGTAGCTCGCAAATCCCAGTCAACTTGTCGGCCAGCCCGTCCCCACAACAACGTATCCTCCATATGCTGCCATGCCTCCCCCACCCCCGCCCGGTGCACCGACAGGTGCTACGCCGGCGCCTGGGTCAGTTATTACCAACCCTCAGACGTTTGTGATGCCCTTGAACGCGACGCCCATGGCCCCGCCTGCCCAGCCCTACTACCCGCCAATCTATGCCCCGCCTGCTGGTGCTCGATACCCAACTACGCCGTACTACTACCCGCCGCCACAGGGCGCAACACCATACTACGCCGCCGCGCCGCCCCCACCCGCTGCAAGTCCCCCGGCATCTAACTCCCCTCCAGCTCCTGCAGCGGCCCCGGCCCCTGCACCCCCTCAACATACACCGACACCGACGCCATCACAGCCCGTCCCACAACCCGCACCCGCGCCCGCGCCGGCTCCGCCCATCCCGTCAAATGCGGCAACTATCTCCACTTTCAGCGCGGCGACGGGCAACACAGCACCAGGAGGTCACCAGGGTACATGGTCTGAAGAAGAGACCGACCGACTGAAGAGGCTCGCCGAACAGAGCAAGGAGATGGGTAATGCCCCAAACAAGGGAGAAATAGAGTGGGATTGGGTTATCCACCAGTGGGGAAACAGCAGGACGCGGTACGTTCGATAATTTTCTACTCCCTGTACATGGGGTTCACTGTGCGCTGCGTAGGCATCAAATCCTCTTGAAGGCGACGTCATTGGGGCTGAAAGAGAGCACAACCCGTGGCACTAAGAGACGTCGTCACGAAGAGCCTACCCCTCAACCTCAACCTCAGCCCGAACCCGCACATCCTCCCCCGCCCCCGCCTCAGGTGCACCACCAACCCGTGCAACAAAACGCAATCGCCAACATGGTCTCTCCCACACGCAGTCCGATGACCGCCCACACGACCCCGGTCAGCAATGCGTCGCCTGCTATGCAACCGCAACGGCCGCCGTCGTCTGCGACCAGCTCCCTCGCCACTCCGCGTCAAGCAGCAGCTACCACCTCTCCCGCTGTAAACAATCTTCCGTGGCCTCTGCCTACTATGGCTGGTTCTACGTCCATCCTCTCTACCAGTCCTGCACCTGCACCCCAGCCCCAGCCGGCCCCCTCAACGGCGGCCGATCAGCGAGGTTACTATCGGCCCCGTCCCACTGGTACAACGTCGTATGGAGCGGCGGCCGCGGCGGCAAGTACCGTACCGAACCACGCACCGTCGCAACATCCGTACATGTACCGGCCAAACGGCACAGGGAGGAGAGATTCCGGGGCATGACGGGGAAGGCGCGAGCCGACGCTGTAGTCGGTGCCTCACCAGACTTTTTCTTTCCTTTTCGCTGTCCATGTTGGTTGTTCGCTCTTTATCTGCATTCACATTCGCTGTCTATACATGACCCACTTGTGTACCGTTTACGACTGAGCGCTGAGTCTGGGACTCTGTGGACGGGCGTTGTGAAAATGTATCCACACGGGATGTCGAGATGGCATGTGAGCGTCCGAGGTTACGAATCGTCGAAAATTACCGGAGGCACCGCCCGGTCGGCGATACAGCAACGTGCTGAACTCTGTTGAACCCGGTCTGGGTCGGACTGAAAAAATGTGATCGTGGCCGTGCTCCTCATTTGACTCCGATATGACCAGGCGCCTGCCAACTGTTCTTTGATTCGAACCGGTTCGGCGCAGAGGTGCTGGTCGCGTCGCCGACTCGCCCCACCCCAGAATGTCGTCGAGGTCAGTGCTCGCGCTCCCCTCGGTCTCACCACGCTCACCGTCGCCCTTTCCCGGTCCTGTACGCAGCTCATTCAGCCATGCGAATACTCCCCAACAGCCCGACCCTGCTGCCTCCAGTGCGACGGACGCCACACGCTCCCCGACGGCGATGATGGGCCAACCACCCGCCGGACAGGTGCGTACGATGCTCTCCCCATCGCCCGCAGCGATCTCCCGGGGCGTCGCCGCAGGAGCGCGAGGGCTGTCCCATCGCACGCGTTGCTGGTGGCGGACCCCCATGCGGAGCTGAGCTGACTCCGGCGCGCAGCCCGACCCGTACCACAGAGCGCACGCCCCGTATGCCCACCCCGACGGATACCCGCACCATGCCATGCCCTACATCGCCCACCAGCCCCCGCCCGTCGGTCCGCACCGGTCCCAGCCCCAACCCCCAGAGATGATGTACCCCAGCTCGCCACCGGAGGCCGAGTCCCGGCAGGCTGCTACGCAGGGCGAGACTCAGACGGACGTAGGGTCGCCCCCGCCGCTGACTGTGAAGCGGAAGCAGCCCGAGTCGGTCTCCACGCTCGACGCCGCGGGGAAGAAGCGCAAGGTCCGTCCGGGAGACACCTTGGACGCAGACGACGTGCAGGACTTGGATGTTGGGCCCAATGGTGGAGCGAAGCATTGGACGGAAGAGGAGAAGACGCGGTTCTTCACATGGATGCTGGATAACGACGAGCATTGGGATGCATTTAAGACGAGGATGAACACTGTGTTCCGCGAGGTGAGCGACCGACTCTTCAATGGAAAGGAGGAGCCAGGTTAGAGCGATCGGCTCACGCACCCTCGATCGATTCGCAGTGCTCCAACGAGCTCTTCCCTGGTCGGAAGTCGTACACAGCCCTCAAGAGCTGTTATCACCGCAACCTGGAGGTGTTCAAGCAGGTCCATGGCTTCCAAGTATTCTGCACGAACCATTTGCGCCAGCACAACGCAGAGAACCCGAATGCCCGCCAACCTGGTGTCGAGGCGATGCTAGAAGCAGCCCGTGTTGCGGGACTGAACGTCGGGAATCTGAATGTGAAGGTTATCGATAGGTGGTATGAAACCGGGTGGTTCGATTTGTTCAAGAAACGGTGCGCTTCGCTTTGCTGCAGTCCAGGCACTACGGCTTACCTGACCGATCAATCCACTATCGCAGGTACCGTGATGACCCACAGACTAGTTCGTCGTCCTCCGTACCTCGTATGCACCGCGCACATATACTGACGACGGAGCAGGTCCTAGCTCTTCCTCGCACCCGATGCCCGTTGGCCTGCGCGCATCCATCGACCAACAGCTGGCGGCGGGCCCTTCGGCGGCAGAAGCTTCGTCAACAGCTTTCTCCTCCAACCCTCCCTCTATATCATCCGCCACAACTGCTCATCATTCAAACACCTACGCCTACCCCGCCTCTGCAACCCCAACTCGTCCAACGGAGTTCCCTCAACCCATCGTTGCACCCCCACAGCCCTCTCCGACCCCTTCACAGACGAAGTTCTCTTACTTGCGATCATCATCCACTCCGAGCGTCGCTCGTCAAACACCGGCTGTATCTTTCTCCACAGCACACGCGGTGAACGGGAGGCCACACACCCCGCCTCTTTACGACTCGGTCGGCGATCCGAAGCTGCCGTCCGCGGAGGTTTCGCACGTGCTGGACCAACTCACGAGCGCAACCCGTTCGCTCCTCGACACGTGCGCATCTCTGAAGGAGCTTATGGAGCAACAGCGGGAAGAGAGTAAGGCCCGCACGGAGTTGATGCGGGCTGAGGCCGTACTGCGAGCCTCCAAGGGTGGTGCAGGTGGGGATGACGACGCGGTGAGGGAGAAGGAGATCTCTATGGAGAAGGTCACCTTTGCGACGGAGCTCCTCAAGACCGGGCCGCAGAACGAGGAGATCAAGAAGGCTGCGACTGAGTGCTTGACGAAGTACCTCATGCGTGGACTGTAGGTTCCGGTATTCGTGTCACCATGGATGTAGTCCTTGGTTGTACGTCCACAGTTGCTTCTGTTGAAATGCAATGAGAGTATATTGGCATCCCCGCAGTCTTCTACTCTTCGCGTTCCTATCCACCAACGATACTTGTGCGCCGGCGCAGCAGCAAACCTCCAGTTCAACCCGAGGCCAGGCTAGGTGGTGCCGGAGCGCTCGCCCCAGAACTTGCTCATCCCTCTCTGCTCGAAGACGATGGCAATGATCCGAAATATTTCCACCATCTCTCTCGTTTGCATACTCACTGGCCTCTACAGCAACATATTTGCATCGAACGACGCAACAACGCAATCACCATGAACGCATGGCCCACAATCGCGTGTCGATGCTCGTGTGGATCCGGGGCACTCTGAATGTACACGAAGATTTCAAGCTCGTGGTAGTGAAAGCACCGAAAACGCGCCCGACGAACGCATAAGTCGTAGAAGATCCTGCCGGTTCCTAAAAAATCTCGAGCCTGCGCGAAGCCAAGATCTACAGAGATGAGATTACCTCTAGTACGTAGAAGTACAAGCACTAGTGAACTATCTACTGCTGTCTATCGTACATGCGCCGCTTATCCTATAGTTGTACAACATTGAGTATAATATCCCATACAAGCACATCATGATACGACCATCAATACTTCTACCAGCGCCACCACGACTTAGGCTCACCCTCCGGTATCTTCCCCGCCGCGCGTTCACAGCCCTGGAAGTACGGGAACGCCGGGAGGGCCGCCTTCCTGCCCTCTGCACGCTCCCGCGCCTCCCAGTCCCCGTCGTCGAAATAATTGTCCGTCGCGCGGCCCTCGAGGCTGCTCCCACCCGGTTCCCCGGGAACAGGTCCGGCGCGGACCCGGCGCTGGCGGAGGCCGTTCTCCTTGTCCTTCTCCGCGAAGAGCACGGCTTCTTTCGCCGCCGCGTCGTCTTCCTCGGGAAGTCCGGCGAGCGCGACGTAGGCCTTCGCGACCGAGCGGTCGGTCTCCTTCGTCATCGCCTGGAAGCGCGTTTCCGCGCGCTCGAGCGCCAGTCGCGCGCGGCGCTCCTCGTCGGCCGCCTTCTGTTCAGGCGTGAGCGGAGGAGGGGGCGGGGCCGACGGGGGAAGGACGAGGAAGGCGCGGGTGTGCAGGAGGTGCGGCGTCGTGCGCAGGGTAGTAATCGGGAGGCCGTTTAAGCGGCAGAGAATGCGGCTCTGAAAGACGGGGCCGAGAGAAGAAGGAGAAGGAGAAGAGTGAGGAAGGCGGAAGGGAGACAGGCGGGGACGAGGGACGCACGTCTATGCCAAGCTTGAGGGAGATGCCGAGCAGGGTATCGTCGGAGTGGATGAAGTATCGCGGCGGCATACCCGGGGCGCTCTTGAGCTCGCCGATCGAGTCCGTCTCGGACGCGGAGCATATCGACGGAGGGTTCTGCACAGAGCGCAGAGAGCCTGGGCGGCTTGATAGTGGGCTCACACTATCGAAATGTTGTTGGAGTGGTGCGCGCGGGACCTCGGGGGAGGGGGTGCTCGCGCCAGGTCCGCCGCCGGGCTCCTCCTCGGCGTCAGATTCGTAGTCCTCGTCGTCGTCTGAGCCGTCGTCCACGATAAAGACGTCTTCGTCTCGCATTGATCCATCGACGTTGACGCGCACGGATTGCGCGCCCTCCCAGTGTGAGGTTGCAGAGGTCGAGACATTGACTGCCTTCACACCGTCCAGACAGCGGAGACATGGGTTGTACCGCGTGAGCCGAGGGTTAGATGAGATGCAGTTCGGGCAGATAAGGCGGGAGCAGCATTGGGTGTAGAACAAATCACGTTTGGTCATGCGCGGCGGCAGGGAAGAGGAACACGCGAGACAGAGGGAAATCGTGGGCAACGGCGAGCGAGGCATGACGGTGGATCGAATAGACTCCTGGTGGGGGAGTGCGAAGAGGGGCAGGCGGCGGATCCGTCATCGTCGCCGGAGCGGAGAAGGGGAGGTCGGGCCGGCCTCGTGCCGCGTGGCCGCCAAAGCGGGGTTGTTGTCGACCTTGCCTCTGAACTACCGCCTCCACGTCTTTGTCTGCCCATCTAGTCCGCGTCTCCATCTCTACGCGGACCACTGTTGGACACCTAAGCGGCTCGCCCTTTGGCGGCATATCCCGGGCTTATATATACTTGACCCTTTGCTCAGAGCCCGGCGTGCCTGCTCACCCAACTTCGCCATGATGCGTGGACACGCCACCCTGGCTGCTGCACTGTGCCTTGCTATGACTATGACCTCGTGGTCAATGAGCATCACCGACATACAAGGTGTCGCCTTCCAGTCGCCATACTCTGGCGGCCTAGTTTATGACGTGACCGGCGTGGTGACTGCGAAGGTACCTCAATCCCACTTTCTCGAGCTTCAATATTCAAGGCCGGAGTGTTCACGCAACCCCACAGGACAGATACGGAATATGGATCCAAGGGGAATCTTCAGATGACCCACGCGCTTCCAGCGGTCTCCGCCTCTACGGCAACGCTGCGCACTCCGCCAACGTGGGAGACCTTGTTTCTATCTCCGGTCGAGTAGCGGAGTACCGCAAAGCCCCCAACGACCTCTTTCTCACACAAATAGATCGTATCCTCTCCATCAAGACGCTCTCGTCGGGGCACGTTGTACCGCCGCTCGTCCTGGGCCGGGACCGCACCCCACCTAACAACCAGTTTTCGTCGCTCGACATCGGCAAGGACGGATGGCTTTCTATGCCGAACAACAGGACTCTCCTGGAGCACGTCAACGCAACCTTGCGCCCTGAGGAGTTTGGGTTGGACTTCTGGGAGAGTCTGGAGGGTCAACTCGTCACCATCAAATCCCCAACAGCTACAAACTTCCAGGACCGGTTTGGTTCTCTGTGGGTGTACGGAGACTGGCCAGTAACGGGGAAGAATGAACGCGGTGGCTTGACCGTTCACTTCAAGGGTGATCACCGTTTCTACCTTGCTTGCCTTCATCGTTCTCACTCTTAGCAGATGGTGCAATGCCCCCCGCTCACCCTGAGGCTATCTTCATCGGTCGCGCTCTAGATGGCTCGCGAAACCCCCCAGTGGTGATGGGAGCCAAGCTCAGCGACATCACCGGGGTCGTAACTTACCAGGTATGCTTCGAGGATCATTGTCGCCCCGGTTGCTAGTAACACCGGCGTAGTTTGGCTTCTACTACATCCTGCCATTGTCCGCGCCAGAGATACTGCAATATCCGAGCTTTGATGTCCTCCCTGCACCCTTCAATTCTTCCGTTCACCCTTGCCAGATTCGGATTGGTGACTACAACGTGCGTCTTAAGCTTGCAGACCGTTCCTTTCAATGCTAACAGTGAGGTGTTCATCGTAGGTTGAGAACATGTCTCCTCGATCCCACCATATTCCGAAGATTGCTGCCCACACTGCAAACTACCTCCACGCTCCCGATATTGTGTTTGTACAAGAGATTCAAGACGATTCTGGCCCTCGTAATGACGGCACGGTAAGCGCCAACAAGACGCTTCGTGCTCTTTCGGATGCGATCAAGAAGGCCAGCGGCGGTGTGCAGTACGACTTCGTGAACGTCGAACCCTTGGACAACAAAGATGGAGGCGCCCCCGGTAGCAACATCCGGGTTGCTTACTTGTATGTGTCCTTCTCTCACGCGCTGGATAGTACCAATCTCGATAACCTTCCGTTACAGATGGCGTCCAGAAAGAGTCTCCCTCATTCCCGGGACCATCGGAAACGCGACTGTTGGCACCACTGCTGTGACGGGCGACGACGGAAACGTAGTGTTAACGTACGCCCCTTTGTCTTGGCGTTCTAGCAATCTCGTTGATCTGTCCTTAGCTTTAATCCTGGCCGTATCGACCCGCTGCACGACGCATGGGAAGAGTCGCGCAAGCCGCTTGCCGCGGCCTGGCAGACATCTTCTGGGGCACGTTTCTACACGGTCAACGTTCACTTCTCTTCAAAGCGTGGCAGCTCTTCCACGCAGGGCGACGCTCGCCCGCCCGTGAACGGACGCGCCGAGTTACGGACGAGCCAGGCGAACGTCACTGCAGTCAGTTGCATTTCTGTCTCCCCTCGCGTTCTGTCTGACCCTTCATTGCCGGACAGACGTTCGTAGGCTCGATCCTGGACCTCGACGAGCATGCAAGCGTTATCGTAGCGGGCGACATGAACGAGTACGCGGCCACGCGCTCCGTTCTCCACCCCCTCTCTGCGAGACTCCTGGATATCAACGACGTTGCGCGCGTTCCTGCTGCAGAGCGCTACACATACGCGTTCGACCAGAACGCGCAGGAGATCGACCACATGTTCGTGAGCGAGGCGGTCGCTGCCCGCGGGGGCGATGTCGAACATGTGCATGTCAACACTTGGGCGCAGTCGATCGCTGAGCGCGCCAGTGACCACGACCCGACGGTCGCGAGACTTTGGGTGTGTGATACTGCGGAAAGTATGCTTGCACTCTCGCTGTCTGAATTAGATGAATGTACGCTGACGCCTGGTCTCGTTCCAGCTGCGAGTGACTTTGTTGTCCAAAAGTGGGGCGCAGAATATGCTCCTCGAGTACAGGTTGTCTTGTAGGGTACTTGAATATGGTATTTATGTGCTTTTGGGATATGCATGCGCCGCTACATCGAACGCAAGTGTTCATACACGCTTGCCAAACAAGGTTCGTTTGAAGTGGGATGAGCAGGATCGAATGTCGCCCCGCCCCGGGCCGTCATTGCCGACAGCACGTCGTCTCCGGCCCCTCTGGTAGCGCGCGTGATCTCACCGCTCAGCTACACCATCCATTTCCCTCAGGCCTCTTGGAACTTGCCACAACACGGTCTGGGTCGCTTTTCCTAGCTTATGCCACCGGTTCTTCCTCAAATTTCGCGTTACCCATGTCGCAATCGCCGTCAACCGACCAAGAGCAACCTCACATTGTCTCTCTGGTGCTCCATGCAAAGAAGGCGCTGCAGCAAGGCCAACATCTCTGTACCCGAGCGAGCGAGGTCTCCTCCTCGTCAGCGCAAGTGACGGTCGATGTCCTCGCATTGGATGCGCAGGTCAGGTGGATGTCCGGCGCGGTCCTGGACCAACTAAAGGTAAGCCTTGCCCAACCATACGGCCAACCGTTTGTCAACCAGCTCATAAACGTGCACAGCTCGCTGCCCAGGTCGCAAAGAGCATAGAGCAAAAGCGATCAGAGCTAGAGAGACAAGTAGAGGTGCGTCCGTTCTCGCCACGCTCTTCCGTGCGCCGCTCAGCTTGCCAAGGAGTGGGACGGCATCCGCAACCAACGTTCCGACGCGCTCGACACGATCCTGGAGACCCTCAGCACCCAGTTCGTCCCTCCAGAGTACCATTCCGTGTCCGCCGACTCGTCGCCGTTCGGGAGCCAGCATGGTTCGGACGACGAAGGGGACCGCGACCGCCACACCGATGAGAACAGTCCATTCGGTCCTCCTCGGTTGAGCCCCGGTACGCGGCTGAGCCCGACCGACACCATCCGCAACCGCTCGCCGCTTGCGAGGAGGGCAGAGAGGAATAGTCGACATACGGACCGGAGCAGGTGGAAGTCGTTGCGGGATTTTGTGGACGAGGGAGCTATCGAGGACATGCTGGACACCATCGAGAAGGACAGGCAGGAGCTGGATGTGAGTGGCGCTTTGAGATTGCTTTCGAATTGCGCGTGAATTCCCCGCAGGACATCCTTGCTACAACGGCAGATTATCCAGAGTCGCTATTGAAGACGATAGACACCATTCGAGGGACTGTTCCTGTGGACGTCCCACTTCCCTCCTTCAGGGACATATTCAAGTCGCAAGAAAAGACGTCTTCTAAGATGGCTGAGCAGCTCGAATCATTGGTTCACCATTATAACAACATGGATAATGCCTTCCACGACTTTGAGGCTGGGGAGGAGTTCAGTGAGGAGGATATGCAGGGTACTTCCTCTCATATATCATGCTATTCGATGTCTCACTATGAGTGCAGGTATGAATGGTGATGCCGACGCACTACCTGTAATTGTGGGTGAACTGGAGGGGAGTCTGAGATCCATCGAAGTATATCAGTAAGTACGCTGAGCCACTTCCGGCACCGCGTTACTGAACTTCGTCAAGCGAACAGCTCCTGGATGCTAAGGCAACATCCGAAGGGCACTTGGAAGGACACAGGAATACTCTTAGCGACCTTGACGAGCTCGGCGATATTATGTCTGAGATGCTTGAACGTCAGCAAGCTGTGGAGGTTTGTCTTATGTATGTTTTGCATGACCATGAAGCTAATTATAGTATTTGACAGAATGAGAGCATTGACCGTTTGTCATACATGCACGCTCAGCTGCAGCAGATCGAAAGCTTACATCACAAGTACACATCGTATCAGTACTCGTATAGTAAGCTTGTTCTCGAGCTTGCTGACCGTCAGCAATACCGTGAGGAGATTCAACGTCGTGTGTCGGAGATGGCCGCCGAGCTAGATGCCAGGGTCGAAGGTTCGCCTGCGTTTCAATTTCAAACTGAAGTGTCTGGCCTCTGACTTTGTATTCGTTCTAGAGGAGCGATTGCGACGAGCAAACTTCCAGACCGAGCACGGTCCGTACATTCCGGAAGACTTTGGTCTGTACATTGAGAATCCGCCCAATCGCTGGAACGTTTGCACAACGAACAACGAGCACCTAGAGCCGCTTCCTGTCATAGACAGCGGGCAAGTACAAGCGGTTCGTGTTCCTGTCTCACAGAACAACTCACCTTATTCAATCATCGTGACAGGCGAAGCGCCGCATAGCTGAAATTGAAGCAGTGGCAGCCGCGGCGAGAGTGGTTACTAGTCAGAGCTTGTAAACGGAGCCATGTTCCATGTTGTGGGTGTATTCTCATCGTATACTGACACTGCAGTTATGAGACACTGTAGATTGTTCAAGACTATGAAGGATATGGGGCGATGGCGTAGTTGGTTATCGCATCTGTCTAACACACAGAAGGTCCTCAGTTCGAGCCTGGGTCGCCTCATATTCCAGCCATTTGGAATTTTATTGCTGTAGGTAACGCCTTTTTGTTATTCCAACAGGAGTATGTACTTCAGTGGGCACAGTCAGGCAATCTGTGATATGTTTTGACATAAATGGACGAAAGTGCATATCTCGCGGCATACTTCGGCAGCTGCCGAAGCCCCAATGAGGTAACGGATGCTACTGCGAGACGCTGTGTCTGCGCATTGCCCAACGATGTCTCTCCTCGCCCCCATCATCTGTGACAATGGTACTGGGTACTCGAAAGTTGGGTGAGTGCCGCCTTGTGGTTTTTTCTGATCCATGCTCAACCTTAGCATATCAGGTTCGCCGGAAACTCGGACCCATCATTGTGAGTAGCCTCGTTCTTACCATAACATTCGTCGTGGTCAATGCTAGCCCAGCGTGTTCCCTACCGCAATTGCTACTCGCGGGCCTGCTGCACAGTCGAATCGGCCAGGCCCGGCTGTTCCCTCGAAACCTGGACATTTAGCTACCAAGCGCGGAGTCGAGGACCTTGACTTCTTCATCGGCGATGAGGCCCTGGCCAACGCGCAGACTCCCGGCTATGGTATCAACTATCCGATTCGCCACGGCCAGATCGATAACTGGGATTACATGGAGCGGTACTGGGAGCAGACGATTTTCAAGTATCTGCGCGCGGAGCCCGAGGACCACTACTTTCTCCTGGTGCGTGTACCGCTCTCTTTCGTCTGCGTGCAGCGCGCATTGATGCTCTTCGATTGCACGCGCCCCGTAGACCGAGCCGCCGTTGAACGCACCGGAGAACCGCGAGCAGACGGCGGAGATCTTCTTCGAGTCCTTTAACATCAAGGGCCTCTACATCGCCGTCCAGGCCGTGCTCGCGCTCGCGGCGTCCTGGTCCTCGAACCGCGTCACGGACCGCACCCTCACCGGCACAGTCATCGACTCGGGCGACGGTGTGACGCACGTTATCCCGTGCGCGGAGGGTTATGTCATTGGCAGCGCTATCAAGCACATCCCCATCGCCGGACGCGACATCACGCAGTTCGTGCTCAACCTTATGCGTGAACGTGGGGAGATGGCGAGCGTACCCCCCGAGGACCAGCTGAGGGTGGCAGGAAAGGTCAAGGAGCAGTACAGCTACGTCTGCCAGGACATTGTCAGGGAGTTCAGGAAGTACGACCAAGAGCCGTACAAGTATTTTGCTCGCTACGAAGGCGAGCACACCGTGACAGGCAGGGTGAGTGATCTTTCGCCTTGCGTTTTTTCGGAGCGTACTCTAAGAGCGGTACGCAGAAATACGAGATCGACGTCGGCTACGAACGCTTCCTCGCGCCCGAGATCTTCTTCAACCCGGAGATCTATTCCTCCGACTTCCTTACCCCCCTTCCTGAGATTGTCGACGGTGTCATTCAGCAGTCCCCGATTGATGTTCGTCGTGGCCTCTATAAGGTTAGTAACAAACCCCTCTCCAATTTCGCAAACTGATCCCCTCATGCTCGACCATCCCGTAGAACATCGTGCTGTCTGGAGGCTCGACCATGTTCCAGCACTTCGGGAACCGTCTCAAGCGCGACCTGAAGCAGATTGTAGACAGCCGTCTAGACGCGAGTGCCGCAGCCAGCGGCAGCCAGCTGCGCGTATGTCTTCTATGTTACCACTGCACGATATTTACTGACATTGATATGCAGTCTTCTGGCGTTGATGTTGAAGTCATTTCTCACAAGCGGCAGCGGTCGGTGGTCTGCTACTTGAGTCATCGCAGCTTGCTCACTCCTTGCCCAGCTACGCCGTATGGTTCGGTGGATCGCTCATGGCTTCCTTGGTAAGTTGCAGTTTTCTGCTTAACGGTCCCGCAGCCACTGATATGTCCCTATAGCCCGAGTTCTATTCGTTCTGCCATACCAAGGCTCAGTACGATGAGATTGGTCCCAGCATCTGCAGACGGTACCAGATTTTCGGCAGCGCCACCTAGTGGTAGTTCAGGATGGATGTACAACTTGGAGCGGAAATGTCAATGTATTGTATGGACGCTCGTGTGGGGACTCGTCAATAGAACCGCCTGGTCTGCGGAGCGTATACAAGATGGGTATTGATACGGGAACTTTGGTACACCGTCTAACTGGAACAGCTGCACTGGAATCCCAACAAACGGGCATCACCCGTACCGCAGTACCTGCGTTCCTCTTTCTCTTCAGCACTGAGCTCGCTATCATCTTGTACACCTTCACGGCCCCAAGGCGCGAATGGATCACAAGCCATCTTCCACCACCGTCAGATGGCAATGTTACTGGGGACTGAGCAAAAGACTTACCTGTAGGACCTTGCCCAGCACACGTTTACCCCTCTCCGCGTCCTCGTCAACCTTCCTGATGACCTCCTCTAGAAGCCACTGCCTCAGCACGAACCGCGGGTTCGCGCCCTCCATCTCTGCCCTTCTCTCCGCGTCCACATCGGCGCCCGTCCACAGGTCCCACTCGCTCTCGACGCGCGCCGCGTACGTCCGCAGCCACGCTGCGAACTCGCTCTGCGCGCGTGCAGCATCGAGGCGGCCCGGGTCCTCCAGGCTCAAGGACAGCAGCGACGCAGCGAACGCGTCGGCTTCCGCGGACGCAGAGGCGGGGCGGAACGCGCACAGCCGGCGGAAGGTGCGGTGGAAGTCGAGTTTGTGGTCCTTCATGAGGTCGAGGAGCGGGCGCGCGAGCGTGACCTCGTCCGTCTCGTCCGTGCGGCGCAGGCCGAGCCGCTGTGGGTGTGGAGCAGGGGGCTCAGTCGCCCGAAGATGGACGAAGGTGGGGGTCAAGCGCACCTTGTGGATGAGCCGGCTGTACTCGACTGCGCAGTCCTCGGTGGCGATGTGCTCGAGCTGCGGCTTGACGAGGTCACGCCCGCGTTCGGTCCAGGCCTTGATATTATCTTCGGACGCATCGGTGGCCCAGCCGGGGGAGACAGCCTTCCCGCCGAGCTCGTCTTCGGCGCCGATGAGGGGCGCGAGGGCATCGAGAAGAGCACGGAGTGCGAAGACACTAGAATAGTCGTTGAGTTTGGTACAGCGTAGCGTTGGAGGGAGTGCTCACATTGATGAAGGTTGGTACTAAAATTAAAAAGTCAGTTCGAAACTTGAACGCTTTGCGGTGAAAGGACGAGAACTACCTTGTAGGCGTATCGTCCTTCCGCGTCGGTGTGATTGCATATATGCCATGGATCGAATACGTCCATGAACGCATACGGACCTGTAGGTTACATGAATGCTTCACTTATCGGCACGTCACAATCCAACATACCATAATCAGTAGTCAATCCTAATATCGAGACGCTATATGGAAGTCAGCTACCGTAGAACGCAAGACCTGAAAACCACTCACTTGTCCGTGTTGATCACTCCGTGCATGAAGCCATACGCCTGCCACCCAGCCACCATCCGGGCATTCCTCCGGGCGACTTCCAGGATAAGTTTCGTACCCCACGCGTCCCCAGACCCTTCTACACCCTCATCTCCTCGCCAGTGAATGCTGGGAAGCCTGAGCACACGTCGAGCGGTCCACTCGCCCAGGACACGCAGCGCGTCCAGATCTGCACGTTGCTGGCCTCCCCCCATGAAGAACATCTGCGCGGGAGGATTGAGAGCCTCGAACGAGCCGATGCGCACGAACGAAGGCGCGACGCGCGTGAGCACGCAGGCGGTCTCCATTCGCTCGCGCTCCACTGGCACCTTGGGTAGCGAGATGAGCGCAAGCGAGCGCGTGGTTGGAATCCCGAGTGCATGCATGGCTGAAAGTGGAGTGGAGTGCGATGAATACACGCCCCAAGAACGTGGTAAATGCGGACGCACCTTCCGAGCAAAGGAACTCGCGGATGGAGGACCGAAGGACCGCAAGCCCGTCTGCCATGCGCGAGAAGGGGGTGCGCCCTGCGCCCTTGAGCTGCAGTTCGTACACCGTGTCCGCATCATCGGGGTGTGGGGTTGCCACTACGGGTCCGGTTAGCATGGTAGGCCAGTACCGGGGAAGCAACGCTTACGAAGAGAAATGGCGCGTCCGTCTCCGAGCTGCCCCGCGAAAGTACCGAACTGATGTCCACTGTAGCGCAGAGACCATGGTGCCCACTGCGCCTCCACCTCATCTTCACCAGTCTTCATCAGTGTCGCGTGCCCGCTGAGCACGTCGATGAGCTCCTGTCGGGCAGCCTTGACGATCTCCGAAACCTCCGGCACAGGCGCATCTTCATCTTGACCCAAAGGCGCAGAGAGCGACGGCGTACCGAGCAGCGTCGAGGCATCTCCGACGTCAAGAGCAGGCAGACAGTCACGCAACCCCGACTCCGCAAGGCCGATGAGAATGCGCTCGCCCTCTCGCGCGTCCGCGACGTACTTTTGCAGCGTCGCGGAAGCGCCGCCGGCAGGTGGAACCTCGCGCAAGGCTTCCCGGTTGACCAGCCACTGCTCCGTCGCCCGCACTTGTGCTTCGCCGTCCAGTTCCTCTTCATCGTCTTCCTCAGCCTTCTTCCCATCCAATTCCACGCCCTCCTTGGGTGCGGCTGCTGGCTTCTTTGCATAGTCCACGCGATAGGGGAACGGTAGAGGGCACGGCGCAACGTAAGAGAAGTGTGCAGCGGGAGCGAGCAGCCGCGCGCGACGCTGAAGACTGGGCTTCTCCGCGCGGATCTCGCGCCATACGTGCGGAGATGGGGTGTAAGGATCGGGAGTAAGAGCATGTATGAGGCTTTGTGTGCGTGGTGGAAGCGGAAGAGCAGAGATAGGGACGCGTTGGACGACCCCGGTGGGCGGGGCGTTGGATGGCATGCTGCGGCGAGGCGTGGTGGACACCCCGCGGCGTCCAAGCATGCGGGTGGGCTGAAGGAAGATCACGGCGCGGGTGCTTGACGTTGTCGCGAGACCGAAAGGTGTCGAGCATGGTCGACGATCGTGAGCACGATGTCAGAGGCTCAGTCATCTCCCCCCATTGCGAGCGCTAGTGCGGAGTGCACCGTGAACGCATGAACTTGTACCTCCACCACCACGGAACGACGAACAACTTAGTTTGCACACACAGTGTCAGTATTTGGCTATCTATGCGTGGACTAGTACTGCGCACAGACGTGTGGGACTCGTGGTGGACACAACCCCAAATGGCGTTCCAGTAACGTCTTGCATCCTGCAGGTGGTCATCGTATATGCGTCCCGCAGCTGCCTTCCATGTCTGAAGTACGACATTTCGAAGATCATGCCGCACACCCGAGCTCAGTAGTCTTCGGTGCCGCCTGCCCGACGGAATCGCCTACGCCTGATCGCGAGCGGCTTGCATTCGCATTCGCAAGATGCACAATACCCGTCTTCACATGCTCAGCATGAGGTACGCAAGGTCCTCTTCACATTGAGAGGGGAGCTCACGGCTTCTACCAGATGCCACACTTGCGAACGATAACGGTATAAACGGGTCCGTGGCCAGCAGCTGAGTGCCTCACCCCCGCTATGCCTGTCCTACAATCCAACCGCGCCCTTGATGGTCTCAGCTCGGCCAACAGCAGGTTCAGCCTCGATTTCTCTGGCCTCGCAGGCTTCCTCGGTGGCGATCTGGCCGTTTCCGCAATGCTCCTTGGCTCCCTCCAGTTCTTCCCCAGAACTTACCAGTGGTTGGGATGGTACAACTCTCATGGCGGCTACGCCATGCCGAAGTTCTACAAGACGTTGCTGGACTCGTCGGCCCGGAAAACCCGCCGAGCCAAGGTTGACCCGGCCGTCCTCCTCGGGTTGAACGATCTCAAGGGGCCGTCCTTCTACGGCATCCTCTCGGAGACAGTGACGCACAGATCGGGCCATTTCGCGAACTTGTTGATGGCGGAATGCGATGACATGGGCATCATTCATTGCGCCGCGGGTCGCAAAACCACTCCCCACCATGTGACCGTTGTCGACATGCGAAACCTTTTCCCGAACATCGACAAAATCCCCAAAACTCCAGGCCGCTTGGTCGTCTTCTTCACGATCTTCCCCATCGGCATCACCATTGCTGCAAGCATCCTATCCTTACTCATTGCTGAAGACTGGTTCGCCTTCGGTCTCATCTGCTCCGGCGCACTGGCCAACGGTATCTCACGCGCCGTTCTAGGGTTGGTCGACATCACCGTCGATTGCCCTCAATCAAGTACGGATTCCCCGCCCGGAGACGGAGTTTTGGGAGGTGAAGGCACCAACATTGTCGTCGTTCTCGGCCCCCAGAAGACGATCGACGTCATCACCAGAGGCGCGTTCCGTTGTAACATTGAACGATACTCCATCTACCCCCTTTTCCTCGCGTGTGTCCTGCTCGCCTTGAGCTTCCTCGCACAACTTGTCCTCGTCCCCGCATGCACCGTGTTCGGTCAACTCATGTTCCTCGCCTCCCTCATCGCGTCGTGGCTCTATACCCTCTACCTTTCCTCTTCCGAGCGCAAACACCTTCAGGGAACGATTCTCCTGAAGCACTTCCTCGGCGACCCGGGCACGGTCAAAGTAGAACTGGGCACGCGCACAATGACGGTTGCATTCATCGCGCGCGCCGTGAAGAACTCATTCAATGGCATCGGGGACAATGAAGTCAGGGATGAGTCGCTTGGGAAGCTCCTCCATCAGCTACTCCAGAACGACACTCCGAGTTGGCGCCAATGGAAGAGCATAGTCCTCAACAGTGTTTTCAGTGACACCGATATCCATGAGGGGCCTGATTCCAGCGATACGAAACTTGTTCGACAATTGACCGAGGACACGGAAGAGGGCTTCCGCCTTGCTGATTTGGCGATGGACAAACTCGAAGGTGCGGGTGTTCATTTTGTGCATAACAACTACAGTGCCTCATGTTCTTTCGTCAGGTAAACCTCGCGATCGTCCTAGTACGCAAGTGGATGGTATTCCCCTTGGGAAAGAAGATGCAGTTTCGCAATCATCTTGAAGGTACCCGTGGGTTGTCATGAACTCTGTGAGTATATTGTGTTCTGTAATCTTCGACTTCTGACCTCTCTCCACGTCAGTGCTGGCGCCGAACACCTATGTTTGACGGGCGAGCAAGGGCTGCTCGAGTTACTATAAGGCCTGTGAGATGGAAGGAGTGAATCCAGTATTTATACCGCACCCGCTGAGAAGAGCGCTGTGGGTGTTCCGGTGTGGTGACGGCGCCGGGACCCGTAGTCGAGTCGGTGGACGGGGAAACAGACGAACAGAAACGGGATGCGGAAGAGTCGGCGACGGGAGTGCGCACGCAACTACTGGGTGGAGGGAGGGAACAACCTGCATTGCCAAACGTTCGTGTACCCGGTACTTATAGTTTTACATCACCCCTGCGGCTGAGAACACAATGTCACGATCTTACAGTAGGGACTAGGAGCCCGGGCTCGAGTACAAGCACACGTACGGCGGTGTACATACGCCGAGTTGTTCGTTGCCCATGCCTGCGCCGCGCGTGCCATTTGAACGGTGATGTTCGCAGACGCCAGTCCACTGCTTTCCCGCGTGCCGACGTCAAACAGGAACTGCCTCACCCAACTACTACCACCATGTCCTCGAATTCTGCTCTTCGCGCGAACTCTTCCGTCTCTGTCGACACCATCTTCATCTTGACGGGAACAGACCGCTGGACAAATTTTGGATAGGATCAAGTTTGTTATGTGGCTGCTCAACACTCGGACGGCGGACCTCAGACACTTCTCTGGACCCCACGCAGTTCCAGGCGGATACGCTATCTTATCTCACGTATGGGCGAAGACAGAGGATTCATTCCACCCAACCCCTCAGGAGCCCGCGAGCCTACCGAGATGGTACAACGTCGTCTTCTCAGTCTTCAGCTGGCTCCTTCGTCTGCTCTCCTTCGGCGTCCTCAAGGCGCGCCCCTCCCCGCGCGACCGTTTCACGCCCAAGGTGCGCGGCTTTCTCAAACTTGCGGAGAAGCAGGGCTATGAATGGGCCTGGGTGGACACCTGCTGCATCGACAAGACGAGCAGTGCGGAGGTCACCGAGGCGATCAACTCCATGTTCCGCTACTACGCCCTCGCCGACGTGTGCTATGCCTACCTCCGCGACGTCCCTGCGGACGACCCCGGCGCGGCGCACTTCTTCGGAAGCCGATGGCACACCCGTAGCTGGACGCTCCAGGAGCTTGTTGCGCCTACCCGCGTCGTCTTCCTCGCCGAGGACTGGTCCCCGATCGGCACGCGGTTCGAGATGGCGGACCAGCTGCAGAAGATCACCGGCATCCCCGCCGCGGTGCTCCGGCTCGAGCAGGACGTTCACCAGGTCAGCGTCGCGGCTCGAATGTCGTGGGCGGCACAGCGCAAGGCGACTAGGGTGGAAGACAAGGCGTACTCGCTGTTTGGACTCTTTGGGATCAATCTGCCGACGCTGTACGGGGAGTCCGAGGAGAGTGCGTTCTACCGCCTTCAAGAGGAGATCATGAGCAAGTCGGTGGACACCTCCATGGTCATGTGGGGAGACGTACTCCAGGACGTCGGTAGCGCGGAGGAGATAGCTCGCCTCGCAAATGAGCCTATTCCAGAGCTCGGGTGGCCTCAGTACGAGCATCTGCTTGCCCCCATGGTGGGGTGCTTCAGAGATAGCCAACATACAAGATATCACACAGTCGGAGTCGCAACCTCGACCGCGCTCGACCAAGTACGTTGTCCCCCCTTGCTCCTTCTCACAAAGGTCAATCTGACACGAGACATAGACCTTTGCCACTTCCCCAACGGATAATGACACGTCTGGCTTTACCTCCGTCACTCCTCATGGCGTGCACGCCCACATCCTCATTGCCCCCATCGACGAGCACCACGTCCTCGCCGACCTCTCTTGCACACGTAGCGGGTTGCCCCTTTACCTCCTCCTTCGCCGCGCATCCGTCTCCCCGCTGTCCCCCTCTCGGGCGGTTTACCGCTGCGCCGCTCCGGGACGCCGCCTCTTCTCTCCCCGTCCAGGCCTCACGCTCCCGCTCACATGGGCCTGGAGGCACGTCTCCCTCGCGCTGCGCCCGCCCCCAGGCGGCGGGGGTTCGGACGCGCTCCTCCGCGCCGCGACGCTCGACCTCGGCCCCGCCTCGCCGTTCCGCGTCCGCCCCGCGTCCCTCTTCGCGCTCCGCCGCTGGGAGCTCGTCGCGGTCTTGTGCCCTCCCCCTCCGATGGGCCGACTTCAAGGACAAGGACTCGCACAGGCGCAGCGGTGGACGGGCGAGCCGCCCGTGACGCTCGTCCTCCGCCACGCCGAGTGGGGCATCTGCCAGGTCGTCACCATCGGCCGGTGCGACAGGACGAGCCACGGCGACACCGGACTCTACGCGCTCGTCCGCTTCCTCAGCGCGGGGACGCCCCCGTCGGACGGCCCGGGCACCGGCGAGGCGATCGCCCACACGTGCGCGACGGACCACGTCGCGCGCTGGGAGGGACGCGCGCGGCGGTTCGAGGGCCTCGTGAAGGACAAGGATGGGGACAAGTGGAGGCTCGAACAGTCGTTGGAGTTCGTCGACAGCCTGCTTTACCCGGGCAGCGGGATGCTCGAGCTGCAGTTTGGTGCAAACAAAGTGCGTCAGATGGTTTCTTCATGTTTCGTGCATCCATACTGATCCGGTCCTCGGGTTCCAGAGACATATACAGTGGGGCTCGAAATGTGAGGGCATCACACCTGCACCAGCAGAGCTTCGTCGCCGCCGTTAGAGCGCTAAGATAGATCGATAATGTAGTTCCTATTTTGTAGATTACAGGATCCGACCCGAATGACATGGTCGCATCTATGAGCAGACAGTGGGGTGTGACGAGAGACATGAAGATAATTATAGCGATACATCAGAATACAAGAGTAAGGAAGCGTAAGTCGGGGAAACATCTTTAGAGCTTTGCCTCTGGAGGCATTGCCCGCATTGCCTGGCGGACACCAAGGTCTGCCAAGACATCCTCCGCGCCGCCAAGTAGCGCGTCGAAGGTGATTGTGCGGTAATTCTGCAGCACGACATTTAGCTGGTCATCCAATATTGAAGAGCACATACGCACGTGTTCAATGAACTGACCCATGCCAGTTTGGGTGATACCACGACCGCCGAATAGCTGCACAGCGTCTTTCGCAGTCTCTTGACCACTGCGTGTAGAGTGCGTCTTGAGGAAGGCGATCTGTCCTGCGAGCCTATTTGCCTGCTCCTTGTAGGACTGCAGACGTACCCTGTAAGCGCCACGGTTTAACAAGCACCCGCTCATATCTCACCATATTGCACATCTGGTACGTGACGCTCTCGAGCCAGTTGTGCACACTCTCCGTACGGGCGATCATTCCTGCAAGCTTGGACCGGATGACGGCCAGCGAGTGAAGCGGCCGACCGAACGCCTTACGCTGGTTCACCCACCTGTCGGGGGCGGTCAGTAGGCATTTTCGGATGCAACCGCATATTCTCACTTCAGGCACTCCTCGACGATGGCACGTTGGCTGCGAGCGGACGAGCAGCACAAGACCCATCGCTCGTGGTTGAAGTTGCTCAACATAACGAAGATTCCTCCGCCCTCCTCACCCAGGGTGTTCTCAACCGGGACCTTGACCTTGTCAAACGTGACGTACGCGGTTCCTGCTGCTGAGGAGTAAGAAGTCTTGATCGGTTTGGTCTCTACACCCTCGCCGCGCTCGACCAGGATCACGGTGAAACCGTCCTCAGTCCGACAGCCAACAGTAAAGTAGTCGGAGAACCTGTGCATCATGGATATCAGCACTCTGGCCTCTCTCACTGATATCAGGTTACATACGTTCCGTTTGTGATCCACTTCTTGGTACCGGAGATGATCCAGTGTTTACCATCCTCGGTCTTGGTTGCCGTGGTCTGGAGGCCAAAGACATCGCTACCCGCGTACGCCTCTGAGACGGCCAACGAAATGAATTTCTTCCCTTTCAGGACATCAGGAACGATGCGCGCCTTGAGCTCGGGAGAGCCGAAATTGAGGACAGGAGGAAGACCGATGACGCATCCTGACAAGAGGCCGTCACCGTATCCGCGCGCCCCGCAGCGGCTGATCTCTTGGGTGATGATGAGTTCGTGGAAGTAGTCAAACTAGACGTATGCAATCAGCCTCTCCGGCCACCGACGGCGAGTCGGGCAGACGTACCTCCTCAGGTGTTATGATACCACCCATCAAGGTGCGCCCTTTCAGATGCTTTCCAGGGCCCATACGCATAGCATGCAACTCCAGCTCGCTGATATGCGCTGAGAAGGAAACGCATCGAGAGAGAGCGGAGGTACTCACGCCATCTTGTCCAGCACGCTTTGAGATGGCCGCTTGCCGTCCAACTCGTGCATCTGAGCGTCGGGCCAGATGACGGAGTCGACGAACTCGCGGACGGCTCTCTGCAGCTTGCGGTGGCTCTGACGGGCAGAGTGAACAGTGCTTCGAAATCCAGGTGCCGAAAACTCACCTCCTTATAGTACGGGCTGTAGTACCCCTCTGCCAGCCACGATGGCTCAGCGTACGGCACCTTGCTGATCGCACCTGGTATGCGACCCTCGACCTGCGGTTCCTCTCCCTCGATCACGCCAATTTGGAGCCGTTTGTACTGAGGCCGCTCAAGGACCTCATGTCGGTGGAGGCCGTAGAATGCTTCGGTCGCGTCTCCGCCCGCTGAAAATATAGGTGAGAGGAGATAGAGGAGCCCCAGCCAAATTTACTCACGAATATCCTCGTCATAGAAAACAGACACTCCTCCAGGGTGCATATTCCTGAAGCGCGTGATGTCATACACTTTGGAGTCGATGATGATCCACTGCAAGACGTGTGAGACCGCCGTTCGCGCACGAGCACCACAAGACACGGACTAAGCTTTCGTCGGTGTTGTGCTGTATAGAGACCACGTCAGGCGCGTGCTACAGAGCGCATACAGCGGCTGGTGAAATGCACCTTCTCAACCTCCTCGCGCGTGTACTTTTTGAGCTCCTTGGTCGCCATGTTGCTGAATGCGCGTCCAGATGGCGAATACGAGGGTCGAAAGAGGGATGCGCGTGGACCGTCGCGAGACAGGGGACTTATATTGGGTAGGGAGAAGACGTGGTTGATCTGGGGAAGAGGACCCATGTCACGCGCCCCTGCGTCACCGGCACGATCGCATGTGAATTTCAGGAGTGCATCTGATTCCGCCAATACTCATCCTGTGACGTCCGCCTTCAGATTGGTCGACGTCTCGACGCTCGTCCTCAGCTGGCCGGCTATGTAGAGTGTTACATATCCGTCGACGCTTCCCATCATCTCCCACTGCAGAACCTCTGTGCCTTCGTGCCCAATCAATTATCTCGGTAATTGTAACAACGACCCTGCTGGTGCGGATATAATGAAACGCATCCTCTCATGTTGCCAATTTGATGAGCTTTAACGACGAGGGTCCGCCCGCAATGATGCCGTAGCAGTAAGCTGCAGCAGCTGTGGAGCGACGACCGGGCCATAAACAGCAGGCTAGAACCCATCCACACCGCCGCAATACTCGCTAGTCTGACTATCGCGCACTGGAGCCAGACAAAGGTCGCTCAGTGGTACGTCCAATGCAAAAGCGATGTGAAGCCGAGAGCTTAGATTCAACACGTACGTAACGACGCGCGTAACAGATAGAATGCACCGAGAACGGTAGAGGCAACTTGGGTGCACTGGGGATAAAAGACTGCGGTGACGATAGACGACCTGGTGACTCGGTCTCGACGAGCCGCGCGTAGAGGAAAGAGGGCATGCGCAATCCATGTTGGGAAGTGCAGGGGGAAAGCTCTGGCGCAATGAGCCAGGAAAGCGAGGGCAAAGGAAAAGGAAAGGGCGGGGTGAGCGCGAAAGAAGAGATACAGCGAAAGAGGTCGCCGGAGCGGACAAGAGACAAGAGAATGAGAGGCATAGCGGACGAGGGCGGTCATGAGGGTACGTAGCGTATGAAACCGAGGCAAACGAACGTGACGGCAGAGGCGCGAAGAGCAACTTGTGATTTCGGCGCACCCCGCGCGTGTGGGGCGTACAAGACGAAGACTGTAACTCGCGACAAAACGAGTGAAATAAGGACGAGCGATGAGAGATGCGAGACGCGTGATAGGAGAGGTGGAGAGGGGACGGAGATGGTGGACGCGATGAGTGCGCCGGGCATGGCGCGTGTCCGTCATGGCTGGGGCGTGCTGTAAGGTTGTAGGGGATCAAACCGATAGCGGGGGAGAGCAGCTGAATGACAAACATAACGATGAGATGCCAAGGACGAAACAAGAGTGTGGAGAGACGGTGATGATAGTGATAATAAACAAACACTTGTGGATGATGATGAGATGCAGAGGCGAAGATGCTGACGAATATGGGGGCCGATGGGGGCTAGATGGCGATGAAGGGGACGTAGCGTGGGCGGACAAGGCATGGACAAAGGCGATTACGACCGACAAGGACGGGGGTAATGATGCGGGGCGACAGCGACGGAGTCGACATACAACATAGGCATAGTCTGCATAAGAGTCCACGTTTAGGATGAGTGCATCATTTACTCGATGCTCATCTCTTCGTGCATGGCTTCGTGCAGATGTGTGCGAGCCCAGTCGATGGCGTAGAGGGACGCCTTGAGGAACCGCTTCGTCGCGTACTTCTTGCAGACAAGCTGCTCCTGGAAGTTGGACTCCGCCAGCTTCTGGCACAAGAGCTTGTGGCCAGTAAGGAGGTGCTCTTCGGTGAAGCCGGAGTAGTACACGAACGACTCGTTCTGGAAGAAAGCAGTGTCAGTACGACATCACACCACGTGAACTGCATGCTGCACGCGGAAACAAAAAGGTGATCACAGCGTGGTCACCGCGTTGCACGCAGCATTTATAGCGCGTAGATGACAGAAAACGAATACATACCCAGTCACCCCCCAACATTCTCCGCGCGGTGTACATGCCAATCGCCGCGACCATGCTCGGCTTGACGCGCAGGAAGCGATAGTCCAGAAGCGTTACCTCGGTGAGGAACTTGCTGAGCGTTCGTGTTTGGAGGTCGTAGTCGTCCGCCTTGCTGATTTTGCGCATCCAGCTGTACGGCGAGCAGTATTGGCTGATCTTGAACTCGAGCGTCTGGAGCATGATGCGTTCGCCCTTGAGGATCTCATCCTTGCTGAAGCCGCGGTCGGTGATGAAAACAAACTCCTCGACAGACGGCGCGAGGATCTCCTCGTACTTCGCAGCAACGAACATGGCAGTGACACCGACGAGCTGAAGCTTCATCAATGAGACGACGCGTTTTGAGAGGAAGCGGTCCACGATGTTGATGGCAATCCAGAGAGTCTCAGGAAGCAGGTGATAACGCAAGTGCACTTGAAGAAGCCAGTCGACCATTTGTTGCCGTTGTTCCCAGGTGATCTCCGTCTGACCCTCAATATAGTCAGGGTTGGGCATCATCTCCTCCTATGTTCAAGGTGAGCAACGATACGGAGATGCCGAGTCGCAAGAAACAACGCACCTCAAGCTCCTGCATGTACTCAAAGATGTCCTCGGCGTACTCCGAGACCATCGTCGTGTCGAACTCGTCCACCTCATCGTGGAAGTTCTCCTTGATATTCTCGATCTCTGACCGGTAGCGCTGGGCACGAACGGTGGACACCTCAGGCCATACCCTGGCGCGCTTGGTGATGGGCTCCTCGTCCTCGCTGTCCTCCGCCAACGCCTCTGCGTGCTGGAACTCCTCCTCGCGGTCGCTAAGCTCTGTCAGATCGGCTTCGTCTTGAATATACTGCTCGACGACATCGGCAGCGGCATGATCTTCGACCTCCATGTCGTCCTCTTGACTGGCGGCGACATTGGGTACAAGAGTCTGTGTCGGTGGGTCTTGGGCGACTGGGATGCGACGGGAGACTGGGATGGGGATTTGAGGGCGGTGGGTGCGCGTCGAAGGGACGCGGGTCTGGACCTGAACACCGACGGGGGCCTTGCCAGGGCCGAGGGGTACGCGCTGAGGGCCAGTGGCAGCATAGAGGGACGCAGAACGAGTACGCTTGAGACCAGTCTCAACCGTCTCCTTCTCCTTTCCAGAGAGCTTGCCGTCCTACGTGGGTGAAGTCGACGTGGTAAGCATTCCCGTTCTGCGCGCGCTGCATCCCGAGAACTGAAACCGCATCGTGGCCCCGAGCCGAGGCGCCGAGACGCGCTTTGGCGCTGGCAATATGAACATGACGCGTAGGCGCCGTCGACGCTTTGTGGGCGCGGTTCCTCGTCGATAGGGATCAAGACATGGACGTCGCCCACTGGCGCGGAGCTGGTGCGCACGATGGAGGCGATCGCTCACGAACAAGTCCAACGCTGAGCATGCCGCACAGGAGGAGCCGACGACGCCAGTGGCAAGGTCGCGATCACGCGTTCCTGCGCGCTCAGTCGCGTCCTCGCGTCAGGCGCCCATGGTCGCGCCATTCAACCGCCGGGGGCGGGGGCGGCGGGTAGACGACGACGGGGCCAGCGAACACCCCCTCAGCCATATCGTGCACCGAGTGTCACATCCTCTCCTTCGGCGGAGATGCACAGAGGAAAAGAAGGAAACGAAGCCGGGTTCGTGAAGGGGACGAACCTTGCTTTGACGGTTAACGGCGGTGGTCGTCACCTCTGTGAGGACCGGACGCTGGACTCCATTCTTGACGATGTGGCCGGCGACGACTTTCGCTCCTGAGAGCGCAATGCTTGGGGGTTGGCGGACGTTTCGGCCCAGTGCGTTCTCGTCGGCATTCTTGGGACGCTGGGGGCCGGTGCGGTTTCGCATGGGGAGCTGTTCACGATGTCAGTGGTCGGCGATGAGCGAGAAAAGGGCTTGGATGGGGGAAACACATACACGAAGGTTGGATGCCATATGGAGTCGAATAACTTGTATATCTACGGTGAAGATAGTTGCAGCTGAGTGCGGGTGACAGCGGAGATGGATGCCGGGGCGGTTGAATGTCGAAACAAAGAGGGAGGACCGCAAAGAGGGGGTGCCCGGTGCGCCGTGGGTGGTGGGTGAGGAGAGGCGGAGGCTGTCGGGGGACAGAGGTGTCAGCCTGGTGGAAGGCAACTAAAGACGAGGTTCGTTTCGCGATTTCAACCTAGAAGGGGTCGCAGGCGCACGTGACCGCCAAAGTGGGCCAAATAACGCGCCCAGCGCCAGCCCCACAGGGACTGGCGCCGGACACCGGCGCCCAACGCTTTGTTCCCGCTGCTCCTCGCGACCAAGCATCATTCTTTGATGATGCCCAATCACGCCTCTATCCTTCTTGGGGATCGCTCATACGTCCAGCGTACGTTTGGTGCGCTTTGCATCCTTCGCTTTCCCTCCCTCGCTTCCTCGCAGGGTACCCGTCCTCCGAGCACAGACTCTGTCGCGTTTGCAACCCGCGCAGAGAAAGTATCCTCGTGCTCCTCGTCGATGATATTGACCGGCTGCCGCTTCAACCGTGGCTCGTTGCCCTCCCACGGTTGGGCCCGGGCGTCCCGCTCCAGTGCCGCTTCCGCGACAGGAACTAATGATGGAGGATAGCATGGCTAACAACCCGTAATAACCCCGCAGCAATCGGCCGTTGAACGGCATCGCGGAAGCACTTCTGAGTATTTGCCCTTTGTAGAGATTTACCAGCCCCAGAGCCCCGGCCGAAGGGAACCACTTATGAACTCGATGTACAATGCACATGTGCCCCACCAAACATCGAGACATCTCCGCACGACCTGGACGTTCCTGAGTCCCGCATAAGTGGCGCTCGTGATGGCGAAGTACGCGAGGCTTACCTCCGCAAGAGCTCAACACTCATGTTCTCAAGTTTCCATGGAGTGAGTGAGGAGGAAGCTCTCTCTCCGCGCCGGTCTTCCCAGGCTTGTCAACACCGACCAGTCACGCGACGTCATCCGTCTGCCGGAACTCCGCCCACCGACGCCGTTTGCCGTCGTCTTTCCAGTCCCCATCCTGGGCAGCGGCAATCGACCCCGGAGGCCGGACCGGGGTGCCTATCCCCGCCCGCCCCGACGTGGGTGGCGGGGCAAGCGGCTCGACGAGCCCTGGACTACTGTCCCTCTCGCCCAAGCCCAACGCCGATCCGGGTTGCCATCCTTGCTTCATGAGTAGGCGGAGGCCGATGTTGTCCGCCGGTAACGAGGACGGTGGGGGTGATTGGAGAGGGGGCGTGGCCGGCACAGAGGCTGACGCGGATGGTGAGGAAGTTCCGGAAGCCGAAGCGGTTGGGATGATCGCAGGGGTATGATCGGGGTGAAGAGCGCGTCGTTTAGCGCTCCGGTCGACGTACGGCTGGCCATGGCGGGCGGGGGACGACGACGACGAGCTCGCGGCAGCGCTCGACAGGAGGCTGCGCTTCAGCAGGGCCATGGCCTTTTTGGGGTCGCGGCCGCGAGGGGCCACCACCCGCATCTCCTCGGTGACGTCGAGCTTGCGCTTCTTGCTGGCTGTGCCATCTCCGCTGCGGTGCTGAAAGAGTGGGATCTCCACGTCGCCTTGAGGAGAGCAGGCTTCGCATGGAGGCTCGCCCTCATGGACGTGAACCTCAAATGTGGTGCCCCCAATCGACAACTGGTCGAGGTGGCGCAGCGATCGTGGCATGCTCGCGACCCTCGGAGCGGAAAGCCGGACCCCCTTCTGTGTGGGTTCTTGAAGAGCCGTGCTGGGACCGGACGTTGAGACCGTGGTAGATTCGAGGAAGGTACCATGTTTCGACCCCATGTCGACGATGGCCCAGGCGACTTGCTCGTGGTCCCGGTATATGGTGGCGTGCAATTTTGAGACCTCCATCTCCTTTAACCGGACCCGCGGAGTATCCGACTCGGAAGGGGCAAGGTCCCGTCCGATTTGAATCTCTGAGAAGCCGTCGAGGAGGGCAAGTTTGTGGTGCTTGCGCAGAATAGAACTGTGACGTACAACGAGGCGAAGTGATGCTAATGGATGAGGAGAGTTCGATGTTGGACGTGACTCATCTCCTAGTACAGAATATGAGGGACTCGGGGCATCTTCATCATCTGTAGGCCACTCGAAGGCAGGCGAATAAGTTGATCCAGATGTATCGACCCGAGATGCTTGACTAGACAGGTGTGAACGGGTTTCATCTTCAGAGTCGATCTCCCCTTCTTCCATGCCGCAAGCCGGACTTCTACACGTGCGGATGCTAGTGGATTGAAGACAAGCTGTATGCGGCGCTCGGAGCAATCGCCGGCGTTCACAAGGATCAACTCATCCTAAAGAGGCAAGTTCTCTCACGCGTCGATTGGACCCGCGTGTGGTGTGCCTCGTGGCGGTGGCTGCTGCCCCTTGTCCTCAACCAACATCTCCGACAAGAACAGATACTTCAGTGGCAGACAGCTCTGAGGCCTCGGTTTTCCTCCGTGGGCATATATTGCGTGGATTCATTTTGTGGGACGCAGCCGAGGCCCTTTGTGGCACATCATCCCAAAAGACTGGTTCCAAATCTTGACCGGCTCCACCAGTGTGTTCTCATGGAATACTTGTCCGAGGTGAGCCTTCTGTGGCAACGAAGTGTCTGCGTGTAGACTAGAAAACCTCATACAGTTCTTAATATCAGGAGCACGCGAAGCGCCTTCTCACCAAGGAGTGGCTCGCAAAGAACGACAGCGGATCTTCTACCCCATACCTTATGGTTCGTCACAGTCCTGCAACTGCCACGTTAGACTCTCACGCGGTACTTCATTGCGCATCGCAGAAATTTTTCTCGTCCACTATAGATCTTACATGCTGCATTCTGGTCACAGATACCCGCAACGTGTGGGGAGAAGGTTTGTTGTTCTGGCCACACTCTGAACTTGGCTGACCAGCGTCGCATCAGTCTTATCGAGTAACCAGTTCGCTCGAAGATGGCGCGACTGTAATCCGGATACTGCGCCAGAAATGATGTCTGAAAACGAGGAAGATTCGTGGAGGACGAGATGTCTAGAATTTATGACTTCTGTCCACACAATAGGTGCCTTTTCGGAGCTGTCGTTCGAGGCCGTAGACACAATGTTCTCTGTGAGAGTGTTCTCAGGTGTACCCAATGCAGCGGCTAACTCGGTCACGATAGGATCTTGCCTTTACTTTGGGCAACGAGGCCTTTCGGTGGCGCTGGGAGACACTCGCTGTCCCACCCCGACTGTCAGCAGACATCCTGTCCACACACCTCATTTTGCCGCTCATCAGCATGACCCACGTCGCCTTCTCTGCTTCTGATGTGGTCGGGAGTGGCTCTGAGACCGGCATAGAGAAGGTACGTGTCTCTCCTCGAGGCCTTCGTCGTCGTGCCCACCGTGTTCACTGAGCCCGCACTCCTCAGGCCGTCGACAAGGTAGGCAGGACTGCCCGACGGGCGCAAGACACACACATCAAGAACGTCATCTCAAAGCCGCTAATCGCCACAACGCTGCGCCGAATTACGGCCATCTTCAACGCCGTGCCGGATCTCCGTAGGTGGTTCTTGCTCCGGCCACATGACCGCGCGCCGACTCCGTGCACACAGCGCGCGTCGTTGCGGACGCGCCAGCGCCGGACTTCGCTCCACCGTCGCCCCCTGCGTCCACCGCTCTGCGGAAGGCTGGGCCTTCCTCGAAGCCTCCGCTGCGCCGGATTGCGAGCCCTTCTCCCGCTCACGCGTTCAAGAAGGTACGGTCATGGGGACTATATTCTATAAACGGGAAGCTGACTGCGGCCCCGCTGTGTGCACCCTCCACCGTGCAGCACAAGAACGAGGACCCGCCGAGCAGCCCCGTGTGGCCAGACGACGAACCGGCCGCCGCCGCCGCGCCCACGAAGCCGGTACCAGCCGCAGCGACAGACGACTCACACACAGATGACGAGGACGACCTCGCGCCGAGCCTGCGCGGGAAGGGCAAAGCCACGGTGCGCGGCGGCGCACGGGACGCGCTTGCGAATGCGAACGCGAACCCGCACGCAAACGCGGCACGGGACAGCCCCTCGGCACGCGCGGTGCCCTCGAAGCGTGCCTCCCCGGATCAGCGTCCGCCCGCGGCAGACTCTGCTCCCCCCGCGGGCAGGAGCCCCTCGCCGCCCTCCCCCGGCGCGGGCGGCGCGCCTTCGTCGTCGCCTCTGCCGCCCCCGCCAAAGAAGGCAAAGCGGGGGGCGGTGGCGTCGTCGAGCAGCGAGGACGAAAGCGAGGAGGAGCGCAAGAAGCACCTCGCGCGCATGAAGGCGGGCTCGAGCCGCGGTGCGAAGCAGCCGCTGAAGCGGGGCGGGAAGCGCTTCTGACCTTCGGAGGGCCTCCATGGTGCGGACGTTCCGAACAGCGAACGGTGCTCAGCGTGGGTTCTATCTGCAGCAGGGCCCTGTGCAGCGCACAGTGTACTTATCTCCGGGACTCCCATTGTAATCTACGCCCGGCGGCGGGGCGCGGGCGCCTGCTGGAATCGACAGCGTGTTTGAGTCGTGTCCGCCCCCGAGATCGCGCAGGGCTCGTCCGCCGGGAAGGCATCGAGAAGGCAGGAAGCGTCTCGGATGTGTCCTCCCGCTCCCGCCTCTGTGCCCCTGAATCGCGTCACTTGACGGAGGACTTAATAGAGCAAAGTCTGCTCGTCTGGCTCTTACGTCGCGGCGGGGTCTGGGGAATTCGTAGTGCACACCACTCCTTCTCCGCGAAGAACGTCAGCTGTGAGTCACGAAAACCGGGGCACGGAGTCAAGTGCACGATGTGACCAATAACTGCGGGCCTGGGTACGGTCAAAGCTGGACGGCAGTCAATAGTATTACGAACACTGAAAGCAGATGGAGATACAAATGCGTGGACAGCAGGAGACGTGATGCAAAGCCGGGAATTTGTGTGTACCACTCAGGTCATCGGCGCCGAACACGAGCCGCAAGAGCTGCCTCCTTGCACATGTCACAAGGCTCTTGGATCAAGCTCATCACCTTTCGATTCTCCGAGTACGTCTGGCCGGATCCGATTAGCCCAGTGAAGCATGAGGAGTGAAACGTTCGCTGACCTTGGAACAGTCACATTTGCGAGTCTTGTGGATGTGTGCCGAGCTGAGGCCACAATACTGCTGTCCGCAGTCTCCCTTGTTGCCAGTCCGGTAAAGGATGACGAAATGCTGGGGGAAGGACAACGTGACCAGTTCAGTGCGCGGTCGCCAATGAGGCTGACGGCATTACCGGGCAGCCGCGATGCTGATTGCCAAAGCTGTAATTGAAATAAGGACGTAAGGACGACATCGACATAAGCGAGAGCAGGGGAAACCTGACCATTCTTCCCAGCACATTCTGCAAAGAAGGACGTTTGGGCGTAAGAGAGAGGGTTGTCGACTCAGAAGGCTCGGTCACAAAGACCTTCCCGGGTGGCTGGAAATGTCTGCGGGCTCGGAGGGGGTGAAGTTACAAGGGCATGATATCAAAGTAGACCAGGTCTTATAAGGTCTGAAAGACGCCCTCGTGCGCGGGACGCAAGTGGAAACTGCTGACGCCAGCTAGGCGATCTTGTCACGAGAGAAGCCACCGGAGTGGCCTCACGCCTGCCGCTGGGGCATGCGACGGACAATCCGGAGGCGTCGTTGGGAACGCGCGGGAGAGATACGGTTCGCAGATGGGTCTCTGCGGGTGCTTGACGGCAGATGACATCGTGATAAGATGGGCGGGTCCGGCACCCGCCTCGCTCGCTGGCCAGGGCGGAAGCCTGGCCCGGTGACACGAGATGACGCGGGACGCCCCAGAGCCCGTCGTCGTCGGCTGACACCGTGCGAGGACGTGAGCGACGGAGATGAATGGCGGGGCGAGGACAGAGGAGGATCGCACCGGAATTCTGCCGCACGGGACGCGTAGTACAGATGTTCGGGGTTTGACTTTAGAGGACCGACAGGGACCGACGGAAGCCGTACACCCGCGCACGCGACCTCCGGGCACGATGCCGTACACGCCCTCAGGTTGGGTCCGGGACTGGTGCCGTGCCGCCATCGATGGCACTGTGCAGCGCGCGACGCCACGAAAGCAGGAGGGGCACGTTCCCGGGATTATCATCGCCGCTCGTCCGGAAGTCGGACACATTGTGGCCGATTAGTCGGCAAGTTCGGTGCGGGGGTCCGTCGTCGCGGTATTGAACGTGGGTGCAGGATTCGGAAAGCTAATGCCGTTGGGGGTCCTCATCTGTATGTATGAGTTTCCACCATCGGAGGTCGGCCAGACGTTGTCACTATTTGATGACCTGACTCGTATTGCATTACATGGATAGTAATGGGCGGTGAGATTCCGTGGTTGCCTGTGGACATTGACTGGATCGCTCACTGTGTCAACTTGGGTCTTGGTTTTCACGCAAACGTGAATATGCGGAAAATGTACCTGGAAAAGGCCAGCATTAAGCCAGTTCAAAAGTCCCTGAAGCAAGGCAAAGCTGAGTTCAAAGACAGTTTGCCAGCGCTAGACATGGAGCCACCATGCGTGCCGGCGTCTCGGTCCGACTTGCGGTCCGTCCCGGTCCGTCGATTTTGGGTCTCCGTCTTTTCGCTTCTAACTTTCAACTTCTAAGGCACTTGAAGCTTGACTTTTGCACATACACTCGCGCGATACTACTTCCTGGCAGGCTCGCTTGCTTATAATTTTGTGGTCTACCATGGCCCAGCCGGTTTCAGCTCAAGCCGTGCCTAAAGTCTGTCGTCTTCATCAATTTCTACCACATACGTTGACCGCGCACGCGTCAGACAAAGACGAAGTCCAAGCAGAGGTATCTCAAAGCCAAGAAGGACCGTCGCAAGAAGCGTAAATCCACCGCTGCAGTTGTTACCACCTTCCCCCACGCGACACAAGCCGACTCTCACTCAAGTGACGCGAGCAGCGACGAAGAGGGCGGAGATGACGCTCCATCATCACCCACACCCGCGAAACGCACGCACACGGAGGACGGTAGACCGAAGAAACGGCGAAAATTGCACACAGAAGAAGCACTTCCCATTCCCGCTGAGGTACAAGACGAGGAAGAGGACGAGCCGGTCGTCAAATCTTCTCCGCCTCCCGCAAGATCCCCCACTCCACCCGTCGCGCTCCCTGCATTTCCCCAGCCCAGAAAACCAGAGGCACCGTCGAAGTCTGTTCTCGCTCTCCAAGGTCTCGAAAGGGCCCTCATCGAGGCGGAGGTTGTCGATCCCGCCACCATTCTCAAGCTTGAAGTTTCGCTGGAGGTGGAGGACGAGCGGACAGGACTGAGTGGGAAGGTGAGGAGGAGGCTGCAAGATCTGGGCATTACGGAGCTCTTTGCTGGTATGTTTCCCCTCGTTCTGCATGTAATGTATGCACGAGCAGTGATCAGTGCAGACCGCCGTTGTCCCATTATTGTTGGCAAAACCTGGCTCGCGCTCGCTCTATAGGCCCTACGACCCACCGGAAGACCTTTGCGTGTCTGCACCAACGGGAAGCGGGAAGACACTGGCATATGTTTTGCCCATTATCGAAGTACGTCCGTGCGTTCGGCTTGTGAATGAGCCCATCCCAACGGCAATCTCAGGTTTTGTCGTCGCGAATGGTCACTCGACTACGGGCACTGGTGGTGTTACCCACAAGGGACCTGGTCGTTCAAGTCCGAGAGACTTTTGAGGCGTTAGCGAAGGGTCGCGGGCTGAAGGTGCGGGATCCTTCGTTGTCATCACTCGATATATGCGTTCGACTCTGACGTCTTTGGACAGATCGGGACTGCCACCGGGCAACACTCCTTTTCACACGAGCAGTCGCAGCTGGTCGCTGACAAAAATACTGAGTAAGTCCTGGAGCAATTCGGAATGTATTAGCCGAGCCCGATTACCATTAACATGCGGCGGGGTCAGTCTGCAGGGGGGATCAAGCAAGATTGACATCCTTATTTGTACACCCGGACGGCTTATTGATCATTTGAATGGCACACCGAACTTCTCATTACAGCACCTGCGCTTCTTGGTATGATTTCCCGACCCCGGATACTTGCAAGTAAACTCACAAGTCTTTCGGCAGGTAATCGATGAGGCTGACCGCCTCCTCGCCCAATCGTTCCAAGATTGGCTGACACAAGTGCTCACCGCTACTCGTCCTCCGGAACCATCGGCGTTTGGCACCAATGACGCGTTTACAGACTCCTCTCGAAGTGGGCGACCTTACGCCGATGCGCTTGCTCCGGGTTTCCGTCAGCTTCTCAGGGTCTCACCCCATGTCCAAACGGACTTCGAGGACAAGAAAGAACCGTCGTGCCAAAAACTCCTCTTCTCGGCAACACTAACGCGAGATCCCGCCAAGATTTCTGCGCTTGGCTTGCGTCAACCGAAGTACATCGTTGTGCAGAGGCCCAAGGTCGCTTCAACCAAAGCAGAGGGTGTGTTGGACTTTGTCATGGAGAAGTTCACCATGCCAGCTACGTTAACCGTTCGTCTTTTCCCCGATCGATTTTCCCTTGTTCTGATAAACCTGCACAGGAACACATGGTGGTGTGCAACTCCGCGACGAAACCTCTCATGCTGTTTCATCTCGTGCATTCCCGCGACGTCATTAATGCGCTGGTGTTCACGAAGTCAGCGGAATCCACCACGCGCCTTGTGCGTCTTTTCGGGTTCTTCGAGGAGGAGATGCGCAAGGGAAAGGAAAGCTGCGCCGTGGTCGCACGCGCGTATTCCTCCGACCTTGCCCCGGTGGAACGGAAGTCCATTCTGGAGCAATTCAAGGACCAAAAAATCCACATGTGCGTCAGCTCTCTTGGCTTTTCACGCGGCCGCGTGGATATATGCGTAGGAACTGAATTGTTTTCGCAGATTGGTGTGCTCCGACCTCATCTCGCGTGGCATCGACATCAGCCACGTCTCGCACGTTGTGAGCTACGATGTTCCAGTGGACTTCCGCAAGTACGTCCACCGTGTGGGTCGTACGGCACGCGCAGGCCGCGCAGGCGACGCCTGGACTCTCGTTGAGGAACAAGAGGTGCGTAGCCCAGCCATTGTGGTCCACGTTGCGGTGCAAGGCTGACGGTGGCTACGATGCCACCCCGATTCTCAGGCGCGCTATTTCAAGAGCATGCTGAGGGAGGCGGACCATCTGGACAAGGTGAAGCGCCTGAGGGTGTCAGATGCGGAGGTGGAACCGCTCAAGCCTGCGTACGAGGTGGGTCCTTGATCTCATCCAAATCTTCGGCATAGAGGCTTACTGCGTGCGATAGACGGCGTTGATGAATTTGAAGGAGGCCTATGCGCGCTCGGGGTGAGTAGCAGTGGGGCGAGGGGTCACTCCAGCTGCGATCGCCTGGCACTAGCGCTGCATACACCCACCCACAATATACTTCGTTGTAAATGCCGCAGGGTTATGTATCTAGATTGCTAAATGTTTGTGTGTCAGTGTCAGAAGTGCTCAATCCCGCCTTTTGTGCTTCGACATAGCCGGCCGGCCGGCCGGCGCCAAACAGAGAACACAATCGGTCTCAACATCGTGTAGGATGGCTTCCGTTTTCTGGCTCCGATAGGTATCTAGAGGCTGAGTCATAACTCTCAAACGTGGATATCCAACTGCGGTCATCACACTACCACGCGTTGCAAGCATTCCAATGACCACACACGTTGGAGATCCGTCCCTACAGCGTCCCCTACAAGCCCAGCGTGGCGTTCATGGTATCGAGACATGCTCTCAGCGGCTCAACCAATGAGCAAGATAAGATAGATGCGCACCAGTACTAACCCAGTTCCTCATGTTGCAGACAAGCTCCCAACGACTTGTCGGACTGCTATGTACTCTGGGCGGCAAGCACACTTTATGATTCTCGTTCGTGGGCCGGAGTGTACGAGCACGAACGTTGGAGGGGTGGACAGAGGTGTCAACTCGGCCTTAAATCGGCTCACGAGTGAGTGCTTCCGCAAGGTTGTGGACCGGAACATAACATACAATATGACTAACAACTTCCGGAACGTTCGGGGGTCGGCAACTGTGGGGTGGGCTAAAGGGTTCCTCAAATTTGGATGAATCGTGGTGATACGCATTGAGAGGACATCATTTTGCCTGTAAAACTTCCAGATCTGACACTGAAGGTACCATGTGTCCAGTGAGCGCCGAGCAACGCCGCGGTGACATGCTTTACTCCAGTAGACGTACAATGAGCTTGCGCTTTGCATATTACACGCTTATGTCCTGGACAGGAGGATCAAGTCTGGGGACTCGCACGGGAACTCGGGACACCGGCCACGGAGCGCCAAAATGACAGGTCCGCAGTGCGGAAGATGGTTTCGCGTGGGCCGGCTTGGTCATCCCATCCACAGCGGGGTCAAACGCGCGGAAGTGCTGCCGGGCTTGCAAGTGCCTACATATGCCTGCCCGGCGCGGTATGATGTCTCGACAGCCCCTCCCCCACACTTCTTGCCCGCCCTTCCAACGGCTTTTAGGCTCGCCGACGCGTGCGACGCGCTCCCTGCCTCGCGTTCGCCCTTGTGCTCCTGGTGTCAATGACGAAAGAAGAGTCCATCAGCACGCAAGAAGGGTCCCTTGAGGTGGCTAAGCCCAAATCTCGATGGTTCGCATATGGCCGCTTCTTACTTGGACACACAACTTACGTTTCTCGGTTCACGGTATGCAGGAGCGTCAAGTCCCTCTTTGTCCTCCAGAACGTCCCTCCTCCCAAGGCGTCGCTCGATGATGCTGACCCAATCCCTGAAATTAACGCCAACTGGTTCAGTATCTTGACGTTCGGATGGATCACCCCCCTTATGTCCTTGGGCTATGCTCGCCCGCTCGAGGCCACCGACCTCTACAAGCTTCAGGACAGCCGTGCATCTGCGGCCATTGCGGAGAAGATCATCAAATCCTTCGAGGCGCGCGAAGTCGCCGCCGCAGAGTACAACAAGCGACTCGACGCAGGAGAAATTGGGCCCGGCCTCAAAGGTGTGTGGTGGTCGATTCAGGGGAAGCGCGCAGAACGCGAGAAGCAGTGGAGGGGGAAGGACGGGAGGAAGGAGGCGAGCCTCGTCTGGGCGTTGAACGACAGTATCAAATGGTGGTTCTGGACAGGCGGGCTGCTCAAGCTCGTCGCGGATGTCGCGCAAGTGTGTACGCCGCTGTTGGTCAAGGTGCGTGCACATGTGCGTCTTCGTTCCTCTCCACCGCGTGCTCAGTGTGTGTGTGCAGGCTATCATCAACTTTGCCACACAGTCTTACACGTAAGTTGAGCTTTTATCTTCCCTCGGCCATGGAATTGAACATATGTGCTAGTGCCCACCTCCAAGGGCGTCAACAAGATGCTCCCGCTGTTGGTGTCGGTATCGGGCTTTCCGTCGGCCTCTTGCTTCTCCAGGTCATATCGTCGCTTTGCACCCATCACTTCTTCTATCGCGCCGCATCTACCGGTGTTCTGCTTCGTGGAGGACTAATTACCGCCATTTACGACCGCTCGCTCAAGCTCTCTTCTCGCGCTCGTACGACCCTCACCAACGGCAAGCTGGTCAATCACATCTCCACGGACGTATCGCGCATAGACTTCTGCTGCAGCTTCATGCAACTCGCCATCACTGCCCCGGTTCAGGCCATCGTCTGCCTCATCATTCTCATCACCAACTTGGGTCCTTCTGCGCTTGCGGGCTTTGCGTTCTTCGTAGTTATGAGTCCCTTCCAGACCCTCGCTATGAAGCAGTTTATCAAGCTTCGGCAGAAATCTATGGCGTGGACTGACAAGCGCGCGAAGCTCCTTCAGGAGCTACTCGGGTCCATGAAGATCATCAAGTACTTTGCTTGGGAAATCCCTTATTTGGACCGCATTGCGGAGTTGCGCGCAAGGGAGATGGGGTACGTACCGCTCAGGCGAACTGTTGGAACCCCGCGCTAACTCTGGCACAGGTACATTCGTTCACTGCTCGTTATTCGGTCTGCAAACAACGCCATTGCTATCTCGCTCCCGGCACTGGCCAGTGTGCTTGCGTTCGTCGTTTACTCGGTGACCGGACACACACTCAACCCGGCAAACATCTTTGCCTCTCTCACAATCTTTAACCTTCTCCGTCTGCCTCTGATGTTTTTCCGTGAGTCTGCGACGCGAATGACCCGGGATAGTTGACTGACGCTCTCTCCCAGCCCTGGCCTTGAGCTCCACCGCCGATGCATACAACGCCTGCCAACGCCTGCGGCCCGTATTCGTGGCGGAGACTATCGCGGAGACCAAGCTGATCGATGAGAAGATGGAAAGCGCCATCGAGGTCGTCGATGCGGAGTTTGCTTGGGAAGGCCCTCCTCCCGATGAGGCGAAGGACAAGAAAGGCAAGAAGGGCAGCAAGAAAGACACCGTGGAGACCACGCCAGCTGCTCAGAACTCTGCTTTCAAGCTCAAGAATGTCAACCTCGCCATCCAGAAGGGTCAACTAACTGCCATCGTCGGCCCTGTCGGTTCAGGAAAGTCGTCCCTGCTCGAAGGCATGATTGGCGAGATGCGTCGCACCACGGGAATCGTCAAGTTCAACGGCACCGTTGCGTACTGCCCGCAGAGCGCCTGGATACAGAACGCCACGGTCCGCGAGAACATCATTTTCGGTCGCCCGTTCGACGAGGAGCGCTACTGGAAGGCCGTGCACGATGCGTGCCTCGAGGCCGACTTCGATCTCCTCCCGAACGGTGACATGACCGAGGTTGGCGAACGAGGCATCTCGCTCTCTGGTGGTCAGAAGCAGCGCATCAACATCTGTCGGGCCATCTACGTTGGCGCGGACATTCAAATCTTCGACGACCCGCTCTCGGCGCTCGACGCACACGTCGGCAAGCACGTCTTCCAGAACGTCTTCTTGGACGCGGAGCCGGGCAAGACCCGCGTCCTCGTTACGCATGCGCTCCACTTCCTTCCTCAGGTCGACTACGTGTACACCGTCGCTGAGGGACGCATTGCGGAGCACGGTACGTATGCGGAGCTTATGGCTGCGGAGGGGCACTTTGCCCAGTTCGTGCACGAGTTCGGCAACAAGGAGAGCGAGGAGGAGGAGGAAGAGGAGGCCATAGAGGAGGCCACCGAAGGCGAGGATGTCGAGAAAGACGAGAAGACAGAGAAGAGGAAGGCGCAGAAGGGTGCGGCCTTAATGCAGGTGGAGGAGCGCAACATGGGCTCTGTTAGCAGCAAGGTGTATGGGGAGTACATCCGTGCGGGTAAAGGATACGTCATCCTTCCCTTGCTTGTCCTCTCGGTAGCGCTGCTACAAGGCGCGCAAGTCATGTCGTCGTACTGGTGAGTCCCATCAGTGCTAATTCGTAGGCTGTGCTGACCTCTTGCATATAGGCTCGTCTACTGGCAAGAAGTCAAGTGGAACTTTGGCGACGCGTTCTACATGGGCATCTACGCCGCGCTCGGTATCTCACAAGCTATCACCTTCTTCATGCTGGGCGCGACTTTCGCCAGTCTCACGTACTTCGCTTCCCAACGGATGCACAAGGATGCCATCTGGCGTGTCATGCATGCGCCCATGTCGTTCTTCGAGACCACTGTAAGCATCTCCAGTCTCCGCAGCTTTTGCGGCCTGTACTTATTATCTTGTTAGCCTCTCGGTCGTATCATGAACAGGTTTTCCAAGGATATCGACACTATTGACAACACCCTCGGTGACGCCATGCGTATGCTCGTGGCCACCTTCGCGAACATTATGGGTGCCATCATCCTTATCGCCATCGTACTCCCCTGGTTCCTCATCGCCGTCGGCGTCATCTCCGTGGCATACATTTGGGCCGCCATCTTCTACCGTGCCAGTGCCCGAGAGCTGAAGCGTCTGGATGCCGTCTTGCGGTCGTCGCTGTACAGCCACTTCTCTGAGTCCCTGTCAGGCCTGGCGACCATTCGTGCCTATGGGGAGACCGAGCGTTTCATCGTCGAGAACCGCACTCGTGTCGACATTGAGAATCGGTACGCTTCTCGCTGTACACCTGGGGACCTTTACTGACAATATCCGCAGCGCGTACTGGCTCACCGTAGCGAACCAGCGCTGGCTCGGTATTCGCCTCGACATGATGGGCATCCTCCTCAGCTTCGTCGTCGCCATGCTCACTGTGGGCACCCGCTTTTCGATCTCGCCCTCCCAGACCGGCGTCGTGCTCTCCTACATCCTCTCCGTCCAGCAAGCGTTCGGTTGGCTTGTCCGCCAGACCGCCGAGGTCGAGAACGATTTCAACTCGGTTGAACGCCTCGTGCACTACACCCTTGAACTCGAGCAGGAATCCCCGCACCTCATTCCCGAGCGGCAGCCGAAGGCTCCCTGGCCCGCCCAGGGCACGATCGAGCTCAAGGACGTTGTGATGAAGTACCGCCCAGGGCTCCCGGCGGTGCTCAAGGGCATGACGATGTCGGTCCGCCCAGGCGAGAAGATCGGCATAGTGGGGCGTACTGGCGCGGGGAAGAGCAGCATCATGACCGCGCTCTTCCGACTCGTGGAGCTCTCGGGCGGGTCGATTGTCATCGACGGAGTCGACATCTCGGCGATCGGGCTGGACGACCTGCGGAAGGCATTGGCGATCATTCCACAGGACCCTCTTCTTTGTAAGTGTCCATCTTGATGTTGGGCTGAATAACTTGCTGACTTTCGTTTTCAGTCTCCGGCACGCTGCGCAGCAACCTTGACCCCTTCGGTGTACATGACGACGCGCAGCTCTGGGATGCCCTCAAGCGTGCCCATGTTGTCGAAGACAGGAAAATTGAGTCTGCACCGCAGTCGGTGGAGGACGGATCCGAGGGTTCGCTCACCCCGATCAACCGCTTTACACTCGACAGCCCCATCGAAGATGAGGGTGGTAACTTATCCATCGGCCAGCGCTCGCTTGTCTCCCTTGCCCGTGCTCTTGTCAAGGACAGCAAGATCATCATTCTCGATGAGGCAACTGGTACGTTGCGCTTCCTCGCCGAGTTGTGGAGACATTGACAGCGTTCCTCCAGCTTCCGTCGACTACGAGACCGACAGGAAGATTCAGGACACGATCGCCAACGAGTTCGTAGACCGCACCATCTTGTGCATTGCTCGTACGTTCCTTTGTTTTCTCTGTCTATTGCCGGGCCATACTCAGATATATTACAGACCGCTTGCGCACGATCATTGGCTATGACCGGATCTGTGTCATGGACGCAGGCCAGATCGCCGAGTTCGACAGCCCGGCGAGCCTCTACCAGATACCGAACGGTATCTTCCGCAGCATGTGCGACCGCTCCGGGATCACCCTCAGCGACATCAAAACGCTCGAGAAGGCTAAGGAGGCTCTTTGATTTTCGACCCTCTCGTTCCGTCCGGTTCGTGCAACGTGGACACGACTTGCGGATGTTCGCTATCGTCTGACCCCGCACACTTCCGCCCTACTACGTTATGACGTCTTGTTAGTCACGCTTCGCTTTGCGACCTTGATGAGGTGTTGCTCTTTACGACGCGTATTGTTTTCTGCTGTCCATTAGACCACGAGCGCACGCACGATGCATATAGTTTTGAACGCCGCTTTACGATAGAGCTATGGGATTGGTGTTGGTTCTGGTGTTGGTATGCTGCTGTACTGGTTGTGTACTGTTATTACAGACTAAATCCAACGTAGAAGGGTTTTCGAGACCCGCAGCCGAGGACAAGCGTGATTCGATGTACTGGCACCGGGGTCTCCGGTTCAGGAAAGTGGCCGGTGATTGCGACCGACGCAGTCCCATGATGCGTTGTTCCCCGCGTAGACACATGGGTAGGCTGCCCTTTCTATTCGGCATTCAACCACCAACCATTCAGGCTGCTGGGGCAGTCGTTCCCCTGCACAAACTATGACATCACCCAGATGCCTACCCCTCGCGGGGATTCGTGTAGTTGAGGTTCGTCCACCAATGCGCGCATTTCTAACGCTCTCTCCTCACTTCGCTACGGTAGTTCGCCGGCCTCGCGCCAGGGCCCATGGCGGGCATGATCCTGGCCGACTTCGGGGCGGACGTCGTCCGCGTTGACCGTATGGTCGGGCAGAGTGCCCCAGCCAAGGACGTGCTCGCGCGTGGCAAACGTTCGATTGCCGTTGACCCCAAGGTGCGGCGTTTGCTGTACACAGTCTGTTCACGTACTGACGATGCCCAACGAAACAGACCAAGGGGGGCTATGGCGTCCTGAGGAAGCTTATCGAGGGCGCGGACGTGCTCATCGACCCATTTCGGCCGGGGGTTCTCGAGAGACTCAATTTGGGACCTGACCTCTTCCTGGGAGAGAGCGGGAGTAACAAGAAGCTTATATACGCGAGGCTGGTCGGTTTTCCGAGAGAAGGTAGGTCGGCCGGCTATGACTCTGGCCTCGCTCTGACCGTTCCTATTGTAGGACCTCATAAGAACATGGCGGGACATGATCTCAACTACCTCGCATTGAGCGGAGTTCTTTCGGCGAGTAGCTCTATGCGACACGCACATGCCAGAGACTAATTCCATCTTAGATGCTTCCTGGAGAGGGTAAACCGGAATTTCCTCTGAACATCATGGCGGATTTCGCGGCAGGCGGGCTCATGTGCGCCACCGGGATCCTGCTCGCGCTCATGGAACGCAGCAAGAGCGGTCTGGGGCAAATAGTGAATTCCGACATGGTAAATACCTCACCTTCCCGGTTTATTGACAACCACAAGGTCTTATGGTCTTGACAGACGTCGGGAGTGCGATACATGTCCACATTCCCTCTCCTGCTGTGGCAGCTGAACACGGGTCACTTTGGCAAGACGAGGAGCACAGGATTACTAGACGGCGCCGCTCCGTTCTACGCGGTGTACACCTGCGCAGACGGGCGGTGGATGTCCGTCGCATGTCTGGAACCCCAGTTCTTCGCCGAGTTTCTGGCCCTGTTTCTTAGCGAGCTCTCACCCGACTTCTCAGTAGAGGGATGGAGACCTTCGGCCGACGACCAACCCAAGAGAGACACATGGCTCCGGATGAAGGAGTTCTTCGCACGAGGTTTCGCTATGAAACCCCGCAACCACTGGGCGGCGGTGTTTCATGGTGTGCTTCTTTTGAATGGGACTGTTCAACGAGAGACTGAACTCCATCGGCCTTTCCAGGAAAAGACGCGTGCGCTGTCCCAGTTCTGTCCCCAGATGAGGCGGCGACGCTAGCGGGACAGACGTGGAAGACAAGCGACCATTTACCGGTACCCCATCCGAATCTTTCAACAACACCATCAATAGCAACAAGTCCTCCGGGAACGCTCTCCAGCCACGTCGTGAGATCGGGGGCGCATACAGACGAGATCTTGAGGCAATTGGGCATGGGAGATGAAGAACGCGCGGCGTTGCGGAGAGAAGGTGCTATCGGCGGGCGAATCGAATCGAAGTTGTAGTGTCGTGTTGCGACTCTGGATGCTTACGTCCTGTCGGTGATTCGACGGAGAATGAGCGCAGAAACGAGGAGTGCGAATGGCCGGGAGAAGAGAGCTACACTGCCGCCGATTCACGTGAGGCGTGATCGGGGATTTCTGGGGAAATCACATGGACCTTGGGATGACCCTGCCTCGGCGGTACGTCCAACGTCCAATCTCCCTCCCCACCCTTACCTGCCCACACCATGCCCGAACTTTCCTTCAAAGGCCACACCGTCATCGTCACCGGCGCTGGCGGCGGTCTTGGCAAAGTGTACGCCCTTGCCTCTGTCTGCAAAGCGACTGAGAGACTCACAGAGTAATGTCATATTTCCAGCTATTCACTGCAGTTCGCGGCGAGGGGCGCGAACGTAGTCGTGAACGACTTCAACAAGGAGGCAGCGCAGAAGGTTGTGGACGAGATCACCCTCGGTGCGTGTGTTTCGGTCCTCGAATTCCTGACGCCACATTCACCATGCTTGTCTTGAAATAGCCGGCGGCAAGGCTGTCGTCAACAACTCTTCTGTCACCGACGGCGAGGCTGTCATTAAGACTGCTGTCGATACATTCGGAACTGTCACTATCCTCATCAACAATGCGGGGATTCTCCGCGACAAGGGGTACGTTGATTTCCACTACTTCTCGTGCATTTAGTCTCAGCAGTGCTCTGCGCGCAGGTTCAAGAACATGTCCGACAAGGAATGGGACCAGATCATGGACGTCCACCTGAAGGGCTCCTTCTCATGTACGAAGGCGGCATGGTCATACTTCCAGAAGCAGGGGTTTGGACGCGTCGTGAACACCGCGAGCGCGGCAGGACTGTACGGTGCGTCGCTTTCAGCTCAGACGTCGCGCGCGCGCGGGTTGACGATTTATGTCAGGTAATTTTGGTCAGGCGAACTACAGCGCAGCCAAGATGGGTCTGGTTGGGTTCACGAAGGCACTTGCGGCGGAGGGTGCACGGTATGGCATCAAGGCGGTGGTTGTCGCACCGGTGAGCTTCACCTTCCTGGCCTCTATGCGTTCGTGCGAAACCCATACACCTCCCAGATGGCTGCGTCGGCCATGACAGAGACCATCATGCCCCCTGAGATGCTTGCCAACCTAAAGGTGCGTAGTGCCCTACCCTCATCTCTGACTTCCTCCTTATGATGAATTCTGCAGCCCGAGTTTGTGGCGCCCTTCGTTCTCGCAATTACCCACCCAGATGGCGCAGACGCGAATGGGCGGATATTTGAGGTTGGAGCGGGTTATATTGCCGAAATCCGGTGGGAGCGAAGCAAGGGCGCGTTCTTCAAGACTGACAAGACGTTCACTCCCTCAGCAGTATGTGTGCCTGATAAGACGCTAAGCTATGCTTTGACTCATGACGTCCCTCCAGGTTGAAGAGAAATGGGAACAGATCACAGACTTCGACTCTGCGGAGCCTGAGCAGTACGTAACCTCTGTGGACATGGGCGCGGTCAACTCACTTAACATCCCCGTCTCAGCCCACAATATCTTCCTGACTTTGACATTCAGGCCAAGGTTACGGAGTCGTCCAAGGTCGATTCAAACGCGCAGGCAGAACCCGAAGTCCGCTTCGACGGCAAGACTGTCATCATCACTGGTGCCGCTTCTGCCCTAGGACGTGCTTACGCTCTCCAATATGCGCGCCTCGGTGCCAACGTCGTGCTCAATGACGTGAACGCCAATAGTACACAAGCCATCGTAGAGGATATCAAGAAAGGTATGGTTTTCTCCGTTAGCACGGTCGCCTTGTTCTCAGCACAGACTCCTAGTTGGTGGGAAGGCCGTAGCGGCTATTACCTCCGCTGAGGATGGGGAAGGTATCGTCAAAACCGCCATGGAAGCCTTCGGCGGTGTACACGTACTTGTCGCGAATGTCAACCTCGCTCGGCCCACCAACATTGAGAGAATGTCGGATAAGGACTGGGATGAGGTGCTCGCAGTGGGGCTGAGGTCGACATACAAGGCAAGCTGCACGATAACTCGTCCGCGACTACCTGCTCTCAACTTGCCCCGATAGTGCACCAAGGCACTTTGGCCCATCTTCCTCAAGCAGAAGTATGGACGCATCGTAACCATGGGCTCTCAGTCTGGCCTTTGTAAGTAAAGCGACCCTCGCAGCAACATTTTGATCTCACGTACACTCTCCAGACGGTATGCCCGGATTTGCGAACGTAAGTTTCGCCGTTGGACTGAAAATCTATGTACATTTACTCACGTGTTGACGCATAGTACTCCGCCGTCAAAGCGGCTGTTCTCGGCTTTACCAAGACCGTGGCCATCGAGGGGAAGAAGTATGGGATCCTTGCCAACGTCGTCATTCCTTCCGCAGGAGCGCACGCTAGCCTTGGCCGGTGAGTGCGTTTACCACTTAGTTCCCCTCCATTTGCTGACCATGGAGGTAGCGGTGCCAATGTCGAGGCGGCAAAGGTAGGATTTATGGCGACTTCTCTGTGGAACCAAAGTTGATCAGACCTGACAGGAGGAGTATATTGCCCCAGTTGTCGCGTTCCTCAGCAGCGACTCCAACCAGGAATCTACCGGCTCCTTGTTCCAGGTTGCGGGTGGCTGGGTCGCCCAGATTCGCTGGCAGCGCGCTGGTGGCCATGGATTCCCCGTCAACCATCCCCTCCAGCCCGAGCACATTGTGGCGAAGTGGAAGTTGATCACTGACTTCGGTTAGTGCATATATCTCTCTCATTTCCACCGACTGCTTAAGCGATCGCAGACGATGACCGTGCCACGAACCCTGCGAGCACCCAGGAAGCGTTCATGCAGGTACGAAAACTACCCACATGCCGTAAAGAGCCGGAGCGACTGATCTCGTTGTCGCAACAGATCGCCGAGAACTTCGGCAACGCCGACGACGACAGCAGCGGCTCTGGCTCGGACAGCCCATACGCGGACCCCGAGGACGCGGAAGTCGTGGCGGAGGCGAAGAAGGAGCCCATCGACCCGGTGGAGTACAGCTACACCGAGCGTGATGTGATCCTCTACAACCTGGGCATCGGGGCGACGGAAAAAGAGCTCCAGTGGACGTACGAGAACCACGAGGAGTTCGCCGCGCTCCCAACGTTTGGCGTCATCCCCCAGTTCAACGCGAGTGCGGGCCTCTCCTTCGACTTCTTGCCTAATTTCAACCCTGTGAGTGATCCATTCGATGCGTCATAGGGCCTTGGCTTCGGATCCTGATAGTGGGGTAACGTCCTGCAGGCGAAGTTGCTCCACGGAGAGCAATATCTAGCTATCAAAGCCCCTATCCCCACCAGTGGCGACCTCGTCAATGAGGTTCGGTATGTGGCAGATGAACACGCACCGAAGGGCGTGATACTGACGCCAGCGGTGACGTTTCCAGGCTAATGGAGGTGCTCGACAAGGGCAAGGCGGCTGCAGTCACAGCAATCGTCGAGACCAAGGACAAGCACACCGGTCAGGTTATATTTGAGAACCAGTCAACCGTGTTTATCCGTGGCTCCGGTGGTTTTGGCGGCAAGCGGACGGGGAAGGGTGCGTATTTCATCTCCGCGTACACGCTCTCCTCTCATGTACTCGACTCCCCTCGGGCACGACATTTCTGCCGCAAATTTAGACCGCGGAGCAGCGACCGCGGAGAACGCGCCCCCCAAGCGGAAGCCTGATGCCGTCGTGGAGGAGAAGACGTTGCCAACACAGGCCGCGCTGTACCGGTGAGTTGTTCGGCTGTTCAGAGCCTTTGTCTCGATGCTCGAGACGGTGCCCCCGGACAGGGCGTGACACTGACATTCCACTATTCATGTAGCTTGAGCGGGGACCTCAACCCCCTTCATGTGAGTGTGTCCGTGTGTCCACTGTGGGACGTGTCAGGTCCACCAGGACCCGCCTGACTCGCCGCGCTTTCCAGATACTGCCAGAGTTTGCGGCCGTCGGTGGCTTCGACAAGCCCATTCTGCATGGTGAGCATCCTCGGTTCCTCGTCCACTGTGCTGCCACTGCCGCAGCGCCCGTGTGTCATTGTGGACGGTACAGACCACAGTGGATGCGGGCGTAGTGCGGGGTCCACGACTATCGGGATGTTTTTTCGCCTTCTGACGTCCCGTGTTATTAGGGTTGTGCTCGATGGGCGTTGCGGGAAAGCATGTCCTGAAAACTTACGGCACCTTCAAGGACATCAAAGTTCGGTGAGTGGTGCTTCCTCTTTGTTGTGTCCCGGCTGCGGTCTGACGCTCCTCATCTCGGCTCTTCCTGCGCGCGTCGGTGTGACTCATTTCTTCTCGTCTATTAGGTTTGCGGGCGTCGTCTTCCCAGGCGAGACGCTCCTCACCGAAATGTGGAAAGAAGGCGACAAGGTCATATTTGGTACGTTTTGTGTTTGCCCAAGGCGATGTACGTGAGAGCTGAGCCCGCTCCTCGCTCCGTGCCCGCAGTCGTCAAGGTTAAGGAACGTCAGGCGACCGTCCTCGCCGCTGCCGCAGCCACACTAGCCGTTTCTGACGTTCCCAGGGCCAAGCTGTAAACGCCGGCCAGCAACGTGCCTTGTTATCGCAATGCCATTGGACCGGTGGGCTTGTGCTTCATGCAAACATTACTTGTACTCTAACTGTGTCTTCTGTACAATACCATATCTTCATCGGTCCCAACTCCTTGTTCGGGGGTATCAAGACCTGCGATTGACACAGCTAGCCCTAGCGCTGACAGCATGAGATGAGAATACATGAGGTATAAATCAGAGCAACAACCTCTAACGCCAGACGCCCGAACGGACCGACACGGAGGCACAACCGGGACCTTGGGTTGGCAGATGCGAGATGGTGGGGGCAAAGACCAATGCGACGTGGTATGGGCGGGAAGGCGGGGGCGTGGCAATGGTGATAGATGGAGCAGAGGCTGGGGTCGACAGCAGGGCGAGGGGTAACGTACCACGAAACCTAAGGAAGGGGAAAGAGTGGAGAATGCAGTACGAGAAGGTATGCAATGACGATGAAGAGAAGCGCTGATGTCCAAAGCGAAAGCGTGACTACTACTACGAAGGGTCCAAAGGACACGAGGGTCGTACTTGTTACACATTAGGAGTCTAGAAATGGTAAGTGTTGGGTCGTGAGAGATCGTGTCTTGCAGATGTCTTAGCACGAGAGCGACGCCTGGAGTTCGTTCACACCTATCGCCACGAGGATTGGTCAGCGTCGTGGAGATGGGGCCGCTCAGGCGCATCACGTACCAGGGTAGTACCAGAACGTGACGGCAATGATCAAGTATAACGACATGAGGATCATGCCCTCCAACCAATTGCTGTAACGGAGATGAAGACGTCAGCGACATGCACGAAACACAGTGAGGGTGGGGAAGGGACGAGACCGCACGAGGCGCATTATGAGAAACTCACCTCTTGCCGTCCTGCATGACGTAGTTGACCACGAGTACTGCATGGGGAAAGATGAGCAACCTGGAAGTGAAGGTGACGAAGAAGCTGAACGTACCAGTCAAGAACAGCACTATTGACTCGAAAGGATCGAAGAGTAGGCTGAGCGGCTTGCCCATGATCCATCCGAGCGTAACAATAAAAGGGATGACAAAAAGGGCGATTTGCTGAAACAGAAGACGTTGAGCACATGGGCATGATGACGAACCTCCAAACACTTACAATACTCGAGCCTACTGCGACCCCTATGCTGAGCGTGAGCTTGTCCTTTACGGAAACCGTGACAGCGGTGACATGCTCTGAAAGGCGAGCAATTGGATCAGTCCACGTCAAGAAGAACGATGCACAGGACAGATGCGTATCAAGGGACACTCACCCGCGGCGTTGCCAACAATGGGAAGCAGGATCAATGAGACAAACTCCTTGTTGATTTTTCCTGAATCCGTGAGACCGCTGATAGAGTCAACGAGGAACTCGGCAGTAACAGCGACAAGCTGTAGAACGAAAACTTAGCTTAAACGACAGCGGAATCTGAGGATGTGCTTACAACAGTGACGACCGCAAGAAGACCGATAGTAAGCGGGACGCTCATCTGCGGCTTTTCCTCCTCTTCCTCTTCAGCATGTGGGGCACCAATCTCGAGGTCGGTGTGCGTGCTTGTGCTCTCCGAAGGGACTGTGGTTGTAGCGTGAATGGGACTGTGCATGTCCAGCAAAGGAATGGCGCTACTGTTGTGAGGCTCCTGTGCGTCGGGGACGCTGAGGGAGGCTTCGTCCTTCTTCTTCTCCTTGTTCTTCTTCTCTCGTGGAGTGTACTTGGTGGAGCGGAAGATATCCGGATGGTCATCGTCGTACAACGTCTTGTGCGAGAAAAGCTGGAAAACGAGATACGAGCCGTAGACTAATGTGGCCTGGTGAGCGACGGGATCAGGTAAATCGTGCGATATTACGCACTGAAAAGGAGGATGATGGCAACCTAGAAACCAACATCCCATTAATGACGGACAACATCAACAAGATGGCGTCACGCACTCCATGGCTGACCGCCAGAATGTCCTTGGCCTCCAGAGGGTCATTGATCGCGGCGTCCGCAGTGAAGTGGAACGCAGCGGGCAAGAGCACCGCAATGACCGAGATGGTCAGCAGGGATGAGTTGAGCTGCGTCACACCTGTGGGTTCGAACACATTGCGATGAGCCCAAACACTTCTGTGAGAAGTAAATTGGATCGGTACTCACTGACACCGAACCCTTGTTCCGAAAACCTCGTGCCTCCGGCGAAGAAGCACATGCCAAGCACAAGTACTATGGCATTCAATTGTTAGCAGCGCGTCTATTGTGGTCGGATTGTCGCTTACGAAGGTTACTCAAGATCGAGCCGACGACTGTAAATGGGTGTTCGATGAGGTTCGAAAGACAGTAGCCAGACATTCGGTTACGCACGAGAAGACTGAACAATTGCAAGCTGGCACTTCGCCAACGCGATGATCTAGGGGGTATGCCTTTAGAGGAGTAACAACCTCCGAAGACCAAGAACTTACAGCTACGATCAACTCCACACTGCAATGAAAAACTTAGTGCGACATTTCTAAGGAGCGTGCGAGGAATATGCGTACGCGTTACCCTGTGGCGAGTGTTAGTACGCCACATAGGCAACACAAGAAAGCGCGTACCAAAGTGGCGTTCAGGAGACCCGCCAGCGTTTGTCCTACACGCATTGAGAGCTCATCCGTGGCGAACGCAAGCAGCTTGGCAACGGTGGTTAGACCTTGGAAGCCAAGAACGTAGCATATACTCACCTTGGCCAATGGTATAATGGCAAGAAACGCGACTGGAGCGCCTTGAGACGACGAGCGAGCAGACGGGAGGTGAAGAGGACGTACACACGAAGATTATTGTGTCATTCTTGTCCGAATGCTCGAGCGTGAAGTTCAATGCCCACTGAGAGACGAGCAAGGTAAATGCTTGGTGGACTTGGCTGATGTCATGGAGTGCAACGTACCGATATGGGAATGCAAACTAGCAGGAGGTTAATCCCTGCAGCGTGTGGAAGAGGGCCGGTGAGCTGAAAGTGACGCGAGGAAAGAAAGAGAACTGACAGGAGATGGTGATGATGGCTCGAATTCCTTGCCATAATGTCGGGGCTGGTCCTACTGGGCGTTCTGGCATTGTAAGGACGCGGAGGAGGGAAAGACGGTTGGTCTGCTGAGAGGCCCGGGATGTTGTGCGAGCGATGTTCGTATTAGTAGTTGAACGCCGCACAGGTTCTCCAGACTCCGGACCGCTGGCGAAAGTGGCACGCCTCTGAACCCCAGGGGTGGGCGATGCTGCCGAAGTCGGTTCGGACATAAGGTGAGTCGGTGCGGGAAGGTACAAGGGAACCAAGGACGGGCGGAGAGGCTGAGCAGAGAAGAAGCGGCCGAAGGCTTTATGGGGGGACGGACACCGCAAGAGCGTGAACTGCCTCCACCGCGCCAACTGCTCGGTCCTTGTGACTAATGTTACGTTGGTGACAATAGTGCTGCCCCGTTTGTGACGCACGCCCCCTAACACCCCGTGCGCCAAGAGATTCGGCGTCACACCTCTCCCTCCTACTCCTTGAGCTTTAAGTCTCACCGTCTTCGGCGTTGTCGGAAGGTTACCGAGATGCGCGGCAGTGGCTTGTTTTCTCTTTACGACCGCGCCAAATCTGAATTCGCGATCCCACCCACACCCGCGATCTCCTTTCCACTCAAAGCCTAAGTGTACGGTGCCGGGTGAACAGTAACCATGGTCAGTGAGCCACTTGCAGTCTTGAAGTCAATCTCCATTTTCAGGCCTTGTACTCAAGGGGCGTGACATTCCGTCGCCCTAACGGGGCTGACAATCGCGTTGCTGACACCACTCACAGAGGCGCGTGTGACAATGACCACTCCACACCTCACGGATGGCGCATGGACAACACAAAGATCCAATAGTCTTTCGGGTCTCCAGCCATGGTATGCACGTCATCGCTTCAAACATCGCCGCCCCCACGTGTGGTTTGTGACGGCAGCCTACCACACACGTATTCTTTCTAGCCATTGTGAGAGGCACACTATCTTGGACCCAAGCCTCCGCTTGAACAATCACGAAGCCCTCGGTAGCCTGCCGGTTGGGTAGATAATGGACGACGTCCCGGCCAGCTGAAAGAACAGCCACGAGGCTCTGCCCATACGAGTACGTCTCTTTTCAGCCGAGGCCGTCACTGACTCGACTGTTGTGTGTCCGCGCCCAGAATCAGCCTGGTTTGAATCCAGAACTTCGGCGACAGATCCCATATGACCTGCTTTCGTTGGAGGACACAGACGTGAGTGCCAGTCGTGGTATCGTGTGCACGTTCAAGCAAATGCTGCGCCTCTAGATCTGTGAAGTGGAACGCGGACTCCGGAGACCATATCTGCCTCACCGCATGTGCTGCAAGCACTAGTGGTTTCCCCACCGGTTGCGCAATGCCTCTGACTGCAACGAGGCCCAAGCGGAGTCTTCGTCTGGGCCGGCTGTTTCCTTCACCCGCGTCGTTCACAAATTCCCTGGTGCAGTGCACGCGTAGGGTCGCCGTATTCGACTCACTAGATATGCCCACGTTGTCCTAGTCTCAGATATCGCCACCCACAGGGCCCGGGTCGAAGCACTCACACGTTTCTGACATACGGTGTACTGGGGCTATCACCACCAATTCGATTGTTTGGAGCCTTGCGGACACATCCTCTGTAAGAACGCTCCTTGTCTTCATCGCAATCTGACACAAATAGACTTCCTCCTTCATCGCAGCTCGTGCGGTCTGCATCCGGCATGCAGAACCACATTCAGCATTTGCTGCACTGGCAACCAGTTGATACGTGCGACCTGTATTGAAGCTATTGTTCCGAACAAGAACAAGACACACCGGCCTTCTGTGGGAGAACCGTGATTTTTAGTCGGCCCTCCGCCTCACCCGGCTGTACTCGGGTCGCGCGCCGCCCAAAACGTCAGTCTCGTTGTGTAGCCCACAATAGAAGGTCGTTATGTCACCTTATGTGGGAGGCCCTTCCCCCCGCGCACTGGCACGGGGTCGCGCCAACGGGAATTAACGTACCTCTCCGGGTTCCCGACTCCCATAGTCGTACCACCCCGCCTCCCCCTCCTTTCTCGCCACCGCCCACTCAGCCACACCTCCTGCCTCACCTCAACACCAACTGGCACACCAACGTGTCCCTGGCGCGGCGTGACAATCGTCGTCCGGGGTCTCAGATCTCAGCGCCCAGCACGCCCTCCGTGATCCGCGCACTGAGCATCTCCCTCGGCCTCAGCGTTCGCAAGCTGGTCATACCACACGCCGCCGGACGCCACCTCGTTCGGTGCAACGCCGGACAGCGGCGCGAGCTCGCGCCGAAGGCGGTGTCCCCGCTAGCGATTCGGATATCCTCCCGAGACGCCACCGTGCTGCGCACGCGCGGTGCGCGCGTCCTGCTCCCAATCTCGCTTACCTCTACTACTTATGGATGCAGTCCTGTCGGCTCGTCAGCTAGACCAATGCACCGTGCAGCCCCGCTCCCCGTGTCCGCGCCCGTCGCGCTGTCGGTGACAGAGGTCCAATCGCACGGCGCGCGACGAGAACCACCGCGGCGCAACCTCCCCGCACCTGTGCATTCTCAGGCGTAACACGTATCCTGCGACGTCAAAGTGAGCGTTCAACGTTCAACGCACCCGCGGTCACAGAAGCAACTGTCCGGAGCGCGCGCGCAGGGCCGTAGGACGTGATGAAGTCGCGGCACGGTGATTGCCTGACGCAGGAGGTGGCACGGGCCGTGCTCGCTGACAGCAAAATACAAATACGTTTTGTGGTCTGGGGTTATTAATGCACAGGGTACTAAGGAAGTGTGGTTTTGGAGAGGGATCGTTCGACATACCCACAAGTAGTAGTCTTACCTCTGAGCTATGCACGAATTAAGTAGTTGCCAGAAGATGACGGATGTGCGCAGCACGCACATAGCCTACCAAATGACAGCATGGTGTGAGACTACTAATGGATTGGATTGTCCAGCCTCGCCTGCGATCTGCCTTGTATGTCGAGACGGATATCGCTTGCGATTGGGCACCTCCTCGTGGTCGGGGTCGAGCAATCTTTCAATGCACCGAGAATGTTCATATCAGGATGGTTGAACGCCTGACCTGTGTGTTTCGTTAGTCCGCGAGATGCGGCCCGGGTGCGGAGCGGACTGATAGTATCCGACTGCATGCGTCGGATATGTTCCGCAGCGAGGCAGCGTCGGGAAGAACACAGGGTGTGCATCGAACTACACAGGGAGCTCTAGTCATGCGTTCCGACGCGGTGCGCTCTTCCTCGGGCGCAGCGCGTACCAGTGCGGCTGACTGGTACCTATCGCTTCAGCTGGAATCCAGAAGCGACCGAGAAGATCCTCGCGCTCCGGGTCGGGGCGAGCGCACGCGTGTGCGGGCAGTCCGCACAGCCTGGGTGCATGCGCTGCAGAATCCAGATAACGGGAGGTTGGTTAAAAGCGACAGGAGAAGTCCTTGCATTGCTGATGATCTGTAGTCCCGTTCAGGCAAGTTGCTCACCGCGGCAGTCAGGCACTCGCCGTCCAAGGATCGACGTCCACAGGGACAGGTTGTTCCGGCGACTATGGCAGCACCGGCCTGCGGGCGCTCCCCTCGTGAGGCGTCTAGATGATCTCATTGTCAAGGGATATCAATAAGGTTTGGATAAGAGGGCGTCTGCTCACAGCATCGTGCGAAGGGCCAGGGTCTGGTGGGGCGTGTGCCGTCTATGTCACAACCGAGCACTCGTCATAGGTCGTCATAGGTCCTCTATGGGGCTTTGCTTGCGAGACCCGTACGTGAACGCCTGCATGACGGACTGCCTCGTTTACGGGACTCAAAAGACCCCGGAAGTACCTGCGGGAATTGTGTTGGGGATGTCACACCCTCCTGCGAGAAGATTTCGGCTTCAGCGTCCATGCATTGAAGCCGACGTCGGGCGATGACACGAGGCGGAGAAAGAACGTATCCGTGCAAGAGTCCTGCAATAAGCGAAGTCTGATCAGTATGTACGTTTGATAGAAGGCGGGGAAAGCACATACTCGAGAGAGGCACTGCTCATAGGAAGGAGCCCGACGATCATCCCTTCAACACCTATGTCCGCTTTCAAATTGATTTCATAAGGAAACTCACTTACCACTTACCACGTTTCTTGCAGCCGATAGGAATGAATGAAGGGGAAGTGTTCGAGCGGGAGCAACGCGTGCCACCCTTCCATGCGCGTCGAGCCACGGTGTCCGCAGGCAATGACAAGCACTGGTAGCGCGTCCACCTAGAATGGTCGAGCACGTCAACGACGCTAAATGTAGGCCATGGTGGCGTGCATATTCCACGCACCGACTCGTTCCGTTGCGGTTCGCTGCCACCCTCCACAATTGCACCGATTGATAAACCGCTTTCCATGGCAGAGGATCCACTGCCTCAGGAACCGACTTTAACCGGGTGACTCAAGAGAAAGCCACAAAGAGATATTTTGGACGTCAGCCGCGCGCGGAAGTACGCGAAGGTCGCAAAAGCGCCCAGAGTGTCGCACGTGATGTTTCCGGGGGAGTCGAGAAACGGACGCGGTTGTCTCCCTCAGATCTCTTCATCCCCCTCTCTTCTGGACAGATAACATCGGCTCTGCCAATACCGCATCGACCGAGCAGAGCAGACCACGTTCAGAGGAGTCTTTGGGCGCTTCACCAAGATGATGTCAGCATTGTCCACAAAATCGACCGTGCGTTGGGCTCCAATGCGTGCTCCTGACCACCATGAACCCGGCCGAGCGCAAGGTATACCTCCCTCTTGAGGATATTTCCACTTGCGGAGCCTGTGGGAAGAATGGAAGTGCTCGTGATCTGAAGCTTTGCGGCTCTTGCAAAGAGGTACGAGCGGACAACTTGCCAGTGGCGACACCCCTGAGACACCCTTGCCAGATCGCCTACTGTGGCTCAGAATGCCAAACAGCGCATTGGGAACAACACAAGCGGGAACATCCGTGCGGTATGATATCATCAACTTCATTTTCTCCCAGCCACCAACGTTTCACCCCGCAGGCAAGCAGATGACCGAGTACATCGAACTCTCGTCCTTCTATCCCATCATCGCGCTGCTCGTGGACATACTGCGAATCGACGCCCCTGGACTGCACATCGCACACCAACACGAGCTTCTTCAATCCCCCATGGTCGTCGAGCTTCCGGACAAGCGCATCGTCAGGCTCTGCGTCCTCGGCGACAAGTTCGACCGCATCGAAGACGGCGGCCCCGAATCCGAGAAGTGGTGGCGCGACGCGCCCTCCGCGGACGTGCGCCGCATCCTCTGGCGCCGCATCCAGTCCGAAGACCACCTCCTCGGCCTGCACACCTTCTCCGTCGCCCTCGCCCTCGTCGCCGCGCTCTACACCACCACCGCGGACAGGGCGCGCGGCACGAAGCGCGTCCGCCTCCAGTACGGCTCGTCCCCCGTCGCCGACTTCGGCCTCGTGCGCGGCGCGGTCGACGTCAAGGGCCGGGACCGGTTCGCGTACCTCGTCGACGGCGAGCTGCGCTTCGGGCAGGACCCGGCGAACCACTTCTGGCTCTGGTTCCGCACCGTGCGCGGCGAGGAGACCGTGCTCGACCTCGGCATGGTCCACTTCAACCTCTGCGTCTTCGTCTCCGGCCTGCCCTACCTCCGCGGGCTCGACCCCGCGCTCGCGTTCCCGCACGTCCCGCGCGCGCAGGCCGCGCAGCTCGCCGCCGTGCTCGAGGCGCGCCAGGCGCCGAGCCTCTTCATGGGCCGCGACGTCGCGCGCATGGCCGCCGCGATGCACGCGCCGCACGCGCGGCTGTCCGTGCTGCGCGACGCGGCGCTGCAGCGCGCGGTGTGCCGCCCGGGCGAGCCGGAGTCCGCGCGCGCGGTGCACGGCGTGCTCACCGGCTTCGGCGCGCGCGCGACGTGCGCGCAGGCGGAGGCGATGGGGATGCAGCGCGAGGGCCCGGCGGAGGCGATCGCGGCGCAGCTGGCCCGGCGCGCGGCGCGGATGCTGGAGGACGTGTTGGCCCGCGAGGCGTGGAAGACGTGGCCGGCGGAGGTGCAGCTGGGGATCGCGCCCGACGAGGAGACGGACCCGAGCACGCTGAGCAGCGCGGACTGCGACAGGATCAGGAAGCTGGGCAAGGCGTTCAAGGCGGGGAAAATATCGAGGGCGGAGTATGATCGCAAGGTACGCCGGATCGCGCATCCGACCTGAGCAGACGATGCATATGCAGGCTTTTAGCACTTAGCTATACCATTGGTGTGTAGGATATCGCAGGTCATGAATCCGTGTTGTACACTACATGGTGCGTTTGTGTTCTTCGCATCGATCGTCAACGTCGTGTGTGCTGGAGTACTTGCTGCAACTCGTCAATTCCGGGACCGGCCTTGTGTGGTCGCGGGGCTACGTCATCATGGTTAGAGCAACGCGATTCCATTCTTTATTCGCGAGCGAGCACGTATGCGAAGAGCGTCGTGCGTAGGTCGCACTGCATCACGATCCAAATGGACGTGTTCTTCGACCCCAAACTGCGCAGGCACGAGTGCGGACAGCGATACAAGCCTGCTCTTGGAACAAGCCTGCTGTCGCGAGGTGGTCCAATCGGCTGCGTGGTCACCGCCCGCGTCGGCGAGGTCAATGGTAGAGCGGCCAGTGGTTCCATTTTGGAGGCTGACGATGTCGGAAAAGTGCTTTCTGATACCCTCAGGCTGTCCTGGTTCCAGAGAAATAGATTGATTGGTACGATGAGCATAGTGAGGTATACAATGAGGATGGGTTACTACAGTACAATAGAGATCCTTATGTCCCCAACAACTAGCACGCCCGAGCGAGGGGATTATAACGCGTCACAATGACAGCCATTTTGTTTTTCGAAAATTTCGAACTTCCGGTTAGAACATGTGGGGTATCCGGTCCACGCCGACGAACGCTCATCCCTGGTATGCGAAAGACACGGCGCCATACAGCCCGGCTTCGCGGCCCATCAGCCCGTCGCCGTGCAACACCTGCGCGCAGAACTTCAGTCAGTATAAGACGTAAGAAAGCGGGGGCAGACTCGCCTCCATCTTCCGCGCATGCCAGCCCACGCCGCTGCTCACGTTGCCGTTCGCGTCGGCGAGCGCGTCGAGCTCCGTCCTCCAAGGGTGGTCCGGCGCGAGGCCCCGGCGCAGCCGACTCGCCGCCCCCTCGGCGACCCATCCGCTCGTGGTGTCGACGTACCACCCGCGTCCACCCTTGCTCCGGACGATGCGCCATCCGCTGGCGCCCGCGCCGAGCGCGCCGAGCAGCAGCGGGGACAGCTCGAGCACACGAAGGCGCGTGGGCGCCTCCGCCGCCGGAGACGACGGCGCGGAGATCCGGAACGAGAACGGCGGGGTGCAGAGCGGGGTGACGAGCTGCGCGTAGAGCGCGATCGTCGCTTGACGCGCGGGGACGAAGTCGGGGCCGTAGCCGAGGTCGCGTGTCGAGGACACGAGGGTGAGGACCTCCACCTGTGGGGCCTTGTCGCGCAAGAAGGCGGCTACGGCCGGTAGCGGCAGGTCGCCGATGTGCGAAAGGCCGAGCGAGCGGAGGTGCGGTTGCGGCGCGCAAAGCTCGCCGAGGATGTGCGCGGTGAGCGGCGTGCTTGAGAGGTCGAGGTACACGAGCTGACCGGACTTGAAGCACGGCGCGAGCTCGACGATGTCTCGGAGCTCGTCCTCGGAGAGCGGAGAGGGGAAGGTCCGGTCGCCGTACAGCGAGAGCTCGCGGAGAGCGCGCGTGGCGGGGGTGTCGACGAGGAAGTTGCGGATGCTCTCGCCTGAGAGCCAGTTGCAGCGTTCCAACGCGAGGGAGTAGAGGGTGACAGCGAGGGACGCCCCGAGGGAGGCGAGTCCTTCCGAGGTGATGCGTGTGCAGGAAAGGTCGAGGTGTGTGAGGTTCGGGAATGCGAGCACGAGAGGCTCGAGAATGTGCGGCTGGATCGACTTGACACCGCGAAGACCGAGGCGGCGCATACCTGGGAGCACCAGAGGTTCTTCCCGATGGGCGTTCCGTGAGCGTGGCGTAGGGCGCTCGCGAGGATCCTCTTCACCGTCACTCGAGTCCGAGTCCGAGGTTAGAAGGAGGTATTCGCTCACGAACTGCGTCAAGGCACCAACAAAGACCCCACTGACGCAACCTGTCAAGTCGACCGCCTCGAGCTCCTTGCACTCGCGACGGCGCTCCAGGTCCTCTTGCTCCGGGTCATTTGGATCCGGGATGACTACGTCCCGGCCACGGGATGGCCGACCGCGACCGCGCGCGACGGAACCGCGCAATAGCAGCTCCTTCATGACAGAAGACGTGAGCGCCCCGTCCATATATTCCGTAGCGCCAAAGACGCTAAGGTTTGGCAATTCCTGTACACGTTCGTGAGCAGCCGTCACTCCCATCGGCGGTAGTCCACGGGACGATGCGACGCACCTTGAGCACTGCGACGAGCCTCTCCCCGGTGACGAACCGGTTCTTCACGCCCTCCTCCACGGAGCGACGCATGCCGATGGTGCGGAAGTGGTTAAAGTCCAAGTGACGGATCAGCTTGCCGGGGTGCGGATCATGGGGCGGGGGTACTGTGGGACAAATCGACCGCAATAGGTACCGCTCAGCGAATGCCTCGAGGCGCACATGGAAAGCAAGAAACTCACCGTATATCCCTGGGTGCGCCCGCTCCATCACGTCCTGCACGGCGACCGATATGGAGCGCATGAGCTTCCAGCGCGCCGGAGATTTGCTCTTCGTCCGCAGCCGGCGCGGGCTCGGGTCGCGGCTCGCGGGCGGGGTGAGCAGCTCCGGCAGGATGGAGATGTCGGGGCCGGAGAGGCGCGCGAGGACCTTGTCGTGCAGGTCCGACGCCGCGTCGCCGGCGTCGGCGCTCGCGCTCGGCTCTCCGGTGCGGGCGGCGAGCGCGAGCGCGGCGGTCTCGGCGGTCTTGAGGGTGCGGTCGACGATGAGCGCGGCCTGCGCCTCGGCCGCGTCCTCGTCGTCGCCGCCGGCGACCTCCTCGACGATGGAGAGCCAGGAGCGCGGGAGGCGGATCTCGACCTTGCGCCAGAGCCAGGGCCGGGCGGCCTCGTTCCAGGCGTGGTTGACGAGGCAGAGGCTGGTGAGCGTGCGCCGGACGGTGGACTGGGTCCAGTGGGCGCAGGGGTAGGACGACGGGAGCGAGAGGGGCGGGGCGGCGTGGTCAGCGCATAGAGGCGGGTCGAGGGAGGGGATCAGAGGGGGGAGGCCGGCGGCATAGACATGGGCGCAGATTACGGCGAGCAGCTCTGGAGGGGTGGATTCGAAGGGGGAGATCTGGGTGGCCATAGACGGTAGGGGGTTAAGATGTTCGAATGTATGCCAGGCAAGGCGGGGAATGGTGGGGGGTGGTGGTATGCAGTGGTCGTGGGCGGCAGCGGGGAGGAGCTCGGGGAGTCAAAGCAGAGCCATCGGAGGGCTTTATATGGCGAGTCATCGTGCGGGGGAGGAGGAGGCGTGACCGGGTCAAGGCTGGGGCAGGACGAGCACGATCACGACAAGCGCTCGCCAGGCTCCTTCCTCTGTTCCAGACCTCGCTCGCGCCCCTTCGCACGTTCCCCACCCGTCCGCTTCCGTGCGTGGGCCCTCCGCGCACCCCATTCACTCCCCAATAGCCTTTTGCCTGGGTTCCCGCTCCCCCGTCTCCGCAGCCCACCTGTCGCTCCCACCACCAGTCGTCCGCCTGCCCCGCACACGTGACGGCATCAGGCGCGTCCCCAAGCTCCGAGCGGCGACGCCCACAGGCACTGTCCCCCGGGCGGACCACCACTCTGCAACCCCCGCGTAAAATCGGGCCCCTGCAAACCGCAACGAGTCGCTCACCTGCCCACTCCCTCGCTGCCCCCACCCGATGCGACGTTGATGTCGATGAGGACCAAGGCGTCACGTAAAAGCTCGCCATCCTCGCGAACGCGCACCCCCTGGTTGGCCGCCCGCACACAAACGTTGATCGGGTCGTCTCGCCCCCGCGTGCGAGGGCCGTGGCTCCGCGCGCGAGGGACCGCCGGGAGAGCGCCTTCTCGATGAATTGCAGCATCCCCGGTCGGCTCGAGCAACTCACCCCGGCGCGCTTAGAGAGAGAGGCGCGGACGGACGGACGGACGGACATACATTTGACGCCATGCTTGCATCAGCACGGGACGGGCTCGCGTCGACTTGCGACGTTTGGACACCTGGGATGCACATGCGCACACGCGCTTGGAGGCCGCGACAGGGCCCGGACGACTACGACAGAATCGGAGTTGGGGTCGGCGCGTTCGACAGGTCTCCATTCTGGACGAGGGCGCCTTCTGCACAAGAGCGAGCCATACTGCGATCGTATGGCATTCGTACATGAGCCAAGAGCAAAGGCACACAGGTGTCGTGGGCCACGCAATGACGCTGCCCGTTGGCGTGTTGGATTGCGATTCCCTAGGACGAACACGAGCGTCGGCAGGCTTACCCGGCGATCTACCCCAGAGCTAAATATGCCCTACGCGAAGTGCACGGCGCCATTATACCGTCAACCGGACCGACTTCTTGTGACGTGATCTGGCCTCCGCGAGCTGCAAAAAGATGCATCACCCGTGTGCGGCGCGGGACGAGCGGGGGCACGGCGGACGACGACCGCCCCAGTCATGGGTCGGCCGTCTCGCGCTCGGAAGGCCCAGCGCGGGGCCATCTCGCGCGCGCAGAAGACCAGAACGGACGAGAACAAGACGCGACTGCCCCCATGCGCGTCCCGTCCGTGCCCATTGGCACGAGCAAGCTTGTTTGGCTCGAGCCCACTGCATGAACGTGCGGATCCGCCTCCTTTGGCCTTTCCTCGCCCGCCCCACGTGAGAGCGTCCGTCTCTCGCGTGCGTCGGGTGACTGGCTCCTGCCGAGTATGCCATATTGAAGCCACGCCTGCAGGCTAACCGCACAGAGTCCGCTCGGACTCTGGTCTAGCGGTGGGCTGGGCAGTGAGGTCATTTGTAGCTCATCGCAACAGCGTTGAGGCGAGGTGTACGATGCGACGGTTCTGTTGGCCCTTTCTGGTCTGTCTCGATGAGGTGGGAGCATGTAGGAAGGCTAGACGTATAAGCGGACAACTCACCAAGAGGCGGCTATATGCACCGCGTCTCACTGGCACACAGTCGTCCACTCAAGCGCCGCGCCATACAACATGTCGTGCATCCCACAGGGCCCCGCTTTCCGGGGCGATCGACGAGGAGCTGAAAATTTTAGAAATAGACCACTCACCAAGGGGCAGGGATGCTATTTGATCTTGGTTGAAAGGGCCACGGCGTATGTGCGTGAGGGTTCCGCGCGCACGAGCTGACGGCCCGCCAAGTGCATGACGGTCCTGTGTGAGCTCTCGTGTACGTGCGTTGCGATGTAAGGGTTGTGAGATGCACCAAGGTCCAAGCAATACGCGCAGTTCCGATGTAAGCGGACTGTTCAACGACTACGCACACAGAACGGCGGTCCGATCAATCCTGTCTACAGCCGTTGTAAGCTGAAGTTGAAAGGAGGGAGAACGTACATATAGATTGTACGTCATAGAGCATGGTTCTGCAACTTCTCAGTGGACACGTCATTCAGCGCCATGACTCGCAGAGCATGATGTGCAACTTGCGTGAGGCCTGAAGACCATGGGTTATGCCTTCATTCATCAGCAACGTTGACGGCAAGATGGCGATCCTGCTACAGAATCACGTCTCAATGTGGTTTGCAAGCATTCCCGGATGGACTATGAACGCCTCCGCAGAGGCTCGCCATTTGCTCGGACCGCACAGTCGCCATGGCACTCGACGAAGGCCAACAGATGTTTTGGGTACAACAAACGAGTGTCAGAGAGCATGCCTGGACGCACCAAGACTGGGATTTGAGCCATTCCCGCATCGTCCACGCGTCCACGCGTCCATCCGAGACCCCTCGTGATGATATCATGCTGACCACAAGGTCACTGTTGCGGCGCACGTGCGAGTCCGGACTTGTGAGCCAGCCAGCCGCACCGCTAGAGGAAGAAAGACAACAAGAGCGAGAGGCCAGGATAAGCGATGAGAGTTCTCAACGTGGGGAGGTTAAAGAACGAGATAAGGCTGGAGTCAACATCCAAATCCGATTGCTCCCGCGTGCACTACGCCTCTGCTCGCGCGCTTGTGAAGTTGTACATCTCCATGGTCCCGCTCTGGGTCTCGCGTAGTCGGGAACTCGAGGGACGCGCGGAGGAGTCTGATGGAGGGCCACGGAGCGCAGGGGGCGGGCCCGGACAGGCCCAAACGGCGGCGCGCGGGAAGTAGAGATCAAACGGGACGGTTCCGGCCGCAGCGCAGGGTCGCACTGGCGCTTAAATAGCCTTCGGCCGCCGCGGGTAGCAGCAAGTACGCCGGAGGTGATGGCACACGCCGTTTTCAACGGAGCTGAGAAGGCTGGTGAGGAGGGGTCGGGCCAGAATCAAGCACAAAGTAGCATAACGACTTGGGAGAGCACGAGCGACGGAACAGTATGTATTTTGGAGTGGGCAACGACCGCAGGCGTCCGAGCGTGCGCATCATCATGGCTGTACGTAGAATTTGTACTGCGTAAGCATCCAGATCAGAGACGAAGCTGTGGGTGTTGTGAGGCGTGTGAGCGATATCAGACGTGTTGAGGTGGAAACAAGACAAACAAGCGACAAGGACGGGGCTGATGGCAGGCCCCGCGAGCTTGGCTGTTTTGAAGATGAGGATCTCGGAAGCAAAGTGGAAGAAGGCGAACAGGTAGGTGAAGAGGGCGAGGTCGTAGATGCTGGCCACGGCGCCCATTAGCGGACAGACAGATGGGAGGACGGGAAGGACGGGCGCACAGCTTGTTGTGGATGTTGTATGCTGCGTAGAAGCGAACGGCTGCTGACGTCAGCGTCCAAATCGCGAACGTCCTGGCCTGGAGCGGGTTGACTGCATGAATGTCCGGTTGCGATGGTGAGCGGGCGTAACCTCGTTACTTCCAAGCACCCAGACTGCTCACCGAATGCGGCCATGCCGGTGTAGAGACGGCGCGACGGTGCAAGCGAGGCGACGTTGCTCGCTGTGTTCAATGTCGCGGTGACGGCGACGACGAGCTGCCACGTCGGTAGCCAACCGGGACCGGCGGGAAGGTCTGCAAGGCACACTCAGTGAGACTCAGTGGGCGCAGCAAATGTCTTACAGCTTTGGAGATAGGCGAGTAACGACGACATGGGAATAGGTCCGGGGGGTGAGAAGAGCGTGTGGCTGAGAGCAAGCCGTAGGACGGAAGGAGACGCGCAAACGAACTTTCATCGCCAAAAGCGGCCTTACACCAGGGCCGGGTGATGCCCCGCTCTGGACCTCTGCCACTCTGATCTCACGCCGACACTAGGCCCAGATCCCGCCCGCGCCTTCCCGCGAATGCTTCTAACGCACGGGCCTCTGCTGGGATGCATGGACGCACTGCTCAGCGCTCACCCCCGCGCAGGTGTCGACGGATGCTTGGAGTGTGGCTTGGGAGTCGAGCGTGTGCGGAGGGGGAGGTGGCGCACGGATACAGGGCATCGCCATCAGACTGGGTACTTATTTGTCCGGGGTCCCTGCTCGCCGCCCGCCGTTACCCGCGAGCGCCGACGTCAGGACTCTCTGAACGGCCGCTAGTCGACTGTCTCCTCGCCGCCGCTTCTCGCGCCGGCGTGCCCGACGTCTTGTCATCTTTCCCTCTCTCCACCACCTCCTTTCCACCTCCTCTGCGGCCCCTCCCCCCGCCCCGCGTCGACGCTCCGTCGCATGCGCACCCCCTCCTTCTATGCCTCCTGCTCTCGCCCCCGCGCCCTCTGAGGTGCCTTTCCCCTCCTCCTCCTCGCACGCCCGCAAGGACTCCGCCGCCAGCTCTCTCCGACGCCGTTCTCGCACCAAAACGCGCTCGATCGCCGTTCCCGCCCGCAAAGGCACCAAGGAGAAGGATGCGCCCGCGACTCTCGCCTACGACTCCGACGCTGGCGAGAGCTTCCTCGACTTCGACGACGCTCCCCCCGTGCCCCCCGTCGTCGTCAGCGCCGAGCCGGAGGAGATGTCCGCCCGCGAGCGCGATCGTGCGCGTCAGCGGGTGCGGGAGGCGAAGAAGCAGAAGCGCAGGTCCCGGACCCTAGACGCTGCGCGCAGCTCATTCCTCATGATGGACGGCCACCCCCCACAGCCGCCTTCAGCCCCGCTTTCGTGGAAGGCGCACGATGCGTCGGAGCCAGAGCAGCAGGATCGTGGACGGCGCGAGAAGTCGGCCGCAGGGTCGGTCAAAGGGGTGCGTCTTGTGCTGTCTTGTCTCCGCGTCTTTTTCCAACAATCGTCCCAGTCGAAGCCGAAGCCCCGCGGGCTCAGTCTCCCCCGCCAGGCTTTCCGGCAAAACCCCCCTTCGGACGGGTCCTCGCAACCCAGTCCGATAACACCCTACGGCTTCGGCTCGAGCCCCATTATCGTCAATTCTGCCGTCGACGAACTGAACCGCCGGGACTCGGTTTTGACGCACATGTCGTCAACCTCGTCCTCTCTTTACCCCGCCTCCACCGTTGGTTCTCGCACCGAGTCGTCCATGCTCTACACTGACTCCCTCAACGACGCTGACGTATCTTACCCCGATATCGTCACACCCGATCATCCGGACTTCGATCCCGACGACGTATCCTATCGGCTCCGACTGCTTTTGAACAACAGCTACTTCCTCCCGCCTGCCCACGCGAAACCCAACCCGTTCTCCCTCACCTCGAATGGACCGGACACGTCGAAGCCCAAACCTGCTGCATCTGGCTTTCTGACCTTCTTCGGTTTTGGGAAGACTAAGTCGAAGCCCACTTCTCCTGCCCCCGGAAGCCCCTCTGCTGCTGAGATGATGGCACCAATCCTGCGAACAACATCAGACACCCCTTCCGCATCTGGTCTGCTCAACCGGCAACAGAGCATGCCCAAGATAGGCGCATCCGCCCCCGCAGCGTCCCCTGTCGCACCGACCAGTCGCGTGGTCGTCCTGCGCGAGCAGATGGACGATCTAGTGAGCGCTGCCAAGCAGGCCGAAAAGGAGCTCCGGACCAAGGCAGATGCACGCAAATTTCCAAGCTCCACTACGCCGCGGAACCGTTTCGTCGACGACGTGATCGATCCTACGGACGTCGTCGATTTGCCCCCGCCGTCGGCGGACTCCCCCTTCGCGATGCAAACGTCAACGGCGTTTGGCTTCGGGCCGATGGACTCAGTGGGAGCCGCCGTTCTGGCGGATCGGCTCGTTCCTGGGAGCCCTGCGGTATGGTCGATCAACTCGGAGGACGAGGGGTGGAGGAAGGACCTCCTGCACAAGGCCGTCAGCCACTCTTTGACGTCGACCCCGGACCACTCGTTCTCATCGAGCGACCCGGTGTCCCCTCCTGCGCAGTCTGAAGCAAGCTTCCCGATCCCCACGGTCAAGCCTACGCCGAAGCCGAACATCGGGCAGCGTATCATCGAGGATTTCGGCTTTTCGGAAGACGAAGCCCCAGGTTCTCCTTCGGACCAGCATGCGCACTTCCTCACTGTGCATCCGCCTTCACTGTTGTCTGAGGGACCAAGGTCCCCCCTTAGTGCCAGGGATGAGCTCCCGTTTCGCGCGGAGACTCCGAATCAACTACCGTCTCCCCTCTCTCCTGCGCCACGGAAGCAAATCGCCATCTCGGTCTCACAGCCTGACCTGCAAAGGTCGAGTTCACCTTCGGAGGAAAACGCCGCTGGTCTTTCGTCTGGCTCAGGGTCGTATCATACGGTGCGCAAGGCTGCTTCTACCCCCGGTGGTCTGTCCGCAGCCGAGGAGTTTGCAGCCCAGAGGGCGATAAACACACTGTCCCCTCCGCCAATCCCTGAGTACAGGTCAATCACCCCGAGTCCAGTTGGCCTGCCCTCCTTGTCGACATCTCGCTCTCGCACAGAGAGTGGGTCAAGGTATTCAAGCGACAGTGTGTCGTTCAGGACACCCATGGATACGGACGTCGACATGGGGGCACGGCCATCTATGTCCTACTCGGTGCCCTCTGGACGGCCTTCAGTGTCTGTGTCAGAGTATTCGGTGCCATCTCCGACGGCGTCAGCATTCAACGATGCCCTCTTTGGGAGTAGCTCTCGTCCACCCTCTGTCGCCTCAAGGAGAGCTGGGCGAGCGCACGCAGGCTCAGAACCGCCTCTTCCTTCTCCGCGGCTCCCCACTGTTCGCCATCCATATGTCAACCTCCCCCCTCCGCGCGTCTCGACCTCAGTCCCCACGACAGAGCTTCCTCTCCCTCCCCGCCCGCCTCCGGTCAAGCCCGTTTTCCGCAACTCGACCTCGACCCGCTCCTCCGGGACACACCACTATCCCTCGACCGCTGCCTCGGAGAACTTCCCACCTCCATCTGCGCGCTCCGCCTCCTTCACCCAATCCCCGACCTCTGGCCCATCTTCTCCTAGCGCCAGAGACTCACTTTCCGCGCGACGCGGGTTGGGCGCGCCGCTGTCCCTTACCATTCCTGGCCGCTCGTACCCGCCCGCGATCCACTCCGCGCCCGCACCGGGCCCGGCGCCTGCGTCAGACTTCTTTGACCGGCTCGTCGAGAGCGGGCACATGCACAATGCGCTCGACGACTTCGACCGCTCTGAGGACGAAGACGAGGAGTCGGAAGAGCTCTCGCTCGACGGCGAGAACGCCCGCAGCCGCTTCCACCCCAAGTCTCCTCCCGCAGCGTCGACGCCCAGCTCCCAAGCCCTGACGTACCGCACGTCGACGTCGATCGCGCCGTCGCTCTCCCCGCGCCCGTACGGCCGCCCGCGCTCGCGCAGCGAGGACGAGATCCTGACGAGCCCGCGCGCGTCGATGGCGTTCACCGAGGCCGTCCAGGTCTTCGTCGACCCGCACACGTCCGCGATCTCGAACCGCGCGTCGAGCGCGTCCGCGCGCCCGTCGCTCATGCGCCTCGGCAACCGCTCCACGCCGCAGCTCAGCCCCGCGTCCGGGTCCGGCTCGGGCTCGTTCCGGACCCCGGTCGAACCCCTCCCGCACTTCACGTTCGACCACCACCGCCGGCCGATCGCGAACGTGCCCGGGGTCGGGGTGTTCAAGGCCCCGGGCAGCCCGTTCAAGCGCACGTTCGCCGCCGCCGCCGCGGTCGCGGGCTCGAGCAGCGGCGGGCGCAAGCGCGGGAAGGGCATCGCGAACGTCGCGGTGCTCCCCATCGGCGCTGTGCCCAGTGCGCCGCTGAGCCCCGGGTTCGGTCGCGGGCGCATGAGCGAGAGCTCGGCGGCGCCGGGCGGGTCGGGGAGCCTTGCCGTCAGCCAGGGCCAGAGACGGCCGAAGAGCGCGGGGGCAGGCGCGGAAGGGAGGAAGGTGCAGCGGGAGAGCATCCTGCTGTTCGACGGGATGCTGACGCAGCACCTCGCGGACGAGAAGAGCAGGATGAAGCGGATCACGAACGAGATCGTGGGCTCGGCGACGAACTCGCCCGTCCAGGGCGCGTCTGCGGTCAGTGGCCAGATGCCGTTCTCGTCGCGGTGAGCTTCTGTTGGTGGTGGTGGTGGTGGAGTTGGTGGTTGTTGGGCCTTCTGTCTCTGGGATGGTTTCTCGGTTTGCTTGCGTGCTTACTCCCGCCCCCCTTCCCACTCTTGCTTCGTCGTTGTAGTTTGCTTTCCCCTCGCGATTTCGCTTCGTTCAAAAGTTCTCCTTCACACCCACCGTATCCCTTACACGGCTTAATTGTACCGTACAGATTCTACGCAGGCCCCTGCTGTGTATAGCGAGCCCGGCGCGCGCCTGCATGTACATACACATGCGCGGCTCCAGCACATGTTCTATCATCGTCACCCTCCCCGCACACGTCTCCCACTCCCGCACACAGCGCCGTTTTGCTATTTACACCCGCCCCGCTAGTAGTGAGGACGGCCTCACGCTCCTTTTTGTACACGTTCGCTACGCTCCGGACCCCCCCTCGTCGCTCCCTCCGCACCACGCTCGCTTGCTCCTATATACTATAGCATACGCTCGGCACATACCGCACCCCCTCCTGCGTTCCACGTTCGTACATACCGGCGGTGTACATGATAGCGCCGCTGGCGCGCGTTCTTTCCGCAGACTTACCCATTCACCCTCGCACATCGATTGTTTTCTGCTCGCATGCACACATACCGACTGGCGACCGCATCGTCGGCGCCTTTGCAATCGTAGATACCTTTCCGCTCGCAACGAGTTCATGATTTATCTCTCCCTCACGTCGGCTGCCGCCCACGGATATCTTGAGCACCTTTTGCCATTTGACCACCGGAACTGTTGTCTCAACGTCGCTGTTGACACCGAGCAAGAACATACCACGTTTTGGGTATCTGACCGAATCTATTCGAGCGAAGAACGAGTATATGCAAAGCAACGGGGGACTGTAATACAGCGGAGGTACATTACAGGATACATCGAACGTTCGACAGCTGGTATATCGTTCGTGAGTTTTGAGACGTCGTCCAAGCGAGTACACCTGGTTCTGGATCGCACCGTGGGCCACCGCGACGGCCGCCTGCAGGCCGGTCACCACTCCGAGATAACGCTGCCCGACGTCGCGAACGAGTCGAGCACGGGGACGTTCTCGGGCTTGAGCGTGCTCGGCTCGGGCTCCTGCAGAGGGCGGAGCTCCATCGACCACCACACGGGCCGCGTCGTGCTGACCGTGACGACGGACGCGTCGGGCAGGAGCTTGTTCGACGTCGAGACGAGCCCGTCGAACCCGCACACCTGGTCGTCTGCGGAAGGAGTGAGCGGGAGCGCTTATCGGTCGGGGCGGGGACCACACGCACTCAGGTTCCACTCGAGCCCGGTCGTGGTGAGGACGGTCGAGTCGACGCCGACGGGGAGGAGCCCGCATGTGGGGCCGAACGTCTCGTGGTCGATGCGGATCCGGTGCTCGCCCTGTTGCGCAAGCGGTTCAGCCTTCGTGGGGGCGCGGATGTGGGGGAGAGGGTGGACTCACCGCGTCGAGGATCCAGGCCGCGTTATCGTCCGTGATCACGAACGTCCGCCGCCGCTTCCGGCGCAGCTTGTGCAGGAGGGACATCGTGTGCACGGTCTGGTCGAGCCGCCCCGAGAGCCCGCCGAGGAGGACGATCGTGTGTTGCTGCAGCCGGGCGCGCGTGGGCGTGAGCGTCGTCCGGTGCGTGGACGGGAGGGCGGAAGAGGGAGAAGGGACGGGGCGCAACGCACCTCGACGTGCCGCTCGGCCTTTTCGTCGTCGACGAGCGCGCCGATGCACTTCATCAGGTCCGTCGAGTCCTGGTCGCGGTCGTGCACGATGCGCACGCCGCGCGAGGAGTAGTACGTGCGCACGTCGTCGCGCAGCGAGTCCAGGTCGCCCTTGATGAGGTCCGGCGTGTACCTGCAGGTGCGCGCGCGATCGAGCACGGTCGGCACGCGAGCACGAGTGCGGAGTCGCGAATTGGGCTTACAGGTGGCGGATGTCCTTGCCGCCGTGGTCGCGGAGCAAGTCATGGAGACGGTTTGCGCCGCCGTCGGCGCAGGCGTGCCAACGGGAGGCGTGCCAGACACGGTGGAGGAGCGCGAAGGAGAAGGGTTGGTTGAGGATGATGAGCGCGTTGCGGGCCTGGCGCAGCGGGTCGAGGAAAGAGACCTCCCAGGGGACGACGAGGAGCGCAACGGGGGCGGGAGTGGGGGCGGGAGGGGACTTGGAGGAGGTCGCCCTGGACACAGGCAGCGGCATTTGAGACGGGGGAGCTCGAAGGAGGCGGCCGGGTGGGCGAGGCGGAGGACGGGAGTCGGGAGAGGAGCCGGGCTCAGAGGCTGCGGCGCGGCGCGATCGCTTACGCCTGCTCAGCCGAGCGCGGGCACGTGCCCCTGCAGCGAGCGGGCCTCCGGTTGGGGTCCGGCGAGAGTGCGCGCATGTCCTCTTCCACCACGCCCATCATCCTCGCCTGTGCTCCTTCCTCTCCTGCCACCATCCCCGGCGAGCATGGATAGGCTCCACGACCACTTTCAGTCCTATTCATGGCACCAGGTGCGCTCCTTCCTGTCCTCCCCGTCCGCCACACTCACCTGCGCTCTCTCGTACGATCCAGTCCCACGACCAGGTCGGTCGCCTTTCGTCAGTTGTCGCCGGGTGCAGGTCGTACTTACGTCCACGCAGGCCACTGTATTATTATTGCTTCCCTATGAGACGACGGACGAAGATGTCGCGGTGCGCACGAACCGCTCCCACTCAACCTATCCTCGCTCACTGCGCACAGGTAACAATAGATGAAAAGTACCTCCTCGCTGGTGTCCGCGGGCAGCCCCCAGTAGTGAAGGTGCGTGCCCGTTCTTTTCTCCCCTGCATTCCATCTTCACAAGCATGGCCTACCCAGGGTCAACTGTATGGTCGCGTCGACACCTCTACGTCTGTTTGGCAGCTTGAGCCTCGGCCGTCCCGGCTCTCCGCCCGGGACCGCACAATCTCCACAACATCCACCGCGTCCACGCACTCGTCCTATGCACTCGTCTCCGAGCCCGAGATTTCGAGCAGTTTCGCAGCATCCCTCGCCGCCGGCCTCGTCTCAGGCTCTGATCTCGATGACGCCGTCCTGTCCTCCCCTGCCCTCTCCTCTCCTGTATCTTCCTCTGCAGATGAGCGTCTCGGCTCTGCTCCGGATACCCACCATCACCAGCGACACAGGTCAAGACCGTCGGTCTCGCCCCCCGCGCGGATTTCCCAAGGAGCAAGTCATATCGGTTCCTTCTCGTCCCTGGAATCGCTGCATACCGGCTCCGGGCGGCTTCTCACCCTCCACCTGGAGAAGGCGGATTCAATTATTTGGCCGTCTCTTGTCGTGGGTCCAGTACCGGAGAGCATCTCACCGCCCCCCGTCGGTATCTATCCTTGGAATGTGGACAACACAATAGAGCTCCAATACAACATGGACCCCACGAGCTTGGTGTTGATTGCGCTTGACTTGTATGACATTCGCAAGGCGAAGGAGGATGCGTTCGAGTACTTTGTGTGAGTAATTTCCATCCTGCGCGATTGACATCATTCCAACTCGCATCATAGTCGAGCCTGGCATCAAGCACAACTCCCGTCTGCCGCCATCCGGCTTGCCACACACTACCTACCCCTGCAAACCGTCGTTCCAGACGGGTCAGACGACCTCGCCGCACCTCCCTCACCCACTTCCTCCGACCTCACAACCCTCCCCGATCCCGGCAGACGGAGACGACGTCCCCAGGAAGCCGCGCCCCCTCCACCCCCACTATCCTCCATTCCGGGGATGCCGGAGTATTATCTCGCCCGCCTCGGGGGTGCTTCTGGTCTCGCGCAACTTTTCCTCGCCGCCGGCCTCCTTCACCTCGAGGGAACCGCGTCTTCTCTCCTCACCTCCTCCTACGCCGGGCTCTCCTCGCTCCGCACCTCCACCTTCGCCGTCTCAGGCCCCCCGCCCGCGCACTCCTCCGGAAGCGGCGCCGGTACGAGCGCGGATGGTGCAGACGTATGGCGCCGGGACCGCGACCGCGCCGCACAGTTCTTCGTGCGCGCCCGCGCGCTCCACCCTGCGCTCGACGTCCCGCTCCTCCCGACCGAACAGGACACCGACGCCGAGGGCGACGGCAGCGGGAGCGTCTCCGGGGTCGACGTCGAGGAGTCGCGCCGCGCGCGCTCGCCCCACCGGCGGCGCACGCGCGTGCTCCCCGAGGCGCGGCTGTCGATCCCAGCGATCGACGTCGCGCGCGGCGCGGGCGCAACTGCGCACGACCCGCTGCCGCCGCCGCTGAGGAACCGGAGGAAGCGCCGGGGGACGTACACGCGCGGGGGAGACGGGTACGAGGAGGAGGACGCGGACGCGGAGCTTTCGAGCTCGATGGTCGAGAGCGTGCACCGCGAGCCGGACATCGGCGCGGACGGCGAAGACAGCACGTGGTATCTCTACCTCCCCGGCTTGGTCGGCGCGGGGACGGCGCTGCTCGTCGTCGGCCTGTTGAGTCTGCAGAGTTGGCGGAAGAATCAAGGGTGAGGAGCAGGAGCAGCATGGGCGGACGGACGCTCGCCAGTAATGTATCGTTTCTTGCTCGCCCGCTGTGTATGTACTGCTGGGATGCGGACTGTCGGCCACGACTTGTTACGCCTCTTTACGAATGCTCAAAGAGATCTGGGCATGCTCCCTCGCGATAATGTTGTAATTCCTGAGAGAGCGCCGGAGTATCCGCATCATCGCAAGTTCTCCCGCGTGCGTCCGTTCTCGAGCTGCTACCGCCATGTCCTCGCCACCACCGTCGATAACCGTGCTCTACTTCGCGGCCGCGTCGACAGAGACGGGCCTGACCGAAGAAGAGGTCCCGCTTCCGATGGCTGGAGATGCGGCAAGTGCGCCACTTCGCTCTCAATGCCTCCCGCGATCTCCCGCTCGTTCTCATCCGCACCCCTCCCACAAACTTCCTCTCTCTCCGCATCCAGACGCGGCGTTCCCACTGAAGGACCTCGCCGCCCTGTTGGCCGCGCGGCACCCGGACACGAAGCTGGGCAGGGTGTTGGAGGGCAGCCAGTGGGCGGTCAACGAGGACATGGTGGACGATCCGGGGAGCGTCACGCTCCGCGGCGGGGAGGAGGTCGCGGTGATCTGTCCGGTGTCTGGCGGGTGAGCACTCGCTGGGCCTGAGGGAACGTGCGAACGGATCGCGCGAGTGGGGACGGAGTGGGCACCGTCGTATTCGCTGCTTGTACCGCTATCGTACATCTCTGCTTCAGCACCTTGATCTACGCTACGATGTGCAAGGCGCTCTTCGAACCCGCTGCCGCACCCCAAAGCCCCCCTTCCACCGACGACACCGCCAGAGCGCCGACATCGGACGGGAACAAGAGCGCGTTCGCCGCGCGCCGGCTCACGCCCTCGACGTTCCTCATCGTCGAGGTCGACGACGTCTTCGACGAGCACCCCTTCATCTACGCGAAGCGCGTCCCCGCCGCCCGCACCCTCGTCCTCCTCGACACCGGCTGCGGCGGGCGCACGCGCCGCCCCGACGTCGAGCTCACCCCCCTCCGCGTGTTCGTCGAGACCGCGCCCGTCGCCGACAACGGCGGGCGGCCGCTCAACGCGCGCGGGGCGTGGGCGTACGTCGTCGTCCTCAGCCACTGCCACTACGACCACATCCGTGCGTGCGCCCCGTGTCCGGCGTGGGAGGGCGTGTTAACATATGCTGACGCGGTGGGGGGATGACGGGCGATGCAGTCGGGGTGGACCAGTTCGCGCACGACTCGCCCGTGCTTGTGTCCGCGCACGACCCCACGTTCCTCTCGCCCGCGAACCTCCCCACGCACTCCCTCTGCGACAGCCTCGGCCTCGAGTCACCTTCCTTCACTCCGTCCCTCACCCCGGACCGCGCGCAGCTGGTGTCGAAGGACGGAGTGTCGCTCGGGCTGACGCTGCTCCACACCCCGGGCCACACGCCGGACGAACTTGCGCTGTGGGACGAGGGGGACGGGATGCTCTATGTCGGGGATACGCTGTACGAGGACGCGCACATCATCTTTCCGAACGAAGGAAGCATCGTGCAGTGGTTCGCGAGTGTGGATGGGTTGACGGCGATGCTTCAGAAGTCGGGGAGAGCAGAGACGGCGAAGATCAATTGCGGGCACAAGACGGCCATGGGGGACGCGATGGAGGTGTTGAGGACGACGAAGGCGTTCATGCGAGATGTCATTGATGGAAAGGAGAAGGTCAAAAACAAGATGACAAAGCGGGGCGAGGAACATGTGGAGTATGTGCAGGACGGGGGCAGGTATAGCTTGATATGCCCGAAAAGACTCGTGGAGGAGGCTAGAGTAGCATGTTTGTGATGTACTCAAGTCCCATGATATGGAGGTACTCACTTGTAGTGTCTCGAAGTTCTGTCACGTTCTCTTGTGCGACATACCCTGCAAGTTGAGGCCAGCCAAAAATGCGTCCGCTTCCGTGGATGACTTTCCATGAGAACTTGGGTTTCCTCGCATCCTGTCGGTTGTGACGGTGGCTTCAAGGGCGGCAAACGGATCGACAACCTTGGGCCCTCCAAGAGCAGGAACAGGGGAGGTGGTCTCGCTGGCCCTTGGTGCTGTAGAGTGCTCCACGGCGTCGAGTTCTGGGCCCTTCGTTCTTTTCTTCTTGTAGTTCTTGATCTCTTGTTTCCGCGCTTCTTTCGCTCGCTCCCGTTCCGCCTGACCACGCTTCCGCTTGGGACCGTCCGCGACCATTCCTTCGACTTCGCCTGGCTTGACAGTGATGGCACCGGTCGCCTCCCGATTCAAGTTGGTTTCCGCCCTACTATCAGCCATGCTTTGCAATGCCCGCTCGCGTTCATCCTTGTCGAGCGGTAGGTTGTACGCGCCCGCGCCTCTTGTCCGGACCTCGAGTGTACTGTCGTAGTAGTGCGCAGGAGACTTCTGGGACTCTGCAAGCTCGGTCTGTATGGCTTCACGCCTCTCTGCAGATGGCTCAAATGTCGGGAAGTGAGTAGCAGCGGCATATCCCCCTGATAGCGGGTAGTCAAGCAATGTCTCTCAGAAGCCAAGGGCAGGAAGAGCAGCCTACTTAGGACGTTCGGACTAGCAAACGGTGATGCCATGCTTCAGCCTCATATCATCTGCCAAGCGCAAAACATGTACTCACTCTTCGTCCTTGTCTTTCATCGTAGGAAGTATCAGACCCCTTCTCTCAAGCTCCGAGAGAGGTGCGTAGATATCCCGACCAAACTCGTCCTTGGTCTCGACCATTCGATCCTCTTCCTCTTCATCCCGCCTGTCGTCGTCCCCGTCGCTTTTTCCCGCCACAAAATCTTCGTGGTCGAGCTATAGGTGACATCATCCGTTGGCGATGCACGCGCATGTATGCGATTGGGGTACTCACGTCAAGCGCGCTCTCCGCGCGCTGCTTCTCCGACAACGTTGCCGAACCTCCTTCCTTGAGATCGTCGTAAATTTTCACTTTCTCCGTGAGCTTCGACTGCGCGGATTTGACGTTGTGCTGGTCGAGTTCTTCCTTCATCGCCAGGTCGAGGTCTCGGGCATTACGCGCTTGGACCCCCGGGTTCATCCTGCTCCACTCCGACAGCTGCTGCAAGCCCAGCAAATTGAGCCACAAATAAACACGGCGACAATAGAAGAGCATACCTTGTCCATCCGCTTCGTGCCCTTGGCCTTGGAGGTGCTTTGCCCGGCGGCCTTCTTGCGGGACAAGTCTTGGATTTCCGCCTCGACATGAGCTTTGAGATCCAAGAACGAAGATTCGCTCACCCCGGAGGCCTTCGCTCTATCTGTAGTGCGCCGCATCTTGACGTTAACGGAAGGCGGGAGGATGACGGATTCGGCGGGTTAAACGGAGATCGCTGGAACGAGATGGTGGTAGGTTGACAAGCTTAGCGGCGCCACCGCTCAGCGCGCTTGCCTCTGGCGGATAAACCGGCCCGGGACCGGGCCGCCTGCTCTCTTTTGAACCCGGGTCCGTACCCACCGGCGTGAGCAATCTAGTGTTCAAACGGTGAAGTTCATAGAATATGGGATGCCTAGGGGAGACTAAGAGAAGTTCGATCGTATGAAAACCGATCGAACCCGGTCCCGTAGCTTCGATCGGAATAAAAACAGGGATCGTAGAGCAGGATCAGACTAGAAGAGAGGGTGGATCGATGCTAGCCACCATTCGAAATGCCGAGGCGTACTGTGGTACCTCGTACTAAAATATTCAAGCCAACTCCAACTACCCTCTTCAATGTCTTCATTCGAGGCAGCCATCGGCGCGCAAGCGCTGCAGATACCCTAGGACGCATCGATGAAGTGTTGTTTTCCTTCGTTCGTGCTAAAAGAACAGAGTTGCTGTATGGAAAAGTTCCGGAGCAAGCCCCCATCCCTGCATCCAGCATATCGTTCCTTCCAGCCCTCCGCCGGCCGACGCCCCGATGCGGCTCTCACGCGCCGGGATGGAGCTTGCGCAATAGGTTTAGGCCATGGACGTGGACCCCGATCCCACTCACGGTTGCGGACGCGGCTGCGGTTACGAGTGGGCGGATGCGATCGCCCCCGCCGAATCACGCATGGGCGATCGCACGAGTGGTGCATCGTTGAGATTTGCTCGTGCACGATCGGGAATCGCATGAATGGGTTCGACGCGATCGAAGGTGGGGACCCTGAAAGCCTCCGGGGTTCTGATGCATGGTAGGTGGCCTCGGGTGGCGGTGACGGCGGGGGCGGGCGAGGGGATGAGCCGGGAGGTGCACGCTGAGGCTACGCTCCTGGACGCTTGACATATCTATCAAGCATGTCAGACATCGTATCCACACACACGTAACAACGAACACGTACGTCGCGTCGAGCTGGGTGATCTGCGGAAGCATCAGGATGATTTTCCTGCGATACGCAGCGCCTTCGGAGCCCTGCACCGGGTTCCCTTCCAAATATACTGTTTCCAGGGTCTCAATGTGCTTCAACTGGGGTTCTATGGCTTGTAGGGATGTGATTTTGTTGTTGTTCATCTATAGACCAATGGCGGTCAGCGAAGGGCATATACGAAAAATGATCGCGCTCACCCAGAGCTCTTCCAAACTCGATAGATGTGAGACATTCTCCAACACCTCAATGAAATTGTTGCCGATGTCCAAGGTTCGCAGTTTCATCTACCGGATCATGAGATGGGATAACGTCAATAAACTGCAGACAAACTCACTGTCTTTTCTAGTCCTTCTAGTCGTGCGATACCATTATGGCTCAGATAGAGCTCCTCCAACCCATATAGGTCCTGCAGCCCTTCGAGTTTGGTGATACGATTTGATTGCATCGACAAGATTTTGAGCTTCTTGAGCGCGCCAAGGTTCTACATCCTTTGTCAGCGCTGTGACACAGATAGAACGCAGGAACCTGTTACCTCTAGCACAGTGATCTTGTTCTTCCCCAACCACAGCTCTTCCAAATTGACCAGAGCATCCAGGTTCTCGATCCTCTGAGGATCATGCCGTAAGACTCGAGTGCTGAAGGATAGAAATGGACACTCACGCGAATGCGGTTTCCGCCCAACTCAAGACTCCTCAAGGTCGCAGCGAGACCACTCAGATTTGAAATATGCGAGATCTTGTTCTGAACGAAGTAGATTGTCTTCAAGGAGGAGAGGTGGTTCTCGAGCTCCTCGGGGACGGTTTTGAGCATGTTGAAGGAGAGGTCCAGAGACCTGAATGCACCTTCAATAGGTCCGCCCCACAGCGGCGTCGCATGACAAAAGGATCGTACTTACACGAGACTCTTGAGGGTGTTCAGCGCCGTCCCGACATGCTTGATCTTGTTGTCGTACAAGTCAAGGTCCTCCAGGGCCGTGAGCGCACCAAACACTTCCGAGTTGACATGCGTGATGAAGTTTTGTCTGAGGCAGAGTCGCTTGAGGTGGCCGCCAAAGCGAGGGAGCCCTAGCTTCTCGACGCTCGCAGAGTTCAGACGGGCATGGATGAGCTCAATGTCCTGAGTCCCGCTCGCTCAAGCATCGTCCAAAGAACCGCATGAGATCAGCCACACACCTCCGTGTTGTCAGGCAGGTCCTCCAGAATCTGGGTGTCGTCGATCTCCCCGGCCTCCTCCTCATTCTCGTCCTCTTCCCCACTCGACGTGCCACCGTCTGCGGGGTGCTGGACAACCTGCACCCGCGTGATCTTCGCGCTGCACACATGCGTGCGGTCAGTCGAGCGCCACAGACGACCACGATCGTGCGACCAAGACGGAGAGCACTCACTGCGTCCCCGCCGCAGGCACGGCGTCAGCGTCAGCGAGCGCGACGGTCTTCTCGGGCGCGGGTGCCACAGGAGTGTCAGCCATGGCGCAGGTCGCAGCAAGCAGGGTCGTGAAGCGTGAAGGCTCGAGGGGTGGGCTGAGGCTCAGGGTGCCGCCGCAGATGTAGTCGGCCACAAGATGAGTCGACCTCGACGCGCCCTAGGCCTGCAATCTGAGAGCGCCGGGCCGTTCGGCGCACGTGACTTTATTTCCCCCGTGCCCTTGACGCCGAGGAACTTGACGCCGAGGAACTTGACGCGAGTTTCCCTGAACTCCGAGTCGCGCCTTCCTCGCAAGGGCTCGACTTCCGCCCACCCGCGCTCCGACCCGCTCCTCCGAAATTCACTCGGAGCGCGTGTGCCAGTGCACGGAAGGGCAAGGGTGCACGGCGGAGCGCTTGGCCACCGAGCCGTTCACGCACGGCGACCACGACCGAGGCCCGCGGCGCGCGCGCACGCATGCACGCACGCACGTACCAACACTCGCATACCCGGAGTCCGGAGGGCATCGTATGGTACATACCCACCTAGCACGCATGACGCTCGGAGTGCGCCAGCGGACGCCGACCCGGAGCATACTTGCATCTATACGCGTCTCGCCCGCCGTCACTTGTGCCGCCACCGCAGCGGCCCCCAGCACTGTGCGCCCTTGATTCGAATGTCATGTGTGTGTAGAGACGCGCGACCCCTGCAGGACGTCATCGTCGCACGCACACGATATTGCATTTGCTGGCTGCACAAGTCCGACGCAGCGCGCGCGCGCGCGGCGCGGTGAAAGGTCGCGACGTCGACGCGAGCGATACAGGGCCCGACAGAGCCCGAACATGCGTCTCCGTGTGATTGCCAACAACGACTGTCTAGACTCTATCACAATCTCCCCGGGCCCCCTTCCGTAAGTACACTAGGCCGCTGTCGATATGCTGAGAAGAACGCGGACGTCGCCTCGCCTGCATGCCCCGCGGCCGGTACGAGACAGCGCCACGCTCCAGCCGGGATCGCATCGCTCCGCGCCACCCAACCCTCGGCCACCCTTGGCCTTCCCCGCGCGCGCGCGGGGAAGGCTTGATTGACCGCGCTCGCGCCCTGGGCGGCGGTGTCGGGCATTCGGGCGTCGGATGCCGTAAGGTGTGGACCGGTGTGCATGAAGCGACGAGCGTCGCACACAGAGCCCTCGAGGGACCTACAAGATCGTCGCTGCCCGAGCCACTTCGACAGCGGGGGAAGATGTGGGACCCGGACCCTCCCACGAGCTCCGCAGCGGGCGAAGGGATTCGCGACTTCTGAAGGCGATACCGAGCGCGCGGGCGCGCGGAGGGGAGCGTCTAGGGAGGTGTTCGTGAGTTCTGAAGACGAGAAGGCGCTCGCGAGACTAGTCAGGGACCGGAGCAGAGACAATATCCATCATTGAGACGATATTACAATAGAGTACGAACATGCAGACGGACGATATGTGTTCCTCCAGGAAGATGGCGAAGTCGGGATGCGAGGGAAGTGGGGGAGGGGATGTGAGACGCGGCGAAAGGTAGGAAGGAGATAAATATCGTCAAACATGGGGCGCACGACACGTCGTGCCCGCTGCGGGGGCGCTCCTCGCTGCAAGCAAGAAGCTCCGCTTCGAGCATGCGGGAGACACGTGAAACCAACCCGGTGAAGGGACGAAGGTCCCGTGTATCGTAATTGTCACCATCATCTCCGAAACGGTGGACAGGCGAGAAAGAGAAAAGGGGGGAGGATGTGTGGAGAAAAGACCGGCGCGGCGCTGGGGGCGGCGGGGGAGCAGTGTGGACGTGCATGGGAGGCGGCAGAGCGTCTAGAACGGCGCGTCGTGCGGCAAGTAAGCCTTTCCCATGCGGTACGCTTGCTCATGGCCGAGCGATGCTTGGGCCATCAACAGATGGTCTTGGTCGCGCTCGTGCCGCTTGTCGCGCTCGTAAGAGGCGGCGGTAAGGCCGGCGCTGAGCGGCGAGTTCGAGGCAGGAGAGGAGGGTGAGACCATGGGGGAAAGCCGGTGATGGAAAGACATGAGCGTGTCGAGGCGCGCAGGTGGCATGTGGTGGCCCGAGTGGCCGTGCGCGGAGACGTGGGGGTGTGGAGCGGATTGAGCAAGGTGGTGGGAGGGTGGGCCAGGGAGATGGTAGTATTGGTTGGCCGAAGGATGGCCGCCGTAGCTGCCCGCCCGCGGGTCGGTTGCCATGGACGAAGGGTAGTTGACGGACTGGTTCTGGGCATAGTGCAGACCGGCGGATGGGGGCGAGGGCGAAGGCGTCATGCCACTGCCTTCGAAGCTCGGGGCGTGGGAGAAGCTGTCGTTCCCTGAGCCGGAGCCTGCTGAGGAGGTCGATAGGAAGGACCCCTCCTCAAAGAAGCTGCCTCGACGCATGCCCGGATATGAAGCACTGACAGGAGACGCCGAGGGCGATGGATCGGCCTTGGAGGACAGCGTGCTCATCGCGCGGTCCTTGCGGCGGCGTTGGCTGCCTCCTTCCTTTTTGGCGCGGGACCTGGCGAAGCGAAGCCCGCACCTGGAGGTAACGGACCAGGTTAGCAGCTGCGATGGATGAAGATGAGATAGCGGGAGCGTGCACGTACGCGTTGCAGAGGTCCTTCTTCCCGCTCGGCCCTTTCCGCCACTCCGGACTATGGGTCGCCTTGCAGCTCGCGCACTTGGTGATGCCGACGGGAGGGTTTCCCGACGTGCGCCCACCGTTGCTGTACTGATCCCGGTTGTTCCGCCGACCGGACCTTGGGGCAGGGACGAGGTCGCTCGGGGGAGACGGTGGCTGTTGCTCGTCCACATCCGAAGGTCCCGACGTCGGATACATCCCTCCCGGGCTCGGCGCGGAAGGGTCGATGGGCGAGACAGGAGAGCCGGAGTCGATGTACGACGACTGGGATGCCCATTGTTGATGCGTTTGCTGGGAAGGCGCGGCGGTGGAGTACGACGAGGAGCGGATGCTGCTGACGGGGGCGCCGTTCGGAACAGAGCTCGGGCCCCAGTGAGCGTACTGGTTGCCGGGCTCCATGTTCATCCAGGGGTTGGGGGGGTAGGAGGAGGCCATTGGTGACTGAGGGTGGGAGCTGTAGGGGTAAGGAAGTGAGGAGACGTGAGTGTTCTGAGGGACGTTTTGAGGATGGGCCTCGTAGTACTGAGCGCCTCCTTGTGGCGCGTAACTAGTCGAGTGGTAGCCAGATTGGTGCAACCCGCTATTTCCCGCAACGCCATTGCGGGGAAATGAACTTGCTTTGTGGCACGCGAAGATAATGGCGCCTGAGGCAGTACAGAGTGAGCAAGGGTCGGCGCCGGCGAGAGGCAACGAGGCGCGTACCATGAGGGATGAATACACTCTCCACCTCTCGTTTGTCACCCGATGAGAGCTCCATGACCTGAGATGACTTGTAGCGCCGGGTACAGCTTGTTCTAGCGTCAGTTTCGGAGCTGTGGATCTGCACTCCTTCCGCCAAGCGCGCGAAGTCCTTCGACGCAGTCTCGCCCGGGCGCTCCTGAGGCCAACTCAAACACAGAGACCGGTCGGGTGAGTTTGAGAGGATTTGAAAAACGCGGGTGAGAGTCGAGGGTTGGGGTAAGGACGTCTGCAACCGACTGAATAGGAGCTGGATTTGGCTCATGTCGACGTTCGGAGTGCCGCACCAGTTGGTCCAACCGGTCTTGTGGTGCTCGTCGTTGTCGCGCGGAGTGAGGTCGACGGCGGCATGGATGAAACAAAGAACAAGGCCGTCTGCGGCGTAGTTGATGACGATGTCAACGGCCATGTAGTTTTGGTCTACGGCGATCTTCTCGGCGTCCAGCCAGTCCGGACCCGGGCCTGTGTACCCTAGCTGCCTGCGGACCCGTGAGAGCCGGGAATAGCGTACTCTATGCGCGTCGTGTCAGCACCGGCGGCTAGCGGAGCGCATGTATGCTCCGAGATAAAGACGAGACTCACCGAGTCACACTACCATGCAAGGTCCTCTCCTCCAAAACAGAACCGAGATCGAGCTTGGCTGAGGCTTGTTCGTCGGGGTGGACATAAGTGAGAAGAGACTTGCCCACGAGCAGGTCGGCCTGCTCTCCTAAGTGGGAAGCGAGGACGGGGTCGAGGTAGAGGAAGACGAGGTCGGGGTTGAGGAGACACCAGTCTGCGAGGATCACGGAGGTGAGTGGGTGATGGAGGAGAGCACGGAGGCAAGGTTCGATCGATGAACGATCGCGGGGGGAAGTACTCACAGCAGCGCGTTTCGCCGACCTTCGGCAAAGCGGTTTGGCGATCGGTGTTCTGAGTAGGCGGAGGAGGATTAGATACCATTGAGCCGGAGGGGAAGGGAGGGTCTTCGAAGGCGAGGGGATGGACCGGGAGACGCGAAGGCGGGGGTGGGTGGCCAGACGGGTGCTGAGGGAGGTCCTGGGAGGCTAGCGGTTCGTAGGGCCGGTGCGAGGAGGCCAAGAAGCTCATAGCTGAAGGATAAGGTAGACTAGCTGGCTGGTAAGATAGAGAGTGGTGGTTAGGCAATAGGGTAAGGTAGACCTGGACGAGGAGGAGGGCGGGGACGATCCTGATGGATCGTGGTTAAGGAGCGGGTGGCAGCTGGAAGGACGCGGTCCCAGCTGAGAAGAGGGGCAGACAGGGGCGCCTGCGCGGGTTCGGGCACCTGCCCCTGCAGCGTTGGTCAAGGTTCGACACCGCCCATTTGGCGCTCGCCCGCTCACCGTCGCGTAGACTCGGCCGGACTCGATCACGAAGGCTATCTGCCCCAGCCGCGACCGTCCCCCGCGCGCTGCCCGCCCCAAACGGCCCCCGCCGCGACCTGCGCGACTGCTGCGACCCGCGCGCGGTGCGCCCCCCAGCCCCGCGCCGCCCCCGCCCCGGACAGGCACCCATCTGGCTAGCCCCCTCCCGCCAATTTGATCTCATTTGCGGAGACCCGGACATGCGTCCGCCACCCGCTGCCGCCGCGAGGCCCCCGCCCCACCACCTGCACGCCCGCACCGCGCGCGGTGCTCGCGCAGGGCTTGTGCTTGCCCCCGGGGCGGCCTCGCTCGCCGCCCGCCGCACGCAGTCGGGCGAGTGCGCCGATCCGGGAAACGCGCCCGTCGAGGACGTGGAATCGGCGGACGTGATCTCAGCCGGCGGCTACGGCGCTAGTCGGGGTTCGTCCGCAGATCCACTCCGATCGCAGATCCGCTTCTTCAGATCCATCACGAGCCTCCCCGCTCGCCCGCCCCGCCTCCCCCGACACCTGCCCACCCTCGCCTGCTGGGCGCTGGAGCCTCGCACGCATGCCGGGGAGCGTCGGGCTGACGGCCATGCCACGGCTGGGCGCGGAGGCCAGCGAGCATATTTCGCATGTTCCCCAAAAAGGCGTCGAAAATTGAACGTGCAATGGAGCGTCCCAGTCCCGTTCCGGCACGACACCCATAATTTTAGCCTTAGGAGGCAATGGCCTGTTTCCTTGCGCACCCGTACCGATATGGGCCCCGCCGAACATGCCATGCCTACGCCCACCGCTCGACATGCACAGGCATGCACAAACGAGCATTCCGACTGCAAGGCACCTCCGAGCCGACATCACCATCGCCAATTTAAAAATACTGGCCACGTGGGATGATCGTTCTTTGCGGGCGCCCGCCTGGGCAGGCGCTTGAAACTTGCTCAGGTCGTCCACCATGCCTGTCCCAACTGTCGTCCAGCATGACAAAAACATCTGGGTCGCTGCTGGCGACGGCGATATAGAGCGCGTAAGGGTATGTCGACCTTCCAGCCGCCCTGCGCATCTATCACAGACCCCATAACCAAGCACATCCTCCCAGGAACTGATAGAGACACAGTGTTCGTAAGATCGGCGCCGACGCGCCTCGCAGATGTTGAGGACTTTCACAGCGACGTCTCCCAATGTTCCCGATCAAAATACCTACACTCCCATGTGAGCACCGATCCCATCTGCACTTGCACTCATCGATAGAGGCTCGTGAATACAGGCATGCTGCTGCTTCATACGGACATCTTGATGTCTTGGAATACTTGATCGCCCACGGTAATTCAAGCATTCTGCAGTTTAACCCGGCTCACAAACCACGCAGGTGGTGACGTGAACGTCACCGACGAGGATGGCGATACGCCTCTGTATGCCGTTGAAAGTGTTGAAACGGCACGCTTTCTTGTCGAACGCGGTGCCACAGCGAATCACCAGAATGCGGAAGGCGTGTCGGTATGCGGGTTGCCACTGGTCCACAGTCATTGCGGTTGCTCATCAGATCCCCGGCAACCCAAACATAGCCTGCGCAGTACCTCGAGGAAGAAGAGTTCCCTGCGGTGGCCGCATATCTGAGAAGCGTTGAGAACACAGCCGCTGGGGGCGGTACTGCGCCGCCTCCAGCGGAGATACACGAGCAGCCTTCGCAACACGCACAAAACGCGGCTTCGGAGAACCTTACATCGTCCCTGTTACATTCCGTACGGTCCGTCATGGAGCGCGCAGAAGCGGAGGGTAGAGAAGTCCCAGAGGACGAGCTGCGTCAGATCGTCGGCCGCGCGGTTATCGAGGGCGTCATGACTGGGTATGGGATGCGTGCGGATGCTGCGGGTTCGCAGGACGGGTCTGAGCAGAGCGGCGGGGATGGCGTGAAGAGGCCACGCACTGAAGGCGGGTGAAGGCGCAGCCTGCCGTGGGCGCTCCGGGTGTGGACTTTGTTGTATGAGCAATTGAGCTTGCTGGTAAACACTTGTAGCAGTACATGGACGCGTTGTGCTGAAAATTTCGAGTCTCTTGTGCGTCATGAATCGGCCTCTTGGTCTCTGCGTGTGCATACTCATGGTGTCCGAGATGATGTGGGGCGTTACAAGTATATCGGCTACGCTGCCAAGCGTGTCTGTTCCGTCATCCGGAGCGAACTTCACGAATATCAATAAGGACTCCTTGAAGAAGTTGATCACTCATACGAGCGTCTATCCAGGGCGATAAGATTCCAGCCACGGCGCCTAGAGTGCGACGTGCGAATACCGCGTCGCGAGTTCTTGGAGTTGCCCAGGACGGGCTTTTCACTCCTACTCTCTTGTATGCACCCCGATTCATGGTGTAGCTCCCCGGTCTGCCCCCCATACTATGCCCTCCTTCTGCAGTCACTACGCCTTGGAAGATCTCGCCCTCATATCGCGTCGCGACGACCTGGGAGAAGACACCCCGGTCCTACGCGCTGCGTCCGATGCACGTTCGGCGGGGTACGAGACCATCTGCGTTCCCCTCGCGAACGACAAGTGGAAAACGCGATGGAGAGAGCTGTGCCTTCTGAACCTCACCCAGGACCAGGAAACGCTGAACACGACGGAGCAGCGTGCGGAGGCGTGGAGATCCAAACCCGCGTTCTTCCGGGACGAGCTCACCATCTCTCGGCTTGGTGCGTGTTCTCCTTCACCGTACGGTGCGGCACGACGTCCTTATGCTCCGACAGACGAAGCTGAATCTGTGATCCCCCTCATCTCGGAGTGGCTCGAGCTCGATGCCTCGGACGAATGGGTTCGGCACGACGCCGAGATTGTGAGTACACCCTCCGTCCCGTCTGCGAACCCACTCCTTCGTCCCGCTTCCCGCTTGCGGCCCCCACATCCCCGCTCTGTGCCCCCGCGCTCCGCACCTCGCACCCCCTGACCCGCCTCGCTCCCCACACAGGCTCTCCAGCAAGAAATCGCGTTCGCCTCGTACCTGAATGCGCAATGTGTCATCCTCCCCCCTCCCAACAACCGCGCCCAAGTCGGCTCGTATGCACGGGCTGTTAACGCGTGTCTCAGCTCCGTTCAGTTCATGGAGTTCGCTATTCGGGTGCCTATCTACGACGCGGTCACCGTGATGCAGCAGTCGCAGTCTCAGGTGCCGTCTCGCGCCGCATCCCCCGCACCTTCTCCCATCGACCGCGACCGCGACCGCGACCGCCCGCCGAGCTCGCGCTTCTCTGTCTCCTCGAGCGAGTCCGTGGGCGGCCCATCGGGAGGCGTGCGTGCGGATACTCTGGGACCCGAGAGCAACATGACGACGTGGGAGATGTGGGACACGATCCGCACGATCTGCGGGTACAACCCGCGCCTGACGCTCGGTGAGTATGCACCTTTGTTTTCACCCACATGCGGTGACGGGGTCGCTCACGAGGCCACCTGCGCATGCGCCGTCCTGCGGGAACGTTAGCGCTCGACCTGACGCCGCCATTACCGCTCTCCTCGACGGTACTCGACCAATGGCTCGCCGAGCCGGTCCGCTACCTCTGGCTGCCGGCAGGAACGTTCATCGCAAACGCGAAGGGGTACCCCGTGTTGCCCAAGGGCACGCAATCGTTCATTCGGGACATCATGAAGGTGCGTACACAGTAAGGGCGGCATGTGACACCCCAGTCGCAGGCTGCCGCTCGGTGCGCTCGTCTCTGCTGATGACCGTCGGCTGACTCGTGCCGTCGCAGCTCGCGCCAAACGTAATTTTGTCGGGGACCAAGGCGAAGAAGCACCCCCGGGGAGGCGATGTTGCGTATACGCAGTATGTGAAGCACCTCGAAAAAACGAGCCCATCCGTCAAAGCGGCGCAGACCGCGGGCACCGTGGAGAATTTCGCGCAGGGATATCAAGACTACCTCCAGGCACCGTTGCAGGTGCGTCGTGTGACTTGTGCAAGCTTCGCGGGAGGGCGTTCATACATTCAGCATGCGTGTTCCAGCCATTAATGGACAATCTGCAAAGCATTACGTACCAGACCTTCGAGCAAGACCCCATCAAGTATCGAAATTACGAAGAGGTGAGTCATGAACTGAGTTCTGTCCTCGGCTGCTTTTAATCGTCCACCGCCTAGGCAATCTTCTTCGCCTTGAAGGAATGGGAGAAGCCCGGTCGGATGTAGGTGCTATCGCGGTGATTGGCTTGCTTTGAGCCTAATTGAGTGCTGCTGGCAGTACGCTGTGTGTTGCTGGTGCGGGACGTGGGCCGCTGGTCGCACGTGCCCTCAACGCCGTCGAACGCGCCAAGCGCGAGGTGTTCATATATGCGGTCGAGAAGAACCCTAACGCATACGTCACGTACGTGGGTGGCTGGTAGTCCTGCTTTTAGACAGCTGCTGATCATTATTCGATTTAGACTACAGGAGCGCCAGCGACTAGAATGGGGCGAAGAGAAGGTGCGGTTATTGTACGGCGACATGCGCTCGCTTGAGATTCCAGAGCAAGTGGACATTCTCGTGAGCGAGTTGCTGGGTTCGTTCGGCGACAACGAGCTCAGCCCAGAATGTCTAGACGGGGCACAGAGGTTTTTGAAGCGTGAGTTTATGTTGCCAATTCGGTACCCAGTTTACACGACTCATGGCCGCTCTTTTTAGCGGACGGCATTTCCATACCTGCGTCATATACCGCGTACCTTGCCCCTCTCTCGTCGTCAAAGCTTTTCAACGAGACGAAGGCGAGCAAAGATACCCAAAAAGGAGCCGAGACGCCCTACGTGGTCATGCTCCACGCCATCAACATCCTGAGCGACAGCGGGGCGGGCATAAGTGGATCCTGTGGACCTCGTATACAAGAATGTTGGGAGTTCGAACACCCTAGACGAGACGCGGTCGTCACGGAACAAGGCATGCGATCCTTTCGAGGAGGATGTTTGCATTTATTGACAGAGCGGTACGCTAGGACTCCCATTAACGAACAGTCACAACGTCCGCTCAGCAAAGCTCACGTTCCATATACCCCATGCCGGCGTTCTGCACGGGTTTGCGGGTTACTTCGAAGCCGTGCTGTACGGGAACATCGGGCTGAGCATTCACCCCGAGCGTATGGGTATAATTTCGAAGGACATGCTCAGCTGGTTCCCGCTTTTCTTCCCGCTACAGGTACGCATGAGCCCTGTCCACATGCACTCTGACCGACCGCGCCACCCGCAGGACCCCCTATACGTGCCGGCCGACTGCGAGTTGACGGTGTCCCTCTGGCGCCTAACAGACAAACGCAAAGTCTGGTACGAGTGGTCCGCGGAGGCATTTCTCCCGGTACCAAGCTCGTCTGTATCCTCGCCTATATGGCGCGACACGTTATCGCCCATCGCACCGCACTCACCCGACGCCAGCGCGTTCCTCAGCCCGCTCAGCTCCTCGGGAGGCTTCGGGGGTACGCCAACGATCGTAACGAGCCCTCTGCTGGACGTGCCGCACCTCACCCTCGCGGTGCCCGAGCCGGGTTCGTTCTCGTCGATGTCGCTGCCGGACGCCGCGGGCCGGGAAGGCGTGAGTCTGGTGAAGATCAGCCAGACGGCGCTGCACAACCCGGGGGGCAGGAGCAGCTGGATCGGGCTGTAGCTGTAGGGCGACGAGACGTGCTGTACTCTTGGTTAACGAAAACTGTATCGATGGCAACAACTGGGCTCTTCTGCTTTCACGAGTCACGAGAGGGCTTGGGGCCTGCCGTTCCTCGGCCGAACGACGCCAAAGACGTCGCTGTCCTGCTGGTGATTGGTCCTTCGCTTTCTTCACAGATACTTCACGTCGAGTCTCAACGGCTATGTTCGACTTTCTTCCTCTCATCCCCTTCTCTTCCTCTTCCCTCCAACACTTGAACCCATAACGTTGACTTCGCGCTCCCCTTCCTTCCATCAAACTCATATCATGCATTTCATCACTGCAGTTACGGTCGTCGCCGCCCTCGCCGCGCACGTCGTCCTGGGACAACCTTTGACGGTCAACACGCTGTACGTAGCCCAAGTCTTGCCTTCTTTGCGCAGACGCTGACAAGAAACTTGGACAGTTCCGGGGCTGTTCAGTGCGGTACGTGGAGTGCCTGGAGTATGGACGGTCGAGTACGGTCTTGACGACCTCCCTTCCCTGCAGAGCCTGTTCAGTTCACATGGGCAGGCGGGGCGCCGCCGTACTTTCTGGCTCTGAACCCAGGTGCGCATCTTCTACCGAATCCCACGCAACGCCGTCGCTCATCACTTCGTATCATGTAGCGGGACAAGCAAATGCGCCAGCAGTGAGTCCTGACACGCATCCCTCCTGTCTGATCGAAATTGACGATGGCTCGTTTCCCCACACCAGCTCAAACAGTTCCCGGTGCAGAACGGACAGAGCATGACCTGGATCGTGGACATGGCCAGCGGGAGCTCATTGTGAGTATATTATCACTCGCATATAGTCGGCTGTCCCTCAGCGCGCTGACGATTCTCTCGCGGCAGTTCGACGGTGTTGAAGGATAGTACTGGAGCGCAAGCGTTCTCGGACATCGTCACGATTCAGCCCAACTCAGATGACAGGTTCGTTTTTGATGTCATAATTCTTGTACACTCCTGCTGATGTAAAATGATGCGTAGTTGCCTCCACGGGGGTCAAACCGCGTCCGCACCCATGTCTCAAAACTCTGGCTCCGCTGGGTCAATTGCAGCGACCACGCCTGCTCCTACTCCCTCCAACAACGGTGCAGCTGCCGGACAGAAGTGAGTCCCTCGCTTGCAACTCCTTCACCGTGCTCAACCTCGTTCCGAACCCAGGGCCGTCACCTCGTCGACATCCGGCACTACGGCGTTGTCCTCTGGGACGTCCGCGCCGAGCGGGTCCGCCACGCGTACGGCGCTCACCACGAGCAGCAATGCAGCGAGCAACCAGGCATATTCTGGAGCGATTGGGATCGCCGGTCTGCTCGGGCTCGCGGGCGCGGCGCTCCTTGGTTGAGCTTGGAGAGAGGGATGAGGAGCGATCATCACGACTGGACTGGCGCGATGGCGCGCGCATACTCTCACAGCCTACCCGCCCACATCGATAACTTACCTGCACTGCGACGGTGCCCGCTCATACCTAATCTGTACTTGCATTTCTGCCGCGAGGCTTGCCGGAATGCGTAAAACTAGACTTGGACGGCGGTGTGGTCGGGACTGAAGCAGGCAAGGCACGCCGGCGCGTCGGCACACGCGGGAATGTGGCCGCAACCTGCCGGATTGGGAGGGCCGCGATACGGTCACGTGGTCTGCGCGTCGGGGAGAGGCGAATTGGAAATGGATCGAGATCGGGCAGAGGAAGAAAAGGCGGATTGTCGCTGGCTGCTGTTAGCTCTCTCGACGAGCGGCGCGTGAGCACGTCCGTCATCACTGCACTCGGTCCCATCGCCCATCTCCCGCCCCCGGTCCCGCTTATCGCCCGCCCGTCCCCTCCCTCCCCCTTTGACGAACCCGCCCACGACCCCCCTTGTTCTCATGTCTGTCGTTGTCGAGGAGCCAGCGCACCCCGTTGCGGCCTTCACGGAGCCCGCTGCGCCCGTTTTGGACGCGGCTGTGGCCAAGGAATTCGCCGCAGGAGAGCTCTCCGCCGTGCCGGAGATCAGCCCGAAGATGGACGGCGCGAACGGGCACGCCGTCACGGACGCGGTGGAGGATAAAGAGGTGGATGGCGCGGCCGCGGACAAGGACGACGCCGCTCCGGCGGAGAACGGCCATGCGATAGTGCTCGAGGCCGAGCCTGAGGTGCGTATATGCGTTTTGCGTGTGCTTGCGGGCGGAGTTTGACGTATGCGTATGCGTTTGTGCAGGTCTCGGTCGAGGTGCAGGCCGCGCCCGAGCTCGAGGAGGCCACTGAGACCACTGCGGCCCCTGCTGCTGATGCCAACGCCGTTGCCCCTGCTCCGGAGGAGCCCGCCATTGGTGCGTTTGCCTGCAGTGTGCTACAGGAGAGTTGTGACGCTGATGTGTGTTCATTGTATGCGCATGTACGTGTGCTACTGTAGAAGCGAGCCTCGAGCCCGTAGCCGAGCCGATTCCTGCTGCCGTTGAGGCCACGGAATCGACGGAGGCCCTCAAGGACGCTGTCGTCGCACCCGAAGCCAAGCCAATCCCCGCCACGGAGACCCCCGCCCCCGCCCCTGCCCCCGAGACCGTCGAGGTCGCTCCCGAACCCGCCGAAGCCGCTCCCGAGCCCGTCGAGGCCGCTCCCGTCGTCGAAGAGGCGGTCGAGCAACCCGTCGAGGAAGAGACTCCCGTTGAGACGACGCATGCTGCGGTGCCTGAGAAGCCCGAAACCGTGAACGACGCAACGGCCTCTGACGCGCAAGAAGGTTCCGCGCCCGAGGTCCAGGCCGAGATTACGAGCGCGCTGACCACGGACGCTGAAGCTACCACTGGCACGGAAGACGCGGCGCCTGAAGCCCCCGTGGTGGAAGAGGACGCGGCGGCGGCAGAAGAGCCGGCGCCCGCTATCGAGGAGGCGCGCGCTGACCCTGCACCCGCGGTGGAGGAAGACAAGGCTGACGAACCGCTCGAGGTTGTGGAAGAGGCCGCGCTGGCTGTTACGGAGCCGGTGGCGGAAGAAGTTGCTGCTCCTGCTGAGGTCGAAGTCGAGGTGCCAGCGGTCGAGGAAACTCCGGCGCCGTTCGAGGAGGTCGCGGTGGTCGAAGAAGCCTCGGAGGAGGAGCCAGCCGTCGCTGCTCCTGTTGAAGAGACTCCTGCGCCTGTCGACGAGGCCGTTGCGGTCGTCGAAGAGTCCGCTGCTGTCGAGGAGGCTGCTATCGAGGAGGCTGCTGTCGAGGAGACTCCTGCGCCCGCCGATGAAGCCCCAGTAGTTCCTGAAGAGGAAGCAGGTCCCGCTTCAGACCTTGTTCAAGAGACTGTCCCTGTGTCGGAGCCGGTCCAGGAAGAAGCTGTCGTCGCCGAGACTCAAGTCGGGGATCTTACTGCGGAAGAAGAGGCTCCTGTCCCTGCGGAGGACGTCGTTCTCACGGAGGAGGTTGATGCTGAGCCTGCCACCGAGGAGGTGCAGCCTACCGAGCAAGTCGCCGTAGTCGAAGAAGCGGTAGCCGTGGAGGCCGAGGAGCCAGCGTCCGCTGTCATCGAGGAATCTCCCGTCGTCGAGGACCCTGTCGTTGAAGAGACTCCAGCACCCGCAGAACCCGTTGACGAAGGGACTTCTGTAATCGAGGAGCCTACAGTTGAAGAGACCCCTGCACCCGAGGTCTCTGCACCAGCCGAGCCCGAAGTGACTGTCGAAGCTACCCTCGAAGAGGCGGTCCCCGAGCCTATCGAGGAGACCATCGCTGTCGAAGACACACAAGGCGAGCTTGTCGTGGAGACTGCCCCCGAGGATCCAGAACCCGCTCCAATTGCCGAGGTCGTCGAAACTTCCACAGTGGAGGAAATCACTGAAACACCGGCGGCGGTGGAAGAGGCCCCTGAGCCCGAGATCGTTCCCGAAGTCGTACTGGAGCAGGTGATCGCTGCCATCCCCGCACCTGAGGAACCAATCGAGGCGGTCGTTGTGGAAGAAACCGTTGAGTCCGCACCCGAAGCAATCGCGGTCGATGTGGAGGTTGCCCCTGTTGTCGACGCTCTTGACAAGACGCTCGAGCCTGAGCCTGAGACCGAGGCTGCCCCTGTCGAGGCGGAAGTCTCCGAGGCTCCTGTTGTGGAGGAAACTACGCCTGTCGAGGAGCCCAGCGTCCCCGTGGTCGAAGAGGAAGAGGCTGCCGAAGAGGTCAAGGTCGTCGAGGTGGAAGAAACCCCTGCCCCAGAGCCGGAGCCGGTCCCCGCCACCGATGTCGCTGTCGGGGAACCTATCGTGGAGAGCACCGACAATGCGATCGACGAGACCCCCGTCGTCGAGGCCGCCCCGATCGAACCCGCGGTAGTTCTAGAGGAGGCCGACATCGAGGCTCCGATCACCGTTCCCGTCGTCGCGATCGATGCCGCCGAGGACGAACCCGTGCCGGTGGAAGAGGTGGAACCTGTTGTCGCGCCGTCCAGCCGGAGTCCCAGCCCGAGCCCTTCTCTTCAGGAGCGTCCCAAGTCTCCCTGGACCCCGTCCTACAGCGTGACCAGCCAGGGTCCTGGCGTCGATGCCGCCGCGGAGGAGCAGATTGAGGAACTCGAGCAGGTGCCGCCAACGACGGAAGAGGAGCAGCCAGCTATCCCGGTACTCGAAGTGACCACCGAGGTATGTTTTAGTCGTTGCTGAACTATGAATGCGTACTGATGTTCCATTCTTGCAGCCTTCGGAGACCGCTGAGGAGCCCGCCCCCACGCCCGCTGAGGTAGACCGTCCCAAGTCCCCATCGACCTGGGTGCCATCGTACTCGGTTAGCTCGCAAGGTGCCAGCCCCATCCACACTCCCGCTGTGCGCGCGGTCGAGATTCCTGAGGAAGTTGTGCCCGAGCCAGAGACCCCTGCCGTCGAGGCGGAACCGGAGCCTGTCACTGAGGCGATCGAGGTCGTCGTCGAAGCCGCTCCCGAAGCTGTTGTTGACATTGTTCCCGAGGTCATTGTCGAGGAGGTCGTGGACGAGCCAGAACAGCCGGTTTCTATCGCCGAAGTTCCCGCAGAGGTTGCGCCTGTCGAGGTTCCTGAAGTCGTCGTGGATGATGTTGTGGAGGAGTCTCTTGCCCTCGAGTCTTTCATCTCTAAGGAAGAGACCGTCGCCCCCGAGGTAGGTCGTCCATTCCATTATCGAGTATGCTTTCTGATAGTTGGTTCTTTTCAGCCCGCTGAGGAGCCCAAGGTGGCACACCACTGGGTCCCATCCTACTCCGTGAGCTCCCAGGGTGCAAGCCCCCTCCACATGCCTCAACAGACCGATGATACGGACGTCGCGGAGATCACCCTCCCAGAACCTGCTGTCGAGGTGGAAGTCCCCCGCGAACCTTCACCCGTCCCCGCTGTGGTTGTAGAAGAGGAAATCGTCGTTCCCGAGCCCGAGCCCGCGCCCGAGCCGGTTGCTGTCCTCGCCGAAGACGTCCCCAAGGAGACTGTTGAGGCGGTCGCCACGCCGGTCATTGTCACGGAGATCCTGGATGAGGTCACCGCGCCAGCGCCAGCACCTGTTTCCCAGCCCGCGTCTAGGCCCCTCACGCCCGTCGACCGTCCCAAGTCACCGTGGACGCCGTCCTACTCGGTTACCCTGCAGGGCAACAGGCCGATCGCAAGCCCCGTTCCGCCAAAGAAGGAGCTCGAGGAGGAGGAGCCCGACCTTGCTCCCGTGTCCGAGATCGCACCGGCAGCTGAACCGGAGCAGCCATCGATCGTTGTTGAGGAGTTCACTGCACCCGTTGAACCCGTACCCGAGCCTGTTGTTGAGGCAGCGAACGGCCATGCCCCCGGGGAGACCCCGTCGAGGCCTTGGACCCCGTCGTACTCTGTAACAAGACAAGGACCCGGATCGGACGTCGGCACCGACGAGCCTGCTCCGGTCGTTGAGGAGGAGGTCGCGGAACCTACGACTATTGTCGAAGAGGCCGCGCCTGCGACCAATGGCAACGGCGTCAGCTTCCCAAGCACCGAGAGTGCCGTCAAGTAAGTTTGTCCCACCACGACATTTTTCCTCAAGTGATACTGACCCGCATGAATTCAGGCCCAGTCTGAACCGCCTTGCACCTGTCGACGAGAACTCCCAAATCGAGATCGAGGTTTCCCCCGCTCCCGCCTCTGACGTGGTGACGCCGACGACACCGCGCACACGCCTCGAATCGACGGCGTCCTCGCGGTTCTTCCCTGGTGGCTGGTTCTCTAGTACCACGAAGTTGCCTGAGGAGGGCCGGACGTCGCTCGAGGTTGCCACTGGTCAGTTCTCGAGCGTCAAGCCAGAGGTGGATACCCCAACAGATCCCACCGGTGGGCTCGAGGCGCCAGCGAACACACCCCTTGTTGAGGACGCCGAGTTGGACGAGAAGAAGAAGAAGGGGGCGTGGTGCGTTATCATGTGAGGTGTTCGAATGGCCATTCCTCAGTACGATACGACCGTTCGTTCCGATCCATGTTTCTTGCCTCCACTGTTACTTTTGCTCCCACACACTCGTTCTTCGTCTCGCCCAGCTCGCTCTCGTCGTCCTTTTCCTCTTCGCAATACCCTCCAGGCTGCTGCGGTCTCTTGATTGACATCTGCACCCCATTACCACCATATTCAGCTCCAATTCGCCAATACCGTCCCACACCAAACCACTCAGCATCTGCTTCACGAGTGTAATGATATTACGAACCCCCTACTTTTGCCCTGCTTTCGTTGTGGATATGCATGATTACTACATACTTCGCTTTGGTATAATCCGCCCCCCACGGTCCTTGCCTTTGCTCCTCTCTCCTCCTCAAGTGCCCTACGACGCCTGGCCGCGGCCGCCGTCCGCATCGATAGTAGTATCCCCGTATTCCCGTGTCCACAGCCGAGGCCCCGCCTACATACTTAGTACGAAACGCAATGCACGTTCCTGTGAATTTGTTCGCCCCTCTCAACGTGTGCGTGCGCGATGGATCATGGTTTCTACTTTAGAAGTGAAACAACACAGGTACATTTGTACAGAAACGGCGACCGTTCATCTACGCGTAGAACACTTTGGCGGAGCGGGACGATCATTCAGGGTGGCCGATGATCCCCGTGGGCCTGTACGGTTCCTCGAGGTACCGCATCTCCTCGTCCGTGAGCGAGACATCCAGCGCGCCTGCCCAGCGTCACACACACGTTTCAGTCCACACAGCCGGAGCAGAGTCGGGGTGGGCACGCACCGACGATGTCCTCCAAGTTCTTCAGGCTCGTCGTCCCGATGATGGGCGCGGTGACGCCCGGCCGGGCGAGCACCCAGGCGGTGGAGATCTGCGCCATGCTCGCACCTTTCTTTGCGGCGAGCTCCTCGACGCGGGCGAGCAAGTCGGGCAGGAAGGGCGCGTCCCAGAACTTCTGCGAACTGCGGGGAAGCCGTCAAGGCCGCGGAGCGCGGCCGAGAGGCGGTTAGCGGGGAGGCGAGGGGTCAAGCACGGCGCAGGCGAGACGCACTAGTCGGTTTTGCTGCGGAGGCTTTCGGCTTTGAAGGGACGGGTCAGGAGGCCGCGGCCGAGGGGAGACCAGGGGATTGAGCCTACACCGAACATCTGCGGAAGGGTTAGAGGCAAGGTGAGGGTAAGGGAGATGGCGATGTACCTTGAGCGTGGGGAACATCTCGCGCTCCTCTTCGCGATACATCAAGCTGTAGTGGTTTTGCATCGAGATGAAGGGTGTGAGGTTGTGCGTGATGGCATAGTCTATGACAGCAGTTGGTCAGTCAGGCCCGACGAGGAATACGAATTAGTACCTACTTTGCATCGCGTGAACTGGCCAGGCTTGACATGTCAGAATGGGAAGAATGGAATGGGTCTTTGACTTACATTGGTAGGCCCAGCAAGAACTCATGCCAATGTAGCGCACATACCCGGCTTTCACGACGTCATGCAACGCTTGCATCTACTTCGCAGTGAGTATTTTCATATATCAAGCGACGCGCCTATGAGAACTGACCGTCTCCTCGATGGGAGTTTCAGTATCAAAGCGGTGGCCTGTATACTGGCGTGAGACATCAGTGTTGAAGTAGATAAACTAACGTCTACGTACATTGGAGGAGATCGATGTGGTCCACCCGCAGGCGCTCTAGGCTAGCCTTGACGGAGTCGAATATATGCTATGGATTCGCACGTCAGCGGGCCAAGCCTGACCACACAAAATCCAGCCTCACCTTACGATTGAGTCCTCGTTGATTTATAATGCCAAAGTCGGCGCCGGTCAGGCCAGGCTGGAAGATGTTCGCCCCGAACTCAGGAGGAATGGGGAAATACAGCTGGAATGTCGCTGTGAGCCTTCGTCACTAGTCACCCGGCGGAAGCGAGTCTGACCTTGGTCATTATCACTATCTCATCTCGAGGGAGTTGAAGCTGCCTGATTGCCTTGCCCAAGATGATCTCCGACAGTCCATTGGAGTAGCACTGGAGAAGAATGTGGAAAATGCTAGATTCAGCATCGTCTCCGACCGAGCATCACAACCGAATAAGACATACGTCGGCGGTGTCAAAAGTTTGTATGCCTAGATCATACCTGAAGTGCAAATATCAGTCGCTGAAATCTCGAGACGTTCGAGAAAAACTCACGCGAACTTAATGTGCTTCACGGCCTCCTCTTCGGAGAGCACCCAGTCTTGCCAGTCTGGTGTGCCGTAGGACATGCAGCCCAAGATGATCCTGGACACTTTGAGCCCGGATTTTCCGAGGCGCACTGGAATATATGCGTCCCAAAGCAGTCAGACACGTGCTGTATGGTTGAACCCAAGTACTAGAACGCACCATATTGCATCTTGGGGGCCATACTCGCTGAAATTTGGCTGTACCTCGCTCTGAGGGACTCCCTAGTCTTTATACCATGGTATGCGTGTGCTCCGGAGTCAGCGAACGGGTGCGTCGAATGCGCGGTCCCGAGAAGCTGCCATCGGATGGCTGACGAAGACACTGAAGGTTGAGAAAAAGGCGAACGGTTAGGCCATCGCAGCTTCCAGCTGCATACTCCGATCGGGGGTCCGTCGGGTCCGTTGCGTTCGATGACTACCAATTTGACACGGACAGCGGCTGTTCGCAGGGAGTGGGATCACCTGCACACCTTGGAGCGTAAGTTTCAGACGTAGAGTGCGGATGCGCACAGTGTATTGGCTTGTCAGCAATAGGAATTTCAAAAACAAGTCGCTCCCAAATGCAAGAGTGAATGCTATCTGACGCAGCCGAGTCATGATCAGGTATAGAGGATATACTATGGAGTGCTGAAGCGCTGAAGCGCTGAAGACTGAGATTCTGACTGACACCCGCATGCACGTGGTTGTGGGAATACACATTCAGGCTTCGTAGTACCATTACCGTGACAAAGCCCGTTGACGACCAAGTAGTGCGAGTGTTCGTTTTCCCAAGCCCGCACAGATGACTAATCGCGGGGGTGGTATTGTCTACAGTCCATTCTGAGCTCTTATCTCGAGCGCAGCTCCATATCAAATGCAACCTCTCTCTTCTGTGCACTCGTCATGGGCGAACACAGAATCAGAGTCGCAATTTGGTACGCCTGTACCTTCTCCTGTTTGAACCCACACTGAGATCCAGATGTGTCAACACTAGTGGGTGCGGCGTCGCCGGTCTGACGCTGGCCATTACCCTCCACAGATACAACGCCCCTGGAACTAACCTCCAGGTTGATATTTATGAATCAGACCCAGAAGTGCGTACCGCAGGCGCCGGAATTACCGTTTGGCCGCGTACATGGGATGTTTTGAAGAACCTGAACATGTATGATCAACTGAAAGAGGTTGCTGTGCAGTCAAGAGACACGCGTCCGGACACTGCCTTCAGTGAGCACTTCAGTGCAACTAAGTGGCCCTTACTCACTGAAGACTCGCAGAGCCTGCGTTCGTCGCCCGCAAAGCCAATCAGCCAAGCGATGGCTTCCACTTCGCTCATGTGCTCGCGCCGTGTATGTAACCAGAGCCCGTCCCGACGGTCGGCACGCAGCCCTGACACATCCATACAGCCGGCTCCACGACGATGCACCGAAAGGACATGCTCGACGTATTTTTACGCAACCTCCCACCTTCTCACACGATAAACCTCTCCAAACGCCTCGTGGGGTACGAGCAGCGTTCGGACGGGTCTCCCGGGATCACCCTCAGCTTTGCCGACGGGACGACCGCAGAGGCCGACGTCCTCCTCGGCGCAGACGGCGTCCATTCGGCCACCCGTACGTGCATGTACGCCATCCTTCACGGGCGAGACTGCGCGGGCTCTGCAGCATCGGTGGCGGATTGCCCTCGATGCAAGGCGTCAGTGCCGGCATGGACGGGGGTGTGCGCGTACCGGAACCTGATTCCGACGGAGAAGCTCTACGCCATGAACCCGAAGCATACGACTGCAAGCGTCGGCGCCATCCTCTGTGTGAGTGGCTCGAGCGCTGAGTTTTACTCGTCCTGATACCTCGTTTCTCAGTATTCGGGGAAGGGCAAGGTTCGTACTTACAGTATAGTGGAGACCGTCCGCTCATACAGGATGAAAGCATATAATCAGTTATCAAGTCTCAGGCGGCAAGTTCCTCAACTTCGTCGCGGTCTTCCGCGTGCCGGGAGGCGAAGGGACGCCCTTTGACGGGAAGTGGGTGGCGGAGGTCCCGAAGGAGGACGTGTTGTCCGCTTTCGACGGATGGGAGCCGGAAGTGCGGCAGATGCTGAAGGTCAGCCCCACCGCCCGCTGCCACACGAGGGGCCACGCAACACTGACCACCATCGGTTGCAGTGCGTGGAGAACCCCACCCGATGGGCGGTCCACGTAGTGGACGGCCTCCCCTCTGCGGTCGACGGGAGCGTCGCGCTGGTCGGCGACGCCATGCACGCCATGCCGCCCAACTTTGGGGCGGGCGGCGGACAGGCTGTCGAGGTGGACGAAACTTGTTTCTACCACGCCGGCGGCAGAAGCTGACTTACTCGACTGCACAGGATGCGTACATCCTGGGAAGGCTTCTCGCCGACCCGAGGGTGCGGAGGCAGCACGTCCCCGATCTGCTCCGGTTGTACGAAAGCGTCCGGCTGGTTTTCGTCAACGACATCTCGCGTCGCGCGCGCGCGGTGGGACTGATGTACGAGTTCAACGCGCCCGGATTTTATGACGGCACGGAGGGCATGGAGGAGGAGGTCGAGAAGACAGAGCTTGAGATACTTGGCGAGGAGATCCACCGGATGTGGCAGTGGCAGTGGAGAGAAGGGCTTGATTCACAGTGGGAGAGCGCGGAGGCTGGCCTGGAAATAATCGTGAAGAGCGAGGAATGATGTGTGAAAACCATGATTACGGGGGAGCGAGACATGCATATGGTACAGGAACAATAACACGTCGATCCGTGTACAGCCGTGGAAGAGAGGGATAGATTCATTCTTTCCATAATCTTGAATCCAGCGCACACTCCCTGGCCATCTCCAACTGAGGAAAACGGTTAAGCGCGATGGTGCCGAGAGAGCCCACTGACCGTGGCTTACCTGCTCGTCCGTCCTACACACGAGCACATGACGGTCGTCACCAGACTGCCCGATATTGACGACGACCCCCTCAATCCCATCCACCTTCTCATTCGCCGCGGGATCGATAGCGAAGCCGATGCACGCCGCCTTCGCCACGACCGCCTCGCGCAGTTCGACACTATGCTCCCCAATACCCCCCGAAAACACCAGCGCGTCGACCCTGCCGCCCAGCTTGAGGTAGTACCCCCCAAGGTACCCCACGATGCGGTCCAAAAGCAGGTCGAACGCCATCCGCCACTTGTTCTCCCCGTCGTGCTCGTGCTCGTGCATGCGGCGCACGATCTCCCCAAAGTCCGTCGTGCCGGTGAGCGCGGCCCAGCCGGAGCGCTTGTTGAGGATCTCCTCCGCCTCGGTGACCTGCACGTTGACCGCGAGCGCGCGGTCGTGCGACATCCGCCCCGCGCGGTTCGTGTAGTGGAAGATGAGCGCGGGGTCGATCGCGCCCGAGCGCGTCGCCCCGGGAAGGCCAGAGACGGGCGTGAGGCCCATGGTGGTGTCGACGGAGCGCCCGCCTGCGACGGCGCACATGGACGCGCCGGAGCCGAGGTGCATCACGATGAGGTTCATGGTGGAGGGGTCCTGTGCAGCGGGGAGCGGAGGAGGTTAGCGTGGGCGCGCAAGGGGGACCGCGCGCGAGGGGCGCACCTTGTTGAAGTGTTCGCTGACGGCCTGGACGATGGAGGCGTCTGGGGGCGGAAGCTCATTAGCGATTGATAAAGGTAACGCGGGCGCGATGAAGGACGCACAGCTGAGGCCGTGGAAGCCGTACTTGCGGAGGCCGCGCTTCTCGGCGATGTCCTGGTTGATCATGTACATTGAGACGTGGGCGGGGATGGTGGCATGGAAGGAGGTGTCGAAGTACGCGATGGAGTTCGCGGCGGGGAGGGCGGCGAGGCAGGCCTTCATGACGGAGAGCGCGCCGCCGTTGTGTCTGTCGCGCACGCGATCATCTGTGCGGGCGCGATGACGTCATCACAGAGGGGGCACTCACAGAGGCGCGAGGTCGGAGAGGCGTTCGATGTGGTGGTAGCTCTCGTCGGTGATCACGACGGGCTTGAAGCAGTCGCCGCCGTGCACGACCCGGTGGCAGATGTGCACGATTTGGTCGCGGTCGGTGCTCGCCTCGCGCTTGAGGTAGTCGAGGAAGTGTGCGAACGCAGAGGCGTGGTCCTTGATGTCTCGCGCCGGTTCTTTCTTGGCCTCGCGGCCCTCTCCATAGGACGCGGGGGAGAACGAGAAGAGCGCGGGCGGCGCAGAGATGTTGGTGATAGTGGAGGTGAGGAGGAGCTCGACGGCATCGAGGGGAGAACCGGACGGAGCGGGGCGTCGCCGGAAGAGGGAGATTTTGAGTGACGACGAGCCTGCATTCGCGGCGAGGATGAGTCCCAAACGCGAGGCTGGAGTTTCAGCCATGGGTGTTCGGGGGAATAGAAGGAGGAAGAGCGCGTTCTTGAGCGAAAGGTCGAGAGTTCAGACTTTGCTCGGACGATAGAGGTGGATGGAATGGAGTGGTGGCTGACGTTTTGTGTGGAGTGGGATCCGCGCCGAATTATCGACTTCGTCAGGGCGGCGAGAGTACTCGAGAAAGTGCGCGCCAAGGATGGTGCCCGACCGGACGGCTCTCCTATGTCGCGCGGGAGGCCAAGGCGGCGACGAATCCTCGCCGTGCCTCAGGCCGGTCTGGAGCGAGTTCACTATATTTCGGCATAGCCATCGTCCCCATGCTTGAGCCCATTGTCTGCGCCCGCCACGCAGCACGCAGATGTTCAGCCTAAGCGACCTTTAGCCAGGAACAGTGGACCTGCTCCCGAGCGTGAATCTTCTCTGCACTTGGGGATCTGGGGTTCACGACTCACATGCGTGCTGACGTGTTGGACGGCTCAATCAGCTCGTAGATTTGCCGGGAGGCTAGCAGCATGCACATAGCAATTGTGCTCTTCATTCTACCAGATAAATAATTTGGAGCTATGCTCCATATTGGCCCGACTAGTTGTGCAAGATGGGATTGGCCTGCCTACCGTTCGCTGATGAGGAGTGAACTTGCAGAAGACGAGTGATTAGAGCAGAGCACATGAGATCCGAACGAGAGGGCAGGATATGGTGCATTGGTGAGAGCCCCAGAGTCTGGCCAAGTCCGAGGCGCTGATTGGCCGTCCGACGCGTGAGAATGTGGCTAGACGCGTCGTCTGGATCGCGCCTGGCGCTTGATCGGCTGCCTCCTCTGCTGCGTCTGCTTGGCCACAGTTTCTCCTCCGTTCTCTGCCCCTTGCGTCATGTTTCTCGCAAATCCCATATATATGCGGGGCCCTGCCGTCGACTTCCCTTCACCATCCCAAGCCAGTCCTCCATCCAGATGCCTGCACAGCTGCTCTTCCAACCCAACCCCCCTCCGGACCCCTCTCAGCTTCCGGATTCAATCAATGAATACAGCATCAAGCTTGAACTCAATGGCGTCATTTCCCCCAAAGAGCTTTCTGCTATCAAGCAATTCCGTCGCGCTGCCGACTACATTGCTGCCGGTTAGTTCCTCTGTTGAACCCATCTACTTTTTTGATCTCACGCGTCCTTCCCAGCTATGATCTTCCTCATGGGCAACGCCCTTGTTGAGCGTGACATCACCCCCGACGACATTAAACCTCGTCTTCTCGGTCATTGGGGGACCTGCCCCGGCCTTTCCCTCGTTTACGCGCACGTCAACCGTCTTGTGGCCAAGACTGGCGTTGACGCTCTTTACGTCGTCGGTCCGGGACACGGCGCCCCAGGCATCCTCTCCTGTCTCTGGCTCGAGAACTCCCTTGGCAACTTCTACCCCAAGTACTCTCGCGACAAGGAGGGTCTCAATGCTCTCGTCAAGGCGTTCAGTTCCCCGGGAGGCTTCCCGAGGTCAGCTGTCCTCTTTCCCACACTGGGGTAGATGCTAACTCACATACAGTCACGTCAACGCCGAGACTCCGGGCTGTATCCACGAAGGTGGCGAGCTCGGATACGCTCTTGGTGTCTCGTTCGGCGCCGTCATGGACAAGCCCAACCTCGTCTGTGTCTGTGTAGTTGGTGATGGTGAAGCGGAGACCGGCCCCACCGCAACGTGAGTGCTTCTTCATCCAGCTATATGCAGTCTCTTTTTCTCATTGGCTGTGCTTCCGTCAGAGCGTGGCATGGGTACAAGTACATCGACCCCGCCGAGTCGGGTGCGGTCTTGCCCATCGTGCACGTAAATGGCTTCAAGATCTCCGAGCGAACCATCTACGGTACCATGGACGACAAGGAGATGACTTCTCTATTCACCGGCTACGGCTACCAGGTTCGCATTGTTAAGGATCTTGAGCACATCGACGAGGACCTCGCGGCGAGCATGGAGTGGGCCCTTTCGGAGATCAAGAACATTCAAACCGCGGCCCGGAGCGGTAACCCCATCGTCAAGCCTCGCTGGCCTGTGCTAATTCTGCGTACGCCTAAGGTCCGTATCATCGGCTGGTTGCGGTCTTTTTGATACTTATCCTGTGGGCCACAGGGTTGGTCTGGCCCAAAGGAGCTTCGCGGCGAGTGGATTGAAGGGTCGTTCAAGGCTCACCAAGTCCCTCTGCCAGAAGCTAAGACCAACGCGAACGAGCTCGAGATGCTTCAGGATTGGTTGCTGTCGTACGGGCCCAGGGAGCTTTTCGGCTCTGACGGCATTCCGAACGAGGCGATCCTTTCCATCATTCCCAAGGAGGAGAGCAAACGTCTTGGCATGCGCGAGGAGGCCTACAAGTCCTACACGCCCCTCAACGTCCCCAACTGGAAGACCTTCGCCGTTGAGAAGGACAGCACTCAGAGCTGCATGAAGATCACCGGCGAGCTCCTTGACGCCGTCGCACAGACGTGAACATCTATACCCATATCTGATGGTTCATAACTGACCACAAATTTCAGGAACCCGAGCGCCTTCCGTATATTCTCTCCTGACGAGCTTGTTTCGAATAAGCTCGACGCGGTCCTGCGCCACAGTGGCCGCAACTTCCAATGGGATATCGCATCGCGCGCCAAAGGGGGTCGTGTCATCGAGATCCTGTCCGAGCACACCTGCCAGGGCATGCTTCAGGGTTATACCGTGACGGGCCGCACCGGTCTCTTCCCGAGTTACGAGGCATTCCTCGGTATCGTTCACACGATGATGGTGCAGTACATGAAGTTCGTCAAAACCGCCCAAGAGGTCCCCTGGCGCCAGCCCATGGGCTCACTCAACTACGTCGAGACTAGCACTTGGACACGACAGTGAGTGCCATTTGGTGCGTTCTGCGATGTCGCATACTCAGCCATCCCCAGGGAACACAATGGTTTCTCTCATCAGAACCCATCGTTCATCGGCGCCGTGCTCAACCTGAAGCCCGCAGCTGCCCGCGTCTACCTCCCACCTGACGCGAACTGCTTCCTCTCGACGATGGCGCACTGTCTCCGTGCGAAGACTATGTTAACCTCATGGTTGGCAGCAAGCAACCTACCCCCGTGTGGTTGAGCCCTGAAGAAGCTGACCTGGTACGTAATCCTTTGCATGACGCCTAGCGCTTTCTCACATTGTCTTCGCAGCACTGCATCGCAGGCGCGTCCACCTGGAAGTTCGCGTCCACCGATGAGGGCATGTCGCCTGATGTGGTCCTTGTGGGCATCGGTGTGGAGATGACTTTCGAGGTTATCGCCGCGGCTGCACTCCTTCGGAAGGAGATCCCCGCGCTCCGCGTTCGGGTTGTGAACGTCACGGACCTGATGATTCTCGGGCCTTTTGGCACGCACCCTCACGCACTGAGCCACGAAGGCTTCGAATCGCTTTTCACGAAGAACAAGCCAGTCATCTTCAACTACCACGGCTATCCCTCCGAGCTCAAGGTGCGCTTCATCCCCCCCTCCTCCTTGTACTCCAGGCTGACGCTGACCCGGCGCAGGGACTGCTCTTCGGCCGACCGAACACCCACCGGATGTTGATCCAGGGCTACATCGAGGAGGGCACGACGACGTCGCCTTTCATGATGATGGTCCTTAACAAGACGAGCCGGTACGACCTCGCGACAGAGGCGATCCGCAGCGCGGCACTCCTCAACCCGCGCGTGGAGATCGATGCGCACAAGACGATCAGCCATATTCTCCACCTCGCGCAGAAGGACAAGGACTACATCATGGCGCACGGCGCGGACCGGGAGGGCACCTTCGACGTGCCGAAGTTCGAGTGAGGCGGCTGCCTGGGTCGACGCGCTCGAGGCCCGAAGTAGGTGAATAACTGTTTATGCATTCTTCCTCGTCTCCGCCTCCTATTGTTACACCGCTACGTTCGCATACCACCCACGGGCTTCTTAGTGTTCACAAGCCTATCAAGCCAAAGTCACGGCGCTCACGATTTGTGGCGCTGTTTGTTGTTGTTACAATAGCATGCACCTTGTAGTTTGCACTTCTCGCTCATGCATTTGTATTTCCCGCACACTGTACAATACAACTGATCTTGCATTCCCCCATTTCTACACCGTTGATAGCCAGATGATGCATTCGCCCTCTCGCAAACCAAGGTGATGCAGATGGGCGGTGCACCGATGCTGTACATGAGATTCCCCTTCTTTTGTCCTTTCCTGTCAGTTGCCTCTTTCGATGGATCAGGCACTCAGGAACTTCACCCCACGCGGCGACATGTGAGTTCTCTTTGGTCCTCTTTTATCCACGTGAGCACCCATACTACGCGTTCTAGGATCAAGCGGTGCAATGCCCAAGGCTGTCCTCGTCTCACACGAGGACTCGAAGGTCCTTACTTAGAATCAAGTAGCTGTATTCCAGAGACAGTCTACCACAACAACATTCCCTCCTGCACAGGCCCAGCGGCACTCGACAAACTGAGCGACTCATCGTGACGGGGCTGGGCACTCGCTGTGGTCGGACACGGCACCGCGCCGTCGTTGCAGTCGGACACCGCGCTCAGTCCGTGTACCCGCGCCGCTCCAAAGTGGTGGGGTCCAGATGCTGCTGCCATGCGACCAACAAAGGGACGCTCCCAGTCACACCGACGCAGTGGCCGACCCGATGCTCTCTTCGACTCATGCGGTGAGACTGCTCGCGCCGCCACGCTCGCCGTGCTGTGGTACACTCGGAAGCGGAATGCGGACCACATTCGGCTGTGGCAGCAGCGACCCGAACGCACCGGCCGCCCACCTCGCCACACCCGCCACTCGGCACCCGGTCTTTCTGTATAAAGCGGCCGCTCGGAGCGTGGTGGCAGTCTACATTCCTCTCCCCTCAACCACACGGACCGCTCCACTTCTTCTGTTCTGCAGCACCTCACTCGTACCATGGCCGAGCACAACGCAGTCCCCAACGACCTGTCTCTCGGCACCCACGTCCCCCTTTCGGTGGCCACATCGTTCGCCAACCTCTCGCTCTCTCCTCTTCCTGGCGTTCTCCAAGATCCGTTGGTTGCCGAGGTCCTCGCCACTCTCCCCGAGTCGACAGACGACGACGCCACCGACGTCGTCTTCGACGAGCCCCCGGCCTCAGATCCAGCTGTGCCCATCGAGACCAAGGCGATCGTCTTCAAGCCACCCACTGAAGTCAAGGCCGTCGGCCCCCGCATCTTCCTCGCCGGCTCCATCGAGATGGGCAAGGCCCACAACTGGCAGCTCGACCTCACCAAAGCCCTCGCCCCCCTCGAGGTCACGATCCTGAACCCGCGCCGGGACAACTGGAACAACACGTGGGAGCAGCGCGCGCGCCACCCCGAGTTCCACGCGCAGGTCAAGTGGGAGATGGACGAGCTGGACGCCGCGGACGTGATCGCGATGTACTTCGACCCGGCCACGATCGCGCCGATCTCGCTGCTGGAGCTCGGGATGTACGCGGCGACGGGGAAGATGGTGGTGTGCTGCCCCGAGAAGTACCATCGTCTGGGGAACGTGGAGATGGTGTGCGAGAAGTACAAGGTGCCGCTGTACACGGACTGGGCGGTGTGGCAGGCGGAGGTCGTGCGCAGGATGGAGAATGCGGTGGAGAAGCGGAAGGGTGTTTTGTCCCGAGTGCGTATGTTGCTGGGCTCTCGGCGGGCTTAGTTTTTTCGCCTTGGTTGGAGATACGGACATCTTTTATTGTAGCCTTACAAGTTACGATGTCCCCCTGTGCTACATAGTATACCCGTACCATACCCCGGCTCCGTACACAGTTGCTCCCCGATACTCAATTCCTGTCTCCGAAAGCCATCTCGTCACATACAATGCTATCCATAACGCCCCAGTCTACTTTCGAGCCCATGTTAAGCTGTCATACGCGCAACAACAAACTCGAACTGATTCACGTAACGAGGGAACAGCTGCGCTGTGTACTCCGCCAGTCCCTCCTAGCCGAACTCCAGTTGCTCAGCGTCGTAGCTAACCAGCCCCACCGTCACCATATCCATTGGCAGTGCCTGCTAATTCTCCCGATGCCGCAGCAGTAAGGCCAGCGCCTCCCGATTCACGCCAGGCACATACCACATCGACGGCTAGCTCAGCGAACGCAGATGCGGACACACGAGCGGCGTAGGGGCGTCCGCGTCCGCCGTTGGACGCATGGGCGTGCCATGCAGCACCGGCACCGGCGAGTCCTTCCCACAGTCAGCGTCCGCAGGCTGGGGAACACGTCCAGGAGGGTCCAAACGGGAGAGGAGACGGGCACAGTTCCGCGGAAGACGTGGGTGAAGAACTCGGAGGCCTGTATTGCAGACGGGGCGTGCCATGGTCGAGGTCGAGGTCGAGGTCGAGGTGCGTGCGTGCTCCGCGGCTCATCGTCAGCGACACCATCCCCAGCACGAAGGAATTCAAAGTCTTTCCTCCTGGTGGACCTCAGCGGCCAGATCTCCATGCTCCAGCCCTTTGAAGACGGCTTCATAGCACTCCATGTTTACAAGATCCTGAGTCTCAGCCTCGGATATAAGTTCTCCGAATGGGCCACCAGGGTATCGCCAAGTTCTGGCCAGCTCGACGAAGAGCAAGATCGAGATAGGCCAGCGACCAATCGGAGATGTTGTGCGGCTGACTCCGACTCCTGGGTGCGCGCTCATGGAGACGCTCGCTCGGGATCTTGGTATTTAGAGGGAGATGTCCAGGGTGGCAGTGAGATGAAGCCTCGAATCTCGAGTAGACGAGAGATCGCAGGCTGCGTGGGTGCTCTGACGATATGCTGTTTTTGACGATTGAATGGACATAGAGCATACAGGACAGTGGTGATCGTCGTAAAGAAGTAACGCATGCCAGTCATACTTCCTCATACATGCTCGTCTGCGGCCCTCCAGACGTAGACGATGCTCCCCGAAGCACCATCTTAGTTCATCTGGCGGATGAGCTTGTTGATGTTCGCCTCCCGGTTGCCGAAGTCGCCGCCCTGGATGAAGTGCTGGAACTTCCGTGTCCTCCAGCCACCGGTGGGGTTCGAGAGCTTGAACGGCCAGAGGAAGTTCGACGCCTATGTATATTGTAAGGTGGCGACTCCACAGATATGACATGTAACACGTACCTGCTTGAAGTTGGGGCCCGTAGTGAAGATCTCGTGTACGAGATCCTCAACGGAGAGTATGTCGTACTTGCCGAGAGTCTCCTCAATGACAGCGTTGTTCGCGAGGGGGATACGCTGCTTGTCGACCTTGCCGTAGCCGCGCTTGTAGATCAGCTCACGGACAGTCTTGAGGTTGGGCTCGCTGAAACGAGGTCAAGATGATATCCTCACGAGGAAACGGGCGGCTCACCCGTAGGTGACGTAGGGCTCAACAAGACGGAGCATCTGCTCGGTAGCCCTGGTGACCTTAACGAAGACACCATTGTTGATCTGGAGCAACCGGAGAAGCTGAAGGATTTTGCGGGGCTTGGGCGCGATGTTGTTGATACTACCGACGAGGTATGACCCACTGCGCGAATACGCAACAAAAATAATGACTCACCCGCGGATACGAACAACGAAGTAAACCTTGGCCTGCGCAGGAACGTAGAAGTCACCCGACGCACGTGCTGCCCGCTTGAGGCGAATCTCCTCCTTCTCCTTCGTGAGATACTCCTTCACGTAGGACTCAGCGCGCTTGAAGATGACCTTGCGCTTAGCCTTGGCAGCCTGAAAAAGCGTCAGTAATTGATCAATTTGCGACCACAACGAGCCCGTGCCATATCTACGATTCCCCAACAGCGTTCAACTTCAGGCAACCAGAGCCATACAGGAGGACCGGAGAGATATGGCAGGGAAACCAGACCACAAGATATGGAGATAGCAAACGCACCTTGCGAGCCGCAACTGCAGCAGTCAAGCGCTCCTCCCGGGCCTTTTCGTTTTGTTTGCGCTTCTTGAGGAGAGTCTCCGGGACCTCGATGTCCTGCACTGATATTAGACGCTAGTAACATCCCCTACAAGCATCTGGGACTGACCGAGACGGTCGGGACGCTGACGATAGATACGCATGAGTTAATGTGCACCATTTTTTCCAAGCGATTTGCACTCACGTAGTTGAGGGGGCCATTGGGAGGGAGTCTTGAGGATGGACGGGCTTTGGCGTCTGGGCGTTACACAGACGCGTGCTGGGACCGTTTCGGTGGCTTGCTTCAGCTGTACAGTTCCTCAAGAACCTGTTCCCACGGCATATCTTGGCCTCTCCTTGCCGCTCGAACCTCTCCCGAGTGAAGGACGTGCTGCTCGCCCTATAAAGCTGTCTCTTCCTCTTGCTGCACAATAATGCGGGGCTTGTGTGTTTATTGTTCCACTTGCCAAAGTATAGGTCCTGAAAAATCTTCGATATGCTGGAACTGCGTACCATAATTGCTCAGGAGGCTTTGTGAAGTTGCCGTGCCCTGCTGATTTATGACATATACATGACTCTCAGATAGGAGCCCCGAGCCCCGAAGGCCCGACAAGGGAATGGGCCGTGTGGCGACAATCAAGAGAATTATACTTCAGATTCAACTTCGGGGCAGCGTCAGAAAATACAATCACTGTACAGTCCTACGCTTCAACAGCCAAATGAAGTGCTTGGCACCGCACAACGCAGCCTTGGCTGCCCATGCGCCGCCAGACCCGCTCAAAACAGTGGTCGGGATCTTGACGGTCCTCAACTACATATAATGCGAGGCGCCTACTAGTAGACCATACATGGACACGCGTCTATCTACTCAACTCCAACGTCACCGGCATCTTCGAGTCTTCCTTCTTGATCACCGCTTCCAACCACTTTCCTGCTCAACGTCTCTCTTAGCCTCGCCATGAACTCGCAACCTGCTCTGCTTCCCAAGCCCGACAGCGGCACCGTTGCCGCCTCATCGCCCTCACCGCCCATCGTTGAACTCGCCCGCTTTCTCGCTCACCTCTTTACCGTTTCCTACCGCTTCTTCTCCCAGACCACCCTCACGCTCGTCCTCTCCATCTTTGCACCTTTGACCCTCATCTACAGCCCCATTTCCTACCTTCTCGCGCCCGTCTTCGTCTTCCTCCGCGTGCTACTCGATCTCTTCATCTTCACACCCTACGCCATCGCCGCCTCTATCGCCCGGAACGTTTACCCCATCTACGTCTTCGTCGGCACCGCGCTTCTCTGTGCGATATGTGTCGGGCTCGTGGCCCGCGCGATTTCTTCCAGCATCCAGCACGTCCTCTTCGCGCCTCCAGGTCAGCGCAAGCGCGTGGCGGACCTCCCTGAAGAACAGCCCGTGTCCCCAAACGAGGCCAAGTCGGAGAAGAGTTCGTTGAAGACCTCCGCGCCGAAGCCGCGCGTGAAGAAGCGCGTGTCTATCAAGAAAGAGCGGGATGGATACTAGGATGCTTGCCGGATGTCTTGGCCACGGAACTGTGTGTGCTCCGCTGGGTGCGTCGATTTCACATGGACGTTGCCCACAATCACTCAACAGTGTGCGATATGCAGTAACGCACGCACAAAGTTGACTGCGTTCCTTCTGGATCCACTCGTCGTGGCAACCCTCGGCGTTGGTTAGTCCCGATCTCGAATCAACACTGCTCGTGCCAAACTCTCGATACGTGCCTCTTGACTTTCCCAAGTCGTGCCGAATTACCCATGAGAACGAGGATGCTTGGATATTGCCGTCTGACTCCAGTGCCAAAGAAAATGTCGCTCAAAGACCAGAGCTGAAGTGGCGAAGTGGCGGTCTGGATATCGGTCTGTCCCCCAAGGCCGTCGGCGGAGTCAATGAGGATTGTCCTCAATCTGCACTCGATCGTGACAGCTAAGCTGTTACCACTAGGGACCCTCATCTTAGCCGCACTGTTTTCAGCCCTGACATGGCCCTTGCTCCCTGCACTGAGCTACGAATCCATGTCTCCCCCCTCGCTGGATCCACTGCCCCATCGTCCACTCAAGTCTCTTGATGGGCCAAGTCACCTTCTTCACCACTTTCCCACTCTCCTGTGCTCGTGCACGCTTTCCGAGCCCCGATCCTCGAGCTGGGTGCTCCAGTCCAGGAACGTTCGACTGGCCATCTCGCACTCGACCAAGACCAGAAGAATCGATCCATCGATGACGTCGCGAGCGCCATAGAACCCTGTGCATATCCCCAAGACCGCCACCACGGCGAGCGCGAGTGGTGTTTAGAAGAGGAGAACGAAGTCTCCGTCTAGCGGACCTTTTATCCGGATTCTTCTTCCAGTGGCCACTGTGACCGCCGGGGGCGCCATCGCCGCCGAGTCATGGTGCAAGACCGACAAGGTGTACATTGTGGACGATGACGGGATTGACGGGGTTGGTGTGGCGACACAGAGCGCCGTAGGCTTGGGGAAGGGAAGGTGTGCGGACGGGAGGATAGTGCGGTTGGCCTGCGTGGGTCTCGGTCACCTAGAATCTGTGTTGTTGTCACCATCGGTCCCGTTCGTGGGTCAATGCGTCAGAGTTTTTGCTTTCTCCGCTCATGCTCGGGACATCAGTCGTGCAGCTGGCACACGGCAGTGACTCGGATATTTGGATATGCCTGTGAAGCTCATTGGCCACCCCGAGTCTGTCAGGTTGCCACAGTACTTGCGATTGCGATGTCAACTCACCCTCCACTGCACTTTACAGCCTCTTGAAAGCACTGCTCCGAGGCGTTGTACCGTACTTGGTTTGCTCGCTTGTTGCGATAGAACATCGTTGTAGATATAGCTATTTGTAGGATGAGTACGCGTAGTAGGGCTTGTTTCCTGGTGCAGTTGGAAACACAGCCCTCGCAAGAATGTTGCAGAGCTTTTGGGTGGTCGAAGCAAAACATCTCAGAGTCGTACGCCAGGGCGCTGCAGATTCCAGAAAACAGGTCACTGCCCGCAGACCCTATCCGGAAATACCGCATGGGCGAGGCTGTGCACAGTGAGCGGCAGGCGCAAGCATCCGACGAGGCCGCGTCACACCCGAACGCGCAGAGTACCACGATAGCTATCTGCACTGGGCTGTAGCACCAGCCCTGGCGAGTCGACTCAACTAGTGCGGATCTCGAAGCCACCATTCGACCTCCGGCACTGGCTAGAACCTCTCTTCATCGGGAGGCACCGGCCCTGGGACCGCCTGGTTATTAAAGCCTCGGAGCGTGTCGTCATGCCCTCCACCTCACCTGCCCTTGCCCACAGGCGGAAGACCCCACCCATTGTCCTGCAACCTTTCCACTACACCACAACCACCACCGCCGCTCAACCCCCAGTGACATGTCTCTCAGCAATGTCCTCCCCCCTTCGGCGACCACATCGTTCGCCAACCTCCCGCTCTCTTCTCTCGCTGGCGTCCCCGGTTTCCAAACTCCGTTGATGGCCGAGGTCGCCGCCACTCTCCCCGAGTCGACAGACGACGACGCCACCGACGTCGTCTTCGACGAGCCCCCTGCCTCACATCCAGAGCCCATCGAGACCAAGGCGATCGTCTTCAAGCCACCCACCGAAGTCAAGGCCGTCGGCCCCCGCATCTTCCTCGCCGGCTCCATCGAGATGGGCAAGGCCCACAACTGGCAGCTCGACCTCACCAAAGCCCTCGCCCCGCTCGAGGTCACGATCCTCAACCCGCGCCGGGACAACTGGAACAACACGTGGGAGCAGCGCGCGCGCCACCCCGAGTTCCACGCGCAGGTCAAGTGGGAGATGGACGAGCTGGACGCCGCGGACGTGATCGCGATGTACTTCGACCCGGCCACGATCGCGCCGATCTCGCTGCTGGAGCTCGGGATGTACGCGGCGACGGGGAAGATGGTGGTGTGCTGCCCCGAGAAGTACCATCGTCTGGGGAACGTGGAGATGGTGTGCGAGAAGTACAAGGTGCCGCTGTACACGGACTGGGCGGTGTGGCAGGCGGAGGTCGTGCGCAGGATGGAGAATGCGGTGGAGAAGCGGAAGGGTATCTGGTACCAGATGGGCAAGTGGCTTGCAAGTTGGTGAGAGCCTCTTCCCTCGGCTTCGACGCGCGACACGGACATATTCTCCTGGATACCCTCTGCTTTCGTTATACCACCCGCGGCCTTTGCGTTCTAGCTGCCTACCCTATTGTATTCGTACGTTCTAGTTGCTCCTGATCCCGTCGGTCACCCCCGTTCCCATTGTTGTGTTTTATGTACGGGATACAGTACTTGTACGATTTGCCGGGTGGCCGCGGATATGTATGTTCTGTATAAGTGCTCCAGATTATGATAAACAAGGATCGACCATCGGTACTCTTCTGCCTTTGTATGGGTATCCAACGTCAGCTGCGCGATCAAGACACGAGCCTGGAGGCAATCCGACGTACTTCGTGGTAGCATCATCCATGTGATACTATGTAATAGCCCTTTCGCGGGAGTGCAACGTGTGACAGCAACATCGGCATCCTGCCTGAGCATTTGCGGGCCTTAGAGAGCCGTCTTTGAGTCTCTATGTATGGGGCGTAATGTCTGAACATCCGTCATTAGCGCTCGCGCAGTTGGCCCGCGTTGGACTACCTGGGCTAGTTTCCCTTCGTGGCCTTTCGAAATATCCAAGCATACGTGTACTGTGCAATACCGTACAACCGGGCTCGTCTGCACTGATGTATCCTACAATTGGCCGTGTTTATGTTGGAAGCACGGTCTCCTCGTCCTCGTCTTCCGCTTTGCGCAATAACAACTCCTGTTCTTCTTCCTTCACGCCCTTCTGCTCACGAAGCCAATCTTTCAGTACACATTCGTCGCGCATGCCTGGTCCTTTGCAGCCTTTGCATCGCTTTCCGTGAGTGAACATCAGCTGATGGAGCCCGTACTTTAGGTCGTCTGGGATAGTGAGGTCCAAATGGGCCTGTGCAGTAACACGGTCCGACTTCGGAGGAACCCACTGCAGCAGTCGAGACAAGCGGAAGACGTGCGTGTCGACGGGGAACGACGCGCGACCGAGGCAGAAAAGGAGCACGCACGATGCCGTCTTGGGGCCGACGCCGTCGTACGAGACGAGCTCCTCCATCGCCGCATCGTCCGTGAACCCGACGTCCGCGGTCTCCCCGTCCGCCTCTTCCTTCACGCCCCTCCTCCTTCCCGCCCTGCCCTCCCGCTTCATCGGGCTCACAAGGTGCTGCAGCGAGTACACCCCGTGCCGCGCGTGGACCTCGCGCAGCAGGTTCTGGACGACGCCCGCCTTCTTGTTCGCGAGCCCGCCGGAGCGGATCGCGGCGACGACGGCCTTGCGCGGGGCCGCGGCGATGGCGGCGAAGTCGTTGCGCCCGAACGCGGCGTCGAGCCCGTCCTTGGCAGCGGCAGCGTTGCGCGAGGACGTGTTCTGGCTGAGGACGGTGCCGACGAGGCTCTCGAGCACGTCCGGGACGTTGCCGCAGGTGAACGCGGCGTTGCTGCGGGCCGAGGGCGCGCGGCGGCGCGCGGCGACGTCTGGGTGGGCGCGCGAGAGGATGGCGAGCACGTCCGCGGCCTCGAGGGGGGTGGGGCGGTGGAAGTCGGGGAAGGGGGACTCGAGGGTGTGGGCGGCGAGAAGCTTGAGCTTCTTCGCGCGCTGGGGAGAAGGGGTCGTCGAGGCGGGCGCGCGACGGTCAGCGGGAGGAGATGGGGTGCGCGGACGTTTGGTCTTCGACCGCGGCATGTTGCGTGCGCGGTGAGCGGTCGGTGGACGGGTATGTAGCTGCAGGGCACTTGGGGGAAGAGCGGAGCAAGTCCTCTTCGGCGACCACATAGCGCATGGGTGATTATCACATGTGCTTCTTTTCCCCATGATCGCATACATCATCGGCGGCGCCTCCCGCAAGCCCCCCGCGTCGGTCACCGCCAAATACCTCCCCTTCCGTTCGCGTGCTCACCTGTTCTCCCTCTACTTTCTCCTTCACACCGCCCATCATGTCTGACATCAAGGTCGACGGTTTCAAGGTGAGTAGCTCATCCACAAGAACCTCGACAAGGCCACCTCTTCACTACCCGACCAGGCTTCTGAGGTCCTCGCTGCGCTGGCAGAGGTGTTCGCCAACTACAGCGACCAGGAGAAGAAGTCCCAGATCAAGAAGGTGAGCAGTTCGTCTTCCATTCCGCGTCCACGCGCTCACCTGTTCCTCCAGACGAACGGCATCTTTGAGATGCGCGTGAAGAACGCCGAGGGCAAGGAGGGCGTCTGGACTATCGACCTCAAGGAGACTGGCACTGTCTACAAGGGCGAGGCCAAGAAGAAGGCGAACGTCACCATCATCCTTTCGGACGAGACCTTCACCCAGCTTGCGGAGGGCAAGCTCGACGGCCAAAAAGCGTTTATGACCGGCAAGCTCAAGACGAAGGGCAACATGATGTTCGCTACCAAGCTCGACGGCGTCTTGAAGGTACGTGCACTCGTGTTGAAATATTGCAGTGCCGCTTATATGTTGTTCAGGCGGCGAAGGCGAAGGCGAAGCTGTAGGCACACTGCTTGGAATTTATGGCCAGCTCGCAATCTATTTTATAGTATAACATTGTATTTGGGGATCCCCGCCATATCATCGTACAGTTCACCGGAAGCTACGCCACCATCGGTTTACAACGTCTTCTCCAAAGCGATGAGCTCCTCGAGTTTGGTGATCGCCGCAGCGTCCACAGCTTCCAAGTTCTGCGGCGTCAAGGGTCCCCTCACATCGGTGCTACCGTATCCGAAGTGCTTCGACACCACCGCCTTGATCCCTGCAATGCTGCCCAGCTTCTGCAACTCCCAGTCGGCATGCGCCAGCAGACCCTGCAGCTTCTGCGCCTCCGCCATCTTGCCCTCCTTGAAGAGCTTGTATAGATGAAGGTGGGCCTTCGGCGCAACGTTAGGCAGCGCACCAATTATGCCTGCACTGCCGACGACCAAACCCTGTAGGAAGACGGAGGACGACCCCGGGAAGGTCGCAAACTTCTCAGGAGAGAGGGAGGACGTGAGGCGGTTCAGCTTCCCGACATCAGCGCAGGAGAGCTTCGTGCCGACGATGTTGGGGTGCACGGCGAGCGCGGCGATTATGTCCGAGTCGAGATTGAGGCCGGCGGTCACGACGGGGAAGTTGTAGATCATGGTCGGGATGGGGGACGCGTCTGCGACCTGGTGTGCGCGGGATTGCGATTAGGATTGGTGTGGGGATGCACGCCGCGAGAGAAGGGGAAAAGAGAGACTGACATCGCGGTGGAACTTCAGGATCCTGTCCTTGTTCATCTGGTTTGGCCACACGCCCGGAGTGAGCACGAGCGCATGGCTCGCGCCGGCTTCCTTCGCATCTACGCAGAGCTTCCTCGTCTCCCGCGTCGACTGTCCGCCCGTCCCGGCGATGATGAGGACGTTTTGGAAACCGTTCTCGTCGAGGGTCGCGCGCGTGAGGCTGATCGTGGCCTTGCGCTCTTCGTGCGAAAGGTGTTGGGCCTCGCCATTGCTGCCCTGCACTAGGATGCCTGTCACGCCCCCCTGGAATAGCGTCAGCTTCACCCGAGTTTAGGAATGAGGTACGGGTGGGCTCTGACCTGGGCAAGTCGGAGGGTGTGCGCCTTGATCGCTACAACATCGAGCTCCTCGGCCTCGTCAAAGAAGAGCACCGCAGGGACGTAAACACCGGGCGGAGGAGGGGAGCTCATTTCGGCGTAGAGCGAGATGGCTCACGGGAGAGAGAAGATATCGGAGCGATGATCCCCAATCGCGATATGAAGGCGTGGTAGAACCTAGTACCTGGAGGGGAGTTTCGGGAGGCCGTGCTGCCCGTGGGTGCTCACATGAGGGCTCGACGTTCGGTTGACGATCGAAATGCCATGAACCAGTAGTGCACTAGTATATTTGGGAAGCACTTGGGCGAAGATGGCCGGGCCATAGACAGTGCGGGCGTGTAGTAGAAAGTCGAGATAGATTCTGGCAAGAGTCAAGAGGTTGCTAGTGTAGGTGAACTCTCTCTCTAACTCTAGGGATCAGATTCCCACGGGTGCGCGACTCATAATAGGCGCCTAATCTTTTGAACGCGCGTGGCAGGGCGCTCCGATCCGGGCGTCCGCACGGAGATCATTCGACATCAGCGCTAGCGACAGCACGCAAGCTGATCGATGAGAACTCTGAACGGGTGCCGTCAATCCCTAGGCAGCCCATATTCTATGGCTAATCCTATGTCCTCTCAAGATCCTGCGCTCTTTCAACGAGTTCATTCGTCTTCTTTCCGATGTTTGACACATGGTTCCTTTCTCTCTACATATATTCGGTATCATGAGAGATTTGCTGCAGCCTATATAGGAGCGACAAGCGCCTGTTTTCAGGACCCCGTACACCCGCATGGGGCTTGAGTGGGTTGAGACGTTGATGAACACGCTCGTCACGAACGCCCCGGACTTAGAGTCAGAAACGTTTGATCTCGCCACATCACCCCTAGTAGCTGCAACAACTGTGAGTATTGGTGTACCTTGGTGTAACACGTGAAATGATATGTTTTCTTAGCCAGTGTCCGCAAACCCCCCACTTTGTGGGTTCACGTTCACACTGCTTTACAAGCCGGCAGCGAAGCTCAAGCCAATGTTGACAACGACCGGAACGGACGCGCGGGAAGCAGAACTCCAAGAAGAGGTCACGAAATGGATAGTTCGTGGCTGTCGCCCATCGGACGTTCTTGCCCGATGAAACTGAGTCTGTCATGATAGCGTTTGCTCAAGCTCAGCATGTCAGATGAACATGTGCAACACCGCGGTCACGCAATGTATGCACAGTGAGTCACCCCTTGAGTATCTATCAGTTCACCCAATATGCCACTCAGGCCCCAGCCTCACTCTGCAGGAAACTGCGTGGATGCACGCGACAGCGCATGTGTCCGGCGGCGGTTAGTACTATTGTGTTACTCACGGTACAGCTATCTGTCAGGCTGTCTAGTATTGGCAGCGTTATCAGGATCAGCGCTCAGCTTCAGCTCTTGTGGGCGAGTCTCCGTCGGAAACGAGGTGGCATCGCGGGTTCTCGAAGGCCAACATACGGGGGAGAGAGATGGAGCGTGCTGAACGCATGCTCGTGATGGTGGGTATAGATTCTGACCGAGGGCACTGTTTACCCCTCGACGATGTGTGTGACACCATCACGAACGGATCCACGTCTGAGAGCACTTGGCTGAACGCTCTGATTTGTGAAGCGCGGACACTGATACTTTAGTGTCTGCGCTTCATCTAGCCTCAGCTGCAACACCCTCGGTGTCTCTTCCCCTTCTTCCAGGCAAATGCCACTCCACGCTCTTTTCCTCATTCCTCTCTTTGTAGGCGCGTTCGTTCTAGCTTGCCGGAAGGTCTGGCAGGCGTTCGTGAGCGCGCAGCACAGCCAGCTTCATCAGCTCCCCGGCCCTCCTTCTCCTTCCTTCTTCCTCGGCTGGGCAAGGCAAATCTGGACCGCCGACCCGACCGGCCTGCACGAGGAATGGGTCCGCACGTTCGGACGGACCCTCGCGTACCGCGTCCTCGCCGACGACGTCCTCTTCACGATGGACACCAAGGCCCTCGCCCACGTCTTCTCGCGCGTCGAGACCTGGCAGAAGCCTGAGCGAGCGCGCATGGTGATCCAAGAGATGATGGGGAAAGGTGCGTCATGTTCGAAATCTTCATGAGTTGAGCGCGGCGCTGAACGAGGGACTGTCGTGCTTTTCACAGGATTGATACTGTGCGAAGGTATGCGATCATCTTGCAGTCGGACAGAGACCCAGAGCTTGACGCAAGTGGTACAGGGGAGCAGCACCGACGCCATGTGGGTCATATTTTCTTCTTCCGGGCTCGTTGTACCTGCGCGCTCACATGCGGTCTTGGTGGGCGTAGAAGAGGGTAGTGGTGAGTTTGAACCACTCCGAACTTCCGCCACGCGCACTCACTCCGGCCGCAGAACCCTGCGTTCGGTCCCTTGCAGATTCGCGGATACGCAGATGTCTTCTTGAGCAAGGCTTCGCAGGTGCGGTTGTGATTAAGATAACAAGTTCCGTTGTTTCACATCTCCTGACCACAACCCTGTGACACCGCAGCTCCGCGACATACTGTCATCGGAAGTGATCAAGAATCAGGGCTCGGCCACGCTCGACTTCTACGCCTGGGTGCACAGATTGTCTCTGGACGTGATCGGAGAGACTGGTATGTGCCTTGTTCTCTCTTGTTTTGTGAAGCCCCGCGCTGACTATCTCCCTCGGGATCACCCCTCGGAATCACGACATTCTCGCTCTCGCTCTTTCTAGCATTTGGTTTCAAGCTAGGGACACTTGATGCCAACACGCCGCCTAACGACCTTGTGGACGCGTTCCGCTTAGTATCCCGATCGGTGACGCGCATGTCTTGGTGGCCCATGCTCCGCTTCTTCTTCCCGGTACTCCGACTCTTGGTGAGTTGGCCGACGCGGCGAAGTCCTAGTCGTGAAATGAGAAATCTGACGGACTTCCTTTCAGCCCGAGCAGCAATCGCAACGCTTCATGCACGCCCGCGCCCGTATGACTGATTTCGTCACAAGCCTCATTCACGAGAAGAGACGAGAGCTGGAAGGGCTCGCTCCCGCGGAGAAGGCCTCGAGAAGGATGGGTCGTGACTTTCTCACTCAAGTAGTGGAAGCGAATATGGGCAACGTCCTTCCAGAAGGTCAGCGATTGACGGACCAGGAAATCATTGATGGTAAATTTTTAGGCGGATATCCGCTCGCAAGTGCATGCTGACCCTCTATGCTCTTCAGAGTGTATCACGTAAATGCTTTTATATGAAGCCTTGGAGGTTTGGGCTGACTTCGCGCTAGATTTCTTGTTGCTGGTCATGAAACCACCGCCATCACCATCGCCTGGCTATTTTACGAGCTTGCTCGTCATCCACTCGTCCAAGAAAAGTTACGCCATGAAGCATTTTCGATCCTTGAAGACCATCCTTCTGTCGACCAGCTCAACTCCCTGCACTACCTAGAAAACGTGATGAGAGAAATCGTACGCTTATACCCTGCGATTCCATCGTCTCTTCGCGTTTCCAAGGCGGACGACATTATTCCTCTCCGCGAGCCCGTCAAGATCAACGGCTATAGTCATGACCGGATTTCGTGTGTTCATTCAGCCCGTGGATTGTGGATATTTGTGCTGACGACGGATGCGAGTAGTGTATCAAAGGGCACGGCTATAGTGCTTCCATTACTCGGTTTGAACCGGGATCCGACTCTCTGGGGAGAGGATGCTTTAGAGTTCCGGTGTGTTGTTTGCTTCTGCGGCGTCTTGATTTTGCTAAGATGTCCCAACCACTTTAGCCCAGAGCGTTGGAACCACCTTCCTGACGCCGTGTCCAGTATCCCAGGCTTATGGGCTCACAATCTCTCGTTCTTCAACGGACCGCATGCTTGCCTCGGGTACCGCTTCGCACTCGCGGAGTACGTGCCCTCTGATTTATCACTCCCGTCTCTGGTCCCGCTGACTGTCTTTTGTGACCCTTCAGAATGAAGGTTACAGTATTTACCCTCTTGCGCGCGTTCGATTTTGGCATGGTACCAGGCCCGGACGACATCGCAAGAAGCCCTACACTTCTTTCACGTCCAATGCGCCTCAATGAGCTGGAGAGTGGCCCACAGATGCCACTAGTGGTGCGACCCTACCATCGGGACTGACTTTGTATTTAGTAACCCGCATTACATAACATAGACAGGAGATCATAAGTTAACGCAGCCGCCCTTTCGAGTGCCCTTTTCAAGGATCGAGGCCAGAGAACAGTACCGCATAAAGCTTACCCTTTCAAGCCTGTGAACAGGCTGTCCCCGGTAGACAATACGCGACAAGGCGTGCGGCGAGCGTTAATGTGAGATCGAAAGGGAAAAGGTCCAACACCTTTTAGGGGCGAAACCATGGCATGACGTCAACGATTCGCCGAAAGCATCTACTTTTTGAACGCGAAATAGCACTGGAACCCAAGTAACGATGTGCAGCTTCAAGTGCGAGGAAAGCAGAAACAAAGTCGAAAGTTCTCGATTATATGGATACATACTATCTCTCAATCATTCATCTAGCCAAGGCTAGAAGCATGGGTAACTGTCAACTAGTAGTCCGGATCATAAGCCACGTTGGCCCCTGTTGGCCCTCCGCTTACAATATTCAAAGTCCGATATACCACTTTTCGATCGGCACTAGAGGTCGGCATGGAGGTCCGGCGCGCGCACACTCGCCACCCTACTCCTCCCTCTTCCTTCGTTACGCCTTCGGGCACCTCTCTACCACCGGTGCTGTTGAGCGGCGGCCCCAGACGAACGCAAGACTCCTCACCACCACCACCCACCTCTTTCCCCGCCTCCTCGCAGGCCACCGCCGCACGACCGTCATGTTCTCCGTCTTCCGCCGCCGCGTCTCCTCCGCCCTCGCTCCCCGCAAGGTCTCAACGTACGGCCCCTCCGCCACCGCCGGCCGTGTACCCGCGGCGTCGCGCCCGGTCCACCGACAGTTCGCGACGCTGCTCACGAGCACGGGCTCGGGAAATGCGCTCCGGGCGCGCTCGCGGGCAGTCGGGGCCCCGGGGATGCGCCGTGTGCACGTCCGCGCGCTGAGCTACTCGTCGATACCGCGCTTCATGCTCCGCGCGTTCCGCGTGCCCGCCGCGACCGTGACGGTCGGTGCTGGCGGGTTCACGTACGCGAATTACAAGTTTGAGGGTGAGTGCAGACGCTTTCTATCTTCTGCTTGTGGGGTGCGTAGACATTGCATGCGGAGAGCGAGAGGCTGATGTACATACGAGAGAGGGTTTCGCTATGCGTGCCCTGCGTGAAGCAAGTAGGCTGCAGTGCATGCGATGGATGGGCGTGGCCGTGATTGCGGAGCGGTGAGCAGGAGCTGACGGGCCCATCCACAGAGTTCAAGAAGAAATCCAATGAAGTTTTCTCCACGGTTCAAGACACTATCACCGATGCTTTCGACACCGCGTCCGGCGCGATGAGGACAGTGTCTGACAAGCTTTCAGAAGTGAAGCTGCCGTCTCTTGATACTCCTCAGTTCTTCAAGGACATGTTCTCGTCCGACGGCAAGGAACACCATGATGGAGACTCGGAGGGGGGTAGCAATAAGAAGCGACCGCCGAGCCAGGACGACGCGACAGCTCTAGCGGCCATCATGGCGGCGACCTCACTCTCGGCTTCGGATTCCAACGCAGGCGATTCCGGTGGAGATTCGCAGCAGAATGGCTTAATGCACCTTACCCGGAAGCTCATCGAAATCCGGACGATGCTCATTAGCATCGACCAGAGTGATGCGCTAAAGCTACCGAGCATCGTCGTCATTGGGAGCCAGAGCTCAGGAAAGAGTTCTGTTCTGGAGGCAATAGTTGGCCATGAGTTCTTGCCCAAGTAAGCACTCATGCGTATATCTTGTTCTGCGTCTGGCTCAACTGGCATATGCAGAGGGAACAATATGGTCACCCGGCGACCAATCGAGCTCACGCTCGTGCACACTCCGGCGACGAGTGGCAATGCACAAGAATACGGCGAATTCCCCGCTCTCGGTCTCGGGAAGATTACTGACTTTTCGGTCATTCAACGCACCCTCACCGACCTCAACCTCGCCGTCCCCGCCTCAGAATGTGTCTCGAACGAGCCCATCGACCTCCGCATTTACAGCCCTAACGTCCCCGACCTCACCCTCATCGACCTCCCCGGTTACATCCAGATTACCTCCATGGACCAACCCGAAACTCTGAAGGACAAGATTGCCGGCTTGTGCGAGAAATACATCCGCGAGCCTAACATCGTTCTGGCCGTCTGCGCTGCAGATGTCGATCTCGCCAACTCTCCCGCTCTTCGCGCAAGCCGGATGGTTGATCCCCTAGGCCTCCGAACTATAGGTGTCATCACGAAGATGGACCTGGTACCCGCCGAACAGGGAGCCACCATCCTCAGTGGCAACCGGTATCCTCTCCACCTCGGATACATTGGTGTCGTATGCAAGTCCGGCAAGAGGGGCAGCAGCAAAGATACACTGACTACAGTAGCAAGGCGCGCGGAGAACGAGTACTTTGGCAGTCACCGCGACATTTTCGGCTCAACGTCGAAGCTCATGGTCGGCACCGATACCCTCCGCCGTCGGCTGATGGAAGTCCTAGAGTCGTCCATGGCCTCATCGCTCCACGGGATCACGAACGCCGTCCAGCTCGAGCTGGAGGAAGCGCAGTACCAGTTCAAAGTGCAGTACAACGACCGGCGGATCTCGGCTGAGTCGTACGTCGCCGAAACGATGGACCTTCTCAAGGGCCGCTTCAAGGAGTGCACCTCGCAGTTCCGCAAGCCGCAGGTGCGCGCGAAGCTCAAGGCCATGCTCGAGGAGCGTGTCATGGACGTCCTCGAGCAGCTCTACTGGACCGACAAACGCGCCCCCGAGCTCACCCAGCTCGGTGCGGACTCGCGTGTCACCCCAGAGACGATCGAGCCGTACTGGCGCTACAAGCTCGACGCGGCCTCATCGCTGCTCACCAAGTCGGGCGTCGGGCGCGACTCGACGCTGCTCGTCGCGGACGGCCTTCGCGCGTTGATCGACTCGATCGCGCAGGGCGAGCCGTTCACGTTCCACCCCCGGGCGGCGGAGCGACTCGTGGAGTTCTCACACGCGATTCTCCGCGAGCGCGTGGGCGTGACGTCGGACCAGGTGGAGAACTGCATCAAGCCGTACAAGTTCGAGATCGAAGTCGAGCCGCGAGAGTGGGAGCAGGGCCGGGCGTCGGCGGTCACGCTGTTCGAGGGCGAGATGCGCCAGGCAGAAGAGAAGCTGCGCGAGATCCGGACGCGCGTCGGCGGGAGCAGGCGGTTGAACAACCTGATGACCTACGTACGCGACGTGGAAGAGAAGGAGAAGGAGCGTAAGCGGCTGCGGCTGCAGGGCGGTGAAGAGGGCGAGGCTGTGGCTAACGACATCCCGGACGACTACAGGTACCCCCCTGCGCAAGTTCTCGACGGTGAGTTTGGGTACGATCTCGATCTTGATCACTTGGACTAAACCCGGTGTGCAGCCCGGCATGCGATGCTGTATAACGATCGGATCGGGATCCTCAAACTCCGGTTGGCTGCATTGAAGTCGAAGAGATGCAAAGCAGGACAGGAAAACGACGTGCTCTGCCCTGAGGCGTTCCTGAACGTCGTGGCTGACAAGCTTGCGTACACCTCGGCAATGTTCATCAACATCGAGCTGCTCGACCACTTCTTCTACCAGGTACGCAGTTCAGCAGCGACTCCTCTGCGTGTCTCCCACTCATTGGTCGCTGCGCAGTTCCCTCGCGAAATCGACTCGCGACTGCTTTACGATCTCGACCGGAAAGAGATGGTGGAGTTTGCGCGCGAGAACCCAGTCATAAGGCGGCACCTTGACCTTCAGGAGCGCAAGGACAAGCTGGAGGAGGTGAGTTTGACCCCAGCGTGTTTCTCATCTCCTTATGACACTGACATGACATGACGGTGCAGGTTATGAAGCAGCTCAACAGCTTGGCTACGCTTCGGCCGGACGTGCAGCCCCAGCCCAGAAGACAACGCGGGCTGTTCGGTGGGGTCTTCTAAACCAGATGGCCGACGTCGTTGATTCAGGGCGGATTCTAGGCATTACTGTATACTCTTACACAAGTTTGATCCCCTCTAATATGAGCTTACCCTCCGCTTTACACTTATGCAATCGCGCGGCCCGCACCACGTTGGGAAGACAAATTACAGCCGTTGTGATGGTTGAGGATTTTATCGGCGCTTTTCGACGATGCCCGTCTCGAGACTGAGCCAGAAGCCAGAAATATTGGCACTGTTGGTAATTATCTGGGATCGAAGCATATGAGCGGACGCAATGTGAGGGTGAAACTTTGGTGAAATTTGCCTCGGGGGCTGCTCAGGCTCAATGTTCAACCCTCTTGCACTGTCTGCCTCACCACACGCTCGGGAATTCTCTCTCTCAACCCAGCCCACAACAGCCTAGACGTGTTCCTAACAGCGCGTGCGCAATCACGAGAACCCGGGTGAAGTGCATCAGGATCTCAAGAACGAGTCCGAATACAGCGCCCAGCTATATCATGTCGCCACCCGCCCGCGTCCAGGGGAAACGCCTGTCTCCTCGGCGTCCCGGCACCCTCACCCTCGCCCTCATCTTCGCCGTCATGTCTGTCGCGCTCACGGCTGTCGTCGCCCGGGCTCGCGGACTGCCTCTTGCCGGTGAGTACACCGACCGTCGGGCCTGCGTCCCGCTCACCGCTTCTCATCCCTCTCTCGCGCCACATTGCCGGTACGACAGACCTCATCCGCATACTCTCGGCTCAGTCGTTCAAATTCGCGCCCAAATTCCTCAAATACTGCTTCTTCCTTCTCTTCCTGTTCCAATTTCGGTCGTGGCCATTGGCATGGCACTGTGCGTACGCCTCACTGTTAACTGCGTCACGCATCCTGACATATTGCACGATCATCCAGTCTTCGTGTGGCGACCTGTGTTCAAGCTGCGCGGCCATTATCGCTTGACGCGCCTGTTGTACACCTTTTCTTCTGCCAAGGTCCGCCAGCAGAAGATGGACGAGTGGATTGAGAGCCTGTCTCATGTTGGGGTGAACCCTTTCGATTTATTGGTTGACTTCAAGACGTGGGCTGGTGAGTGGCTTCTCTCACCCCGCCCTCCATACTACGGATGAAACGGACCGTTGCGAAGGCCCTGATGATTGCGACTACAACCTGCACCTCAGCAACTCCTCTTACCCCAAGGTACGCGCATCAATGCCCCGCGTCCTCGTTCTATCATGCATATTCAACCTCCTTCGTTCAGAGGCTTGATGCAACCCGGATGAAGCTTGGGCTCCAGCTCTGTCCTACCCTCTTCCGCGTGGGTGGCTGGATGGGGCTTGGAGGTGAGTCTTCTCGCGTGCACCTCGCCAATATCCGTTCAGCGCCATAACACCCGCCCAAAGCGACCCACTTCACGTTCCTCCGCGAGATCCCCATGTTCTCGAAGTACGAGATGCGCACTAGCGTCATGAGCTGGGACAACAAATGGGTGCGTCCGCCTCCTTCTCCCCGCTCCCTTTTCGGCTCGTGCTCACCGTATATATGCGCCTGCCAGATGTACATCGTCACTCGCTTCGTGACCAAGCGCAAGAAGGGCGGCAAGCACTCGTCCGCGAAACTCCCCTCAAACGCCCGCGCCATCGACACCGCGCCCTCCGCGTCCGTGCACACCGCGAACGGGCTCACGACCGGGTCCTCGACGCCCCTCGCCGCGCCCATGAGCGCGCAGGCCGCCGCGGCGCAGCTGCTCGAGCGCCCCGAGCCCGACGGCGCGCTCATCAACTGCCTCGCGGTCTCCGAGGTCGTGTGCAAGGTCGGGCGGATCACCGTCCCGCCCGCGCTCGTGCTCGCCATCGACGGCTTCTGCCGCGGGCCCGCCGCCACGTCCGCCGCCGCCACCGCGCCGTACTCGCACGCGAACCCGCCGCCGCACTGGGCGCACGTGCAGAGGCTCATCGGCAGCGGGGCCGGGCTCGACGACAAGCGCGGGCTGAGGGCGCTGCGGGACTTTATGGCGGCCGGGTGGCGTGAGGTGCCGGAGGGCGAGCGGTGGTGGGAGGACGCGATGGCGGGCGAGGTCGAGGAGCGGCGCGTGCGCGGGCTGGGGTGCATGCAGGCGGTGAGGAACGGGATGGAGGAGGCGCGCACTATTTTGTGAGCTTGGACGGGGCGAGGGGCGACCACTAACCTGCTAGTATGTATGCGTCCACACTCTGGCGTAGACTCTTCCGCGTACACCACGCGTGGATACAGGTGAATGCGGTATACCACTTTATTCGTATATGCTACTCTCGACTATAGACCATAGAATGCGCGTATATGGCTCGGAAGGATATGGCACATGCCAGCTCGAAAGTATACAGAGAGTGAGGGGACTCTTCCAACGCCTCGCTTTCATGCGTCCTCCGACAACATGAGTTCGCACTCTCGCTCCTCCCTCAGCTCGACAGAGTCGTCCCAGACCCCATCGCCGTCATGCCCATCATCGCCGTCGTCCGCCTCGACCTCTTCGTCCCACAGAGGCACCCCGTCTTCCTCTCCACGCCGACAGGTGCACTCCAGACTGCACTCTCGCCAATGAGCGCCCTCGTTGGCCAGCAGCCACAGGGTCTCCATGTCGTCCCTCCCCAGCCACTCATGCACGCACTCCTCGCCCTCGCCCTCGCCCTCGCCCTCGCCCGCTCCCTCCGCCCGCCTCTCCTTCCCTTTCCCATCCCCACCGCGCCCCGCCACCACCCGCCGCGCCGGCTCGTACCCCCACCACACCCACGCCGCGCGCACGAGCACGAGCGCGACGCCGGCCGCCGCCCACGGCCGCGCGCCCGCGGGGACGTACGCGGGCGCGAGGAGGACCGCGTACGCGAAGCACGCCGCGAGGTCGCGCGCGTGCTCCTTCAGCGCCGCAAAGCGCGCGAGCGCGCCGCCGCCGTCCGCGCGCGGGAGGTAGCCCGGGGCGAAGACGGCGGGGGAGAGGTGCCGCGGGAAGAGAACGAGCGCGCCGCCCGCGGCGAGGACCCACGCGGGGAAGAGCGCGACGCGGAGCGCGGTGAGCAGCGCGGCGGCCGGGCTGGGGACGTGGGCGGGGCGGAGCGGAAGGGGCGCTGGCGTGGGTGCGGGGGTGCTCGGGGAGGGCGGACGTCGGAGCGGGCGAAGGTGGGGGCGCGCGGGGAGGAGCTCGGCTCGGCGCGGCAGGAGGCGAGGGAGGCGATGGAGGCGGAGGAGGACGTGGGGCTCGCGCGCGGGGAGGCGGCGGCGGAGGGGGGCGCGCGGGGGGAGTCGCCAAAGACGGCGCGGGTGGAGGACGCGGTGAGGGTCCGGTTGAGGTCGAGCGCGGCCGACGGCTCAAGGGGAGGGGTATGATCGACGTCCTCGGTGTGATATATGCTGTCGGGTTGGAGCTGGACGGACGTGCTAGACTGGGACAAGTGCTGCGAGTGGGGAAGCCGGGGAGTTGAGGTCAGTGCATGCGCGATTAGCAGTCGGGGCGAGGTGACATACCTCTGGTTCCCAGATGTGCATAACAGCAGAGGACCTAGCCGACACCGGAAACGCTTCGGTAGGCTCGTCGTCTGTGGTCTGGGTACGCAGAACGTTTGAGAAATAGAAGCAACTGAGGACTAGCGCACTACGCACCTTGCGGAGGGTGTTGCGGCGCATGAACGACCTCACCAATCCCTTCGCTTTTCCGGCCACTCTGGAGAACGTTCTCGACTTGCTTGTCATTAATCCGCCCATGTCATGATGGTCGGGGATGTCCACCGGATCTTTCGAGGTCCTATCGTCGCCTTCATCAACACTCACGAGAGTTCTCCGTTTGAGTGTGGACTCGTTGAAACCGGTCATTCCAAATGGCGCGAGCTGAAGCTCATCTCCCGGGGTCCTCACTGAATCCACCGAGGCCGTTGTGTCCGAGCGCGTAGTGAGACGTTGGGAGTCTGAATCTGCGAGTGTGAGAGATGGACTCTGGCGGGAGATTGAGTACGTAGTGGCAAGCAGAAGTACAAGGACATGGACTCACATGGGGGACAGGACTCGCCGTGGACTGCTCAGCTGTCATCGTTCAGCTATTGGCGAGGATGTTGCAAGGACAGGGAGCAGGGATGTAGACAGCACAGAGGAGAGTGCAGGGGAGAGGAGGAGGCAGACGACGAACGGCGTGCTACTCTTCACAGAGAGCTCCACGCCATCCCGGTTCATCACACTGCGCCAGACAATTCGGACCAAGACTCGACCAAGGCCACTAGACGTTGTTCGAACGCTGTCCCAGAGATATGCACATAATATTGCCACCACCGAGTGCTGAGGGTGTCACGGAACCGGTCCCATCGTCCGGTCTCGACGGAGGCATTGGCGGCGGGCAAGGCGTGACGGTGGACAGAGACCCGATGGTGACAAGATAGTTCAACAGCACAGCGTTCCTGAGGCTGACCGAGGCTGAGGACAGAGAGCGCTGGTACATTATTCGGGCAAATGGTGGAGATACATGGGAGTCACTGCACGCAGAGGAGACAGTCCAATGATACTTGATACATGGCAGAAGAGCACCGTTATTGCCTGTGCACTTTCGGTGCGGGGATCAGGCCGAGCAGACCAAATGCGAGCGCGTACAACCCGGAAGCTGTGGCTCTCATGAGAGACGGCCGCAGCAAGTTGGACGAAAACACGCACCTGCTATGACACCTTCTAGGTATCCCAGACTTGACCATTTCCCTAATGTGTACACTAGTAATGACCATCCCGCGACTATCGACGTGGTCATGATCTGGGGGAACATATGGGTGACATCGAACGGTATTCGGAGGAGATGGACGCACGGGGATGACGGTAGACAAGACACCTGATTGCCTCCAGTGTCGGTACTGTGCAAACTTAGCGGGCGGCTCAGATAAACTCAAGCTCTTGATGAGACTCACATTAGGTTGCTCTCCTTGGAGGAGCGGTAGTACGAGGACGTAGAGGAAGAGTGAAACCGTCACAGCGGCGGAGAAGAGCGACATTCTGGCGGAGAAGCTGGCGAGAAGAGTTCACGTCCGACAAATCAGAAGGCGGTCGAAGGGGTGCGCACCGAGCCCATCCTGTTGAACCGCCCTCCGCTTCGAGCATGTGAAGGAGGATATGGGGGCTATCGAAGTAGTAGGTGAGGAGACCGCCCGGAAGAACGAACTTGAGCTGCTTGAGAGTGTGGCGGGAGAAGGACACGAGCGAAGACATGGCGGGCGAGGTGTGAGAGGCGGGAGAGTGCGCCGAGGCGGACGCGAGTGGACGAGAGAGCGTTGAGAGTGACCGTGTTTTCGATCGACGCGGCCCGCCGCGCCGCGCCAGGTGGCTTATCGCTCCGTAATGATGCCATTAACCCAACATTAACCCGTCGGCTGGCTGTTGCGCTCTGTCCGCCGCAGTCGGAGTCTGCTCTTCCCGCTCGACGCTTTGCTGCCTGCCCGACGCTGTGATTGTGCACAACGCCCGTCCCAGGTTGCTGAGAGAAGACCGAGGCCACAGTCATCTGGTGAGAAATTAATGTACAGTGCCCCGCTGCACACGGTCGCATGTCCGTCCACTGACAGTGCGTTCATACAGTGCTCATACTCTCCCGCCGGCCCTCACCTCCCCGCATGCCCTAAATACACCCTCCGCCGCCTCCCTTACCTTCCTACCTTTCCGCCATGTGGTCCGGCACCCCCAAACTCTTCTTCGTCGCCGTTCTGGCCATCAACTGCATTCTCTGGTCTCACTCCCGCTACGCCCACTTCGGCACACGGCCATCTTCGCTATCATCCAGCTATTCCAAGCGAGCAGTTCAAGATGCGGACACACTGGACTCCCTTTCCCTGGCCGTAGACGGTGTGAGTGCCATTCATCTCTATTTCCCCGTCAGCCCTCTGTCCAGAACCTCACACAGCCTCCTGCTCAGATCTGTCTACCAATATCCCTCCCACCTTCCGAGCAATGCACGCATGTCAAAGATGTGTGCGACATGGATCGTACCTTCCTCGAGATTGGTTACCTCGAGGACTATTTCTGCGCAGAGTCCGCCACTCGCCCCTTCATCTTCGTCGGGTACGCTTTCTGGCTTGTCTTCCTCTTCTCCACCCTCGGCATCTCCGCCTCCGACTTCTTCTGCCCCAACCTCGCAACCATTGCCCAGCTCCTTGGTCTTGACGAGAACGTTGCCGGCGTCACCTTTCTCGCCTTCGGCAATGGTAGCCCCGATATGTTCGCCACCTTCTCTGCCATGCGCTCCAATTCCGGAGGCCTCGCGATTGGCGAACTGCTCGGAGCTGCCACTTTCATCACTTCCTGCGTCGTTGGCTCTATGTGCATCATCAAGCCCTTCAAGGTCATGCGCGGACCCTTCCTACGCGACGTCGGCTTCTTTACTGTCGCGGTCACATTACTCCTCGTCGTCCTCTGGGACAGCAAGCTCGAGGCATGGGAGTCTGCAGGAATGGTCGTGCTCTATGCCGTGTACGTGCTCACTGTCGTGGTGGGCAGCTGGTGGAGATCTCGGAGGCAAAGGCAGAAGGAGTACGAGGCGCTCATGCGCAGCGAGTACGCGGATGAGGAGCCGTATCTCGACGACCAGCCGTACTTGGATGAACGTGAGTCCAGTACTTTTTTTTTCGCGTCCTTTCTTCCGACGTCCAGGCAGCCGATCTCCTGTCGCACTCTTCCAACTCGCTTGAACCGCCTTTCATGCGTGCTCGCGCACACTCGCATCCCGAACCCCCAAGGCTCGGCATTCAGACCGACTTCCCCGCACGACCGCGAACGCGCTCCTCATCACCCTCCCCGTCTCCGCCCCTCAACCACATGCCGTCCTTCTCTTTGATCGGCGCACTCGAATTCCGCCGTGTCGTGTCCTCGCTCCAACGCGACGCCGCATCCTCCACCCTATCGCATTTTGAGAGTCCACTCACGCCCTACACCTACCGACGGTCACGGCGTGGAACGACCTCCGGTGCTCGCACACCCCTCCGGACCCCTATGAGCTTCACAGAACGCGACCCTTGGGATGCTGCGCTGGGCGTCCCGCTTAATGAACGTTCGCCGCCTCCGGTCATCAGCGAACCTATTGAAGATGTGGCAACCTCTCCCCTCGCTATGTCGATACCCGCGATATCGCATACTCCCGCATCGCCCACTGCGTCTACGGATGACGACACGGACACGGAGTCTCGAACCTTAGTGCTCCGCTCGCACCGCGAACGCGTGGTCGACACGCTAGGACACATCCTCTACATACTCTTTCCGACGCTGCACGGCTTCTGGGCGAAACCGCTACTCGGCAAGATTGCTGCCGTGCTTGCCGCACCGGCCGTTCTCGCGCTCACAATCACCCTCCCCGTCGTCGTGACGTCGTACGAGGCAGCCGCGGCTGCACACGAGAAGCGCTCGCACCACCATGCAGCAAGTGCAAGCGAAAATCGCTTGGTTGACTTCGAGGAGGAAGGCATTGAGCGTGCGCTGATCGCAGAGGAAGAGGTCGAGGAGGAGATGCACGAGCTTGGGTTCAACAAATGGCTCATGGCCGTGCAGTGCTGCCTCGGGCCGCTGTTCTGCGCACTCGTCCTGTTGGGTGGGTCCTTTACTCACTACCTCCGTTCCGCTTCCGTCTGGTCACCGCCTCCGTCTTCATTTCGGGCTAATATCTGACCTCATTTCCGAACCGCAGACGACGTCGCACACGAGGGATGGTTGCTGCTTGCCACCAGCGGCGCAGGCTTCGCCGCAGCGATTCTCGTCATGGTGTTCGCGGATACGGGTCGGTCGCCCGCCTCCCAGCTCACGCGTTGCGCGATGGGCTTCATCGTCGCGGTCGTGTGGATTATGGCTATCGCCGACGAGGTCGTGAAGGTGCTCCAGGTGCGTCTGTCCGTAAGCCTACTATCCGCAGACATCAGTGCTGACCCCGCCGCCTGCCCCCGAACGTAGACCTTTGGCTTCATCTTCGGCCTCTCGGACGCCATCATCGGCATCACCATCTTCGCGATCGGGAACTCGCTCGCGGACCTCGTCGCAAACATGTCCGTCGCCGTCTTCGCGCCCATCATGGGCTTCTCCGCCTGCTTCGGCGGCCCGATGCTCAACATCCTCCTCGGCGTCGGCATCTCGGGCTCGATCATCGTGCGCGAGACTGGGGTCCCGTACCCGCTCCACTTCTCGCCCACGCTCGTCGTCACGGGCGTCGGCCTGCTCGCGATCCTGCTCGCGACGCTCGTCTACGTCCCGCTGAACGGGTACTTCCTCCCGCGCGCGTGGGGCGTCGCGCTCCTCGTCGCGTACACGTGCATCATGGTCACGAACATCGTCGTCGAGGTCAAGACGCTGTCGTCATAGGCGCTGCTGGGGGACGTTCCGGAGGGTGTGCCGCTGCGACGCTTTACCCCGCTTTACTGTCGATACCTATCTATATATTCCGCATGCTACTGTTGCGTCGAGCCTAGTCATATACACAGTATAAACACGGACAATGGGATCAAGTTGTACTTTCTGTTGAATCATTCCGTCTCTCGGGGTTAGCCACTGGTGGGAGCGCGCGTGAGGGTGTATTTCAACGGTGCGAGTCACCATGAGGGCAGAATAACTCCGATGCCGGCTCGCATTTCATCATGCGAGAGTCAGACGACCCGACTTGTGTGGCAATTCCCTGCGGAGACTTGCAGTTCACTGAGTTCAAGAAGCCTTCTAGTGCTAAGACAATGCGCTATCGGTGCGAGTGTGATTTGATTCGGTGACCAAGACCCGCGAATCGAGAATAGCGTGGTTTCGTATCCGGAAGAGTAAATAAGCAAGATGGTAGAGGGTGCGATACGCCCCCTCATACTCCCACCTCCTTCCTGTCCGTTCATCCCGACCCCAACTCCAACACCACCGCTCTCATCCCTACCTCCCCAACAATGGCCGCGCGCGAACAGCTCCTCACCTCGCCCGACGGCACGCGCATCTGGGCCGAGTCCGCCGGGGACGCGTCCCAGCCCGCGATCGTCTTCGTCCACGGGCTCTCGTGCACCGCGCGCGGGTGGGACGCGCAGTTCGCGGACCCGGCCCTCCTCCGCGCCTTCCACCTCGTGCGGTACGAGATGCGCGGGCACGGGCGGAGCGGGAAGCCGGTCGACGAGGCCGCGTACGCGTCGGACAGGATCGCGGCGGACTTCAAGACGGTCTGCGACGCGTTCGCGGTCGTCAGGCCGATCATGGCTGGCTGGTGAGTCGCGCCCGCCGTTCTCAGCGGGTGGAGGGGGATGTCAATTGCGCTTGGGAGGATCGGGGGGCTCGGTCGCTGACGGCGGTGGGACCTTCACAGGAGCCTGGGAGGTGAGTGCGCGCGCGCGAGCCCGCCGGACGCCCGCTGACGTTCCCCATCCCCCATCCACCGACGCCGACCACAGGCGCGATCGCGGTGGACGTCGTGACCGCGTACGGCGCGGACTACCTCGCGGGGATCATCTACATCGGCGGCTCGATCGTCGCGCTGCACTACCACGGGCCGTGCAAGCACCCGCGGATCAGCGAGATCATCCCGTACAGCATGTCGCCCGACGCGGACCAGACGCACGTCGGCGCGGAGCTCTTCGTGGACTCGTGCGTGAAGGCGCCGCTGCCGTACGCGACGAAGCTCGAGTGGATGGGCGGGTTCATCGTCCAGCCGCGGCTGAGCCGGCACTGGAGCATCAACCGCGCGCAGGACCACACCGTCTGGGAGGCGAGCGCGCGGGGCATCCCGGTGGTGATCATCCAGGGGACGGAGGACGAGCACTGCGTGTACGAGAACATGATCAGCCGGGCGAAGACGGTGTACGCGGACGTGGAGGTGCACCTGCTGGAGGATGTCGGGCACTCGCCGCATTTCGAGAGGCCGGAGGTGGCGAACGAGCTGATGCTGGAGTGGGCGTTGAGGAAGACGGCGGCGGCGTAGAGTGACCGTAGAGTTGCAGAGTCCTGGCGCAGTTCATGCGACGACCGGAGGGCGATTGCTAATGTGACATGCACATCAAATATGCCGTTTCACTCGCTAATGTTGACATGGAGGAGATACAACGTCTGCGGAGATGATGGCGCCGCGGGCCGCGTTCCAATGTCCCTGAAGTTGTCGTCTGCGATGCAAGGGTCATTCCGTCGCTACAAACGGTCACAACAGTCGAGTAGTAGCAGTGAGCACTAAGCCGCGTCAGACGCGCGCATGTCTCCGAACACTTACCAGCACCCCCAAACCACTCTGTTGCTCCGTTTCACGCTTACCGGCCTACAGTAATCCGCAGCAGAGTCCAGAACGCTTGGCCGACTGAAAATGGATCGAGATGTAGGGACCGGCGGCGGGCACTGCCACGCACACCTCCTTGACTCTCGCTTCCATCGTCATCTCGGGCGCCGGATACCGCGGATGACCATTGTCACCAACCCCGGCTTCGCGGAGTTATTGTTCGATCGGCGGTGTTCCCATTTCGAAAGCAAAGGGCGCCCTACTCCTAACGGCCCTCTGCGGGCGCCGGGCACATTGACGGTGGGCGCGCGGGCAATTCCGCATAAGAGGAACACAGTAAGCAGCACGTTCAGCTCTCCCCGGTGCGCGCCACCGACGACGACACGGCTCGCTTAGCAGCGGAAGTGCCGGCCAGCTTGCGTGGCTCGCGCGCCGCCCCCCGGCGAGCAAGCACGGTGACAACATCGCAAGCCCATCTGTCCCGCCTGGACTTCGCCATGGCTGCAGTTTTTCCGACGATCAGGTATATCATCTCCACAATGCCAGTCGACCCCTCGTCTGTGTTCCCGTTCGCTCCTTCCTCCTTCTACCCTACTACTTCCCCGCAATGTCCAACCCTTCGGTGCACTCCACTGAAGGCCAGGAGGCTCTTCACGAACTCCCCTCTCCCATCGAATTCTCCTCTTCGCATGCCCGTCGCAACCGCTCCTCAAACGACCCGTCCTCCCCCGTCAAGTACAAACACGGTTCTCCGCTTTCCCAACGGCAATCCACCACTTCCCATGTCGATATCGGTCACTTTGATCTCGAAGGCGTCGAGCGGCTCCACAGGACCTACACCCGCGAAGCGGACGGGGGACAAGCAGTCACTCAATCAATTGCGTCTGCTGAGACTCTGTACGGAGACATCAACGGATCATTCGACTTTGAGAAGACGATGCGTAACGTGGTCAGAGAGTGAGCATATTTCGCCTCAACACGCACATGAGTGGGCCTTGATGCGTGTTTTCAGGATGGACAGACAGGAACTCAAGCGCAGAGAGCTTGGAGTCCTGTTCAAGGATCTCCGCGTGGTCGGCGTCGGATCTTCTGCCTCGTTCCAGCCTACCCTGGGCTCTGTCCTCAACCCTCTCAACACTATCGCTGAGCTCCGGCAGTCGTTGCATCCTGCGACTCGCGACATCCTCTCTGGATTTGAGGGACTAGTCCAGCCAGGAGAGATGCTGCGTACGTGCTACGCGGGATTCTTTGTTGATTTCCGACTGACGTCAATCACAGTCGTCCTCGGACGCCCGGGGTCTGGCTGCTCCACTCTCCTGAAGGTCCTGGCCAACCAGCGTCAGGAGTACCACAAGGTCGAGGGCGAGGTTTTATACGACTCCCTGACCCCCCGAGAGATAGAGGCACACTATCGCGGCGATGTCCAGTACTGCCCTGAAGATGACATTCACTTCCCGACTCTCACCGTCGACCAGACAATTCGCTTCGCCGCCGAGACGCGTACACCTAGACAACGTCTCGGTGGGGCGTCGCGCGAAGACCACATTTCTCGCGTAACAGATATCGTGGAGACCGTATTCGGTCTGCGTCATATCAAGGACACACTGGTGGGAAACGCGTCCATCCGCGGGGTCTCCGGCGGCGAGCGCAAGCGCGTCTCCATCAGCGAAGCAATTGTTGCTCGTAGCCTGTTGATCTCATGGGACAACTCCACACGTGGCCTTGAGTGAGTTTTTTTGGTTTTGTCTTGTGTCTCGTGTGCTTTCGCTGACATACGTTCGCAGTGCATCAACGGCTCTTGAGTTTGTTCAGGCTCTGCGCATTGCCACCGACATCGCCCGGCAGTCGACAATCGTTGCAATCTATCAGGCCGGCGAGCAACTCTACGAGAGCTTCGACAAGGTGTGCGTTGTCTACGAGGGCAGACAAGTGTACTTTGGTCCTGCCAATCGCGCGAGGCAGTACTTCATCGACATGGGCTTCGAGCCGGCCAACCGTCAGACGACGGCCGACTACCTTGTCGCAGGTGCGTCTTCCCCGAATTTCACTGCGAGTACATTGCTAATTGGCACCGTAGTGACCGACCCCAACGGCCGCACCGTCCGTGCCGGGTTCGAGAACCGGGTCCCCCGCACCGCATCCGAGTTCGCCGCGCACTGGGCGAGGTCCGAGCTCGCACAGCTGAATCGTGAAGAAATGGAATCCTACCGCGAGCAGTTCGTCGGCAAACCAGACCGTGTCATGAACTACAAGCAGTCCTCCAAGGCCGAGCACGCGAAACGAGCGAACCCCAAGAGCCCCTACATCGTCACCATCGGGATGCAAGCCAGCGCGCTCATGCGCCGTCGCGTGCAGATTATCCGCGGAAACATGACCGCCCAAGTCATCCAGGTGTTCTCATTCGTCATCCAGGCGATCATCATGGGAACGGTCTTCCTCCGGCTCGAGAACACGACCGCGGCGTTCTTCTCCAAGGGCGGTGTCCTCTTCTTTGCGATGATGTTCACGGCGCTTTCGGCCATGGCGGAGATTCCGGCACTGTTCTCGCAGCGGCCGATCGTGCAGCGGCAATCGCGCGTGGCAATGTATCATCCCTTCGTCGAGGCGTTGGCTCTTACTCTCGTGGATATCCCCATCACCCTGGTCACTCAGATCATCTTCAGTGTCGTGCTTTATTTCCTCGTCGGCCTCGCAGCGACGGCCAGCCAGTTCTTGTAAGTGGATCTCTTGGTTGGATTCTCAGCGCCCTCTAACATATGTTTCAGTACCTTCTTCTTGCTTTCAATGGCTTGCACCCTCGCCATGAAGTCCTGGTTCCGTGTGCTAGCTGCAGCGTTCAAGAGCCCTGCGCCAGCCACAGCCGTGGCTGGTCTCAGCGCGCTGCTTCTCACTCTGTACACTGGCTACTCTCTGCCTCAACCTTACATGCACGGCGCGCTGAAGTGGATCACCTGGGTCAATGTGAGCAAACGGTGCTCGATTGCACACGAGATTGACTGACCGCTTTGCAGCCCCTCCGGTACGGCTTTGAGGCGCTGATGGTGAACGAACTCCATCACACCAATGCCGAGTGCGCCTCCTTGATCCCCCAAGGCCCCGCCTACGCCAATATCTCGCTCGAGAACCAGGTGTGCACGACCGTAGGCTCTGTCTCGGGACAGTCCACCGTCTCTGGTCTGGCCTATGCTCAGCTCGCATACGACTACTCGTACAGCAATTTGTGGATGGTCAGTTCCGTTCTCTAGACTTCTTGGGTGTAATCACTGACTTCGCTCAAGAACAGTGGTATCCTGATCGTGTTCGGTGTCGGTTTCGTGGCTGTCCTTCTCCTCTTCTCCGAGTTCAATCAAGGCCTCGCCGGTGACTCGACCGTCATGCTCTTCAAGCGCGGCTCGAAAACCGACGTCGTCGTGGACAAGGGCGCTCCAGACGAAGAAAAGGGCAACAGCGCCTCGTCTTCCATTCAGCGCGAGTCTGGCCGCCAGACGGAGAAGATGGACGACGATGCATTCAAGACGCATGAGACCTTCTCCTTCCAGCACCTCGACTACGTGGTTCCTGTTGCGGGCGGCACCCGTCAGCTCTTGGACGACGTTTCCGGCTACGTTCGCCCAGGCAAGCTCACGGCCCTCATGGGCGAGTCCGGCGCTGGAAAAACGACACTTCTCAACGTTCTGGCTGAGCGCACGACCGGCGGCGTTGTCACTGGCGACCGGTTCATGAACGGCTACCCACTTCCCTCGGACTTCCAGGCTCACACGTAAGCACTTCGTCAAGGATGTTTGAATCGAGGACACGAGGCTCATCTCAGAGTTACAGAGGCTACGTTCAGCAGATGGACACTCATCTGCCGGCGTCGACTATCCGTGAGGCTCTGCTGTTCTCCGCGTGCCTCCGCCAGCCACAGTCGGTCCCTCTGAAGGAGAAGCAGGATTAGTACGCACCCCCAGCTACCCCTCCTTCAGCACTCACTGACAAAATCCACTCAGTGCGGAGAAAGTACTGCGTCTCTGTGGCCTCGAAGCCTACGGCGACGCAGTCATCGGTTCCCTCGGCGTTGAGCACCGCAAGCGCACCACGATCGCCGTCGAGCTCGTCGCCAAGCCGTCGCTCATCTTCCTCGATGAACCTACTTCCGGGCTCGACTCCCAGTCTGCGTGGGCGATCACGAACTTCCTCCGCGACCTTGCCGACGCCGGCCAGGCTATCGTCTGCACTATCCACCAGCCGTCCGCAGAGCTCTTCCAGGTGTTCGACCGACTGCTGCTCCTCAAGAAGGGCGGCCAGACGGTTTACTTTGGGGATATCGGCGAGCGCTCGAGCACGCTCATCAACTACTTCGAACGCAACGGCGCGAGGAAGTGCGGTGACGATGAGAACCCGTGAGCTGCTCCACTTGCTCTCAGTTGAACCCAGCGACTGACTTTCGGCAGGGCTGAATACATTCTCGACGCGATTGGGGCGGGCGCCACGGCTAATTCGACTATCGAATGGCACCCCGCTTGGAAGCGGTCGCAGGAGGCGATCGAGGTGCAGCGCGAGCTTGAAATCGTTCATGCCGAAGGCCGCGCCAAGCCTGCCGTCGTCGCTCGTTCGCAAAGCGACTACTCCACTTCTTGGCTCTACCAAACCGGTCTTCTGTTGCGGCGCGATGCAGCGGCTCATTGGCGTGACCCGACGTACATGCTGTCCAAGCTCATGCTCAACATCGCCGGGGCCCTGTTCATCGGCTTCTCGTTCTACAACGCCGACTCGTCCATCCAAGGGACCCAGAACCACCTCTTCGTAAGTCCGCCGTTTCGTCTACCGCGTCTCTTGACGGCTAACTGGCGACTTCACCCTCACCAGGCGATCTTCATGTCCATGATCATCTCAGTTGCTCTGGCCAACCAGATACAGGTCGTCTTCATCAGCATGCGCAACATCTTCGAGGTCCGTGAGCGCCACAGCAAGATGTACAGCTGGTCCGCCCTCGTCACCTCCCAGATCCTCATCGAGCTCCCGTGGAACATCCTCGGCTCCTCGCTCTACTTCGTCTGCTGGTACTGGACCGTCGGCTTCGCCAACGACCGCGCCGGCTTCACGTACCTCATCATGGGCGTCCTCCTCCCCTTCTACTACACCACCATCGCCCAGGCCGTCGCAGCGATGGCGCCCGACGCGGAGATCTCGGCGCTGCTCTTCAGCTTCCTCTTTTCCTTCGTCCTCACCTTGTACGTTCCCTCATCCTCTCCCATCCTCTCCGACGTTCTGATCTCCGCGCCCGCACAGCAACGGCGTCCTGCAGCCGTACTCGCAGCTCGGCTGGTGGCGGTGGATGTACCGCCTCTCGCCGTACACGTACCTCACCGAAGCCCTCCTCGGCCAGGCGCTCGGCCACAACCCCATCCGGTGCTCCGCCGTCGAGCTCGTCTCCGTCACGCCGCCCGCGGGGCAGACCTGCGCCGCCTTCATGGGCCCCTGGCTCGAGAGCGCGGGCGGGTACCTGGCGGACACCGCGAACGGCGCGTGCGAGTACTGCGCGTACGCGACGACGGACGCGTTCCTCGGCACGGCGTTCAACATCTTCTACGACCTCCACTGGCGCGACTTCGGCATCTTCGCGGCGTTCGTCGTCTTCAACGTGAGTCCCTTCTCGCTTTGGCTGTTTCGCTCGAGGACGCGACGGCTGACGGGGCGGGTTTGGTTGCAGGTCGCTTGCATTTACGTCTTCACCTATTTCTTCCGCGTCCGCACCGGGAGCTTATTGAGCTTCCTCAAGCGGCGGAAGTAAGTTGGCTGTCTAGACTCGGACGAAGGTTTCATACACACAAACGCGAACACTCTTTACGAAGCGCATATATTACGACTCAAACTAATGGTAGACATATTCGTACACTGTACTTGTTGTGTTAGCATGAATCGCAGCATGATTTGGGGGTTGCAACGATGCCTCCACGTGATTATTGGAGACGAGCCCCGCTGTTCACCGCATTTCCTCGGTAAGATGGACACATTCCCCCGATGGGACATGTCCTCCCTCCTCGTCTTGGTGTCTCGATGTGATCCAGTGGGAGAACGCTGGACAAGAAAAAAAGATGCTGACTGCAGTGTTAGGCAAGTCGGGTCTGGGGTGTGGGATTGGCAAGCGACCACGGGCCACCATGCAAGTTGCAAGATAAACGGATTGAGAGGAGGACAAGCACAACGTGTGTGCGTCACTACACATGCACGTATGGGTGAATGATGTCGGACAACACACAACGTTGTGGAGGCCACGCACCGAACTAAGCGCATATAGTCTCATAGTCTCAACATCCGGCAAGCCGCACAACGCCCTATCCACCCCGCTCCTCCCTGATGGACACACGCTTCTTCACGCGCGGCTTCGATGCGGAGGTCCGCAGCGAGCTCTTCTCCGATTTGGGGACGGCCGGGGGCGGGGACGGGTTCCCCGCTACGCGCGCGCGCGATCTAGGGTGCGAGGGCGCAAAGAGCGCGCGCTGGATCCCGGAGGAGATCGCGCGCGCGAGGATGCCGACGCACAGCGCGCAGAGGAGTGCAGCCCCGACGAAGACGTAGATCGGGTACGCATTCTGGGCGAGGGAGGTGGCGATGGCGTAGGGCGTGAGGACGAGCAGGCTGAGGAGGACGCGGAGGAAGACGAAGATGGGCGCGAGGACGTAGGAGACAGGGCTGTAGAGGACGGTGAGAGGCGCAAAGATAGAGAGCGCGAGCGCGAGGGTGGTTTGGGAGAGGAAGCGATAGGAGATGGTGAGGAGGTGGGCGAGAAAGCGGGCGAGCTCGACGATGGGCGGGGAGGGCGATGAGGCAGCAAGAGTGCCGCCGTCAGGCCTGGGAAGCAATTCCGGTTGCTGGCTCATTGCGCGGTCAAGGAGAATGGTCAGAAGGCAGAAGACTCGATCGACAGAACGAGGAGGACGGCAAGCGGCCTCCCAACTCCGCCAAATGCGGAGTTGCAAGCAACGGGCGGTCAGCGCCTCGCTCCTCCTCTCTAACTTCAAAACACGCACCCGGCTTGCTGCAGTAACGACCATCGCTTCATATCAGATGCACTCAACACCACACGTACCGCTTGAAATGATTGAGCAGATACTCGACGAGCTGGACGACCAAGGCGATGCCGTCCAAACACTCAAAGATTGTGCGCGCGTATGCAGCGCGTGGCTCCCGAGGGCTCGCTATCACCTCTGGCGCAAGCTGACCATCGACCACCCAGAAAAGATCACATTGATGATTGAAGCTTTTAACCATGCCCCCGAACTCTGCAAGCTCGTCCGGACTGTTCGTCTGAGGGCCAAAGACTGCCCGCGGGATACGAACTTCCCTTACGTCGCACCGGTCATCCTCCTCCCGTATCTTGCCCACATCGACACCTGGGAGGTTCAACACACTCTTCAGTTCCCGCTTTGCATGCTGGCAGCTCTCCGACAGTACACGGCGGTGAGAAAATTGGTTCTCGAATGCCGCATGGGATACCTGCCGTCCTCCGTCCTACAACTGGGCAAGTTGCTCTGCGCGTTCCCCGCCCTGCAAGAGTTGAGCGTGTCCGCCGATATGTTCGGTAATAATGCAGCCGAATCGATCATGAGGTCGTTGCAAAATCGGGTGCGCCTCCGTTTACAAAAGGTCAAGGTAAGACGCTCATGAGTATATTCGAGCGATCCACCCACCACTTTGTCCCACAGCTTCAACTACACTCATCTCCCTCAAGCCTACTGCACGCCTTTGTCGCAGCTTGCGCATCAAATGTGGTGGATCTCACACTCGGGGCGCATTCGTTAGGTGCTGAAGGTATTTACTGCTGACTCTCTATCGTGTAGCCGAGTTGCCGACCTGTTTCCACAGGCTTAGATATGAGCAACTTTCCGTGCCTCGAGCATCTTACGCTCCAGGTCAAGACAGACGACATTCGGATTCTTCGTGAACTCCGGGCTTTCCCTACGATCAACGGACTCCTTGACCTCGGGATCCCACGATCGTTGCGGTCTTTGGACATCGTCATCAATAGTGAAGCCTTATACTGGTTTGGTGTTGCACTCCACCAGGACCAACTAGCCACCATCTCCAAATTCACACGACTGATCGAGAACCACGACTGTCTGCGAGCCCATGGAGTCACCTGTACTGTAGAGAGCTCGAAGGAAAATTATACGAACATCTGGGTGTCGACGCTAGAGCAGGTTTTCTCATCACTCCACGATCAGGGCTTGTTGCGAATCGTGTTCACCCATCCAAGTGCGTTCGCTTTCGACTCCGCACAATCTTTCTTCCACTGATCGTTCTTCTATCTGATTTAGCGCGGAGAAACGAGCGACTTTTGGGACACACGGGCATTGTCGATATCATGACCACGTCTCAAGGAGAACAATGGGCGGCAAGCAGTGCAACTCTGCCAGGACAAATGATCCCAGTCCTACGGTCCGTGATCGTCTGGGATATGCATACCAACCGCACGCCTACATTCGCATTGGAGTACTTGTTTCAGGACGAAATGGCGTATTCCAGAGACCTCTTTCTCATCTTCGCTCCTTCTGGAAATCGCCTTATGTATTTCGCAAAGCTCACATACCAAGTCTGGGTGTTCGACCTCCCACGCAGAGGTGATAGGACGAGTGGTAACCAAGCGAAACTCCATGCTCAAACCGACATCACCCAGCTCGGGCGCATCCTTGGGGCCGCTTGGACTCCAGATAGCACTCACATCGTCGTCTCGATAGAGACGGGCGACGTGCACCTCTGGGATGCCGAAACTTTGACGCATGTCCGTGCCCTCACCTCTTCCCCTCTCTCGACGATTATCCCGGGCCCTGAGTATAACCAGTACACCTTTGCCTCTCTCTCCCTCTCCGTCGACGGTAGAACCGTCCTCTGTCACTTCTTCGACTCCGTCCTCGAACACTTCCCCAGGCCCCTGGACTTCCACGACCACGTCTTCACCTGGAACCTGGCGTCCGGAACTTGTCGCCTCCGCCGCGTTGCGTACAACCCCGACGCCGTCTCCACGTCCGCTGCCTTGTGGTCCGGCAGCCACGACGTCGGCGTCGACGTCCTCACGCTCACAGTCTCTGGCAAGCTCCAAAGGCTCGAGTCTGCCGCCGACGAAGATCGAGACGAGTCCGCGCCTCCCCCAGCCTCCGCCGTAGGCTCGATCATCCATCCGTTTTCGTCGTCCCTCCTCAACGAAAACGGATGGATAATCGAGCCTACCTCCGCCGCGGCGCAGTGGAGGACGGTTCTCGCCGAATGCGGCCAGATGCTCGCGCTCTCCACCGACGGCACCCGCGCCCTGTGCCACGCGAGCTCGGGTCCCGGTGCGCACACCTACTCCATCGTGGACACCGCGACCGGGGAGCCGGTGTACCCCCCTCTCCGGACACGCTCCGAGCTCGGCGTCTTCACGCCCTCGCCCGGGTCGTTCTCGCGGGATGTCCAAGCGTTGGCCGTGAGCTGCGATGGTCCAGGCGTCGGATGGCGAAGCCCGTTGTGGTTCTGGAGGGTCCAGGAAGGACGGCTGTACCGCATCCCGGTGTCCAAACACGTTTACGCGGGTTCTATGGTGTTCGCGGACGCCGGATCGTGGATCATGTTCTATGATACGGAAGAGAAGGAGGTGCGATTCTACTCCATATTCGACCAGGACATGGAGGAAGCAGATGTCGAGTAGCTCTCGGACCAGTCGATCCTCCGAACAGTACTACTACTTGCCCTGATGTACCATAGGTGGGCCACTCTGCTGCCAGTACTAGCACTTTCAATCAAGTGGTCACCCAGACTGGGCGCGGGAAGAGAGGAAATCCCAGCAGACCAAGCGCCAGGCGCCGGGTCGCACCCATCCTCCTCCATCCGATATCGATCGTCTCCCTCTCTTTTTGCTCCCCTCATTCTCTCCCACCTCCCCTCGCGGCAGCCTCGCTGCGCAGATCGTCCCCTATCCCGCCCTTCTGCGTCTTTGCCCACACAGTCGTGTAGAGATTGCCCAAGGCTCGTTTGAGCTAGTCTCGGCTCGGGCCGTTCATCCGGGCTGTGTCAGAGGAGCGAGGAAACCTACACAGGTGCGCACACTGTCCCCACTCTCAGCTGGGAAATAGAGAGGACGAGGACGAGGACGAGGGGGAAGGGGTCTCCTGCACGTCCTGCTTGTACGGGTAACGGGGCACCGCGAGTATATATTTTGTTCGCGATTCTTCCAACTTGCTGTGGCTCGCCCCCTCGCTCACGGACAAGGACACGGTATATGGGAATCGGTGTGCCCATAGGAAGGCTCTGTGCGTATTCCTGCTCATGTTGGGAGCAAGCGTGCTGACGGGAGATGTTGAATCGTTGCAGTGAGCGATGCGTGCACAGCCAGTGGCACTGAGTCCTACCGAGTCATTCACTCGCTGCCTCCATGGACGGCGTGCGGCTTTTGCCCACTTCACCCTTCCGTCCCGCCACCTTGACACCCTCCCCGTTCCCTCACTCGTTCCGCAGCCAGCCAGGATTTCCGAACTCGCAAGTCGATAAGTATCTAGAACTTATCTTGTGTACATCCAGGAGCATAGAGTAAGACTTCAAGATCGTTCCCAATAATAAGGTAAGCAGCAGGGGATATAGAGGGAGATAATGTACAGGGCGAACGAAACTAATGGAGCATTGCATAGGCGGGGTTCGTATGTGGAGAAGATACGGTAAAGATCAATCGAGGGCCGTGAAGCATATCGAGGGCCTGAAGGGGACGGGAAGCATAACGCGGCCGGCATAACGTGCACTCCGTGCCGCTGTCGTGTCCGCTACGCACTCGTTCAGTCCGATGCAGCACGTTCGCGCCACAGTGCGACGTACCATAAGGGTGGAATCTCCGAGCTCTCATCGTGCGCAAGCAAACGCTGACCTCTACAGGTGCGCACTCCCGCTGAGACCCATCGCACGCGCTCCCGCGCCGACGGCGCCCTCCCAGCCCAAGAACCGCTCGTTCGAGGCCTTGCCAGGCGAACCGTACATGACCTCGCGGTCCATGAACGCGGCGATGCCCTTGGAGCGGGCCCATATCGAGATGAAGAGGACGCGCTTGAGCTTGCGGTTGAGGAAGAACCAGTGCGCGCTCCAGAGGAGTGCGCCCCGGCGGCGGCCGTGGGCCCCAGGGTGCGGGGCGTAGTATTCGTCTGAGTCCGTGCTCGAGCCCGTGCTCCGGCGGCGGAGCGGGGCTTCGTCGACGTCGTAGTCGTCGAAGCGGAACTGGGTGTCATCGTCGGACGCGCCTTCGTCGTCCTCGCCGGCGCTGCCCTCGTCCGACTCGTCCGCGTCGTCGCTCGCGTGCGGGTCAAACTCGACGTCGGGGGTGTAGGAGTACACCTCACAGTCGGCGAGCCGGATTGTTTCGTCGAGACACTGGTAGAGGGTGGGGTGGGTGCCGGACTGGGCGCGCGAGGGCGCGCGGGGGCTCGGACGGACGTAAAAGTCGAGCGGGGACGAGGAGGTGGGGACGGAGAAGGGGAAGAAGTCGGACGAGGCCGGGGGATAGGACGAGTAGGTGCGGGGGACGCGGGTCTGAGGCGCGGGGGAGGTAAGGGTGGCGGAGAGCGCGCCGAGGACGCTCGCGCCGGACTCCTCGCGGTTGAAGTGGTGGGGGCGGACGTCGGAGAACTCGTGGTCGGGGAAGGCGACGTTGAGGGTGGCGATGAGCAGGTAGAGCGTCTTGCGCGAGTAGCTCTCCTGCATCGGCCCAAAGGGCGTCATCTCGGACTCGCGCTCGAGCGCGGCCATGTCGGACGGCAGCGGGGGCGAGTGCGAGACCTCGTCGGCGTACGCGGTCTCGAGCGAGCGGAAGAGGCGTTTGTCGCGCTTGATGTTCTTGCAGCTGTATGCCTCTATCCGGGTGTGGACGGAGCACTCGGGGCCTTCATGCGTGAGGGCCTGGGCGAGGCGGGAAAGCTCGGGCAACTCGATGTATTTCATCGTGGTGGAGGTAGGGAGAGACGATGGGGGTGCTACGGGGTCGTGAAAGGGCGTAGAGAGGTGCGTACGGGCAGCGGAGAGGCGTCTGGGCGATATATGCGGGGACCGACGGGCTGCGGTAGACGGGACGCGGTGGGCGGAGAGAGTGCGCCGGGAGTGGGACGAGCAGCGGGTCCAGGGGTTGTGGAGGGTGGCCTTGGCGCTGCTTATCAGCGTCGTGGGTGCGGGCGGCGGGCGGCGGGCGTCGAGGGGTGTCCGGGGCGACGGGGGGTCGGGAGGGGAGGAAGTGCGCTGGCGGAGAGGCTGGTGGGCGAGGGGAGGTGGTGGTGGTGCACAGGGCTGGTGGGAAACCGGACGGTGGGCGGGCGGACGTCATGCGATGTTTGGCCTTGGATTTGGCTGCCTCCGTACCCCGACGCCCGTGCCTCCCATGCTCGGTGTCCTCTCTGCCCACCATGTACGCACGTTCTCTCCCCAATCCAGGCAACTGCATTCGCCCCCACCCCAGTTGCTCCCGTCGCTGCTCTAGTGCGCCTCTGAGTCGCCGCAGGACCCGCAGCCTTGCAAGTCCGGGGCGCCTGCGTGCGCACGGCCTCGTTGTCTAAGTGGCACGCACGCATCTACGTGCAGGCGTTCACGTTCCAAGTCCTTCCTTTTTTCAGTGTGTCGCTATCTCCCGGGGTGCTTCCCACCGAAGCACTGCGGTAGAGCTCTAAGACGGCCAAGATCCAAGACGCACGTACGATGAGTGCTAGTGATTACCTAAGCGAACACCACCCTTAGGCGCCATATACAAGTAGCCCAGATCCATTTACTACTACCTCGTCACCACTAACACACTCTTCTTGACTTTCATCGTCCTCGCTCCACGTACTCCAACACAGCCAAAAATGATGTAGGTCCACTTCAATCGCCGCCCAAGCGCAGTAGGATTCGTATGCTGCTTTGTATCGCGATGTTGGTCTGGCCACAATGCGGCCACATCACGGTGATCAACTGCGAATACGCTCGCCTGAATAGTGGCCGAATCCCCCCATGACCATACGTCGCGGCGAAAACCACAGCCCACTTTCGACGATGCCCTCGCTCGCAGACACTCCTTGTAGCATCCCGCTTTGTCGTACAAAGCCACTGCAGGCCGATCTACATAAACCGCGCATTGTGAACGCCCTCCCCATCTGCTTTCCAGTGGCTCTACTTTCCTCCTTACAAGAGCCCGTGTGTCGCCGGCGGAGACCTACAGCTCCGCACTCAACACCTGAGGCACCCTCGGCATCAAGATTCAAGTATGTATCGCCCACAGACGATCCCCTTCATTCCTCTCGACCCTGTCTCCGTAAGTGGTTCGCTACACACCATGCACCTCCGACAGCTAAACAGTCCACACGCACCTCCAGCACCGCTACGCCACCCCGGAGCCCCTCGACCCCCGAATGCGCATGCCCGACCCGAACGACGTCCCCGCCCACCTCGACAGATGCCTCCCCGTCACGACCGTCTTCTCCCGCTACCCCTCCGAAGAACCCGAGCTCGAGCCCTCGTCCGCTGCAGCCGAAGGCTCGCAGCACAACCCCATCCTCGTCCCCGACGAGCCCCTCGACCCGGACATCGTCGAAGTCCCCCCACCTCCATCGCCCCGCATCACGATCCGGATCCCCGCGCGCAAGCCCGCGCGCCCCGCCTCTCCCCCGCGCAAGCGCACGAGCACGGCCTCCCCGCTGGCGCGCGTGAAGGGCAAGGGCGCGACCAAGGGCAAAGGCAGGGGCAGGGGCAGGGGCAGGGGCAAGAGGAGCGCGCAGCCCCCGAGAGCGCCGCAAGGGCGCGCGCACGCGCACGCGCCCGCGACGTCGTCCCCGCTCAAGGCCGTCGCGTTCGCGGAGGGCGCGACGGAGGACTCGGGCTCCGATTCAGACTCTGGGTCTGAGTCTGAGTCTGAGTCTGATGTCGAGTACTGGAACTGAGCAGCGCTTGGGTTCCTCTAGATCCGTTGGCGTCTTGGACTTGCCCCCACTCGTGAGCCTGGGGCTGACGGTGTCCGGAACACCGGCTTTCTCTCATGCACGCATGTCATACGCCGTCAGTTTGTGATCTGTTGCGTTTTTGTAGCCGTAATAGACAAATACCCCAGTACTGGAAACGTGTATGCGTGCCCTCGCAGAAGAGACGTTCCAAATAGATGTTTGGTATATTACACCGATCATACACTGCAGGAGACAGAGCGAGACCGTAAGCTAAGAGTGGTGGGTGCTCTGCCTCCGCCACGCGGCGGCTTGTCTACGTACATATTCATGCCATGGACCTCAAACCAATGTCCACTCTAAGTAACAAAAACGACGACGGCAAGCGACACCAATCGACGCACCACACGGGCGCGAAGGCGAAAGCAAAAGAACGGCGATGGGGGTACACGGGGATATCGACACAAAGCAGGGGATGCGACGCGAATAGCAATAATGATGTGATCGGGGCCTGGTCTCTCATGCGGAAGCACTAGTACTGTGGACGGGGAAGGATCTGGAAGGATACAAACGGAGAGGGCGGGACCGGCCGGAGGGCGAGACGAGACGAGACGAGACGGGATGGTAGAGAGCGGCGGGGGTCGGCGAGAAGAGACGGCGGTGCGGGACTGAAATGCTGAGGTCGCGGAGTCGGTCACGTCGGCGTCCGGTCGCGCAGGAGCTGTGTCGAGCTCATGGACAGGTCCGAGAGGCTCGCGAAGTGCGACATGTCCGAGCGCGAGCGCGGCTTGTGCGCCGGGGCGAACGTCGGGACGGGGCGCGCGGGGAGGTGGGTGATCGGGTGGAGCTTGATGGGCGACATCTGGAACTCGCCGACGTAGCCCACGACGCTGCCCTCGGGGGACGGTGTCGGGACGGCTGTGGCAGACGGGGCGGTGCGTTAGCCAAGGGACGAGAGGGGAAGGGTGAAGCGGGCGAGCCTTGGATGAAGTCGTCTTGGCTCTCGTTTGAGAGTACTTCCAGCGACTTCTGCGCCGTCTCGGGGATGAGCGTCGTCGACAGTAAGCCGGTAAGCATAAAGAACGCGAAGATCTCTAGACTATCCCCGCTCATCAGCACACACATACAAAACGCACGGCCCCACTCACATGTGCGGTAAGAACTTGTTCGTGCCGCCCACGTCCTTGAGCCACTGGAACGCGAGCTGCGCCACGACGGCGCCGAACTTGCCGCTTGCGGCCGAGATACCGTGCGCCGTCGCGCGGTATCGCGTCGGGAACACTTCACCAGGTACGATGAACGTGACCGAGTTTGGCCCAAAGTTTTGGAAGAAGTTCGCGAAGCAGTAGAGCACCACGAACCCGATTCGCCCACCCGAGGTCGCAGTCAGCTTATTGTACGCGAAACCTGGTGGGAGCATAGCGGTGAGCTTGGCGAAGAGAAGGACAGGATCAATGGTTGGAAGCCCGAAGAGATGCTCACCCATGACGACGAAGAGCACGGTGAGGGCGGAGAAGCCCATGAACTGGATTGGCTTTCGGCCCCAGCGGTCGATGAAGAAAAACGTCGCCCAGTACCCGGGAACGAGGCCAGCCACCGACAGGATGAGGTTCCCAAGACTCAGGTTCCGCAGCGTCTGCCAGACAACTGCACCTGGATTCTTGCTAGGGCTCGGAGGTCCGAATCCAATGGCCCCAAGGATGATCGAAGAATTGAGGCCCAGGCCGTAAAATGCGATCTGTAAGAGCGGGTCAGACGCACACAGCTGTGCACGCACAAACGGTACCCACATCGAGTGCGAACCACGAATAAGCAGTACCGATGAGCACCTTCATATTTTCCCACTTGGCGAAGTAGGACCGGAAGTCGTCTTTCGTTGCCTGGCGGGCGCGGACCCTCTGTGCGAGCGCATCAGGGTCGACGGTGTAGCCTTCATCGCTGCTGAGGAATGTTGCAGTGTCTAGCGTGGCCTGTTTCAGATTGCGTTCGATGTCCATGGTGAACCGAGGGGTCTCGGGGATGGTGAGGCGAAAGTACAGTGCGATAGCGGCGGGGACGCAGCCACAGCCGATGATGAGGCGCCATATCCGGTCGAGGGAGCGGAAGACCTCGGGAGAGGTGTCCTCGAGGAAAGAATGTTTGTATGCAGAGACGACGACGAAGGAAAGGAGGGTGGCCGCTACCGACGGAAAGGGCAAGCGCGCGCCTGTCAGCCGGGCCGGGCCGTCCGAACAGTGCACTCACTGAGTTGACCCCACCCCTGATTTGCGAACACAGCGGCCATAACACGTCCACGGATATGCACAGAGGAGAATTCTGAAGAGATGACTGCGCTAATAGGATAGTCACCACCGATACCTATGCCCATCTAAGAAGGTAGATGAGGATGGGCGTCCTGAGGTCACGACGCAGATGGGCATAACACGCACCACGAATCGCCAGAAGATGATGACACCGACGAAGCTGATACCGACCGCGGGTGCGCACAGTGCTTGCGCGAAAGTCGCGACCATGATAATCAAGAGCTCCACGCCATCTGAGCGCGGGAGTTGAGACGCATGAGCGCGGGTCGCCTCATCGCACGACTGCAGAAAAGCAGTGACGCACAAATACGTTTCCGACCGAGCTTGTCGCCGAGCCAGCCGAACAGCAGCTGCCCCAGCAAAACACCGACGGGCGTCGCGATTTTGATCCCCACCTCCTGCGAGGTGGTGAGGGCGCGTCGCGGTAATGCGGCAAGAGTGCCATCAGTGCCTCCCTCTGGAGAAGAGAAGCGCGTGAGAGGCGCGAAGGCGGGATGTGTGATGGAAGGGACTGACTGCCACCGTAGAGGTAGCCCAACATGACCGAGACGATGTTGATGGCAAATATGTCATAGCTGTCAGGGATATCAGCGAGGAGAGTGTCTGAGAAGATGCAGATCACTCACGCGTCCGTGAAGAAGCCTGCACCCGAGACGAGCGCGACTTTCACATGGAACCATCTGGGACCCATATGGCTCAGCGTCGGACCGCGCGCAAGCGGACGCGCATACACCGAGCATCGCGCGCGAGCGAGACGGCGGGGACTTACGAAAAGTGAGCATTGTCAATCTCCTTGAGCAGCGCGCGACGGCTGTCATTCAATCGCCGGCTGGCGGCGACGGCGGGATCGGCCTTGGCCTTGGAGCGGCCGAATGGTTGTGATTCGGTCGGGGAGAAGAGGCGGCTACGTATGGAGGGGGCAGGCATGGTAGGGTGTAAAGAGGGCCCACGCCCACATAGAGGTGGAGGGTGCGCGTCTGCGGAGGCGGGACGGAAAGCTCGGGGCGGGGCACATGCGGGCGCAAGCTAATACTTATATGAGTGCGAGCGGAGGAGGAGAACGGGGCTCGTCCGGGCCATTCGGACGTTCGGCGGCGGTGCTGTACCTAGGGTCCCCGAAAGGACTCGGCCCTTGTCCGGCCCTGGAAGTCAGCGTCCAGTCTGCTGAGGGCAGATTTCTCTCCGACGGCGGGGAGAAGGACGACAGATGGCTGGACGCCATCATCTTCTACAATCACCGCTAGCCGCCCTCGACGATCTCGCCAACAACGAGGCATTCCCCGGGAGCGCGTTCTGCAGAGTGCCACAGGCCTGTGCACGTTCGCCCGAGCACCAATGCCGTCTTCGAGGCCCGCTTCGCACGGAAGAGCGTTCGTACCCACGCCCGCAGCCCTCTGCATGTAGAGGGCTGAGGAGATGCATACAGACGTCTGCGTCTACGCAGTGAGCGCAGAAGCAGTCCCCGCAGTGTGCTGCGAAGAAAGCTCACTCGCGAGCACACACGTGCGGGTGGTCGCAAATTTGCAGGGCGAGAGGCCGTAACGAACTTGCTCTCGGCAGAGATCAATCGTGGCACAAACTCTAGTCTGTTTGGAGCTTAGCGGCCGCGGCGGTCACCTCCAAGGGAGATCGCGCAACCGCGCATGGCTCCGCCTGCTCGCCAAAGAGTACGAGGTTCGAGACATCTCGAACAATACTTAAGCCGCTCAGACACGACCGCCCACCAAGGAAGACGCAGAGTCTGATGAGAAAAATGGGAGGGTTTAAATCTTACCGGACGCTGAACTGCACACCGTGGCCTTTCTCATGCGCGGCCAACCGTGGGGACGGTATCGACTGCGGGCGGACCTGGAGAGGCTGTTTGACATGATAGAGGGCGCCATTGCGTGATAGCGCGGTGGAAGGGAATTGTTCGGACATGAGTGCAAATGATGCGCCAGGAGGAGTAGGGCCGGCGCCGGAGAGGAGGAGAGAGGAAGGTGCAGCTGTGTGTCTCGGAGCTCGAGCTCACCGTCGGGCCCGTCGGTGCCCGCGGGGACATCAGACGCCAGCGAGCCTCGAGGCTCTGTCCACTCCGCCACTTGTCCACCCCGCCGCAGTGCGGTCTCCCCACCCTTTGGAGGCTGATCAGCACACCCCAGATTGCTTGTCCACGAAGGTTTGAATGCGTCCGCAGGTCTCTACCGTCGGGGCCCGCCGGCTCGCGACACCGATTACGCAAAAAACACCTCTTCAGCGCAGCCTGTTGTCCAGGGTGCTGACCGCCTTCTTGCAATTAATTCCATCTCTTCCTTTGCCGTTCCCTGAACTACGGGGTGGCGTTCACGAGCAACATCTTTCGCGGGGCGCGCCGCTGATGTGGCAGGGTTCTAAAGCATCTCTCGGACGACGGTGAACGCCCAGCTGTTATCAGAACATTGTGGTACGGTCCATCACCTATTTGTTCCCGCTGACTGGTGAGTCCGCAAACGTGCCGTGACGACGATGTACTTCCTCCGCACAAACTCAGCTCTGTCTCTTCAAATACGAAGCAAGACGCGATGCGGGCGTGGGCGCACACGAAAGTGTCCATCGCGGGACCCTGGTCGCGCGACGTCTTCGGCGGACCATGAGAGGAAGTCGTTCGCACGAGGTCGTCGTTCATGTTCTCTCAGAACCATCGCCCAAATCTTTGAACGCCAGAACATTATCAGTGCGGTATATGTAGCGACTTCTACCATCCTCAGCCACTCACCCTCAAACCTACTCTTGTTCACTGACATCAGGAGGCCCGCGGCGTCCCGTCCTCGTACTGAATGAGCCACGGCCGGCGGTGCAAGGCTTCGCGATCCCTCATCTCCGTGACCCGTCCTCATGCTACCCAAGCTCGACGGCCGAGGTCAAGAAGTATACCTGGTTCGCCGAACACAGCGGGGGCTCGGTAACCAATGTCATGATTCTGCCCTGGTCACGGCAGAAGAACGCTGCCGACGTCCCGCGCGCGACCTACAGGCTCAGGGCCAGGCGGCCCCGCGGATGATCTTGCCAACGTCGACCGTGCCGTCCACAATCCGTATACTCGCCCCGCCACCTGCCCTCGGGTCCCCGAGGCGATGCGTATGACCTCGCCGACCAGACTCCCCGCGGCGCTCATTCCAAACTCCCCGCGCCTGCCTTGCGAGGCCTTGCGAGGCTCGCGCACATCTCTGTGCAGCCCGAACCCTAATGCCCTCGCTTCCATGCATCTACTTTCATCCTTCCGTTCGAGCTTCGGACTTGCCGCGCGCGCCGTCTCGTCTATCTATCCGTCCCACGTCGCGCGTCCACAGGCAACATCGATCCCGCGCCCAGGCCTCAAGGCCTCAAACCCGTCCGTGGGCCACCCGCCGCCGCGGAATACGCGCTGCCTCTGGCCAGTGCGCATCAACGATGCGTCCCTCGGGCCCCGAGCATTGAGCCCCGTCTTCCCTACGCGCGTTGCGTCCCGACAGACGCCACCACGTTCTCGTGTACCCATCACGCACTTGCAACCTGTGCGTCCGCGCGCGCCGCTCCCGGACCCATCCAAGTCCCCGTCGCGTCCGGTTCAGGGCCGTGCGCCCTCGGGACCCCTCGGAACCCCGCCCTGCTGCAGGTGATTAGACAGCGCGTACGCGCGTATCCCTGGTGCGCCCGCTAGCCGCATATGTACTTACGTTACGCTGACGGAACGCAACTCACCGCCCACGGCCATTTGGCATTTGCTGCCATCAGAGGAGGCATGTGCTTTCGCCGCGGCGTCTTGCGCACGGATTTCCGGAAACGGTAGAGTGCATGACAACCCGACGAATGCACCTGTCATTTGCCCTACGCCTCGGGCCTTATAGTACTAGCACTAGACTGCGGAGATACATCACACGGAGCGCGATGCGACAAGTCACCATCGATAAAGAGTGAAAACAAACTGGTACTCGCTGGGGGCTCCTCAGGCGTCGTCTCGTGAATGAACAACGTCGCGACCGCGCCCGTGAGCACTACACCCGCGAGGATCTCAGTGCTCACCCCGGGAACGGTGCGCGCCCCGCCCGCGGTGGACGCCGAGCTTCGCCGCTCCCGGCGGAGAGTCTGTGCGCGGTCGCGCGTGGAGAACGCGCTGCCGGGGACAATGAACGTCGTCGTGGTCCTAGAGCAGGTGCGCGAGCGCGAAGAACCTGCCCGCCGTCGTCCGCGCGGCGGTACCACCAGGCCTGTCCCAAAAGAGCGCGCGTCCCAGCGTGCACACCATGTGGCGAGAGGTGAGGGAAGGGGAGCCCGACGTTGCGCTCGATGTCCCTCGTGCCATAACGCCGGGTCTCGGGGATCGGGAGCCGGAAGCAGGGCGCGACGGCCCTGGGGACGACGCCGGGCCCGATGAGGAGGGGCCAGGTGAAGCCGACTTGAATGCGGCGAGGGCAATGAGGGCGACGATCGACGCGGCTGCGGGCGGTCGGAGTGGTTTATGATCCTGTCGCACGCACCAGCCGAGCTTGAGCTCGGCACTCTCTGTCTACGATCCTGGAAGGCAAGAGCTGGGAAGTGGCAGCCGAGGCATTCGGCCGAAAAGACCTATGGGGCTGTATTGCAACGGCGACAGCGACGGCTGCGGCGCTGAACCCTGGGAAACATAGACGTCCGCTAGCTGTTCTATCACTGTTATAGAGCAAGTCAGCGCGGCCTCATTTAACGGATCTCGAGGGCACGACGTTCGTGGTGCTGCGCGCGCACTGGTGAGGCTGAGAAAGTGTATGTTTATGGCCTCTGGACGCGGGCGGCGGGCCGAGCGAAAGCGGGGTATAGTCGAGAAGGGAGGCTCTAGATGGCTCATAGAGGGGTCGGACAGAACGAAGAAGCACGATTGAATGCCAATACCTCCCGGACAGCACTGGCGAGCGCAAAGCATGTGTGGAGAAGGCATTAGAATGTCGATGCTGCGCGAGTCGCGACGTACCTTGTACAACAGGAGGCAGCGCGTCGCCAGGAAGAAACACTGCCTGCGCGTCCCACGTCGACTTCTAGGTGTGCCCAAGATGCTCTGAGCAGCACTAGTGGCGGCTGGAGGCTCTGCACCACGCTTCGAAGAGTCTCTTTGGGTAACTTGTTGTCGTGCCAGCGGCGACGGTGTCCTCGCACGTGCACAAGCTCCTCGGAGCGCTAGAAGACAAAGTTCAGAATCGTGTCGCACAGCCCGGCGGAACGAGTGGAGTGGAAGGTGGTGGAGGCTGTGTGAGACTAAAGAAGTGTCAAGGCGATGTAAAGTGACGGACGCACGAGGCCGCGAGGCAAGACATCGGTGGAGAAGAAGAGGAGCAAAGATTCATGTAGAACTGTAGTCTTGGGCTTCTCGCGGCTCCGGTCGTGCCGTGTTTGATTGCGCACGCTCGTGGGATGTGCCGCGTAGTACGAAAGCGCAGAGTCGCTTTGGGCCTCGAGAGGTGCCTTGGGAGTCACTGCCACTCGCCTCGGAAGACGAGTGCGCATCAGACGACGTTCTTCGCAAGCGAGCAGGGCGGGTGCCTGAGATGGGAGGTCTTCCATGAGCGTGAGCACGTTGACAGCAGGCCGGACGGCGAACTGCGGCGGAACGGGCCGCGCGCCGGAGTCACTAGTCGCGAGACCAATTTGTGGTGGCGGAGGGCAGGAAGTTTTTGGTCGGGGCGAGTGTTGCGGTGTATGGACATACATAGTGCTGCGGGGCGCCCGGCCCAACCACCAGACAGCAAGGGTCGGAGACAGCAAGGGTCGGGAAGCTAGGGTCGCCCCGCGTAGGTCTCGATCGAGCGGGCTAGCCCTATCCGCGATTCTCTGTGTACGGGCTCACGGACGGTCGGGATCGGTGTGCCCTTGGCAATGGCAGCTGTGTTGAGCATAGCGAGACAATTCCAGGGGTGCGCAGCGAGTTTGAGGTGGCGGCAAGTGCGCGGGTTTGCAGACAAGTTTCAGCAGCAGAGTCCGAGAGGGGAGAAGGGTTGTCCGGTGGTTTGGAGACATCTTGGGCTGGGCGATATGTGCCCAGCACGTACCTGTATTGCCCAGCACAAGCCCAGCATGGGCAAAAATAGGACGGAGGATGCCGACAGCACCGTCTGGGCGGCCAAGCATGGGCGCTTGGCAAGTCCTAGCTCTTCAGATTCGGAGCGCCTGAGGGCTCCGGGCCCGGCTGGCGGCGAGGCACAGACAGAGAAGAGGTTGGAACACATGGAGCGGTGGGGTTCGCGCGCACTATCTGCGGCGCGTGTGGAGAACGCTCTCAGACAGAGTTGCAGAGAGGGCGATGCAGTCCACCGCCGATGGACGCGTCGGCCACATGGCGCGGGATGCACATTCGTCGGGAGAACGGGAAAAGATGGATGGGTTGATGAGACCGCCCGCTCGAGGTGGCAAGGCGGCGGTGGGACGAATGTGCCAAGGAGACGTCGGGGCCGTCGCGCGCGGCCGGCGACACGGCCGGGGCAGGCCAAGAGCGCAGTGGACCAGCGTGAGAACGTGCGCGGGCGTCCCCGCCTTCCGGATGAGGCAGGCGGACGGCGGACGGTGATTGGCCGCGGACTGGCACGAACGTGCAAGGCACTCGTCCTCTCGCCCAGGGAAAACGACGGCCGGAACGCGACATGGGCCAGCGCGAGCTGCGAAGATTTGATCGCCCTCGGAGCGTCTTCAGCCGATGAGATGACCGCCTGCTTAAAAGCGACGCCCGCCCTCCCAAGCCCGCCCAGCCTCTTCCCCAAGCTCCTTCCCCCTCCGAGCACCCGCCTCGACCGACGGACGAGATGGCTTCCTACGCGGCTGACAAGGCTTCCACCAGCTCTGCTGATGCCCCCGTTGCACGCTCCAACGCGTACGCTCTCGACGAGAAGCGTCGCGCTGCCCTTGCCGAGATTGACTCCGCCAAGTTCTCGTGCGTACCTCTCCAAGCATCCCAAGCCCCCCGATCTCCTCTGCTCACACGACCTCCCTCAGCTGGTTCCACGTGAAGGTGGTCATGGTCGCCGGCGTCGGCTTCTTCACCGACGCCTACGACATCTTCGCGATCAACATCGCCTCCACCATGCTTGGCTACGTCTACGGTGCCGGAGGCAAGCTCAACACCAACCAGGACCTTGGTGTCAAGGTTGCCACCCCCGTCGGCACCTTGGTCGGTCAGCTTCTCTTTGGTTGGCTCGCCGACGTTGTCGGTCGCAAGCGCATGTGTACGTCTCCTTCCTTGCACCGATTGCCCCCGGCGCTAATATGCTTTGACAGACGGTGTTGAGCTCATGCTCATCATCATCGCTACTTTCGGTCAGGCTCTTTCCGGCCAGGGTCCCGCCGTCGGTATCATCGGTGTCCTCGTCGTCTGGCGGTTCATTATGGGCATCGGCATCGGTGGTGACTACCCTCTTTCCGCCGTCATTTCTTCCGAGTTCGCATCCACCCACATTCGTGGTCGCATGATGACTGCGGTCTTTGCAAACCAGGGCTGGGGCCAGTTCAGTGAGCCTTAGTTTTGTTGCGTCCAATCTGTGCTGTTTCTGACAAGACCGCTCCCAGCCGCGGCGCTTGTCGGCTTCATCGTTGTTCAGGCCTACAAGACGCCCGTCCTTAACGATGACCCCAACCACCTCGAGCACATCGACTTCATGTGGCGTCTCCTCATCGGTCTTGGTTGCGTTCCCGGTGCGATCGCCCTCTACTTCCGTCTCACCATCCCCGAGACCCCCCGTTTCACCATGGATGTCGAGCGCAACGTGAAGCAGGCCACCCAGGATGTCGAGAACTTCCTCACTACCGGCTCGTACTACGTCGACCCTGACGCCGTCATCGAGCGCGCCCAGGCCCCCAAGGCGTCCCGTCGCGACTTCGTCGCCTACTTCTCCAAGTGGGAGAACCTCCGGCTCCTCATCGGCACGTCCTACTCCTGGTTCGCCCTCGACATCGCCTTCTACGGCCTCGGTCTCAACTCCTCCGTCATCCTGACCGCCATCGGGTTCGGTTCCCCTGCTTCGAACCTCACCGGTGGCCTCAAGGCGTACACGAACCTGAAGAACATCACCATCGGTAACATGATCCTTTCCGTTGCCGGTCTCATCCCCGGTTACTGGGCCACCTTCCTCCTCATTGACCGCTGGGGACGCAAGCCTATCCAGCTTATGGGCTTCACCATGCTCACCATCCTCTTCATCATCATGGGTATGTGTTTAATCTGGCTGGCGTCTAAGATAGCGCGCGCTTACCTGAGCGCTTAGGCTTCGGCTACGACAAGCTCATTGAGACTCAGAGCTCGAAGAACGCCTTCGTCTTCCTCTACTGCCTCACCAACTTCTTCCAGAACTTCGGCGCTAATACCACCACGTTCATCGTCCCCGGTGAGGCGTTCCCGACGCGCTACCGGTCCACCGCGCACGGTATCTCTGCCGCCTCAGGCAAGCTTGGTGCGATCGTCGCCCAGGTCGGTTTCGGCAAACTCATCAACATCGGCGGTCCGAGCAAGTTCATCAACCACCTGCTCCAGATCTTCGCGTTCTGGATGTTCACCGGCATCTTCTCGACGCTGCTCATCAAGGAGACGAAGGGCCTGTCGCTCGAGGAGCTCTCGGGCGAGAACCAGGAGGGCTTCATCGAGGAGCGGCCGAAGAAGGCGACCGTCTGAGCCTGACGCGATGACTACATGTTACCCCTCACTTGCATGATATTATCTATCCTCTCTCACCACGCTTTTTCCTCTCTCGCACCGGTCGCTGTCTGATACTCCGTACGCTCGTTATATACATATCTTACCCGCGATGATCTGCATGTACGTACTTGCTATCCAGTGTAATGCTACTGTTGCTCGAAAAATCTAGCGCAGAATGCGACAGGGCCAGCATCCAGGTTGTCTCTCAGACCTCTTCCTACGTTGTGCGCCGAATGAGGGCCCGCAGCAAGCCTACGTCATCGAAGTTCGAATCTTCGAGTTTGAGGTCCACACACTCCATTTGGCCCTCTCTGGCCTAGCCACGGCCTAGTGGCGACCGGAGCTCACTGGCCTCCGAGCTCCCCACGGCGGTGCACGCACGTTCTTTGCGCCGTCGGACTCGACGCCCCCGTCCATCGCCGCAAGTACACCAGGTCCGCGCTTACGTATCGAAGCTTGTTAGCGGTCGCTAACCGCGGTCGGGAACCAGCGCGAGACGTGCCCATCGCGTCTGCGCGGTAAGGGGCTGATGGACCCACTCGCGATGACATCTCTCTCTCGGACGAGCGAGCGAGATCCCCGATCGTCTTGGCCCAGCAGCCGGAAATATGTTGATCGGGGATCCAGCTGGAGCCAAGCCGTGCTCGGTGTCTTATGTGACCGGGACGTCATGCAGCCGAGCGCCCCGCGTTATGCAGCCAAGTATGCATGTACAGACTACGTTGTCCGCCTACGACAAGCTCAATCGCCTGCGTCAGTCGGTCCGTGCTGCATGCGTTCGGCCACGGACGTCGTATACAGTACGCAGATGCATTGATATATCCATGTAGTACGCACCAGAGGCTTTGACGCACCGCCCACGATCGCCGCCCCCCATGATGCGCGCGCGCCGTCATCGCTCGACTGCCCCGCCCTTCCGCGTGCGGCCGAGGGGCACGGCGGCGGCGGTCTTAAACACAGTGCGCACGCGAGCTCGTCTAGGGATTCCACGTTCAACCTCAACGCACACCTGCCATCGCACACACGCACACGACACGCGCCAGTCCTCGCTAGTGAGTGTCCAGGCTCCCCTTCTCCCCCGTCACGCTGACATATGTTCTAGACTAGCTGACGACTCTAGTCCTCGCCCCCCCCCAGCCCCCAGCCCCCGAGACGCTGCAACCCACGACGCTCACCCGACCCACACACGCCTCCATGCCGTACAACCCGACGCAGAAGGCGGAGCGCGTCCCCGCCCCGTCCGCCTTCGCGGAGCCGTCCGAGCCGGGCGACGCCCTTCCCTCGGTCCGCGGCGAGCAGGAGGAGAACCCGCAGCTGGTCGCGCACGAGCGCGGGCAGCAGGCCGCGGACCAGAGCGACGAGCAGGTGTCGAGCTCGGGCCGCCAGAGTTCGAAGGGGAGGGGGTCGAGGAGGCCTGGCGCGAAGGGTCGGTCCAAGCTTTGAACCGTTAAGTCTTCTAGTCACGACGTCGTGCGGGGGGTCATCGAGCAGACGGGAAGGGGCGGTGCCTTAATGTCGGTGTATGATTATCTGTCCACGTTGTAGCGGCTCCCACCTGTTTGAAATGAGTACATGGATTACAGCAGATTGCAAAAGGGATGAGAAAACGGGAAAGAGAGTATATACTCGTCGGGCGGCCAAAGTTCCGGCCCAATCTTCCGACGTATCTTCCGACACGTCTTCCGACGCATCATCGTCCGATCTGTAAGCGCCAACTGCCATATCCGGCAGGTGATTCACGTGATCTCTCTGTCTCTTCCTCCTCTGAAGACCCAGGGGACGACAACCGCGCTCTATGGATACCCTCGCGTCGCACACGCGATGCAGCCCCGCATAATTCTCGCACGCCGAAGACCCCACTTGCCACGGATCGACTGAGCGTCGCTCGCGCATCCAACCCTACACTCGAAGGCGCCACACCCGCTACCACCTGCGGGGGGCACGCTCGAGCTCCTACTCGCGGGGGCTGGATGGCGACATGTGGAAGCGTGCGATGCATGTGCTGCACGTCGCCGCGCGGCCGGGGGCGCTCCCTTGTCGTGAGACTGAATGTTGAGGGCGGAGGGCGGTCGAGGAGCTGTTGGAGGAGGTGGACTGTGAGTTTCTTCTTGCTTTGTGCTGGGTGCGGCGGCTTCGGAGGCCGAAACGGATATCTATCAAAATGCTATTGAAGAGGTCGCCATCCATTCAACGAACTGTGGCAGATGTGGGACTCGGAGGTGGCTCGTGGCTGGAGGCGCCCGGAGAAGGGATGTGAATCACCTGCCGGATATGGCAGTTGGCGCTTACAGATCGGACGATGATGCGTCGGAAGACGTGTCGGAAGATACGTCGGAAGATTGGGCCGGAACTTTGGCCGCCCGACGAGTATATACTCTCTTTCCCGTTTTCTCATCCCTTTTGCAATCTGCTGTAAGCTCCTTCGAGGCTGCCATGCGAGGGTGCTGCTAGTCGGTGGCCTCTCAGATCTCGGGGACAAGGCAGCATTGTGCGTGACACCATGTCTCACTTTTGACCCTCGCAGGCGCGCACCTCACTTTGGACTTCGGTTGCTCCAATTTGGACGCGCCCTGCCTTGCCACGGAGCGCGGAAATTGCGCTCCCTTTTGGAAGAGGCCACTGTGGCTTAGGGTGTGTAGGTACCGTCCTCGCCCCATGGCGTACGAACGTTCGCCTGCCAAACGTACCAAGCGAGGTGGCGGAATGCGCCTGGACACCGCCCCGCGCGGCCGCCGCCTCGCGGACGGAAGACAGCGGCACCCTCACGTTCACAGATCTTGACATCGGCGCACCGAAGCCTGGCATGCTGTCGCCGAATGTACGGCGGCGTGCCGGCGGGCGTAGGACGTTCAAATGGCGGACAGGACTCGGTTCACATGTTCGCGCCGCAAGGCGCTGCGTGGGACGGCACCCGGCTGGTGTCTCTGCTCGCGGAGCTTCCTGAGGGGCATCGCAGGCCGTCTGGACGGATAGGGACAGAGAAGATGGCCGAGAAGCGCGGAGGGACCGCGGAACATGAACATTCAGACAGAGGCACGCACGACATGACAGAGCGTGCAGGGTTCGTGCACATCTTGGGCACATGCGTGTGCGCGTGAACGAACTGCCGTGGACGCTGGGGAGCGGCGGCCTATCTTCAAGAGGGACAATTATGCGTGCCGAGGATGTAAGTTTGTTGCACGGAAGCTGATCCATGAGCATGCAATTCAGCCAGAGAATCGCATGGATCGCGAAATAGACCGAAGCTTATACATGCAGGGAGACTTCGTCGGAGATGGCCAATGTGATAGTGTTCCCACAGCGCTATACTTCCACCGCCTTCGGCTTCTTCTGGGGAAAAGTGAGAACTTTGCGCAGCGGCGTACTACGGTGAACTCACATATGCAACGGCGCTAAAGTCGTAGTCGATACCCGCCTCCTCCAGCTTGCGTTTTCTTTGGTCCTGACGCTTGAGCAGCCTCTTTTCTGCCTGCGCGATCTCCTGTTCGGTCCGCGGCTGTATACAATGGTGAGCCACACGTCCTATCACCAAGTACGGCTCAACTCACTCTGTTCTGCTCTACCCTTGCGACCCTGCTGCGCGGAACTGCTCGCCACTTCCTGTTCGCGCCGACCCATAGCTCGGGATGGACTTGATCCTTTGGGATGACCTTGCACGTAAGGATGTGACCCATGAGGAGGTAGTTGTCCATCGTCTCGGCGACGATCTGTGCTACTGAAGACGAGTCGAACTCGATGAACGCGTAGTGCTTTGGTTTGCCCGTCTATGGGAGAGAGGGTCAGCGTGAGTGACAGTTATATTGGGATCCACTCGCCTTCTTGTTGCGAGAGACTCGTAGGCGGGTAATATCCCCGAACTGCAAGAAATATGCGCGCATCTGGTCCTCGTAGAAACCATGCGGTATCCGGCCTAGGTAGATAACACCAACGTCTTGGTTCTGCATAATTTGCATGTGAGCGAGCGATGCTCTCAATTAGCTGGAAAAAACATACCCGTTTCCGCTTCGCCTTCTCGAGTTTGCGCTTGACGGTTTCGTCATCCTTCGCGATGGTAGGTAGCTTGCCGATGTCGATACCAGGGATGTCGTCGGCGACCTCTTCGTCTGACGAGTCGTCGTCATCGGAAGAAAACCCGAAGACTTGTTGCTCGTCCTCGTCCTCCGCTTGCACATCCTCTTCAGCTTCCACCTCTGCAGGCTCGGGTTCGGACTTTTGACCCTTCGTCCGTGTCTTTTTCGACTCCTTGGAGGGTGATGGAGTCGAGCTTTTCACCGCCGGCACCGAAGACTTGGATTTCTTCGTGGGCTTCATCGGCTCGTCCGTAGACTCCTCGACAGGCTCTACGTCCTTGTCCTTGCGTGTCTTCTTCGAGTTGACTGGGACTGCCTCGACCACGGATGCCTTCCGCTTCCTCTTCTCCTTCGCATTCTCGCCGATCGCAGCCCCGGGGGACTTGGTCCCGCTCACCGTCTTTCCTTCCACTCCTACTTCACTCCTGGAGGGCTCGGCCTCCTTTTCCCTCGCGCTTTCGCCCTTCTTGGAGGCCTTCTTTTTTGGGGAAACAGCTGGTTTGTCGTGCTCAGGCTCCGGTTGTGCCTCGACGTCCTTCGCCGCGCTTTTGCTCTTGAGCTCCTTCTTGGATTTGGACGCAGAGGGGTCGGCCGCAGCCTTGGACGGTTTCGCCGGTTTTACTTTTGCCTCGTCCTTCAGATCGGGTTTGGAAGGTTTCTTGGAGAGTTTTGCAGCTTTCTCAGACTTCGTCGTAGCCTTCGCCATGGTGGAAGAAGCTAAGGGTGTTGTGGGAGGACGAGCAGGCTATGGAGGGATGTGGTACTGCAGCAACAAAATTTGGATTTTGCGGGAGGTGTGCAGCAAGCGCCCGGCTTTGCGCGAGGCACGTGGTCTGGAAGTCGCGCGACGCGTGCGCCGCGCTGCCACTTGCGCGCGAGTGTTCCTCCCTCCCCCTCCGACACCAGCATCTCCGTCATCAACCGGCCAGTTACTTGAAAGAGATGGCCACAACTCCATCGACAGGATTTAATATGCCGAGAGCATCTTCTCCATCCAGCTCTCGTCCTCGCCACTCGCTCAACACCTCTTTCTCTTTTGGACCCCGGCCTCTCTTGGATTCATTGGCAGATGCGAATGCTAGCGGGGCATCCAACCAGAAGTCATACCTGGATCCCAGCCGATCGATCCTACAGACCTCCCCCGTCAAAGGTTCTCCCCGCATACAGCGAAAGACGAAAACCACAGCGAGCCTCCGGCACCCGCTCGCCATCGACACCACAGATGTATTCCAGGACGACGCAGACGACGAAGAAGAGGACACCAACAAGTGGGGCATCGTCGAACGCATGCGGCTCTGGCGGCACGACGCGCTCATGCAGCACCTGTACGACTCCGCCGCCTTCTGGGGCGACAAGATCGTCACCTGGACCAGTGAGCCGCACTCTCCCTCCCTCCCCGCTCGCGTCCCCTGAGCACCGCCCGCAGACGACCCGAACGACGCGTTCTGGCTCGCGCAGACGTTCTTCCTCAAGCACGAGTACTCGCGCGCCGAGCGGCTGCTCACCCGCCCGTTCCCCACCACCCCGCCGCGCACGGGCCCGCTCGCCGCGCAACCGCTGCCGCCGTCGTTCGCGCCCCCGGCGAGCGCGAAGGGCAAGGGCCGCGAGATGCCGCCGCCGCCGCTCCCCGGGTTGGGCCCCGCCGCCGCGCACCCGAGCCGCACCCAGCGACTGCCCGTCGGGCCCGGGGAGATGGTCGACGTCGCCGTCCAGTTTGAGGACGGGGTGTCGCGCCTGGTGGACATGAGCGTGGCGTGCAGGTACCTCGCCGCGCAGTGCCAGATGCGGCAGGGCAAGTGGAGCGACGCGCTGGAGATGCTGGGGGAGTCGAACCCGTTCCGGACGGGGGTCGAGCGGGGAGGGCCGGAGGTGCCGAACATGGATGGAGGGGTGAAGGTGAGTAGTGTATGCGCGTTGTCCGGTGAAGCGTCTGCTGAGGTGCGATGTGTGGGGTAGATTGAGGCATCCATGTGCAACTTGCGTGGGCTGCTCATGTTGAAGCTCAACCGAGGCGACCAAGCCAAAGCTTGTTTTATGGAGGCACTAGCGTTGGATGTCAAATGCTATGAAGCGTTTGAGCACCTTGTCAACGGCGAGATGATGACTCCAGAAGAAGGTGCGGTCAGTCAGACTCTTCCGGGCATCGCTATTCAAGCCGTAGTCTATAGAGTGGGAGTTCGTGCAGTCGCTGTCCTACAAAGAGCAAGCACCATCCGACGGAGAGTTTGTGCGGTTGATGTACGTATCACAACTACGCAAGTACAAGCATGCACAAGAGCATGCACTTGTTCGCAAGCGACTAGTGGACGAGTACGGTCTAGGAGACAATCCAGACGTGCTCTATAGCTTCGCCGACGCGCTCTACACACAACTTCGCTGGGCAGACTGCTATACCATCACGTCAAGGTAAGATGATTGTAATAGTCTTCGGATGAGTATGCTGAACTAGTTATCGTAGAATTTTGGGGCTCACAAGCGTTCATAAGAACGCGATGCCTTTGCACGTTGCGTGCATGTATCACTTAACACATCTCAACTCTCAGCTTTTCCTGCTTGCCCACGAACTGGTAGATAAAGAGCCAGAAAACGCGATCAGCTGGTATGCCGTCGGCATCTGGTATATGTGCGTGCAAAAGTACCAAGAAGCCCGAACGTACTTCAGGTACGTCATCCAAGTCCCTCAGATTACCGCAGCTAAGCCATATACCCAACAGTAAAACTTCCCTCATGGACCCACGATTTGCCCCTGCATGGGTGGCATTCGCGCACGCCTTCTCGCTCGAAGGCGAGCACGAGCATGCTGTGACCGCGTACTCAACATGCGCACGACTATACACTGGCTCCCACCTCCCGCTCATGTTCGTCGGGATGGAGCACATCATTTTGTCAAACAAGCAGCAAGCAGTGGAGGCGTTCGATGCGGCTCAAAACATGTGCGACGGCGACCCACTGCTGTACAATGAGCGGGGTGTGATGGCCTTCTCTAACGAACAGTACGTCCTCCTCTCCAGATTGTATCTTCCTTGATCCTTATTTACACCTCCAGGTATAAGGTGGCCGTGGAGCTCTTTACTGAGGCAATAGAGCTCGCCAAGATCGTGAAAGCGTCTCAGAAGTCATGGATACCAACATACCTTAACAAGGGCACGGCCCTACGAAAGCTCGGGTACGCGTCTACCCTTGCTTCCGCCAATGAGCGTGATACTTACGCCAGGGTTGAAGTCGACTCGAAGAGGCCAAGGAGATTTATCAGCAGGTGCTCGACATCGACTACCGGAATGTCACCGCCCTCTCCTTCATGGGAGTTACCTACCACCTCTTGGGCGAGATTGAGCTTGCGATCGTCAAATACCACGAAGTAGGTTCCTCTCTTTCGGCCTTATTGTCTTCTTAACCCTCCCTCCTATAGGCTCTGAGTATCGAACCCATCAACGGCTATGTGCTCGAGCTGCTCGAGATGGCGCTCGACGCCAGTGCAGAAATGGGTCCCTTCGGCTTCAAGGGCGGGCCCCCTGGAGGAGAGGACAGCTGGGAGCAGAAGATGCGCGAGCACCGGGACCGGGACAAGGGGAAGCAGATCGCGAAGGGCACCGTCGACTTCGAGGACACGAGTTTGTGACGCACTCCGCGGCGTGGGGGAAGGATATTCATGTTGTACACGTACGGGAGGATGAGGAGCGAGACAGTACGCCTGACGAGTGTTCAAATGCCATCCCCGCATCGAAATCCCCTCATTCTCACCGCAACCGACTACGCAAGTTCCGCTTTCCTCATGGCGTCTCGCTCGTATCGAGGGACGTCTCCTTCCTGCAAAGGATTGCTGCCCGCATAACCCCACGCGTACCCCAAAGCTTTCCCGCCCACTCCCGGCGGTGGTCTCCAGAATGCTGGTTGTATGCGTGGTCGTTCCTTCGCCTTGCCTCGGCGCCGTCTCCTCTTTCCCGTCGCGTCTGATTGACTGGGCTGGGTAGCGACTACCGGACAACAAACGGTCTGGTGCGCGTGTGGAGAGGGATCAATTTCGTCCGCGGGGTTCACCAGCTGAATGTGAGGTGTTCGAGGGGGTTTGGGTCGTTCCAGGACAAGTAACGTGGGGTGAAGTTCGGGAAGCTTCGCGGCGGCACGCAACGGTTTCTTTGCGCCAGGTGGAGGTGGCTGGGTGTCTTGGAATGAGTATATTCGCGCCTGGTGCAAAGAGGGACGGGACGTACACGGGTGACGTTTTTGGATTCTCTCTGGACCCATTCAAAGTCAACGGCGACTTCCCTCGCTCGGGATGCACGGAGCTCGGCCTCTTCTGCAGTCTCCTCTACCGGAGGGGCCAGCGAACTGCGTAGCCGAGGAAGGGTCAGCGATCGTGCAAAGTGAGGGCGGAGTGCGGACGCACATGTAGACCGGCGGAGGTTTCGGTGCAAGGATCACGGTCCTTGGTCGGGAGCTTCCAGAAATCAGACGGAATTCTGGGGCAGCGATTCGCGACGGGGCCTAAGAGGACATGCAAAGCAAAGCACACACACCAACGGCTGCAAACGAGTCCTCTTTATCCTCAGGTACCCCGTTCGTCGCGCCATGGACATCCCCGTCTCCGCCCTTTCTCCGCCTTTTCTTCTTGGAAGGTTCTTCCGTCTCCGTAGAGCGGGGTGCAGGGAGCAAGACGTTGTCAATCGTTCGCTTGAGTATGTTCTCCAGCCGTGCGAGCAATTGCGCGTGCTCGGGGTCTTCGTGCTCGATTTCTGGTTCTTCGTCGGATTCGTTCAATGCAGAACGGGAAACAAGCGCGGTCTCACTCGTGAGTGAGAAGGGGTTGGTGTGTTTCGGGATCATAGTCGTCGGTGGGCCCTAGGGACTCGGAGTGGGGGAGACGCAAGGTGTGCACCGCGATCTAGCGCTGGCCGCGCGCGCGCCCGGGGTCGATCATCCAACGATGGCACCAAACTGTACGCCTTTCCTCTTGCTACAACGTGGCCTTCGCTGCGTCTTTCGCCCCTCCGACGCCCACAGGAGCAGAACCACCCGCCATGTTCCAGCTGCAGGTTGTACTACCACACTTCCGTCAAACTCAATGAATGTAGTAGCGCCCGTTGCTACGTCATGCCAGGACAGATTACTGCTGCGGTCGGTTGTCTCTTGCTGCCAACCACCATCCCCGCATCCGCTTTCCACCTGAGGTTAGTTGCACCTGGCTCTAGAGCGGGCGACCACGCGACGTTCGTATGCAGTAGCCTATGCCTCTGAGAACAATGCACGGCCGTCGGCGATAAGATGGCGCCTGTTGACAATCGTGACTGTCGCCACGCCCTTCCCTCGCCGAACAATGGCTGCGTCTGGGCAGTGGCAGACTGAGGGGAAGGGAAAGTAAAGACTGACACTCCTTTCAGATTTCCTCCATCTCCAACATCTGGGCTGATGCTTTTCACTTCGCTTCTCTCGTTAGCAGCGGCTTCCATCGGCGTCTCGGCCCATATATGTATGTCTCACCAGCGTGAATATTTCGTACATTGTAGACTAACAACTTTGATAGCAATATGGCACCCAAGCATGTACGGCTTCAACGTCACCATGGAGACCTTCCCGTACGACAACCGCCCCGTCGCGCCCCTCGTGGACTACACCTTCGACCAGTGGTGGTTCCACGGCCATCTCGACTACCCGCCGAATGAGGGCGACTACTTCGAGCTCCCTGCCGGGCGTGCCGCCACAACCGAACTCGCGTGCAACAAGGGAATCACCTCCTACTGGAACTCGTCCGAGGGGCACACCGACATCCGCCAGGGCAGCAACCCCTGCCCGGGCGACGAATTCCCCAGCGGAGCGATGCACACGCTCGGGTTCGACGACCTCAAGGGCTGCGCGCTCGCGATTGCGTACGAAAGCGACGTGAGCAAGATACAGCCGGAGGACTTCACCGTCTTCAGCATCAACCAGACCTGCGTCTGGACGCAGCTCACGGACTTCAGCGTCCCCGCGCGCATGCCGCCGTGCCCCGAGGGCGGGTGCCACTGCGCGTGGTTTTGGATCCACTCGGTGCGTGGCGCTTCGCTGGCAGAGGTTCGGGCGCGGCTTATGCCTTCTCATGTCTCCTAGGAGAAGAGCGGGGGAGAACAGAGTGCGTAGTGCTGCTGCGGAGCTTCCAGCGATACGGTGGTTCATCACGTTCACAGACTACATGACCGGGTTCAAGTGCAATGTCACCGGCGCAACGTCCGAAGTGGCGCTCGCAAAGCCCCAGGTTCCGCGGCGCTGTGGCGCCGACCCGGAGCACGGCAAGCCGGACGCGGACTTGGGAAACTGTACCTACGGTGCAAAGCAGCCGTTCTACTGGTTCCAGGCGGAACGCAACAACGTGCGTGTCGAGGGCCGGCTAGGGTGGTGGATCTCTCCTAACGTGGTTTGAATAGATGTTCGAGGACACGTACGCGCCGCCGTTCTACCTCGATCTGTACAACTTCAAAGACGGCGCGCAAGACGACATCTTCGAGGGTTCGTACGACGAGGTCCCGGTTCCGAGTCCCGACCAGACCGCGATTCCGACGCCGCGTCAGGCCCAGGCTACCGCGACGTCTGAGGCGCCCTCGACTCCGACAGACCAAACTCCGGTCAGCGTTCCCGGAAGGTGCCCGGTCTGGTGAGCTGAGATGTTTATGTGATGTGCTGCTGTCAAGACTTACGTATATCGCAGCAAGCTGCACAGTTCTCAGGCAGATACGAAGCAGTCCCTGCTCACCATATTTGGAGTGGACGCTCAGGACAGGAAGCAAAAAGGATTCAGTCTTTGGCATCCCTTTTGATCGCCTGGTCTGCGCCGCCGACTAGTAGAGCACCAAAGTTGTGTATTCTTGGTTGTGCGACTCGTACATTAGATGACGGTGGATAGTTTGTGAGGTGTATGTACGCTATAAATATCGTATAAATACATAGAACCGACAGTCAATGTCCGTTACTGTCCGTAAAAAGCGAGAACTGGAGCGGAGGTAGAATCTAATATCGCATCTATCCGAAATGGAACTCTACGGCGGATCACTGACGGAAGGGCCTCCGCGAGAACACCTCCACCGACGGCCACGCGGGGAGGTGAGGGGTGGGCGGCACCCACGTGCGGCGCGGGGCCTCCCCGAGGTCGATCGACTCGAAGCTGTCCGTCCGGCGGCGCGAGTTCATGAACGGGGGCACCGCGTTCGCGGCGGCGGCGGCGACAGCAACCCCCGCGAAGAACGGGTCGAGCGTCGGGTCGAGGTGAAACTGGAAGGGCCCCAACCCCAGGCCGAGCGCGACGTGTTGCTCGCGGAAGTTGGGGCTCGCGAGGTGGATGGTCTCCGGGCTCAGGCGCGGGCCCGAGGCCGAGTACCCGCCGCGCGAGTCGGGACGGTCGCCTTCGGGGACGTCGCGGTTGCCCTGTTCAGCCTTGGACTCGACTTCGCAAGAGGGTGCGGGTGCGGGTGCGAGTGCGAGTGCGGGCGCAGGCGCAGGCGAGCGGGGGATCTCGTGCACGGAGCCGTGCGCGGTGATGAACGTGGGGCGGGTGAACGTCTCCGGATCGGGCACCTCGCCGGTTTCCTCGAAGTTGCGGCGGATATGCTCGAGCTCGGCCTCGGTGGTCGCGGGTAGTATCGCAACGCGGGCGGGGAGCCGCTCCTGCAGGTAGTGGATCGGCTGGTGCGCGCACGCTGAGCACTGGCGGTCACCGTTGGGGCCGGTGTCGGAGACGTGCGAGGTAGAGCGTTGGAGCGCGGGCTCGTACGCGTTTGCGTCCGCGTCTTCTTCGTCCTCCTCTACGACGATATCAAGCTCATCGTTCGAGTGCAGCATTTGGACCCAGCGCTCGGTGGCCCGCGAGCGCGGGGATAGGATTGAAGACAAAGGGCGGCTAGAGGAGGGCGGTTGAGACGGTGCGGGGGTGGCGGCGGCGGTAGAAGTGCTGAGAACGAAGATGTCGATGTTGTTAGATGATTGGCGCTTTTTCGCCTCAGTGGGCCTGTGGGCGGGGTGGTGCTTGCGCGAGTGATGAACGGCACGGATGCGGTAGGGTCTGTCAGACTCGCGGACATTTTCCGCATCGCTGTAGTACTCCAAATCCGAATTTTGGATCTTGGGTGGGCTGCGAGACGAGCTTGAGCTCGAGGTTTCCCGGGATTGGGAGTGAAAAACAGAGCTATATCACCAGTGTAATTAGTGACTTGGGATTGTAGAGAAGGATTAATTACTTACGTTGTCCAAGGTAAGGGGTCTTCGACACTGATCTCAGATTCTTCCCCTGAGCTGGGTAGGAAGTCGGAGGAAATAGCGAAATTGTCCTCCGAGGAGTACGAGTCGACAGACCGTCCATCGAGAAATAGGTTGTTGAAACTCTCCTCACTGGATGTGAAGTGCTTTTCGACGGAGTTAGAATGCAGAGTGAGGCCGAGGCCGAGAATGGGTGAAGAGAGAGTGACGTATTGAGTCATGGTCAAGTAATACTGGATGAGATATGAAGTGAAGTTAAGTAAGTTGTTGAGTGGTCGAGTGGGAAGTGAGTGAGTTGTGGGATGATGGTAGGACCTGGTTTTATACTGGAGGCCCGCTCCGCGTTGCTGCGCACCTGAAGCCGGACGTTGACCCTCTCAGAGCAAGACTCCGAGGATGGTGCCGCCTTCCGCGCTGAGAATAGGGCTGGTACATTCTAGAACAGACTTCCGATGCGCGGTTCTATCGCGGGGTTTGCGGATGTGGTGCCCCTCTCCCGTTTTCTGCTAGCCGGATGGTGGGCGCAATTCTGAGCGTGCGGTTGCGTCCTGCGGGCCGTGCGTGCGTGAATGAAGAGGAGGAAGCGCCCGGTGCGCGGAACCAAACGGCGCTTCCGCAGTCTGCCGTGCGGGAAGCTCGTGCCGCCCCTTGCCGCCCGCGCCGGTCCGCTCTACCGCCGGAGAACGCTTACGTAGCGAAGTTATGTTTGCATCGCTTTGTACGCCCATTAGACGCCCGTCGGGTTCAGCGTCTATTCCCTGCTGTGCCCTCGACGTTCGACTCCTACTAGCATGACCCCAGAGTTGAGAAATGGGAGCGCCCGCAAGATCAAACCATGAGAGTCTCGACCATCTCTGTTGCGATAGTCTTCGGATTTCGTACACATATTGGCAGTGTCATAAGAAATCAGTGTGCAAAGTTTCAAAGGAAACTGGTACGTATTGCGCCCCCAGTGGACGACCCGGCCGCGGACCCTAGAGTTGAGAAATTTCGCCGAGGCTTAGTCACGGTGCGGGTCACGCAGCCGACATCAACTCCGCTCGGCTAGGCTGTCAGATACGTCCAGGGATGACAGCATCCTCCCCAACGACAACGTCGGAGACTGAAATTCACTCACGTTCTGTGGCCGAAGTCACGCTTGAACTGACCCAAAGTGCGTTTTCGCCTCCCTCCCACAGATATCGTGCCGGAGAATTCGAATTGGGGCAGCCACGCTTCATCCAATACCCCTCACGCAGCTTCAACCTAAGCGCTGGTCATGGGATCGTAGCCGACGGGTATCAAATCTTCGACTTTTCTCATTTGAGAGATGTTTGCGAAAGATCGTGCTTGTTTCTGCACGGAACGACGTCGTTCTTTTTGAAAACGAAAGTGAGAACATGTTCCTACCAGCGTGTGAATTTTCAACATTATCGGACGAGGGACGAGACCGCCAGACCAGATTTCTCAACACTGGGGGCATTTCTCATCACTGGGGTCGGACTAGTACAGCCCTTTGCAATGAAACGTGGAATCACTCACGCGAGATCATTTGTTTGTCCCGCACAAACAAAGCCTGAAAAGGCAGGCCGGCAACGTGCGGCGTGACATCTCAGTCACAGGCAGAGACTGGACGATGGGGCCCGCACGCTCTCTGGCAGATATCTGCCACTTGCGCTCATGCCATACTTCACCACACCTCTGACTCTTGGTGAATGTCTTTAGGTGGTGATACACACGTGTCACCGGCAGACGCATGAGACCAGCGCCCGTGATCAAGCTAGCGCCAGCAGAGTCATCCCCGACATCCGTGAGCCGTTCCGCCTCCCAAACCTATCGCAACCCGCTTGTAAGTGCAACAGGATCACCGCGGAGGCCTACCTGTCGAGGCGCGACGCACGCGAACTCGCCGCGGTGCCCTCCGGGCGTGGCTTTCGTGGTTTACACCGTGTGCACCTGAGCACCACCACCCGTGGTATGACGCCCTCCTTCTCTCGTGAGCATCCCCCGTAGCTGTCCCCATGCGTTTTCAGATATTATCTGGTCCATTTTCTGTTTCGTTCCTGTTCCTGTAACCACCGCCCTCGCCGCCGTTCTTAGTTCTCCCTGTCTTGGTCGGCAGACTTGCTACCTAGTGCCCACTCATATACACGCTCTCCCGAACCCCTCCTGCTGGTTTCCACGTGTCATGGCTGCATAGTATTCTGTCTCGCAGTAGTATGTGCGCGTATCTTGGCACCAGTACAATCTCTTTTTGTACACGTGCTGTGTGGGTACTACTCCACTTGTCTGGCCTATCCAGCTCACTTCCTCGCCATATCCGCGTGCATAGTGGGCTCAATCCGTCTCCTCTCGGCTTCGCCTGCACCCACAATCGCCCTCGAGTCGTCCTGTTGCGTTCTGTTGCGTTGGATCTTCGCCAGCGCTAGTCTGCGTTCGCGTGGGCGACGCCCGCTGCGTGACTGCGACGTCACGCCGCACGTTGCCGGCCTGCCTTTTCAGGCTTTGTTTGTGCGGGACAAACAAATGATCTCGCGTGAGTGATTCCACGTTTCATTGCAAAGGGCTGTAACCTTCAGACGACACACAACATGCACACAGCTGAAGTACACCTGTATCACGGTGTCCGGAAACCCAGATGTCCCCAGCATGTCTGTGGCGGTTCATTCGCTGCAAATTCGCTGTATCCATTCTCTCGCGCTTAATCCCCGCTATTGTCTCGAGGCCAGGCACGCCTGTACGTAGACAAGCAGGACAATACCTGCCTGTTTTTAGCCCACTTATTCTTCCCTTAAGCGACGACGTATATCAGCTCGCCCGGCGACCCCCACCATGTCCTCTCATCGACTTGCTCGATTTCCTCTCCCCCTCGTCCCGGCTCTTCCCTCTGAGACAGGCTCTCACAGATTGCGACTCTCTAGACCTTCCAAGGCTGGGCCATTCATACGCGAAACTCTTAGCTTCCTCGACTTGCCGTTTTACGAACCGCCATCGCAATTAGAATCCTAGACGTACCCGACGATCGTCATGATTCCCGCTCTCCTCTCACTTGCAGCAGCCTTGCCCTTGGCATCAGCGCATATAGGCAAGTATTATACTTTCTTCTCCTGGTGTTTCACATACTTATCTATATGGACATAGCCCTATTCCACCCTAGCATGTATGGCTTCAACGTCACCAACCCTCATCCGGCCTTCAACTACGATAACCGCCCCGTGGCCCCCCTCACGGACTACACCTTCGACCAGTGGTGGTTCCATGGTCACCTCGACTTCCCACCCAACGAGGGCGACTACTTCGAGCTCCCCGCCGGCAAGCCCGCCACAACCGAGCTCGCGTGCGACAAGGGCGCGACTTCCTTCTTCGCCTCGTCTCCCGGAGGCGATGTCCGCGTTGGCGACAACCCTTGCCCTGGCCCCGGCGGCATCTTCGACCCGACGACCGCGATGCACGCAAGCAACTTCGACGACCTCAAGGGCTGTGCGCTGGCCATCGCGTATGAGAGCGACGTGTCCAAGATTCAGCCTGAAGATTTCACAGTGTTCAGCGTCAACCATACCTGCGTCTGGAATCGCTTCACGGACTTCCAGGTCCCGGAGCGGATGCCCGCTTGCCCGCCAGGCGGATGCCACTGCGCGTTCTTCTGGATCCATGCTGTACGTCTGTCCGACCTCTTGCCTACGGCAAACATCCTAATTTGATTGTTTTCCAGATCGACAGCGGAGGAGAACAGAGTATGTCCCGTACCCCATCTCAGTTAGATTTGCTCACTTACGATCTTATGCGCAGACTACATGAACGGTTTCAAGTGCAATGTTACCGGCTCCACTTCCAATGTTGCCCTCGCTAAGCCGCAAGTACCTCGTCGTTGCGGCGCCGACCCCGAGTATGGTAAGCCCGACGCTGCGCCAGGCAACTGCACCTACGGCGCCAAGCAGCCCTTCTACTGGTTCCAGGCTGAGCGCAACAACGTCAGTTTCTCTGCATTATCCGTGTTTAATTCATGACGCTTATCCATTATCCTGTCCTCCTCAGATGTTCGAAGGGACCTACGCTCCGCCCTTCTACACCGATCTGTACAACTTCAAGGATGGCGCGCAGGTCGACATCTTCCAAGATTCGTACCCTCAAGGTCTTCCCACTCCCAGCGCAAACTCGACTTTCGTCCCTACTCCCAACCTTGACGGGGCAGCCTCTGTGTCTACCACTGCTCGGCAGTCCTCTTACTACGGATCGTACTCGACTGGGTCGTCCTCAGTTGTTAGCTCTACCTTGTCCGCGAGCAGCACCCCATCTTCGAGTGCAGCACCAAGCTCGTCCAGCTCCAGTAGCAACGTTCAATCTTCCTCATCTTTCGGCGGACCGGCCTCGGTTTCAGTGACTGTTTCCACCTCGGTGGTAGTCAGCACTGTGCTAGTCACAGTGACCACCGCTCCTACCGGTGTCTCATCAGCCTTGGCGCAGTCCACCGGTTCCGCCTCCACATCTTCCACCCCTTCCTCGATATTCTCGTCCTTTGTGGCGTCAACCGGAGTCAGCTCTGCATCATCGGCCACCGCGTCTTCCCAGTCAAGCGCCTCCGCCTCCGCCAGCTCCTTCAGCGCAGGCGCAACCATAATCCTCCATGGAATCAATGGGACCTCCACTGCCAGTTCCGCCTCCACGATATCCAACAACATCAACGTACAAACCAGCTCTACGACCTCCCCGGCACGACGAGCCAACCTCCATGTCGTGCAGTCTCGGATAGCCGCACTTGCGGCGCGTGATGCCACCGCTAGCGGGTGAGTCATTTCCGCCATTCGTGACTCCAATCATTTCATTGACTTGGCCTTCCCTTCAGTGCATCCGTCAGCAAGCGTGAGCACCCCTTGCCGAACAGCAGGATGTTCAAGAGGCGTGCGGTTCCGTCCGTTCCCGCGACCGATGCTGCGCAGGAGCAGCAGCCCGTCGTGACGAAAGCCAGTACCGCGCACAAGCAGCACATGAGGGAGTTCAAGACCCGCAGCCGGCTGTGGATGTTTTCTTGAGCTGTGGACCATATCATCCCTGTAGATAACACATTGTATCGTTGGCCCCCGATGTAGCTTTACCTGTAGCCTTCAGCACCGTCATGTTTTATTCGATACCCTTACGCTCCGCCCAACACGCGAATGCGCGTTGCACATCGACTGTGGCGACCTGAGCCACGTACTTGGGGAGAAGTAGAATGGTCTGGGGAAAGACCCGAACGAGGGAGCTGGGTCCGGCTCTCCGGGTCGGGGATATTCCCGAGCCTCGGCGCGCCTCAGTCTCGATCGGACGTCATCTCATAAAACGTTCCCGAGGCCTCGCCCTTGACCCTGCCTCAGCTTGTCTGCAGCCCACCCGCCCGTTCCGTTCCCCGCCGCTGCCAGCAGCATATACCCCGCCGACGCGTCGTCCTCCACGAACCCGTACACCCTCGCCTTCAAGCCCAACACAGAGATCCGTCATGGGGCGTGAGATCATCAACGTCCAGGTGCGCAGCGTGCCTCCGCCCTCCGCGACTTGAGCTTATACTACATCCCTTGCCACTCAAGGCCGGTCAGGTACGTTGGTTCGCGGACGCGCTGCGTGCATGTGGGAAGCTGGAGATTGACGGCGCGTGGTGGCGCGGTGCAGGCTGGAAATCAAGTCGGAGAGAGCTTTTGGCGTATGCTCCTTGCGGAGCACGGCCTTGATGACGAAGGGGTGCGTAAACGCGTCGTTTGCACGTCGGCGGGCGTCGAGCTGATCCATGTCGATGGACGCAGCACTTCCAAGGGAAAGACCCTCTACAAATCGCGAGGGTATGTCCCAGTTGGGATTGCCCCCGCGCGACGTTTGCTGAAGACGGGTTGCGCACCTGATAGGCGAATGTGTTCTTCACCGAGATAGAGCACCCTGGCATCTCGGCCAGCAAGTATGTCCCGCGGAGCGTTCAGATTGATCTGGAGGAGGGTGTGTGCAATCGCGTGAGTGGATTCATTTTCCGAGCATTACTACATACCGACGCGAGGGCGATCTCTCTAGGTCAGATCGGGGCCTTTGGGCCACCTGTATCGCCCCGACACGTTCGTGACGGGGAACAACGGAGCGGGAAACAACTGGGCGAAAGGATGTAAGCCTTTGGGATGAGCTGCGGTTCTGGACCAAATAACGACCATGCCCGGCAGTTTACACGGAGGGCGCGGAGCTCATGGATAACATCTTGGTATGTGGACTAGCCTTTTCTTCTAATGCTGTCACCAACATACCGCCTCCAGGAAGTCGTCCGCCGGCAGGCCGAGAACTGCGACATGCTTCAAGGCTTCCAGATCATCCAGTCTCTTGGGGGTGGGACAGGCTCCGGCCTCGGGTCACTGATACTTTCCAAATTCCGAGAAGTTGTGTGATTCTCTATATGTGTGCTCTGCCCCCTGATGCGCATACTACAGGAATTCCCCGACAGGATGCTCGCCACGTACTCTATCATGCCCTCGCCTAAGGTACGTTCGCGGGACTTTCGAGCCTCCACTGTTGTGCTGAGGAGATTATTAGGTCTCCGAGACGGTTGTCGAGGTATGCTACTTTGATCTTTCTCTAGCTCGCCACGTTTACCTATCTGCTTCAAGCCGTATAATGCTCTTTTGTCGGTCCACCAACTCGTGGAAAACAGCGACATGACGATCTGCATTGACAACGAGGCCCTGTACGACATGACGCAACGAACGCTGAAAGTGAAACAGCCGTCCTTTGACGATCTTAATAGCATCGTGTCGCAAGTCATGTGCGGTGTCACTACGAGCCTCCGCTTCCCCGGCCAGCTGAACGGGTGAGTCTCTTGTTTCGGTCATGTCGGCATAGTGCTGACATCTCGCAGTGATCTCCGCAAGCTTGCGCTGAACCTCATCCCCTTCCCTCGTGTAAGCTCTTCGTCTTTCATCCAGTACGCCTCGGGGATCTCACAGAATCTGTAGCTCCACTTCCTCATGCCCAGCTATGCCCCACTCTTTGACCCCAAGTCGAAGGCATTCCACCGCTGGAACGTCAAGGACTTGACGAACGCGTAAGCAGAGATGGGCGGCCTGGAAATGCCGTCGGAACTGATCTTCTTGCTAGTGTGTTTGACCGTGCTAACCTCTTGACGGCGTGCGACCCTCGCTTTGGGTGAGCTCTGGTACGTGTCGCGCAGGAAGTGTATCACTGACGTCAGTCTCACAGTCGCTACCTTACCGCCGCTACAATCTTCCGAGGCAATATTTCATCCCAAGAAGTAGAGCAGTCTATTCTCGATCTACAGCGGAAGAACGCGTCACAGTTCGTTGAGTGGATCCCTGATAACGTATCAGTGTCTCTTTGCTCTGTTCCGCCCGTGGGACATGCTTCCGCAGCGACTTGCCTTGCAAACTCAACTGCTGTCCAGGAGGTCTTTAAGCGCAACCTTGCTCAGGTATGCGGACGCGAATGTTTATTTTCTAGTCAGTCTGACGTTCGTGTTATATCCCAGTTCTCTGCTATGTACAAGCGTGGTGCTTTCCTGCACTGGTACACAGGCGAGGGCATGGACGCCATGGAGTTCTCGGAAGCCGAGAGCAATACCCAAGATCTCATGTGAGACTACTCCTTGAACCAAGCGGGACTGGTTTAACCTCTTGTTTAGTGCCGAGTACCAGCAGTACCAAGAAGCTCTGGCGGAAGACGAGAATGCGGAGTACGAAGGCGAGGCAGAGGAATAACAGGAGGCTAGGTGATATTTCTACCCTTCTGAGGATCCTCTTCTTTGCGCGCACCATGTTACCCGTATCATGTCTCCGCTTGTACGTTTAAACGCTTTTAGATTGCTAATCCATCAGCTCTACATGGAATCACTCTTCATCGTTGCCTGACTGCGATTATCTTGGCTTCTAGTTTGGTAAGGTAGCCACTGGTCCGTAAGTATGATGCTACAGCACCCTTGATACACATCGCCATGCTGTTGCAGGCCCTTACAGGGTTCCTGGGACGTCGATGTGAGTGTCATAGTTGCTCCATTGGCGCTTATCGGTTACTGACCGGGGTCTAGGTGCTGACACCGAAGTTTTTCCGGAGAGCCAGTGCGCAGGGTCTAGGTGCCAACACCGAGGTTTTCCCGGAGGGCAGGAAGTCTGAAGAAGGTACCCTCGAGGTCAGCTGCATCCAGGCGCGAGGCATCCAGAAGGCAACTCAAAAGCCCAGTCACCTTATCGTGATATGTTTTCGTCGTGCTCCGGTGAGCAACGGCTCCCTGCATGAGAATTTTAGCAGCGGCGACGATGCCCCCATGATCCTCTGCGCCTGCTGCAGGGGTAGTCGTGTGACGGCACTAACTGCACCGCGTGTGAGATAATACGGATCCTGACTTCGGTGGGCACAGATTCGGAATCCATCTGGCGTCGGAAGGCGCACAATGGGCTGCGGGCGCGCGGGGTGCGCGGGTGTGCGCGCAGACTTATAAGCGAGGGAGGGCGAGAGCCCAGCGGGCCTCCACACCGCACAACGGCTGCGCGCTCACTTTCTCTGCCCCTCACGAACGCAGCCCACAATGGCACAACCGCCCCAGTTTGGTCCGTGTCCCCCACGCATGGCGGACCTCAAGAAGGAGATCGCGGCAAGCTACCCCGACTTCGAGGCGGGCGTCACAAGGGCGTGGGGCGAGATCCTCGTCGAGCTCGAGAAGACCACGAAGGAGATCGCAAGCCAGGGGTCGCAGGTTTGTCTACGGCCGCATGCTCTGACACACGCGTGAAATGTTGGCTCACGTCGACGTTGCGCAGGGCGTGCCCGAGGTTGGCTTCGGCGAACTGGGCAACCTGACGCCCGAGCGCGTCGCGGAAATCCGGCGCAAGGGCTGCGTTGTCATCCACGACGTCGTGAACGACGAGGAGGCGAGGACGTGGCAGGCGTGGCTTCGCGACTACGTTTCGAAGAACCCGGTCGATGGTGAGTCCCTGCGATGCTTTGCACCATAAAAGCTCGTCTGATCCGATGCAGGTATGCCTGAGGCCGACAAGCAGTTCTTCCAGCTCTAGTGGGTATACCCGCCGTGCTTACTGGTGGATGTCGGCGCTCACCTCAGTCTTATCCCCATTTCAGCTGGACAAAGGCGCAGATCCGCGCACGCTCGCATCCGAACGTGCTCAGTGTGGCGACGTGGCTGAACACCATGTACCACCCCAAGACGGAGCAGAAGCTGGACGACGTCGACCTCAACACGCCGCTCATGTACGCCGACCGCTTCCGGATCCGGCACCCCGGCGTGCAGTGGGACGCGCACCCGCCCCACGTCGACGGTACGTCCACCTCGCGCCCTCCCTCCTCTTTCGACCAACTCAGCACGCGAAACAGGCGGCGGCATCGAGCGCTGGGAGGACAAGTTCTTCCGTGGCTGCTTCGAGGACATCCTCACCGGAAACTGGCGCGCGCACGACCCATACGACCTCGAGAACCGGATCCACGCCCGGAGCTCGCTCTACAAGCGCCCGAATCAGGTGAGCCCAGTGTTTGCGCTGGAGCCGCACGGGTTTCATGCGCGCTCTCCGGGCGCTGAATGTTGACCGAGGGCTCGAAGGCGACCGTGTTCCGGACGTACCAGGGCTGGCTCGCGCTGAGCGAGACTGCGCCGGGCGAGGGCACGCTGCAGGTGTTCCCGAACGTGATGCTCTCGAACGCGTACATAATCATCCGCCCGTTCTTCACGCCCAAGGAGGGGTGCAGCGCGGAGTCGTACGACCCGGCGGACTGGAAGTTCGGTGAGTGGCTGCTGCTTGTGTTCTACGAATGGCCGGGATACCGACGAGATACCGATCCGCGGCGCACCAGACCTCGAGGACCCCGAGTTCCACGGGATCTACTCGTTCGAGAAGGCGTTCATCGGCCCGCGCCCGGACACGAAGACGCACCCGCACCTGAAGCTCGACGAGACGATGGTGTCCGTGCCGAAGGTGTACCCGGGCGACATGGTCTTCTGGCACTGCGTTCGTGTCCCACCGTCTCGTCGCATTGACCTCAGCTGACCGCACAGACGTTCAGGACGTTATCCATGCCGTCGAGAAGGAGCACGCAGGCAAGGAGGACTCGACGGTCATGTACATCCCCGCGATGCCGCACACTGCCATCAACGCGGCGTACGTCCAGAAGCAGAAGGAGAGCTTCCTCACTGGCGTTGCGCCCCCGGACTTCCCGAGGAACAAGGGCGAGGGCGACTGCATCGGGGTGGGCAAGGAAGACGATATTCAAGACCCTGTGGGCAAGCGCGCGATGGGTTTTGCGATCTCGGTCGCTTGATAGATGCGCCGTTGTAGAGGTCTTTCGCGCGCGTACGTAGACAGACATGTGAGCTGGGGGTTACGGGTGATGTATTGTCTAATGTACAACAGTTCTTGGCGTTCACTTCTTCGGTGCACCGCAGACCCGCCAGCACGTCACCAGCGCAGGTAAGGGAGGAACTTCCCACTGTATGAGGGAGACATTAGTTGTTGGACGCACACGGGCACGCGGATACGCACTCGAACGTGAGAACGACACGGTCTCCCTTGGGATCCGGCTTCTTGTCGACGGAGACCTTGCAGTCAATCATGGACATGATGCCGTCACCGAACTTCTCGTGGATGAGGGCCTTGATAGGTGTGCCGTAAACGAGAACACCCTTGGTAGCATAAGTTTGTTAGTATTTCTGCTCTACACTGATACGATTCACGAGAAGACTCACCTCGAAGAGACGGTAGAGCAGAGGGTCCTGAGGCGGCACGGGGCCGAGGCCGCGGCGCGGGAACCAGTTCTCACCCATCTCAGAAAGCAAACTGTGCTCCGGGATGTCCAAAAGCTCGCTCAGCTTGAGCAGTTCTTCCTGAGTGGCTTTTGCCTGGACGATGCGAGTGATAAGAGGGATGCTTTGAAAAGGATGTTGAGATACTGACCTGGCCGTAGAAGAGCGCTGCGACCCATGCTTCATCGTGATTGATGACCTCACCGATCTGGGCGAAGGTCATACCTATGATTCGTAATCATTAGCCTCCTTGGACCAATATTGAGGCAAGCGAGACAAGCGTACCCTTTTTGGCCTTTCCTTCCAAAAGCTGGACACAGACCGATGGGAGGTCGGGAAATGGCTCGCTGGTGGCGTTGATCTTCGACATGACTGGGATGAATGAAGGCAACGGTGAAGGAGGCAGATGATGAGAAACTGGCAGAGGGCGGTGAGAGATCTTGGGTTTATATACCTCCCATGTGACGCTCAAGCCGTTCACATTATCCGCGCTACGGGAATGCAGGTACCCGCGCACACGTGAGTCGGGCGGGAAACCCCTATGTACGTGAGGGAACACAGAGCGGACGTGCACGGGAGGGGTGGGAAGCATGCGGACAGGCGGGAGAGAGGCCCGACGTCGACTGCGGGCCCCGGACATCCCCTAGCTCCCGCAGAGGCAGACTCACGGGGAAGGCTGACACATCTACGGGTCCTCCGCCCGGCCGTAAAGCTTGCAGGCCCTCCGTACACTCCCGCTCATTGACTCGATGGCTGGTCGGTGAAACGCACAGAAGAGTGGTGGTATGAAATTGCAATAGTCGGAAACAATACAGCAGCTACCAACAGCGTCAGGTCCTCTATTCCTGGAACACGAGCCTTGCGTAAAAGCATAGAACTTACCATGTTCCGAATGTAACTCCAGAACGCGTCTAAGACAGCCCGATCGGACCCGGGGCACGCGATGAGTTGCTCGTTCCGTCTTGCTCCGGGGGAACAGGTTTCCAGACACCCTTAGTAGCGTGCATAACCTCATACAATTGACCCAGTTGCTCGCCGGACATCTGTGCAGTGCGTACCACGTCAGAAAGGCCGGGAAGCTTACACTGACTGGTGGGGTAGTACCTTCTCGAGAGTAGTGGGGTCGAGCGGCTTGCCTTTGAACGCCTTGGCTCCGTCCGGACCCGCGGGTAATTGGTCAAGGTACACCTTCCACTGCGACAGAAAACCGATGATGTGTACTTTGTTGTCGGTCGTCCTGTGTCTCCGGAACTCTACCGGTGTCCAACGTGTCAGAGGAGTGCGGGTGGGCGAGGACAACCAAGGCACTGACCAGCCTTCACATAGTCGTCCCCGAGGGAGCGCATCTCGTAAGGAAGGTGTCTGTGAGCGCGAAGTAACCTACGGTACAGTCTGCAGGCGCATAAAATCAGACAGCGGTACATATAAGGCATGGACGGTACGCACGGCAGCGGGGGTAGGAGCATGGCACTCGCTTCTCGCAAGTTTAGAGGCTGCTTTGAGACAGACTCTGCAAGGCGTACTGCACTGGTTCGCAACATCTTGATGGGATGTAAAAGGAATTAAGCTCGTGTATGCGCCTGCGGGACCAGCGGAAGAACCGAGGGGAACGAGGCCAACACGGTGCAGAAGGTCGGCCAGAGGAAGACTGGGCGCTCGCTGTGTTCCCTGTTTACTCCTCAACCACGCCCTCACGCACACAGCTGTTGCCCAACTCGATCATCTGCCAGCGACATCTTGCGATTCTTGAGCCTTAACTCAGCTGACCAGCGATCTCATTGCTCGAAATGTCGAAGGCGGAACCCACGCGGGCACAGCTGTCGTCGAGGTTGTCCTACCAGGCCAAGGTGCCCGCCTTCCTGGCACGAATGAAGGGACTGGGAGGCGGCGGGCGAGGTGATGATAAATACGACGACGACGAGTTCGAGGACGACGGTTCTGGACGCCCTCCGATTCCCCGCCGACCGGCCATCCCGACACGCCCAGACGACGAGCAGGGGAGTGCGGACGAAGACGACGGGGACGAGACGCCACAGATTGTGGTTCTGAAGGAAGGGAAGCATCTCTCGCGGCGGGAGGTCGAGAATGAGAAGCGTAAAGGTGTGTCTGCGTCTGACATACGTTCTGGATGCCGACTGAGGCGGGGACTCTGGCTTTCAGCCAAGGGATTGCCTCCGCTGCCTGAACACGATGAAAAGGACGAGAAGACCAAGGAAGAAAAGCCGAAGCAGAAGGATGCGACCAACGCTATAACGCAGGGCCTGTCATTCTCTTCTGGAGGTGCGAAGGGCAAGGGCACCAAACGCAAAGCGGTGGGCGATGGGCGTGATGAAGCGGTCAAACCAGAATCCTCGAAGGGTGGCAAGAAGAAGTCAAAGAAGCAGGACAAGAAACTACTCTCGTTTGACGAAGACGCATGAAAAGCGGATGACCGGGGTTCCTGCTAGTCACAGGCAGAACTCAAGTCGCATCTACGTGAGTACAGAACACAGCTACATCGAACAAAGTCGATCCCCCCTTCCCCCAACAGGGTAGATTTTTGGCCTCGCACCGCGTACTGTCATCCATACTCGGCGCTATGCCCCCCGCCCCTTCGACTCATTCCCAGCCATGTTTGTGCAACAGAGGCTTGGACTGGGATGCCGCCGGGATATGGCGATCCCCGTTTTCGAGACTTTTCATTGACTGGTTCGAGGTAAGCCCGTTCCTCACCCTCCCACACCCGTCTGTCTCTGACGATCAGCAGGGCCTGACTTGAACAACCCGAAGTCTATCTTGAAGGGCCTTGTGCGGATTTATCAAAGCTTTGGCGTGAGGACACACGGGCTCCTCTGGACGTTCATCGACCTCATCGCGTCGTACATCGACACCCTCCCCGGGAACGAAGACCGTGACGATGAACATCCTGCCAGTGTATATCTAGGTAGATACACTATTACTCCGTCATCACTTCTTCATTCCGAGCCTCCTAGCCGTCCGTTTTAGGCATCGATTTTGCGTATGCATTGCACGGGTCGATACGAACCTTAGGCGGTCAACGGGTTCGCTGGCCGTCCACGCGGGGTCCTCTCTTGTGGCCTCCCCCTGCCCGTTTGGCACTCACCTATCCAATGTTTGTGTCGTCGTCACCCCCTTGTGCCCAAGTAGGCATAATGTAAATTATTGCTTACGCATATACTCACATTCCCTTCGTTTTGCTCGCGCAGAACACTAGATATCTCGCTGCTTTGAGCAGCCGTAGTCTCAAGTATCCTGGCTTGCTGACTACTCGGATAACACCCTCTTCACGGGCGACTGTGCCCGCCACCGTCTCTCTGCAGGATGAAGCTTCGCAGCTCTCATATGCTCGGCCTATCCGTCACAGTGCATTTTGACCCTTGCTGTCCGATGACTAGTCTGTTAGGGTTAAGTGGAGCTGACATCGCAATGGAGACGGTGTTCGTATGGCGGAAACTACTGGAACACGGCGTTCAAAGAGAGCCATAAAGGCCCAAACCACGACGAACGCCAGTGAGACGCAATGTATTACCTGCTCTCTAAAGCTCTTGCCTCATACATCCCACCAGCAATGTTCTCCTTCACCCTCGTTGCCGCAGCCCTTGTGGCCTACGCCCACGCCAACCCCATCGACGCCTCCGCCTCGGACGCCTCCGCCTCGGAATTGACGGCCGCAGCCTCCTTCCCGAGGCTCGACTTCACCTCCTCCCTCGCGCCCCTCCCCACGAGCGCGGAAAACGGCACGCTCCCCTCGGACTCCTTCCAGGGCCCGTCCACCGACCTCGGGGAGCCGATCTTCCCCCCGACGCTGCTCGTCTGCCTGTCGTTGAACTGCGCGAACTGCGTGTTGTACGACCTGCTGGCGACCCCCGTGAACATATGCCTCCGCACGATCCCGTTCGTGAGCGTGGGGATCGCCCAGCCGAGCAACGAGGGCCTGCCGTTCGGGGTGTTCGTGGGCCCGTCGGGGTGCCACAGCTTCGTGAAGATCCCAGCCGTGAACACGTGCCTCAACGTGATCAGCGGGGGGCCGTTCAGCGACTTCGCGCTCGTAACGTGAGCGCGCGGTGAGTGTGTTTCGGATGGGGCAAACGGTCGTGATGGCTGACTCTGTTGATTGAGCAGCCCCTTTCTGCGAGGTCCAACGGCCGACGGCGGAAACGGCGATCGTGAAAGAGAAGAACGGAGTGGACATGGAAGAGGCGAAAGGACTTGTTGTGTACACTGTGCTTCAGCTTGCTGGGGGTTCGCAACGTGTACTACATCGCGAGATCTGAGTGATATAATGGGAGCACATAGACCGAGTATAGGTCGATGTGACAGTCCAGAAAGTCCGATAGGTCCTTCGCTAACTCTCCGTGCAGGTCCGTCGGCGAGTCGCGAACAAGTGTGACACCAATGACCAGAAGAACCTCCAGTGGATCCAGGTAATATGCGAATGCGCAGGCGCATAGGGTTGTCACGTTATGCATGGCGTCACCTCAACGGCCTCGTCTTTGCCCTCACCTTCGTATCTCAAGCATCTAGCCCGCGCCAATGCGCACGACCGTGTCTATTTCCTCGTCATCATCCACCTCGCGCGCTGCGCGTTCACTGGGTCTACCTCTCTTCGCGTTCGCCCTCCTCGCGGCGCGTCGATTTTCTTTCTCTTTTCTCGACTCGCGGAGCTGTACGCTCACGCTCTCACGATCTCTCGCCCTCACCTATGTTCACTCTGTACAATAGAGTTGGCGTCATATCAGCGGTCGGCAGGAAGAAGCTCTCGGAGACGCATGATTCGCGTTGGTCACGGCGGGATGCTGTTCGGTGACAGTCTCTCTCTGCACGCTACCAAGAGGTCTTCAATTACGCCGTACTTAATACCCTGTTCTCCACGGAAGGTCCGTCGCCGACGGGACTGCGTGATCACTAGGCGATCACATGAAGCGCCCGAAGTGCCCAGGCGTCTAACATGGCGGAGGCAAACCCGAGGGCGTGGCTGCCCAGTCCACGACGCCGATTCTTGGTGCAGGAGCGTAGCGGGCGACGGCGCGCGGCCCTGCCCAGCTTGGACACTGGGAGGACCAGTAGGCATCGGGGAGGTACCCACGAATCGGGACGGTCCGGAGATGCCCCGACCCCGCGCGTGCTGCAGAATCGCATCCGTCCTTGGCAGCGTCGTGTGTTCAGGCGAGGTTGGTGGCGATATGGGAGATCATGCAGTGATGCGTCAGCGTCCTGATCTTTGAAAGGAGTACTTGTTAAGTACAGAGCCGTATACAAACCATGATGCACTCATTGCGGAACTCACCCTTCCATGGTGTACCGCCGCGGTCATCCTATACCCGCTTAAGTAATGCGCTCGCGTTCGGTCCCGATCCGCATTATGAAGAGCATATATTGCATCATGATCATAAGTCGAAACACCGCATATGTCGTGGCGACAAGGATAGATAGCGTGCGAGCACGATTCTGAGTGGGTTTCACGTCAGCCCGCGCGAGACAGAAAGGCAGCTGGGCTGACGCACGTTCTCCCGCCCCTCTTATACATCCGCTTGCGCTGTTATGGGTTCGTGTCCAGGCGGTCGAATGGAGAGAATCGACGGCGTGTGCGGAGTTCCCGTTCGGTGTCGGTGCTGAGAATGCCCGCCGAGGGGGCGCGGGAGGATGACAGCTGGCACAGACTCCGGCGTTGGTGCCCTCCCACTCCGCCACTCGGATGCTCCGCGCCCGGCGGGGGGCTGGTAGTAACACCGCAGACGGGCTGAGAGCGACACGTCCGCACCGTCCCACGCGGGCGCGGACAGTGTCTAACGGGTTGCGGTCGAGTTGCCAAGGGCCCACCGATTCGCGCGCGCGCGGAGTGGGCCCAGATAACCTCAGATAACTTGCTTGCATTGGGGGCTGGCCAGTCGGCGGGCGGAGGGAGGGGGCGTGGACAGGGATGGGCGCCTGATCGCGGCGGCGGGCCAATGGGGGGCGCGGTTATCTGATATGAGCGCGGAACGTGGGTATCTGATAAGATTTTCCACGAGCCGTAGGGGCGGGGCGGGGCTCGAGCTGGAGCGTGTCTCTCTCTCCTGCCCGCGCCAGCCGTGTGCTGGGCAGCGTTCCTTATAACGCCCCCTCCTGCCTTGTCCGGGAGAGATCGCGTCTGACCTCTCCCCGCTTACTCTACCGTGACCTCCGTAATACGTACCGCGCCATGGCCCTCTCCTACGCCCTCGGCACACCTTCTGGCACGAACACCATGAAGACCGTCGCCATCCTCGGTGGAAGCTACGGCGGGGCCCGCGCTGCCACTCTCCTGGCCCAGGGCCTCCCGCACGGCTGGCGCGTCGTTCTCGTCGACCGCAACTCGCACATCAACCATCTTTACGTCCTGCCCCGGTACGCCGTCCTCCCCGGACATGAGCACAAGGCCTTCATCCCCTACAACAACGTCTTCCTACCCCCGCGCACCGGCTCCACCCCCGGCCCCCTCGTTCATCCCGCATACACGGACCCCGCACGCTCGGTGCTGCTACACGCATCCGTGACGTCGCTCGCGACGCACACCCTCACCCTTGACCGTGCGTTCCCGGAGCACGGCGTTTCCGAGGCCGACCGGACGCTCCACTTTGACTACCTCATCTACGCCCTCGGCTCGCACCTTCCCTCGCCCATCAACCTCTGGGACCCTGCCGCGGGGGATGTGGAACGGGCGGAGGTACTCGACGTCGCGCGCGGCACGAAGGGGGGCGGGGTCGCCTTCCTCAAACAGTTCCAACGCCGCGTCTCGCGCGCGGCTTCCGTCCTGGTTGTTGGTGGGGGTGCTCTTGGTATCCGTGAGTACTCCTCCCTTCCTCTCGCGCAATATCCCCGCATTCCCCCCTGCCCTCCGCTGCGGTCTCTGCGTTGGTGAACCGCCACATACGCGCTGCCGTGTGGTGGCTCGATCGCGCGCAGTGTCCGTGTCCTAGCGCCCGCGGCTAGTAGATTGCCCGGGGGCAGGTCGTGCGCATATATGCGTACCATGACACTGAGACTCAGTTGAGGCTGCTGCAGTGGCTGTCGTGGAGGCTGGCTGGAGTCCTGGGCCACCGCACATTTTTCCGGCCGCGCGGACGTCATCATAGGTGTGGGGGTGGGTCACTGTCGTCATACCTGGCTGGCCGGATCTCTACCACGCATTTCCTGGGATGCTAACTGCGCCTGGTCCCCTCTAGAATTCGCCTCGGACATTGCGGAGATCTATCCAGCTACCAATGTCACCTTGCTGCACTCTCGTCACCGCCTCCTACCGAGGTTTGACGAGGCGATGCACAGCGAGAGTAAGTACGGTCCTTTCTCGTGCAACAAGTTGTACTAAGGAATGAACAGTCGTCTCTAGCCTCTCGGCTCTGAACGTTTGCACCATCCTCGGCGACCGCCTCGACCTCGCCTCGCTCGCCGACAACAAGCACAGCAATGGCGAGCGCGTCGTCCGCACACAGAGCGGACGCGAAGTACAGGCCGAGCTGGTGGTAAGTGCCCTCGCCGGTATGCTCACCTCCATCCCCATGCTCATCCCCGTGCGATTGTAGTTGCTCTGCACCGGCCAGACCCCCAACACGTGGCTCCTCCGCGACGCCTTCCCTCAATCTGTCGTCGCCGATGGTCCCGACAAGGGCCTCGCACGCGTCCGGCGCACGCTCCAGCTCGCGGAGCCCGTCCCCGAGTCCGGACTCCCGACCGCTGTCCCCGACCTCTCCACACTCTCCCTCGCAACGGCCTCCACCTCTGCCGGACCCTCGTCGGCAGAGGTCTCCCCCGCCGACGTTCCGTCAACCGCCACGTCCGAGCCCGCGACCGCCGACGATGCCTCCGAGACCTCGTCACAAGCAGAGGAGGCGCAGCTCGAGGTCGTCGAGGACGCGAGGACCCGCATCGCCGCGTCGCACATCTTTGCGATCGGGGACGCGGCGGACGCGTTCGGCGCGGTGAACGCGGGGCACAATGCGTTTTTCCAGGGCGAGGTCGCGGCGCGGAACGTCATCCGGCTGATCAAGCAGGCCGAGCGCAAGCAGAAGGCTGAGCCGGAGGTTGCGTCGAGGGAAGATGCCGAATCGATCGGGCAGGACGGGGAGGGTGAGAAGGAGGAGGCCGAGGCGAACGAGGAGAAGACGGAGGAGGAGGACCTCGAGCTGGAGAAGTACACCCCGGGCGCGCCGGCGATCAAGGTGTCCCTCGGTCTGGTGAGTCTTTTCTCCTCTCCACTCGTGCCTTCGTTCGGTACACGATCCCTCCCCGTCGGATTCCGACCTGTCCTACTGCTCTTCCGCGTCCTTCACTCGCGTGCGTTGTGCTGACTGTGCACCCTTCCTCAGACGAAGTCGGTCTACCAGTACCAGGGCGTCATCGGCACGCGCGATGAGGAACAGGACGACCTCGACATTCACATTATGTGGCGCTACTTTGGGTATGAGGTCGAGCGCGGCGACCTCGACACGGACCGTCCGGACGAAGAGATCCCAGGCGCGGTGCCACGACTGGTGTATACGACGAAGGAGGTCACGGTGTGAGTTCGTGGTTGTACTTTGCAGATCGGAGGGATCGGAGCGTAGACTTGTTCGGTTGGGACGTTGGTCCTTTTGTAGCTCCGAAGCTGTAGAATCGACTGCTTGCGTTTTTATCTCCTGATTGTGTTGGCGATTCCCACTTCACGCTGAGTGACATGCGTACAGTCTTGTCTAGACGAGCCCATCACTTCGCCCCGCACGAGAAGGATCTGTCGCTGCGGGAGGTCGAGAACGAGAAGTGTAAAGCGGTGCGTCTGCGTCTGACATGCGTGCGGCTACAGTCGTGTCTATGTGAGCACAGAATACAGCTGTGTCTGATACAGTTCATCTACGGGCCGTCTTTACGTTTCCCCTCCCACATAGACCGTCCACGTCCGACTACACTGGCACCACGGCAGAAACCAGAAGAGCAATCAGCACGCTCACAAGACCCGTGTCGGCAAACCGCCCCTGCAGTGCTCCACTCGTGGCTCCGGTGGGAGTCGTCTGAGCACCAGCAGACACCGACGGACCAGCGCGCGGGGTCGAGGTGGCAGCAGCAGCAGCCGACTCCGACCCGGACGAGACCGCCGCGGTCGCGGTCGACACGAACGCCGCCCACGCGCTCCGCGTCGCCGCCGGGACCGTCGACGTCCCCTGCGTGGCCGACGACCCGAAGAAGATCGCGTCGCCCCCAGGGAGCACCGCGCCCGCGAGCGCCGCGTCCTCCCCGCCGACGACGCGCCCGTCCGCCTCCAGCGTCCCGTTCCTGTTCTCCCCGAGCACGAACTCGCGCAGGAAGACGAGCGCCTGGGCGGGCCGCCACATCGGCACGAGGTGGCCCGCGCCCTGGAAGAGCACGTACGCGAGCCCGCGCTCCTGGTGCACGACGCCGGCGAACGCGCCCGCGTCGTCGAACCACGGCGTCGCGGGCGCGCGGGCGAAGCCCTGCGCGCCGCCGAAGGTCGTGTTCTGGATGACGGCCTCGGTGCCGCGGTGCTGGACGAGCGAGTCGTCGTTGCCGGAGTAGAAGACGATCGAGACGTTCGCGGCGGAGGCGTTCGCGGCGAGGGCGGAGAGGAAGGCGACCGGCTCGACGGACGGGTCGCCGTACTGGTTCCCGGCGGAGTGGTTGTGCGTGGAGCCGAAGGGGTAGTTGAAGTTCCGGAGCCAGTCCTTGGACGTCGGCGCGTGCAGCGCCGCGCGGCCGGCGGCGGAGTTGAAGAACGCGGACGCGTTCTTGAACGGCTCGGGGTTCGTGCCGTCCGGGACGTCGTAGACGTCGAATCCACCGTTTGCTGCGGCGCGTGTCCTATCAGCCAGCGTGCCCGCTCGCCGCCGAAGGGAACGCAAGGCCACTCACACCACGGGAACGTGAAGTTGAGCGCGTAGTCCTCCAGCTCGTCGAGGAGGAAGCAGCCGTAGAAGGGATCGATCGTCCCGTTTGCGCGTCCAGACAGATCGCGCTTCCACTGCGCACGCGCCGCCTCCTGCGCTGCCGGGCGCACCAAGTCCCTCTTCTCGAGCGCGGCGGCCCTCCGGAGGATGCGGGTGCGTGTCTCCACGGACTTCGCGAGCGCAGACTCGGCGGTCGGCCGGACGAGGTCCAGCGTTGGGAAGTGTCCGCCCTCTTGTGGGTACGTGAAATTCAGATCGAACCCACAGAGGTGTGTCCTGCAGTGGCTGCGTCAGCGGTGACTACGTTGTGGTCCCGCAGGTCGGGACTCACTGCTCGCGGAAGAAGTTGAAGACGTCTTCATCATATCCGATGAGCGCCGGGTAAGTCTCGATGACGTTGAGCTGTGGATGGATGTGGTCAGCGCGAGCGGGGTTCCGGTACTACAAGAACCTGACAACCGACCACAGGAACGTGCTCCACAAGCGCCTGGGATCCGAGCGAACCGTCGCCGATAGCAATCTTGCGGAGGTTGACCGGTGGGTTTGAAGTTTGGAAGATGTGTTTCGTGATGTATGGCTGAACGAGCGGAGTTAGAGCTGAGACGAGGACATGGTGCGAAGCAACCATACGATGTACGTTCCGGCGTAGCTTTCACCGGTTAGGAACAGAGGACGCGAGGCAAGACTCGGGAAGATTTTGACAAGGTTCGAGAGGAAGCCAATCTACAAGGAAATCTGGGTTTGTGGGGGTCAGTCAGCAGCGAACGGCTCACTCACGAAGTCTTCTCCCATCTGGTCCTCGTCAGGAACTGGGGAAAGGGTCAAGACCCTGACTATAACTGCGATGTTTGCACGTACTGTACCCCGTTGAGTCGGACGTTGAGAAGCCAGTGCCTGTAGGCGAAAAGGCAATTGAAGTCGGTTCATGCCCTATATTCGTTGCTAACGGCGTTACTTACCGACAGGTTGATCGATCCAGATCGTGTCCGCCAAAGTATTCCAGCTGAAGTTGTTGTGAACCCACGATCCGTCTGCTTGAACGTGAATGGGACCGTTCTAGCCGACGTGTCAGTATGCCGCATGGCAATCAGTAGCAGCTGAACTGCTTACCTCGGTAGTGAGAGCGATCATTCCAGAGGACCCTGGGCTGGTACTCAGTCAGCTACATGCATTCAAGCCGTGAGTCAGTATCACTTACCCCCCCTGTAGCCATATAATCCACGGGTCTGTGTTGTTTTGGCTCGCGGGGGCGGTCAGCGAGCCATTGGCGCCCACTTTCTCAAACGCCCAGAAGAAGAGCGTGTTGTTGGGATGTCCCGCTCGGTTCACATTAATGTTTCCCGCGAAGCTACGTGGGAGGCTGCCGGTGATATTGGGAAGCTTTTCGGTGACTTCCAAATCTAATTGCGGAGGCGGCGTGAGCGGAGCCTGCAAACATGAAGAGGCAAATGAGACTTGCAATCTTGCCACTTTGTACTGAAGTCGCCCTCCGGCTGTCCAGGCCAGGCATGCGGGAACGAGTTCGGAATGCTCTGGGACAGGACGGTGGAGCAGAGTCCGAGCACACAGAGCGATAGCAAGACGGCATGGACGAGCATGGTGGCGGTCGTTGCCTCGAAGTCGAGGCACTCCCAAGCAGTATGACTTCGTGGCATATATAGCAGCTGAACTCTCGGGAGCTGAGAACGGCGGCTCACCATATGCTGAGGGACAAATATGTCGTAATGAAAGCATCGTGACCGGGAAGTGGTTCTTTATGGCCGGAGAAGCCGCGCTTGCATGGTGCAACGGGGGTGTCGGATGGCGAAGATTGCGAGCAATGGCGATAGATGACGGAGCGGGCCCATTGCCACAATGTCGCTCGGCATAATTTTGGAGGAGTAGCCAAAAGATGTAGGGGTTGGTCCTGGGCCAAGCAGGAAGAGGGTGTTTGTGCGCAGGTTGGGTTTCCAGGAATGGAACCTTGACGATCAGGTGTTCACTCTTTGAAGTGGTTCTTGAGCCGCAGCCACGAGGATGGCGGAGGCGGTTCCGTAACGGTCCCGCTGATAAGTGCTCGTGCGTGCAGGCATTCTGGGGCTGCAATCCGAAAATACTGTCATCAGCACCGTCTGTCTGAAGAAAATTCGATAATGACCAACCAGTAGTCGCCGAGATTGCGATTCAACGTGCCGTTGTCAGTATTCGCGGGCTTGGAACTAGCAAAAAAGTACATCATCGGAACGCGTTGGCGGTGGTCACCATGCGGGCGAATATTACTTCGCGTGGGCGTGGTCCCACTCGGGCGACGGTCGAGGTTGTAGAGAGAGGTGCAAGGATGGCGGCGAAAGTTGGCCGGAGAATGCCGGCATTGAAGCTGTCCGGGCCGGGCCGAGCTCGCCGGACAGCCTCTGACATCATTCTGAGACTCTTTCTTGGTCACGACATATAATTCAGCGCACTACTTCCGGTCTCGAAGGGCCTTCTCCCAAACGATTTCGCGATGCTCACGTGGGTCGTTGAGAGGGTGAACTAGACCCCTCGTAGCACACAGAGGGTTTTGCAGATGGACCGTTGGGGGACGAGCGCCACCAGGTCGCGGTCTGATTTCCCGCTGGCTGGGCGCGCGTGTGGATCAGCGTGAAAGGTGCGCAAATCATTCTGCGAACTGTGCCATAGGGAGGTGGAAGCATCGCGCGCCGACGACGGGAGTGCAAGAGAGCGGTGAGAGCGGTCGGCGAGCGGCGAGGCTCGAAGGCTAGCGAATGTGGAGGGATCGGCGGGGGCGCGCGTAGGGCGGGGATCGGGAGCGCTCACGGGAAGAGGCTGGCGACGCGTCTGGGCGACTCTCGCTCTGGGCACTGCTCGTGCTCTCTCTCCCGTTTGGTTTCGCCCTGGTTGCCCTCCCCATCCGCCTCGCCTGGCGCGCCTTCCCCTTCGCCTCCACCATGGCCTCGACGTCCTGCTTCTGACTCTCCTTCCTGACCTTCCTTTCCTGCACTCCTCGCTTGTCTCCAACAACCTTCACTCTTTTTTGCACTCCTCTCTCCCTCTGCCCCCTCACCAGCCATGCTCGGCCAACGGATCATCGACCATGTCCCCGGAGACTGGGAGGTCCATGGCACCCCCCACTCTGGTCTCGCTCCCGCCCCCGTCAAGCGCTACTCGACCACAAACCCGTCCACAGGACTCCCTCTCCGACGCGCAAAATCCTCAGGCTTGCGCATCCTCACTGACAGCGGCTCTTTATGGTCGGACAACCCCAGGGTACGTCAATCATCCCCTCTGTCCCCAAGGCCGCATCCATAAAGCTCCTCCTAGGGCCATCTCAACCCTGGCTTCCTCTCCGCCAACCGCCATTCCCTTCTTTCCGTCAGGTTAGTCCCTCATCCGTCTCACCTTCCTCATAAATCCTCACTCCATCCCCAGGACTCCCGATACTAGCCATACCTTCGGCCAGCCGAACCCCAGCATGATGTCCCCCAAACATCCCCCAACCTCTCGCATACAGTCTCCCGCTTCGACAACTGTCGCGTCCCCTTCATCTGCTGCTCTCGCTGCTCGTCGACACTCTCGCTATTCAATCGCAGAGAGTGCTCTGCGGACTGCCGCCGAAGTCTCTTCTACAGAACTCTCCCCGGCAGAACTCCAAGTTCGTGCTCTCTCGAGAGCTACCGCTCTACTCAGTGAACAGGCCCGGGACGCCCAAACAACCGCCGCAAAACTGCGCGCAGCCTTGGTTGAGAAGGAGGCTCGGGGGCTGGCTCCAGAGCAAGTCAGGTCCTTGCAACGCGAATTCTGGCTGGAGGAGCGAAGAACTGCCTCTAGGATGGACCAAACAGCAACCACACACAAGCTTCTCACGGCACTTTGCAGTCCCATCAACGAGGTTCCGCCGCCGTTGGTGGAGTCTCCAGCAACGATGACCAGGGCGGAAGCAAACTTACGTCTGTTCTTGAGACAGTCGCCTACCCACGTCGTCTTCCCGACCGCTCGCATATCAACGTATACTCTCACTCGGCGCAAGACCATCTCCCAGGTCCAACCCATGAGGCTTCGCACTTTCGCACTCGAAGAAGTTCTTCGGTCACCCATAAAGTCTCGCAAGCGTTCGACATCTCTTGGAGGCCAACCACCCCCATCTCCATCTCCAGAACCCGTGCAATCGCGCAGAGACTCCGCATCAACGGATGTTACCTGTGTATCCCAGGATCCTAGGGAGCAAACCGCGACCGCGACGACACTCAAAGTCGCAGTACACAACTTGGCTGTTTCCGAGGTGTCCCCATTCCCATCTCCGCTCTCCGCTGGCCCCCATGGTGGCATTGTCCGTATCGAGCCCCGCGCGTCCCTACGCCCACGCGACACGATCTTGAGTGAGGTCGGTGATGTGTCCCTGCCGGACTACGTCGCCGACCTCCTTGAGGACTTTGGCGTGTCCAAGTTCGATATCACCCTCCCCTGCGCTCCGTCCTCACCCGCGATGCTTCACTTCCGCACCTCAATCGACTCGTACGGATCGCGAACTGACGACCTCGCCCGTCGCGCTTCGTTGTCGATGCCGGAGTTCCGGCTATTCCCCAACTCCACTGAGGCTTCGCACGAGGAGCCACGTCCGCCACAGCCGCACTCCCCTTCCATACTCCCTCCATCACTCATCATTGACCGCCTTCGGAACGTGACCGAGTTTCCCGCCTCCTCCTCAACGACGCCCTCTCCCCCCGGCTCACTCACTGCTGGCCCCTCCTCCTCGTGGGGCTCCGTAGCCCCCGCGCCGGCTCTCCGCCGCCGCCCATCAAAGCAGCGCAGCACCGGCTCCGTCTCGCTCTTCCAGCCCAAGTTCTCGAGCCCGCGGCTGTCGACGCCCTCGCTCTTCACCGTGCCCGAGGACACGCCCGCGCCCGAGTCGCGCCCGCAGAGCAGCCTGAGCACGTATTGCTACAGCGAGTACGGGTTCGGGTACGGGTTCGGCGACGACAGCGCACTCGAGTCCCCCGAGGCGCGCCTCGAGCGCGCCGGCTACGGCACCGACGTCGACCGCATTCGTCCCGCCGACGCCGACGCCGTGTATGGCGCGAAAGGGGAGGACGACTCGGAGTCGAAGGGCGTCCGCCGGCGGTTCTTCACCGTGCCGTTCCGCCGCCGCCGGTCCAATTCGGGGCCGGCGCTCGCGGTGCAGGAGGTGCGCGAGCAGGAGCGCGATCGCGGGCCTGCCGACGCGGGAGAGAGCGAGAGCGCGGCGCACCTCGGCGTGGGCGTGCTCGCGCGCGTGCGGCGGCGACTTTCTGCGCGCCGGGAAGGGAAGTAGAAAAGCCTGTGGGCCCTGGAGCCCGCACCCACGTGCGTGGGGGCGGGGAACGTCTTGACGTCGACTGTATCGCTATGCCTTTTTGCTTGTCCTGTCTATTGCTTATCTTCGCCCCCCGCTTTAGTTCGTTTGGTCACTCAATACTGTATTGGCTGTCTACTATTTGTTGTCCCACTCTGGGTCCGCCACTCGGCGGCTGGCCCAGAGCCGCGCTCTGTACGTACATCGTCGTTTCCGCCCCCTCCATCCGTCGTTGAGCTTTAAGCTTCTTGCGTCTGTAGTTACCGGGTTGGGGACTTGCTTGCATCTGCACATTGCTCCTTAGATATCACCTAAGCTGTCTTCCAGCACCACCACATTCTCGTTCGCATCGCACACGTAAAGCTTTATCATATATAGTAGCACCGCTCTAGACCTTCCTCCTCTGCCTACTATCTTATTCTGTATCGCGTGTTACGTTACCTCCCCGAACACTCGCTCCGTGTTGTAGGGTGCTGTAGTCCTATTAGTACATAATCCGTCCCTCCGTATCCATACCTGCGGCAGATCCCGCTTGCGCCCACGATTCGCAAAGTCGCGACCGTCGCCAGGAGATGGCTGTGTGCTGCGGTCGTCGGTTGGAGCTCGTCGGTTGGAGCGGAACACGCTTGGCTCGGTCAATTGGGAGCTGTCGACTCGGTGCCGTGAGCGATTGAACGTTGCCATGAAGCCGCAACCGGCGATGCTTTCGACACCAGCCTTCTTGCAGTGATGCGGTGCGAGTGATGAAAGGACTTTTTGTTCTACCCAGCAAGGTCGATTACTAGCGAGGACGTCGGAACGGGCTGAATGGGCCCGGGACAAGGGGAGGTACCTATCGCGCTCGCGGGTCCCAAGAACCGGCAGGTCTACGAGGATGCAGTGTCGGGGACGAAGAATCAGATTCGCTCATGTATCTACTTAGCTCTAGATATCATCATACCACAGCCGCGCTGCCAATGGCAGCCCTCTCGCCCCAGCGGGCCCGCCCCCGGGCGCAGCCAGACTTGAGCCAGACACCCCAAGTTCCAACGGAGTCGACTTGGCACCCGCGACGCTGAGCGCACAATACATACAACTCACTTCGCACGAGACATTAAAACCTCACCGCTCATCAATCGCTCCGAGTCGTCTGCTACTATGTACGACGGCCCTTCGGTAAGCACCGACTCGTGACGAGCCCACCGACGATGACCGCGCACATCACCCAGTACACGAGCGTCCCGGCGGCGAGGCGCCCCTCGAGCGTCGCGGAGAACAGCGAGGACGCCGCTGCGGGCGCGAGCGCGCGCGCCGTCGATGCCGTCGTCTGCGCGAGCCCGTTCGTGAGCCCGAGCGCGCGCCCGTTCGGCGCGCCGTCGCTGATGTAGATGAAGACGCAGCCTGCCACGCGTCAGCGTCCCTCGGTCGACAGTCGCGTCGAAGGACACGGGCAGCACGCACCCCACGTTCCGAGCGTGCACATGTACGCCGCGAGCTGGACGGCGACGAGGGCCCACGAGGCCGCGCCGACCGCGCCGTGCTTCTTCGTGACGAAGGCGAGGAGGGGAAAGCAAGAGGGGGGCGAAAACCAAATCCGTGGCGGAAACCTCTCGAAATTTTGGGACCCCGGGAACCAGGCCCCCCACCCCCCACCCCCCTCTAAGCGAGATAGGCGAGTCAGCGCGTGACCTATGACGAGATCCAGATCTCGCGCATTCTCGCGCGCAATGTGTACGTGGCGAGAATCCGAGCGCGAGAGGCTGACGACCGATAGACACGCAGATGTAGATCAAGTACGAATAGAAATGTAACATTGATTCCGCTATCGATACAACTTAGAGCTACATTACGCGGGATACTAGTAACTGCCGCCACCGCGGCGTGGCTGCTTGCTGAGGGCTTTGTCGAGAGTGTCCTCAGGTTTGCGCTTCCGGCGCCGTGTACTTGATGTCGAAGCCACAGGGATGCTGGAGTCCTGAACTTGCGGGATTAGTGCGAGAGCTTGGACGTCGGTGGTGACTTCCGTGTGCGGCGTAGTGAGAGGTATTGAGGATTCCGGGATGCCCATGCGCTGTTCCTCTTGCATGGATAGCAGCACACGTAAAGTGAGGGCTTCGAGGATGATACCGGGAGATACACCATCGGGAGAGTACTCTGGATGACACTCACGGACATGTAATCCCAAATTGTATCGCCAGATGGCTGGAAAGCGGTCACCATGTCGTGCGGAGCAACCAGGAACCGGGCAGAGAATTGGAGTGTTCGTACACGGGGTGGACAGAGTCGAGTGCAGGCTGGGCTTGTAGAAGTAGTTGACAGCATGTACGCACTCACTACGTGCTTGCGGCTTCAAGCCCTTTGTCAACCACACTTCTGTGCATGTCTTGATACCCGAACGACCACAAAATCCGCATGGAGAGGGCTGTAGAACGACCTGTCTTCGCTGAGTACATTCACTAGTGGAGAGCAGGGGTAAAGAACGTACTGGAGACCCTGCCAACTCCTCCACAACACCTCTCATAGCACGAAGGATGTGATGTCCGACGTGGTTGCGAGTGTTCTGCTTCTCTACCGTGGCTAGGCACTGGTAACAGCGGAACTTCTCGCCGCCGACCTCTTCGCGGCCATCAGTGAGCTTGAGCGATGCCTCTTCAGACCGGAATGCTAAGGCGAGTTTCCCTGGGGCAATTCCATGTCAGAAAACGCATATCCAAGTCTAAAGTTATGTTACATACCCTGCTCATCGCGGTAAGGGAAGCTGTCGTTGGTCTTGAACGCTGGAAGGGCGCGCAGTGTGTCGGACCCACCAGCATCGCCGATACTAGCCCACGCATCACCGACCAGGAGAGGGAGTTCCGCGTCACGGAGTCGCGGGCGTGAGACAGCTCCTCCACTTGCGAGCATGCAGCAGAGAGACGTGCTTCTTGCGCGGCACGACAGCGTTTGCCGCCTAGATGTGGCTCCAGACATGACGCATTTCTTGTCCTCCTGTTGCCTGTGTTTACGCGCTGACCGCATCTCGGACATACGACGTGCCAGACATCTGCCACCAGAACGTACTCATAGTGATCAATTGAAGTCTGGGAAGAGGATCCCAGACTCGATCCTGACCACGCGTCAGTATTTAAGCTATGCAATTGACAGCTACACATACCTGATTGTGAATGTGAGAGCTCCGGTTGAGGAATGGGGAGTTGTCCGAGTGGCTGGGAGCCGGTGGTCAGGTCAGCCGAGAGGCCAGCATCCACTGCGAACAAGTTGTCATCCCATGCGTATGGAAATTGCTGATATCCCGGTTCTAGGGGGTTATGGGGCTCTGGGATGAGTTGTTAGCAAATAAATGAAGGAATACACACCTTACTCACCATGACCGCCCCCCGGATCGTCAATGTAGTGGGTGAAAGAGTTCATCGAAGTGTCCAATAACTCGTCCTAGTAGGCGGTGGTGTGTGCAGAGCTAAAAGAATGCAGGTAGACTGCGTAGCTGGGTGTCTGGGGATAGTTTCCTGACAACAGAGGGACTGACTGTCAAGGGGTAGTGGTGGTTGGAGAGGAAATCGTGGTTCGAGCAGCAGCTGGTCGGGGCATGAGCGTTTCAGCTGAGCGCTCCGTTACGGCTAAGCGGTGTTTGGCTTTCGCGCGACGCGAAGGGTCACGTGCTGTCGGCCATCTCGTGCACCACTTTCGTATTCAACTAGTGTCTCGTGCAACACAGAGATCATCCTAAAACTCGGGAAACGGGAAGATATATCTTTAATGAAGCTATCTACATGTTTACAGGCAAAATCGTAGGCTGGGTGTCAAATTTCAGGCTCTTTCTGTACCAAAACGCGAACACGACCCCCGGACACCGATTGGGGGGAAGGGGGCCCCGAAGGTGTCAGCCGCCGATTCAGATCTCGCCCCCCTCTTGGGGGAAAGAGCGCGAAGACGACGAAGAAAGACGCGTAGGACGCGGTGTAGACCGCTTTCGGCCCGAACTTGCGCAGCAGCCACGGGAAGGCGAACACCTGCACGATCCCCCCGAGGAGGCCCGCGACGCCCTGGAGCAGGCCGACGGTGAAGGAGCTGAACGCGAGCCCGCCGAGCGGGATGCTGGTCGTGTACATGAGAGGCATGAGGACGACGGTGGACTGGTCGGCGAAGGCGAGGAAGACGTAGTTGAAGATCGGCCAGAGGACCTGGGGGATCAGGCCTGAATCGATCAGGATCGACCGAAGGCTGGCCCGCGGACTGGGGTCCTCGGCTTCGATGACGGTAGCTTCTGCTGCCTTCTCCGTACGCGGACGTAGACGGGGCGACGCCGCTGCGCCAGTTTCTGAGCGACTGGGCTCTTGCGAGGGTAGATCACCCGGGCTGAGGCCAGGCGGCAAGCCTGTTTTTTTGAGGACACTTCGCTTCGCTCGAGGTAAGTAGCGTCTAGATAACCGTGGTGAGGACTTGTATTCTTACAGCAAGCACGGGAGAGGCGCGCGCCTCCTTCAGCCCGACCGCCGCAAACACGAACGCACTGATCGACAGACTCGCAGCCACAACGCACGGCAAAAAATACGGGTACGTCTCCAGAACGCCGACCGGCGAAAGACAGGCCAGCGATCCGCCGGCCGCGCGAACACCCCGCCGATGATCGGGCTGCCCCAGAGACACACAAGCTCAAGTCAGTTCGGGGACTCGACACCAAGCCCCAAGGAGCGCTCAACACCCAACGCACCCTAGCGTGCTCCCGAGCGACCACACCATCGGCATGAACGCGAACCCGCGCGCGCGGTTCGTCGCGTCCGTGATCTCCGCCATCATGCTCTTTGCGACGCCGATGTTCCCGTTGAGCGCGCCCTCGGCGCAGCGCGCGAGCACCAGAGCCCAGTACTCGCGCGCCAGCCCGAAGCCGAGCATCGAGAGCGTGAGCCCGAGGAGGCCCCCCAAGAGGATCGGCTTCCGGCCCAGGCGGTCCGACGCCCGGCCCCACTGGAGGACGCAGACGGCTTCGGTGGCGTAGAACGCGGATTCCTGCGGTTTAGGGGAGGCACCTGCGTTATGGCGTGGCCGGGGAGAGACACCGGGGTCAAGCGCACGTACGATGAGCCCGGCGAAGTAGCCCGTCTTGCGCTCGTCGCCGTCGGTGATGCCGATCTCGTGCACCAGTTGGTTGACGAAGGGGTAGATGACGGTCGAAGTCACCGGTTCGGCGAGTTGGAGGTATAGCAAGAGGGCCAACTGCAGCTTGGGTAGTGGGGTCGCTGTCGCGACCACGACACTAGCGTCTGGTTGCATCGGGGCATCTTCGCGACCAGGTTGTGTGGGCTCTGTTTCGGAAGGCCTTTGATGGTCATTTCGGTAGACGGCATCGACATCGGCCATGTGTTGAAGGTATTGGGATGCGGTGGACGTCTGTAAGATCATTAACAGTTGATGGGCAGAGCGACACGCTTATGTACTGACCATGATGCTATTGAAAAAGCATGAGTCACTGGGCCGCATGCCCGAGCAACACTAGAACCGCATTCTTCGAAGCGAGGATCTTCTATGAATTCCATGCCCAACAAATTATCGAGGATTCGCGCGATGATTCATATGAGCAATCAATGTGTCGATCGACGCTCATAGGGGTCTTCCACTGCCCATCAAGTGCAGAGGAAAAAAAACGGCGTATAGTTGACATTACTCGCTAGATGCTGCACGCGAGGGATTTGGACTGCGCAAACGATTATATCAAGCGTACTCATAACACCAAGATTCCGACGTGTGCACCGCGCAAGTGCTTTTGGGTATGCTAGCCAACCTCCCTAAGACAGGTTGTCCGGACGAAGGGAGCGGACGACCTTGCCTGAGAACGAAAAACAAATCAACGACTAAGATCGAGCCAAATGCCAACATCACGTACCGGCACGCCAGATCTCCTGGTCGTCAATCTCCTTCAGCTCCTTCGCGAGGTCTTCACGGTACGTGGAGCGGCCGTTGAATTCAAGGGAACGGCGCGTCTCCGAGCCATCCCTTACGCTCTGGTAGAGCTTCTCGAAGACGGGCAGGTTGGTCTCCTCGAAGACCTTGGCCCAGTCGAGGGCACCACGGCGAGCGGTCGTGGAACACGCATTGTACATGTAGTCCATACTAAAACGCAATGAGATTTGATCGAACCAAAGAAACAGTAGATAAACGCACCCGTACTTGCCAATGAGAGGGTAGAGTGACTGAGTAGCCTCCTCGACAGTCTCATTGAACGCCTCTGACGGAGTGTGACCGTTCTTGCGGAGAACCTTGTACTGCGCAAGGAACAGGCCCTGGATGGCACCCATCAACTGCGGAGCGGGTTAGCACGCCCACGTGACAAGATGTGAAAAGCAACGCACGACACCACGCTCGCCGTAAAGGTCGGAGTAGACCTCCTTCTCAAAGGTGGTCTCGTACATGTAGCCGGAACCGATGGCGACACCGAGGGCAACGGCCTTCTCCTTGGCCTTGCCGGTGACATCCTGCCAGACGGCGACGGAGGAGTTGATGCCACGGCCCTCCTTGAAGAGGGTGCGGACCGTGCGGCCCGAGCCCTTGGGCGCGACGAGGATGACATCGACGTCGGCCGGGGCGACGACCTTGGTGTCCTCCTTGTAGACGACGGAGAAGCCGTGCGAGAAGTAGAGGGTCTTGCCCTTGGTGATGAGGGGCGAGACCTGGGGCCAGGTCTGCGACTGCGCGGCGTCGGAGAGGAGGTTCATGATGATGGTACCGCGGTTAATGGCCTCCTCGATGGGGAAGAGGGTCTTGCCGGGCACCCAGCCGTCCTCCATCGCCTGCTTCCAGCTCTCGCCGCCCTCACGGACGCCGACGATGACGTTGAGGCCGTTGTCGCGCGCGTTGAGGCCCTGGCCGTGGCCCTGCGAGCCGTAGCCGATGAGCGCGAGGGTGTCGTCCTTGAAGTAGTCCTGGAGCTTGGCGAGGGGCCAGTCGCTGCGCTCGTAGACGACCTCCTTGGTGCCCGCGAAGTCGAGGGTCTTCATGCCACGCGCACCCTGGCGGCGGAAGGGGATGACACGAGTGCGGGAGAATAGGCGGAGAAGAGACGTACCATGACGGTGGCAGCGCGGGGGGCCGCGCTGGCCGCGCCATTGCGGGCGAGGATGGAGTAGGAGGCGGCCTTGACGGCGGTGGCCGCGGCGCGAGGCGCACGACGAGAGGCAGCGCGGGCAGCAGCACGGAGGGCGAAGGACGACATGGCGGTTGGGGACACGCCGACTGCTTTCCTCCCCAGAATATACTCAAATTTAGACGCCCGCGCGCGCACTGACTCCCTCGGGCGGCTAGTAAACGTAAACGTTCTTCACTCGCGACCTGCCCGTCTTCGCCTCCAATCACGTATCGTCTGCCAGAGGAACAATCTGGAACTCAGGCCTTGTGGATCTCACTGTGTCTATGCTAATTACATCGAATAGCCACTGAACAAGTCCTACTAGAGTAGAGTAGCAGACAGGATTGCAACGACAGAGGTCACCACTGCTGCAAGACCGCTTGACCACGATGTTGCGCCACCAGTGGAGGTTGCGCTTTTCAAGTGGTTGTGAGTATTTTATGCATGCCTCGCACTGCAGCAGTGCATACCTAGCAGGCGCCGTGCTCGACGTGGAGTTTGCGCTTCTCGTGGAGGTGGTGCCATTACCCACCAAACCGCTCGTACTGAACGCGCGAGTGGTGTTCGCCTCTAATGTCCACGAGATGCCTCCCATGACGTGGCTGAGGAAGGTGGAATCCTGCAAACGGATGAAGACGGCCAAATGTCGGCGATCTGACGAAGCGCACAGACGGAAACGATTCGGACCTGCCATGTCTCGTTGAGATGTCCGAGACTTGTGTAGAAACTGCGGCCAGCAGTCCTGCCAGTCGAAACTCCGGCTCCGTGTTCTTGGAACCATGCTGGTGGGCGGATATGGGCGTCAATGTTTCGACGTTCAATGGAAGCCGTAATCGCGTGCTCGCTACTAGCCTGTCGGATGGGGCGAACCCTGGCTGAATTTGCGCGGACCGGGGTCTGTTTCAAACCGTCATCGTCTCTCTTCTGCTCCGTCGTCCAGAGAGATGCTCTTACCTGTATAACTCGACTCGTTGGCTGAAAGAACAACCACGGCTCCCAAGTCCCGAGGGTCCGACTGGAAATTATACCTGTAGTCACGTAAGCTTTCATCCTGCAGCGTGTTCGGTAAGCTCACATTTCATCGCGAACAGACCATGCTGAGGGTAGCCCGCTCGTGCTTGGGTGAGCGGGACCCACAACATCGACTACCTGTCACCCACATCCGTTAAACCATTCGTCGGCGACATGCGCGATAACCAGTCTACGCTCACCGCATCCTGCAGTTCGGGGTGATAGTCGAATTGTGCTCCTGAGCGGGTGAGGGGTGGTGTGGGTGGGAGGCAGATGTCCACAAGGAGGAGCGCTCACCTACTTCATGCAGGAAAAAGGTCGTATTGCGCAACGCATCCGACGCAGAGTGCACGCCAATGAAGTTCCCGCCTTTGTCCAGGTAGGTTTGAAGCGCCGCCTTCCCGCTTGTGTCTAGCACTGTCCTCCGACAAAAAAGGTTCGCGTCTCCTTCGTGAATCGCCGAAGAGTTTGTACTCACCTTCGCCCGTGTTGCTCAGGAATAGCAAGGCGTCATACTGAGCCAAGTTGTCGTCGGTGAACAGAGCCTGATCCTCCGTATGGTCGAAGACCATTCGCGAGGTCGGTCCGAGCTTCACCAGCGCGTCCACAGCGGTTGGGATGGAGTCGTGCCTGAAGTCGCGCGTGGCAGAGTAAATGAGGATGCGGGCGTCGTTGATCTGGTGAGCATTGCTCAGGGAGGCCATCGCCAGCAGCAGCGATGGGAGAAGAGACAGCATGAAAGGATTGAGTGCCATGGCCCCAGGATGTGGGGACGTAGGTGAGTGTGCATGGGGGCTAGCATTCGTGGCTGAATACTTAGATGACCAAGGGGCCTTTACAACGCATCTAAGTATGTACCGGCCGCCAGAATCTGAGGCACTACGCGTGATATCAACGGAATGGGTCATCTGAGACATCTATGATCAGAACTAAGTCCAGCTCTTGTTTTGCTCAGCCCTGCTGCAAGACTGAGTGCCCCGCAAGAATCACTTTATGCCGGCACAAGATAACAAGTGCCGGGCCCAAGGTGTGGCAACACCAATGTTGGCGCCGAGTAGTACTGGTGACAGAACCATTCTGACGACATGGCGGAGCGGCGACGGCGGGCCGGAACAGGCTATTGGCGCATAATCGAAGCGATCGGATTGGTGTGAACCCCTCGCCGACGTCATCGTCGCCCGTGCCCGTCGAGAGGCTCGAGTGCGCAGTGGAATCGACTCGCGGACGGACACACCTGCGCGCGCAGCTCTGTCCGACTCTCTGCGCATGCCCAGCTTGCTCTCACACCTTGCCGCCCGCTCTCGCTATATCTGCTTGTTTTCTCATCGTCGCTCAGCAGCCAGATCTTTCCCCACTGCCCTCTTCACCGCTGCCCGCACCATGTCCTCCAAGACCATCGCCGTCCTCGACGAGTCCGACCTCAAAGAGGGAGAGATGTGAGTTCATGTCGATAGCGCATTCGGAGGTCTGGGCGAGACGAAGACGGCACTTGGGTATCCCTGTCACCGACTCCACTGTGCAGCAGTACAGGCTGCGGCGTCTGAGCTGGGACAGACCGTGCTTGCAACGGTCGGTGCTCAATGTGCGTATCGTTGCTCACTTCGAGATTTCTGCGCACCGTACAGGAAGCAAGTCGGCTTCGAGGGCGAAGGTCAGGTCCTGCTCTCTCGAATCGGCGACAAGGTCCATGCCACCAGCGCTTTCTGCACCCACTACGGCGCACCGCTCGCCAAGGGTGTTCTCACCGCGGACGGTCGCGTAGTATGGTGCGCATCCAATCATAGAGCTCGAGTGCGTACGTCCCGTCAGTGCTGACAAACAGCGCATAGTCCATGGCACGGTGGTGGGTGTTCTGCCTTGGTCGCCATTCCCACTGTGTGGGTGTTGGCCGGCCGGATTTCGTTGTTCACGCCGCTTCTCCCACGCAGCCTGCTTCAATGTATGCTCCGGCGACATTGGTGAGCAACCGGTTGTATGCGAACATACCAGCTGCTAAGTATCCCCACCAACGCCCCAGAGGACGCCCCAGCCCCTACGGCGCTCCACTCGTTCAAGGCCGAGATCGTGAACGGAAAGATTCAGGTCACCGCGGACCCCTCCACGACCTTGCGCGCGAACAAATCGCGCCCATCTAACCTCGCCGCGACCGGCGCGGACGTCTCGGGGCAGACTCCCGGCGTCGTTGTCGTCGGCGGAGGTAGCGGTGCGTTAGGTGCTGTCGAAAGCCTCAGAGAAGTGCGTTCTGGGTATTTGACAATGCGTGAGCTGCACTCACGCGTCTGCCCGCTTCCCACCAGTTTGGCTACAAGGGCCCGATAACCATCCTCACCAAGGAGCAACACGGCCCCATCGACCGGTGCGCTCTCGGTTCTAACGCCTGGGGCCCCGTCTCTGTTCTCACCAGCTGCTGTGTCGCAGAACGAAGCTGAGTAAGGCTCTCATCACGGACGCCTCGAAGTTGGAGTGGAAGTCGGCGGCAGAACTGCGGGGCAAGTATGGCGTGAACATGCGAATGGGCGTCGAAGTATCTGGCGTCGATGCGGCCTCGAAGGCCGTCCTCGTCGGACAAGAGCGCGTCCCCTACGAGACGCTCATCCTCGCGACCGGCGGCATCCCTCGTCGTCTGCCTGTCCCCGGGAAGGACTTGTCCAACGTCTTCACGCTTCGCGACGTTGGGGATGCGAAGGAGATTGACGCGGGTACGCATGAGCGGGGATATCCACGCTCCTCTCGTGCTGAGGGAATACGCGTTTTGCAGCTGCACAGGCTGGCAAGCGTCTTGTCGTGATCGGCTCGTCGTTCATCAGCATGGAGCTGGTCGTCGCCGTGTCCAAGCGCAGCCTCGCGTCCATCGACGTCATCGGCATGGAGGAGTTCCCCTTCGAAATGGTGCTCGGGAAGAAGATTGGCGCAGGGATCAAGAAGGTATCAGCGAAGGTTCATGAAGTACAGTTGCACAGCTCACCGACCGTCCGTATAGTTCCACGAATCAAACAGCGTCAAGTTCCACATGCAATCCAAGGTGGAGAAGATCGTCCCCTCGGACGCGGACTCTTCTAAGGCTGGCTCTGTCGTTGTCACCTCGAGCACTGGCCAGAGCACTACGCTCCAGGCAGACTTGGTCATTATGGGTGTTGGTGTTGGCCCTGCGACCGAGTTCCTCAGGAGCAGCCCCGGATTCGAGCAAGCCCTCGACAGGATTGGTGCCGTTCAGGTTGACGAATTCATGAAGGTCAAGGGTGTTGAGAACGTCTACGCGATCGGTGAGGCAGACTATGCGAACAATGATTCCTTAACTTGATCGTGTTGTCTCAAAGGTGATATCGCCATGTACCCTCAACCCGGCACCGGCGAAATGAGGAGGATCGAGCACTGGAACGTGAGGAATTCACGACATCATATGCGTGGATATCCGCTTACTTTCGTTTCCAGGTTGCTGGAAACCAAGGTCGCGCCGTGGGCAAGACAATTGCCGAAGGCAAGGGCCAACCGTTCGTGAAGGTCCCCGTCTTCTGGAGTGCGCGTAAGTACATTGCATCCGCGGCGACAGTGCCCGCGTGTTGAGCGTGTTGCTAGAGGGCCAGCAGTTGCGTTACTGCGGTGTGGGCGCTGGGCACGACGATATCATCATCGACGGCAACCCTGAAGAGCTGAAGGTAAGGAAACCTTACTGGTATTTGAGCGCATAGCGTTCTGACGCTATGGCAGTTCGTCGCATACTACACCAAGGGTGACAAGATTATTGCAGTGGCAAGGTGGGATCGTCTGGTATTAGGGACATGCCCGATGCTGACATTCATGTACCACCTTCTTGCAGCATGCAAAGGGATCCCCTGGTCATGAAGGCTTCCGAACTTTTGCGTCTCGGCCTCATGCCTAGCGCTTCAGAGATCAAGGCAGGAAAGGTAAGCCACCTCTAATGGGATGATGAAAAAGTGCACTGATTACGTTGGTTCTTGCAACAGGATGTAATGTCCATCAAGGCGTGAAAACGTATGAGATAGTCATCACATTTGGACGAATCGAGTGTTGTATGAGGAGCGAAAGACCCATGTATCATTAGTAATGTCTTGCTTTCGGCCGTCAGATGCAGTAGACCTGAATTCCACAGTGATAGTGCCGTAGTGGTGGCGTGTGAGATCAGAAACGCGTCTGTCTCGTGACTTGTGACTGACGCGTTCCGGCGTCTCTCGGTCGACGGCAAGCCACTGGAAAGCTTACTCTTGACCTTGTACTCTCATCCTCGGGCCACGGGTCTCTTCAACATCACACTCTATGGCAACTTCATCCTGAGGACATGTCTGCACCAAATCATGAAACCCAGCCATACAAGCCGCCCTCCAAATCCTTTTGGAAAGGCAAGGCCAAGGCCGTCACCGACGACTTCGACGACCTCTTCCCCCGCATCACCTACCGCCACCTGCACTCGACCACCCTCGGCGTGCGCGACCCGCTCCGGGTCGTCGCGCTCTGCGACTCGGATGCCTTCTACGCCGCGTGCGAGCGCGTCCGCCTCGACCTCGACCCCGCCCTCCCGCTCGTCGTGCAGCAGTGGGAGGCGCTCATCGCGGTCAACTACCCCGCGCGCGCGTTCGGGATCTCGCGCATGGACAACGTCCGCGACGCGCGCAAGCGCTGCCCCGCGCTCCGCGTCGTCCACGTCGCGACGTACAAGGAGGGCGAGCCCGAGCCCGGGTACTGGCCCGACCCGGACACGCGCACGCACAAGGTCTCGCTCGACCACTACCGGCGCGAGAGCATGAAGATCATCCAGATGTTCAAGGACGGGCTGCCCGGCGGGGAGGTCGGTGAGTCGCGCTCGGGATTCGGGCGTGGGGCGCAGGGGGCTGAGCGTGCGGGCGGGGGTCGGCAGAGAAGGCGTCGATCGACGAGGCGTTCATCGACTTCACGCGGCCGGTGCGCGAGGAGATGCTCAGGCGGTATCCGTACCTCGCCACGGTGCCTCCGGATGCGCCGGAGGGACTCGACAGCCCTTTGCCGCCGCCCCCGCCGATCTCGTGGGGCGGCTTGGGGAGCGTCGTGCCCGTGGACCCGCCGAAGGACCCACCGACCACTGAGTCGGACGGGGAGGTCGCAAAAGAGGAACAAGGTGGGGAGGAACCCGCGGACGAAGTTGGGGCGGAAGACGAGGACCAGCATTCCAGCGCGGAAGAGGACGACGAGCATGTCACTTGGCATGATGTCGCACTGTCCATTGCTGCAGAATTCATGCTTCGAATACGAGAAGACATTCGAGACAAGCTGGGCTATACTACTTCTGCGGTGAGTATGCGTATCGCTCGTCGAGGCAAGTGTGCCCGGCTGAACAGTGCAGGGCCTAGCACGGAACAAGTTCCTCGCCAAGGTTGTACTGCCTCTTCTGCTGTACAGGATGGCCGGCTGAGACCTCTGGGAGAACAGCTCACGGCGTCGTACAAGAAGCCCATGAGCCAGGTTCGTAGCTACTGCTGCAGTGATGTTTTTGGCTGACAGGGAGTCAGACTATACTGCGCAATGCTGCCATACCCAATTACCTTAGACCGATGCCATTCCAGAAAGTGCTTATTATATTCTCATAGTAGCCATGGTGCTGGTTGTTGATTGCATTGCGTACTAGATCAGGTTTTTGGGTGGAAAACTCGGCAAGGCCCTCGCAGAAGAGTACGATGTGTCCACAGTTGGCGATCTACTGTACGTATCGTTGATTGCGTCCTTATGATAGGGCTGACTGCGTTCTTGATTCAGGACCATTGACCTCGGTGAGTGCGACCATTGTCGAGATGCCGGGGAACGCCATGATCAACTTCATGGGATAATCAGAGGAGATGCAACGCAAGTTCGGGGAGGAGTCAATCTGGGTCTATGAGATCCTGCGGTCTGTCTCTACGCTTTTCATCCCAATGACCAACTCTCATCTGGCTCCCACTCCACAGGGGAATTGACAGAACAGAAGGTTCGGCCCCTGCTGAGGTAGCGCAGTCGAGCCATACTGATAAGGCGGTGACGCACTTGTCGACGAGAAGTCAAGGAAAAGTCTGTGGTGAACAAGAGCATGATGGCATCCAAGAATCTGGCGACGCCCGTTACAAAGGCAACCGATGGACACCATTGGGTTCGTGTACTGGCTGCGGAGCTCGCGCTTCGTCTAAATGAAGCGCGAGACAACAATCCAGCACTGTGGCCGAAGACTATCGTTCTCCACGTGCGCAAAGGTGAGTGATACATCGACAAACTGTGAGGGTCGCGCTCACGCCCCGCCAACCTGCAGGGTATGATACTTCGAAGTCTAAGCAGACGCCGTTTCCCTTTACGAAGAGCGTCACAGTCGATGCGATTGCTTCATTCGGTAACAAGCTTTGGGACGAGCTCGTCGGTACTCGTGGATCAACTCCGTTCAAGATCACAAACGTGTCATTGGGGTTCTCCGGGATCGGTATCATGGAAGCAGGCCAACGGACCATTGAAGGCTTCCTCACTGCTCGCAATGCATCGGACGACCAACAGTCGCTTGCCGTCACTGCGAGTGATGCAGTTCGTTCGCCAGCAAAACGCCCACGATTGTCCTCCGACCACGAAGAGCGCCCGGCAAGTCGGGCCAAGGACTCGAGCTCAAGTCGGAGCGCCGCCGCCGCCGCCGCTGCGACGAACCCCCTGAACGCTAGCGTGAAGCAGGACCATTCGCGCGCACCCGGCTCGGACCGATGGGCGTTCGTCTGCGACAAGTGCGGGGCGGTTATACGGGTGCCCAACGGTGAACGGGGGGGATCAGATGCGGCAGTTGATGCGAGGGGCAGTTCTGGCACCGTGGACGGTGGCGCAGGAGGGGAGGAGCGCATGCTTGACGACGCGATCAGGGAGGAGATGCTGGCTGCGCTCCGACTCGAGCACGCTGATTTCCACTTCGCGCAGGAGCTCGCGGCGGTGGGCGACGTCGGCGCTCCGAAGCGCGTCATCCGGCCGTCAGAGCGACCGACAGTGCCGACAGCGAAGAAGAGGAAGGGCGGCCAGGGTGCGGGGGCGAAGACGAAGGCGACGGCGGGAGACGGGGGCATCGCGAGGTTCTTCAGCAAACGGTGACTTTGGATGGGGCGTGTATGTTGTGGATGGAATATCACGTTCAAATATGTTTTTGCATCTGCGCCGACGCGCGCGCGCGCACCTTCCGTGTGGACGGATCGCGAGGCGTCAGCGCGACGCTGGGTTGGGCATCAAAATCAGGATCAAATGCCACACTGCCACGGCTAGCGGCGGATTGAAGACAAGGCTGCTTGGGGCGTTGCTCCCGTTTGCTTCTCCTCCCGCCCCCTTTCTCCCTTCTTCTTCTTCGTTCTTTGGACCGGCTCCCTGTCTGCTTCGGTCAGACCTTGTTTCGACCACAGGCGCAGGACGACCTCTTTTGCAGCTCGCAGCAATTTTGGCCAGTCTGTCCGGGACAGTTCATTGCTCTTGAGCCCTTTCTGTTTGCCTTCTTTCTGTCCTGCGCACATTCTTTTTCTCCGTGACTCTTCAAGATCCTCTGTTCATCTTCATCATGTCTGCTTCTTCGAACCTGCTCAAGCTCACCAGCGGCCAGGCGTCTTCGCTCATCGTGAGTCCTCCAGCCTTGTCACGTGCTCATACATGCAGCTGAGCATCGGACTGGCGGGCATTCCAGGCTGTCGTCCTTTTCGCGACCATCTCCCTGCTCGCCATCTTCGCTGTCCTCCTCCGCTACTCATGGGCCCCCGTCGTCGAGCGCATCAAGGGCCGCCGTTCAAGCGACTCCGCGATGGCGTTCTTCAACACACAACTCGGAGCATACATCGCGTCCCTCATGCTGAGCAACGCGTTGAGCAGCATCTCGTTTATGATCGACGCGCAGTGGTCATCGGACAAGTCTATCGTCGCAGGTGCGTCTCATTCGTAGACCTCATCACACTCTAGTTTCATATTGCGTCTTTCAGGTATTACGTGCAATGCTCAAGGTGTGTCTGGCGGACTGGAGGCGGAGGAATGACTGTTCTGACACGCAGGCTGCAGGGATTCTGGGCCAGATGGGAGACATGGGAGGAGCATTCTTCACCAGTGCGATCGCAATCCACTCCTTCAACACGCTTGTCCTCCGCAACAAGCTTCCCGTGTGGATCTGCCTCGCCGTCAACGTCTTCGGCTGGTTGTTCGCCATTATTATGGGTGAGTGATGATTGCCTGCCTTCCGTGCGCTGTTGCTCAGATCTGAGACCAGCGGCGACGCCGACGTGGGTTAGCCCTGTTTTTGGCCCTGTCTACGGCCTTGGCGGGATTGGATGCGGAATTTCCACCGAGTACCCTCTCCTGGGGACCGTGCTTCATCTCATTCCGGTGGGTTCATATTCAATCTCGCTTATATCTCACGTTGGGTTATACTGATGTCCTGTAATTCTATGCTCCCCCAGCTTCTCCTGGGTTCCGTCGTCTCCGTCGTTTTCTCCTCACTAGTCTTCCTCGTCCTTCGCGGGACGTTGAACCTCAAGGATGGCTTCAAGCTCAACGTCAACCGGTCGCACAGGTGGAGCATGTCAAGCGTTACCACCGTTGAGTACGAGCGCTTTATTGCGACTGTTGCTCGCAGCATGCTGTGGTACCCATTTGGTACGTTGCATTATGCGTGGCTTAATGCAGTTGCTCACTAGCGCAACCGCAGCCTACAACATCCTTCTACTTCCCGAGATCATCGTGATGCTCACCCAGGCATCGAGCATCAACGTTCCGTTCGAGGCACTTGTCTTCTCTGGCACCATGGCTTCCATGCTCGGTCTTGCCAACTCTTTGATCCTCATCAACACCCTTCGCATCCTTCGTCCCTTCCTCGAGGGAAATTTGACTGTTGGCTCGGTCGGGTCTGTGGACCGCAAGTCCAAGGATAGCGATATGGAGAGCTTCTACGCGGGCGCGAAGTCGCCCGCTGGTTTCTCGCCCGACACTCCGGAGAAGGCCTACACCAAGCGCGAGAGCAAGCCCGAGTGGACGCCGCCCCCGCGTACCGCCTCAAGCATCACAGCCAACGTCGCCCGTGGCATCAACCGTGTCAGCCGTGGTCTGTCACTGAAGCGCAAGGAGAGCGAGCTCAACCCCTTCGTTGAGGTCGCCCGTCCGATCACCCCGGTCGCGGAACTCAACGCGATGCTCGCCGAGCCCGAGCCGGCCTACAAGAGGAGCCTGCCTTCAACTCCCCGCCTGCGGGCCGGTGCTCCTTCGACTGGTCTTCCCCTGCCCCGCCGCGACACGCGCTCGCCGATCTTTCGTCAGCCTACGCTGCCCACCGAGCGTTCCCCTGTTGTGGAAGTGCCGTTTGTCTCCGTGAGCCTGAACACTCCGGAGCCTCCCAAGAAGATGGTGCAGTTTGCGGTGCCCGCGAGCGATACGTCCTCTGACAACGGATCTCGTCACACTTCAATGAGCGAGTCCCTCGTCTCGATGTACCTCTCGCGTACTCCTGAAGCGGCCGAGATGGACGTCCCCCCCGTCCCTCCCAAGAAGGCCCTCCCTGAGCCGCCGAAGAACCGCCGCCCGGCCCAGCTCCCGCTCTCCGCTCGCCCGTCCATGAGCAGCACGCTCACGCCCTCGGCCTTCCCTGGGGTCCGCTCGGCGCGCCTCCCGGTGATCACCCCGACCGAGGCCGTCGCAAGCAACGAGTGGGCCGAGCGCGTCCGCGCCGCCGCGACCCCTACGACCGCGACGCTCAAGGCCGAGCGCCGCCGCTCGCGCTCGCTCGACCTCAACGCGACGAACGGCCTTCCGCGCACGCCGGCGCGCACCCCGATGTACGGCGACTCGCTCACCGCCGCGACCCCCCGCCGTGACGCGAGCCTGAGCGCGGTCTCCGCACGCACGGCGACGTTCGGCGCGCGCACGCCCTCCACGGCCCGCCCACCTGCGTCGGCGCGCGCGCTGCCCCTGCCCGCGACCCCGGCAGGAAGCCGCACGCCTGGGGGTTACAACTACCTCTGAGACCCCAATAGACTTGACCGCCTTCCCATCCGACGACGCTGCCGCAGCTCCCAGCGCACATTACAGCCCATCCCGATCCCCTGCACACCAACCTGGACATTACGATACGCACGCACGGATTTTGAACGCTGAACCTTGACCAGTCACGACTCACGACCCCCTTCGTTTTCGCTTTTCGCTTTCGCCCCCACCCCCTTGGTCTCTTTGCACGCACCTTCCACGAACACTTGCTCCCCCTCGTTCTCGAGACCCGGCGTGGCCAGCCGGGCTCGGTTTTGTTCGCTTTCGTTCGTTTCCTCTGTAATGTGATAGCTGGCCTGTGGCGTTACGGACGTGGAGGGGCCGCGGCGCGAAGACTGTGCTGCATCGGACCTGCAGCCGACCGCAGCCCGCGCCGCACGCTCGTTTCTATTTTATTGCATGTATCTCTAGCTCCCTCTCCCTCGGGTGTGTTCCGACCGCGTGCGGGCGTGATAGTGCCACGGTGCCGGAGGGCAGTACACACGTACTGGGCTGAGAGCCCGGATGTGCGGGTCGTGCGCAACGCAGAATTGGAGGTCGGGGAGGACACGCAGGCGAAGGGGAGACGTGCGGTGGGAGCGGTCGTCCGGTCCCTGTAGAGCTTCGCAGACCGTCCATTGGTTGCGCCGCTAGCTGCGAACGGATTCGGGCTCTGTGTTTGTTCGGCGCAAGGTAGCGAATTCACTCAACTGAGCCGCGCGGGCCTTGAACACAGCCTTGGGAACAACAGTCTGCGGGTGTCCTCAACAGGGCAGTTGTGTCCTCGCCTCCGCAACAAGCGCACTGCCCGCCCAGGTTGGGGCAAGCACTCATACAAGAGTGTGTGTTACTTATAATTGGGTGTCGCGTACACCCGCACGCCTTGTTTCACCACTCCGAGAAACGCGGGCGCGGGTGCGCCGCCGACGCAAGCGGGCAGAAGAGCGCGCCAGGTGTTTCAAGCTCGCGCGTCCGAGGCGTCTCGATCGGCTCGCGCGCGGGTGCGCAGACGATCGTCTGGATGCGGCACTTTAAACTTAGGGCATGACGTCGCCGGCGGAGCCGCCCCGTCCGGGGAGGCGAGCGCAGCGACGGCAGAGCAGATCTCAGCAGGTAAGTTCAGGTTTGGCGGACGTAAGGAGCAGGGATCAAAGATAGAATTTCAGGGGTACGTAGCAGTAGCTATACATCGCTCGGTCTGGTGTCAGGGCCTCCAGAATGGAGTGATGGGTAGATGGCGTACCAAACGGCACCGCCGGGACGTGAAAGGCTATCTGAGGTCGGCAGACGGGCACATGGGGCAGAGCACGGGAACGTAGGCCGGCGTCGAGGAAAGGGAGCTGTCTGTAGGCACAGACACCGCGACACTGGACCCGAGGATGTCGCTTTCGGCGAGGCAGTCAGCACTGCTTGCGATGCCTGGCGGCTGACATGGACAAGTCAAGGCGGGAGAATATCAGGAACTCCTCGGGATGCCGAAAGCATCTGTGATGCTTGTTGGTCCCATCGGCGCATGACAGAGGCATTCCTGCATGGGAGGGCCGATTGCCCGGAAGCGGGTATGAGGGATCGTCTGGAATTACTTAATTGACTGCGTACCTGGGTGGGCTGTACGCCTGTCGGCCCGGGGCTTCTGCGATGGACAGGTCGTACACATGTAGAGACGAGAGCTGCGTGTAGAAGCGAAGATGATGATGGGAATGGCAGGCTGCGAAAGGGGGTGACTGGATGGGCGGCAGACGAAAGCTTTGCGTTTTGGTTTGAACAGTTTTCAGGATAGATGGGGTGGGCAGCGTCGGAGTCGTAGTCGGAGCCAAGCAGTACAGAGGACGTCACGTTGGGGCACCGGACGGTGATAGTGGCGACGAGGAAGGAGGAAGTCTTGGGAGGTGCCGGTCACACGTCCGACAAGGTATGGCAAGTAGGCCATGATCACGACGGGATGCTGGCTGGGGTGTGAGGATTCCGAGTACGACTTCAGGCGGTGGCCCTGGAAGGCAGCTATTGAGAAGCATGTGGCAGCGGGCAGGAGTTGATCAAGATGGGACATCATCGTGCGTGGTGAGCAGACGTCGCGGACGGTGATAAGACGAGCCTCGTTGGCCGCGCGCGCACTGGCGTCGAGCGGCGGGTGGACGGGGCATTGGAGTGGAAGCGGGAGGTTGGGAGGAAAGAGACTCCAGCCGGCCGGACGGGCAGAGTCGGTCGGGCGCTGGCGGCCATCGGGGGCGCTTGGCAGGACGGTGTTTGGCCCTATTTGACGCACGGCGGGGTCCACGAGAGGGCCCCTCCTCCGCCGTCTCCTCGTCCTCCTTCGACGGATCACCGCGTCCCCTTATATCCCCTCCTCCCATACCCCCTTCGCCCGTTTCTCCTCCCATAGCCATGTCTCGGGTACGCCCTTCCTCTCCCCCCGCCGTCCTCGCGCTCACCCTCCCCTAGTCACAGTTCCTCCGTGAATACAAGCTTGTCGTCGTCGGCGGTGGTGGTACGTCCCTCGTCCGCCTCCACTCTCTCCGTCCTCACTTCTTGCCCCAGGTGTCGGCAAGTCGGCGCTTACTATCCAGTTCATCCAAAGCCACTTCGTCGACGAGTACGACCCCACCATTGAAGGTGAGTAACTGTCGCCCTTCTTTTCCCTTCCTTGCCCATCCCATCCAACACCGTCCCTCTCGCTCGTCCCGCCTACGTCTCTCTCCCCTCCCCTCGTCTCTTGGGAGCAACCTGCTTATGTCCCTGCCTCCAGATTCGTACCGGAAACAATGCGTCATTGATGACGAAGTTGCTCTCCTCGACGTGTTGGATACTGCAGGGCAGGAAGAATATGGGTATGTCCCTAGATTCTTGTCTCGCATTCCCGCTTACCAAAGTCATCCAGTGCCATGCGCGAACAATACATGCGCACGGGCGAGGGGTTCCTCCTGGTCTACTCCATCACCTCCCGCAATTCGTTTGAGGAAATCAGCACTTTCCACCAACAAATTCTGCGTGTCAAGGACCAGGACTCGTTCCCCGTCATCGTCGTTGCCAACAAGAGCGACTTGGAATACGAGCGGCAGGTCGGGGCCAACGGTGCGGCTTGCGTCTGATTGCTCCACGTCAATCTGTTTGCTCAACCGAGCCTCGCGTAGAGGGCCGTGACCTCGCGAAGCATTTCGGCTGCAAGTTCATCGAGACTTCAGCCAAACAGCGGATCAACGTCGACGAGGCCTTCAGCCTTCTCGTACGTGAGATTCGGCGGTACAACAAGGTTCGTAACCTCTATTCCTCACCATGTTTCCGTCACTGACGCCCGCCCCAGGACCAGCAGACCGGTCGTCCCGGTGTGCAGCCCAACATGCCCAGCCAGCCCGGAGTATACGGCGCAGGGAACCAGCATCCAGATGATGGAGCTGGTGGCTGCTGCGGTGGTTGCGTTGTTGCGTGATTGTGCCTCGGCCACTCTGCTATTCTTTCCCGTGCTCTCTTTCCTCTGGGCCAGGAACCTCTCTCAGCGTTACCTCGGCCGACCGATCCATCCTGTCGCCCACTCCCCATGTTCATTCTTATCCGGATTGTCGTCTGTTTGAGCTGCTTTTTGTTGAATGTATCTGTCTTCCTGAGCCTCCGTCTCTCACCCGCCTATTGTCTAGTTGACTGGTCTGCCTAGGCCTCTTATCACTTACATGTGCCGTGTCGCACCGTCTGTGAGTCCCCGCTTTTTGTTTAACTGGCTCCGTAGACCTTGTCTGTCGCTACTCGTTTGACCATTCTTCCTCTCCGCTATAGTCCTCTATAGTTCCAGCCCCGGCCCCGCTCCTGTCTATCGCCTCTTGCACCGCCCCCAAGTACTAGTACGCGCCATACGGGCCCGCCTCCCCCTACGCCACCTACTAGCACCACTACGCTATACGGCACGCTGAACCGCGTCGCCCATAGAAGCCTCATACATGCAAACCGTTACAGCGTACTTACCGCGTCCCTGTGGCATCAGAATACGATCGACCTATGCTCCGGAGTTGGCTTGCACGTGTGCATCCGTCCAGATCCTTGTCGGCCGCCCTTGAGCACACCTCTGGACAAGAACTGGCGATTTTGATTTTGATCAAGCACAGGTACATCGTTAGGTTCAGAGGATATGCAAACTCTGTGTGCGGTCCTTTAGCCGTGTCCACAGTGCTCCCGGCAGTTCGAGTAGGGCCCCGATCGGCCAGGGACGAACGTTGCGGGCGGGGCACTGCAACGAGCTTCAAGTCGAGGGGGGACCGTCGCAGTCGACGCGTTCGCGGGCGACGGGGCGACAGGCGGATGGACGTGCTCTCGGCTGCCTTCGTGACATCGGCGGCGGCGGCGGCCTGGGAGGTTGTCGAGGTGGAGGCTGGCGTCGATCGCGTGGACCGCTTGGTGGCTCGCGGGAGGGCTGCGCAGTGCGAATGACCTTGATCAGGCTTGAAGTTAGCCACTAAAAGTAGATTTATGGGCGTTTTATATTGGGCAGTGTGACTACTATGTAGAACTAGGCCAGTGTGACGAGCGCGTCGAGCCACTGCCAAACAGCGGACAACAACGCGTCGCGTTGGAGTGCTGCTCGCAGCTGCGCCTGTCACGCGTCGGAGACTGGTGCTCATCGTCTCAATCTGACCTGCTTCCCCAAGTACTCGTCAGCTCGCTCACCCTTTGAAGATCGAACATGCCGGGTTCTGAAGATGAAGCCGGCCCATCAAGCATCCCATCCATCGCCGACCCCTCCGTTCCTCTGACGGACTCCTACACATACCACTCTCCCACCCCCACCTCGCCTGGTCCCTACATCCTCGGAGTCGACGAGGCGGGGCGCGGGCCCGTGCTCGGCCCCATGGTGTATGGCGTAGCCTACTGCCCCGTCGCGTACAAGGACGACCTGGAGCAGCTCGGCTTCGCAGGTGAGCCCCGCACGCGACCACGCTCCGCCCCCAGCGCCGTCGAGCTCAGCCCGCCCTGCCTCGCCCAGACTCCAAAACGCTCACGGCGCAGGTGCGCGAGTCGCTGCTGGGCACCCTGGCGTCGGATCCGAGCAACCTCGGCTGGTCCGTGCGCGTCCTGAGGTACGCTCCCTGCCCCCGCCCGCCCTTCTGCGAGCTCAGCGCGGCACGGCAGCCCCAAGGACATCTCCGCGGGGATGCTCCGGCGCCCGCCGACGAACCTCAACGTGCAGGCGCGACAGGCCACGGTGCTCCTCATCCGCGAGGTGCTCGCGCGCGGCATGCAGCTCTCTGAGGTCCGCCTCCCTCCCTCCCCTCCCCCTGCCCTGCTTACACATTGCCGCCCCCTTCTGGCAGGTCTACGTCGACGCGCTCGGGAAGACGGGCCCGTACCAGGCGTACCTCTCCTCGCTCTTCCCGGACATCGCCTTCACCGTCGAGACCAAGGCGGACATGAAGTACAAGGTCGTCGGCGCGGCGAGCGTCGCGGCCAAGGTCACGCGCGACGCGTGGATCGAGGGATGGGTGTACGAGGAGTGCACGCCGCCGCCGCGGGCGGTCGTCGAGTCCGAGTTCTTCCGCACGCCGACGACTGCCGCGCGGGACGATCCGCAGCCCGCGGAGGCGCAGGACGAGGTCCTGTGGGCGAAGGAGACGGGGAGCGGGTATCCTTCAGGTGTGTGGACGTGCGTCCTCGTGGAGCTGTCGCTCTTGGGTTGATTTCCTCCTTCAGACCCAAAAACGCAGGCGTGGATCAAGAAGTCGTTGGATCCGACGTTTGGCTACCCTTCGTTCGTGCGGTTTTCGTGGGCTACAATCAAGGTCGTGCTTGAGAAGGATGCGCACGAGGTGGAATGGTGCGTCAGAATACGGTCGTCTTTCCAGACCATCATCATGAACAATGTTTCATTACAGGATCGACGACGGGGATACTGCCCTTCAGAAAGCCTTCCTCAGTGGAACAGGCCGTGACAAGGATCGTTGTGCGGTCGCGAAGGACCTCTGTCTTTCGAGCGTCGGCGTGTTGTAGGGAGAGCGGCGCGTGCGTTCCCTCGGATATTACAGATATCACTATCCATGTAAAGTACACGTACAATATATCATAATGTGTAGCACCAGCATCTTTGCCAAAATCGTGATGTGGGCACCACACGGCGAACTCGCGAGCCCTCTAGTCCAGGACCCTCATTACCGCTTCACGCTCTTGGGAGGCGGGGTGCCCTGCGCGTCCGCGGCCGCCTTGCGCTTTGCGCCGAGGCCAATGACGACCTTGGTACGTTGGGAAGAAACGGAGGTCGCCTCCTGCGAGGTGTCGACCTCGGCAGCGGTGGAAATGCGCGAGAAGCCGGGGCGTGGGGCAGGGGAGCTGCCTGCGGACATGCCAGGGGCAGGGCTGCTGGTGTTGGGCATCGGTGCGGGGAGCGTCATGAAACCGGTTGAATCGAGCTGAGGTATCGCGTCCTTGCCGGCCTGCTTCTTTTTCTTCTTCTCAGTCTTGCCCGCACCCTTAGTGAGCGGCTGGCTGTCGAAAAACTCCGCGGCCTGTGGGACAGCCCTGAACGGCGAGTCAGTACCAGATAGTGATGGGAACGCTGCAGACATACCCTCTGTTGCCGACTGACAGGACGAAGTGCGCTTGGCCAGCCTTCTCCTGGCGGATCTGGAAAGCCTGGTTCATGCTCAGCGGGGTGTCGCCGCTCGCCATGGCCTCCTTCTTGCGCTCCTCGGCGATCTTCTTCAAGCGCTTCTCCGTCTTCCCCTTGCCGGAGCCCTTGCCGTGGAACTTATGCGAAAGTGCCTTCCAAGCCTCTTTCGGAGTGAGCGCACGGCCGAACTCGTCGTAATACACGATGTTCACGTCCGGCTTGTAGTGCTTGAACGCCTCAAGGTTTTGCCGTGCCTCCTGTTGCTCCCGCATCCGATTCTCGTACTCCCGGGTCGCCTGGTCCTTATTGCCGCCCCGCATCTTCGTGCGCTCCAGTTCCCGCTGTGCGACCATCTGCCTGTAGTTCGCGAGCCACAGGTCGCGTTGAAGCTGCACATGTTCCCGTTCAGCGTCGTCCGCCTTCGGCCTGGCGAGGACGCCCTGTTGACGCAGGATGTTGAGGGTCGCGGCCATTCCGGAACCGAAGCTTTGCTCTTCGGAGGTTCCGACGCCAGCGTCGGCTGCAGCTGACGCTGGTTCAACGTTCGCCACTTCGGCTTGCAAAATGGCGTTCTCGATGGCATTGAGCATGGCCTCGTCATCGTCTTCTTCCTTCACGATGACCTCGCCTGCTTCGAGCTCATCCATCTCCACATCCTCCGACTTCGTCGCGGTTGGAGGCGTAGACGGCTGTCTCGAGGCTGCAACGGAAGTTTCGACGGGTTCCTTCTTGACCGCCGTTGGATCGTATGTGATGGCGCGGACGAACTCTGAGGTGTCGTCAATTGTCAGACCACCATCGGCGGCTTCATCATCTTCGACCATGATAGCCTCCTTGGCTTCAGACTGTGCACGCTGCTCCGCGACTGTTGAAGGGATTGACGTCAGTTTGAGATCTGTGCAACAAATGAATCTACGCACTCTGCTTTGCAATTTCCTCCGAAGACAGTTTCTTCGGCTTCTGCAGCTTGGCGCGGCGAGAGCGCGCGAGAGCAGCTTGTAGTTCGTCGTCATCTACGAAATTGGCATCCAAATTACGTTGTCGAGGGACAATGGGTTTCTCGTCTACCTGCATGAGGTCGTCGCCAACATTGGCGGTGAGGTCCGAGTCTTCGACGTTCGGCCGACGAGATGACCGTTTCTTCTTGGTCTGCAACGCAAAGAAGATGAGAATAAGTATATAGATCTAGTGAAGGGACCAACTTTGGGCTTCTTGAATCCTACATCGCCCGGTTGCATATAATCCGCAGACTCGAGGTTCTCTGTAGACGAGAGTGAGTGGAGCAGGTACCTGGACGTAACTATGAACTCACTAGCGTAGTCTATGGACAACAAAGACTTGTTCACGGCCACGGCCTTCTCGACCTCTTCCTTTCTCTTGTCGCGAGGAGCAGATGAAGAACTACCCAGCCGGAAACCCTGTACATGCGTCAGAAGACCGCAACTTAGATTGATGAACTACAAACCGTTTCTTTGGGTCCCTCTAGGAAGTCGTCGTATTTTGACAACAGGGAGCGCTTCATAGGATCGGCACCAGGTGCGAATTCGTCGTCGTCGTAGCCAGTGTAGTCTCGCCGTTTGATCTTCAGATCCTGGTTCTTCTTGTCGCGCTCACGTTCCGCCATATCCACATTCTGAAGTTCGTCCTCTACGATGAGACGCGCATTGGGTAAGGACTAAGTGTTGGCTGAGAAAAGTTGAAGGTACCTTCGTTATCCAATACACGACTGTCCTTCAGCGTCAATATCCGAGCTTCGCCGTCCTCCATGCCTTCAAAGTCATGGCTGACTTTGAGACCCTCGAGGTCCTCTGTAAATCACGCTGATTAGTGGAGCGATCAAGTAAGAGAACGGAGCCAACGCACTCTCTGTATAGTCATCTCCCTGGAACATCTTGTCCATGTTCTCGAGCTCTTCCTGCCTCTTCTTAGCCAGCTCCTTCTCCTTCTTCTTGCTTCGCTTGATCCACTTCAAGGTGTCATCTACGGAGCCGTCCGCATCGCCGAGGGTGGCACCCTTGAGCTTCGCATTGAGCTCGCGCTTGTTCCTCTGCCTAGAAGAAGGCCGAATGAGCTTCACGCTCTATCTTCACGACGGCCTGAGCTGGCCAAGAGGGGTAGAAGCAACTGCAACGCGGACTGTCGCGAAATGGATACTCACTTTGCAATCCGATCCTGGAGAGCCCTGATTCCGTGGTGGTTTGGATAAGCAAGAGAGGGAAACGAGGAAAATCCGTGATACGCACTTCGTCTCCCGTTCCTTCGCTTCTCGGTCTCGTTGTTTGGTATAGTTGTCCTCTGCCTCTGCCTCCTTGTTGGTCGCGGGAGCCTTGTCATCCGTGAGAGGCTTGAGACCAAGCGAGATACGGATCTTGTTGGTCTCCTCCAAGCTTATGCTCTCCTCCATAGACATGGTGACGAGAAAACCAGGCGGAAGGGGAGGCGGAGGTGGTGGAACGAAGCTGAGTCGCACAACGCAGCCCGCCCGCTCCAGGCGCACCGCACGACTCGAAGAAGCGCCCGTTGGCGACCTTTGGCGACAGGCGCGACCCCGCGTCAAGAAATTCTGCCATGCCTCCTCGCAGCCACACCGTGATCCGCCCCGCCCTTCCCCAATCTCTCCTTGAGGAGATCAGCGGGGAAAGTGGTACGTGCTACAAAACAGGCTCACTGCTCACATTCTCCTGCTCACTGCTTCCCACAGGCTCCGGTCATAAGCACCGGAAAGGCGGGAAACAATTGTCTCGCAAGGACGCCCGTAAACAGTCTCGCGATGAGCGCAAACAACGCAAAGCGCAGCATTTCTCCGATCCATCTCGCACGGGCACGAAAAGGAGAGCAGAGTCTGATCACGCGGAGTCTTCTCAGCGCAAGAAGGTCAAAGTAGACCGTCCTCCGTCTCAGCCATCCGGATCGCACAATGCTCTTGTCAAATCTCAAGAGGGGTCTGCCGAAGTTTTGGCAGTCAAAAGGGAAGCTTCAGGGGTCAAGAAGGAGAAGCCCAAGACCGCTCTGCAGAAGTTGGTGGCTCGCTCAGAAGTAACAGCCGCACCGTCCAAAAAGAAAGCGTTCTCGACGGCCATTCTGCGGACTCCTCAGGAAGACGACGAGGATGCTTACATCGCGTATCTTGAAAGCAAGCTTGGGTACGTCAAGAAGAGGAAGCGTACCGTGAGCTATGATCTGGGAGACGAGGAAGACGGTCTAGGAGGTACAAAACATGACTTTCGCGTTGACTATCTACTAAGACCGCTTTATCCAGAGCTACTCAAGGATCTAGACACCTTCGAAACCTCCATTTTCCCTAATCATGTCAGTTCTATCTTCCTGCGCCGTCAAATTTGCCTTACACATGAACAGGTTGAGTCCAAAGACTCCGGCTCTGAGCTTGAGGACGCAGCGAGTGCCAGTGAGGGCGACGAAGAGGACAGCGAGGTAGACAATGAAGATGTCGAACGGTTAGAGAATGTCGACGCTGGAAGCGATGATGAAGATGTTGGAGTCGATGATGATGTGGACGAGGACGAGGAAGTGGAGGAAGTGGTGCCCGATCTCATAGACAGTGAGAAGGGTCCTCCTGAAACATCATCAGCCGGTGTGTCGACGCGCTATCCGAATGGCACATGCTCATACGTTCCGAGAACAGGCACTAAATACGTCCCGCCACACCTTCGCAAGGCTGCGGAAAACAGTTCCAAGCCTGTATCAGAGGCGCAAGTCAAATTGACAAGACAGCTGAAAGGTCTCCTTAATAGGTGAGTGAATATGTCAAATGGGTGCAACATGCTTTCTCAGATGCATATGTCAGGATGACCGAACAGAATATAGCCTCCATTGTGGACGGTGTGGAAGAGGTATACAGGAACCATAGGAGACATGGTAAGCAGGGTTTTATCGTTATAGTTTATGAGATTCTGAACATCTATAAGACGTTACGGAGACTATCACAAAACTCGTCTCAGAAGGCATCTCCTCGCACTCTATTCTACTCGATCAATACGTAGTCCTTCACGCCGCGTTTGTGTCGGCCCTACATAAACTGATTGGAATTGAATTCGGTATGTGCGGATGCAAGCAGTATTAGGTCGTACTCACCAAGTTCTAGCCGCGTTCTTTGTACAACATGTGGTCACCTCGTACGACACCCACTTCGCGGCTCTGAAGGGCTTGGGTGTCAACGAAGGCAAGCCCATCACTGAGGAAGAAGGTCTCGGGAAAGAGTGTTCCAACCTCATCGTTCTACTATCCGAACTGTACAACTTCCAGGTCCTGTCCTGTGTACTGATGTACGACATTATTCGTTCTCTGCTTGATGGAGACCTATCAGAGTTCAATGTAGAGCTGTTGCTCAAAGTCGCACGGAGTAAGTACAGACCAGAAATTCCTGCGGGTATTGAAAAGAGCTAACCTCATTGCAGACTCCGGCCAGCAGCTACGCCAAGACGATCCTACTGCCCTCAAAAGCATCATCCAAATAGTTCACCTGAAGATTCCTTCGGATACCGGCGCTCTCAGCTCTCGTACACGATTCATGGTCGAAACGCTCGGCAACTTGAAGAACAATAAGGTCAAGAAGGCAGCAGTGGCCGGCGGCGAAGCCGTTGAGCGGATGAAAAAGTTCCTCTCCGGTCTCGCGAAGAAACGGCACGGTTCGTTCTACCTCTATAGTTTCGTTGCTACCCTACTCATATATACCCGCACAGTCATGCCGCATGAGCCCTTGCGCGTCTCGTTGGATGATCTTCGTTCTGCTGACACGAAGGGCAAATGGTGGCTAGTCGGAGCAGCATGGACTGGCAATCCTCTTGTAGAGCATCAGCGAGAGGTTCAGAACGCGAAGGAGAATGCTCCGGCTCTTGACACCTCGGACGAGAATGTTCTCGTAAAGCTGGCAAAGAAGCAGGGGATGAACACTGACATCCGGCGGAGCATTTTTATGGTCCTCATGAGCAGCGAGGCAAGTCAACAGTTTGTAGACTGCTGTTACCTTGCGCCTGACAAATATATCCTAGGACTACGCCGATGCTTGCGAACGTCTCTCGCAACTGAATCTCACCGAGGTACAGCAACGCGAGATCATCCGTGTCATCTTGCACTGCTGTGGAAACGTACGGGCCTCTTCTATGCACCTATGCCCTCGCTGACCGTCCCCATCCCACAGGAAAAGCAGTACAACCCGTATTACGCCCTCGTCGGCCAGCAGCTCTGCCGCATCTCCCACTCCCCCCGCATCACCCTCCAGTTCTGCCTCTGGGACTTCCTCCGCGACATGGGTGAGACCACCGTCGGCGGCGCCGAGATCCTCAAGAACCTCACTGACGACGACCGCGCCGGGCTCACCGTCAAGACCATCTCGCCCACCCGCGCCCGGAACGTCGCGCGCGCGTTCGGGTGGTGGGTCGCCAAGGACTGTTGCACGCTCGCGGTGCTCAAGCCCGTTGACTTCACCGTGCTCAAGCCGGCCGCGGCCGCGTTCGTGCGCGAGCTCGTCGTGCACGTGCTCGCCAACACGCAGCGCGCTACGCCGCTGCTGAGCAACGAGGACCTGCCGACGACGAAGAACAAGGGCCCGCTCGAGGGGGTGTTCGTCAAGGGCGCAAAGGTGCCGGCGCTGGCGCTCGGGCTGGTGTTCTTCATCCGCGACGCGATGAAGGGCGAGGAGGGGTTCTTGAAGTGGGCGAGCGGGGTTGCGTTGGAGACGTTGCGGACTGGGATGGATATCGTACCCGACTTGTGAGAGATGGGTGCGTTGCAGTACGCACTGCTGCTATTCATTATTTCTATTCCTACAAGCATTGTTCGTAGACCCTCTTCTGCTGGGGCACAATTCACGGTTTTGTGAACGCAACAGTTGAGTAAACATTCCCCGTCTGTCCCCCGAAAGAAAACGTAGGCCACGGTCGTCTTGAGCTGTGCAAGGTACGTGGATTAGCGATAGACAGAACGTGGCGGCAGCGGATGCGACGTACTGGAACACCAAGCCCACAGCGGTACTCGTGAACTTCGCCTTTAGCTCTTCCTCAGTGAAGTTGCAAGCTGCACAAGACATTCGTCAACACAGTGACAAGAATCAAGCTAACGACTCACAAGTGATGAGGAAGAATCCTCCCGGCTTCACCACCCGCCCTATCCTCGCCGGATAGCCGTCAGCCGGTGACTTGCCCTCTCCGTCTTTCTCAGCCAACGCAATGGCGTCCATCGTCCCCTTGTCCAAGACTAGATCCCATACCGCCGTCGCATCAGTTGCATTGAAGGTCATCCCGGGAAGGAGGGCGACTTCGTCGCGGAGGAAATCGCACGCCGAAAAGCTGATCTTGTCGGCTTCTGGGAGAGCAGGAGATGGCTCGTCCGCGTCGCTTTCGTCGGCGGGTGCTGTGGACTTGGAGGATGCGATCGCGCGGGCCAATTCCACCGCGTCCATGCTGTAGTCGATTCCGGACATCTTCTCAGGGGGATACCCGGCTTCGCAGAGGGCGAAAAGAAGATTGCCGTTCCCCGTGCCGACTTCGAGGATGTGTGGTGCAGGATCGGCTGGGACGTTCTCGAGGGTCCAATCCACCATCTTCTCTACGCTGTCTTCTCCAAACCTTCAACGATGAGTGATAAGGAAGGAGCGGCGGGGACATGGAAGTGGGCGAGGACTCACCATACCTCACCCTCATCCCCGATATCGTGAAAATTTGAGAGCTCACGAGAGTAAACACCATCCCAGCTAAAGGTCGCCGATTGCATCAGCACGAAGATATCGCGGTTCAGAACTCACTGCGCTTTGGTGCCCAGCTTGGATGGTTGCAAGTCGGAGGTGGACATCACGGTGAGGGATAAGAGGTGTGAGCTTAGTCAGCAACATCTAGCATCCAGTCGTGGTGGGTGGAAGAGACGCATGCTTCGGAATAGAATTGGCTTGAACACGACGTTGTTGCCTAGGAATGAGATGTGGAAAATAAACTTCTAACGCGGCGATAGGCTTGGGGAGATGACGTAGCATAGAGCTCACCAACAGACCCAAGTTCGGAGTGCTCAATGTACGCGCAGGAAAGACATGGTAGAGGGGTGTTGAATTATGAGAAGGTAGTGTACACAATTAAATCATGGATACAGCGTAAATCTGGAGAGCAGAAGGCGACTACCGAGCAGTCAGTGCATGGTTCCGCTTTGAACGGCTCAGGCGGACACACCATAAAGCCGAACGAACGATCATCTCCTGTTCTCCTTCTCTAACAGGTCTTTGGCCTCGTTGATTTTGCTCGCAAGATATGGTGATCCACCGCGGTCCGGGTGATTCGCGAGCATGATCTGACGGTGGGCATCCTTCAGTCTGTTCTTGGCTTGAGGACCGTCCCTAGACACTCTCTGTCAGACATGACATGCAGAATAAACCACGAAAGGAAACGCACTTGAGTCCAAGGATGGCAATGGCCTCTTTTCGGTCCATCTTCGCTTTGAAACCGCCCTTGGCCCACTGTTCAGCAGCGCTCTTCCCGCCGATGATACCTCTGCGGATAAGGGTACGACCGGCGATGGCAGCGGCAATAGCGCCAACGCCGACGATAATGGGGGTGGCCATGGGTAGTACGTAGGAAGGGAGTAGAAAAGGCGGGAGGTGGAAAGAGGGTGTCGAGGTGAAAGCACCAGAGTCGCCAGAGCCCGCGGCGTGTCGTCACACGGACGAGCGCCCGAGCATCCTCTGAGTACAGTGTTCGACCACAGACCACGCTCGTCTCCTCGTCCTTCCACCAAAGAGACCATCTCCCACCTCCTCCTCCTCCGCTCTCCAGCCGCCTTGCCCCTTTCCCTTTTTCACCGCTGCGACATCGGATCCAGGATCTACCGCAGCCTCTCCAACCGCAGGGACTTCCTCGGCGTCGTTCTTCACCTGCCTCTTTCTGTTTGGTCGTCAATCTCCTATCGTCAAGTCGATCCGGGCCGCAAACCCAGCCTGGGGTACCTGTTCGCCGGTCCTTTCTCGTCTCGACCCACCGCACGAGGCCTGATAGGACACATGATGCTAGCTAGCTGGACAAGACATGCGGCATCAAGGCTTTTATCAACACATTGCTGGAGGTCCGTAGGTTTCTCATCTAGTTCATGCACGGGGCTGGGTTGTTCGCGGAATAGATTTGTTGCGCATCCATCAGACGGCACGAGTGCTGCGGTAATCGAGAGGGGCAGTCCGGAGGCTGGCGTACGGCGATCCGCCGTTCGTATTTGAGCTGGTGCCAGCGAAGGCGAATTGCCCGCTTTGACGTCTCCGATGCCGCCGTTGTTCCCCACGGGGCCTTCTCCCTTATCCTCTCTCCCTTCGCGGCCGCTGCGCGCCCCAAGCGTACCACCACCCCGTACACGCTCGAGACGACTCCACGATCCCCTCCCCCCCACTTCTCCTCTCCTCCACCCTCAAGTGATGCCGCCGAAGAACAAACCTTGCGACATCCTCCAGAATATTATCGACGCCTCCTTCCCCGCCATCCGCCTCCAGGACGATGTTCCTGAATCCTCGCTCACCAAGGAGGTTATCAACGACTTCCTCAAAGACAGCCCCACCCCCCGCTTTGTTGGTGTAGCCCCCGTCTACTCGGAGAAGGGCTCCCTCTGCCGCCTAGCTCTCGCGGTGAGTGGCAAGGTCATCATCGTGCAATTCGCCGCGAAGGGCAAGGGCAGCAAGGCCTACGCGGGTCGCGAGTTCCTCGACAGCGAACTCCTCCACAACCCTGACGTCACGATCGTTGGATTCGACTTCTACAAGGTCGCGGTGGTCCTCTTCACGGACCAGTCCCTGCGCGTCCTCAACGGCGTCGACCTGAACAGCGCTTGTGGCAAGCAGAGCAATGATGCGCTCGGGACCATCCAATCCGCGATCCGCGATCGCTCTCCGGTCATGGAGGTCAACGTCAACCCCCTGTTCTCTTCGAACACCTTCGATGCGAAGCGCATTACCAATATCGCCATTCAGGCATGGCTTGCCTACACCCTCAGCACCTACGACACAATGGAAGAGATGCTGAGGAGTGCACCACACATCAACACGAAGGATATGAATGATGTAGTACGACTGGACCACCATCACACTATCTCACACACTGATGGCACTTCAGGAGCTACAATGTCTCGCCGATCTCGACCGTGGTGAGCAACGCCTGCAGCTCGTCCAGGGGACCTCGGTCAGGCACGACTTCTCCGCTGCGGGCTCCCGAGGTGAGACTGCGCATCTCCGCGCGGACCGCTTCCAAACTCGCTTCCAAAAGGAAACGGCAAGTGCACTCCCAATTGTACCTGCATTGCCGACAATTCTCACCGTGATATGCAGACACAGCGGGTGATGGCACATGACCATGAAACGGGCCTCGACATCGTCATTCCGGGGCAGGTCAGCTCCATCATCGGGCGCAACACTATCATCAAGACCACGACTAATCTCGAGAATCGCACCATTCTCTCGGTCACTACGCATGGTCCTGTGCAGCCAACAAATGCCGAGCGCGAGCGGGCTTACATGATCCGCTCTGCACTCCAAGGACAAACTGATGCCTTGAGCTCTCCCTTCCTTCAGTACATCATGCGGCCCTCTGAAACCTTCACATGGCCTGACACTTTCCCTACTTCTGATGTCATACCCGACATTGTCTCCAAGAGGTCTCTCAATCATTCACAGGAATGTGCTGTTCAGCAAATGCTTGCAGACATGGACTCTGCTCGTCTAACCATAATCAAAGGTCCTCCTGGAACAGGTTTGTTCAGTTGTCTGTGTTGATCCTTTCCATGCTCACATCTACATCACCAGGCAAAACCACTGTGATTGCTGCTTTTGTTGCCTCTGCTGTTTCTGCTGGCCAGAATGGGATCTGGCTTGTGGCTGAGAGCAACTTTGCTGTCAAGAATATTGCAGAGAAGTTGGCAGATGTTGGCTTCTGGAACTTCAGGCTCCTCATCAGCAAAGAATTCCACTTTGGCTGGTGAGCATATCTAACTCTGAGCACATCATGTGTCTAACTGGGCCTCCTGCAGGCATGATCATCTCTATAAGCAGATCCAGAAGAATGTCATCTCCAGCATTGAGTTCAAGCAGGCTAGATCTCGCATTCAAGGTGTTCCTGTCATGCTATGCACTCTCTCAATGCTCTCAAACAAGCTCCTTCACATCTTCACCAATGTCAACCCTGTCAAAGCCCTAGTCATTGATGAGGCCAGTCAGATTACTCTGGGCAGCTATGTGTTCCCTTTCAACAGGTTTGCCACTACCATCCACAAGATTGCTATGATTGGAGATGACAAACAGTGTGAGTGTCACTCTTCAATGTGGAGCATCATCTGATCATCTGAGCAGTGCCCCCTTATGGTGCTGACAATGACCCTGACACCATCAAGAGCATCTTTGAGGTTGAGCACCTCCATCCCCACATCCTCTTTCTTGCCATTCAATGTGAGTGGGGCTGCTAATTGCTTTGATGCTTAGCTAACTGTCAGCTCTCAGATCGCATGCCTTCACTCATTGGAGAAGTGGTGTCTGATGTCAACTATGATGGTCAACTTGACTCCTGGACAGACCATCCAGTCCCTCCCTCCCAGCCTTGTTGCTGGTTTGTTCATGTTGATGAGTCTCAGGAGAGCAAGTGGGATACTAGCTGGCAGGTCAGTGTGCTTGCTTATTTTGAATTTTTTGGCAGGCTGACAGCTATTACTCAGAATGTCAAAGAGAGGGCTGCAGTCATTAAAATTGCTGCTAAGCTCCAGGCAGAGGAAAAGAATTTCTGCATCATTACACCCTATGATGCCCAGAGGACCTTGCTGGTGACAGACCTCAAAGCTGCTGGGCTCCAGCATGAGGACAAGTGCTTCAATGTGGACTCCTTCCAAGGTTGGTCTCAGCTCCCTCCTATGCAACCTTTGCTCAATATGCTGCATAGGAAATGAGAGAGACTATGTCATTGTCTCGATAGTCCGCTCCAGCGGTCTTGGATTCTTGGATGATTTCAGGCGCACCAATGTCATGCTCACCCGCTGCAAGAGGGGCATGTACATTGTCACCTCCTGGGACTTTGTGGAGAAGAAGGCTAGTCACACCCTGGTTGGAAGGATGTCAGCTGCATGGTCTGAAGATGCCTGGATTCTCCCTGACCACCTCACTGTGGAGAATGTTGATCAGTAAAGATGTACTCAGCACAACACTTCCACATATCCTGTAGGCTCATAACACTTCTATGCTGAGAAGAGTAGAATATCATCATGTTCTATATACTATAGGTGTGAATGTAGTGTAGGTGTGCAGAGTGTCCTCATATCTAGTAAAGCATCTGTCAAAACAGTCATGAACATAGATGTGCTTGTTGAAGGGTTTGAATGCTTGGATTCAATGCCAAACCGCAGCCTCTCAGGAGCAGGCATGTCTGTGTGAATAATAAGCACACTTCTCTCTTGCTGAATGGCATCAACTCACAATTGATGCCATATCCATCTAGATATGGTGATCCAAAGCTATTCACAGAGCATGAGCACAAGAATGACCAAACAGTAGATTCATGGTCACATACCCAGTGCCTCGGAACTGCTCACCAGCACTGAGCCCACTTGAGCTCAATTTCCAGGTCTGGCTCTCAGTGAACAAAGGGTCCTCAAAGAGAGGATGCGATTCCCCAGCCTCCGGCTTGAGCATCAAGCGTAGGCCAAGCAGATGTCGATCGAACCCGCGACCCGTCGCCGCTTGCCGAGTCGCAGCCGTATGCGTCTGTATCGCACGCTGAAGGAGCGCCAGACGGGTCTCGGTCTGTACGCACGCTGATAAGTTCCTGCCTTCCGCAAATCGTCACGACGGGCAGGAACACGTACATCGCTCTCCGGGTCCGTCATCGCAAGGACCCACGCCCGGCTATCCGTCGACAACGTCCGCACTGTCTCGGTGCGCCCGCGATCAAACAGACGAGTGAGGACGGTCTCATACGTCGCGGTGAACGAGCCGCGCGTGCGGTACCACGCAAGTTGCATCGCCATCTGGATGTACCCGTCCGGCGACAGGCGCGCTAGAGGTCGACTTTCATCAGAGACGAGCAGCATATAGCAACGTGACGGTGGCACGAACCTTCCCGCCTGATCCAGTCGGTGCCGTAGGCGTCGAACACCAGCTCGTCCGCGTCCGAGTCGTCCACGATCTGCTTTGCGCGCTCTGCGGCTGCGTCGCACTCTCGCGCGATGAGGTCGTCCGTGACCCAGTCAAGGCGCGACCAGCCTTCGACTGCTTCGCTAGGTGCTCGAGGAGACAGGTCGTTGGGGTCGAGCTTCGCAGGGAAGTCGTCTTCAATGACGCCTTGGACGACAGCGTAGTCCGCGATGATACTGGGGACCAGCGCATCGACTGGTGAATGCTCGCCGAGGACTCCGGCGCGAGTATTGGCCTCGACGATGAGAGTAAACGGCTTGTCGTACCATCTGTTAAAACCCGGACGAGCGTTGTGACCGGACCGAATGTTGTGCAGGTGCGCAGTGAGGTCGATGTTGGGTGTGCGGGCGGAAGGCGAGAGGTGATGGGAATAGTCGTCGAGACTGAGCGCGAAGAGGGAGGATGTGATCGTTTGGAGGACTTTGTGGTTGTTAGGAGAAAGGGAAAGAAGATGACGCAGGTTCTGGTGAAGGATGCATTCATACAAATGCGCGAATTCTAGCATATTTACGCACCTTTGCCCAGCGATCCCGGTCGTCCGTCGTCAGCACCCCCACAGGCACAGGCCGCTCCCCCGAGCCTTGACGAGTCTTCGCGTCTCGCACCACGGCGAGTATTCGTTGCTCTATGATCCCCGGGGGAACTACCTGACCGGTGGAATCGAGCACCTCCACCGCGTAGAACATGTCCAAAGACATCACCAACAGCTGTCTGGCGTGAGGCTCTGACAGGGAGGCTGCTGAAGAAAACACATCGCAATGTTCTCGCGGAACACGACACTTGTTGAACACCTGCAATGCTGAGTGTCTAAACCAGATGCCTGGAAGATATTAGACGACATATGATCAACGACCCAGCTGAATCGCCTACCTGAGCGGTTGTCTTCCAGATTGGGGTTCTTTCTGTGAAAATCCAATAAACGTTGACATCGCGGAACGACAATTCTAGAATATTCACCGCTCTAGCTGAGCCTTGAACTCCAGGACTCGGTGCACAAGCCAGGCTGCGCGACGAACTTGCCATGCAGTGAACTTGAATCGTTCTGCAGAAGGATATCTAATATTCTTGGGAACGTTGAGGTCGTCTTCCAGAGCTAACCACCAGTTCGAGTGGATGATGATCGGGGCGCGCCATTCGTGGTACGCCTTCTTCAACCAGATATTATCGTCGAGCCAGTTGTGTGGGGACCTAGCATCAAGCTCTTCAACAGCCCCAGTAGCCCCACTGAGAATTCTGACTACTTTGTTCAGATAGAGAACATACCGAGTAACCGCTCCTGACACGCTTTGCCAAGCCCGCGATCGAAATCCTCGATCACTTCTTGTTGAGCTCTGTAGGCTGCGTCGAATGACTGTCCGCCTCGCGCGGCGCGTTCGTGGAGTATAGGCTCCAAGGATTTGAGATAACCCTGGAGTGTCTTGCGTAGGTCCGGGACCGGCAAACGAGGAAGCGAAGGCGACGAAGGGCGGGTGGTCGAAGCTTGTCGTCGCTGGCGGACGACCTGAGGATACATGGACAAGGAGGAGCGAGGAAGAGATCGAGTCGCGTTCGAAAGCATCGCAACCGCTAGAAATACGGGTCGGGAATCATCGGTGCCGTGAACGAAGGACGCAAACACTGGCGAGAGTCGGACGAGGCACCGTAGCGCGACGCCGTCCTCTGGCGTCACACCACAGGCAAAGTCACGTGATACTCCGTCACGCGTCATGGACGCGTTTCTGCGACAAGCTCCCTTGTGCCCCATTCGCCTTTCCGGCTCGGAGGGCGCACGCTGCGATCGCGAACACTTTCCTTCTCTCCCTCGTCTCCCCTGCACGGGACCACGCACTCCTCTCGCGGTCGACGCACCAGCCCGCCCCAGCCGATCTTCACCTCCAAGCTCCACCCATACTCTCATTTCAGTCACGCCTTCTCCCCGCGTTTTATCACGACCCAGACGGCAAGCTCGCTCAACGACGCGACTCGAAATCAACCTGTGTGGTGCGTTTCGTGTCTCTCTTTATGGCGTGTACCCATCGATGTTCGCTTCCAGCTCGTCTATTCATCGAGCAGTTACTGTCCCGGAAGGAACACACGCGATACCTATACCCTCCTCACGATATCCGCGGCCCTATCAATCACTGACTTATGCGGCGTGGGGTCACCCGTTCTCCTTTGTTTGTCTAAGCCAAAAACTGTACTACCAAGTGAGTGAATCCTGCTCGTGTCATTCGGATCGACCAACCGTCCACCACCAGTTGGCCGAACTGCCTTCACGTCATGGCCGCCCCCCTATCTGTGATTACCCAATGGCTGAAGAAAACATACCCTCGTCCTGCGGTTGATCCTGTGAGTGGAACGGATCGCACCAGCCCCCTTGGTCCCTGAGCCCCTCGCACAGGAATGGCTCGAAGGATGTTACTCTTGGATTGTAGAAGAGCTCCAGCTAGACCCCTCCCGAGACATGAAAACGATCCTAGAAAACGTGGACACACAGCTTCTAGAGTCTGACTTCGCGGACAGTATGCGCAGCGGCTCTGGTATACCACCGAACGCCATAGGTGCAGACGAAACGATGGTGATCAAAGGTCCCATCCTCGTCGAAGTTGTCGAGATAATGGAAGTCGGTCAAAGCGCGTATTCGTTGCTGCAGGTCCACGAATCCCGCGTCGAGTACCAGAAGCAGGCCCAGATTCGTACCGCTAGCGGAGACCCTGAAGAGCACAAACCGATGCCCAAGTTTCCGAGATCTATGTTGCAGTTACGTTTGAGTGACGGCCAGCATGTCATCACCGCGGTTGAGCACAAGAGTTTACCGGGAATTGAACTTGGCGAGACCCCTCTTGGTTTCAAGGTAAGTTGCCGTTTCAATTGACGTAGTCAGTGCTGTAACATCTGAGAACGAATGCAGATGGTGATCAAAGACGTCACCGTTCGAAAGGGGATTGCTCTGCTCGAACCCAGATGCGTGGAATTCAAAGGTCATCGAACGGCGGACCGCGATGAAAGACGCGATGCCGTCTTCGTGCGCTCCCTCAAGATCCGTATGGGGTGCGTCATCCTCCCTGTATATAGTTTCCTGTCTCCTGACCTTCATGTTGTGCACAGCGAGGACGTTCCCGAACTTGAGCAACCCGAAGCACATATCGAACCAGCCCAAGTTGAAGAGCCCCCTGCAGATGCCCCAGCACCGCTGCGCGGTAGGGCCGCTCCCAGGTTAACACAGTCCCCCCGATCCCCGTTACGCGACATCTCCCCCACTCCGGACGCCAAAGCAGGTCCTTCCAATTCCAACGCCGTACCGCTCAACCTCGACGAACACGCCGATGACCTCGGCGAGCCCCGCAGGCGGAAGCGGCCCAGCCGCGCCGGCCGCTCCCCGTCACCCGACCCTCCCCCTCGCGAGCAGCGCTCGCGCTTCTTCACGCGCAACGGCCCCTCCGACAGCCACAGCAGCGCTACCGGGCTCCTTTCAGCAGACGGCGGACGGGCCAGCCCCACCTCCGTCTCAGTGACCGGTCCAGGGTCTAGCGACGCCATGAAGGAGTTCGCGCGGACAATCGGGCTGTCCCCGCGCCGCGCCCGGCCGGCACCTGGATCGGGGAGCGACACCGAAGAGGACGAGTCCCAAGCCCAAAACCCGGCGTCGCAGCGTCTCAGTCAAGGCGACAAGGGCAAGGGCAAGGCCACCGCGAAGGAGCCAGTGTTCGGCGACGCGAGCTCGGACGACTACGGCTTCGACTTCGATGTTAGCGGAAGCTTCTTTGAGCACATTGAGCGGGTGGAGCTGGACTACCTGCAGAACTCGCAGGCGCAGGGCGAAAGCCAAAACCGGACGCCGACGCCGTCGCAGTTTCAGCCGCAGCCGCAGACGCAAGTGAAGGGGGAGCCCATGTCCCAGGCGATAGGCCTTGCGGCCAGCACGCCTTCTACGACCGGATCTGGGTCGCGTGGGGCATCATCGTCGATGGCTAGCCAATCTGCCGGAGGGTCGAAGAGCAAGCCGACCCCCGCGAGGATGGACAGTGTGATCGACATCAGCGACGAAGAGGTAGAGTTAGACAAGGAGAACAAGCCGGTTCGGACTCGGCATGTACGCAGGCGTGTCTTCAGGGTACCGACGGATGCCACCGTTATCGAGCTTTCAGACTAGTCCTCGCGCCGGTTACGAGCGTGCCGCAAGGCATGATGGACAATGACGACGTCGAGTGCAATTGCAACGTATTGTATCCCCTTGTAATAGCCCGAGTATTTGTTGTATGCATCATTCGTCGTAATTGCAGCCAACAGGGCCGCTCTATGTTTGCAAGTCCGAGGGTAATACATGCCGCACCGAGCACAACGTCGCAAGCCACCAAACAAGGACCTCTAAGGATACACACATGGCGAGAGAGGATCATCCGAGGAGGACGACCTTCGTCTTTTTCTTCTTCTTGGAATTCGCTGTGAAATCCCGCCAGCTGCCGACGCGCTGTTCACGGTTCTCTGCAGTGGCTGCGATGAGTAGGGGTACGCAGTGACCTGACGATTCGCCTTACCTTCCCATCGTGCGTCCTCCTCGGCCTTTCGTTTCTTCGCATTGACTTCTTCCTCCTTCTTGCGCGCCTCGAGACCTTCATTGGCCAGGTTCATCTTGACCGCTCTACATATTGTCAGTGAGTAAAGACAACGAGAGGCACGGGAAAACAATGCTGACTTTCGTCGGCGGACTTCCTCGTCGATGAGCATCTCCTTCGACTTGGCGCGCATCTGCTGCCGCCATGGAGGCACCAGGCTCTGCAGCTTCGGGTCGTCGTCCTTCGTTGTCGGGAGCAGCCCGAGGTTCTTCAGGAGATGGACGCGAGCCTGGTTGATCACCGCGTCAAGCTCCTCGCGCTTCGTCTTGTCGGAGAGCTCCGACTCGGCCTGTGAACGCTCTCACGTCAGCGAACATTCGCAGCCACGCTTCGTGTTTGTGGGGCAGAGGGTGGGGGAGCGAAGCGGCGTGGGTAAACATGGGCGGGCGCAGGGACGGTGGACGCACCTTTTTGAGGATGTCGAAGGCCTCTGGCGCACGGGCATGTTTGGTCTTGTCAGGGTGGATGACTGAACGTCAAGCGACCGATGAGCATGAGCCTTCCGGTTGCGGTCCAGGAACGTGAGGATGCGAAGGCTCACCGAGCGAGAGCTGCTTGTACTTCTTCTTGACCTCCTCGGCCGTAGCGGTTTCCTGAATGTCTAGGATATCATATGGACTGCGCAGGGGGCTCGTTGAGAAGTGGCCTCAGTGGGAATGAGCGGAGGGGCGCACTTGAATTTGAACGCTTTGAGAATGCGCTCGACCTCGACCTCTCGCTGGAAAGCCGTGGCTTCCCGGCTAAGTAGTTTCTCGATGTCGTCCACTGAAGGCCCGCCGGATGGCTTTGAAGAAGCGGCAGCCTCGGACATGGTGGCAACGCACAATCTGGGAGCGAAGCGGACAGCACAAGTCGTCTATGCGGCCGCAGACGACGCAAAAGTAAGCACAAGCCTGACCAGCACGCTGTGTTGCGTGCAGACGACAGTGGGGCGTCGAGGCGAGAGTGTGTCTGAGGGTGGCTTGGCCCGGTGGGCGCGCCGAGTCGAGAGACGCGAGTGGTGGAAGACCGAGGTCGGGGAGTTGTGGAAGGCTCCAAGCGCCGCCGCCTTCTCGCCATGAACCCCCTCCGTGTGCCCGGTCTCAGTCTGCGCACTGCAGGCCGCGCGCCGCCCTTCTCCTTCGCCCGCGCAGGCCCCTCTTTCGCCCTGCGGCCGGTGAGTGCTAATGCTGGGCATCCGTACTTCTCAACGGGCCCCTCTGAACACGGATGTTCCAGCGCAGTGTCCACACCGTCCCGCGGCACGCCTCGCGTCCCCGCCCCTGCCCTTCGTCAAGAGAGGTCCCCTTCTTCAGCCGGTCCACATGGAGGCATAGCTCTACGAACTCTTCTTCCTCTTCGTCTGGACCTTCCAATGCTGGACCGTCACCCCGCCCCGGGTCGCGGCCGTACCAGCACTCTCGGCAGGAGATGTACGCCGCGCGGAACCGGAGCCTTCTCATGTACACGACCGCCGTGGTACGCCTCTCTCGCATCCAGCGCACCCCCGTCTCCCTCCCTGACGCCCCCCCTCCTCGGGCAGATCGTCGCGGGCATTGGCGTGACATACGCCGCCGTGCCGCTCTACCGCATGTTCTGTGCCGCGACCGGGTTCGCAGGCACGCCCAAGGTCGGCATGGGCAAGTTCGAGGCAGAGCGCCTCGTCCCGGTCGAGAACGCGAAGCGCATCAAGGTTCACTTCAACGCGGACGTCTCCGACGCGCTCCCGTGGTCGTTCGTGCCGGAGCAGAAGATCGTGAGCGTCCTGCCTGGGGAGACGAGCCTCGCGTTCTACAAGGCGAAGAACAAGTCGACAAAGGACATCATCGGGATTGCGACGTACAACGTCACTCCGGATCGAGTGGGTGGTGTTCCTACAGCGTGAAACCGGAGGGTGCTAATGGCACGCGCAGATTGCGCCTTATTTCTCCAAGGTGGAGTGCTTCTGCTTCGAGGAGCAGAAGCTGCTTGCTGGGGAGGAGATCGACATGCCTTTGCTCTTCTTCATCGACAGGGACGTTCTCGATGACCCCGCATGCCGCAATCTGGACGACGTTGTGTTGTCGTACACGTTCTTCCGGTACGCATGATCATGTCTCCTATGTACCGTAGATTCGTGCCTCACGACATATCCATGCACCCCAGCGCACGCCGGAATGCTCAAGGACACCTTGAACCTGATGCTTCAGATGAGGTGGTGCAGGCATCACAGGGCTTCGGTGGGTATGAGCATGCGCCCAAGGCGGAGGACCGAAAAAAGGCGGAGGAACGCAAGATATAGCCCATGGGTATCTGTGTATCTGCTAGCGTAGTCCGTTATAATGCACCAAACACTATTCTACAGTTATGAAGGCTCTATGAGGCCTCATACTGGTCTTCATCTATTCGTTTTCGTTTCGGTGTTGTACTCCGGCGATCATCTCCCCCTGGAAGAGACGCGGAATTAACGTCTCGTGTCCCACTCAAGTGTAATGGCCTGAGTGACGGTTGGTGCGCGTCGTGGGCATCCTGAACGTCGATTTGGTCAGACATCGAGGTGGAGCGGTGTCGTACAGATGGTCATTACCGTGATCTTCGTATGCGGGTCGTCAGCCGCCCACGAATAGTCGATTGAATCCTCGAAGATGGTGTCTTCGTCTTTCTGAATTTCATAGTCCATGGTGCTGGAGGTGTCACCTGAGGGATGGCCGCCGATACGGGTGAAATGGATTTTGCCCGCAGTGATCAATTCGAGCAAGTGCTTGTTGTGAGCGAGCGAGAGCATTGAAGGGTTTTGAAGCGGCACGTTCTCAGGCCAGCCGTGGATTTGTACTTGATATACGTCAAGCTTGGTGTGATTCGTCCACTTCATTTCGGCGTTTCGGACGCCAGAGAGCTTTCTAAGCAGAAGAAGGTAAAGGTAAGAAACGCCGTAATCGCAGCGTGAACGACATACCTTAGCTTATCTCGAAACGCGCCATAGAGCTGCGTTTTGACTTCATGCGCGGGCTGCTTCTTACGAGTTGGATTGGTGGCGGGATGAACGGACACGGTAGGCAGTGGTGCGACGGCGGTCAAGACAGAAGACATATTGAGATTCTGGGCGCGAGCGCACTGCGTCTTGAACAGCTCTGCCCCTGGAGCGCCGCATCCACGATGACCACGCCAGAACTCCCGCCCGATATTCGTGCCGCCGAGGAATCCGGCGTCGTCTGGATCGCTTGGTCTCACGGCAAGGAAGAACGACTGCAGTCCCACGAGAGCTTCCAGAGACTCGAGCTGCTGGGAGATGGTCTGCAGGGCCTGACTGACTGTGCCCCTGTCAATGCGATGTGCACAGCAGAACCGCGCCACGCACCTATTTGCCTTCGGTCATCCGACAAATTCTGCGATCCCGCGCCGCCGAAGAGCGACCTGCAGTGCACTTCCGCCATGCGCCGTTTGACCTGCGGAAGGCGGCGTTGCAGTCACCTACAGTGTCCGTGCACCGTCAGTGCACGCGCACATACCTCGTCGAAGGGCCGGCTCTCGCGCTCCGCGAACGCGCGCAGGTCGCTCAGACCCTGCTCGTAGAGCATCTCGAGCCGCTCCATGAAGAAGACATCGTCCGACGCTTTTTCTTTCCCTTTCAGCGTGTCCATGAGGCTTATGCAGACTGTATTGAATGGGTGCTCAGAATTCCGGCGTGCTTTCAAGGGAGGGAGAGGGGGTAGTCGGCGCGGCGGGTAGTCAAATGCTCGTCGTGGTTGAAAGGAAAGAGGCGTCCCGCGCCACCCCGCGCCGCCGTCGCGCTCACATTGACAAGCCTGCACATCTGATCTAGACGCCCAATAATCTTCCTCCTCCCCCTCCTCAATCTCCCCACCTCTTCCCACCCGCAGGCGTTCGCGATGGGCCGCACCCGCCCCAAGTCCCGCAAAGCCAAGCCGCCTGCGACGGAAACCGCCGCCGCCGCCGCGTCCGCGCCGTCGCCGTCGGTCCCCGCGCTGCTGGAGAAGGCGCAGGAGCTGATCGTGCAGTGCGACTACGAGCTCGCGGCCCGCTTCGCGCAGCGGGTGCTCGAGCGCGAGCCCGCGAACGCGGAGGCGAAGGAGGCCCTCGGCGTCGCGCAGCTCGAGATGGGCGAGCTGCTCGCAGCGAAGGAGGTGCGCGCCCCCGGGCCCGGGTTTCTCTGTGCTCGTAGTTGATCTCGACCTTTCCCCCACAGACCTTCCGCTCGCTCGTGCCCCCGCATCCTGGCGCGCCCGCGGCTCCCCCGGCCTCTGCGCACCTGTATCTCGCGCAGCTCAGCGACGACGACCCGCAGGCGGCGCTGCGGCACTACCAGGCCGCCGTCGACATCCTCTCCGGGCAGCTGAAGGGGAAGGAGCGCGCGACCGATGCGCCGGATTCGGGCGACGACGAGGCCGAGACTCGACGGAGCGTCGTCCGGGCGTTGATCGGGATGGTGGAGATCTGGATGGATCCGTCGTACAGCCTCTGGTGCGTCCGTGCTTGGTGTGTGTGCGCCGAGTGTGGCTGAGCGCGAGCGGGCGGCGCAGCGACGACCCCGCCGCGGAGAAAACGTGCGAGGACCTGCTCGGGCTCGCGCTGCAGACGGACCCGGGGAACACGGAGGCGCTGCAGGCTCTTGCGTCCGTGCGGATGTCGCAGGAACGGCCGGACGACGCCAAGGTGTGCCTCGAGCAGGCGTGGAAGTCGTGGAAAGACCTCGACCTCGGTGGGTGTCCGTCCGTCCGGATGCGTGGAGCCGCGACTGACTGAATGCACAGATGACCCGCGGCTACCGCCTATACCCTCACGGCTGGCCATCGTCAAGCTTTTCCTCGAGCTCTCCCTCTACACGCCCGCGCTGCTCGTCCTGCAGGGCATCATGGCCTCAGACGACCAGGAGGTCGAGGCGTGGTACCTCGAAGGCTGGTGTTTCTTCCTCATGGCGGAGCAGGCGAAGGAGAACGGCGGTAAGCTAGACGAACTTACGTGGGAAGAGCTCGCGCGCGATTCACGCGATTGCCTGGAGACGACCCAGATGGTACGTGCGACATCCTGCATCGCGCCTCCTTATTCTTGCTCATGCGGGCGATCTGCAGTTGCACCTGAGCCAGGAGCATCCAGATGCGCCTCTCCTGGAACACACACGAGAACTGATAGGCAAGCTAGAGTCGTTAGGCATCCAGCCTTCTCCTGAGCAGGACGGAGAGGATGGGGAGGAATGGGAAGACGCAGAGGAGAGCGACGAAGACGACGTTGACATGTCGTAGGCCGACTAGTCGCCAAAAGTACTCTATCCCGGTTGCTGCTACGGATTTGCATTTATTCCATCACACGGTCACGTTTGGCATGAGCGAGAACGAGCAAACTACTGTGAATTATAATTTGATATCCTCTATGATGCCAACCTCTACTTGAGCAAATGAGCGATGATATGCAAAACGATAGCAGTTACATGTGAGTGGTGATGGTCGGCGAGTGGTGGAGGTATGTGGGTGGTGGCGATCGGTAAATAGTGATGATGGGCAGGGAACAGGATTGGAGGGTGGAAAGCACAAAACGTGATCTCATGCATCAGTTTCAGTGGTCTTCGTTGACTTCTCGTCTTCACCGAAGACCATGTGCCAGAGCTCAGGACCGTCGCGGATGAGACACTAAGAAAGTGTCAGAAACTCCCAGTGACAAAAAGAGCAAAAGGGACGCACAATGACCACTTCGACGGCAATGAGGGCGATAATGATCAGCTCCATGCGGTGGGCAGACGTCTGGTGTGTATGTCAGCGATACGTCAATGGTACCCTTGCAATATGACCAACCTCCGTGAGCAGCTCCCTTAGAACGGATTGCATCTAAGAAAGACGGGTCAGCCGGAACGCCGTAGTCCTAGACGAAGGGTTACTTGCCTCGGCCGCATAAGTGATCTTGTCGTTCACAGACCGGATTCGTGCTCTCATCTCGAGAGCATTGCTCAGAGTGTTGAAGTAACCTGACATCTTCATGAGTCCCACACAAGGCAACACATCGATTTGAGCGCACCTTCAAGCACGGGCTCAGACCAGTAGAAGTCTGGCGTGTCGGAGAAGTTTTCGCGGTTGAGGTTGAGCCCTTGGCGGAAGCGCAAGAGCTCTCCGAGCTTCATCACGAGCTGCTTGCGTCCAAGGCCCGGCTTGCCGGTCTTCTGCAGGGCCCGGGGCAGGTTCGCGATGGACGACAAGTAGTGCTCCAGGGAAGTCTCCAGGCCCGATAACGCGGTCGACCGCGACAGCGCCTGGGAGTACGCATACCGCACGAGCAGCGTGTCCTGCGGGAGCGCACTCGGCGGGATGCTCGCCGGCAACGACGCCTCCGTGTTCAGCGGCGGCAGCTTGCCCAGGATGATCAGGTCTCCCTGCAGCCGCGTCTCCCTGCAGCACGCACAAAGCCTCAGCCCCCGCGCCGCGCGCAAGCGAGAAACGACTCACTCCTGCGGGTCCGTGACGAACTCCAGGTCCTCCGTCTCCGGCTCCTTCAGCCGCGCGACCTCCGCCCGCGCGGGCCACACCACCTCGCGCAGGAACGCCCTCGCGCCCTCCTCGTCCAGGCCCCAGCACACGAAGCTCCCGTTCCCGAACACGAACACCTCGCCCTCCCTCCCGCCGCTCCCGCTCTCCCCCGCCGCCGCCGCGGGCCGCCAGCGCGGCACCCACCACGCGTCGTGCAGCAGCACCGCGCCCTCGGGCAGCGCCGCGAGCAGGTGCCCCATCGCGTACCGCTCCGCCGTCGCGAGCGTCGTCACCGGGTGGATCTCGGACCGCGTCGGGGTCGGGTTCGCGCGGATGGGGAGCGACGCGGACGCGGAGCGCCGCAGCGGCGTCGACGCCTTCGGCTTCGGTTTGGGCGCAGCGTCGGCGGCCTCGGGTGCGCTGCGCGGCTTTTCGGAGAAGTGCCGGCGGGCGAGGGTGGTGGTGATGGAGGGCGGCGTGTGGGCGCGGCGGGCGAGTGCCACAGGTTGGGCGCACCGGGGCGGGCTGGTGAAGCTGCGCCGGAGCTGGTGGTGAACCAGAGCGAACGGGTTCATCTGGGCGGGCACATGGGTTAGAATGAGCGTGGAAGACGGAAAGAAGCTTACCTTGGGGCAGGGGACAGCGGAGAGGAGAGGAGAGGAGAGGAGAGGAGAGGAGAGGGAGGGGGACGAGGACGTCGAGGGCAGAGGCGACGACGGAAAGTAAAGTTGGCAACTTTGACGCGACGCTCGCCGGGCCGCCACGACGCGTCGCCGTCTGCCGGATCCCCAGCACCGAGGCGCTCGATGACGAACTCAACGCGAGCACCGCATCAGTCGCGGCTCGTCCTTCTCGCAGCCTCCTGCATGGTCCCACCTCCAAAAGTCGGCCGGACTGCTTTGATCAACACTCAGTGCACACAGTAGTCTTTCGAGTTCACCAACGCACGGATACATTGAGCAGACACAACACTAGGGACTACATGCTCCACAAGGGAGCGCGCGATACAAACACCAGAACAACAGGCACCGCACAAGCACAGACACTTGTATCGACAACGCCCCCCGAAGGAGGCGCGCGATACAAACACCCGGACGACAGGTAACGTACAAACGATCAGGGAGAGAGAGAAACCGATAGAGAGGAAACCAAGACACGAAGCCGCCTCCGGAGAGACGGCGACAATTAATCCAAGCGACGTCCATCCAACTTCTACTGCACCTCTGCCTCTAGCGTCCGGGGGCCCGACGTGCTCTCTGGGTCCTTCTTGGCCGCCCTCTATGGGGTCGAGCCATCAACGGTACTTGCGCCTACGCCTCGTCGATGCGACTACCAATGAGGTGAGTCGCACCATCCTCCGCGGTCTTCTCGTTGGGCAGCCCGACCATCAGAGGACGCGTCCCGTGGTCGGGCTCCCGGCGAAGGAGTCCCGTGTGTACGACCACAACCCGTCTTGTCCTTGTGGCACGCTCCAGTCGCCTGGAGAGTACGAAGCCCCGTTGCCCTTGCGGGGCCGTCCATAGCCGGGGGCGCGGGCGGCGAGGGGCAGCTTGGACTCCGGGAAGTAAGCAGAGTCCATGTCGGGATTCAGAAGGAGGGAGCCCATGAAGCACGACGAGGAGACCGAAGATGCCGTCTCGGACCGAGCCAAGGGCGAACGCTCGAGGGGGATTTGGCCGGGCTGGTGGCGGGGCGTCCAGCCGATGGTGCTGTAGGCATCCGACTGGACGTCCTCGATGACACGGACATCGGAGAGGTTGAGGGCGGGGAGCTCGTCTTGCTTCGACAGTGGGAGCCAGGAGGGAGGCGGTGGCGGAAGCTCCGAGGGGTCTGGGGAGCCGGGGAAGCTCGTGGTGCTGCACGAAAGCGGGGAGCCCATCATGGTCCAAGGAGAAGGCGAACGGACGTTCCGGAGCCCCAAGAATCCAGGGGTGTACGCCACGAAGGGGAGTGGCGAAAACGAGAGGCGGGGGTTCTCCTCCTCCTTGGCGCTCACGGTGGCGGCCGCACCCACGGGCGACGGTGGGAGTGGGGAGGGGGGGAGGGGAATGCGCTCGGCCGGAAGGCGCTCGCGGCCCAGAGGCCAGCCCTTGCTCGCGAAGATCATCGCGACCTTCTCCTGAGGGCTGAGCTTGGGCTTCCAGTCGACGTCCTTGAGAGTGGCGTGAGCAACCACCCAAGGAGATGGTCCTCGGTGTGGCGGAAGCTCACCTCAGCGTTGTCGACCTCCTTTCCCCATTTGATGACCGCCGAAGCGGTGGCGAATGCCCTAACCGGGCTGGGGCTCGCGATGGCGGACACCGCGTTGTTGTCCTGGAGGAGCTTCGGCACATGGCCGATGGAGTTGATCTCGGTCAAGAGATCATAGGCAGTCTTCGAGGGGGAGGAGGACATGGTTGGGATGGGATTGGGGGTGCGGGGGAGCAGAAGGACTCGCGGGCGGGGCGGGATGAGAACGAAGGAGGGGAGGAGGCGGAAGCGTTTTATACCCCGCCTCGAATCCAAAAGCGCCAGTTGTCGCGCGGGCACGTGAGCGCGTACGCGTTGGGAAGAACGAGCGCGCACTGTATTCGGTCCCCAGTGCCTGAACTCAGTCTTGCCGTGTGGCTCACTCTTTGTCCTCCGCCGCGGCCCGCCGCCCTTGAGGCCTTGAGCGACGATGATCGCGACACTCGCCTTTGCAAGCCTCGCTTAGCAAGGCCAAAGCGCCCCCACCCTCGCCAGCCCCGGCCCGCGTGGAGACGAGTGTTGGTGCGCGCACTCGCGGGTCTGTGGCCATCGCCCAGTGTGGTCCTCTCACGTGCTGGGAAACGCCCACCTCGCGCTCCTGCCCATGTAACCTAGAAGGTCGCGCACATGCCCGATCCAGCGCGCTCTGCGGACACGCACATTCCGCTCTTGGGCCCGACGACCGACGCTCCCGTCCGACCGCCCGCGCGAGGCTCGCACCCGCGCTCGCGGTGCCCCCCGCCAAATGACGCGCACGGCACTGCGGGCGATCTCGACCCACGGCTCCAGCGTTCAGACGTACGGTCCGCCCTCGCTGCTCGCGTGTGCGGAGCGCCGGCGTGAGAGCGCGATCGACCGAGTCATCGACAGTCTGTTCCGATCGCTCTGGGCGCCACCGACCACAATCTGCAGAAGACGGGGGGCAGAGCAGATGGCGGGGTGAGCAGATAACGGACGACGGAAGGGGCAGTTGGCGCTACCGCAGGCGATGCACCGCCGGCGGCCCTTCCCGCGCGTCCAGTTTGTGGGCACGGTCGCGCAGGGTCGCGGGCCGGCTTCAATTTGAGCCAGGGCGCCTAGATAGGCGCCCCGAAGGCCTGTGCACTGGCCCCGCACTGTACTACCAGTGCGCTCGATCTCTGTCTTTTGGCTCAGCGGTGCGCCAACAGAGCAGAGGGGGGAACTATGTGCGTGCAGAGGTGAGCTCTGCGCTTTTTGACCCACGAGATTGAGCATCTTGGCAAAGACCGTCATATTAGGAACGACGCGTGCTAATTGAGAGCCATATGTTGCATGTATCGGTCATGTGATCGCGTCGAGTTGAGGGCAGGCTTGCGGACGCTCCGGCCCTGTCTCGTCTCGAGGCGCCGCCGCTCGTTTCCAACGTCAACGATGCCCCCTTCTTTCGTCTTTGTTCTCCCTTTCCGTGCCCACAGTTCGAAGCGACACAAAGAAACGTTGGCAGTACCATACGAAGTGCTAGCAACCCCCGCGACAACGCCCCCGGAGTGCGAAACCCCAAACCGCTCAGCAGCTCGACAGCCGCACGACGTGCTCCCCCACGGCCACGACATCGCGCTCGATGCCTCGTTCCGCCATCCGCGCGCCCCACCACCCCACGCTCTCCCGCAGGTCCGCGTGCTCGGCGGACAGCCTCGGGAAGCCGAAGTGCAGCTTCTCGGGCCCCGACGCGTCGGGCGCGACCGTCCAGCAGCGGACGACGTTCCGGTCCCGGCGCGACCGCCAGATGTTCGCCCTGTGAGTGTGCAGTGGCCGTCAGCGCTTTCTTTCTCGAACGGGTCGGGGGGCAGTGCGACGTCGACGTCCTTGCTCAGCCCTCTGAGTCTGAGCCCTCTGCGCCGGTCGCAGACGCGCGAGCGAGAACAAAGGCCGCCAAACGGGGAAGGCGGGGGTGCCACTCCGGTCGCGCGGTCGGAGCTTGACATGGGGCACGCGGTGCGTGGAATGGAGACCCTTTCGGCCCTCAAGAAACAGGAAGGAGGGGAGGGGAGGGGAGGGGAGGGAAGGACACTCACACTTCCGTCGACATGCTCTCCGCGCGGTTCCCCGGGCAGACGTACGCCTGCGTCGTGACCGGGACGTGCACGCCCGCGACCCCGGAGACGACGGCATGGACGTGGCCCGGCCGCCCCGCGTACCCGCCCGGGCGCACGGTGAGGACCTCGACGCGCCCTGCTGCGTCGGCGAGCGCGCGCCCGCGGAGCCGCCAGGAGGCGAAGAAGTACTCGCCCGTGGACGTCGCCTGCCAGAGGTCCACCTCCGCGAACGGGATCGGGTCGCCCTTGGCGTCCTTGACCTCGAGCACGAGCAGGAATGGGTCCGAGGCTGGATTCCGCGTGAGCGCAGGCTTCTCCCACAGTCGCGCGCATCGTCGAGGTGCTTACTTTTCAGATCCTCTGGCGATGCCAACACCGCCTTCCCTTGGTCCACTTGCCGGCTCGGGGCCCCAAGCACGTAAAATGGGCCTTTCAGCGCGTTGGTTACAGTCTTCAGCATGCAGGATGCGTAGGGTGCGTACCTTCGACGTCATCGTTCGCACTCCTCCCTCGGTAACCCAACCACCACAACACTGGGCTCTCCGTACCAATCGTCATCGCAAGCCCAGATCGGACGAGGCTGAACAACCTCCACACCAAGCTCACTCCCGCATAGGGCGCCCAATCGACGACGGTTGAGACTGGCGCCATGGTGAAGAGGCTCACAGGAGGAGGATGTCGCAATCGAGGAGTGCTTGGAGGAGAGATTCAGGTGAGTGAGCATCTCCGACGGACTCTGTATATAACGAGCTCGGGCGGCACACAACTCTTCCGCTGATGCACGGCTGTACTCACAGGTGGAAATGCGACCCCTCGGAGGCTATCACATGTGGTGGAGCGTGACGCCGTTGCGACAACCGTGAGTGTTCTTCCTCAGCTACTGAATAGATACATCGTAAAGTGTCTCGAGTGGTCGAACTCAAACCGGAGCATCAGAAGTTCGTGGTCACCAATTGGTTGTGTGGTCCATCCAACAGAACTCAATGCTGTCTTGAAACTCTGGACTTCTCCCTAGGCCTCATCAGTCACAGCTTGAACTTGATGCACGAGGCCGCCCGGTCTCCGGCTGCGGTGGATGCAACTTTTCTGGTGTAGCGCCCCCGCATGAAACCCGGACCATATTTACTCACAGGACGATGTGAGTTTTCCCCCCATAAACTCTCGCATACCGCTCTGTATCGCTCTGAACAGTCGCGAACTGATAGGGCATGTTCAGGCGACCAGACACAAGGACAGGCTGAGATCTCATTTGTTTTCGTTATCACTTCCACCCAGTCCACCTATCACACGACCCGAGGAACCCTACGGCTTCGAGTACCGCCGAAAGAGGCGCCGAATGCACCCCGACCCGACCCACAAATATGCCCCCGCCGTCTAGTTCAAGTCCGTATGATCCCACCGCATGACGTTCGCGTCTCGGCGCGAGCACCTCCGGGTCGCCCTGGGTTGACATCCCGTGAGTCGGTACTGCGTGGTAGTCCTCGAGGCTCAGGAATACCTGGGACAGGCAGTGCACACTTCAGAGCATCTACCCTCGCAGGCTGCAGAAGAAAAATAAGAAGTATAGCCGAAAGCAAGGGGCCTACGACGCACAGCACGCCACTCCGCACACAGACGGGACTAGAAGAGGCGATCGAACGGGCGAGAAGGCGTTCACACCTCCGACGGCGAGATCGTGCCCCGACCACGCGCACTCGCCCGCGACGCTGGCCTGCCAGAAGACGAGCTCGGCGTACGGAAAAACATTATGAGGAGGTGTGTGCCTGCAACATCAGCTTGCTGACTCCTCGACAACCCATCCACCACACTCAGGGTGCGTGGATCGTAAGTAATCACAGGGCACTCAACTGGTCACACAACTGCAAATAGTCACAACCCGACGCCTCCTCCGTTTTCCTCCTGGAGATGATGTTCACGCCTGTTCACGGAATGGCCTCCGATGCAGGCCAACAACTATCACGGGTTTGCAGCCGAGACCCCGCATCGCAGGGTGACAGGGTTTGAGCACGTAACAGACCGATGAGTACTCACTTTCGCCGAAGCAATCCATGTCTATCGATTCTACATGCATACCTGTGAGGAAAGCTCGATGGAGAGATATCCTTCCATAACCGCACGTTATTGCACTATTGTTTTGACGATACGAGGCACGCGTCCGCCCCAAGGCTTGAAGGCCTCAACGTGTGAACGCCCCAACGCGCGAGCGCAGGGAGGAACGGCGACCGTGGCTGGACCCGCCCCGAGCTTTGTCATGCAGACGGTGTGACGCGCAGGGACGCCGTGTGAGCTGGTGCGCGATCCCGACGCCGTCTCGGACAGCCAGCGATTGGGCACGCACGAGCACGCAGCCATATATATGCAGCCCATCTCGCGACGTGTCGTGCTTGCGAACTTTGCGCCCCGAAGCTCCTCGCGCGCAGGATCCGCGCCGCGCACTCCCGCATCCCATCGCCTCGGCCTCGTCGGAGCAGTGTTCTCCCGTCCTGCTTTTAAGGCCCCATCTCGCCCGTCCACCTCGCACGCCCTATCGCACGCACGCCCCTGCCCTCGCACCATCCGCTCCCGCTCCATCCTCCACCGCACCTTCGCCTCCACCATGTCCGACGAGTCCTTCTACAGCCTCAAGGCCACGCGCCCCGGCAACAAGGAATACGACTTCGAGCAGCTCCGCGGCAAGGTGGTCCTCATCGTGAACGTCGCGTCCAAGTGGTGCGTCTCGTTTGCCTGCCCCCCCGCGTTGCCTTCCGACGTCTGACCGGCGAGGGCCCAACCGTGCAGCGGCTTCACGCCCCAGTACAAGGGTCTCGAGGCCCTGTACAAGAAGCACAAGGACCAGGGCTTCCTCATCCTCGGCTTCCCTTGCAACCAGGTGCGTCCCTCCTCCCCACGCCTCGACCGTCTCTCGCTCATCGCCGCGCTCCCCACCCCCTCGGCCCTCGCTTGATCAACTGCCCCTGGACACCCACGTCCACCCGCCCGCCCGCTCCCGCGGCCCCCGAACGCGCGCCGGCGCGGACCAGTTCGGGGGGCAGGAGCCCGAGAGCGACGAGAAGATCGGCGAGTTCTGCGAGCTCAACCACGGCGTCACCTTCCCGCTCATGGCCAAGTCGGACGTGAACGGCGACGGCACGAACGAGGTCTACAAGTGGCTCAAGAGCCAGAAGGCGGGCCTCCTCGGCCTCACGCGCATCAAGGTGAGTGCGCGGCCGCGACCCCGATTGCGCCCCCCTTGTGCCGTCGGTTGCGATGGCGGTCGCGTTTGCGTCCTGGTCCCGCGTTTGCACGCCCACGCTCCCACTGCGCGCCCGATTCCTGAGCACCGTCGCTGACTCGTACCCGCGCACAGTGGAACTTTGAGAAGTTCCTGATCAACAAGGAGGGCAAGGTCGTCCACCGCTGGGCGTCGACCACGACCCCCGAGGCGATCGACGCCGAGGTCGCGAAGCTCCTCTGACTCCCCGCTTCCAAGCTGTAGCCGACCGGTCTGTGTGTACGTGGCTGGGAAGATTATAGCCCCAAACGACCGCGTGTATGTACTGTATACAACTCACGAAGGAACGACCGCTGTGTAATGTACTCTCGATGGCAATCAGTGCAGAATCTTAATCTCCTGCGCTTTACCCCCTCGTCTCGGCGGTGAATCTTGTGAGAAGCATGCGTTTGAGGGGTAAATGACGGCGAAAGATTCGATACCACGATCGCTGTAATGTCATGGCCCTCCTGTCGTAACGCAGCTTTTTAAACGCATCGTACACTTCTTTCTTACTGCGCGGCAGACGGGTACGCCTACGAACTAACGCGGGATCTAAGGTATGGACAGGGTGACTGTGCGTGGGGGAGGAAGGACGGAGGACGGAGAGAATGCTAGTCACAGGCGCATGGGTAATGTCTCTGTGTGGTACAGCATCGGACGTGTCGTGGATGGGTGGGCTTAGTCCGTATGGCAGGGTCGTCCCAGGGTAAGCCAAGAGAAGAGGAGTGGAAAGAAAAAGAAAACGAAAGAAACAACGAAGTCCACCACGATACTGAGAGAAATAAGTCCACAGCGAGATGCGCGTAAACGAACAAACTATGTACGGAGAAAGGGCGAAAGGTAACTACGCTACTGAATATGTCATAAATATCGCCGGGAGGGCTACAGCAGCAACGAGAGCGAGGTCAGCGACGCGAGCGCGAGCGCGCTGCACACAGCGGTGAGCGTAGACGCGACGCGCCCTGCGCGCGCACCGCTCTGCGTCCAACCGGGGATGACCCCAAGTGTGACCGTCGAGGAGGCGTGCGAGACCGTCGTGACGATCTGGCCGTTCGTGTCCGTGATGATGAGCGTGACCGCCGTTGGGGACGGGAGGAGCGTCGCGAGCCTCGTCGCGTTCAGGCTCTTGGCGTTGAGCGCGGGGGTGTAGGTCGCGTTGGCGAGTCCAGTCGTGAACACCTGGCCGGCGGAAGCGGAGACGGAGGTGTTGAACGTGTATGTCGGCGTCGTGAATGTGGTGGGCGTGTTGAGGAGCGAGTTCGGGAGCGTGGTCGCGACGGTTGCCGAGTTTGAGGCGAGGAAGGCAGCGACGGAGGCGGTGGACTGAGTGAGCGTCGTGGCGTTGGCGATGGAGTAGAAGCCAAGCATAGGCGGCTCCTTGGCGTTGATACCATGGCTAAGAGGAGATCAACCGACACGTTCAATGCTCGGTATACATGAACACTTGCCTGAATACCGAATAGACTGTCCGCAAGAAGGGAGCACCAATTTGCCAGTCGATGCCGTCAGCCTGGGGGGCGCGGCCTTGAGGCCATGAAAGGCAAAGATTGGGATTTCCAGAAGCAGGTCCGATGAGGTAGTCGGTGGGTTGCATGAGAAAGTCAACGCCTCTGTCACAGCGGTGAGCGTCGAGTGTGCAAGGCTAAACGCGGAGACAAACATACCCAAAGTTGAACGCAATGGTGTCCTGGACCTCGCAAGGCACGACCCACTGGCCAGAGTCTAAACCCATTCATGAGCTTAATAGCTGACGGCACCCCGAGAAAGTCGGAACCGACCTTCATCTACAAGACGAGCGCTTTCAATCTTGGAGAATATCTGCGCGACCTGCAGGCAGCCTCGTGTCAGTATACCGGTGTCGTCATGCCCTGGCAGACGCCCATGTAGTGAACTCACATCCTGGTAAGGACCGATAATCCCGCTGGTTCCACTGTCAGGCACGAGCACAAGGAATGAGGAGGGTGTCAATCAGCGAGCCTATATGTGATCCGTTGGAGCAGGACGCACGCGTCGATCAGGGCCAGGGAAGTATTCATCGTCTGTGCGGGGAAGGAAGGGTTCGGAGTGATTGAAGACCCGCTGACCTGTGCACCACTGTGGTTAGCCGATTGAATGTGTTTCAAATGAGATACATACCGAGATCGACTCCAGGCCAATTACCCAGTGCAGATAGCTCGAGCTGTTGCCCGACGATCCGGAAAACGGTGCAAACGGCACAACCTCATTCCATTCGATCAAAGTCCTGTTGTTCACAACAGAACTATCAATGCCCCCTATAGACCCATTGGCGTTCAGTATGTTCTGCATCTAGGAGGTTATTGACTGTTGGCGCACCGAACGTCAAACTACCGCTGGAGTCTCGTGTCAAGCTCAGGCCGAACACAGGGTAACTGAGTGCGGCGCTCTGCGCCATAGTCGAGAAGAACGGTGTCGCTGTTTATGTTTTTGAGCATGTTTGCGGCTCCGTCCGGTCCATGCTCCGAACTCACCATTTACCACCGCGGACGAGATGCTGGAAAGTCTGGGAAAGCCCAGACCAAGCACGCCGCTGATATCGTCGGGAAAAGGAACGGTTGATGACGACACCAGACCTGCGAACACATGATGGTTTAGCACTCGGGCCAGAACGACTGTCCGCCCAGACAAGGCAGGCCGCATACGGTTCCCCCACTGTGAACACCACGATCTTCTGCACAGCATGATGAACACGCCACCCGAAACGCATCCTGTGAGGGTCGCAAGGCAAGGCATCCCATCTGTCATGATACTGCATCCGGTAGGCAGCAGCACATTGCGGGTAAGCCAGCACTCGTTCCGTGGATCGGGTAGAATGTGGCGGAACGCAAGTGCGCGAGGCGCCGAATGGAGCAGCTGCGTAGATTGTCGCGCGAGCCAAGCGAAACACAGCAGAGACAAGCATCAAGCGGGTGCCCTAGCGAGAACACCTGCCCTTCGCGCGCGGATGTGGAGACGCATACATGAACCGACTTTACTCACCCAGTGCTTGGTTCCCCACCGTCATATTACCGATGCTCACAGACTCCCGGGCAATGAAGCCCTTCGCGCCTGGAACGAACGGGACTTGAGGGACCGGTGCGACGTTGAAACGCGCAACACGCACCTGTGCCGTCCGCATAGCTAATCTCGAAAGCCGTGTTGTTGCTGTTGACCGCGCCGAACGTCGCGCTCTCGAAGGCGAGCGGGTATCTTGGCAGATCGCAGTCGCTGCTCGTGCAGTCCGAGGAGACGACCCAGAGGTCGGCGGACGCGGTGTCGAGGGCGAGGCGGAGATTGACGTTGCCGATTTTGGAGAGCGCATAATACGTCCTGGAGGGAGACTGAGTGAGTGCGAACGGTCGGGCAGGGGCGGGTCGGGGGTGCTGCGGAGGGAAGAGGACACTCACTGCTTGTCCGAGGCGAGGGTGAGGGGGACGATGGTCGTATTCGGGGCAACGGTGCTCGGCGTGAGGCCATCGCCAAGGCCTCCCAGGATGCTGCTACGCGCGCGGAGGCTTCTGGTCACTTTGGAGCCGCGCAGGTCTGGTCTCCAGCGGGGGGCGGCACCGAGGGCGGCTGCGGTGGCTGCGTGGAGGGAGGCGGCGAGGAGGAGGAGGGCGGAGAGCATGGCGCGCCTGAGGACCGCAGAGGAGGGGCGGGCTCAAGACGAGGACATGCGTGGGGGAAGGAGGGGGATATAGAACGAGGGACGAGCAGCTGACTGCTGCGGGACAGGCGAAGAGGTTTTGAATGCAGGCGACGCTCGCGCCCGGCTCTCTGACCCCGCACTGTCGGACCCGGCGCTAGCGGGCGTTGCCTCCGCCAAAATTGGGCGCCTGCCCTGCCGCTGATTCCCGCAGTGCCTGGCGAGTCTGCTGAACCCAATCAATCTCGGTTCGACACGCTCGACGACGGTGGCAGCCGTCTCTCTCACCCGCCCCGCACAGCGCACACGTTCCCTCTCTCATCCTCCCAGGCCGTCTGCCGCCAAGGGCTTCCGCCATGCCGCGGTTCTTCACCTTCCTCGCCATCTTCCTCCCCATCCTCGCCGCTCTCTTCCTCTACCGCTCTTCCATCGACCTCCGCGCCCTCGGCCTCCCTCTCACATGGCCTCTCGCCGCCCACCCTGACCAAGAGCACTCCCTCCACTTCAACCAGGGATCCGACCAGCAACCGTTCCAGCCCATCGACGCCATTGACACTGCAGTCCACAGCGCCCGACCCACACCCTCCGCTCCCGTAGTGCCGTCCCATGTACCAGACGGAACCTACACTCGGCGTATAGTCGCCGTTGGTGACCTCCATGGGGACATGCCCAACGCGCAGGAGGTTCTGCACATGGCGGGCGTCGTGGATGAGCACGGCAACTGGTCCGGCAACGTCGACTTCTTCGTCCAGACTGGCGATATCATCGACAGGTCAGTCTCTTCTTGCCGACACCCGTGCATGCACGCCGAAGTACTTACTGCGGCTGCGGACTGAACACCATTCAGGGGCGACGACACTATCAAATTGTACACGTGGATGGACCAGCTGCGCGACCAAGCACGGGCTGTGGGCGGGACCGTTCTCTCCCATCTGGGCAACCACGAGTGGATGAACGCCATTGGAGACTGGCGGTGCGTATTTCACATGTCATTCAATCCTTCCTCGAGTTTTCAACGCGCCGTCTTGCAGGTATGTGTACCCCTCGGAACTGATGACATTTGGCTCCATCGCTGCCCGCCAAAGGGAGCTCTCAGTCGGCCATATTGGACGTTCATGGGCAGCGAACTACTCCACCGCCTCTCGTCTCCCCCTCCACCAGCTCCTCGGGCCACCGAACCTCGATTTCACACCCGGCGAGCCGGGATACCCTCTGTCTCCGCAGTCGCCCGTTTCTCACGCGGCGATCTCGTTTTGCCATGGCGGTCTCGCGCCATCGTACCCCGACCTCAGCCCCTTCCCTTCGCGAATCAACGAGCTCGGCGCGAGCCTGCTCAAGAAGCTGCAGCACCGACCTCAGCCGGCCCCTCATCCCCCATACCCATACCCCGGGCTCCCCGCGGACGCCACGCTGGCCGAGCAGCGGATGTACGGCGCGGACGGACCGCTGTGGTACCGCGGGTGGGCGCTGGACCCGGAAGAGAAGGTGTGCAAGGAGGTGGACGATGTGTTGCAAAGGACAGGGACGCGGAGAATGGTGATGGGACACACGCCGGACTTCCAGGTACGTACCCGCCCTCTTCATTGCCGATACGCCCCGCGCTCATGCTTCTGTTCAGAAAATTGTGTCGCGATGTGGCGGCAAGATCATTATCATCGACACCGGTGAGTTTCCCGCTGCCGGCCGGCGCGAGTTTGGCTTACCTGAGGTACTCCAGGTATCTCGCATGCTTATGGAGGTGCATTATCCGCGCTGTCGATCACGTACACACTCACGCCCGAGTCGGACGAGAGCGGAATGGCACGGTGGTCGGAAAACGAGGTCGTCAAGGCCGTGTACCAGGACAGGGAAGAGGTGTTGGCGAACGATACGAGGGAGATCGTGGGGAGCCTACTCTAGAGCTCATTTCGGGTAACTTATTGGTCTTTTGTACTATTTCACGCATGAGATATGACGGCATTCAGGATAACGCTGAGCGCAGTTCTGGAAGAACATGCGTCCAAGGTGCGTCTCGCGCATTTCTGCTGGTCGGCAGACTCGTCTCCCCATCAACTTCAAACTGCATCGTTAGGTGTCCACGCCCTCAGCGAGGGCACATCCGCCCTGCGGATCGGCGGTATCGGTGGCTGGGCGTAGACTCGTGCGGAAGAAAGTTGCGGAAGACGGAAGACGCGGTCCGTTAATGCTCGTCCGTGCGTTGGCGTTACGTCATGGCCCGCCTTTGGCGAAAAGCCTGCTGGATATGGGACCGGGTGGGAGGGGCTCGTCGATCGACGGCACCTGCAGCTCCAATGACATACTCTCCCTTCCCCGGGGCATATAACCCCACGACTCCTTCTCTCTCCCCACCACCCTCACCCCCACAATCCTTCGTCAACCCTCTATGGCCGAAAGGACTGCGACGACACCCTACACCCGTCCCACTCCTGCCAGCGAAACAAGCACCTACTTCGACGCACCCATCATGTCCTGGAACAATTCCAGCGAGACCACCCCCGCCCGCGCCACCAGCCCTGCTGCTGCCGCAGCCGACGCGCACCCCCCTGCCATCTTCGTCGCGGGCAAGGCACCCCCATATAACCCCGAAGACTTATTCCCCTCGCCCGTGTCGGACAAGCACCCGCTCAGCCCCGCCCTCGACGCCGCGTCCACCTCCAAAGCCCCCCGACGCGGCCCTGACGCGCAGTCCATCCGCTCCCGCCGCTCGACCGCGCAAACGGAGCCTATGGAACCCATCCCCGTCGTCTGGCACGGCCCCGAGGGCACGCGCGACCCCGGGCTCGACGCCGACGGGGCCGTGCGCCGCGACGCGCCCTTCCGCCGCGCGGCCTCTTTGGCCTCGCGCTCGCAGCGTAGCATCGTGCGAGGCCGCCAAGGCGACGACGGCGGGAGCGACGGGGAGCTGAAGAGGTCGACGAGCGCGGCGACGAGCTCGCTCAGGCGCGCACGCGCGAGCATGAACGGGGGCAGCTTCGCGAGCGGGGCGGGCACGGTGGGTCCGCACGCGCGTGCGCCGGTCGAGGCGTTCCACGAGCGGAGCCGGAGCGCGGAGGCGTCGCTGACGGAGAAGCAGCGGCGGAAGCTGAGCAGGAGCGAAGGTACGTCGATGATGTTTCTGTCTGCCTCCTGCGAAATCCTTACAAATACTTCATTCTGCAGCGAAGGAAGGAAAGAAGGTTGCGAAAATCATCAGGGCTGAGGGCAAGATCGAGCAGCAGGCTCTGGATGTGGGCATGGGGGAGCTTGTGGAGGCGCAACGCCTGCAGAAGTCTGCCATCAAAGTACGTGTCCGTTTGCTGTACTCGGGAGCGGATTTTGACCTTCGGGTAGGATGAGGCCAAGGCCGGGGCTGCGTATGCCAAAGCCCTCAAAGAGTTCCGCAAGGTTGAACTCGAGTTCTTCGCAATGCGCGCCAAATATGAGCGTGCTCAAGCGGACCTTCAAGCTCACGAGGATGCGCGGGATGCGTCCCGTAGCTTCGCGCGTGAGACCACGGAGATGCTGCAAGACAAGAATAGGGAGATCGAATGGTTGCGCGCACAGAAGGCCGTGGATGATGTGAGTGTCAACGTCTTTCATTGTGGCCACCAAGTGCTGACGGCATCGATTTAAAAGCGTGAGAGGGCAGCGAAAATACGTGAGCTCACTGGGAAGGCTTAGACTGAACACACGCATCCGCATCAGACCAACAGACGTTTGCTGTCTGTGTTTGGCTTTCAGTAGTCTATTCGCTCTGGGCCGCAGTCAATCTATTGTATCTTATGTCAGTAGTAATTGACAAACCTCGTTCAAATCACGTCCATGCGTACCTGGGGGCTGTCCGGGGCCCACAGTCGACGTCGGGCCTTTCTCCCGCCTATCCGCATGCTTCCCGCCCCTCCCGTGCACGTCCGCTTTTTCCATGTGTTCTCTCACGTACACAGGGGTTTTCCGCCCGACTCACGTGTGCGCGGGTACAGATCGACGTTGCTGAAGCTCTTGGAGTGTCCACACGCTCCATACGACGACGAATGGACGACTGCAAGGCATTAGAGCATCTTCAAAACCGCCGGATTCGTCGCTCCCCGGCCCCCCGGTCCTCGAGGATCTACGATATATCCTCCCCCACCCTTCGTTGTACCTCCACGAAGTCGTCGAATGGTCTCGCCGCTGCCTGCCCGTGCCTGCCGTGTCCTTGTCCGACTCGGGGTTTCGCACAAGAAGCTGCGAAAGGAGCACGCTCAGATCACCTCCCGGTCTTCGCCCCCACAGCTCGTGTTCGTGAACGACTCGAGCAAGGACAACCAAACCATCCAAAGGCGGCATGAACGCGTTTTGAACGGGCAGTATACTGTGGAGAGAATCTTGGCTGAGCGGCCTGCAGGTGAGTCGTGACGCTTCTCCATCCTCCCCGCCCTCCCATTGAATGGCATTCCGATCACCGCGCGGGCGGTGCAAATCTCAAGGTTTGGTGGATGGTGCTGAGTTCCACGATTGCGCTGTCGCGGAGCCTGCATGGTACATTGTCTCAAGTCGTCTCGGTCCTCGGCGTCAGGTCGCGCCCGCGCGGTGGGACTTGTACGATTTTCTCCGAAATTTTCGGAGCGTTCGTGCCTGTTGCTGCTCGCGTATCATCGGAGCTGGTCGGGCAGTCATATCGGAAACAGCTGTACATGGGTATTACGGTGTAATTGAAGACCGCTTGGTAGCTGTCACCGAACTGCATCCCGCCACCATGCGTCTCCGAGAGCTTCTCCCTGCGGACCGCTGATGTGACGCCAACTCTATTGCACAGAGTGGACATGGGCGAGGGCGAGAGATCATGAGAGCGTGAGCGTACAGCTCTGCGAGTCGAGAAAAGAGGAGAAGATCGACGCGCCGCGAGGAGGGCGAACGCGAAGAGAGGCAGACCCGGTGAACGCGCAGCGCGCGAGGTGGATGATGACGAGGAAATAGACACGGTGAAGACGGGGTCGTTCGCGCTGGCGCGGGCGTTAGAGGTTCTTCCGGTCATTGGTATTGCTGTCACGCTTGTTCGCGACTAGCCTATGGACCTGCACAAAAAGTTGGCGAAGCACCTATCGGACTTTCTGGACTTCGCTTCTGTACTACTATGCTGTCACATCGACCTATGGTCGGTCTATGTGCTCCCCTTATATCACTCAGATCTCGCGATGAAGTACACGTTGCAAACCCCCAACAAGCTGAAGCACAGTGTACACAACAAGTCCTTTCGCCTCTTCCATGTCTACTCCGTTGTTCTCTTTCACGATCGCCGTTTCCGCCGTCGGTCATTGGACCTCGCAGAAAGGGGCTGCTCAATCAACAGAGTCAGCCATTACCACCGTTTACCCCATTCGAAACACACTCACCGCGTGCTCACGATACGAGCGCGAAGTCGTTGAACGGCCCCCCGCTGATCACGTTGACGCAAATGTTGACGGCCGGGATCTTCAAGAAGTCGTGGCACCCCGGCGGGCCCACGAACACCCCGAATGGCAGGCCCTCGTTGCTCGGCTGGACGATCGCCATGCTCACGAACGGCGTCGTGCGAAAGCATGTGTTCATGGGGGTCGTCAGCAGGTCGTACGACAGGCAGTTCGCGCAGTTCAACGACGGGCAGATGAGCAGCGTCGCGGGGAAGATCGCCTCCCCGAGGTCGGTGGACGGGCCCTGGAAGGAGTCGGAGGGGAGCGTGCCGTTTTCCGCGCTCGTGGGGAGGGGCGCGAGGGAGGAGGTGAAGTCGAGCTTCGGGAATGAAGCCGCGGCCGCCAGGTCCGAGGCGGAGGCGTCCGAGGCGGAAGCCTCGATGGGGTTGGCGTGGGCGTAGGCCACAAGGGCTGCGGCGACGAGGGTGAAGGAGAACATTGCTGTTGGGATGTATGGGGTAAGAGCTTTGGAGAGCAAGGGATACGCTGCGTCTCACTGGCGTTCGTCGTGGTTCAGTTGGGCCTTTATGGCTCTCTTTGAGCGCCGTGTTCCAGTATTTTCCGCCATACGAACACCGTCTCCATTGCGATGTCAGCCCCACTTAGCCCTAGCAGACTAGTCGTCGGACAGCAAGGGTCAAACTGCGACGGATAGGGCCGAGTATATGAGAGCTGGGAAGCTCCATCCTGCAGAGAGACGGTGGTGGACACAGTCGCCCGTGAAGTGGGTGTTATCCGAGTAGTCAGCAAGCCAGGATACTTGAGACTACGGCTGCTCAAGGGAGTGAGATATCTAGTGTTCTGCGCGAGTAAAACGAAGGGAATGTGAGTATATGCGTAAGCAATAATTTGCATCCTGCCTACTTGGGCACAAGGGGGTGACGATGACACAAACATTGGATAGGTGAGTGCCAAACGGGCAGGGGGAAGTTGCCTGAGGCTACAGGAGAGGACCCCGGGTGGACGGCCAGCGAACCCGTTGACCGCCTGAGGTTCGTATTGACCCCTGCAATGCATACGCAAAATCGATTCCTAAAACGGACGGCTAGGAGGCTCGGAATGAAGAAGTGACGATGGGATAATGGTGTATCTTGAAGGGCCTTGTGCGGATTTATCATACCCTTGGCGTGAGCGCGCTGTGAAGCGTGAGGACACACGGACCCCCCTGGACGTTCGTCGACTCATCGCGTCGTACATCGACACCTCCCCGGAATGAAGACCGCGACGGTGAACATCCTGCCTGTGTATATTTAGATGGGTCCTTCGTGGGGAAGAGATCGTCAGAGACAGACGGGTGTGGGAGGGTGAGGAATGGGCTTGCCTCGAACCAGTCGATGAAAAGTCTCGAAAACAGCGATCGCCACATCGCAGCGGCATCCCAGTTCAAGCCTCCGTTGCACAAACATGGCTAGGAATGAGTCGAAGGGGCGGGGGGCAAAGCGCTGAGTATGGATGACAGTACGCGGTACGAGGCCAAAAATCTACCCTGTGGGGGAAAATGTAAGACGTGGATCGATTGTGCATGTAGTTGTGTTGTGTACTCACGTAGACGCAACTCGAGCCTATGATTAGCGGGAACCCCGGCCATCCGCTTTTCATGCATCTTCGTCAAACGAGAGTAGTTTTTTGTGCTGCTTCTTTAACTTCTTCTTGCCACCCTTCGAGGAGGCTGGTTTGACTGCATCATCACGTCCATCGCCCACCGCTTTGCGTTTGGTGCACTTGCCCTTCGCAGCTCCAGAAGAGAATGACAGGCCCTGCGTTATCGCGTTTGTCGTATCCTTCTGTTTCGTCTTTTCCTCCTTGGTCTTCTCGTCCTTTTCATCGTGTTCAGGCCAGCGGAGGCAATCCCTTGGCTGAAAGCCAGAGTCCCCGCCTCAGCCGGCATCCAGAACGCATGTCAGACACAGACGCACCTTTACGTTTCTCGTTCTCGACCTTCCGCCGCGAGAGATGCTTCCCTTCCTTCAGAACCACAATCTGTGGCGTCTCGTCCCCGTCGTCCTCGTCCGCACTCCCCTGCTCGTCGTCTGGGCGTGTCGGGATGGCCGGTCGGCGGGGAATCGGAGGGCGTCCAGAACCGTCGTCCTCGAACTCGTCATCATCGTATTCATCATCACCGAGCCCGCCGCCTCCCAGACTCCAGTCCTTTCATTCGTGCCAGGAAGGCAGGCACCCTGGCCTGGTAGGACAACCTCGACGACAGCTGTGCCCGCGTGGGTTCCGCCTTCGACATTTCGAGCAATGAGATCGCTGGTCAGCCGAGTTAAGGCGCAAGAATCGCAAGATGTCGCTGGCAGATTATCGAGCTGGGCAACATGCACAGCTGCGTGCGTGAGGGCGTGGTTGAGGAGTAAACAGAGAACACAGCGAGCGCTCAGTCTTCCTCTGGCCGACCTTCTGCACCGTGTTGGCCTCGTTCCCCTCGGTTCTTCTGCTGGTCCCGCAGGCGCATACACAAGCTTAACCCCTTTTACATCCCATCAAGATGTTGCGAACTAGTGCAGTACGCCTTGCAGAGTCTGTCTCAAAGCAGCCTCTAAACTTGCGAGAAGCGAGTGCCATGCTCCTACCCCCGCTGCCGTGCGTACCGTCCATGACTTATATGTATCGCTGTCTGATTTTATGCGCCTGCAGACTGTACCGTAGGTTACTTCGCGCTCACAGACACCTTCCTTACGAGATGCGCCCCCTCGGGGACGACTATGTGAAGGCTGGTCAGTGCCTTGGTCGTCCTCGCCCACCCGCACTCCTCTGACACGTTGGGCACCGGTAGAGTTCCGGAGACACAGGACGACCGACAACAAAGTACACATCATCAGCTTTCTGTCGCAGTGGAAGGTGTACCTTGACCAATTACCCGCGGGTCCGGGCGGGGCTAGGGCGTTCAAAGGCAAGCCGCTCGACCCCACTACTCTCGAGAAGGTACCCCGTCAATGCAAGCTTTCCGGCCTTTCTGACGTGGTACGCACTGCACAGATGTCCGGCGAGCAACTGGGTCAATTGTATGAGGTCATGCACGCTACTAAGGGTGTCTGGAAACCTGTTTCCCCGGAGCAAGACGGAACGAGCAACTCATAGCGTGCCCCGGGTCCGTTCGGGCTGTCTTAGACGCGTCCTGGAGTTAGACTCGGAACATGGTAAGTTCTATGCTTTTACGCAAGGCTCGTGTTCCAGGAATGGAGGACCTGACGCTGTTGGTGGCCGCTGTTTTGTCTCCTGCTATTGCAATTTCATAGCGCCACTCTTCTGTGCGTTTCACCGACCAGCCCTCGAGTCAATGAGCGGGAGTGTACGGAGGGCCTACAAGCTTTACAGCCGTGCGTAGTATGTAGAGTACCGAGTTTGTGCACAGGCGCTTACTGCAGTATCCCTCGCGAGGCCATCCGAAGGTTGTGTAAGCCACGTGGGGAAGGTGTTAACGAAGCTTTGAAAGGTGCAGTTGGGATGCGTGCTTACACAAGGCTTACAAGCGTTTTTTGCAGACCCGACACACTCCCGTCGAACGCGTCACTCCGAAGTGTATGCGCGAGCTGTTTGGATTCGATCACGCTGCGATCGCTGGCACAGACGGCCAACGAGGATCTCGAAGCCACCAACTGCAGCAAAAAACGGCCTGCGGCGTACGTGGTGTCTGTGCCATATGACACCTATAAGGTCCCGTCCATATACAGGTCGACCCGCAACAAGTTCGGCAAGGTGTGCTGAACTTCATACGAGAATATACATGCTCATGTGCCACTGTTGATGGCCGTCTGTCACCAACCTAGTCTGCTTGACAGGCATTCATATGGACGATGTCGCTTCCGGAAAGCAGGGCAAATGCCTTCTGTCGAACGGGAGGTTTTCAGAACACGTTGGCAGCTTTAACCTCCATTTCCTGGCCAGCTGCCCGTACGTTACCTCCGTTGGCTCCACTCTGTCCATCTCCCCTTCCTTCTTCCCATCGCCCTGCTAACCTTTGCCACAGTCCAGCGGCGTCGAGTCCGCGACGCCCGTTTCGGCCCCGGCGGCGTTTTTCCGCGCCCGAAGGTGGCAGAACCGCGAGGTGAACTTCATGTAAGTATCCTTTTTTAAACCTTCTGGCAAGCGATGCTGTGGTGGGTGCATTGGATTAGGAACGGAAAAGGGCTCACTGGTGCAGTGCATGCGACATATGCAGCTGTCATAGCTTCCGACGGGAGCGGCCATGTTGCAATTGGGTGGTTTGATGCTGTGAACTGGCTGTGAACGTGGATGTGCGCGGGTGCGCGCAGGAAAGAAACCGTGGAAACCATTTTGATCTGCTACACCGCGCGTCGGGTAGCACGGAGCGGAGACTATCATGATGGCTGTCCCAACTCGGTCCGCGGAACTCACCGCGCGTATGAACATGCGATATAACATCGCGACCCCGTCCTCTGCTTCTCTGCTCTCTCGGGACGGTCCTCTTTTGCTTCTTTTTCCGCCGCCCTGCCATGCTTTTCTTCTCGTCTGCTCCTCTTGGTCTGATAATTGCTCTCGTCAGCACCCTCGCCTCCACATCCGCGGCATCCACTCGCTCCAGCCCCCTCCTCTCCCGCCACGTCCTCCATGAGCGCGGTTCCATTCCCCCCGGCTGGTCCCTACGCCGCCGTGCGGACCCCGACATGACCCTCCCTCTCAGGATCTCTCTGCAGCAGTCCAATCTCCACCTCCTCGACGACTTCCTGCTCGACATCGCCGACCCGGACTCCCCCAACTACGGCCGTCACTGGACCGCTGCGCGCGTCAAGGAGACGTTCCGCCCCGCGGACGCGTCCGTCGACGCTGTTCGTGCATGGCTCGCCGCCGAGGGCATCGCTCCCGCCCTCAGCCAGGACGGCGTCCACCTCCGCGTCGACCTGTCCGTCGCCGACGCGGAGCGCCTCTTTGCGGCCAAGTACTACGTGTACGGCCATGAGGAGAGCGGCGAGGAGCACGTCGCGTGCCACCATGGCTACCATCTGCCCGAGCACATCGCGGAACACGTCAAGGTCGTCACCCCCACCGTCCAATTCGGCGGGATCACTGTGCTCGGCGCTCCCGGGTCTGCCTTCGGAAAGCGCGCCCCCAAGACGCCCGCAGGTCCGGCGGGCGGGATTGGCAGGGTGGGCGGCGGAAAACGCACCAAGCGTCCCATGGAGGTATGTCCCATTCCTCGCTGCAAAGGAGTTGGACTGATTCACCCGGATGATGCAGGCCATGGCCTCCATGGAGGACCTTGCGAACTGCGACGTGACCGTGTTTCCGGACTGCATCCGCGCTCTGTACAACTTTAACTACACGTTCCAAGATCCGGAACACAACTCAATCGCTGTCGGTGAGGGCGCATGAATACACGCGTACAATTCGCCGCTAATCGAAGTACGCCTAGTTGAACTCGAAGGCCAGACGTATCTACCCGACGACCTAACTACTTTCTTTAAGAAGTTTGCTCCCGGACGGGTTGGACAGGAGCCCACGCTGGTCAGCTTTGATGGGGGTGAGTTATAAAGTGCGCCTTGAACCAAGCCTTCAGCTCATTGAAACCTTACCAGGCCATACGAACTTCTCGGAGACCGATATCAATGACATCGGCGAGTCCAACATGGACTTCATGCTCGTCATGGGCCTGACGCCTCCAGAGCAACAAGTTCAGTTGTACCAGCTCGGCGGCGAAGATCCCTTCGACGCCATGCTTGCCGGCTTCGACGCCTCCTTCTGCGACTTCAAGAACGCGACCGAGACGTACCCGAACCTCGACTGCGGCAACAAGCCCCCTCCCGCATATGTCGTCTCTATCTCCTATGGCGGTGTGGAAGACCTCTTCGGTCAGGCCCCGTTCTCGCAACAAGCCTGTGCTGAGTTTGCCAAGGTGCGTCCCTCCCGTCCCTTCCTTTCTCGGCTGCCCGCCCACATCCCCTCCCCACCCACAGCTAAGCCTCCTCGGCGTGACCTTCGTCGTCTCCTCCGGCGACGACGGCGTCGCCTCCGCCCTCCGCGGCTCCTGCGTGCTCCCCGACGGTTCGCTCGGCACCGACTCCGGCGCCTTCACCCCCTCCTTCCCCGCCTCCTGCCCCTACGTCCTCTCCGTCGGCTCCACCCAGATCGACGTCGGCGCCCCCGTCTCCGCGCCCGAGTCCGCCACGACCGCGTTCTTCTCCGGCGGCGGCTTCAGCAACCTCTTCCCGCGCCCGCGCTACCAGCGCCGCGCCGCCGCCCGCTTCCTCGCCGCGCACGACCCCGGGTACGGCCCCGGGGTGTTCAACCGCACCGGGCGCGGGATCCCGGACGTGGCCGCGAACGGGTGGAACACGACGGTCGTGCTCGACGGCGCGTTCGCGAACCTGGGCGGCACGTCCGCCTCCGCGCCGGTCTTCGCGAGCATGCTCGCCGCCGTCAACGACGCGCGCGGCGCGGCGGGCAAGGGCCCCGTCGGGTTCGTCAACCCGGCGCTGTACTCGCACCTCTTCGCGGGCGTGTACCACGACGTCGTGAACGGGAGCAACCCGGGGTGCGGGACCGGCGGGTTCGAGGCGGTCGAGGGGTGGGACCCTGTCACGGGGCTCGGGACGGTCGACTTCGAGAAGATGTTGAGCAGGTTCATGCTCCTGCCGTGATGATCCACTGGGACTCTGTATATCTATGTTTTAGTTTCTTGTTGCGCTTTATTACACTGTTGATTGTTGCATACACTAACACAGTCGCTACATATGATAATGACGGCTTCCAAGTAGCACGATGAGGACGATATACTACTTGTGATACTGATGGGGGTAGAAGGCATGTATAGAGCAAAAGTGTCCGTGCTCCCAAGTGAGTGTTGATACATCCTAGCCATTCATAATGTACAGTGCATCCGACAAATATCCGCGCAGCTCACCGTTCTATGTACGCACCGTCGAACAGGCCGCTCAGAACATGAGGGGCTGAGGGTGGTCCGGCAAGCTCATCAGCGAGGCGTTGATCGCCTCTCGCACCCGCCTCTTCGAGGCCACGTCCCCGGATTGCCGGTAGCCCGCGAAGACCTCCTGCACCTGGAACGAAGCCGCGGCGACGGTGTCTGGTAGAAACAAGTCAGCGTCGCGCCAGGGGCCGAAGTGGCTGTGGAGCCCACGCACCAATGTGCATTTCCGCCTCCTTCTCCATCTGCGCGCGCGCGAGGGTGGACGGATGGGCGTGCCGGAACGTCAGCGCACAGCGCGACATGACACATGGGGAGCGGTGACCACACACCTTCTCGAGCTGCGCGTACTGCTGGGCAGGCCCGGCGCCGTACCCGCCGCCCGTGAACAGCCCTGCGCCGGCGAGGGCCTTCATCCGCGTCTCGAGCTCGGCTTTCCGTGTCTCCCAGGCGCGCTTGAGTTCGTCAAAGCAGTTCTGGACCTGCACGCAGTGGAGGCGGAGGCGGGGCACGTCAAGAGCAAGGATCAGCGACGGCCAAACACGGAAACAAGATGGAGACGCAGGGACGAAAGAGGCAAGGAAGAGGAAGCGAGGTCGGTGAGGCGGTGGAGCGCGACATGGAGATGAAGGGGCGCAGCGGGCGGGCGATGGGGGAGGCAGAGACAACGGATCATTCGCGTGGGCAAACGCACCTGTTTCCACGAGTATGAGTCCCAAGCCTCGAGCTCCGCCTTGTGCGCGTGCACGTACTCGCGCGGGTGCGGCGAGCGGTATCCGTTCGCCTGCGGCCCCGGCGACTGCACCTGCGTGCCGAGCCCGGGGGTGCCCCCGCCCGCGTACGGGTCAAGCTCGGGCAGGTACATCTGCTGCTGGGGCTGCTGCTGTCCCGCGAAGCCTTGTTGGTACCCTTGCGGCTGTCCGTACTGTTGTGGTTGTTGTTGCTGCTGCTGGGGGTAGCCAGAGTACTGAGGCTGTTGCTGCTGTTGCTGCTGGCCGTACGCGCCGGTGACATGTGCGTGGAGCTGCTGCCCGAACGAGCTCGATGGCTGAAACGGCATCCCGGATGACATCTGCTGTTGGGGCTGGGGCTGGGGCGTCCCGACGAACGACTGCTGGCCGTAGCCGACCTGGCCAAAGCCCGAGCCCTGGCCCCAGCCGTTGGCCTGCGGCTGCTGCTGGCCGTACCCCTGGCCATACCCCTGTGGAGACATAGGGCCCGGGCCCGGGGAGACGTACGGGTTCGTGTTCAGGCTCGAGGTCGACGGCTTGTTCATCCAGGACGTGAACTGGGGTGCAGTGGCGGGGTTGTCGGAGCCGGTGATGTCCGGGAAGCGGGCCGCGGCATTGGCGGAGTGGTCGATGAACGGGTTGTTGGACGGCTCTGGGCTCAGGCAGCCATACGGGTTCAGTGGCTGGCGCATGAGGATGTGAGTGGCGGTTGAGGGGGAATGGAGAGGAATGAGCGAGAGAGGCGGAGGGTATGAGCGGTGTGAGATCGAGCACATCGGTGGCTGCGCACGGAGTGGTCAACGCGTGACGTGACCACTGTCGCCGTCACGTGGTGCGCGTTTCATCAATTACTTGAGCACTGAGTGCCAATATACAGCCTCGCTCACAGCCAACCGAGTAGGATATCTCAGGGACACTCGCTGGCGAGAAATGCGACCATTTCCCCCCAATTATAGACTTTCGATTCTGCGGGCAATACGTACGTTGGCGGTCTCCTTACGGGAGTCGCCTACTACTTGCCTACTACTTCCTCGCGAAACGCTCCAGGTTCCTGTGACTCTGGGCACGCGCTCTCGTCGTCCTCACACCTTATATTCAGCCACTCCCCGCTCACGCATAGACATGTGAACATACTGTAATCCATACTCCCCTCTCGTCCCCATATGTGCTATGGTACAAACATACATGCATACTTGCAGCAACTAGTCGGTGGTGTGCGCCTTGCGCAGATGGTAGAGAGTAGAGACCGAGTCGAGAGAGAGCATAGTACAAGAAAGAAAATAGCCAAGAAGACGCGGATAGAAACCGAGACTCGAGTCCCATCGACGAGCTCGCGCGAGACGTCACTCGGCAGCCTGGACCTGCGCGTTGGCACGGGTTGCATGCTCCCATCGCGTCACCCGCCGCCGCCGCTCGCGTCGCTGCGAGCGCAAGGACGACCGATGGCGAGCGGCAGCGTGCTCGCTGTGCTCGCGCACACGCTCCAGCACACGCTCCCGCATGCCCTTTGCGTTCTCGCGTGCCGTCGCCACATTGCCGCGAACCGTCTCGATCAAGCGCTCTCCCGCGGCGCGAAGCTCCTTGGCACGGCAGCGCGCCCGCTCGTTGCGCGTGCGGATGTGCTCGCGCATGACCGTGAGCGCATCCCGGGACTGCGTCCACATACTCTCCGCCTGGGACTCGACTGAGGACGCAAGTTCGTCGAGAGCTTCAAAAAGTTCGTCGTATTCCGCGGTATCTGGCGCGAAGACGGTGCTCCAGTCGAGGTACTCCGTCAGGGCACCTGCTAGGCGCACACTGAGCGAATAGATCGAGTTGTCTTCGTCCGTAGCGCGCGCCTTGCCCTTGTCATTGCCGTGCGCTGAGGAAGTCGGAGTAAGCGAGGGCGCCTCGCCTGGGTGGAAAGTCTGACCATGAACCGATGGCGTTTGTGCGGTGGGACGAAGGCTGAGATCCGTGGTCGGCTTGAACTTGTCCGGCCAGGTGATCAGGCCGCAACCGCAGGAGCACTCGGACGGAACATCGGCTTCCTTGTCTTCGCGGGCTGGTGCTGCGGAAGTGGGGGAAGGGATTGCCTTGGTTGCAACAGAGGAGCTCGAGGTGGAAGCAACGGCATATGGGCTGATTGCGGCCAGCGCGAAGTCCTTGAGCGAGGACGAAATTAGCGCCATTCCGGTCGGTGTCGTAATGGGGGTACTGGAAATGGACGCATTGACTACTGGTGCAGGTAGCGGGCGAGCAAGCTCGATCGTAGGCGAAGGTCGGCGCGTCATAGCACCGGGGAGTGACCGGTTGACCAGGTACCCAAGCACAATGGAGAGGATTGCAATGCTGTGATTGTGAAATCAGTAAGTGGACATTTTGTACCACGAAGGAGTGTACATACAGCGTCAAAGTATGGCGCGAGGCTAGGCTGTACCCTGTGGGGTGCTCCGACCATGGTAGGAGCGGCTTGAAGTAGCGCGCAACCCGCATGCGGGACGCCCGTTCAATTTCGTCTTCTTCGACAACGAGGGACTTCGTGGAGGTGAAGGCACGTGAGACGAGCTGGGAGGCTGGAACACCCATGTTCTCCCATTGCTGCTCTGCGTCGAGCAGGCGATCGGTGGTTTCGGCCTTCTCGGACAGGTCTTCTTCCAGTTGACTGAGAACGGGGAGATACAGCGTGTGTTGAGACAAGACGACATCGGGAGATGGCAAAAGAACGATGGCGAGTGAGGGTCGGTCTAGGGAGCCAAGGGGTTCCAAGGGGGTGAAAGAGCTCGGCTGAAAGTTGTTGGTGTGAGTGCCGAGCGAGTCAAAGTAAGAACACCAACCTCTTTGTCGCCCGTTGCCTTCTGCGTGCGATCCACGATAGACACAATGCTATGACCCCTTCGGCCACCGCTCAATGTCGTGCGTATGTCGCACGGAACGTTCATGGAAGGAAGCGACGAGAAGCCGCATTGGGTGGCCGCCATGAGCTTCTCGAGCACTGCGTGGGCGACACGGTGTTTCATCGCCGAGGAAAAGCCGTAGAGAACGATGTAGAAGTCGATGATGGAGCTTGAATGGATCTCCGTCTGGAAACCTGCGCTGTCGTGCGCGACGACAGGCACGAGGGATGTAACAGAATCCGCGGCCATGGGCGCTGGCTCCTCGTGAACGACGGGTAGAGTGTGCGTCTCGCCTTCCGAGGGGGTGAAATCGGCATCAGAGGGGACGGATATGTCCTCGTATGACGGATTGAGGTCATGGACAGACGGCGTCGAGCTCGTGAGGGGGTCGGGGAAGGAGAGGCGGAGGTCGCGGGAGTGGGTGATGGACGAGTTGAGCGAGTTGGAGCGAGACGCACTGAGGGTGCTGACCATGCTCTGGTCGAGCGCGTCCTTGACCCGCTGATCCTCTTCAGGGTCTCCAAGGGCGGAGTGACGCGCTACCGCGGCCTCGGAGAGGGCGGCGACGCGGAAGGATAAAGATTGTTCAGAGAGGGGGAGGTCCTGGTGCTCATCTCCTGCAGCAGCTGGGGTCTCGTCGACAGCGTCCTCGAGGATGCCCTCCCACACATGAACTTCGCTGCGGTGGGAGCCGGAGATGCTTGCGAGGGACTGACGAGATGGGGAACGCAAGTCGACATCCTCGCGATCGCTGACGTCCGAGCCGGCGAGTGAGTCGTTGTCGGAGGCCCTACTGCTGATGTCGAGCCAGTCGGAGTCGGAGAGGCTGTCGACCTCGGAGAGATAGGCTTGATCGTTGGGATCCATGGGCATCGATGTGAGTGCTGGACCGGCACTCGAGCAGAGGAGAGAGGGTCAGGAGGTGTGCATGGGGACGGTCGCTTATTATATGCGGAGGCGCGGAGCCGCCAGTTGACGGCCGCCTACCCAGAAAGGAACCGCATCATTATCTTATCGCTTGTCCACAACTCAACCATCGGCATTCGTTCCCTCATTCAATGCTTTCGAGCATCGGATCGCTCAATAGTGCTGCAGCAAATACGGGGACAGGCTCTCGGCTAACCCTACGCCCTGTTCAGTCGTCTATGTGGGCGGAATGGTGCTGGTGGGATGCGTGAGTGCCACCGGGTCGCCGGGCCTACGTTAGTACATACATGACTCTGAGGTCCCTGATCAGCATGCTCAGGCTGCTATCGCAGCTTCTCATGCGGATCCTGGACTCCCTGCGGTGACCATCGATGTCTACTATTGAGCTGCGGCGCGCAGGAGACACGCAAGCATGCTGTCGTGGGCCCACTGCAGCACCCCACGTTGAGAAGGCGACGTGGAGGACGAGATGAGTCGACCGCCAAGCGCTGCACAGTCTCGTCGCGGCCCGGAGAAAGCTAAATGACGTCGCTTCGCCGAGCGCTCCGTGAACCTCAACCCGAGGTTAGGGGTCGCAAAGGCGCACGTGACTGCTTTCCGCTACGTGTCCCCATCCCAATCGAGAAAACCGTCAGTGTGTCCCGCCACCCGCAGCGCGTTGCAGACCGCCTAACGTGTTCTCCTTCCCCTTTCCCTCGCTGGCATGGGGTCCTCGGTCTTTCTCCTCTTCCTCATTGTTTCCCTCGCTCTTCTCGCGCATGCAGCCGACCTATACAAAGTCCTAGACCGTTAGTCCAAGGCGCGCACCAGAATGGCCTAGCATGTCTCTGACTGACGCTACCTTGTCCAGTCTCGAGGTCAGCTTCGGAGCAGGACATCCGGAAGGCATACAAGCGGCTCAGGTGCGCTGCTCAGCCCCATCCTCTCTCCTCTCCATAAACCTCTCCTGCAGTCGGAAGTACCACCCAGACAAGAACAAGGAAGCGGGCGCAGAGGAAAAGTTCGTTGAGATCGCCCATGGTGAGCCCGCCTCTCTTTTCAGGCCCCCCTGCTCTCTCCGCTCATGCGCGCGCAGCCTACGAGGTCCTCTCCGACTCCACCAAACGGCAGATCTACGACCGGCATGGCGAGGAGGGCCTCAAGGCGCATGAGGGCGGGCAGGGCCACCATGCGAACCCGTTCGACATGTTCCAGTCTTTCTTCGGCGGCGGCGGCCACCAGCAACAGCAAGTCCGTCGCGGACCCACGTCCGTGTCCGAGTTCGAAGTCTCGCTCGCGGACGCCTACGTGGGCGCGAGCATCGACTTCATGGTCAAGAAGCGCATCCTCTGCGACCACTGCCGCGGCACCGGCGCCGCGTCCTCGGACGATATCCACACCTGTAGCGCGTGCAACGGCCAGGGCGTTCGTATCGTCCGTCAGCAGATCATGCCCGGGATGATCAGCCAGAGCCAGGTGCAGTGCAACGAGTGCGGTGGGCGCGGGTCGGTCATCGGGAAGAAGTGCGCGCACTGCGGCGGGAACAAGGTCATGGATCACACACAGCACTACACGCTCGAAGTCCCTAAAGGCGTCCCGGAAGGCCACGAGGTGGTGTATGAGGGCGAGGCGGACGAGAACCCGGATTGGGAGGCCGGAGACGTCGTCATTCGTATCCGCACGAAGAAGGACAAGGGTGCCTGGCGGAGGAAGGAGAGCTCGCTTTACTGGAGGGAGAGTATATCCGTCGAGGAGGTGCGTACTCTGGTGACGAATCTGATTTCATCCACTCATTGTCACCTTTAGGCGTTGCTGGGCTTCGAGCGCAACCTCACCCATCTAGACGGACACATTGTCGAGCTGAAGCGTAAAGTCGTCACACAACCAGGTATGAAATTACGGACGGCTTTGAATGAATCTCCGAGGATTGACCATTATGTAGGTTATGTGCAAGTGATCAAGGGGGAGGGCATGCCAATATTCGAACACCCTTTCGAACACGGCGACTTATTTGTAGAATACAACGTGATCCTCCCTACAGAACTTTCGTCTGAAGCGAAAAAGCGTATGTGCTCTGTTAGCCTACTGTTCCGTGCCTGTGTTAACCTTCTTCCCCAGGCATATTCACCGCGTTCCACCCAGAAGGTGGCAACCACCATAGTGATGAACTATAGATGCCTGGCCTGTAGATGTACATACTTCACGGTATCAGGTACTGCACTAATATTATTTGCGGATCTCTCGGATGCTTTGAAGCTCTGTCACTTCGATCAAAGCAAGACTTTGATAACAACGACAATGAGATTACACTGATGGTACAAGACAATATGACATGATGCAAGTAACAACTCATGCCTGGAAAATGAATTAGTGTCTTGAAACGGATGAGCGTGTAGCGACGTACTAGGTAGTTGTACGATTTCCGATCTTCACAGCGTTCCAAGTACTCTCGCTGCAAAACGTCAGTAAGACTAAGGGTTTGTGATCGTCATCAGGCTCACTTCAATCAAGCCTTCTATACGTCTCTTGATGTTCGTAGGATCGGGTTGGAACCGACTTGCAAGTTGTCGGGTCACTTGGTTGATGAGGTCGCTGTGGGTCATATGTTTCCTGTCCTTCATGATGCGCACGATACACGCCTGAGGAGGTCCCACTTCGTTAGCAATCACATCCGAGGACGGCGGCGTTCAGCAGATTCACCTCTGTCTGGTGCTTGCGCTCCTCGTCGATCCGGTCCTTGGTCTCCCTGCGCTCCTCGGTATTCTCCACGCGCGACGCGATAGTGCTGATCTTGATCTTCTGCAGCGACGCAGAGAAGTCGGCATTGAACGAGAACGAGTCGGCCGGGTTCACGTCGCGCCCTGGCGGGTGCTTCTTCAGCACCTTGTACTTCGCGCACGCCAGCGACTGCAGTTGCCGCCTAAGCTCGACGTCCGGAATCGACGTGGCGGCTTGGATTTCCTGTGCGGTGGGAGAGGTGAGCGGAGAACGCAAGATGTCAATGGGCTAGCGGGACGTGCCTCGTAGGTCAGGATCTCGTCGTCGCGAATGTCCTCAAAGAGAAGCAGAATGACGAGCGCGAAGGTTGACATGTTGAGGTCGTGCTTTCGCGCGTTGAATGTGACGCGCACGTCTGCGTTCCCCATCGACGGCTGCCAGGTGAGCCGTCGTCCGGTATGTCGTCCGGTGTAAAACTGCTCGAATGACTTCATCGCTGTGATGAGCACCGCGGGGAAAGTGCAGGTGGGAGGATTGATCGAGGTTGGCCAGTACGTGGAAGTTTGTACGATGACAGTCAGGTCAATTTCCGGTGACTGCGGCACATGAGTGAATGAGAGCGAGAACAGTGGATGAACGATGATATCGTACCATATCATTGTTTCTGAGATAGTCTCGGTAGGCATCCATCGTCTCAGGGAACAGTTTCATGTCTTTGAACATGCCTTCGAGTTTCTGCGTGAACTGCTGTCCACACTCAACCTTCAACTTCGCAAGCATACCGCGCTCCGCATCATCGGACACGGAACGACCGAGCAGCAAGCGTTTAGAGAGGTGGCCCTTGTAATACCGCTCGAAGACGTCCTTGTCGGTGATGTAACGGAAGACGGTGATCGTCTTGTCCAGAACAGCGTCGACTTCCGTTTCCGATTTCTGGGGGCATGTGGTGAGCGATGGTTCAACGTGCAACGGGGGAGCACATACACCCTTGAGACCCTTCTTCAAGTTCTCGTCGATGAACAACGAAATGAATTCGGGTGCCCGCTCGTTCACGTTAATGAACGTCTCAAACGCCTGATAAAGGCGTGTCAATGGCCGTCACCAGTAGGCTACAAAGAGCACTCACCTCATTCACACAACTTTCCAAATCGCGACATTTTTCGAAGGCTCGCTGCCAAATGCTATCGAATCTATCCTTGAGATCGAGGACATCTTGGACCCATTTGAGAGCAAGAGTGAGCGTTTGCGACGCAGCCGCCGGACGGGCCTTCGCCTTTCCTTTGCCCTTCGCAGACGTTTCGACCTCGTCTTCTCCGGAGTCGGCGCCGTCGGCTACTGGTGCAACACCTTGTTCGTTGATCTCCTTGCCACGTCTAATGACAGTCTCCCTAAGGGATCGCTTGAGGGTAGGAAGGCCATCCGAGACCTTCGTAAAGAGACGGTACATCCGCCCGAGGTCGTCGATACGGTCGTTGTCTATCATCGCATCGAGCCCGGAGTTGGACATACAGATGACGTCCTTCAGATGTGCAGACACGAGATTCTTCTCCAGGATCTTCCGGAGTGGAGGCATCGTCTGGGTGGTCAGAATGTGATGTGTCCGGTCATCCTCTTCTCGGAATCGTGCCTCTACCTAGATACCACACTGAGCGAAGACCATCTCAAGTAATTGGGACATACGTACTCGCCGAAGATACTCTGGCGCATCGCTGGTTTCCAGCAGACGTTTCCCTTCTTTCGAGTAGAACGCTTCGCTCTCTATCAGGATAGCAGGTTCGATGTCGCGCTTGTATATTGACAGCGTTTCACGATGAGCTTGGACAGAGAGCTGAATGAAGACATCGACGCAGCCCTTCACGGAAGACCGATCGACCGTGTAGCCGTCGCGCTCAATCTGGATGAGAGTCAGAATCGCGGAGATGACATGGTCTTCGATGGGGTTCTTGATGATATGCTTGATGAATGCGTTCAGCCCGGCTTCCCACGTCTCAGGGACTTCCGCATTCTTGGTGTACACTCGATCCTGAGTGCGAGCATGGTTGGCAATGCAATAGAAGGGCAAGCATCGAAAGGCACACACCATGTACTTCAGCACATCCCGCAACTTCGCCAAGCTCGATGTATGGTCGTCCCAAACCTTCTTCAGAGCCTTCAGCACCATCTCCCCCTCCTGCGCCTTCTGAACCGGGTCCCCAGACGCATTGGACGGGAACGCAGGGATGATGTACTCCCGTGCGAGCTTGTCCAGATTGTCGGCAACGAGTTGCGCCGTCCCTTTGTAGAGGCGCTCCCCGGACTTGTACAGCACCATATTGTACGCGTAGCGATGCGTCTCCTCGAAGGACAGGTTGGCCGCGTTGTGGTTCTGGATCTCGATGATGTTGCGCGAGAGCTTCGCCCAGGTCTCGTCTATGGAGACCTCGGGCCCATGCTAGCGTGCCGCAAGCGACTCTGCGGGTCAGAGAGCTGACGGCGAGGCGAAGAGCAGAACCCACCGTACCTTGCGGGCGGGTTTCTGTCGCAGACGGTCAGACACGATCGCCTTACTGGTACTGTGGATCGCCTCACAATTCGAGCCCTGCCGCCTCGCATGCGGGAAGACACTTGGTTGGGACGACTTGAGAACACGCAAATTCAAGCGAGTGTTTCTGAGACATACCCGAGCTCATTGCGAGTAGTAGGGCGGAGTGTGGGTGGAAATTGGTGGAAAGGAACAAAGGTGGCTGCAGCTGCAGCACCGTGTTCACCGGTACCGGCGCAGGTCTCAAGCGCTTGATCAAAAGCGCGCTTAGCCGACTCATTGGGTCGCTGGATGACTTCATGAGCAGACACGGTAGGCTTCAACTTCCAACGTTCATTCCTGTCATCTAGCGAGGACTATCACTAGCAATTACGGTATTAGCAAGGGGCCTCATGAGTACAGGTGCTATGTGGTGGTGGATACAGTGGGGTTCGTAAACGGCATGTGGGGACGAGCAAGGAATGTAGTGAGGCCGCGAAAGATAGTGGCTGTAGATGACGGCAACGGATGGACTAGTGTACGAGTGGACAGCAATGGCAGTGCGAGGCGCGTAGCGTGAGTCGAGCGGGGTCGTGGCATGTCAATAAGATACGTTACATAGCGGTACGAACGCACGGGCGAGAAGGGGTACTATGAACCCGCACGAGAGGCGCGGACAAAATCCGTGAAGTATTTTCGGAAGGCCTTGGGGTCCAGATCGCGCATCTTGGTGGCGAACTCCATAGCGGTGGGCTGTGGCCAGTTCTGGGAAGGTAGGAAGACGTTCACGAAGAAGTCGAAGGCTTCTTGTTTCCGAGCTTTCGAGATTGTCTGCATGAGGTTGGCGATTTCATGCAAGACCTGTTCAAAAAAAGTTTAACCGCTAAGAATGTCGATGAAGGACTATGATAGGTAATATGACTCACGACGACGATCTGCCCGTCCTTGATGTTAAACTGAGGCAGAGACAAGATGGCGAAAGCAGTGGGCACCACCCGCTCGTAGACGAACCGCTCGAAACCGGGAAACACTTGCTGCCCACCACCAGCAGTGGAGGGGTCTGCCCACGCTGATACGGCACGCCCGAAGAACGAGAAGGCGGCTTTTTCGCTGGAAGGGTCTGAAGGATCTTCGGCCAGACTAAGCATGCTCCCAAGCAGGATCTCAAGTTGACCCTTGTTCCCTGCACACAATGTGTAAGGAGGATCTCTTCGAAGGAAGGCATTCCGTTCGACTCACTCTCAGAGATGAACACGGTGTGTAGTTTCGAGCCGACGATGGTAGTCAGGAGTGATAGGTAGGTCTTCTTGGTGTCCATATGGACGACCTGATCGTCGGTACCGGTGACAGGTTGCGCAAGGATCCCATTGATGTGGCTGCTGAGCGGTCCAACGAGTTGATCAAGTACGTCGAGGAAGTCGCCTTGCAGTTTGTGAATGGTCAGACTGATGAAATTCATGAAGTCGATCAACTCGGTGGGTTCGAAGTGTGCGAGGAGGTTGGCCATGAGCGGAGGGATGAGCTGTGCAATGTTCGACCCTGTGGTTCCTAGTAAACGAGCGAAGGCAAAACGAGTCTGTTCCATGGTCAATGTCGGAACTTGCGTTACTCCGGAGACACACTCACCGCATCGCGCACAACCCTAAAAACGTTCATGGCTTCCAAGCAAACCAAGATCGCCTGGCCAATTTCCCGAAAGACCTCTAGTGGTGGAGCATGGTATCCCTCCGGGACTGGACTGGGGTACTCAGGAAAGCCCTTTGCGACGTTTCCCAGAGCCATAATGACATGGTGGACCCTGAGGATAGGCATGACATCGTCTGGACCTTTGACCGCCTGCAAACTGCCGGACAGGTCGTCCAGAAGCGGACGAATTGTTGACAGCAGCAACGACGAAGCCTGGTCGGGGGCTTTGTATAGGAGGGAGATAAGTGTTCCAACGGATTCGAATAAATAGAGCTGCGAGTCAAAGGCGGTGGATGCGGCCACGGCTTCTGTGAGTACGTCTTGTGGTTCGGGGTTCTCTAGTTCCGGTAACTCCACTTGAATAACAAGGAGATCACGAATGCCTTCGAGAAGTTGAACAGCAAGCTCCGGGGTGACCTCATTCCTGCATTCCTTGATGAACTTGCAAAATAGATAGTACAATCGTGAGCGTGTACTTGAATCCGGGCTGTGCAGTCCTCTACGCGTGTTTTAGTAACACAAACAGGTTTACCAGACGAAAAGTTCAGCATACCGTGGACCGACCACGGCCTGTAGAGCGGGCATGATGCACTCTTTTCGGACCTTGAAGAAGTCGCCGTAGCGCGCAATGGTCTCAAAGAACTGCATGGCTACGGTCTTGTGAGGATATTCTGAGATGCCAGACTGGACGAGGGTGTAGATCATCTCCCCGTGACTAGTGAGAGGGTACCCGGAATAATCTGTCTCTTTTCGCTTGTCCTTGTCAACAGCTGGAGCTTGGCAGAACGCCGCACGGCCCTTTCCGCCGCCTGATAGAACGGTTAGCTCATTGAAATGCATATACACACTCTCGATACGCACTCTTGTTCATCTCTCCGAAGATATAGACGAGATATATGGCGAGTTCGGCATCATTCCACTTGAGGGACACTCCATTCTGGTACGCCGTTAAGGTGTTGAGGGCGAGTGTTCGCACTGAATCGGTAACGAGGTTGGGGTCGATCACTAACGCAGAGTCCATGAACACTCGCAATTCCTAGTATGATGGTGAGTAGCTTCGACGGAAGATCGAACTTCTCGGATAGTCACTTTGCGCAGCTCCTCGAATGCAGCTTGGTCATCTTCGTCCATATCGTCCGGTTCCGACTCTTCATCCCACTTCAATTTCTCCAGAATGACAGTCAGCAAAGACGACAGAAAAGAGCGTTTTGAAGGTTCGAGTGGGTCTGTTGCGGATTTCCGCTGCTTTTTGTACTGTAGTATGTTATGAGATGGAAGTCCAAGCAAGCCAAGGCGGGGTACGTACGCTGTACAGCACGGTCGACAAGAAGCTGAACACCGTAGAGCATGTGTCGTCATACTGATCCGCAAGGAAATGCAGCATGACGGGGAGGATCTGCTCTAGAAGCTGGGTGGCCTCGCTTCGGACGTTCTCGTCGGGGCACTCCTATCAACGGGTACAAGATTCTATGAGCGAACGCTATCTCGCGGGAACGGTCGCATGTAAAGTGACGCAAGAAAACTTACATCGGTCAACTTGCAGATCTCCAGACCCAGCACGTTGAGCAGCTTACCGAGCGCCTCTCGATAGCTCTCCTCACCCTCATCCGTGTCCTCACCCCGAGCGACCTGTTCATTGCGCGTTCGTTCCTCCAAGGCTTCTAGTACCTGTCCCAGTGAGAGAACTTTGATGAGCTGCAGCTTGTCCATAGGCTCTTTCAGGCCTTTCGCGACGATCCGAGTGAGCGCGAGCGCCGTGGCTAGCCGGATCGCGAGCGAGGAATCCGAAAGGAGCGTGAAGAGGAGGGAGACGGTGTCGCGCGTGACGGTGAGGTTGATATCAATCCAGCCGACGTAGGAGGCGAAGGTGCGGATGCCCCAGTCGACGACCTCCACCGCCTGATCAAGTTCCCGTTCAGATGCCGAGGAGCCTGTCGTGTCTTTTCGGAACTGGCCCATACGCTCGACACCGTCCGCGACGATGGTGAGGACGGCTTCGTTGATGCGCGGGGCGTCTCGTTCCCGCACGGCGTCGCGCACGTTGATGTCGCGTGCGTGCCGGGCTGCGTCGAAATTCCGAGCTGACTTGAGGATTTGGTCCGCGACCTCTCCGGAGATCTCGAGGACGACGTGGAAGAGGAGGAGAGAGACATGGGGGTTGAAGGTTGTGGAAGAGGTGGACTCAGGTGGATGGATAAGGCCGAAGAAGTCGGTGAAGAACGTCGGCCATTTGTCGATGTAGGTGCAGAGGAAGAAGAGGGTGAGGGTATGCGCAAACTTGTTTCGCAAGACTGGGAAGGAGATACAGAATCAAGGAGGGGGGTGTATGCGGGGTAAAAGGTGCACTCACACGAGGCTTCTGACTCGGCAGGGCCGAAGAGATATTCCGACTGGATGTAGCCCAGCAGAGCCTGTTGTAATGTTTGAAAGGTCTCTTCTTCTAGTGGCTCAGATCTTGACAGCAGAGTCAACCTGCATCAGCATCTCACATCGACGGATTGTGTCCTGCGAGACTCACCGCCTGTCCAAGAACTCATCTAGTACACGCAAAGCGAAAAACCGTACTTGAGCTGGGTGTTTTCGTCCCCCATTTTGACCCGCTTCTACGAAGATAGCAAGCGCCAGACGCCAGGCAGATGGATCCCGCTGGATTGCAGACAAGTATTCGAGGGCTTGGTTGTGCAGTGCGCTTTGCAATGGATCGTACGCAATCAGAATAGCTTGAACGAATTGGTCCAGACTCTGATCCATGGCGAGCAAGGGGTGTACGTGTGCCGCCAGACACGGAGAGAAAGAGGAGGGAGAGTGAGAGGTGACTAGGATGTCCCGCTCCTTGTGAGTCGCAGAACTTCTTTGCCGCCGTGCGCCACCGCCGCGACGTCGATTATCCTAATCTTTCACGACCACGTGCCACGAGATCGACAACAGCTCAGTTATCTAAATGTGGTTCAAGGCGAGTCGAGTGCTGATAAGGCAGAGAGAGAGAAGTTTTTCTAGTTCCAGCGATTTTTTAGAACTTAAGACCTGGGGCTTTTGTTGAAGTCTTGAAGATCTTCCTCGAGTCAGATGCGGTCATCGCCAGTTGCATGCACGTGAGACGCGTCACTGCATAACACAAGGCGCGGCCTGCCACCAACCCGCCACATTAGGGACAAAAAGCTGAACGGCATTTTGAGAAGACATGCAAAAACTACTGTATACATGATAGTTGGGAATGTGGTAGATTATTGGATTGCTGGCTTTATTCTACCCGGTTGACGCAGCGCACCTTGCCTCGTGTGTGGATCATCGCCCCACGGCGCCGGATTCTTTTGAAGTCGTTCATGGTTTGCCCAGGACTACGACACGCAACGCGTTACGGCTGATAAGGACACCAAACACCAAACCTTTCCACAGTCGACTGGCAGGGTCGACGGGGCGTGGGCATCCTGATGGGATTGGAGGGAAATGAAATGATGATGTCCGGTTTGCGAATCCACGCGCGTCGACGCGGGTATGAGATTCGATCTCATCGGAGATAAGGATCTATGCAAACGCCAGACCGGTGAAGCCTGTCGGCACAACTTCCTCCGCAGGGGGGTCATGGGGCCTTGGCTTAAGCTCCTGAACTACGATGCCCCTGAAGGCCGGTCCGAGTCATCCATGCGGTGAAGAGGCTGCTTGTCCACTCCCGACCGTGAGCGTGTGACCGGCCGGGACCACCAGTTCTCCAAAGGGTTGGCGTGGACAACGAGGCGGTGCGCTCTCCGAGGCGGCAGCAGGACCATCGGCAACGGAACCTCGTCCTGGATTTAATTACAACTTGTTAGGAACAATGTCTGCTGCGGCGCGCGGGAGTAGAAGAACAGTGTCCGTTATAGTAGATGATAAATACGCTGCGGTCCATCAGTCTCACATGACAGGAGTCCCGAGTAGCGCAAACTCACCGATGTACCGAGTAATAATGTTGGCCCCTCGACGTGGCAGTGCATGCACCGGGGGGGTTAGAGTCTAAGAACATATGTCGGGGTACTTCCTATCCGTCGGGTCTTGCGGGATCCAGCCGCCCTCCAATCCCTTCTGATAGCTCCAGTCGTCTGCGTTCTCGGCCTAGCGGAGTGTGTTAGATACCAGACTAGCTCTGCCACAACGAGGACGATACGGCATCGGCGGCAATAGCCTACCTTCCATGTCCAGAAGGTCCAGCCTTGAACTGCCTCTCCGATGGCGACCTGGGATTCGAAGTATCTGCACCAGCGTCAGCCAAACAAAAGTGGATGAGCGAACTGAATAAATCAAGGTAAGGAACTCTCCGCACTTCCGGAGGAACGTCTTGTAATCGTCACTGAACGTGGACATATTGCCGGTGTATCCATCGCAGTTACCGAAGGTCTGCTGGCCGGCCTGCCAGGTACCATCCCAGCGCGCTCCGACGCCACGCCCGTTAAGCCATTTCGCGCAGTCGGTGATGGCGTTAGACCATTCGCCGCTGATCGTGTATAGATTTGATTGGGCATACGTCTTCAAGGTGTCGAGAACGGAGCAGGAATACTTCAGAACAGAGTTTGCGCGTGAGCCTGCCGAGCGTTGGAGATAAGAACTGATCCAGGACGCTCACGTTAATGTGTTCATCTTGGGTCATTGCGAGCTGGTCGTAATTAAATATCTGGTACTCGTGCTGACAGACCCTCATTATTGTGTGCGCGGCCGTGGCACCTGTCAAATCCAACTCACGAAGTCCATGAGAACACCTTGACCGGAAGGTGGTGTCAAGAAGCCATCCCAGTTCTGGTCAAGTGGGATTTGTCAACTCGGCTATCCCACCGACGATGCGCGTCACTCACTGCAACGCCCAAAAAAGCGTCCCCGATCATAACCTTGAGGTCGGTCCCCGAGACACTACGGACCGCATCGTACCCATCGGTAAAGAAGTCGCGGACAATGGCAGCGATGTTGCTCTGCCAGCCGCCAGCCTCGTTGATGAGCTCGAGCACGTCGATCATGCCGCCAATCTGAGCAGCAATGAAGCGGACAATGTCGACAGTGCGGGAGACGTTGTTTCCCTTTGCCCAGTTCGCGCCACCGAGGCGCCCGGAGTTGTCGTACCCGTTCTGCGAGCCCGGCGCGCCGTGGAGGTCGAGGATGACGTGGATGCCGTGCTGTCGTGCCCAGCCGAGCGCACGTAAGAGGTACGGCCATGCTCCGGGGATGTAAGGGTCGGTCGAGGTTGTGAAGTTTGTATCCGCCGTAGTGATCGGAACGGACCAGTATCCGACTTGCATCCTACGACAAAAAAGTTAGAAGGATCGACAAAAAAGGGTAAATGTGGGAGGAGACGGTCGTGTCAACGACTTCGCACAACCAAGTCCATGACGTAAATGCCTTGTGCTCTATGCGGACATAGACCACATAGCTTGGGTTTCCTGACGCGGCCTCGTTGCATGCAGGCGTTCACGGATGAAGCGTCTGGAGCGACAGCACTTTGTACATACCTGACATGATTAAGTCCGGCGTTCTTGATCGCAACGAAGTCATCTTCGGTGATCCATGTATCCCAGTGTGTCTGCAAGACGTCTAGGGCGTGGTTGTAATCTTGCATCCCGCCGAACGTGTACTCGTCTATGATGTCGCCGTTGTTCGTGGCCTCGAAGATACTTGGTGTGATCCAGGGCTACCCAACAGTCATGACGCGAGTGTTCCAGCCATGCAAGGATGCGCTCACCTCGAGCACAAACCATCCGCCCCTGCGGTGAAAACTCAACACTCCCTGTCACGGGAGAAAACGTTGTACTCACAAATTGACTCCCCGAACGATATCCTGCCCATATTTGAACGGTGCGAGTGTTGGTAACGAGGTCGTCGAGGTCGAGGGAGGCCCAGAGGACGTCGGAGTAGCTGAGAGCGGCGCTTGGGGATTGGAGGAGTCGCCGAGCTGTGCGTTAAGCACGAGGCGACACTGCTGTTTCGCGCAAGTGGGCGTCCCCAGACACAACAGGAAAATCAAGCAAGCGAGACGAAGAAGAAGGAGCGGCATTCCGTGACATGGAGGAGTGGCTGAGAAGACGAGAGGACGGGGGGAACACGCCGAGCGGACTCTGGGGTTCCTGCACGCGGCCTGGTCGTGTCCGAGAGAGAAGCAGCGGCGCGCTCGGGCCAGCGGGCTCGAGCAGCACGTTGGGCTCTTGGCCAAACGGTCGTTTCAGGCGGCACCAGGTCCGGCGGCCGGCACGAGTGTGCACCACTTTGTTCTCACGAGGCCTGGCTCCTCCGCGCCCTGAAGCACCGAAGACATACACAGCTAGTGAGAAACGTGGGCTGAAACTCACCCATGCCGGAGCAAGACGCGGAAAATGCACACTTGTGCAGGCGATAAAACTAAACGTCTGTCTCAAGCATACCGTCTCCTCTCAGCGACACCTCGATCCGAGATCATGGTCTGCCGATCGCGATCGAAAAAAGCCGCTAAAGGACCAAGGAACGGGCATCGGCCGCCAACGACGTCGGTTATAGGTGGTTTACTACGTACTTCCCGGGCAGTGGACATTGGGCAGGGACTACATGCACGTACACATGGAGGGTATCAATACGAACCGCAAAAAGACTCAACATAGATTGCGTCTATAGCGTCAAGAGTCGCTCTGCAGGAACGAAGCTCAGTTGATGTGGGGGCGAATGTCTTTGCGATGGAACAACTCGGTGTAAAGGCAACCATCCGCTGCACAATACTCTATCCCATACATGACTGCATTGTAGCCCTGCATGACGCCCTCGTGAGCATACTGACAGTAAAGGGATAAAGGGAAACATGCCTTGACATATACCTGTTCCTTGATGGTACCGCGGACCCAGATATACAATCTGATCTGCACATCGACCTGCTGTCCCTGCGACCAAAGTTTCAGCCTTGTAGCAGACTGCGCAGTTTGTACACCGACAACTGACATGAAGCTGTGCACACAGCAGGTGCGGAGTCAGCAGATGGCGCAATGACAACGGATGGATGGACGACCAAGATACCCACATATTGGGACACAGGAGCGATCGGAGGGATGGGATGACTGGGGGGCCTTGGGGTCTAGCATCGCACATAGCGTATCAGACATCGTCAGCACAATGACATGGCGAGGACAACTAGACGACTCACAACCTGAGATGAGGGTCGCTGGGCACGAGCTACAGGGGACGTGCCGCGAGCCATCGACGATACAGTGTGGGATGTGGGATGGGAGATGCGCGTTCGGGGTGCGGGGACGGGGGGTGCGCAGGGGGCATGGCTCGCCTGGGGTTTTTAAAGTAGATGCCCATGGGGCTGGATATGAATGCCCTGGCAGGCGTTATAGGGGACAAATAACCCTCTTCCCGTTGTCTTGGGTCTTACAACCCTCGGCCCCCCGGCACTCGCGATGCGGCACTTGCAAAGTTATGGCGGGCGCCGCGGGGATCGTATTGAATTCATAGATCTAGAGATGTGCTGTCCGAAGGGTCGGTGACGGTGGCATGAGGAAGCCACAGCGGGCGCTGGGATGCGGTGGCTGGGGCGCGACTTGTGCCAGCGGATGGACATATGGTCACTCGGAATATTAGGTGGGTCTCGTTGTGACTTGCGTGGAAGGAGGTACTAGGACCTGAGGCCTGAGGGCCCGACGTTCGGGATCGAGCGCCCAACGTACCCGGAGATCGATACCTGGAGCGACAGTGTGACATAGTGACCGGTGACAGGACTTGACATGTGACATTTGGCTCCGTCAGCGCCTCGGCGTTTGCACAGAACGCGAGCTAGAGCCTGAGCTGTACATGTACCTCCGCTCACATCCACCCACAAAGGCTGTCTATGGCTCATGCTCGATTCAACGAACGGGAGGCGAACCCGAACCCGCATATCAAATTCATAACCCCGCTCAAGATGGTGGATTCTCAGGCAGAGGAGGATGCACGGCAGCTATTGCGCGCACTCGCTGCGCAAGTCAGACCCATCATGAAGTCCGAAGGTTTCCTTGTGAACAGTTTCGAAGAGGTGTGTTCTGTTGTCTTGAAGTTCAATATCAAAAAAACAACCAAACACTGGCTCTAGTACGAACACAACCATGTCTTTGCAGGTCGGAACTGGAACAACGGCGAAACCGTAGGTACGTTTGAGTTGTTACCGTGATGCTGTTAGTGGTGGGGTATGGAAACGATCTTGTTATGGACGAAGAGCTTGTCCTGCGCAGAGCAAATGGCTCTTTCTTACCGATTCCGTGGTTGCTGGGTACACTTTGTCATGAGGTGAGTGGCGCAACGATCTTGACTTGTGTGCATACCTCCCCACCACCACGAAGCTGAGTCCTGAGTGTTCAGGGATCACTCTGAATGCTCTGGACTCCCTTTCTCTTGGTGTCAAACACAGTAGCTGTCCTTGAAGTGTATTGAATATGCAATCTCACGGAAACGGCATGAAACACATCCTCTCCGCACCGTCTCCGGGGCGCTCAAGTTGAAAAGGGATTTGATCTGCCGGCCGCTTACCCGTTGGACAAGGAGACGAGATATTCGTCTTCTTGTCCTCATTGCTGTTTTGACCTAGACGGCTAGCGACTTGGAAGTTGCGGCGAGAGTCGCTCCCTGTCACACCACCGTCGAGGCTCCGTCCTTAGATGGGCCACATACACTCTTCGAGCACCGTGGAACCTACAGAGAGCATCTCAGGGCTGACCCTGCACGCTGAAACGGCCGTGCGCGGACGCTCAGCATCGACTAGCAGTGGAGCCCTGCGCTCATCGGAGGCAACACTCGTCCGGAAGATTCTGGCGCCCATTGACGAATAAAATATTAATGACCGCCTTGCCACTGCCGGTGTATTTGGATCCTCCGCTAATTCGCTTTGGGTTTCCCTCCGCCAGCTCGCGCACATCAAGGTGCGTCTAACATCACCACGTCACCGAGTGCCTTCCCTCACCCTGTTCATCGTCTAGCACATGAACCACGGACCTGCATTTCAGGCCCTCTGGAGAAAGTTGCGGAATGATGTAGGAGATCTCCAGCGTAAAGGCTACTATGGCGATGGTGCGTGCCCTCCCCTCGCTCGCTCTCATTGGAACCCAAAGTGATGTGGTATTCCTAGGTTACTGGTCCTCGGGCAGCCGACTATCAGACTCTGCAGTGATACGGGGCGAGGGTCTCAACGCTGACGAACTCCCGGAGTACGTGGTGCGTGACAACTTGTTCCGGCCTCACCCGATGCCTTCTTACGGGCCCGCCTCTTCCTGATTGGCTGAACGCATCAGTGCGGGGGCGCACAAGGGCGACGGAGGCCGACCTCCGTACGGCGACGTCGACGTGCCTGCGACACAGGTCCCTCCAACCACACTGGCGCGCAGACCGCGAAGCGGCGGAAAGCCGGGGCGCGCGTAACTGCCCAAGGCCTCTTTGTCGGCTCTGGCCGAGCGCTGGATGAGGGTGCCGAAACCGAGGACGCAAAACAATCTGGTGCAGGGTTTCGCAAGAAAGCAGCCAGGTAGGCACGCCCGCCGTCGGTGTACGACTGCATATTGCATCCGTTGCATTTGGGCGCTAGGTTGACTATTCACCCGACTCGACTTTCAGCAAACGCGCACGAGAAGAACGGGCTCGAGCCGCCGAACACCGCCTGTCTGCGCTGCGGGACCAAAGCGATGTCGGCAAGTCCCCAAATCCTTGCCACCGTGGGTAGATGAAGGCTGATCATCCGTCTGCAGCCGCGGCGGAAGGCGGTTCCGACCTCGAGGATGACGGTGATGAAGATATCCAGGAGACGGACCAAGACCGCCGACGCGTGCTGTTGGAGGCGGCGGACACATCAGAGCTCGATGCGTTGAAGGCGTGGCAACTGGACTACTCCTCGGACTTCATCCTACCATCGGCGGATCTTCCTGCACCAGGGCCCTCCGCCCGAGGCAACGATTCGACCAACAAAGGCCGGAAAGCGCAGCTGGGCCCTGATAACATCAAGCAACCACTGGACGGCAGCGCTGGTCGTCCCGCGATCGCGCAAGATATCCAAACGCATGGCGCTGCATCGAACCCGGCGGCTCACAGCCAAAACGCACGGCCCCCAGCGCGCCGTCCACCCGCAGGCCTTCAGCTGACCCAGATTTCACCGCCACTCCCGAATTCCGGAAACAAGCGGACGCCACAGGGTGGCAGCGCGCATTCTTTCCAGACGGCCCCTGCAGCGGCAGGAGGACTCCGAGGCTTCGCGCAGGCCGAGATAGCAACCCGGAAACGCGAGGGGCTGGGAATGGGACCGGGTGCCCGGCGCACGTTGGGTGCGCCGCCCTCGAACTCAAACCCAGACGCTGGATCGCGCCAGCGGACCCTAGAGGACGTCGTTCGGCAAGGCGGCACCCTGGGACGACACGGTCCATCGGTATCGAACGCGACAGACGAGGACTCCGCCGAGGGCGCATGGCCGTGCGGCGTGTGCACGTTGTGAGTGCTCCGTCCCCCGCCGTGCCTGGGGCGCGTGGCCGCGCTCAGGGGGCGGTGGTTCTTGGAGCTAGAGTGTGGCTAACGGGTCGGTTTCAGGGTCAATGAGCCAGCACACCTCGCTTGCGCCGCATGCGCGACGCCTCGAGGCGAGTCCGAATGGACCGGTCGCGCTGTCTGAAGGCTGCGCCATTGTTCTTGTCGCGATCGCACTCCGATGGACCCTACGGTCAGGGTTCGTGTCCGCCGGACGGAGCTTGGAGACATGGAACGAGGGTGTGCCTCGGGTTTACGTCAAGACTACTCACTGTACTCATACGTAAAGATTGAAGCACATAGCTGGCATATGTGGTCGAGAATTTCACCGCGACGTTCCATGAGATCGAAACCACCATGAGGACATTTTCTTGGTGCCGTGTCAGGCTAGCTAGTGACCCACGAACACGGCATGCATGATACAATGAGCCACGAAGCACGGCACTGGGTGAAAATCGGAGGGCGAATAATACGTCGACATGTGAGCCCTTCGATTGGGGTAACCACCCAAACATAGACCGGAGTGCCACAGAGACGCAGTAGGATCCATGAGATGACATTCAAGAGGGTTATTGTACAACGTGCAACGCTTCTTTTCCGCTATCTTCGCCGCAACATATAGAGATATACATTCCATCCACCCATATCCGTCGAGGGCATTGAGGGTGTCTTGAAAGCACTTAGAACCGCCAGCAGCTGTGGGGAACACGGTAGTTGAGGGTGGGGTGCATGCGCAGAAGCGTAGACGGACTTACAGAATCTGGTACTGCCTGATGCAGTGCTCTTGGCCGCCCCACGGGACGTTGGCCGCACCCTGCCATCGCACGCCCCGATGAAAACGCATCCCCTCCCTTCGAACGCGGGTGCACTCACCAGATGGGTGCCCGTCTTGCCCGGCACCATCGTCCCATTCACGCTCGCGAGCGCATGGTACAGCTTCTCCCCATTCTCCTCGTACCCGCCCTCGATCGGGCGCCGCCCCGACGGGATCTGCCCGTTCGCCGCCGGGACCCACTCCATCGTCGCCGGGTCGAACGGCAGGAGGTCGTACCGCCCGCGGTGCTCGTGCTCCGCGCCGCCGTACGCAACGCGCGGCGGCGGGCTGAACGCCGGCACGATCTTGCACGGGTGCACCGCGCGCTCGAAGATCGCGCTGCCGACGAACACCGGCTGCGCCTCGTCGTACGCGACCGGCTGGCCCGCCTGCGCGCCCGGGAACGGCGTGGTGTCCGCGAGTGGGACGCGGAAGCCGGAGGCGGGGGGCTGCTGCGCGGGGGCGCCGTAGGGCGGCGGCGGGGCGGGGGACGCGCCGCGCGAGTGCGCACCGCTCCCGCCGGGGACGGGCATTCCGTGCGGGAGGCCCATCGCGGCGGCGCCGAGGCCGGCAGGGATGGCGTGCGCGGGGGTGGGGAAGCTGTGGCTGGAGGCCCCGCCTTGCTTCGTCTTGTTCTTCTTGTCCTTCTTGTCCTTCTTGTGGTGGGAGTCGTCCGAGGACGAGGAGGACGAGGAGGACGAGGAGTTGCTGCGACGACGGTTGTGGCCCATGGCGAAGATTGCGAGATGAGTGGAGAGCGGGGGTGGTACTGAGTAAGTAGTGGGAGAAGGATGTAGATGAAGGACGGCGGTCGGTGCCTATGCGTCTTATAATAAGCGGCTACGCGATGCAGTGCTTTCGCCATCGGCTAGCTATAGGCGCGCGGGCGGTGTGGTAGACCTCCTCAGCGTTGACGTCGATGCACAGGCCCACCGTCGGGCCTTGGAACTCGCCGCGTAGTGAGAGTAGCTAACCCCACGCAAGGCGTGGCCCCCTCGTGCAGCTGCGGGCATCGCCTTGAAGTGGCCTCCGACGCGGTATAAGAGATAGTGAGAAATACAGGCCTGCAGCAAGAACCGCACGGCACATCCGCCGTCACATCGCATAGCCAAGTGTGACGGAATAGTAAGAAGGCTGGGCAGGCACATTTTCCGGATCTTTTCGTACGTGTATACGGGCTCGCACTATCGCTACATTTAATGCATTTCCTCCAAGTGCTGCGCCTATGGCAGCGTCAGTGGCGCACTGCGACTTTCTTCTTCGGCGTTTTCTTCGGCACAGATGGCATCTTGGGCATGTCCATGGTCTCCCACTCGTCGGAGTTCGGTGGCGGCAGATCCAGCGGCGCCCTCGCCCGCCGACGCGCGCTATCGCTTATCGAGGACCTGTGCTCTTCTGATTCTCGCTTCACGCCTCGGTCAATTATAGGTGCAGCCGCCGGCGGAGGTGGTTCTAGCTCCTCCATCGCGGGAGAGATCGGCGGCGGCGGCGCGGAGGAGATGGCGAGGGAAACTTGTTGCGCCGACATCGTGTCGGACACAGACATAGACTCCAGCGCGGTCGTCAGGGAGCTAAGTGAATGGGCGCATCAGCAATTTGGGTCAGCTGGACGGCGGTGGAACACATGCCTGATCTCCCGCCTGCGGAGGACGACCCAGTCCTTGCATGTGTCTCGGAATTGGGAAAGTATTACGGCGAGGTCGTTGTAAAACTGGAATAGCGAAAGACGCGTGTGATTAGTGTCGTAAAGCTGAGGATCGCGGAAGAAGCACCTTCAGCCCCTCTTCCAGATTTCTGATGATCTCCTTGTACTTGTGGTATGCAAGATCCATGCTCTGGAGAGCAAGCTCCCGAGCTTGTATCGATGCATCGTCTCTTCTAGACTGGATGAACTCGGCCCGACGTTCCTTGGAAACCGAAAACCGTTAGTGTAGGGTCGCCCTTCCTAGGGCCGACGTGGTAGCCCTTGATCGGGGAATACCACCGAGCGACGACATACCGAGACTTGTCGCAACATGTCCTCTTGTTTCTCCTCGTCTTCGTCAAGCTGTACCCGGAATCGATCGAACTTTGACAGTTCCGCGTCAAGGATGTCTTCAAACATTGCCGGCTGGACGTTTACCCACTGCTCCATCCCCGATGCAGCTTTCAAGACTCGCTGGGTGATATCATCCGACGCCGCGAGGCGGCCGACGCGAGCCTCCAACTCCACGCGGGCTCTTGAAAGATCTTCCAGTCGTTCCAAAAGGGCGCGGAGCGCGCGAGCGTGGGCGCGTGTGAGATCGTGGGCCTCAGAGGGAGGGCTGTTCTGACCCAGTCTGTCGGCGGAGGTCGACGAGGGTATACTCTGTTCTAGTTCCTCCTTGTGGCTCCCGTCAGCTTCCGTCCGGCGGCCGCGGAAATAACGAAACTCGCCTCTGTCCAGGTGAGTTGTACGATGTTGTCTTCCCACTGCTCCCACTTCTGGCGCACGAGTTCGTCGCTGTCGCGCGCTTGCTGCAGAACAGCCCGATAGCGCTGTTCCTTCTGCACGAGCTCCGTGTTCGCTTCGTGCGATGCAGGCCGCTCTACGTCGGGGTGTCCCTCACGGAACGCTTCGTCCTCGTCAGCTTCGTGGTCGAGAATATCCATGGCCTGAGCGGGTATCACGTCAGGGAGGTCATGTGGTCGACGATCTGCTATATCAGGCGACTCACTTCATCAATGAGGTCGGCGTTGTGTTTCGCGAGAGCTTGTACATCACGAATCATAGCCTCGATGCGTTCTGGGCCGCTGTCCGCTCTGACCTCTCCCGCCTTCTTCACGAGGCTGGGAGGGAGTCCAATCGGCTTGTCAAGAGCGTCAAGTGCCGACGGCAGGCTCAAACTCTCTAGAGTGCTGATAGCGTAGGCATCCTCATCAGCTTCGGAAGCATCGAACTCCGCTGACATGGAACCGGGACGTACTTGGCGATGTTGTCGTCAAGACGTCGCACACGTTCCGAGACTTCTTCGGCAATCCAGTTCTGCCTCCGATCGTTGTAGATGTCTGTGTGAAGGGAGGCGTGACACTGGGGATGTTCGCGCAACCGAACTGTCACATACCTATGGCTGTCCGCACACCCCAACCTAACAGCTCACCGAAAATTACTCCGTCGCTTCCCACCGCCGTTTTCGGGTCTTTGAGCCCAAGTTCCACGGTGGGTATGGCCACGGAAACTTCCACGATCGCTGGAAGTGCTGAAGTGGGAGGCACATCCTTGTGGTAGATGAGGTCATTGTCCCGTTCCGCTCGCGTGATATTCTTTTGTAGGATGTCGAGCAGGGACTATATGCTATATGTTCAGTTATGCATCGACAGAGCAAACGAAGGTATATGAACAACCTTGATGTCTTGCTGAACAGGTGCAGATGCTCCGCCGCGTCGTGCTATGTCGTATCCGCGTTTCGCAAGGCTATGAGCTTCTAGAAGACGAGCGACCTCATAACCGTAACTGCGTAATGTGGCTGATTCAGGGGGGATAATTGTGGGATTAGAGAAGAGGCTGTACTTGTTCACTTCCAAATCCTCGAGGCTCTTCCTATACTGCGCGGCAGCCTGGAAATGGAAGGCCTTCGTTTCTAAGTGTGCCTGCCAGGACTGTGGGAAGGATCAGCTTACGATGACGTGCGGATGAAACGAAGTGCACTTACAGAAGGCACGACACGCCTTGCGGACGCGTTCTCTTTGATATACTCGGAGGAAATTCCATAAAGCGAACCAACCTAAAGCACATATGAGGCGCCGTCATCCGGTGTCGGCGTCGCTTGCCTCACCTTCGCAGCGAGCTTGGCAATCAGACCATTCTTGAAATTGTCTGAAGATAAAGGTCATGTAAAGGCCGACGACGTGGACAGCCTCAAGAACCCACCCATTACAGCCCTTTGCCACACGCACTCCTGAGCCTGTGCGAGCATCAAGAACTCCAAGCTTCGGATGAATGGCGTCAATAGCTCCACAGGCGCCTCGTTCGGTGCTAGGGAGGATTGCAATAAAGGCGAAACTGTGTCCGCCAGGTACTGCAAAGTGCCAGCTGCGTTCTGATAACATGGTATGGTCACTGTATGCGTGACATTCCCGAGGGGCTATCCTACCTGATAGAATTTAATGGCATGTTTCAAACCATGTGGTGTAGAGCGGTCTTCTGCAGTGGCAAGCTGAGAGAAAAGAGCAGATAGGTTGAAGAGGACTCCGGCGCGGTCATAGATCAGGCTGTTGGATGTCTCCGGAAGGGCGTTGCCGTCAAATACAGGCGCGTAGGGAATCTCCAACCCGATCTATGGACGTCAGGTCAGAGGGTGTTATTAGTGATCATAAGAGATCCGAAGTGCCCACGTCGGCTGGGAGTTTCGTGAGGATGAAGACTATCTGGGCATGATAGCTTCAGAAAATGAGTAGCTCGCAAGAGGAGGACGGCGGCGAGGATCATACCTAATCAAGGCCGCGACGCGATCGACGTGAACGACGCTGCTCACGACCTCTGAGCGGAGCTTCTCCCACTGCGATACGTCCCAGCGGTATGCGTCCGGATGGGTGCCCGTGTGGTGAGCGAGGATGTAATCCCGGACGGCGTCACGAATGGGGACTACGTAGGTTCTCTTGAACGGGATCGAAAGTTGATTGGGCATTGTGCGGATAGCAGGCTCGTTGGTGCGCGCGCCGGTCGGCACAACGGCCGATCAGCACAAAATTGCAAGGTAGCGGATGCTGGAGGCAGTGGTGGCGGACCAAGGGCACAAGAGGCGCAGGCTCAAAGTCAGAGACGCCCTACTTTTTCCCACTGGGACCTTGACAACTCAAGTACTCAACAATCGGGCGATAGATTTGTGGCGCTGGCGGGGGCACAGTCCCACTGCACCTCTTCACCTCCGACTTCGGACTCCGTTACGTGACATGGTTGGCTTCGTACCCTTAAGTGACCCCGAGGCACAGGATATACCGAGGGGCGGGCAAATGTTGTGCAGCGGTGAGCGCTCCATAACTTCTACGCAAAAGACCCTCGGACGCAAGCAAACGAGGTGTCTCTTTGTTCCTGCTTATCTTCGTGCAAAACACGTTGGAATTATAAGCGTCCTCGTTGACCAATGCCACTCAAACACATGAGTCTAGTGTTGCGCTCTTGGTCGCTCCGTCGACAACAGCCGCATTCTCGGTGCTGTGAGTCGCGACATCCCCGCCTGGAGTTTCGACTCTCCTCCTTTGTCCCTCTCAGTCTTGGTGGTATGGCTGCGTCGGTAAGCATGTCAACCTGTTACCCAAATGCTTCTATGAATACCGGAAAACTTCACAGTACTCAAAGCTAAAATTTTAGATCTTCCCCATCCAACATCACTGTATGCATGCGGGTCTGGGTCTTAGCCTCTGCGTCGAATCTCTTGCTTAGGCAGATCCATGTCGCCACTCCATGGCGGGGCACTTATGCTGGAAGAGCGCTAGACTTCACGCTGATGCCTGTGAGTTCTGCAGTTCACCATTCTTTGCAATGTCAACGGTATCGTGAAGTCGGGGTAGAAGCTGCATGTACAGAGAATGCCGCTTCTGTCCCTTGATTTCACACCGTTGTGGCTCCCGCCAATTTCGTGGTCTTCTCACGGTTTATGTCTCTGTCTGAGCTCGAATCCGGTGGATGCGGAAGCACTCCCGATTTCTAGCGCTTCAGTTCCCTTACCATTTGGTGTCGATGGTAGACTACGTGACCGTGACGTTCGCATTTCCGTGAAAACGCCCTGTTTTGAGGCTGTCCTCCGAGCCCTATTTATGAGTGCCTCACCTGTCACCCTACGCCCAGACGATCCTGCCGCTGCCCCCTCCGTCGTCCTGACCGTCCTTACGCCTCCATGGCTCCTTCCACCCCTCCCGTATCTACCTATCGTCGTGCTCTTTCGAGCCGGCCTCTTACGCATCCCGTTGCGCGCTTCGTAAGTTTTACAATTACTTGTTTTTCTCCGCATGTGTAACTCACGTACGTTTCTTCAGATGAAGGCAAGCGAGCTCTTGTACGAAGTCTTACCCAGGCTCTTCTGACCTTCTCGTAGGATGAAGAAGTTGACATCCAGTACCGCACCGACATCTGGATCCCAGGCACTGTTCATCGGGCAATGTATCGACAAGTTCGTACTTCCCTTCTCCCAGCATACCTTCAATACTAATCAACTGTTAACCTTCTACGCAGGAATACAACACCGTCCTATATGAAATCACCTTCACTGCCGCCGACGGTTCTCGAACGCGGAGCTGCTTCTTCCCGCAAGACGTTCGCTGCCGCACCACTGAGGGCGTGTACTAGTTCACCAGACACCCTCCCATCCAGTGCCCATCTACGATGATCTGACGACATGTAATACCACGATTCTGCACGATCCTTCATGACGCCACGGCCATCCCAACTTTGTAGTAAAATGGTATCCGCAGGGACGCGGACTGTCTTAATCTTACATCCGAGAATAGCCGCGGTCTGCTGCTATCGTGTACACTGTACATGATCCACTTGGATTGCACTGGAGTACTCGGACATTAGACCCTGACGAGGCTGTCCGTGCCCGGCCGAGATTCGGGATTCTCGACATCTGGAGACCTGACTGTATGCACGAGCCTATCCCCGCATTGGCGGGGCCGACAGTTCGCGCGATGGGTAAGGCGGAGATAGAGAGCCTAGGATGCAAACATCGGGCCAGACGCTGCACTCGACGCAAGCCAGGCTCTCCGTGCGGCGAGCGCCTGTCGCCACAATTGGTCAAGACCTGCTTGGACAGGCGTGGACCACTTCAGCCTGCTCACCCTGAACCGTACCACTCTCCTCGCACGTTCGCTCGACCACGTCCGCGCCCCCGTCGTGCTATAAGAACGGTCCTGCACTCAAGCTTCCTCCCTCACATCCCCCCATCTCGTATCACTGCTTCTTGCTGCTCAAGATTATCCTGCAACAGGGCCAGCTATGTCGAAGATGAAACTTGCAGTGCTCACGTCGGGCGGCGACAGTGCGGGGATGAACGCGGTCGTGCGCGCGGTGGTCAAGGCCGCGATCCTCAAGTGAGTCACGTCTTACTGTCCGTACGCGAAGGCTTACGCGGGTCGCCTCAGGGGCTGCGAGACCTGGATCGTGCGCGAGGGCTACGAGGGCCTCGTGCGCGGAAACAGCACGGATGTACACAAGAGTGGTGAACCGCACAAGCACTCGCACAGTGTCAGTGTCACGAGCCCGCGGGTGAAGGCGTTCGAAGGCAGCGACGCGGAGAGCTTCGTCCACAATCTGCGCTATGGCGACGGTGAGCTCCTCCGGGACGGCACGGGCGACCATCCCGGCGGCAGAACGCTCAAGGGACGCTACATTGTGCGCGTCGGGTGGGATGACGTCCGCGGATGGTTTTCCGAAGTGAGTGCCCATGTGATATCAGAACGAACGGTTTCCACCACGCGGGGCTTTTTGCAAGGACAGTGGACGCCTTTGTCGGCAGCTTCGTTCCTACGTCCTAGAGACGCTTTCGAGCGTATATAGTCGTCTTGTTCCTCAAATACGCTGCCTCCTTTGATGCCCGTGATGGACACTGAGCGATCTGGTTCTCTCCTCGTAGCTGTCTTAACTCAAAGCAGCTTTGATCTAGGGTGGCACGCTCATCGGCACAGCTCGATCCGCGACTTTTCGCACCCACGAAGGTCGTCTTGATGCCGCCAAGAACATGATGAAGGAAGGGATCGATGCCCTCGTCGTTTGCGGTGGAGACGGCTCCCTGACCGGCGCGGACGTCTTTCGTGCGGAATGGCCGTCGCTCGTCCAGGAGCTGAAGACGGAAGGGCGCATCACCGAGGAGCAGGCCGTGAAGCACGCGCATCTCAAGATCGTTGGACTCGTCGGGTCCATCGACAACGATATGTCCATGACGGACCTCACCATCGGCGCGCCCACTGCGCTCCATCGTATCTGCGAATCCATTGACAACATCAACTCGACCGCGTACTCGCACTCCCGCGCGTTCGTGCTTGAGGTCATGGGCAGGCACTGTGGTTGGCTTGCACTTATGGCCGGTGTCAGGTACGTGACGAAGGTCAACTTCGTCCTTAGATACTCATGAGTTTTCAGCTGTGGTGCCGATTTCATCTTCATCCCGGAGAGCCCTCCCGATGCTGACAACTGGGCGGACGAAATGTGCAAGATGATACAAAGCGTAAGTTTTCACTGCAAGTCAACATCGACGACCCTCACAACGTCTTCAGCATCGAGATGTCGGAAAACGCAAAACCATCGTTATCGTTGCTGAAGGTGCTTTGGACACCAAGCTCCAGCCCATCCGTGCCGACCAAGTAAAGGACATCCTCAGTGAGCGGCTCGGACTGGACACGAGGGTTACCACCCTTGGACATACACAACGTGGTGGCCGTCCCTGTGCGATGGATCGAATTCTCGTAAGTCCGACGTTTATTGGTTTAAGCGTTGTTTCAGAAGCGTGGGTGATAGCCGACCCTGCAAGGCGTTGAAGCGGTGGAAGCGTTACTCGAGGCGACCCCCGACACGCCCTCGTACATGATAGGCGTACGAGAGAACAAGATCACCCGAGTTCCTTTGATGGAAGCAGTCAAAATGGTGCGTCTTTCCACAAACAACCCCGTGGATCTCGATAAGCTGACGATCCATCTGTGTGTCCCAACACGTTGTTTTCCTTTCCCACATACATATCAGACCCGGGAAGTCGCGCAAGCTATCTCAGAGAAGGACTTCGAGAAGGCCATGTCACTGCGAGACCCTGAGTTTGTGGAGAGTTTGGAGGGCTTCTACTCTACCGCAACTTTGGAGAGCGAACCCAAACTTCCGCACCATCTCCGCATGCGCGTCGCGATCATGCAGCAAGTCCACTCTCTTTGTTGCAATTTCGCAGCGATCTGACTTGCTCCAGTGTCGGCGCCCCCGCCGGTGGCATGAACGCGGCCACCCGCGCCGCGGTGCGCTACTGCATTCGCCAAGGCCATAAGCCGTTTGCGATCCACAACGGCTTCGTCGGCCTGCTCGACGACCTCGTGCACCATCTCTCATGGCTCGGAGTCGACAATTGGATGACACGCGGCGGGTCCGAGCTCGGCACAAATCGTAAGCTGCCCGATATCGACCTCGGCGCGGTCGCTGCCAAGTTCCAACAATACAACTTCCACGCGTTCATCATGATTGGCGGCTTCGAGGCGTTCAACTCGCTCCGGATCCTCGAGCAGGGCCGCAAGCACTACCCATCGTTCAACATCCCAATGGTCCACCTCCCGGCGACGATCTCAAACAACGTGCCGCTCACAGAGTTTTCGCTTGGGAGCGATACGAGCTTGAACGCACTCGTCGACGCATGCGACGCGATCAAGCAGAGTGCGTCCGCGAGCCGGAACCGAGTGTTCGTTGTCGAAACCCAGGGTGGCATGTGTGGGTACATCGCGACTATGGGCGCGCTTGCGGTGAGTGTGATCCCGTGCGGTTTGAGGTGCGCGCTGTGGCTGACTCGACTCCAGACAGGCGCGTGCATTGTGTATACGCCTGAGCGCGGCATCGATCTGGACATGCTGCGCAATGACGTGAAGTTCTTGAAGCGGCGGTACGCGCTGGATGCGAAGGGGAAAGCTGAAGGCCGTCTCGTGCTCAGGTATGGTATCCAGAAGTCGTACATGCGTGTGATATTAACGCTAGTCGTAGGAACGAGGTTGCGTCCAACGTCTACACGACGGAGATGATCCAAAAGATGTTCAAGGAAGAGGGTGGATCGCTGTTCGACTCCCGCTCCGCCTCGCTCGGGCACACGTTACAGGGTGGCATCCCGTCGCCAACGGATCGCATCCGTGCGGTCCGCCTGTCGCTCAAGTGCATGGCGTTCATGGAGGAGCACCACCAGGCAATACAGAAACAGCATACCCGCAGCAAGCAGGCGCCGCCCGAGAGCGCGGCCGTGATCACGATCCAGGGCACGTCGGTGACGTGGGTGCCGGTGACGGACATGGTCGAGCATGCGGACATGAAGAACCGGCGGGGGACGCATGCATGGTGGGACCAGCACCAGGAGCTGGTCGAGGCGATGGTGGCGCGGCCGCAGTTCCTGGCCAAAGGGGTCGGGAAGAAGGAGTGAACGTCGATCGCAAGGATGATGGTACCCGCCTAGAAGTAACGCAAAGCCGATAGACTGTATTATAAGACTGTAGACCAACAAATGTAGCCAGCTGTAGTCCCCGTTCAGGCCACAAAGCATGGGCGCCGGTGTAGACGCCCATTCCAGCGGGGGATGCCGGGCGGAGCTTGAAGGGAGTTCGGAGCGTGGGGAGGGGGCGGGGGACGTGTTTGCTCTGCCCAACGCGCAACGCGCCCTCTGATCGCGACTGTTCGACGGCCCCCAGGCTACCCTCGCGCACTCCTCCGCGATGCCCCCCACCTCCAAACTGCTCGCCGTCCCCAAGCCTGGTGTTCCTCGCCCCGCCCTCCCTGTTGAGCATGCCAACCCCCACATCCGCGCAAGTCCGTATCGCTCCCATCCTCGGCCCGTATCCGTATTCACCTCCTCCACAGTGGACGCGTCCAAACCGCCGCCCGCGGTCAAGTTCCAGGAGATCGTGAGGGAGGGTCAGGCCACTATCGTACGTCTTTACGCGCATCTCGCGCGCGCGTCGCTGACCACCGCGTCTAGGTCGGCCGCGTCAAGATCCCCACTGTATGTGCCCCTCCGCCCCCTCCCCGCGTTCCACGCGCGTCGTCGCTCTCTGCTGACCTACTCGCCACCACAGCCCAACGGCGGCCACGCCTTTATCCTCCGCCGGCTGGACACGGGCGCGATCTCCGTGACCACCATGTTCCGCGCCGCGTTCCCCACCGCTACCGAGGAGGCAGAAAAGGTCGAGACGAACTGGATCAAGACCGCCTTCGACATCTCCGGCGCGAACAAGTCGGGCAAAGCTCGCTTCGCCGGCACTTGGGTCACCCCCGACGTCGCGCGGGCCCTCGCCGACGGCTACTACCTCCAGGCCATCATCGACTCGCTTGCCAACGCCGTCCCCGACCCCCAGACCACCTTCCGCCGGTCCAAGAACCAGCAGCCGACGCCCACCGCATCCCCCGTCGCCGAGCCTGGCCCCGCACCCGCCAAACGGCGGCGGGAAGCGTCTCCAGCCTCGCCAGCGATACCTCCCCCCGCCCCGGCGCCACCCCCTGAAGCCCAGACCTCACCGAGCAAGCCCCGCATGGCGACGTCGCCCAACCCACGACGGTCTGCACGCCTGAAGAGCCCGCCGGTGGAGTCACAGACCCAACCGCTCGTTGTGCCCGTCCAGAAGTCTCCACTCAAGACACCTCGGGGACGGAAAACGGCGCGCGACGAGATGCCGACGCCGTCGGGGTCGGACGAGACTGCGGTCGACGAGGACGCAGAGGCGGCGAAGGTGGCAGAGCCGAAGATGCACGAGGATGTGCAGGAACAGAAGGAGCTGATCGCCAGGCTTAAGGCCGAGCGTGTCGCACAGGCGAAAAAGCAGGCGGCAGGCGACGAGGAGATGACGGAGGAGGACGCTGGGAGCAAGCGTTCACGCGAAGAGGAGTCGGCCCAGTACAAGTTCAACTTCAAGGAACCGGGAGAAAGTGAGGTCGGCGAGCGGGCGATTGCGACGAACAGCAGGGTGGGTCTCCTGGGGCGGATGCCGCCAGAGCGCAAGTCGCTCTTGTGGGGCTCGCTCGCATTTGCGGCCGGTATGGGTGCCATGTGAGTCGTGTGATCTTTGGGCGGTCGTGCGTGTTACTGACAAAGACGGTCCCATATCTAGAACGTTCTTGCCCAACCTGCAGGCTATGCTCTTCTAGCGGTCGCGGTCGTTGCCTCCCTGGGACTCGCACGCGCACCGTCAGTCTCCCTTGGACGGTCAGGTGTCCACTGCTTTGGTATCTCTTCCTCTCTTTATTCCCTTGCGTTCCACGTCGTCTTCCGTGATGGGGCAGGCGGATCCGCAGGGATGATTATGCCACCGTGTTTGCGAGCCGTCGCATTCCTCCATGCCATCGCCGTCCATCTCACCACGATCCACTCTCGGGCTGCACATCTATCCCACGCTGCCCGTGGTTCACGTTTCTCGAATTACTAGTCTCCTGTCCTCCTCCCTCGAGTTGTCCTGACGTCGTCCTGGAATGCTTTCCCATATATCGCTATATCTCGACGTTGTCATCTCTCTATCTTGTGTGTTACATATGTAATTTGACGATCATCAACTACAGTCATTTGACGCCCCCTCGAACCCCGCATCAGCACGAGTCCCGAGCTCGCGGTGCCCGCCAATGCCTTCCCGCCCCTTCCCACATCTCGTCGCTTGCTCAGGCAAGCTTCGCGGGACCGCAAGGCAAGGCACGGCGGCCGGCCCCCCGCTTCGGCGCATGCTCGGTACCGACAGCCTTTATCGTCCCGCCAGAAGCCATGCACTCGGTCCCGCAGCACGGTCGTCGGCCTCGCGGGTACGTCATGCGCCCCTTGCCTCCCTCCTCCCTCTGCTTCCAGCACACTCACGCCTCCATCGATAGCGCACGGCACGTTGGCCAGGCCCGCAAGCAGGTCTCCCGGCCACACGACTCTCGCCGGACGTCCATGCGCCGTCTCGACGGTGTCGAGCGCAGCGGAGGGTGCATCTGTGCCGTTGCCCGCCGAGGTCAGCTGGCCAGCACCACCTCGAACTCGCCCCCGGCTTCGCGCCAGCCGCTATGGACCGGGGCACATTTCTGGGTACGTGGGTGTGGTGATGGGCGTTGGGCTCACTGAATTCCCTCGATAGGACTAGCCGCTGCTATTCGCAGTGCGGTGTATGTGCGACACGCGTGGCTCGGCGACAGCGTGCCGGAAACCCAGGGACCCTGCAATGCAAGTTAGGCTTAGCTCCTGCCGCGTTCGTAGCGAGCCTGACTTGGGAAAGGTTAAGTAAAGTGCAGAACGCAGTTTTGTCCATGGCTGCGGGCAAGTGACAGACGGGCGCAGGGACAATGAAGACGGAACCTCTGGCCTTTCGGCCGCCCCGAGAACACTTCGAATGTCGGCCGCCCCGGTGATTCCGCTTACACGTCACAGCATCTCCAACAGCGACCCACCAGGCCGGCCACCATTGAGCCCTCGGAACCCGGGCCTCGCGAGGCCCACAACTGGCAGGCACGCGCACCACGCTCGCCCCTCCCACAAACGCGGTCGCCATGCTACGCACCCCACCCACGGTGGGATTCCCGCGCGTGCCATCCTTAGCGTGGGCGGCGCTCGCCTTCAGACGGGCACAGCAGGGTCTGCCACCCAGCGGGGCGCAGAGCGCTGTGAGCGTGTTCTCCCGTTACGTCCCGCGCGCGTCCCAGCCCCATGCGCGCCGCCCAGCGGACCCCGTCCTCTGCCCCCGTCACTCGCACGGCGCGAAATGGGAGCATTTGGCATCTGCGCCCGGGGCCCTGGCAGGGGCGCACGTCCCCGCTCCCGCGCTGGGATGCCAAGTCGGCGCGGGCCTCGCGCCTGGCGACTCGCGTTTTGGCCCGTGGGTGTGCGGCGGGATCTCGTGCACGGTGCTCGCCCGCGCCGTCCTGCTGGCGGGCGGGCGGGCGGGTGCGCGCACGGGGTGGCTATATGTATCCGCCCTGGGCGAACAATTTCGGTCTTTGATCAGTCAGTCCACTCTCCGCCCGCTTCGTCTCTTGGGGCTAGCGACCCAGGGCTGCCCTCGTCCCCCCAGTTCGTAACTTCGGTCTCAACTTGTGGCCGTGTCAAGTCGGGCTTCGATCGCGCCTAGTACACGTCGACTTGGTTGCCGCACGCCTTCGGTCCACAGGGTTCCACGGATAACATGTACGACGACAACCTGGGTGGGTACTCAGCGCACGTACCACCTATCTCCTTCGAACCCGGACGTTCCAAGTCGGCCTTCCTAAAGCTTTGATACAGGCGCCCTGCTCATTGGCCAGATGATCTCTACCTTGTAAGTCAGATGACCGACGCCGGACCCCGTTCGACTGCCTTCGACGCAGTCTCCCGGACGCGGGGCCCAGAAGCGACGCTGACCTCCGTCTCAAAATGTAGTCTCTATGGCATCAGCACGCTGCAGGTACGTGCTCTCAGTAAATGACCCGAGGATGTGATGCTCACTTCACCACACTCTCTTCCGCTCCACGTCCTTCTCTCGTCCGCCTCGTACTCGGCCGACAACGGTGGTGTCAACGCCATCCAACAGACGTATGTGTACCTGATGAGGTTCCCGCGAGATGGGCCCGAACTCAAAATATGGGTGAGCTTCGCTTGGGCTGTGCCGCCACGCGCGTGGGCTGAACGGATACACCTCGGATGCTAGGTCTTGCTTGTGTGGTGAGCCGGAGTGGTTAAGCGCAACACAGTCGAGTGGGCGTCTGATGGCACCACCCAGGGCTCTGGACACCGCCAACGTCATTTTAGGTGCGGAAGTGTACGCTTCGTTGGTTGGCCTGGTCCTGACCCCGTGATGTGCAGTTTGTCACGGGCTCTATTATTGGGCTGTCAGTCCCTCTCTACGGTCTCCAGGGTTTAAGCTGACCCTGCGCGAAGTGGGGCATGGTCAGCCCGCCGACGGAGATCAGCGACGATCGCGAGGAGTACGCTAAAAGGTAAGTACTTCCCTCCCAACTTCACCGCCGCACCGAGGCTAATACTTTGAGCAGGTCGTTTCTGGTGCGCATTTCGTAGACATCGTAGCTGCGGGTCGCTGACCTTCACTGTGGGACAAGGCTTCAGCGGTAGTAAACGTTGAGCAAATTTTCACCCGCATCTTCGATCTTGCCACTGAACCACGCTCGCAGCTGGTCGTCGCCGCCGTCGTTCAATGGTACGTGACCCCCTCGCTTTCACATAATCTCGCGGCTTACCATCCTTTCGACCTCTCAGCTTCTTCATTCAAAGGATACATCGTTGTAAGCCACCTACTCACCGATGTATTCACCCGTTCACGCGTCGCGCAGTGTGTCGGACGCGCTTTGCGCGATACACCGTTCCACCGATCATGGTGCGGAAGCGTTCCCACCACAACCCCTATACCGTCACTGTTGACCAGGAAAACATACCGCGCAGGCCATCCTTGTCATCGCACACATCGCTCTCGGAGCTGGTCAGTGAGCTTCGCCTGGAGCACCCCGTGCTAATTCTGATATATTGTTCTAGAGGCGACCGCTAAGATCATTTCAACGTTCCAAAGGTGAGGTCACGCTGACGAAGTCCTCAAGCTTTAGTACTCATTCGAAAATAGTTTCCGCCTCACATCTCTAGCATCTTTGGCGGTCAGTGCACTAGTCGCACAAGCACTACCAGGAAGCTGATGAGATGCATGATCTAGTTCTCTGTAACCATGCCCTACACTCTTGTCGCCATGCTATCGGATGGGTTTCTGGCCTGTACTCTCACCATCTTGTCGAGAGGAAGGACGCCGGACAGAGATGGGTCCGTTCGTCCCTTGGCAGCGTCACTTGCACGGCGTAGCTGACCTCTTTCAAGCGGGGTGATTTATTCAGCAACTCACCAGGTTATTACGTTGCTCATCAATCGTTGCACGCTGCTTATGTAGGTCGTCCCGAAGCACATAGGCGTCCCACTACTGATTCGCTTCCAACAGGTGCGCGGCGATTGTAAGGTTCATAATTGTACGTTTCCGTCTTATAAGCATCTTCGTCCACTAAACCGGTTGCTTGCCCAGTTCATGTTCCTCCCCTGGACGGCATGGTTTATTGCGGACGAGTTCATCATGGGCAAACGTTCGTAATCTTACTCCCGCTCATTTAGTACTGGGCTAATAGCGGACTATAGTGTATGCCAACTCCTTCATGGCATGCCTCAATGCACGGTCCTTGGTCGTCGAGGCGCAATGCACTTACGGGAACGACGCAGTATTTTCGACGGTTCCCGACATCTCCATCGTCTCGACCGGTTCCTTTGTAATACCAACATCATTTACACCCATACCTTCCAGCGCTGTCGCCAGACAGCTTTCGGTGAGTTCACATTCCCCTTTATTTATACGTACATGTTCTGACACACTCACAGAGAACAACCAGCCTTCCCGAGATCGCGTTCTGCAGGAACAAAGGAAGATGCTTGATACCCACTGTGACGAGCCCACCGTTTGGGGCTCGAAAGATATGCCCGTGTATGTTAGCGACACGACCTTGACGACCTCCTTGAATGCGACACACATACCGATTCTCTCGGACGGCCGGATGCAGCGTCCCCAGTTCAAACCTCGCGTCGCACGCTCACGCCGGTGGCCCCCGGTCGGGAAACGCGAAGTACTCCCGACGACAGCACAGGCTTGGCGTGGCCGACTCGCCAACGTCCAACCCTGCCCGGGCGCGCGATAGCCATCACTGTGAGAGCGTCCCAAACCCTCTGCGCCCGTGGCGGGCGCGCGCCTGCAGCGGAGAGCCAAAACTCTGTTCGTCGAGCCGTACATGCAACGGTCCTGGCCCAGCCTGCGATCCTCGTCGTCAGCCCCCCTTCCTTTGCCTTCCCTCCCCGACGTGTGTGCTCCGACATTTTCCCGTGCCACGTCCCCGTAGATCTATAACATCACTGGCGTCCGTGGGAGTGGGAGGTTGTCCTACGAAACGGGGAGCGTGCCCTGGCCGCGGTCCGCCGAGGCCTGGTCCACGTCGTCCGGGCGCACGGGCGCCGGGCGCGGGCTCCGCGGGGGCGTCATCGCGAGGTAGAGCACATTGGAGCCGCGCGTGAGGAGGTTGATGCGCGCTGCGCGTCCTGGGAGCGTGCTCGGGTCCAGGATGGCGGTCAACCCTGCGACGTCCTCGTGACCGGGAAGCGTGGCGAGGCTATGTAGCCAGTGAATGCGTGCGCCAGGGAGCGAGGGAGGAAGGGGTGCAATCAGTAATTTGTGTGAGTTCAGGGAGGAAACCCTCAGGGAGGAGGCAAGGGAAATCTGGGTGGGTAGAACCTGAGCGCGCCGAGTGTACTCACATGTTCTCGAGGGCCGGGAGGAGCAGGAATCCATCTCTGAAGGCGTCGTATGTCGACAGATCGTCAAGCGTGTTTCTTGCCGCGTCGTCGAGCTCTAGGGCACGCTCGAATGCCGAGCCTTTGCCTGCCACTCGCGAGACTTCCGCTTTGAAGATGGCGGCGAGACGGGCGGCCTCGTCGTGCGGGTCCTCTGTCATAGATGGACGCATCCAGGACGGCAAACGAGCGCAACACCAGAGAGGACGTGTATTTATGAACTGCCAATCCGCGACTGCAAGCTGGTGGGATCAGATGTCGGCCTGAATCCGTCAGCCTATCGGCGGACTTACAACACGAGTGGGATTCTCCGGTGACACAAAGACGTTCTTCAGCCCTAGTTCGTGGATATCGAGTGAAAACGGAGCCTTCTCCGGGTCATCTTCGTCCAGCCCCTGGCAGCGGTTAATCAAATCACAAAAGAGGCCAGCGATGCGTTCGACAGTCAGGTGGCTCTCTTCGAGATCCTGGCGATAAGGGGGTGCATCTTGAACGAACAGCATACGCAGTGCGTCTTGTTCCCGCTGGGCGCATGCTCTGTAATAAGCCTTCGCCGACTTGAATGGCCCGCGGTCCAACACGACGTTTGACCTCCCGTCGGTGTAGAATGGCTTTGCCACGACGGGCCCCACTACGAAATCGTTCTGGGCTGTCGCCACTGCCAAACTGCCGATTGAGTCGAAAGGCTGCTTGGAGACTTCGACCATCCACCGCGCAACCGTGGCTATGAGCAGGTTTTGGTCGAAGGCGCTCATCTTTTTGAACACAGTCTCCACGCAAATGCCTGGCGGCTGGGAGGCGCAAGAGAGTCAGTGACGTCATGACGCTGCTGCGCAGGAACAGTACCTTTTGCAGCACGGCAAAGCAGCTGGAGGTGGATTCGTCGTCGCTCCCTCCATTAAACGCGAGCACTTCGACGACAGGGATCTGGGTGTGTGAAGCAATATACCTCAACGTGTTTACCTGCGATTCGAGACGGATTTAGCGAGGTGGAGGATGGTTGCTAATTAGGTTTCAATCAGTGCTTACTTCTGCTGCGACAATCGACGCGTGACCTGTTGAGCATGGGAGGCGGAGGATGACTTGGCGGTCATCCGTGAGTACGAGCTCGTACGTCTGTCAAAAATATGAGCAGCCAAGGTAAATTTATTAGAACCAGGTCGCACCATAGTGAATTCATCTGCGAAAGCGATCAGCAACGTCTAGCAGATTTCTGCAACGGATCTTACCTCTAGAGACCAGCTTGTATTGCGTTACCTCTGACTCTAGGGAATCTACAACACTCTTGCGGATACATTCTGGTGGAGTGAGCATGGTGTTGCTGTGAAGAAGACCTGAAGGTCAGATCTGAGGCGATTATCGGAGTGAGACGCGAGGGCCAACACAAATGAAGCTCCACGTGCCGCTGGCTGGAGTCTGTCTGACGTGTGGCCCAAAAGCACCACACCGGGAGAACGGCGCGGTGATCTTGGTTTCAGCACGAGAGCACTCATGAGCTGCTACAGGACAAAAAGACTGCTCTGGTGTTGCCTTCGAGCCCCGGTGCGTTTGAGGTCAAATACTCTACTACCGACATCACAGTGTTGGGTGTGATCAAGCCTCGAATGGCATATACAGATGCGACGATGTATACAAACTCACAGTGTATGTTTAGAAAATCAATTGCGATCGTCACGCCATAGAGCTTTCTCAGCGTACAGAGCACTGGCAACCTTCCGAAAGCGGCTCGGTGGAGGGGATCCACCTGCAAGAATTCTCGAAGTTGGGCATATGAAGAAAATAAGTGGGCAGCAGGGCAAGGGTAAGACGACGGTGTGGTCGAGGTTCAAGTTGCTCGAGCTTTGGCTAACCGAGGCAGGTGCCAGCAAATCAGTTCTACCCAGTGCCGGCGCCGGCCCGCTCAAACTCGAAGCCCGATCTTGCACCCAAGTAACTACGCAAGCCCCGCCAAATCGTCCAAACAATGTCCAAACGGGCCCTAGAATGGGATCTATATCATGAGGATCTATTTCCGCGACATATCATCGACAACATGGGAGCATAAACACATCGAGAAGTATGGCTAATAATGATACAATGCGGATGGCAGTCCAATTTTCCGAGGCACGTCCAAGCCAAAGCCAGTCTCCCCAACCCGCCCACCGCGGCTCACACCGGCGACACCGGCGGCGGCGAGCGCAATGTCTCGACCGCCTGGAGCATGCTCTCGAGCCGCCGCCGCGCCTCGCGCAGGTCCCGCTGGTGGTCCGTGATCCGCTGCTCGAGCCGCCGCTTCTCGCCCTCGAGCTCGTGGTGCGCCATCTGCAGCTTCGTGTAGTGCGCGCTGACCCGCAGCGCGGACATGAGCTGCACCGCCGACAGCCGCCGCAGGTACAGGTCCGGGTCGAGCGAGCGCGCCGGCCAGCCGCCGTACACCTCCCCCGCCTGCGCGATCTCGCCCGAGGTGAGGAGGGTGTGCTCGAGCAGCATCGACTCCGCCTCCATCGACGCGCCCGAGAGCAGCCGCGCGCCGGAGCGCATCGCGCACCTGCGGGAAAACGAGGCGCGTGGGTCAGCGCGGGGGGGACGCGAGAGGACGGGCGAACGACGCACCCGGACGCGATCGAGAGCTTGTTGAGCGAGAACTTGCCGCGCGAGTTGAGGTGCGCGACGACGGAGCAGTCGTCGAGCGCGACGCGGTCCCCGAGCTCGACGAGGTCTGGCTCGGTCATGAGCCCGACGCGGCCGCTCGCCCAGAGCGCGCAGTCGCGCCCGACGCGCGCGCCGAGCGCGCGCACGTACCACACCGCGTACGCGGACCCGCTCAGCGCGCCGAGCACGCCGCCGTTGCCGTACCCGCGGTAGAGCGGGCGCGCGAGCGTGAGGTGGAGCTGCCAGCGCTGGCAGTACGAGCTCTTGTCCCAGTCGCAGCTGCCCGGCACGCGGCGGCCGATGACGAGCCACTTGGTGCCGACCACCCAGAGGAGGGCGACGAGGGCCTGGAGGGACAGAGTGACGGTGAACCAGCAGGAGATGAGGCCGAAGAGGATGAACGGCTGCTGCGGGCCGGGGGCGAAGAGGTGGAGCTCGCGAAGGTGGATGCGGAGGAGGTTGAGGACCTGGGTGCCCACGACGGGGCCGATGGACCAGTAGCCCGTCGTGAGGATCACGACGGCGATGTTGATGTGGAAGAGGAGGGGGTAGGGGAGCACGTAGAAGCTCGCGCTGCGCTCGTAGAACGCGCGGCCGAAGGGAGTGATCGTGGGCGTCGAGTCGGTGCGCGCCTCCTTGGAGCCCGGCTTGAAGCAGACCGCCTCCCCGCGCTCGGATCCCATCCACACCGAGCCGTCCTCGTAGCTCGCGCCGCGCCGCGCGAGCGCCCCGGAGCCCATCACCGTCCTCTTGCCCACGGTGACGCACGGGAGCAGCACGACGCGGTCGGCGACCATCGCGCCGTCCCGGACGACGATGCGCCCCGAGCCGAGCCCGTCCGTGGTGAAGATCTCCGAGCGCGAGCCGAAGACGACGTCATCGCCGACCTCGAGCAGCTCCGGGTCGGGGCAGTACAGGCCCGAGCCCGGCCAGTACACGCGCTGGCCTACCTTCGCGCCCATCCACCGCCAGACGACCGACGTCGCCTCGTAGTGCGTGCCGAGGATGTCGAACGCGCGCTTGAGGGACTCCTGGCTGAGGAGCGCCATGTTGATGTACCGGCGGAGGAGGACCCACTGCGACGAGTGCGCGGTCGAGCGCTCCGTCTGGAAGCCCATCGCGCGCTTGACGAGGATGCCGATGAGGACCTGCAGGAGGGGCGTGCAGACGCCGCGGACGACGCGCGCGACGGCGTGCCACGCGACCCGGCGCGGGGAGGAGAACCAGACGATGACGCGCTCGAGCGCGTCGAGGTTGCCCTTCGGCGCGGGCTGGGAGAGGAGCACGAAGAGCGCGGCGAACCAGGGCAGGTGCGCGGCGAGCTTGACGAGGAGGACGAGCGGGCCCGCGACGAACGCTTTCAGGTACCACTTCGGCTGCGGGAGCGCCGCGCGGTTGTACTGCGCGTGGCGGTCCGGGGACGGGTCGTCGTGCGAGGACGCGTGCGGGCCGTACGTCGCGCCGTCGGGGATGACCGCGCCCGGGGCGAGCTGCGTGTAGGTGTTCACCGTGGCGCCGCGGCCGACGACGATCGGGTCGAGGCGGAAGCAGCCGTCGCGCTCGACGCAGAAGCCGCGCACGAGCGCGTTGTCGATCCTGCAACCGTCGTGGAGAGTCAGTAGGTCGCACTCGCCGAGGCGCGCCCGGGAGTCGATGACGACGTCGCGCCCGATCTTTGCGCCCAGCATCCGGTAGTAGAGGACCTCGAGGAACGGGTGCGAGGCAAAGATGCCGCGGCCGGAGACACGGAGCATCTGGTTCGTGAGCCACCAGCGGAGATGGTACACGCTCCAGAAGCGGTACGTCCCAGGGCGGTAGCGGCCGATGACGACCCATTTGAAACCGATGCCGACGAGGGGGATGAAGATGCGCGCAGCCAACCGTGCGGCGATGATGGCCGTAAGCAATGACCCGAGACGCTCCCAGAAAACACCCGTGATGAACTCTGTGAAGAAAGAGAGAATGAACACGATGCCGGTCCACGTGAAGGCGACCTTGAGCGGGTAGAAGAACATGATCGGGATGGCCTGGACGAGGAGCGACAGCGGATGGTTCTGGCCACGGGAGGCCGGGCGCACATCGCTGTACGTGCCCTTGTACGCGAGGGCGGGGAGGTCGAGCACGCTCTGTGCGGTCTTAGTGGACGACGCCTTCGAGCCGGAGAAGGGGGTGTTGACCGCCGTCTTGTCGGGAGACTCGACGTTGCTCTTGGTGCCCACAGCGTCCACGAGCGCCGCGATGCCGTCCACCGTGGGATGCGCAAACACGTCCTGCACCCTTAGGGCGACCCCGGTCTCCTTCCGTACGAGGTGCGCGAGGCGGCCGAGGAGCAGCGAGTTCCCGCCGATAAGGAAGAAGTCGCTCCCACCGGTGACCGCGGACTCCTGGAGGACAAGGAGGTCGGCGAAGATCCGACGGACGGTCTTGGCGGTGGGCGAGAGCTCGAAGGCGGTGCGTTGTGCGAGTTCTGCCTCCATGAGGAGCCAGTCAACCTTGCCCTCGGAAGTGCGCAGGAAGCGGTCACGGACGATGTGGAAGGGTTTCGGGATTGCATAGCCTGGAAGCACAGTGTGCACCAGTTCCGAGAGGGAGGCTGCGGACGCCGAGGGGTCAATGGAGACCAGTGCCTCGGGTGAGCCGTCCTTGCGCAAACGGACGCTGGCCTCGAGCACGCCAGCGATGTGTGAGAGCGTCCGCTCAATCTCCGGAGCCTCGACGGACACTTTAGAGCATCGGATGGGGGTAGACAGAGGCGCGTTCTTGTCTGGAACTTCCGCAACGAAGTGGCGAGCGAGGGCGGGAACGCTGTCGGTGAGTTGCCCGATGTTCAAGCGCTCCGCTAGCTTAATGCGGAGGGGCTTTCCTGCGCTGTTCTTCGGGAGGTCGTCCATGTAGACGACCGCGAACGGCCATTTGGACGGGTGCAGCTGCGTCTTCAACAGGTCGAGGAGGTCAGTAAGGCCGATGCGCGGAAGGCCCGGGACGGGGACAATGACGACTCCGATGGTCTCCTGGAGGACATCATGTTGGACGGAGAACGCGATGGTGGCCTTGACGCGCGACTTCGCGACAGTGGTGATGGCCTCCTCGATCTCGAAAGGCGAGATGACCTCGCCGCCCTTGTTGATGATCTCCTTCGACCGCCCGGTGATGAACAGGTACCCGTCGGGGTCCACGTAGCCGCAGTCGCCAGAGTCGAACCACCCCTCGGACGAGAACGCGGAGGTGTCGAGCGGGGCGCCGGGGCTCGTCTCGTAGCCGTCGAAGGTCGGGATGCCGCGGACGCACACGGCGCCGGTCGAGCCGCATGGGAGCTCGCGCTCGATATTTTCTGGATGGCGGATGGACAGGTGAGGACCGCACGCGAGGCCCGAACACCCGGGGCGGTCGAGTTGGTACGTCGTCGGCGGAGACGCGATGGGCATGCACTCCGTCATCCCGTAGGACGGGAGGATGACGGCACCGAAGGTGTTCTTGAGCTGTGTGGCCAACGATGGAAGGAGGCCGCCCGCCGCGTTCGCAATCATCCGCATGCGCGTGTCCCGACAAGGGGTGACGGTCGCAGGTTTGGAACCAAGAATAGCGTGATGCATTGTGGGCGCGGCGTAGTACCTGCACCGCCACGTAGTCAGCATTTGCGTTCGCGCTCAGCCCGAGAGGCTCACCATGTGGCCCCGAGGGACATGATGATTGGCCAGAATGTGTTGCTATCAAAGCCAGCGCACATAATCGCGCTGCCTCCGGAGAACATGGGCGCCCATAGATTGCGGATGATCCCACCGACGTGGAACAAAGGCATCATGTTCACTGCATGCCAAGGCCGAGTCAGAACGGACCGTCGGTGTGGTAAATAGACGAGCAAATTGGACTCACTGTTCACGTCATCGTCCCGCAAGTCCCACGAGTGAATGACAGCACAGGTCCCGACAATGAGCGAACGTAAGGTGTAAGGCACAACCTGTAGTACGGTAAATGAGCGACGGCCCAGGCGTAACATAGAATGCAGCCGTACCTTCTTCTTCCCGCTGGTCCCTGATGTATGGAGGACCAGGGATTGGTCGAAAAGACCGTGAAGAGTCGACGGCGGGGGTAGATGCGGCTTCTGGATGATGCCCCACTCGTCATCGTCCGCTCCCTCGCTCATGACGGAGACGTCGAAGAGCCCCGCAGGCCCGTCTTCGCGCCCGTGAAGGAAGACGACCTCGCACCCAAGCTTCTCCCTCAGCTGAACGAGCTCCAGCCGCTCGATGGCGTCGTAGGTGGTGAGCACGGCCTTGGCCCCGAGGCGGGCGGCGTCCTCGGCGAGCTCGCCCGCGGTGCAGGCGGCGTTGACGGGCGCGCAGGTGTGGAAGGCGGCGACGGCGAGCAGCGCAACGGCGTTCTCGGGCCCAGTGGGGAGGACGACCATGACGCGGTCATTGGGACCGAGCTGCGGGCGGAGGCCAGAGGTCGGGAGGGCGAAGGAGGAGACGAACCGACGGAGCGCGGCGTGGGTGAGCGCGGCTCGGGTCGTGTCCGGGGACCAGAGAGCGGGGGCGTCCGTGTGGCAGAGGCAATCGAGGAGAGTTGAGATGCGCCCCGAGTCCGTGACGGCCTCAGCGAGCTGCTCCCCGAGCGAGACGTCGGGGGCAGGGGCCGGGAGGTCGGTGAGGAATTCCAGAGGGATTGACATAGCGGCGAGGGCTGCACACTAGCTCTGAGAGACGAGGTATTCCACGAGCATCGCGCTGGCTCGGGTGGAGGCCTTTTATTGAGGGGCGGGCTTGGTAGCATGCGAGCACGCAGAGCGTCCAGCCTGAGAACTGACCACAGACGCTATCCGGGACGACGGTATCCGATGGACAACGCGGCGGACCCGGTTCTGTCGATCACGGAGAGGCCGCGGTGCGTGTCGATTTATGCTGGATATGGGGTGCAGTATCGACCGGAGGGCAATGGGAAGATCTTGGCAAGCGCCGATGGTGTCACCATCCTGTTAGGAAGTGAGCGGTCGGTTCTGTGCCATACGGACAAGGGGAGACCCACGTGCAGCCCGGAAGCTAATGGGCACAGAAGTTGAGCCCGGTGAGGGGGTGGTAACCGCGAGCGACCGGAAAGTCCATACGCAGGCTTCCCCTCGGCTTCCCTGCCTTTCGAAGGCCGGAGAAGCCCCCAACAAGCCGCGCCCGTAGCCGCGGTTAGGGACATCGGCGGTCCCTGCGACGGTTGGCTTGTTGCCGCTCACGCAGGCGTGCCTGCGATGTGCGCTCCGAGGGGAAACCCTAGATGAAAGATGGAGCAAGAATCCGGAGGAGAGTCCGTTGGAAGGAGATAAGGCAGGCAGCCCATGCGTCTGTGTTGAGCGCGAGGCCATCGACGGTCGATGGAGCTCGTCGGCCCAGGTGGACGAAGGCTATTCTTAGGCGGCCGGTTGAAGGCGACAAGGATCGGAGCGCAGTCCCGCCGGAGGCTCAACACGAACGAGCCCACCCTGCGGAGCAAGAACAGTTTAGCGCCGCCCCTGCTGGAGACCAAGATTCGCTGGGATTCGTACGCACGGAGAGCGGCGCAGCGGCGCCAACGGTGCGGAGATGGCGGGCTTGGCGGTACACAACACATTGCTGCGGATACTGGCTGGCGAGCGCGGGAATCGAACAGGCAGAGGGGGCTGGATATAGCGCCCCGAGCGCGTTGTGCAGCAAACGCGAGCGTCGACATCCCGGCGGGAGGAGGAGAGACGAGGCCCGGGCCAAGGCGTGCGACGCGTGGACGTGGCACCGGAAATAACGGACATCGGCTACTCCCGGCGCTCCCGTCCCGACCTCCCCGTCCCCTTGTCCCGCTCCTTCCTGCTCGCCAAGACGTGTTCGCAGCACCCTCGAGAGCGGGTTTTCCCCCGTCGACTCCCCAACGACTCCATCACCACGCCTAAAGTGCACGCTTGGCCGCGGATGCGGCGGCGCGAATTTCCCGTTCTGCGCTTGAAATTCCGGCGATATGTGGTGGGAAGAGTGGCTCCTTTCCGGAGACATTAACGTCTGCGGCGCTGCAAGTTGGATCAGTCTATCGCGTGGATGGTGCTTCGCCGTCTTCTCATCATTCACCCGGAGGGCACTGATGCCAGCCAACCCCACGACAATCACGTTTCACTCGCAGAGGTAGCGTGGCGCGATTTTCATAATGCGGTTTAGACAATCAGCGGAGCCGTATTCTCCGCCCGAGGGTGCCACTAGCAGCTGTGCCCACGCGAAAGTGGCTCTTCGAATGCCTTCAGGACAGATATCGTCCGCGCGGACGGTGATCAGAGAACCGGGGCCTGCAGTTTCCATATCCTTGTACGCCTTCCCAGTGATAACGCAGCCCTGCCTTGCAACACGACATTCGTCGCGCGCACGGCCCTGCGCTTCTCCCCGCTTTATCCATATGGATGAGCGGAGCCCAGTAGCGCTCACTGCCGGCAACCTGTGCCAGGTAGCAACCCGCGCAGGCGAACCGCGGCGTCGTACGCGCAGACCGCGACATCGAACGCGCCCATTGCGTCGACGGCGAGCGCATGGCGAGTGACGGATTGCGAGAGCCATGCACGCCGCCGCGTACTACTATCATCGAAGATTTGCGATTCGTGCACATGGGCCTGGCAGCAGAGGCACGGCCGCCAAACAAATTCTAAATATGGGAGCGACTCGCTCGAGTTGTCCGTCAGCTTTCACATGCATCATGCACCTCCATCCACGACCCTCGAGGCCATCGTCCTGAGACGATGGGCTCCCAAAAATACCGGAGCAGATAGGGCCAACAGAGGCCGAGGCTCGACACCGTCTGATATGGCTCCAGGCTGGAGGAAGACGGTGACATCAGGAAAAACCCAAATCTATAATGAGACGTTACTGAGGCTTGTAAGGGCTAATGAGCCGGATTATTGCGTTATTCAGGAGTATTATTATTCGCTTACCCATTTGCTAATGAGAGACCATTACACGGAGAAGGAAATATTAGTCGCGAGAGCAGGCTCTCACCACGTGCATTTAGTCTCACTCATGTCCATAGATCGCTGCTTCAAGCACTGGATATCGAGTAGTAGCACTCTTCACACATAGAATATAGCGCAATCACGGATGAGCATTGATTCAATATCTGACATCCAGACCAGACCAGTACCTAGCTACAGCGATATAGATGTCCATATCAATGAGCGATGATGATGCAATGCAAACGGTGCCGTAGGTGCGCGCGTAGAGATGGGGAAGTGCACGACCGAGAATGCGTGCACGGGGAGGGATGAATACCAAGACGAAGAAGCCGTGTACTAACGAGGGTGGGGCTGGGTCCGGCGCGTGCGCGCAAGCGGCAGAGCGCGGACGCCGCATCCCGAAGCACATGTGGAACAGGTGCTGGCGCACATGGTCTTGTTGGTGCTTTTCGCCGAGCGTGTGGGCCTCCTTCGTGAGGTCGCCAGTTGGGTGCGCACGCGAATAGTGTGCACGCCGCTCGTTTTAGAGACGACCACTCGCGCCCACCGCTGCCGCGACCAGCGCAAGGGCGGCCCTCTCAAGCCTTTCGCACACCGTCTGACGGCGCACGAACCGGCCCTCCCCTTGTCTGTGTTTGGACCTGCTCCCGCGCCTGCGCCTGGGACAGCAGCGGGCGGGCCGTCGACCTTGGAGACGACGAACGTGCCCTCGAGCGGGACCGTGTGCGCTCACGCTCGCTGACGACGTACCCGCGGGAGACGGTGGGGAGGATGCTGCTGTCAACGCGACCCCCTGGTGGGACGTGGATGTGAATGACGATGACGATGACGTCCTGGGGGCGGACGCGGCCGTGGAGCGCGCACTCGCGCCAGGCCAGCGCGTATCACGCGGGGTTCTGTGCGTGCGTGAGGGCATGTATAGGGGAGAAAACGGATCAGCAAGCAGAGCGGACGGGGTGAAGTATGCTACCTCACCGGTGACAAAGATGTTTGTGATCCCAGACCACATCCGCTTGATGACCGTGACCAGGTCCGTCAGGCTCGCCGCGTGAGTCGTCCGGGTCGTGCTTTTCGTCAGCCTTGTTCGAGACAGAAACCGGCGGGGGGCACACCGTAACCGTCGCGCCTCAATCCATCTGTCGCACTCTTCAAATACAGTGCGAGCCCTTCCCTTCTGGGCATTTGCCGGGCACGAAATGACCGCAAGACGAGAGCGGACACACGCCGCTGGCTGCGCTCCCCAGATGCAGCGGCGGTACATCGCGGTGAAAAGGGGCACGGGCGGGAGGTTGCGACAGGGGCACTCACTGATTCCCAAGATAGACGGATGGTCCGCCGCGGTCGAAGACTTGGTGGCCTCGGGCAGAGAGGCGGACGTCAATGGTAGCGCGAATGAGACCAACCTGGCAGATTAGTAACTTAAGGGAGCTTGCGGAAGCGCGAGACATACCTGCGGGGTGCGCGCGGCGGCGAAGGAAGAGCTCTGGGACTCATTGTCGTCCTCAAGACTGTGGAGGAAAAGGAAGAGGGTGCGACCCAGGGCGTGGCTGATGAGGTGGGCAAGGTGGAGGTCCGAGAACTGGGAATTCAGCGGAGAAAACGACGGGGAGTTTGACGGAGGAGGATGGAGGAGGCGGCGGCGGAGGCGGAGGCGGAGATGTCGATGATGGTCCGTGGAGACAGCTGGAGCCCGGCACCGAGCGGGGACGCGCGTCGCGCGTTGGGAATAGGCGCTAGTGTGGCCGACGGTGACCGGTGACCCTTGGTGACCGCGTCCCTGAGACGCCTTAGCGCGTGCGGCTATCTACGAGATTAGATAGCGCACCGGCCGAGACTCGCGAGGGAGATTGGAGGTACGAAAGCCCAAGCAGCTTCTGGAGATTGCTCCTCCAGAAGTGCGCTCTTTTATATTCGCTGTCTACCATGTACATGAGTCAACATGAGTCGCTCGCGCGCATACACGCTGCAACGCTAGCTTGCCTGCTTGCGCTCACATGTCGCACAGAGTCAACGGAAATACAAAGAACAAACGCGCGTGAGGCGCGAGGCATCTTCGTACGATACTGGAAGGAGTAACTACGTAGTCAGGGCCTGGGTACGCTCCAGGCACGAAGAGCAACGTGCAGGAGCGCACTGTAGCCAGCAGCGGCCCGGTCGGTGCATGAGGCGCTCAAGTGAGCTCTTGAGCGACGCGCGGTAGCCTCGTGGCTGGGCGTCGGGACCGCGCGCCCCGCTTACTAACACCGTGACTGGCGTGATTACCGGAAAAGGGAAATTTCCGTAACAGTCCCGTGATCGCGTCCTCAACGCGTTCATGAGTCGGCGATACGCTGTCCAAACTCCCGTCCAGTCTCCCCTATGCAACGCCCTCTTTTTCTGGTTCTCGCTTCCTCGGCGCTCCCTGCCGCATCTCGTTCCCAGCATACCACTATTCCTGTCCATCAAGCCTCCCCGCATTTGCGTACTTCGACTGCCACAACCACCATCTGGCTTCGTCCCAGGCCCCCTCCGCCTCCCCGCTCGAGCTTGCACCAAGTGGCCGTGAGTTGCCTTGCAGCCTTCATCGCCTACGCACGTAACGCACTCCATCAAACGCGACTGCACACCTCCGTCAGTCTCCCTCTACCTCCTTCGACGACCAAATTCCTGCTTCCCCGCGCCTGAGGGTCGTCAGTTCATCGGCCGTCTGCGACAACACCTATTCCAATACGTAGTGGACGATCGCCGGCCAAGGCATGTTCGCGCTTCACGAGACCAACCAGATGGAGCGGTAAATGTGCTCCTACCTAGCGCACCACTCCTTACATCATCACGTCTGCACCAGCCTGCGCTCACAAACAAGACGCAGCAACCGCTCTCCACTTCGCCGCCAAAGCCCATATTCCCTCCCAGCACCATCCACGCTGGTGCCCCGCTGTATAGTGCGAGCTCCTCGCGTAGCTTGTACGGCACGCGGCACGCCCGGCACCTCCGACACCCCGGAGTCGTCGATGTCGACGTCGCATCCCCCGCGTCGAGCAAATCCCCATCGACCCCGTTCGGCTCCCATGTTTATTTCCCTCGAGGTTCTCTACTACCAGATGCTGGGTGCGAAGATCAAGAGCAATGTGGTCATCGACTCGCGGGTGCACCTGGGTGAGTGCGAGTTCCTGACGCTCCACAACAGCTGCTGAATATCGTCAATGCGCTCGTGTGCGGCTTCTTCGGGGGGTGCGATGGCTGCTTCCCCCTCAATCCGATCGTCGTCAGCGCTTTAGCCGTGATGGCACGTTCAACACTTATACCCAGCTCGCCCCGGGCGCAGTCATTCCTGACGGCGCGACGTACGGCCCGCACGTGTCCTCGCACGACGACCCGTCGCCCGACCTCCACGTGCAGTACAGCGGCGCGGCGCCCCCACTGAGCATTTCTGCACCAACTGTATACGCCCAAAACGCGCCGCACACGCACTCCGCGAGCAACGCTGTGATCACTGCGCCCGACTCACTCACGCGCGGTTGGATCCACACCAGCAGGTCTACTCGTCGGGCTGCAATGCTCCCGTCTCACCCATCGCGCCCAGCCCACGATCGCATTCGTCGCACAAGGCAAGGTTGTCGTAGTACTTAGAACATGAAGCAATAACAGTTTAATGAATGATCCATCTATGTGTGCTGATGTGTGGGCCGCTGAACAGTGGGGGATCATTGTATACTGGCCGGGATCCAGTCGAAAGTATCATAACTGGCTAACTGCATGTACAGATATCCACTACACCCACTCAAACATGTCAAATTATACCTCATCCACCCCATTAGGGAGGCAATAGTTCAACGTAGTGTCTAAAAACTGCGGTGAGTTGGAACAGCGGCAGTATTTTCGCGTATAGGGGCTTACCAATATTTTACCTCTCAATAGGGATTTGGGTTTTTCCTGATGGAGGAAATACACATCTGAGGCGAGAGCACATCATGAGTAGTAACCCGGAAGTACGGACTTTCGAGGGCCGAAAAATCACGCGGCAGGACGAGCCGGCGGCCGCGCGGCGTCCTCGCCAAACTCCCCGATGGTCCGCACGACGAGGTCGACGTTCTCGAGGAACGCGTTCGACGTCAGCCGCGCGAGGCGCACCGTCAGCGTGGTGAACGTCCTGTCGTCAAGCGGCTCGGTCAGCACCGACTCCGGCTCGGACACAGTGACGGGGGGTGCTGACGCTACGAGCTCGCGGCCTTCCACGGCGAGGACGCGCTTCACCACGTCGGGTTGAAGTTCGCGATCTACATCGATGACTTGCTGTGCGATCGTCGCGTGGTGCCCCGACGCGAAGGGGATACGCATCGTGCTTGAGTGGAGCATGTTGAGTATTACATCGGTAACAATATAACCTGTCTTACACCGTATGCCACTGGGAGTCGGGAGGTAGAGACATGATGGTGGTTTGGATCAAAAAGACCGCTCCGGTGTAAGCGCCGAAAGGGGAGTCTAAACCGTAAGTGGCGAGGGTCGATGGTAGGTATACTACTTCACCATGAGATCTAACGCGAGGGCTTCCAAGTGCAAACCTGTTCGTCATGTTGTGCTGAGAGTGCAGAAGACGTACAAGTAACCACCCCCGATTTCAGCCAAGACCAAGTTTCACTGTGATCTAGCCGATCGGCACACAACCACGCGCCAGTATACAAAGAACAGATGGCTTTGGCTTTTGATCCTGATGCCAAAATAACAGGTAGTGCTACAAGGTCCTACATGACGCAATGTGGTTCTGCTGCTTGCTCGTACACGCGCGCGAGTCCCGATCGAGTCGCGGGGGAAATCGTCTGGCACCGGTCGCCCACTACGCCTTAGCCTCCTCGCCCGCCTTCGCTGCCTTCTTCGCTTTCTTGCTCTCGCGCAGCGGCTTCGTCAGCAGCTCCTTGAGCTCCCCGTCCTCGAGCGTCTTCTCCGTCTTCACTAGCTCGGGCTTGTACCACACTGGTGGGCTCGTGATCATCGACGGGCCGCCGGGAAGGAGCGCGATTGTGAAATGGAACGCGGCGACGGGCGTGTTCGCAGGCGTGTAGCTACGACCGCGTGTTGTCAGTGGACGAAGCCGTAGACAATGGGCAAGGCTACGCACATGATCTCATAGGGCTTCACAAGACCGTGCTGGACGGCTTCTTGGAGACCCAGTCGCGAACGCTTCTCGTCCTCTAGGCAGCGGATGTTGAAGGGGAACGCGCCCGCCTTCTTTTGTACCTCGGAGAAGACCGCACGCGACGTCTTCATCTTGAGCTGGTATGTCACAGTCGAATCCTTTTGGTAGATAGTCGTTCTTGACTCCTCGAGACGAGCCTGTACCATGCGGAGTAATCAGTTCTCCTTCCGACGTCAATTTCCGCACAAAACGCACCTTGCCGTCCTCCGCAGCCGTGACCAGGATGTCGATCCCCCATACCTCGTTCTCCAAGAATGTCACGGTCTCAAAGCCCTTCTTCTGTTCTTCAGACTGCACGAGCGATGAGCACCAAGAAACCCCCGCGCGCCGCCAACAACAACCCAACGCACCGGGTTCAAAATGATGCGCTTCTTTCCGTCGATCACGTTCTGCGTCTGCTGGCACGACAGCATCCCTGCCCCCGCCGCCCAGTCAGCGTCCCGCCCCGTCACCCACCGTGGGCGCAGCGAGCGACCGGCCACTCACCCTCGACGGGCTTGCACCCGAACGCGGCCGCGATCTTGCCGACGGCCTCGGTGACCGCCCAGTTCTTGTTCCCGACCTTGACGAGGCGCATCGCGGCCTCGGCCGCGGTCCACGCCGCCGCGACGGCGTCCGCCTTGGGGCCCGTCGCGGGCTCCGCCGCGGACGCGCCGATGACGAGCGTCTCCGCGCTGACCGCCGCGAAGCCGTCGATGTGCGCCCCGAGGTGGAGCTTGACGACGTCGCCCTTGGCGAGCGTCTGGGACGAGGACGGGTCGGACTCGAGCGGGGAGAAGTGCGAGACGGTGTTGTTGACGGAGACGCAGGTCGGGAACGCGATGCCTGCCGTGCGTGCGCAGTGGGGAGGGGCGCGGGAATGCAGGGCAGGGGGGAGGGCACCGCGGGAGGGGCGGGCAGGACAAAGGGAGCGGGGCGAGAGCGCGGGCGCGGGCGTCGCGATCGACAGGAGCGGGGACGATCGCCCCGTTTAGCGAGCGCACACGACGAGCGGCGAGGGCAGAGGACCGGACGCACCCTTGGCGACCTTCACGCCCTTGACTGGCTTGTTGAACACGGCGCCCGTGCCGGCCTCGAGGAGCTTGTCGCCCTCGACACAGAGCTCGAGCACCTTCGCGCCCTCGACGCAGAGCTCGACGAGCTTCTTCATCACATTGTTCGTGATCTCCCCCGCAAGCTGTTCAGACACAAGAGAAGAAAAGCGGGTCAGCCGCGCTCGTCCGCAGGAGGGCCGCATGCGGGGCGCGTAGCGAGAAAATCTAAGCGGGGGCGGGCGCCGTACCTTGTACTTGGTGAAGTCGGCAGCCGCAGTGGTCTCCTCAGTCTTGATGCCCTCTGGCTTCTCGGTCTTCGTTTGCTCGGACATGGTGGAGGGCGGTGTGGGTGAGTGGTTATAAGAGGGGAGGGCAGGAGAGGGACAAGGCAGCGCTGCCTGCCGAGGGACTGCTCAGACGATCAATCTTATCTGACGCTCCGCCAAATCGGGCAGTATCTCATCGCACACTCGCACGCGACTCGTCCGGCAACGGCGCATAGGTATACCGAGGCTCAGTATAGTACATACGCACTGCACAGTGGGGGAATCCAGGTAGTCGGGTATAGTGTCTGCATGCATCTCCACACCAGGTCATATCTACAGCAGTATCCTCAGGCGAAACTACCGTACGCCTTGCCGGCAGAGAACGCTCGAATCGCGCGGCAGATGGGGGCCTTCTCCGGATCGGTCGGGTAGTGGATCTTCAGGCTCCCGGAAGATCGAAGGGAGTGCGAGCGCATACTTCTTATTTCGGGATCTTGCCACAAGAGCGCGTCCTGCACATGATTACGGATGCCTATTCGGTCTTTCATGTCCCTGAACATCTACGAGTCAGCTCCATTGCTGGCCTGTTCCGTACATCTACTCACATCTCCCAAATGAACCAATCGCGCTCGAATTCTTCCAGTAAATCATCTCGGCGTGGCTGTTGGACCCCGACCGAGCTTCGTGGCTCATCGTCGAGTGTCCGGTATGCTTCCCATATTGCCTCTTTGCACGCCGTCACCAACCGGAGCTGGCGTGTCAGATGCAACGTATTCCAGGTGGTGACGATCGACATCGAAAGGCGTTTGCGTAAAGTAGAAGTGTTGGACTTCCGTTGCGACTCTCCGTTGAGCTGTACGGTGTTGGCCTTCATGTTGGTCGTCCATTCGTCGAGCGCCTCACCGGCAAGCTCGATCTCGCGATCAGCCAGGCTGTCCGGAACGCGATCGCGGGATGGAAGGGGAAGGACAACGTGCAGTGTGGGATGTACTTCTATGTTCTTGAAGAAGGAGCTGAGGTAGAGGGGAAGGACGTTCGTCAGGCGGTGGCATATGAACCTATGATCTAGCATCGCCTCCCAGGCTCGTTTAAGCTTTTCATGGTCTTGAGCAAACATAGAGTCTGCAGAGTCGACTGTGGAGGAAGTGGATACATAGGAACCGATACTAGAGGAGGGTGCAATGTGTTCTGTTGTAAACTGGATGTTGGAGCTAGAAGCCACGGAATGGTCGGTGCGGGAAGTGGATGTTGTCGCCGTTGTCATATTGGACATCGTGGTGAAGTTCGTTGCAGTAGAGTCCGTACGTATCCGTTGACCATCAGGACCGCGCATGCTGGTGTTGAATGAGCTCTTGTCAGTGGTATCTAGCAGAGTCTTGCCGGCGGGGAAAAGTGGATCCTCCTCCAAGACCTTGATCGAAAGCGTGAGAGTGTGCTCGCTCATGGCAACATTCTACTGACCTCAAGCTGCCCTCCAACGGCGAGCACCCGAGCGCATTCCTGTGAAGTGGGTCAGAAGCCGAACGGCTAACCAACAAGTGCCTGGCGCATCCCCTGATATCGTCATTAACGCGCATGCCTTCCATGCGCGAACGATGTTCGGGACCATGTGACCAGCGCACGCACATACCTCGAGCAGCTCTTGCCATGAGTCCTCGGGAACCTCAAGTCCAATGCCGCAGATATGGATATGATTAAAATAGTTTGATTCAAACGGAAGCGGGTCCAAACTGCGCCCGGAGAGTCAGTGAGGCGCGGGAGACGACAGATGCCGAGGATGACGCACAAGTCCCCGTGTTCCCAACGGACCCGTTGCGAGAGATCTCTAACCTCGATTCCGAGATTCAGCTGGGTGAGGTCGGGTTGTATATCGCGCTGATCATAACCAACAATCCTCGCGTTCTGCGGACAAGGGCTCCGTCACGTTCATGTTATCTCGCGCAGCAACGCGATCCCGCACTTACCGGCCACTGCTTTGCTGCTTCGATCGCCCAAAGACCGCTGCCACACCCGATATCGAGCACGTGCTCTGGAGGCTCGTCGTATCGGTGCAGAGACACGCCTTGGCAGAGCTGGTTGAGAAACATGCAGTTCCAATCGTCGCTGGTTCGATGAATGCACGTCGCGCGCGAGATAAGCGACCGGCAGAGATCATGCCAGACTGGAAAACGCACCCGAGCAGTAGATCCTTGTGGTATTGCACGGGGCTCACCCCGCCCGCGCCGCGCCGCTTCTCCCTGCGCTGCTGGGCAAGCTCTTCCTGCACATCGCGAGTCACGGCGTACGCAAGGTCGTTGCGTGCCTGGGGAACGGTCATCTCGCGGTTGGGGCCAGGCGTGGTCGCAACGGGAGACGGAGGCAAAGTGCAGGGAGCGGATCTTCGTGGGGAGCGGGGAGGTTCGTTCGCCGGTGATGGAGCGAGGCCATGAAGGCGCAAACGGCTGCCGTCTTCGCGGTCGCAGACTACTCGCAGCAGTGGCGGCCACCAGCCCGCTTTCTGTGACACCTCGGCGGTGAATCAGTCACGCCACCACCAACACGGTCACCGTCATCACCGCGCCTGGCGCCTGTCCTCATCCACCATGAACACGTCCCTCGCCGCTGCAAGGCGGGCTGCCCTCCACGCCCGGGCCCACGCTCGGGTCGCCCGCATCAGGACATACGCTACCCCGACCGCTAGCCAGGACTCTACTTCTTCTACCCGGCCTCTCGGTGACGAAGACGACCCGCAATTGGGCGACTATCCCCAGCTTCCCAACGTTTCGAGGCTTTCTCGCAAGGCCCTCGGTTGGGACGATGTCCAGTTCAGGAGGAATTTCGGCGAGACGGTGAGCATGCTTTGCGGCACCCGTAAACGTCGATGTCTGACCGTCCTGTAGCTACATGAGAAGGAAGACCTTTACTCCGTCTGGGGCCCGGATGTCCCCGGCGTTCCTCCTGCCACCGCACTGCGCTGGTTTTCCATTGCCGTCCTGGGTTTCGTGACCTTCGGCACCATTGTCAACTATGCGCACCCACAGCCCCATGCTGTGCGTCGTGAATACCCTTACGACGGTCTGGTGCAAGAGCTCGGCGGGCTGGAGGAGAACAAGGTGCGCATGTCGCATTTATATGTCCTATGATTCATTCTGAAACGACCTTAGGCGAGAGCAGAGCCAGACACCGAGGCGGATGAGTAGACATGTACCTCGCACTTTCGAAAACATCGCGTTTCCTTCTCCACCGAATTGTGTGCGGTGAGAAGCAGTGTAGACTAGGCAGATTCAAACAGGTGTGTTCACGGCGGGCCTCAAGGCAAACCCAACAGAAGACCGGTGCATGCCGAAAAGCTTCACCCCTCACCACCCCCAAAACACCCCCTAAAGCGTACCGCAGACCGAGCCTCCTCACCCCGCAAAAATCCCAGGTTCGAGTTTTAAAGGTTGCGAAGACGCCCCGGAAGACGTCACACACTTCTCATATGTCCACCCAACGTACCCTCCGCCGCGCTATTCACTATATACAGCCGGGACGTGATCACCGCACATCCACTAGGCTCTGAAACGGCCCTCCATCCTCTCTTCCGCTTCGGGCAAATGCGTCACTTCGCGGCCACTTCAGCTACTTGCGATCGTCACTGCGCAAGACGTGCCCATCTCGCTGCCCACAGACAGACTACACTTCGACCAACTGCGTTCTCATAACCCTGACCATTTTACTCCGGTGCCCGCAAGACTGGTGTGAAGACATCCATAACCGGTCACTCCGTTGCCTGCATGCGCTCATCTCGTCTCTTCTTTATCTTTTTTTACTCTATGACGCCATACCCTACTGCGTACATACGCGGACGTTACGAGCCCGTGGCATGGCGTCGGGTCGGTCTTAAGTACGCCTCTCTTACCGCAAGGCGCCGCCATATGTTATGGATGCGCGGGTTCGTCTACCAGAGCTTTGCTCTCACCGGTGATAAACAATGTGAACTAGAGATATACTATGGCTAAGGATCGAATCTCGTGTACATATCATAAGCATATCAAGCAACGTCTCCAATCTGGTCCTCCGGATGTGCGTTTGGCGGTTTGCGCACTGGTCGAGGCTTGGGCCGAGGCCTCAGTCCAAGCTGTTCCCGACTGGGAGCCCCGTCAGTGGGAGGCCCATCCTGCTCATCCGGCACAAACGCGTCTTCCTCGCTATCCGAAGGAGTTCGAGCCCGCTTTTTCGATGCGCGAGCCCCTCCTCTTCCCCGTCCCCTCCCCTTCCCTCTGCCGCCCCTCCCCGATGAGGAAGGAGTGCTGGCATCGTCGACTTCGCCCTCAGCTGCTTTGGCCTTGGCCTTTCCCCTCCCTCTCCCCCTCGTCGTTTCTCCGCTCCTCTTCCGCTTCTTCGCCGGTCTCGCCGAAGTCTGCTCCTCTTCCTCGCTCCCTTCTCTCCCAAGGGGAGCAGGCGTTGCCGAGCCCCGTAGCTTGGCCTGCTGCTTGCGGAAGTCGGACACGACCTGCTGCAGCCGCTTGCTCGCGTAGGCCTGCCGTTTGCGCGGGGCTGCGTTCGCCCCGAGCGGCACATCGAAGAAGCCGGAGAGCGTGCCCTGTGCGTTCGTGGATGTCCCTTGCGCGCGCTTGGACATCTTGCTGATGACGGGGAGGAGCAGGTCATCGACTTTCGTTTGGTCCCAGCCGAGCTCGGATTTGAAGAAGCTAGTTGGAACACGTTAGAGGCGACCACAGAGTAGACTGACAGACGTACCCCCGGAGTGCGTCCAGGTCGGGCATGCCCCACTTGAACGGCTCTGTAGACTCGTCTACCGTGGGGTGATAGTACGCGTCCCTCTGCGGCACTTTCAGCCCACGAATCCCGTCGCGACAATAGAACCCGGTACGCACCACCGACGGGTTCGGCCACTCGTCCGCCAAATACAGCTCCTTGAACTTCTTCTTGAACCGCTTCCGGAACCCCGTCGCGCTCTCTTCTGTCTTGTCCCGTCCGCTCTGCACCCTCGTCCACCACGCCTTGAACTTGTGCAGCCCATCGTTGCCCGGGAACTCGCTCAGGAGCTCCATCGCGACCACCGGGCCCACCCCCGGTAGGCCGTCGGTGTAGTCGCTCCCGAGGAGGTACGCGAGCCGGACGAGCTTGTCGCGGTCGAGCCCAAGCTCGCGTTCGAGGTCGGGGAGCAGGAAGCACTCGACGGTCTTGGACTGGTTGAACATGTTCTTGAGTACGCGCGCGCCCCCAAAAAGAAAGACGTCTGAGTCATCCGTGATGATGCCGTCGACGAGGCCGAGGGAGAGGAGCGCAGCGCACTGCGCCTCCGCCTCCATCGGGGCGGTGATATACGGGATGCCGAAAAGGCGGAGCATGATCTGCGGGTGCGGAAGACTAAGGACGTAGAAGGGACGAGGCTGGGGAGAGGACATACCATAATCTGCGATATCATCTGCTGGGTGATGTCTTCGGAGTCACGCATGGCGTTCTTCCTTTGCTTGTTCAGTTCACGGATCTCCTCGTCGATTTCGCGGCGGATGGAGTCGACGTCCTTTCCCCTCACTTGCGACAGGAAACGAGTATACTCATCCTCTTCCGCGTGCGGATCCATTTCGTGAGCAGCATCCCAGCCTTGTTCCTGAGCTTCCTTGGGGGTCCCCTTAGCCCGGGAAGTGGGGCTAGGGGAGCGAGACCATGGAATTTGCTCGTCTTCAGAGTCCGAAGAAACCTCGTGTCTCGAAGTCGGGACGCCAGGAGAGGCCGGAGTGGATGTCTCAGGCGGCGTTGCGCGAGATGCGACGACAATAGTAGGATATGTTGACACCGGGGCAGAAGTAGCATCTGGAGGGCGAAGGACGCCAACAGTATCCATCGCGTCGACGTCAATAGGGTGAGTATGGGAAAGAAGGATTGGCGCAGATTCCGTGAGCCGCGGCGCTGGGGGAGTTGTGGGACGCGACCTTATGGTGAGCCGAGCCGCGTCGTTTGCAAAAATTTGGTCGGTCGAAAGCCGCGCTGGTCCTGGGCGTGCCGGAGAAACCTGGACAGGCTCCACGACCTCCATGTCGTCGCTATGGTCCGACTCGACGCTGATTGGTGCGGTTGACCTTTCAATTGCGGTGGGGGTGGAGGTTGGAAGTGCGTCGTCTGTTAACACGTTGATGACAGGGACCTCTTCCATATCGTCTTCTTCCGAATCCGCGGGCAATATTTCAGAGGGCTTTGAAGGAGAGGACATCGGATTTGTTGGACCGAGGAGAAGAGTTGGTATACCGAAGGAAGAGGTTACGAGAAACGGCGACGGCTCGTTAGCCTGCGACCTTGGTGGGCGACGAGGGGCTGCCCCGCCGATGGATAGAGCCGTCTCCAGTCGGGTAGGTGAAGCGTAGAGGTCGTCGTCGTTGTCCGACTCATTGCTAACGGCGTGCCACTGAGAAGTGCGAGTTTTTCCCGGACTTGAATGGGCCTTCGCTGCCGATGACGACGATTCCCCCCTCTTCGACGGGCCAACAGCAATACGCTTGGATTCCTCGATGGCTCGACGCAAGGCCGCTTCTTCCTCGAGTTGCGCTGACTCTTCCATCGCGAAAGCTAGCTCGGGATCGTCCAGGTCTTCCAGTTGCGGGAGTTCGTCGTCTTCCAGCGCGAACAGTGGTTGGCTCTTCTTTGTCGTTGTCTTCGATACAAGTGGTGCTAACCCTTTTGGTGTGTACCGGGCGGCTAGAGCAGCGAGTGCCTGACCTCTACGGAATTCTCTGAGGTCAGGATCGTACAACGCGTCAATAGCTGACCCAGGGACGTCTGGCTGCTCTCTAGAATCCGCATTTAGTGAACCTTGAGAGTGTCGACAGTTGGGTTGTCTCTCACATGGGAACATCTTCCATATCGTCATCTTCGTCCTCGCTGTTCTCGACCGCTGCGGTCACTGGCTCAACCTTTGGTGTTGGGTCGATCTCAATGGGCTTCACAGCAGTGCCGTCGTCACGGATCCCGAGCACCCATCCACCATCGACGCCGTCGTTCTTGACGAGAACGTACTCCTTGTTGCGCTCGCTCGCAATCCTAACTGGAATAGTGATGTGCGCTTTACCAATGCCGTCCGTCGTCACAAGGAGCTGTTGCGTCAGAGCGTTCCGCTGCTTTAGGTTCTTGATCTGCTCTTTTGAGAAGTCAAGGGGCGTTTTTGATACCTTGAGCATGCTTTGAAGACGCTTGTACGAGGTTTGTCTGGACTTCAGGCGGAGATCACCAATAATCTCGTATTGCAGCTCCGTAGGGAGTTCACGAAATGCTTCAGAGTTGACATCAAAATCCTCCGGCCGCATTTCCTCAATGAAAGTGCGCAGCTCATCCTCTGTGGCAAGCCGGGGATCAGGCGCGACGCCGGCGGTGGCCTTCGCTACAGCGGCATCCATGTTGACCTCTGGGAGCCTGTATGGATCGTGATCGCGCCATTTAGACTTCTTGCCAGAGGACAACGGCGTAGGCCGCGAAGTGTCAGGGTTGGCAGGTTTGGCCGGGGTAGTGGGCGCAGCGCCAGTGATATCCTCCAAATAGACTGTGTTGTCGTCGATTCGACCTGGTGGTGGCCTCTTCTTCCCGTTCGCATCGGTGCTGAGCGGCGATGAGTGACGCTCCCACAAGCGGGACAAGGACACACCTATTGGCGAATGCGTGGTCCAACGCCTCCCGGCGCATCTGCGCCGCCAACAAACGTTCGGCGACTTTGGCATGGCTCGCGGCCGCTCCAATCTTCTTATTCTTGCGCTCCGCCTTTTTCGCAACGATATCACATCCGTCCGCCGCCTGAGGATGGAAGCGAACTCACAATAGTTGCCATCTTCAGAGCAGGAGCCCCACCATCAAAGACGAAGACGGGCTTGATCCCGTAGAACAGCAGTTTGGTGATACGCCGCAGGAAGCCGACTACATGCGCGTTCACGAGCCCGTGGCCTTCTTTGTCTCGCATGGTGGCCTGGAACTGGTATATCCAGATGCTGGAGTCGATGGCCATGGACTTCCCCTCTATCGTCTCGAGCCTGCGACACGGCACTGCTTAACATGGCTGTGTGGGAGACATAACAAGAGAAACATACAGCACGGGCCGCCCCACGGGGTCCAGAAGTTGCCACAACGATTTCACACCCATGATCGAGTCTCTTTAGCCTGCCAGCAGAGCCGCGGGGACGAGCAGGGTATAGAAGCAGCCAAGAGCATGTGAGAGTCCGAGTCAGTTCGTGGCCGGCGACCGTCAAGCTTCAAGACGTGCTCGCGCGCGCCTCCTTGGACGCGTCGCGCGCGAATTGGTCACGCTCCACTTGTTTACACGCCGGTAAGTAGCGTTAGGCGCGTGTCGCCCTCGACGTTCCACTCAACCTCCACCTCGCCTGCCTCGGTGGCGCACTATAGCCCGTGAAACATCTGCATAGCCCAATATGCCTGAAGAAGATGAGTTGGCCGCCGCCATCTTCGGTCACTCTGATTCGGACTTGTCTTCGGACGAAGACGGTGCGTTTCCTGCTGCATATCCATCCAGTAGTGTCGCTCATAGTTGCTCTCAGATGTCGCACCGACCCACGCGCCGCCGGAGGACTCTTCCGGAGACTCCGCAGACGAGTATAAGGCGCAAAAGAAACGCGCCCCAACAAAACGGCGTGCAAAGGGGCGGCGGAACGACGAGGAGGAGGAGGGTCGGACAACCCAACGCAAGAGGAAGCGGGCGTCGACGAAGAAGAAAGTCCCGGCCGAGGATATTGACTGGTCCCAGTACCCACCCGAAGTCGGTACGTGGTGCGTTGTGACTCTTGTTGGGCGTACCTGATCATGTCGCAGTGAAGAAGATGAAGCTGGACATGAAGATTGAGGAGATTCTCCGGCCGTGGAAGAGTGCCCGGGCTCGCAGGCGGCGCAAGGACGATGAGGACGTGCTCGACCGGTTCGCGGACGAAGAAGTGTCCCGTCTGAAGGAGTCCATGATGGCGGCGGCAGCGGACGATGAGCAGGCAAACAGGGAGAAGCTGCCTGCTGTGTCCAAGCTTCGCCTGCTTCCGCAGGTCATGGAAATCCTGCGAAAGTAAGTCGTCATTACCAGCTCTCCCGTGAGGCGAGGCTGAACATGCACCCACACCAGATCATCCCTTTCCCAATCAATCCAAGACAACAACCTCCTCGAGGGCGTCCGCCGGTGGCTCGAGCCGCTGCCCGACAAGTCCCTCCCTGCGCTCGACATCCAGCGCGAGTTCTTCGCCGTGCTCAAGAAGATGGACTACATCGACACTGCCGTGCTCAAGGAGTCCCGTGTCGGCCGCATCGTCCTCTTCTACACCAAGTGCAAGCGCGTCACGCCCGACATCCAACGCGCCGCCAACGACCTCGTCGCCACCTGGTCCCGCCCCATCATCAAGCGCTCCGCCTCGTACCGCGACCGCGTGGTCCCCACCGCCCAGCTCGACGACGGCACCGGGCCTGGCGGGCGTGGCCCGGAGCGCCTCAACGCGATCCTCGCCCGCGCGCGGGAGAGCGACAAGAACCGGGTCCGCAAGAACGCGGTCATGATCCCCCAGCGCGAGCTCGGCAGCTACACCGTCGCGCCGCGCTCGTCCGCCGGGTTCGCCAAGACGAACGCATCAGTCGAGGTTGACACCCAGCGCCGGAAGCAGAACGCCGAGCGACTCAAGAGCCTCACGAAAAAGATGTCTTCGAGGTCGTGAAAGCTGGCGTGAGCTTGTTGTCACACCTTCTGTTCGCGCCGTTTGTTTGTGCCCCGACTCTTCTATGTTTACATATATCCGCCTACGTACTGTATGGACCATTGTACAATAATATTTTGCCTGCGCCGAGACAATATTGATGGCACTCATTGGGGTGCGACGTCGCCGTCTTGCCCATCACGCCCATCCAACTCTTTGATGTCGTCCCTGGAATCACCGGTGGCTGGGTGATCTGGTCTGGTCACTAGTCACCTCTACTGACGAAACACAGGTGATTTACCTCGGCAGTTCGCATCGCTACTACATATGTCATCTCATCTGTGTTGTTGGATCCGAAGCCAATTAATGGTAACCGTTGCAACCATAAGGAACAAGAGAAACCGAACAGATGCTGCGTGACGCGCAGAGCCACCAAGGTCGACATCACCATGTCTCTCGCACACGCTTCTCCTTGACTCCTCCGTGTTCCACACAGGTCGGAGCACACGCAGCAGCAGAGGGGAAAGAGGGAGCCGGATACATAGAAATAATCATTGTTTGCAGATGATGGAGGTGTACACCCGAGAACTAGATATCACCACTCTATCGAACGCGACCCGCTTGCACGCACGCACGCGCAGCCGTCGTGACCAGGAGTCGTGCAACAACGTTATGGAGGGCGTGGGGGGAGGGCGTGGGGCGTGTTTAATATCAAGAACAACATTCCACCGAGGCTTGCAAGATGAATGCCCGCAGAAGCCCTGCCTCCAGCGGGCCTCCGTTCTGTCGAAAGGGGGGATCCGGCGCCGTGGACGGGACTAGACTAGTAGCTGTACATGGCGTTTCCTCCCTAGATCAATAAGAAACCGAGTCACCGAGGGGTATATGGCGCTGACCAGCGCGGGGAAGGGCTGTTTAGAAGGCCAAGGCGGCGATACCGGCGAACGCGCTGAGCGCAACCGCGCCCATCGAGAAGCCAACCGACATGGCGCCGTTGCCGAGACCAGCGGCGGCAGCGCCGACGGCCTCTGCACCATCCGACGTCTTGGGTGCCGAGGGAGCAGAGGAAGCGGAGGTGACAGCGCTGGCAGCATTCGCGACGAGGCTGATGGAGCAGTGATACGGTCAACATCAATGTGCTGCAAGATCAGGAGCAAGAATAACTCACGTAGTCTTCTGGGTAGACACAGCCGCGGCGGAGGACGCGACGGTGGTACCAAGGCACGAAGTGTCATTGCCCGCTTTGACGGTGACCTAGAGCGCAGGTGGGACAATCGCATGAGGACACTAGTGTGGCCGGGTTTCTGGGCTACGTACGTGGCCACTCCAGCCCTCATCGTTGTCGGAAAGGACAGAGATCATGACGGTGGTGTCGGGCTTGAGAGTAACGTTCTTCCAGGTGATGTGGTTTATGGTGTGGTCACCGAGATCCACACTGCAGTATAAACGCCATGAGAATCGAGCCTTGGACAAGCCCGGCTGGAGGTACGCACAGAACGGTGCCGCAGGGCTCGTCGGCGGGCACGATGGCGACGTCGTACGACTTGGAGCCGTCAGAGTCCCACTTGAGCTGGACATCCTGGCACTGGGGGGCGCGGTGCGTGAGTGAGTCGGCTACCTGGCGACCGAGGGTGGGTGCGTACTGCAACAACGGTAGGGGTGTCGACGTTGAAATCGGCAAGAGCTCCCCTGATGGCGAGGGTGGAGAAGAGAGCGACGGAAAGGAGAGTGGAGTACATCGTTGATCGACGTGCAAAGAGTGGAGCGGGGAGGCTCAGGGGTTAAGAGGGGGGCGGGACGCGGGGGGTGCGGGGCGGACAAGGATGAGGAAGCGGTGGAAAGTGAGAAGAAAAGCAACGCGGCGAAGGCCACCGGGAGCCTGGTAACGGCCAAACAATGCCAAACACGCACGGCACACGACGGTCTGATCCGGCCGCACAACACTCTCCCCGCCGGGCACGACTCTGACTCGCGGCCGCCTCGCCGCCAAGCATATTGATGGCCCGTCGCATTTCCAAGATTGACGTCGACGGTTGCACTGCGAATATAGCTACGTGGCTACCAACACACCAGGCCCTCGCCCCCAGCAGCTCTGCGACTTGCTACAGCTTGCTCTTCCCCTTGAACGTGGCCAGCATCGTCCGCTTCGTTATGCTGCGTGCCATCGTCAGTCGACCACGACCATCACGCGTGTCGGCGCGCACTCACCCTCCGTGTTCTACCTGCGACGGCGTCTCCCTCAGCCCCGCCACCTCGGTCCGCTCATCAACGGCAACGTAGTTCCGTTTCGCCGCGCCAACGTACACCTGATGAGGCGCGCATGGCACACATCGGATTTCGGCGCACGAAATCAGCCGCGCGGTAGCCGCCGCATATGGCGAATACCGATCGCCCGTCAATCGAGCTCGTCAGGAACCGTAACAAGAGGCACATGAAGGAGGCACAGACCTGTCTGGGACGCCAGATCTTCACGCCACCTTCCTGCAGCATCATCTGGCGCCAATGTGCAAGCCATCCGACGACGCGCGGAACCACGAAGAGCACCGGGAAAAAGTCCATAGGGAAGCCTGCGGAGCGCGGAAACGGCGCTTTCAGAACCCACCCCCGGTCTGATTACACGCGAAAAACTCACCCATCGCACGGTAGATGAGTCCGCTGTCGGACATTGTTGACGCTCAATACACGTTCCTCCGGTGCTCGAACGACTCACCTCCTGCAGAAAACGTGTTCATTGGACGAGATAACAAATATTGCAATCAATCACGCACCAGAAGTCCACGTTTGGGGCAAGTTTGCGTTTGATGAAGTATTCATCTTTCATCGCGGCGTCATGGAGAGCCATTGCGGTCTCCAAGAGTTCATCCTTGCCGGTGCTGGAAAATAGAACATTTGGCCGAGGTTTTCGTTTGACATCAAGACCAACTCACACTTTGAAGACTTCGTCGGCGGTTTTCCGGACGATAAAAGAGCGCGGGTCTGACTGAAAACAGTAGGTTCAATTGTTGTTGATATCAAGGAGAACTGTGGAACTCACGGTCTTGTAAACACTGATCCCAAGCCCATGTTAGCTACACGCAGTATGACTGGTTTTCCGACATGACGCACCGGTGGCCGAATCCAGATAAAGTCTTCTCGCGCCTCTTGACTGCTTCAATGAACGCAGGAACGTTCTTCGGACTGACAGTTGTAACAAGATTCAGGCGGGCTGATTCAGTGCGGTGGTTCGAGATCACATACCTTCCTATGGAGATGAGCATGCGGATTACGGCCTCGTTGGCGCCACCTTGCAAGATACGCGTCAGCTTTGTATGTTAAATGAGCGATCACAGACATTACCGTGTAGAGGCCCGCTGTAGACGAATGATTTAGGTATGAATGGCACGGGTGAAAAGGATCCAGTATAGACCCACTATAGTGAAGCGCATCCCGCTCTGCAAAGAGGTATCAGCATTGGAATCAGCGTCGCAATCACACAGAATCTTACGCGATTGCAGAGTAAGGGTCGACGAGCGAACTGCCAGTCTGCAGGACCGTCGTGCAAGACGCGTTCAACTCGTGGTCCGCGTGAATCAAGAAGAGCACATCCAGCGCTTTCTCGAGAACAGGGTTAGGGACGTAATTCTCTTCTCCTAAATGGTCCATCTGGTACATGAAGCTGTGGGGCGTCAGCAATGCGACAAGTCAGCGTAAATGCTACTCACGAGCCTGTGTAGCTCAACCCCGTCGGAGACGTGACGAAGTTACGTCCTTGACGTACACGATACGCCATCCTGAGATGAAATCAGCGACAAACACGAAAACGAAGGAATAACGGGGCAGCTGACGCGGCAAGTGTAGTTGCCTTGCCGATGAGACGGTAAATCTGCCTGTCCATGTTGGCCAGCGAAGACGCGTCGCCCTGCGTATACAGGCGTTGCCCTACAGCGTCGTCAGCAGTGCATATGTCCGCCGCGAACTAGGATCATTCACCTCGCAGCGATGGGTTGGCTTCGGGATAGTAAGAGCCGAGCATGGCGAACGCGCTCGTGAGCATACTCATGGGGTGAGCATCATAGCTGGAATACACGTATTGTTCAAATGGGGTTCGCGGCATAAAAGCTGTAAACTCACCGGAAGGATCTGAAGAAGCCTTCCGCATCCGAGTGCATGACAGAGTGGCGGAGGACTTCGCTCTCGAAGAACTTGAACTGCTCGCGTGTGGGCAGATTGCCGTAGATGAGCAGATATGCTGTCTCAAGATGGGAAGACTTCAATGCGAGCTGCTCGATAGGGTAGCCTCTGATTTTAATTAGAATGTTGCGTTCGGCAGGTCAGAAGCGGGTATACCTATAGCGGAGAACTGCCCAGCCAAGAACGTCAACACGGGATTCCGAGACTGCCAGAGTTCAAGCACGTACCACCAGCATCGCCGTCAATGTATGTGATCTCACTCCGGATGACCGCAGTGTTGAGGAAACCCTTGTCCTGTACACGGAGGCCCTTCTCCGTCTCGTTCTCCTCCCTCTCACCAGCCTTGGAAGGTGCGACCATTGACTTGAAAGAGGTGGCAGAGATAGCATTGTCCGTAATCCTGAGCAATGTTGGGTTCCGCGATCTGCGCAAGAATAGGTGTATGCTCACGGTACGGTATAGACCTTGCCTGTGCGGTTGTCACGAACAGTCAAACTGTCCTGAGGTGCGCTTTCGGGGAGCGTGGAAGAGGTGGGGCGGCCCATGGCGCAGACTTCAGGAGGTGCGAGGAAGAGGATGGTTTTGGTCTGCCGGTAGGGGTATATATGCTAGTGTCTACCCCAATTGAAGGAGAACGGGGAAAGCAAGCTCGACGCGGTGGGTGCTCTGATCCGGCTCAATTCACATGCTAGCACTTAGACGCGTCACATCACGTGAGACGCGTCACCTTCAAGGACACCTCTAGAGTCTCAAGATCTCACTCATACTGTACACAAAAAGTGAGAGAATCATGCGGGACGATATCTACGGGATCCAGTGGCGTGTGGCCGTGAATGTCAGACTACCGCTTGACGACGGGCCAAAAAATAACCAACTTGGACAGAAGTCCAGGACAACTTGGTGTGAGTAGTGGCTGCGGTTCAACGACCCTCGGGTTCTTGCTGCCTGGGTTAGGATATCATTGCAAGCTTAAAAGCTTGATAACGACCGCACTCAGTGTGTAATGGCATCAATCCTTGCGGTGTATATAGTTAACCAATATTGGGCGAGAACGGAGTTTTCTCGTTTTTCTCTGACTTATCCTTAAAAGCACGCCGCAACTGGAATTGATCTGGGGAGTGAAACATCGATCCACGTAGTCGTTCCACCGAAAGACGACATCTGTGGGATGACATTTGAAAACATGGTGTGGGTAGTACTTTAGTAGGCCACTGGTAGCCGGGCGGAGTTGATGTCCCCTATATCCCAACCGGTTTGCCCGCTGGGGTCGCAATACATACTCATTTGCTTTTAAACCTTGCACAGTATTTTATCGTAGCAGTCCCAACATACGGATCCAATCCGACGACCAGCGAGGTAGAAACAGCCGAGATGTCCGTGGTTTGGTCCGCGAGCGCTCGCATGTCTCAACACTGGGGCGGTGATCGCGCTATGCATTGACGCGGATCCTGGAACTTACTGTATGTAGCCTGCCCGGCAGTCGAGTTCCCGACCCGCCGATCGTGGCGCGCTTCGTGAACGTATATCATGTTGGGGTCGCTGACAACGACGCGTTACCGGCCAGTCGCGTGCGGCCTCTTTCCCCGCATTTTCTGCACACACGTACGACCAACATGGCTCCCACCTTCACCCAGATCACGCTCGCGGAGCGGCCCAAAGAGCACATTCTCCCCACCACTTTTGCGCGCAAGACCGTGCCCCTCGCCTCGCTCAAGCCAGGCCAAGGCGAGGTCCTCGTGAAGCTGCACTACCTCTCGCTGGACCCAGCAATGCGCGGCTGGCTCCGCGACCAGCGTAGCTATATGCCCCCGGTCGGGATCGGAGAGGTCATGCGAGGGCAGGCTGTAGCAGAAGTCGTGGAGGCCGGGCCGGGGAGCAAGTTCACGAAGGGCGACATTGTGGACGGACCATTCGGTACGTGTCCCGCATTCTTGTATGTATCGGTCGGTTGTGGAGAGGACTGACGACGCACTGGTCGCTAGGTTGGGCAGAATACGGTGTCTTCCCCGACAAAATCGCCTCGAAAATCAAGTAAGTGTGCGTTCTGAAAACGGGCGCAGCGGCGCAGTCTGATCCGTCTACAAGTGCTCCCCCTGGCGTTGATGTGCTTGACTTCCTTGGGCCGATGGGCGGCACGGGTAAGTAATTACTCTAGTCAGGCTCTTAGGGTTGCTAACTTCTCTGGCAGGCATGACCGCGTACTTCGTGCGAGGCAATCCATGATCACATGACGTCATCTCATTGTATGTGCGCAGGGTCTTCTCGATGTCGGCAAAGTCAAGGCTGGTGAGAAGCTCGTCGTGTCCGGTGCAGCGGGTGCGACTGGTTCCATGGTCTGCCAATTCGGCAAGAAGAGAGGCGCAAAAGTCTACGCAATCGCCGGCTCCCAGGCCAAGTGCGACTGGCTTGAGAATGATCTCGGCGTCGACAAGGCCTTCAATTACAAGAGCCCCACATTCCATGCCGACTTCAAAAAGACGGTTGGCTTTTTGGATGTCTATTTCGACAACGTCGGCGGGGAGCTCCTCGACTTCATGCTTTCGAGGTTGAACCTAAGGGCCCGGATTGTCCTTTGCGGTATGTTGTGTTGTTCACAGTGGGGCAGACCTAAACTGATATGAGGACGATGGACGGCAGGAGCAATCTCCGATTACAGTATGTTATGATGATATTCTCTGGGTGATTTATAACTTATGGATGACTGCAGACAAGGCCAAGCCTAGTGGGCTCACCGGCTACATGACTCTCATTGCCCAACGGGCAAAGATTGAAGGTTTCCTGGTGTAAGTGCTGTTGGCGGCCGATCGCGGGTCCTGAACTGATGTGTGTCGCAGGTTCGATTATGCGTCCCGTTATCCGGAGGCTCAGAAGGATATCGCAACGTGGTTGAGGGATGGCAGTCTCAAACGTCGCTTCCACGTGGTAAAGGGTCTACAGAACGCGCCGGAAGCGCTGAACTTGCTCTTCAACGGAGGCAACACCGGAAAACTGTATGTGGGACTTTGGCCTCTGGTTTCGACTCCGTTGACCTCTCCTTCAGTGTCGTTCAAGTCGCGGATACTCCTGCGAAACTGTAGCCTTCTCCAGCGATGATATGGATCAATCTCGGGCAAAGTGACGATGTATTAGCAACGAAGCCTTGCGTGCCGCGCGATTGAAGTCTTAAGCACTCTGTATGCGCCGGTTTCATATACTACCATACGTTTGGCGTTTACGGGGACATTTTATGAAAGCGCAGACAAGGAAAAGAGCAGCGCAGCGAAAAGGATATATTGCGCAGTTTACCGTGCTGTGACGAGATTAGACATCGACGTCGAGATCCATTCTTCTATTCTTCTTGGTTATCTGATCCTTGGACATGTACAGCAAGGTTGGGCCGATTGTGTTTGTCCAATGTCGTGTTGACTCTGGTGGCCTGGAACAATCCTGTTTGAAGCAAATGCTGTTTGAGATGCCAGTCACTCATGCTGCACATATCCCCTGTGAGTGTGGAAAGGGAAAGGTGGGCGCAATGTGGCAACGATGAGAGGATGGATGAACATTCTGACAAGGCGAGGGGTCACTGTTTCAAAAATGTTCAGCTTTCAGCCTAGGGCATGTTGTCGCGCCACGATGGCTAGCTGGGGTCGAGAGTCGAGACCGGTCGACGGGTGCTGGTGGGTGCGAATGTGCAAAAAATGCCGCGTACTGTCCATTGTGATATCCATCAGCGGAATCTCATGTCGGAGGGTCTGTCGGAGGGGCTGTGCGGCGGGGCGCGGGGGAGTGTGAGTTCGCGCGTCGGATCGCACGTGCTGCGAACAGGGCGACGTCAGAGCATGGGCGAGGCGACCGATTGCAGCCAGGCAGTGGCCGATCCACCGCTGCGGCCAGACGCGCCCTCTCCCGCTCTCACTTTCACCTCCTTCCGCTCCTACGCCAGACATGGCCACCGCGCCCCCAAGACCTTCAACGAGCCCCCGATGGGACGACCTCAACAGCGGCTTCGTGTCACCCGCCCGTCTCCAGCAGTGGCGTCAAGAGAATGAGCGCATGCATTCCTTTGGCAGTTCTCCCCCATCCCACGCGCCGCAGGCCTCTCCGCCTCCTCCTGATTCTTTCGCCAACCGTCCGGCACCGTCCCGGCAGTCTCTCAGCAATGATCACCACCCTTCCCCAAATGAGTCTTCGAGCAGACCCCAGCATCGCTCCAAACCCTCCTTCACTTCCTTCTTCTCCCGCAAGTCCTCTACGCCCGACGAGATGCTACAGACCGCCCATCCCCAGCGGCCAGGGCCCACATCCTTGCATCAACAACAACCTTCCCAGCAGCGCATGTCTATGGTCGGCTCGGACATGCAGCACAATGCTCCTAGGCTCGTCAAGCCGCGCCCCTCCATCCACCAATCTCCTCCACCGCCTCTGCAGCCCATGGCTCAGCAAGGACAGCCTTCCCAGTCACTGATGCAGCGACAGCAGCCTCCACCCCCGCAGCAGCAACAGCAGATTATCCCTCCCCACCCACCTCCTCAGCAGGCGCAGATGTCCGGGCAAACACCCCAACAACAGCCCCCTCCTCCGCACCCCCAGCAGCAACCACCCATGGTCAAGCCCGGTGCAGAACCTCAACCGCCCGCGGCCCCCGCGCAAGTGTTGCACCCCGAGATCCGGTCGGTCGTGCAGCTCACCCTTGCGCACTCACACAAGATCTATTTCTCGGGCCCTCTCACGCGACGTTTCGAGCGGCAGCCCGACAGCCAGAAACCGGCGAAGGACGACGGTTGGACGGAGGTTTGGGCACAGCTTAACGGCACCACGTTGAGCGTGTGGGACATGACGGAGGTGCAGGCGGCCGAGAAGGAAGGAAGGCAGGCTCCGCCGTCGTACATCAATGTCACGGATGCGGTGAGTGCTCTGGTCACCATGGGTGCCGCCGTTGAAACGAAAGTCGGGAGCACCAGCCCTCTACGAGGGCTGGTGTATTCGGCTTACTGGCTGGCCCTTTTTCAAATCAACCGATGGCAGCCGTTCCTCTGCACATTTGAAGGCAGGAAACTGACTTATCTCGACTCTGTAGTTCGTTCGCGTCTTAGGATCCGTTCAAGCGCCATCCAACGTCCCCGGACAGCCCCCAAAACGGTGGACTAACGTCCTGACACTTAACACGGCGGGATCGAACATGTATCTGTTCGCGTGCCCATCAGCGGAAGCCTTGATACAGTGGACCGCCGCTATACGTCTCGCCGCCTGGGAGAAGTCGCGCCTGGAGGAGATTTACACCGCACACTTGATCCGCATCACACTCAACGACGGTAAGCCGCTTCTCCGCTTCTCTATCTTTTGAGACACTCACCGCGGCGTCCACAGGCCGCAGTGCACCCAGTCCGCTCACGAATGGTCACTTGGAAGGTTGGGTACGGATCCGGATCGCCGGTCAGACGGATTGGAAGCAACTCTGGATGGTCATCTCCACGGGGACGCACATGGGACACTCCGAGCACAACTCAATATCCTCTTCAACAAATGGACGCGCCGAGTCGCCCAACGAGCCTCGCAAACGCCGCATGTCCGCACTGTTCTCGCGGGAGAAGGCGGTACCTCCGCCTAGCACGCCCTCTCGGCCGTTGATTCGCCTTTTCGCTGGGCCAAAACCCAAGGACAAGAAGAAGGCGTTGTTGACAATGCGCTCTGTGACTCAGGCCTTCGCGGTGTATCCAGAACGCCCCGAGCTCATTAGCCGAAGCACGCTGATAAAGTTGGAAGGCCAGTTTGGCGATGAGGAAATGGCTGGAGTCCACAAGATGCACGAAGCGTGGCTCTTGATCATGCCGGAATTGGAAGGAGCAGGAATGCGTGCTTCAGAGATGCTCAGGTGGATCATTGGTGAGGACGAGTCGTGAATTGGGAGCCTTCACAGTAACTGAGTTCCCTTCCAGCACTCCATGACGCGTTTGGTCTATATGGCCGACCGAGGATGTACTCCTGGGACCCTCGCGATGCTCAGTCGATGATGTTCGCTTACCCTATTGGTCCCAACCGGGATGTACGTTATTTACGCACTTTTTTGTTCTTCGTGACTGACGTTCATCGATTCAGCTACTGTTCTTGGATCGTGAATTTGCGGAGACATTGGATCCTCGGAACGATAGTACTTCGGCGGCCCGTTCACAGCTGCAACATATTCTGCTAGACCGCATGAACGGAGTGGGTCCAGAAGGGCCTACGGGACCCCAGAATGGGTCTGTCATCGCTCAAGGTCCTCCGACTTTGCCGCCCCTTCCAGATATCGAAGAGACTCCTTCCCAGTCCCCTCCCCTACCACAGAGCCAACCTGCGACGAGCGGTAGCGGGTCTATGCAACTTCCTCCTCTGAGCTTCGATTCCAGCCCTATCGCTACCAGCTCTCCCTCCAATGCCGACCCCCGTTCCCTGTCACCAATCACCGAGCGAAGCACGCCCATGGAAGGACGGTCATCGTCATCCGAAAGAGGTATTTTCAACAAGCCACAATCCGGTTCGGCCAGTTTCCCGCCGCACACATCGATGATTCCAGAGGAGTCGAGTGTGTCCATTCTACCTCAGCCTCTCGTCTCCAGTCCCGTCAATACCAGTCCTTCACCCGACCAGAACATGCAGTCCGGTAGAGCGAGTTTCGACTCATACGGCCAAGCTTTCAGTTCGAGGCCCGGCTCGAGACCTGACTCCAAGCTTGGTCATTCAGGACCCATTCAAGCCACTTCACCTTCGCGATCTCCCAGCCAGCCCGGGTCTCCCCATCTACCATCCCCGTATGACAAACGCCAGATGTCCTCGGAGCCTCGCACCACGACCCCGTCGACTTCGCCACGCTTCGCAGCAGCAGCTGCTGCTGATGCCGCCGCCGCGGTCGCTTTATCTAGTGGTACGACTTCACCATCCCCAACAACATCCTCATTCCGCGCGACATCTCCTTCCACGACCTCCCCGGCTCTACCCTCTCCGCCGATCGTCCCTTCTCAGTCGTTTGCTCGAATGGTCCCCGATCGCTCTATCTCTCAAGCCTCGATATCCAGCCCCATGAACACCATCCCTACTCCCATGTCTCACCCATCTTATACGTCCGAATCTTCTCCACCCCCAGCGCCGTTGTATTCTCCGACCACTCCCACGCTTTCGCAGACTCAACCGCCCGCACCCGGACATCAGAAGAAGATCAGTCTAACCGACGAAATCCTGGGCGATGCCGGCGCGGCGCTTTTCTACATGCAGCATATGCAGCCAGAAGGCGTTCCGTCGCGCCGCCAGGGTCCCCCACCGCCCCCAAGGACGATGAGGACGAATCTGTGTCGGATTCAGAGTCCGAGCCGCCTTACACGCCATCGCCTCCGGCGATGAGTCCTCTCCGAAACAAACGAGCGAGCCCGCTGTCGTCCGCAACTTCGAGCACGCACCCCGTTGCTCCCCTCGTTCCTGCGAAGCACCCGCAGCCTCAGCTGTCCAATCAGGAGAAGGCACCCGCGCCCAGGCCCGGCAGTCTATTACGTAACCGGCCCACCGGCGCACGTGCAGCGCCCGCGACGCGGCTGTCAGCCTTCATCCAGACCCCCTCCGTCGACTCGACTCCCACCGACTCTGTAGCCACGACCAGGACCGACGACGAAGACGACGACGCGGACGATCGCCCCCTATCGCCCAAGACCTCCCCAATGGCTGCCGCCCCCGAGCACGCTGGCTTCGACGACCCCAACGCCGATGCGCTTGCTGCCCTTTCCTTCCTCGAGCAGGACGATCGTCCTGCGCCCCCGCCCGCCCCACAGTCTCCTTCGATGATGGCCAATTCGCCACCGCCGTCGGCCTCGTCGCCGCCCCTGCCCGAGGTCGTGAAGACGCCAGCAAGCCCCTCGGGCACACGTGCGTCTGAGCAGCCTAGATCTTCCTTCGCGCCCACGCGGCTCGCAGCCGAGCGCAAGGCCAAGTCGCAAGCCCAGCAGGCCGCGACCCAGGCAGCGGCGCACCGCCCAGGCAAGGCGAACGGGAAGGGCCGGGCACGGGCGAAGGACGCGCGCGCATGGGGCGAGAGCAGCGAGGAGGAGGACGAGGAGGAGGACGAAGAGGAGGATGACGAGGAGGTAGACTCGGACGCCGAGCCCCCGCTGCGGATGTCTGCCAGTGTGAGTGACCTCAATCACAACCCTGGCCAGCGATCCCCCTACGGCCAAATCTCCCCCGCACCCTACGGTCAAGTCTCCCCCACACCCTATGGCCAAGTCTCACCCGCACGTTCCGCGACGGACGTCAACGCCCCCATGCCCTCGGGCTACCCCCCACCCCGTCGTCCCCGCGACCTGCCCCAGCTCCCCGCGGGCCAGCAGCGTGAGTACTCGTGTCATTCTCGCGTGTCCCACGTGTGCCGCAAGCTAATTATGCCCGAAACACAGCCCCGGAGGACTACCTGGGCGCACAACCCCAGCCCCGTCGGTTCGTGTCAGACAGCTACGCGGAGAGCGGTCGGAGGACGATGTACCCTGGAGAAGCTGGCAGCCGCGGCCCGTCACCTCAGTTCGGCCAGGGTATGCGCCCACAGTCGCAATTCCCCTCGCAAGCGCCGCAACAACAACAAATGCAACAGGCAGGCGCGCGTCCGATCTGGAGCCAAGTGCTCGACGCCAACCGTGGAGAGCAACCGATGAACACGCGCGACACGTTCATCCAGATGGAGGCCCCCGCGGCGACGATGACGAAGGCGTTCACCCCGCACGGCCTGCTCTCGGCGGGGATGCAAGACAGGGAGGACCGGTCGGCGAAGAAGCAGGAGGAGGTCGCGCGCGAATCCGGAGCGTCGCTCATCAACGTGCCCACGAAGCCTCCACCGCCTCAGACGGGCCTGCTCGGGGCCGTCACTGCACACGAGCGCGAGCGGAAGCGGGACGGCGGGCTCGGGGCGGCGCTGACCGAGCGCGAGCGCGAGAAGCGGTCCGCGGAGGAGCGACAGCGCAAGCTCGACGACCTCCAGCGGCAGCAGCTCGAGCAGATGCAGCAGGGCGGCTCGATGTACGGCGGCGGGGGCATGATGGGCTTCAACCCGATGATGGGCAACCCGATGATGATGGGCATGAACCCGATGATGACGGGCGGCTGGGGCTACCCCGGGATGATGCCTGGATTCGCGAGCCCACAGCAGATGTTCGCCGCCCAGCAAGCCGCCGCGCAGGCATACCAGCAGGCAATGGTCGCCTTCTCCACCGCGGGCTCCCAGGTCGGCGACAACCCGAACGCGCCTCCGGTGGGCCAGATGAACCCGATGATGACCGGGGGCTCGATGGGCATGGGCTTCGACCCGCGGATGTCGATGATGGGCATGCCCATGATGAACCAGATGGGCGGCATGAGCCCCATGGGCACTGGTATGGGCAGCATGGGAGGCATGGGAGGCCAGATGGGTGGCATGGGCGGCATGGGTATGGGCGGCATGGGCATGAACCCGATGATGGGTGGCCAGATGGGCATGCAGCCCACCGGGGTCTCCCAGTTCGACCCGCGTTTCTCCCCCGGCGTCGAGGGCGTGAAGCCCCAGATGGACGCCGCCCGCCCAATGTCCTCGCGCGGCTCTCCTGGTCCGGGCAACCGCACGCCTGGCGAGTCGCCCAACGCGTCCGGGCCGCCGAGCACGAAGTAGTCCGTCCGTCCTCGCATCCACCACTCTTGCATACTTGACCCCCCGCCTCGTCCTAGCCTCGCCTGCATCATAGCTTGCCACCGTCCGGACTCGTTGTCTCCTCGCTCTCCTGTCCCCATGTGCACCCCACGTCGTTCCTTCATGGCTTGTACGCATCTCGCACCCCACTCCACCCCGTTCCTTTTATATCCCGCAGTGCTTTCCCATACTCTTCGTGCTCCTCGTTCTCGGTCCCCGAAACATAGCATACACAATACAGTATTTACCGGACGAAATCTGTTGGTTACTTTGTCACGGACTCTAGCAGACGTTGGCTCGTACCGAATGCATCCTCCCTATTCCATGGTCGTGTGTATGGCCTTCAGTGGTGTGGCTCTTACAATTAATCCCTCGAGGGCTACGCCCCCATCTCATTTCAAGGAGACAGGCCAAGATGGTCGCCACATGTTCTGAGCGCCGTTGTTTAAAATGCGCGACGGTAATGTCTGCCTGCAGGACACGGGCACGGCGTCACGGCCCGTGAGTCAGAGCGCCCGTGCTTTCGCAAGACCAATGCGACGGCCGTCTGTGTTCGTTCGAGCGACCATCCATCGCCATGCCTTTGCGTGTCGGCTACGGTGAGCCCCCCGCACGCACGCGCGTCCGGCTGAGCTAACGATCATCGACATGCGCTGCGCCCGTCCGATTTTTCCGACGCACCAACTCAGTCCGCGAGCACTTCTCGTCGCCCCTTCTCCAGTTCGCAGAGGCGGACGGCGGGAAGACCTTCACTTTGGTAGAGTGCCCCAGTGCGTTGCGTTCCTGTGAAAACGCACCGATTTCGATATCAAGCGACTGACTGGCTTGCACACAGGCGGGACCGGTCAATTGATCGGCCGGCTCGAAAAAGACGAGATCGACGTCGCCATGTTCGTCTCGCGCACCTCGACGCGGCAGCCTTTGTGGACGCGCTGACCCACGAAAATTCTCTCCTTTGTGCAGCGCTCTTACCGATCCGTTGATCTCTGGGATCGCGAAGGGATCCACGGCCTACAAGCTCGTCGGGAGCTATGTCACCACCCCTCTCAACTGGTGCGCCGCTTTCCGCGGTTTTTCTTTTGAAGTCGCACCGCGATAAACCAAATGAAACGTGTACGCACAGGGCCGTCATCACGGGCACGAACTCCAAGTACAACTCGATCTCGGACCTGAAGGACACCACCATCGGCATCTCGCGCTACGGCAGGCGCGCCCCGTCCCCTCACACCCACCCCCGCGCGACGCTGACCCCGCTCTCCCGCACGCTCGCAGCGGGAGCCAGACGATGGCGTACGTTATGGCGCTGCAGCAAGGCTGGCCGACCGCGGATCTGAAGTTCCAAGGCGCGTCCCGTCCTGGTCGGACGAACGGCCGCGCTCGTCCTGGCTGCGCGCTGACGCTGACCTTGCCTCGCCCCGCACACGCACAGTGAACAACGACATCCGGGGGCTCATCGACTCCGTCGACGCCGGCTCGACGAGTGCGTTCATGTGGGAGTGGTTCACGACCAAGCCCTTCGCCGACGCCGGCGAGTGCCGCTTCGTCCGTACCCTCTCCCTGTTCCCTCTCACCCTCCCTCCCTCTACCTGCCTGACCCGCCCTTCCGCCGGCAGATCGGCTCCGTCCCGACGCCCTGGCCCTCCTGGCTCATCGCCGCGCACCCGACGCGCGCCCCCGCCCCCGCGCTCGCGCCGTTCCTCTCCGCGCTCTCCGCGCACGTCCGCGCGTTCGACGCGCCCGACGCGCGCGCCGCCGCGGACGTCGCGTTCATCGCGGGCAGGTTCGGGTACCCCGAGGCGGACATCAAGGTCCGTGGCGCGCTCTCTCTCTGTCCGTCCTTGCTTGCCTGTAGAGCGAGAGCGAGAGCGAGTGACCGCGAACTGACAACTGACGCCGCCGCGGACAGGCGTGGCTCGAGACGGTCGGGTACCCCGCGAACTGCGCGGAGATCCCCAGGAAGGTCATCACGGACACCGTCGAGTGCGTTTTCGTCTTCCGTCTTTTCGTTTCTTTCCTCGTTCCGCTGACGGTCCTCCGTACTTCCGTCTCGTAGCATACTCGTCAAGGCGGGCTTCATCCCCGACGTCGAAGGCGGCTACACCGCCGAGCAGTTCGTCGGCACCGAGACCACCGCGCTCATCTGACGAGGACTGCGTTGGCCGAAGACAGGACGGGACACGTTAGATGGAGAGTAGAGCACGCAGGCGTATGTATGTACGTACATGGAGCGCGACGCAGCATCTTGAGACGAATGTAACACCACCCGCTCCGCACCACCGTTTTCATAGCGGCACTTCTCGCAATGTTGCCACTTTCGCCCGTAGTATTCTGCCTGAATCGAGCGCGCTCGATGTACACGGCACAAAAGCTCCGGGAAGAGGGTGGGGTGAGGGTGAGAGCCGTGAAGCGATAGTATTGTATGTAGTCCGCGTTTTGCTGATACATGATAACAGTGTGGGTAAGTACAGGGAGAATGTGTAAGCTAAGCCGAGTGGGAAAGGCCGGGAGGCGGCAATGTCCAGAGCAGTAGAGCAAGGCATCCAAAGTCCCTGTGAACGCGGAAGATTAGCTGGAGTGGAAGACCGGAGAAGGGAGCACGGATACGGGCGGGTGTCGGGGAGGCGCGGCGGATATAGTGTGGGGTGTGTGGGGAAATGGGGAGTGCGAGACGGTCCGGTGCACGGAGCCGCCGCGCCAAGGCATCGGCCTTGGGAACATGCGAGGGCTGGCACGAGAACTGTAAGCTATGTACGTGGAAGTCCGTGGGTGCAGGGTGAAGCAGAGATGCGTGCCAGAGCGTGTGGCGGGGATGAAGAGCAGAATTACGAGACTGATAGTAGGCAGAATGCTAAATAGTTACAACCGAGGGATTGTCGTCGTGAGCGCAATGAAAAAGGCCGTTGGTACGCGCGGGAGATGTTGGATATAGTGCAATGGGGGATGCGTGTGTGATCAGAATGGTGGAGACTAGTATGGACAGCAATGAAGTAACTCATGAATTTTCTAAACCGTCCGTTGGGCTGCGGCGAACCAAGAATCCCGAAGGCACGAAGCACGAAAAAACTTGTTGGACGTCGTTATGGCTGCACCCCCGTGCGCTGCCCGGGCGAAGGCGGCTCCGCCGGATGAACCAAGTTGTCAATGTACCCGTCCACATTCGGCACTAGCATCCTGTTCCGCCGCAAACCCCGGATCAGCAGTTGTTCCCGCTGCCTGTGCATAACGCTAACGAAGAGAGAGAGAAAAAAGACTCACTTGAGCCACAACCGCCCCCCACCGCTCTTCTGCCTCACGACCTCCCACAGACCGCGACGTGTAAGCCCAGGCCCGATCGTCGCACCGCTCAACGCGTCTTCCAGCGCACGGCGGCCCTCACGCGTGCCCTCCGCTTCCAAGATCCATTCGCCGTACCAGCCCCGGCCGAGCGCAATGCCAGCCTCGGTGTCCGATTCGGGCCCCACGCGTGCGATGCGCGCGAGCCACATGTACTTGCGGACCATCACGAACCCGGCGGGCGACGACGAACTCCGGACGCGCGTGGTGATGTTCACGAGCTGCATGTCGTGTTCTCCAGGGAGCGGTTTGTCCATCGAGCGCGAGTACCGGCCCCGCGGGTCCGCGCCCATTGAAGACGTCGCCGCGGGAAGCGCCAGGATGAACATGGGGTCAACGTGCGGCGGGATGATGTGTGCGAAGTAAAATGGCGAGGGGAGCGTTAGCGACTTTTCGAGCGGGGGCGGCGCGGGTGGGACGAAGGGGACGAGGCAGTAGCCGTTGAACATGAGCCACTTCTGCCGTTGCTTGTCGTCCGCCGCGGCGTCCGCGCTCTCATCCGACGACTGCGGTGACGAGAGCGGGGGCACGTAGCCAAAGTTGCAGACGATGTCCCCGTCGGAGAGGTGCTCCCAAAGCCCCGCACGCGCCAGTTCGCGCTCGCATGCGCTGATCGCGTCCTCGTCCAGCTCCGTGCACGGCACGAAGACCCGCAGCACCGGCGCGCGCACCCGCGAGGTCGCAATAAATAGGTCGTGGGGGCTCGCATGGCGGGGTCCTGAGCCGAGCACTGCACCATTGCTTGCGCTCCGACTCGAGCCAGAAGCCGAGCTTGAGCCGAGGCCGATGGTGGAAACGCGGCGGCTGCTCGACTCGCGCGGCGGGGCGACGAGTGAACTGCGTTCTGAATCGGTGTTTGTGCGGGAGATCGACGAGGGGCTGGAGAGCGAGGATTCGCTCGAGTGGCCGACAGACGCGAAGCGGCGGTGCGGAGCGCGCAGCTCGCCGAGTACCGAGGAGCGCGAGCGCGAGGACCAACTATCCTCGTGCGATTCGGTGAATGCGTATGCCGAAGGTTGGCGTTTACCTGGAGAGTAGGTCCGTCGCCAGGTGCTCGAGTACATCTTGAGGGCGCGCGGGTCTTCGGAACGCGCCGGGAGGGGAACGCGAGATTTGCTGAAGAGTGAGGAGGAGGCTTGTTTCTGCCCACGCGGGATCACTTCTGCGAGAGTCGGAGTCGGGGCGGGGCCCACGGACTTGGCGCGAACCTGGGAGGATATGCTGGAGCGTCCGTTACGAATAGTCCCAGTCTTGCTGAGGACGCGGTGCGCGGGCGCGCCCGCGTTATTTGCAGGCGACGGTTCGTCCGATCCAGATCTGGTGGCCGAGAGTGGGGCCGGAAACACGAGTTCGCGCAGGCCGTGCTGCGGAGGGGCGCGCAGGCCGCGAACCAACATATCGTCGTAGTCCTCGAGCTCTGGCTCAGGGGATGGCGAAGCACCGTGGGCGAGGGATTGGATGAGGAGGACTAGCCTGGAGTGCTCGAGGGCAAGGGCAGAGAGGCGCATACAACGGCGCCGGAGGATGGGATCGTCGCCGCCGCGAGCAAGAAGATTGAAGAGAGTGATGCAGAGCATTGGGTAGGCGTGCAAAGGCGTATTTTGAGAGAGCACTGGGGAGCGTTCGAACGAAAGCAAAATGGGAGAGAGGTGGAGACATACTGAAGATAGAGAACTGATGAAAATCGAGGGGTATCTCCTGTTGATGCTGCATGTCGTTGAAGCCGAGTACATGGTTGTATCCGGGGACAAAGTAGGCGAGAATGGCGTCCCGGGAGTCTTCCTGGGCCCATAGACTGCGTCGAAGAGTAGGATCTGCGCTGAGGAGGGCGTGGAAGCTCTGCCACCGGAGCAACGGCAGGAAGAAGGCGAGGAGGGTCGGTTGTCTGAGGGCGGCGTGGAGAAGAGGGAGAGAGTGGGGTGATGGGCGAGGGCAGTGGACGAGTTTGCGGTGGAGGGCGGGCCGAGGGTGGGGCTGGGGTTCTGGCGGGACGGGGGGGAGAGGCCGCTCCGAGGGAGTGGTGGCGACAGGCATAGAGGGGGCTTGGGCGGGGGAGGGGGAGGACAGGAGGACGGAGGTGGGGGAGGACGGTCTGGGAGGGGGACGGCAAGGAGGGGAGGGTGAGCATGATGGCGGACAGGAAGGACGCTTATTAGGTCATTGTGCTCTCCTCCGCGCCGACGTCGGTGGCGGTGTTCTTTTCTGGCCGTCTCGCACGCGGGGGTCGAGCGCTCTCCGGCTTCTGCGTGCATTCGGAGCCCGATGCCTGCGTTCCACGGCGCTCGCAGCTTGTCCCATCGCTCGAGAACGAGCACGGCGGCGGGAGTGGTCTGCGGGCCGTGTCGACAACGCCGGGAGCCGCAAAATTAGCACCGTCGCTGAGCGGACGGGCGATGGCGTCAGCGAGCGATCATCTAAGTACTCCGCGCTAACCGGCTCCTCTCCTGTTAGACTTTATTTTCGTAGCCGCGCTCTAACCTCGCACCTCCTCCTCCCGCGCTCGCCATCCACGCCCGACGCAGTGCCCACATCGGGCCCGAACGGCGCGCAGGGGGCAGCCCTGCGCCACAGGAACAACAACACGCAGCACGGCCGAGCGGCAGCCAGAGATCCGTTGACCCAAATGAGGTGTGCAGCTGACCATCGCCGCCCGCAATTTGGAGATCGCGCACCAGCATCTCTCTCTGGAAGCATACTCTTCCGTGTCATCGGCTTCCACCCAACTAGCGTACGTGCGCTCCCACCGCAGGTCTTCGCGCGCGCATCCGGTGAGTGCGTATCGCGCACGCCCAGCGCGGAGACCTGCACCGTCCCTCGTGCCCACACGCTAAGGATCCAAGTTACCGAGGGCTAGGCCCAAGCTCTCCCGTTTTCCCCACCGGCCGGGTGTGATGTTCGTCTCGGACCGCGGCGCTCCCTCGCCGGCACAGGCGGCGGAAACATCAGCGATCCAATGGGTCAGCCCTCAGCGAACCTTGGTTAAAGTGTGCGGCTCCCAAGTTCCGATAAACTTCCTCGAGGCTGTGCGCATGGGGCCGCGGGAGACACGTGCGTCCCGCTGCGTTCGCACCTCTGCTGGCTTCGGAGAGCCCGCGCCGCGCACTTAGAGCGGCGAGCGCATATAATAGGCGCATATGCGGCGGCGAGGCATTTGTGGGGATGGCTCACCGGTGCGCAGACGTGAAGCATGTACCTCCGACGATAGCTGGATCGGACCACCCCTGCTCGGCACGGACATGGATCGACGCTCACCGTACGGCCGGCCTCAGACACCCTACTCGATCTAGTCTCCCATATTCTCGACCGCAGTCCTCAAGTACTCAACCATCACACCCACCGGTCCGGCCTGGCCGGAACGCCGGCGCTCTCCGATCAACATTATCAACGTTCCTGGCTCGAGGGCCCGCCCTGGCCCCTGGCGTGCCGATGCCCTGCTTCGATGTCGGGGACCACGAGGGACCGCGCCGCGCCGCGGTTTGTGAGCCATAGAGCGTACACAACGCCCAGCTACGCCTAGGTTGGATATACATACTCTCTGCCTGCACCTCTCCACCGGCCCGGCGTTCAAAGCGCTCGGGACTGCGTCCGTACTGTCAACTAAAGACAAGATCACAGTCGGCCAACGATGCCCTAGCACCGTCACGCAGCGGCGAGCGTGGCGCCCATCCACCCCGGTCGGGCTCCAGCTGGCACTCGGCACCACCGGCTGGTCGTCGCACTGCTGACACGACGGGCAACGGCCCAGCTTCGGAGCCCGAAAACGCGTAGGAAAAGCCTGTCAAAGGTGTCTTTTCTGCCGCCTTTGGTGCGTGTGTGAAAAAGGCACAAAAATGGGCAATTTATCCGGGTGCTTTACGGGGTGCCGAAAAGGAGCGGTAAAGAGACCTTTGGTACCCACTTCACTAACACGCGTTACTTATTATTCGTACTCACTTGTTTGTTACTCACATACTATACACGTTCTATTGCCTTTACAATGAATTCTATTGTCTTTGTTCTGAGCACAGTATTCTGTCGTGCCAAAACATTCGCCCAAAACGTCACCTTTCAGGATACTCCACGACACACACAAACTTGACATAAAAATTCGCCTTTCCCACCCTTTTTCTCCCCTGGAAAAATACCTGCCGGAAATGACACCTTTGACAGGCTTTTTCTACGCCTTTCCGGGCTCCGAAGCTGAGCCGTTGCCCGTCGTGTGATGGAACAGCACTCGCGAGGTGCTGCCTCAGCCCGCTGGCGTCCCAAGGTCGAGTCAGACAACCGCAGAACCACGCCCCGATCCCAGCCTTGACACCCGGTGGGAGCCCAACACGCAAGGCACGGACCCCGTGCCCACCGCGCGTCCTTCGTCCGTCGAACAGCCTGCACACAGTTCAGCGTTTTCAATCGGGATGGTATCAAGCCGCTGGCTCCGCGCGCGGAAGCCGGACCGAGGCTTCTAGTCTACATGCGAAAGGCGCTTTGTAACGGCGGAAACCCGGAGGGGTCGGAGGAAGGAGTCGAAGAGGAAGAGCAGGATCCGGATTGTTTGCAGAGTATGTGCGTGACTAGAGTACAGTGGGGGCTCGCGGGGGGGTATGTATAGTAGATCTGCGCTCGTGCATTGTGTTTCTGTCACAACAGTCGTTACGGAGCGGAAATCGAGGCGAGTGAAACGAGGCGAGTCGGAGGACAGGACAACTAAGTGTTCTGCAAGAAGGGGAGGAATTAAGCATGGGTGCCCGGGTGCGTAGGGAGCGGAATGGGACGAGTCCCGAGGAGAGGCGGTGGTGGGGTGCTTAGGTACAACGTAAAGCCGATGGACGGCGTGTGGACAGGAGGCGAGTTGGAGAGCGTGGAGAGGGAGGGGCGGTAAGGAGCGTAGTGTGTGCAAGGAATGGACAGAGGATTATAGCATAGTCGCTCTACGGATAAATAGCAGCGGCGGGTTATAGACATATGTGCGGCATGCGGGCATGGAGGAGTGGGGGTGGTCGGGTGCATGTGTAGGGAGGAGGATTAGCTGGTGCAGTACGATGTGGAGGTCCGTACACAGTTGTGCAGCCGTGACGAGGGCAAGAGGGGGATGATGGGTATGACGGAGACGAACCAGATTATAGCAGGAGAGGGCGGCAGAGAAAAGGGGACTGGCGAATGTCCGAGAGCAGATCTATGTCGGCCAGCCGGCAAGCGTACGCGCAGCATCGCCGCCGAGACGACCGAGGAACGACCACACAGCCGCAGTACTGTCGACCGTGATGCCCTCACCACCTCCCGGCATCGCGTTGTAGCTCGCCCAGGCGGCCCGGTCATAGTAGGTGACGCCGCCGGGGACCATTTGGGGAACGGAAGCCTGCCCCATGAGGAACGCCACGACGGCCGACGCCCCCACACAGATCGCAATCTGGCCCCACCCTCTGCCTTCCGAGTCGCCGTAGACGTAGGTGTTGTAGATGTTGTAGAACCGGCCGGACTTGCGTCGACCCTTCGACCCGTCTCGCGAGGGGCGCGGGCCGTTGCGGGCGGACTCCTCGATGAGCTTGTCGATGGCCGCACACTCGACTCCGAGCTCTTCCTTGATCGCCTTCCAGTCCTCGACGGCATCTGCCGATATTCCGCCCGCGAGCGGTTCGATGGGGAACTGGATGCCCTTGTGCCAGCTCTTGAGCGTTTCGTCCGAGATCCGGAGTGCGATGTCTTCACTGGTGACCTTATCGTAGGCTGGAGGGAGGTCATGGGAATGTGGGTGCAGGTGTTCTGACTGTGATTTGGGGGTTGGCGGTAGCAGGGTAGAGGACGACGACGCAAGCGTCTCATCATCCTCATCTGAAGCCTGAGAGCCCAAGGGTTCGGGCTGCCAAGCCTCAGTCTGGATCTCACGCTCGACGGTGATGATGACAGGGGGGGTGGGTATGGGTTCCGGGTCCGTTTGGATTGACATGGTCGTGAGAAGCGTGGCTTGTGTCTGTACGCTGGCAGCGAAGACCCTAGGTGGAGGAACTGTCTGAATGGAAAGCGAAGTGGTGAACTCAGCAGGATTGTGCTGAGTGCCCGTGTCAGAGTACTCCTTCATCTCATCGATCTTGAGGGTCTCGATGTGCTTCGCGCGACTGGCAACCTTCTGCGAATCGTAACCAACGTCGTCAGGGTGGTCGAACCACACCGATGTCGAGAGGTCACCTACCCGCTTGGTGCGCGTGATGATCGTTTGCACAAAGTCTTCAGACTCCGTGTCATCCTCTTCCGGCGTCCCTTCAATCTCGATTGAAGGTTCGCTGTCGGTGTCCTCTTCCTCCAACTCCCACTTGCCATCCTTCATCTTGTTGAGGAGCTCCATGCCGAGAGACTTGCTCACGCTCCCGTGTGCACTGGCGGTGCCCGAGCCTCCGCCCTTGTCCGAGTGCGCCATGTTGCGGAGTTCGTCCATATCGAACCGCATGCGGTCGATGGTCTCCTTGAGTAGCATATTCTCGTTCTTCTGCTCGTCGAGCTGCGCTTGAGCCTGGAGAGCGATCGCCAGGTCACTCTCCAGGAGCTGGATACGTTCTTCGTACGTCGCTTGCTCGCGCATCCACTTCTGCGCCTCGACGCCCTGTATGTGGGCGGCTTCCTGAAGATCCTTGATGTCCTGGTCGCGCAGGCGCAGCTGGTTGCGGATTCGCTCGGACTCGGCTGAAAAACAGTCAGTTGCTCGTCGTAGGTGCTCAACTGAGGATGTATACGTACCACACTGCTCTGAGTACTGCTTCTGTACGCCGTTGAACGTCGCGCGGGTCTGCTCCAGGTTCTTCTGTGTCCTAGTGAGCTCGACCTCAAGCGCCACGATCTGTGTAGCGTTCTGGCGCTGCACAGACGGTCAAACACACCGACCCCAGACACATGTTGCACGACGACGCACCTCCTTGGACCGAAGCTCCTTCTCCTCACGCTTCGTGGCACTGAGCTCCGCCCTCAGCTCCTCGATCCTGCCCTGCATCTCCTCGAGCTCGGTCTCGTGGTCAGAGAGCCGGGTCTGCAGTGTCCGCTCACCCTCCAAGAGCTTGCGCCCGAGGTCCGTGTTCAACCTCTGAAGCGCCTCCATCCGCTCCTGCACGTCCAGGGACGCCGTCGACGACGCCGCAGACCGGTCCATGATGAGCCCGAGGAGATGCGCGTTGATCTCGTCGTCATCGTCTTCATCATCGTCATCGTCATCGTCGCGCTTGGGCATCTGGAGGGACGAGATCTGGTCTTCGAATGAACGGTCGTCCTCGAACGAGTCGTCTGCGGACTCCGGAGGGGACATGAGTCCGGTGCGGCCGGTGTCCCGTTCCGGCGACGAGCCATATCCAAACGAGTGGTCGAAGGAAGTGTATGTGTTGTGTGGCTGGGACTGTGCGCGCGAGTGTGGTCGAGAGTGTGTCGCACTGAATGTTGGAGAGCCGATTGAATTCGAGAGTTGGGCTGAGGTGAACGTAGGACTCGTGGGGTTTGACGGGGCGCGCGTGCGCCCGGGCGTTTGATGAGGCGGAGGTGAGGATATAGACTGTGAGCAGAAGCGCGGATCAGCCAAAGTTGATTCCGAGAGTTAGATCGTGCCAAAATAAAGATCGCAGCGAGCATCCATGATATGTTGTATGCGCTGCTGGGGAGTTTGGATGGGGAGACGCATACGCAGAAGACCAGCCTATGCGTCCCTTGCATGCCATCACTCGCAGAAGACGACGTCGGCACTTCAGCAGCCCGAGATCACGAACAACCGCCCTCCAAGACCACGAACTCCCAGAGCAAAGAGCACTCGACGCGTTGGAAGCCAAAGCAGAACAGCAAACGCACCTCAGAGTCGCTCATCGCGCGACCGTGGCCCTGACTCGCATCGCTCTTGCGCCGGCTGGGGGGTGCTGGTCGGCGCGACCAGCTCGAGGGCGCCGTCTCCTTCTTCCCGAGCGGCGTCGTCCGCTGCCTCCGGCCCGTCTCGAACACGGAGTCGCGCGGGGTCTTCGGGCCCCGCGACGACGAGCGGTAGTACGTCGCGGTCGAGTCGCGACTCGACGAGCGGCTGTTCATACCCTCATGGTCCCTCTCCTCCTGCCGCCCGCGCTCGTCCTCGTCTGTGTCGAGGGCGCTCTCCGAGGGCGAGTCATTCGAGCTCGAGCTCGACGTAAACGCGCCGGAGTCCCCGGTCTTCGTGGCGATGAACTGGAGGAGGATCTGGGGGGTGACTTGGAGCCCGGGGGTGCTGGAGAGGATCGCGGTGAGCTGTTCCTCCTCGGCCTTGTCCATGAGCTCGACGGAGTTGTGGTTGGACGAGAAGGTGCGGAGGACATCGACGAGAGCGTCGCCCGGGATCACGGGCTCCTCCGCGTCGTTGAGGGTGCATTGGGGGTGGTCGGTGAATATGTCGTGGAGTTCTTGTTCGAGGTCGGCGATCGACTGGCGGTTTCTTCCGTATGTTTCCGCCTGTGAGGCCGTGTAAGTCGCGTCGTATCGCATCAGAAGTGGGCTACGTACCGCCGCCATGTTTGCAGCATAGAAGTACACGGAGTAAGGGAGGGGAATAAGGTGTTCACCGAGGCAAGACTCGGTGGTTGTGGCAGAGCGTCTGCCTCAGGGGCCAGACTCCAGAGCGCCCCAGTGCTTACGTAAATGGTTTCCCTCTTTGTGCGCCTTCTCGCGGGTGCCCAAGCTTTGTATATGTTTGCCCTCCATGTCTTACCCGACTGTGTGTTTCGCAATTTGTCGAACACGACGACTGCAGAAAACCCCGACTTTGTTGCCATAGGCAACAGTCCGCCATTTGTCTAGGTAACTGGGGCAGAGATAGCAGTTGTACTAAGTTGTTTTCAGGAGTGGTACTTAATACCGGTAACTGTGATTTCAAGCATGGGTATATCGTTGTCCATATGCTGAATCCTTCATCGCAATGTCAAGAGCCTGTGGACGCAGTTGCGCTTGTAAGTCGGTGTAGCATGAAGGACGCCCACATGCGCACACGAGGTTCTGAGAAAACCGAGCCCGCATGTATGCGCATATGGAGAACAAGTAGGCGGTGCCGGAACGGGAATCGGCCACAGGGACGCGGCGGGGTGCAATAAGTGAACAACGAGGTACGGCGTGGCGGCCGGAGAAGCAAGACTATGTACACGAGCACAAATCAATGCGGGCGGATGATGCGGATGCATGAGAGATGCGTGAGGGCGGTACTGAAGTAGTGAACGCTGAACACTGAGTACGGGGCACGGAGGACGAGAACGGCATGTGTGGTGAGGTAAGGGCCTGGAGGTAAGTAGTACTTGATACAAGAGCGGAGCAATGGGTGGTCTATTGATAGTATAGGCGGGGAAATGCGTCGAGATCGGAATGGGTTGTGACTCATGGGTGCTGAAGCGCTGATGTGCGGGACGAGGTTAGCGGAGAGGCGGACGAGAGAGAACATGAGAGAGAAGAGGTATGTATGGGGGAGCAAAGGGAAGGATGGAAAAGTGGATGAGGCGAGAGTGTATGTATGGGCGGGATGGGTGGATGTGAATGTATGAGTGAGATCAGGAACGCTGCACTGTCCGTCTCTATGAGCTACGCAGTAAATCAAGTCCGTCGGCGCGGGAGGCGCGCCATCTGAAGGCCACATACAGACAAGATACAAAGAAGAGTGGGGTGGGGTGTCGAAACGGGACGTCTAGGCATACACAACTCGGATGGTCGGGTAAAGATTGGTCGCAGGCAGCCGTCATGTGCAGATCATAGGCCGCCGTCCGTTCCCTGGTTGATGCGCACTCACGGAGCGCCGCGGTGGGGTCACGATGTCCCCGACCGCCCCAGGACCGGTCGCGATCGCGGCCCCGACGCTAGGCCGCCGTGTGCGCACCTCGAGATGTACTTCTTCCTCGTCCGCGCTCTCCTCGTCCTCGTCCTGATACATTTGGCTAGTGCTCGGCTGCAGGTTGAACGAGCCGCTGTCCGAACTCCGGTCGAGGTCGACGTCTTCATTCACGATGATCGCCAACCGTCCGCGGTCGCCCGGATGGCTTATGCTCCCCCTGTGTTGCGTCGGGCGCGCCGTAGGGGACCGCACCGCGTGCGGACGTGGGGAGCGGGGCGAGCGCGTCGTCCCCACATCATCACCGGAGTCGGAGTCGGAATCGTCGGCCGAGTCATACGAGATGGAAGGTGGGCCGGATACAGACGAGAGCGACGCGCCGCTACTCATCCGCGCGAGCGGGCTCATCGTCCGCCCCGCGTACTGCACCGAGTTCGAGTGGCCGTGGCGGACACGCGGGCTGCGTCCTTCGGGAGTGTCGTCTCTCGCCATCCGCGTCGAGGTCATACCGTCCAGCGAGAGCCGGTGCAGCGGGGGTCCGATGCTCTGCGCGCTGCTCACGGTCGAGAGCAGCGCCGAGCCCGAGCCAGGCGCGGACACGGAGGGGACTGGGCTATGAGCGAAGCCGCCGGCGCCAACGAGGAGCGTTTCGTCATCGAGTTCTTCATGCCGGTCGCCCGAGTATATCGACATCATGTCTTCGGATGGACGCGCAAACTCCGGAGCGGTCCACGACGCCGCACGCATGGCCTTCGTCAACCGACCTCCGATAATCATACCGCTAGCGTGACTGCCAATGCTGCCGGTGATGGGAGAGGTGCTGGTGGCCGTGGTAATCGACATCGACATAGACATCGACATAGACATGCTGCTTTGCCGCGAGGTGACGCCGCTTTCGAACTCCATGCTGTCGCGGGAAGGGGGCGTCGTATGAGAGGGATGGGACTGCGAGTGGTGGGAAGAGGCGAGAGGAGGGCTAGGTTGGTCGGCCAAGGAAGCTGAAGAGTGGTAGCCACCGTACGAAGAATGTCGCTGTGAGCCCCATTTCCGCATCCACTGTACAACAGAGTTTCGCGGGCGGTCGCTGTCAGGGGAATGACCGGGCGCGTACTCGCTGAGCGGAGTGTACAGGCCCGTTTCGGTGCTCTTGCTCTTGGAGGGGCCCGACGGGGCTGCATTAGACCAATTCGCCCACGCCTCGGCCGCGTTCTCGGTCCCAGCTTTCGAGCCAACGTCGGTCGTCGACTTGTTCCATAGAATCTCCTGTCGAGAGCGACGCTTCTCGCGCATCGAGTTCGGTTGACGATTGGATTGAGGCTGTTGGTCGGAACGAGGGGTACGATGAGGATGGTGACGGTGCTCGCGACGGCTGCGGGAAGGATTACCCGTCGTGGTTTGGTGGCGGGAGAGATGGACGACGTGGGGCTCCGAATGCACGCCTACGTCCGATTTCTCCCCATCCTGTTGTTGCTGGTGACGACGAAAAGAGCGCTGTGGCTTGACGTTCTTGAGCGTCGTCGTTAGCAAACGACCGATCTTGGGGAGCCAATGGAAGCGAAGAGGAACCATCGCCGTGCTGGTCTCGGCCTGCGTCGGCCTGAGTTGGAGGTACTTCGTGAGCGTCGTCTCTCGAATCCAAATGTCTGGTCGATCAAGGTCAAAGGTGATCCAAGGGTGACGCTGTCATGTCAACCGCGTTAGGTTTGTCGAACAGAAGCATAGGTATGCTTGAACATACCTTGACCTGATCTAATGTGATACGCTTCTTGGCGTCCTTCTCCATTAAGCGTTCCAGTAGATCAATAACTAGCGACCCCTCAGTCTCCTCTGTATCTTCTCCTTCACGCTTGCGAAACCTGGCACAGGTCGGGATCTCGTCCAGGCCCATAGTTTCCAGCGGCTCCCATGTTTGCCATCGGATGACCTTGTAGATCTCGAACTCGTTCTTGGCATGGAAAGGAAGGACGCCGAAAAGCAGGCCGTAGAGCGTAACTCCGAACGCCCAGATGTCAATGGCCTTCGTTATCTGGGGCTTTTTCCGGGAGAGCTGCTGAGGTGAAGGCAGGTGGGGGAGGTGCACCGTCGAAGACGACTGTTCGGCGGTAAAGGAGACGTCGGCGACAATCTCCGGAGCTAGGAACATGGGCGTGCCAGCAGTCTTCGACAAGTCACTCTCGTCCATGAGAATGGGGTCCCTGTCGTCCTCCTTGATGTTGCCCTTGCCTGCAGCGGCGAGCCGCTGGGCATACGAGAACGTGGAGACGCCGAAGTCGGTGATCTTGACCGTGCGTCGATCCGAGGACCACAAGAGATTTGCGGGCTTGATGTCGCGGTGGATGATGCCCTGGTAATGCACTGCGTGGGACGTGGGGGCGGCGGATGGATGAGTGGGATGACCAAATCGGGAGCGGGACGGGCATGACGACGTACGGTATTCAAGTCCGAGGATGACGTCGCGACATATGCGCCGCGTCTGGTCGACGCGCAGGAGTGGGTTGTCGTTCCTCGACCGCCATTTTATCTCGCCGCCGCCGAGATACTCCATAACTGTCAAGACCATTAGCGTCGATACGTAAGCAGGGGGTCTGGAGCACAGAGGCAGGGGATCGCAACCACGAGGATGCGCTTCGTTCGGCAGAAGCTGAACATGCCTGCCGCACGCACATCGTGGTTTGACAGCAGCACAGCGGCGTAGGGGCGGAGAGCCTGAAGGGGAGAATGCGGACGAGGAAGGGCTGGAGGATCTACGCACCCATGTATATCTTGTCCTGCAACGGGTCGTCTACGACCTCGAGCAGGCGCACGATATGAGGATGGTTGAGCTTCTTCATGATCGCTATCTCCTTTCGTATTTTGTGTTCTGTATCCCCCAACTGCGCCGAATTCGGCGAGCGAGGGAGAGGCTGTTGGTAGCTCCTGCGCAGCTTGTTAAGACGGTCGTTCTTGTTCTTGCGCCGGAGGCACTTGACCGCCTACACGTAGCGTACCCGCGAGGAAGAGGATCAAGATATAGCATGAATTGAAAAGTGAGCGGGTTTGTTGGACTCACCACGAGCATATATCCCTTGATGGAGTCCTCGGCGAGATAGACCTCGCCGTGCTGCCCCTTGCCGACCTTGCGCTTCAGCTCATACTGGTTTATGATCTTAATGGTGTCATTTCGGACGTGGGTCGGGCGCTGGCCGGCAGTGAGCGCACGGGTCACGACGACACCGGGGTCGTGGGGGTTGAATTGGTGGAGGGAATGCATGCTGGACCGGTTTCTGGCGGGCCGGCCCTCACGAGACGAGGAGGCGACGGCATTGGCCATGTCTAGTATATACAGCAGGTTCGAGCCAGCGCGCCGCGAGAGTGGGGGAAGGGGTGCAGGGAGGAGAGGAGAGCGGGACGAGAGAGAGACCCGACGGCGGAGAGTAGGCAGTGGATCTGAAGGAGAGCTCTGGCGAAGCGAGCAACTCCACAATCGCCCAGCGCCTCTTCCAGGGCGTCTGTTGAGACGGGCGCTCTGGGATCTGCCGCGCCGCCATCACATCCGCCTCCCCGCTCTGGCCCCTGGACCCTGGCCTTCGTCCCCCAGCGCTCTCCTCCGGTTCCCCGCAAGAGCCGCCTTTCGCAAGGGCCCCTCGCCGTTCTGTCTCTCGCGCATCGTGCGGCGTACAGCTTGTCTCGATTCTCCACGAATACACCGTGCAATCCCCGCGCGCGTTTCCCCGAAGTTTCCCAGCCCCCATCTCGACCCGTTTCCCAACGACCTCTCCGCCATCGTGTGTGGCCTGGGATCGCGCCTGCACCACACGGCGCATGCGCCTCGACTCTCCGCATCTACCGCGCGCATGTGCACTTGTCCTCTTCCTTGACGTCCTTCATCACCTGCAAACGCAAGCCCGGTCAGTCTCCAGTCCATCCGTACGTCATCGCTTCTCTTCCGCACGCGCGTCCATCCCAGACCCGCCGTCGGCCAGGCTACGCGAACCTGGCCGTGGCGACAGCGCACAAAGCCCCTTTGGAGCACTGCGCGCACACGTACGGGCGATCAGGGTGATCCGCATCAAGCTCTTGGGCCACGCAGGCCTCCGATGGCAGCCGTGGTGGCCCAAGCCCGACCCAAGGGCGCAAAGGCTAATGCTCGCACAGCCCGCCGCCCCACTGCCGCGCGCTCCATTTGCACTTTTGCGGGAGGCGACGATTACATGGCTATGGCTGGCACCACCGGTCCCTCCGGCGTTGGCTGGCTTGCGTTCTGGTGCGCACCGTAGCGGGGCTCCCGCGAGGCCCCCATCACGAAGGGAGGCTGCGTGGGCAGAGGCGGGGGTACCGGAAGAGGCCACGTACCGCGTCAACGTGGGCCCCGCATCCCTGGGACGTAATCGTCAGCCAATCTGTTAATGAAGGACCGCCGAGCAAGCGAGAACAGAAAGAAGACTAGAAGGCAGAACAGATGGGCACCAATGGCCGCGGCGCACCAGGTACGATTACGCTCCGTGTGGGAGGCACCGCGCGCACCATCTCGCACAGGGGCGGCAAGCCCGACCGAGGGGGGCGTGCACCCGCAGCTGGCGGGTGATACGGAAAGCAATGAGCAATGCACGCGTGTGCAGAGCCTGGGGCCTCCCGCGAACCCGCACCCAGATCGCGACGTTTCTAGGGCGGTGATCCCGCGGGGCGTCGGGGATCGGAGGGGGGACGAGTGCGGCGAGGGGGATGCCCGATGGGCGCGATGGTGGAAGCAGCCGGTGCTGCCGGTGGGCAAGAACACGCGCAAAGAGAGAAAGAGAAGATCGGCAGTCAAGTCTGCACACACGAGCGGGGCGGGGAAGCGACAGTGGTGGGAGACCGAGAACACGACGCACCTTCCAAGTCGTCTTCTGGCAGGCGTCGCACTTGACGAGGTAGCAGGCGTTCACCGGCGCGGCGGGGGTCTCAGCGAAAGCCATTGCAGATGTGATAGGACTTGAGCTTGCTAGTACGCGTCTACGACGAGGCGTCGGTTGGTGTTGGGCAAGATGTGATTGCGAGAGCAGGCGATATCACGCGCGGGGAGTGGCCATGGCCAGCCATACCGGGACGCCGGGTGCGCGTTAACGGCAAATGGTTAGCACTCGGCCTCCACAAAGTAGGCTATATTGCGTACCTGTGAAAGTGTTTCCGAAAGGTTCAAGGCTGGAAGGTTCTGAGCGCCGAGCAGTCTTGGGAAGTCTTGGGATTGTGCGGCAATTTGTGCCAGCTTATATCTACTGATGGCAATTCCGAATGTCGACGCACGCATTCCGAATGGCGCCTTGTTCAAGCGCTGGTTGATTACGACCTTCAAGGACCAACATAGAGAAGAAGGGAGAACAATACGCAATCTGGGACACTCCCAGTATGATCAAGTTGCTCTTAGCTGGAAAATGCCTTTGTCGCCATCACTACACTCTTGCACATGCCCTCTCATGAAGACACCCAAGCCTCCCCAAAATGCCGATCGCGCTGCCCGTATCCACCCCGACGCCACGCACTGTCAACCCCCGTATCTGCTTACGTGCGGCCAGCCAAGGAAGATCAGGTAAGGTGACCGAGACGCACTCCGAATAATGACTGATCAGTTACTGAAACTCCCCACGTGCGCAGCGCATTTCCGAATCGCAAGCCCACAAGCGAATGTTCCGGAGCGAGATGACCCAGCCTGCATTACATCCCGATGGGTGCACCACTGAAGTACCACCATGGCGAGTCGTCATAGAACCCACACATCGATGTCCAGGGTCTTGCTGGCGACCGCCGATATCTCGCCGGGTTAACCATGCAAACTACCACCACACGACATATGAGCGTGCGAAAGCGAGGGACCAACCAAGAACCACAGATGATGGCATCGGGGCCGCCCAATGCACACCCTGACAAAGCATAGAGCCTCGGACGAGCGAGGTATCGTCCTGACTTCAAATCCGCGTGAGCCCACACAACATTAGAAGGATGACAGACGAACGCATGCGTGAGAGGCCACGCCGGCCAGGGAAGAAAGGTTTCTTCAGCATGACTGACATACAACATATGGGGATTCATCGTGACCATAAAGCATTGGAACGTCAGACTGGATAACTGCTCGTACAACTCCACACGACTCTCGCTTAGGGCGCGAAGAAGGTTTTGAGGAAGGCCTCGCCAGCCGTCTTCGGGGTCTTGGCCTTCTTCTTGGCCTTCAGCGCCTTGACGCGCTCCTGCTTGACTATTCCACAAATATCAACCGCATGAGCTATGCAAGGGTCGAAAATTACATACGGAGTTCCTGGCGGCGGAGGGTCTTGGCGTAGGGGTTCAGGCGGAAGAGAACACCCTTGTTAACGAGAGGGTTCTTGTGCTGCGTCCAAGGGCGCTTTTGGATCTTCTCGTTCGCGGGGCGGACGACAGCCTGAATCTCAGTGCTGTTGATGAGGCGAGTAACATCAGGGTTGGTGATCTTCGCCGAGGGAAGGCTGGCTCGCAAGAGGCATATTAGTTACAAATACACGCCAGACCATTATTGGACGCACACGTAGTCCTTCTTGTAGGTGGACGCCTTGTCGAAGGTGCCGAAGACCTCGTCCAGGAGGCCGAAAGCACCCTCAGTCCAAATAACGAAACGACCGAGGTGACCACCAGGAGCGAGCTGGAGAAGGTTGAGCCGGCGAACGTTGACGACCTCGACACCGGGGAGGTTGCGGAACGCCTTGACGATACCGTTGTCCTCGTTGTAAACAACGAGGGGACCACGGCGCTGGCGGTGACGCCGGTTCCGCATTTTGCCCTTGCCGGCACGGAGCTTGCGCGAGTTGGAGACCTTGACAACGTCTGAGTACGCCTTGAGGGACTTGAGAAGCGCAACGGCCTCCTTGGTCTTGGTGAAACCCTCCGCCGCATCGGCGACGACGAGGGGGACCTCCTCGATCTCCTCAATACGGTGGCCGCGGGCAAGCACGAGCGACGGAAGCGCAGACGCAGCGAGCGCAGAGACGACGGCAAAGCGACGTTGGTTCTGGTTCACCTTGACGTGCCACTTGCGCCAGGTCTTCGTGGGCGCGAACATGCGACCACCACGGCACATATTGCCGAACGCGGCCTTGACGCTTGGGTTCAGGACGAAGAAGTGCGAACACAGAACGCGAGAACACGCACTTGGCCCGAACGGTGGGTACCCGAGCCACCAACACGAGGAATACGAGCGACGGCACGACCAGTACCCCAGGACTCGGCAGAGGTCTGGTGGCCAGCCTTCTCACTCACGGAGTACGCCTGCCTCTTGTTCTTCGCGATGCTCTCTAGTTGTCAGCATATGTTGTTTAGTACCCGTCCCCATTTCAATGTTTAAAAAACTCACTGTGGACCTGCTGCACGACATCAAGACGGATGGGCGCGGTAAGCACCGCAGGGAGGGGGAGCGAGGTCGAAGCCTCTTCAGTCGCACAATCAGCTACCCGCGATAATGCTAATGTACGCTGCTCACGTACCTCCGGACGAGGAGCGCACGTTGACGGTCGGGCGGGAGGCCATTCTTGAGGATAGTCTTGAGGAGTCTTGCAACCGCCAACAAGCGGGGGACCAGTGCGTGGATCTCGAAAAATAAGGTTTGCTAGTACTACAGCCTCTCGCCAAACACAGGCAAATACGATAAGGATCCAGGCACGTGCTCCTTACAGCTCGGGCGCTCCCTCCCCTGTGACTGCTTGACTTCAACATGATGTCAACAACAAGTACTGTCATCCCTCATAGTCTATCGCAAGCATAGGGCGTGATTCAACTATGATTACCCCTGGGTATCTCGCTGAATGTTTGTCATCGTCGACAGCGCTATTGATGCTGTGAATACCCGCGTTCGGCCGTCGACTACTTAGTCGTTCACAGGCGGAGTGATTGTGGTATGCCCCATAAAGTACGTCGCCGACCATCGATTTTCCTCCAATGGCTCGTGTCTCACGCGCGTGAGTGCTCTCGAGGAGCTCGAGGCTGCTCGTTGCGTCTTCGATTCGCCAGTTGGTACGATCCAGTCAGTTCAGCCTGAGGCTTGAGGCTTGACGTACATCGATTTGCAATTTGCACCCCATCGAGGATAAAGCGCAGTAGGAAGGGACATATTATTTCATACCTGACGCACTCACGCAATGAGATACCCACGGAACGTGGCTAAGCGAGTCAAACCCCCTGGCGTATCTGCGCATTAAGCGCCAGATGAGTAACACCCACGGTACGATCATCCAAGACCCTCCCTTGCTTGTTTTCTTACTCACTGCAGTGCCAGGTCAGCCATGCCCAACGACTTGCCCGTTGCTCAGGGTGCTCCTCCTGCTGGCGGACTGAAACCCCTGTCTGAACGCATCCTCCCACCCGAGTTCTATGACTCGTTCATTACAAAGCGGTCGAAGGAGAGGATTGAGGACCCCAGTGAGTCATTAGTCTCTAGAGCCGTATGGCACAACCACGCTCATCTATGGGGTGCCATAGTTCGCAGCAGGCTTCAACTCGAAGACCGCCCCGGGACCATCTCCATGCTCGCAGGAAAGCCCAACCCAGAAACATACCCAATGACGTCGTTACAGTTCACTCTGCGCGACCCCGTTACGAACCAAGAGGTGCCTATCGCTCTCACCGAGATAGAGCTGGAGCGTTCGTTGCAATACAGTGGGAGCAAAGGGATACCCGAGTTCCTCGAATGGCTAGTTGGCTTACAGGAGTTTAGCCATGGTCGCAAACCGGGCGAAGGCTGGGATCTTTCGTTTGGAGCGGGATCGTCGGACCTGATTCACAAGGTCAGTGCCTACAGGATGTCGTTGGCATCACACTGTAAATTCCAACACGGGTCTTCATTCACATTAGGCTATTCTTGCACTACTTGAGGAAGGCGATTCTGCAATCATCGAAAGCCCTGTATATGCGTAGGTTGTCATCAATGTTCTATGGTGCAGTAAGTAGTGACATCTTTCTCAGCGGAGTCTTTCCTGTTCTCCATGAGGCGAAATGTGATCTCATCGGTAAGATCCCCGGTGATCTTGCGGTGCGCATCTAATTTGAAGGTTCTAGAACTCAGCGGCGATGAGAATGGAATCGACACGGTTGCTCTGCGCAAGACACTGGAGAACTGGCCCAAGAACAAACGTAAGCCCAAGCTGCTCTATACTATCCCTGTACGCGCCTTTTTTCGAGTCATTCCATCCTTTGACGCGCTGACAAACCTTTCTCAGTTTGGATGCAATCCCACTGGGGTCACTTCGACAATCGAGCGACGTCTTGAGGTTCTCGGGCTTGCCCGGGAGCATAACTTCCTCATATTCGAAGGTGCGTCCTTTCATGCACCACGAGCGCGTTGCTCAATCCACCTGAAACCCGATATAGATGACCCCTACTACTACCTCTACTTCGGCAGCGCACCGCGACCCCCGTCGTACTTCGCGCTAGAAGTGGATCAACCAGAAGTGGGTCGCGTGGTTCGGCTTGACAGCCTGTCCAAAGTGCTGTCCGCGGGGATGCGTATCGGATTCCTGTCCGCGCCACAAGTCATCTCAGATGCGGTTCTCTTGCATGTGAGCCATCGCACCCTCCGCAGTCCTATGAGAGGTTTGGCTCATGCGATCACCCCTAGACGATGGGCTCCAATCTACAGCCCCCGACATTCACCCAGGTGATCTCCTGGAAACTGCTCAGCACCTGGGGATACGCTGCCTACCAACAGCACGTCTACCGCGTTGCCGATTTCTATCGGACCAAACGCGACGAGTTCGCACGACTGATGGACAAGCATCTCACCGGCCTCGCTGAATGGACCATCCCTGAGGCGGGCATGTTCTTCTGGTACGTCTTCCATCCCGCATTCATTCTTGATCCCCCCGTCGAGTTTGTCTGACGACGGCTCGCAGGTTTAAGTTGTTGCTTGATGGAGGCGATGAAGGCGACTCCGAGGCACTCATCCGAAAGGAGGCGCTCGAGGGCGGCATCCTGGCGCTCCCTGGGACGGTCTTCTTGCCGTCGGGGGGCAAGACTGCGTATGTGCGCGCGTCGTTCAGTCTGTTGCCCGAGACCATGGTGGATGAGGGGCTGCGTCGCCTTCGGGTGGTCCTTTTGAAGGCCCGCGGGGAAGCGTGAGCAAGTCGGACGTTGTATCTTTGACGAGAAGGTGGTCTGTTATGATGAAACAGAATAGTGGGAACTGTGTTTGTGTACATTTCAGGGAAACATGAACGATACTTGTTATCCCTTCACCCAGCACTTGTCGCGGTTGTGCAGTTTTGAATGACAGAGAAGAATCTGCACAGGGGAGAACGTCATGTCCGGGGACGCCGAGGGGAGCAGACAGTGTGGCGGCGATGACTGTCTTCGGAATACAGCCATGCTATGGCAACGCTCCAGGTACGGGCGTGGAGCGCGATCTCCGGGCCTTGAGGGCACGGGCGAAGGGAGGGCAAGCCTGCTTTGGCAGTGGCCACTGCCTCAGGCCTGCGAGCGATGTACACATATCATGGAGCGCATCAAGCATCATTTCCCGCCACTCGATGAACGGGAAATATCACGGGGATGACCATCCAGAGTTGACCCAGCAGCACAGACTCGGGCTCCGGAGAATGCGATCTCGCGACTCGAGCGAGGGTGGGCCCCGGTGAATGCAATCTCGGCTCGAGCGACCGCGCGGCGGTCGGTAGACGCGACGCTGGCGGGGCCCGGCGTTGCTATTGCCAGTCGCAACCGACGGCATGTCGACGTATGCTGGCGCGCAGCGGGGTGCAGTGGTTGGACTGCGGCGCGAACGGCTGGGAGCGTGCGCGGGCCGTGGTCGTGCGGACCGGATGGTCGTTGACGGGTTTGGAGGAGACTGGCGCTGGTGGTCGATGCACAGGCGCCCGCAGGCGGTGGGAGGTTGGCAGCGGATGAGTTGAGTGTGCGCCAACCAACTCTGCTCCCCCCGCCACGGCTCCGGAGCTCCTCGTCCTCGTCTTCGTCCACGACCTCTTTTATCGCGTCGCTCTGAGCGGGTCACAGGCGATACCTGCCCTTTCTTATCTATCTTTCCTCCTGTGACGACGTTCTCTTCTCTCCACCACACCCTCAATCTCCCGCCGCGCTCTCTCCCACCAAGATGTCATACGGCGACTACTCCTCCTCCCCCAGCTCCCCTGGCGGCATGTCCACCCGTCGTCTCACAAATCGGAACACGAACCGCTATTCTGTCACCGCGCTCTTCTCCATGGCCGCGGAGCAAGATGTAGAGGTCGAGGATGAGCTTGGACGCGGTATGTCGCTGCTGCATTCGCGCCGCGCTCTATTTTTAATGCGTGTATGGGTTTTCCTTCGCCCATTAGCTCAAAAACGACTCCGCGAGCTCAAGTCTCGTATATCGGCCCAGTCCAAGCGCAACTTTGTTCTTGAGCGAGATGTCCGTTTCCTCGATTCTCGTATTGGACTGCTCATTCAGAACCGAATGGCTCTCGATGAGGTGGGCACGTCATTCCCTATTTTGTTACCAATGGAATTCATGTCTTTGTAGCAAAATGAGGTCGAGAGGCATCTCGAGGAAGTCGACGCGACAGAAGGCAACCATCCAGACGACCGCAAGCTCCAGCAATACTCCAACCTCTTCTTCCTCCTCCAGTCCGAACCCCGCCACATTGCGAGTCTATGTCGTCTCGTCTCTTTGACTGAGATCGACACCCTCCTGCAAACCGTCATGTTCACGCTCTACGGAAACCAATACGAGTCACGCGAAGAGCACTTGTTGTTGACAATGTTTCAGTCCGTGCTCTCATCACAGTTCGAGACTGCCACCGAGTTCGGCTCTCTCCTCCGCGCGAACACTCCCGTCTCCCGCATGATGACCACCTATACTCGCCGAGGACCCGGTCAGAGCTACTTGAAGAGCGTACTCGCGGAACGCATCAACAGCCTCATCGAGCACAAGGACCTCAACCTGGAGATCAACCCTGTCAAGGTGTACGAGCAGATGATTCAGCAGATCGAGGAGGAGACTGGTACCCTTCCACCCAACCTTCCCCGCGGTGTAGCCCCAGAAATCGCCCAGGCGAACGCGGATGTACTAGCCATCATCGCGCCTCGGTTGACGATGCTCATGGAGATTGCAAACAGCTTCCTTCTCACTATCATGGACAGTCTGGAGAGCGTGCCGTACGGTATCCGGTGGATTTGCAAACAGATCAGGAGTCTTACTAGGGTTAGTCAAGCGCTCCGTAATCCCTGGATCTCACTGACGCCGCGTTCGGCTACCAGAGAAAGTACCCAGACGCGACAGACTATGCTATCTGCTCGCTCATTGGCGGATTTTTCTTCCTTCGTTTCATCAACCCCGCCATCGTGACACCACAAGCATACATGCTTGTGGAGGGCGTCCCTGCGAAACACCCTAGACGAACATTGACGTTGGTGCGTAGATTTCTTGCCAAGGTTCGGTATATGAGCCTCAACTGTCCGTATAGATTGCCAAGATGTTGCAAAACCTTGCCAACAAGCCATCGTATGCGAAGGAAGCCTACATGATTACCCTCAACCCATTCGTAGAGAACAACAAGGCTCGCATTAACCAGTTCTTGAACAACCTATGCGAAGTCGGTGACTTCTACGACACTCTAGAGGTACGGTCTTGCAAATATTTGCGGCTTACTAGTGGCTCATAATATTTGCAGATGGACCAATACATGGCCCTGTCGAAGAAGGATCTTCTTATCCACATTACTCTCAACGAGTTGTACAACACCCATTCTCTTATTCTTCAACATATCGAAGTCTTAGTGCGTATATGCACCACTCTTGTTTGTGCATGTGCACACAAGCTAACAATCCACCAGTCACCAAACGACAAGCAACATTTGCGCATCCTCACCGACGAACTTGGTCCAGCGCCCCCTCAAGTCCCCCGGAAGGAGAACCGTACCATCGAGCTCCCTTTGTACAGTCGATGGGAGACGCCTGTGCAGGACATCCTCATGGATTCTGTATCGCCCAGCGATATGCTCTATATGGAAGCGAAGTCGATCTTCGTCGCGCTCATCCGTTCAATTCCCGGACTTGCCGAGAAGCGCCCCTACAACCTCGCAGCGATTGCGGAACGTGCGGCAACCACTAAAGACGCAACATTAGTCCGGAAGGGCATCAAGGTCAAGGAGATGCTCCGCGAGCTCGAAGAGCAGAAGATCGTCGAGCGCGCGGACGGCTACAAGCTCATGCAGGACGAAGTCTCCGCCGAGCTTGTCCACCTTGGGAACCTGCGCGAGAAAGTCCTGCTGGAGACCAAGAGCCTTGAGGCAGTGTACAAGACGATTTGCGACCATAACAACTACCTCCGCGGCCAGCTCGAACAGTACAAGGCTTACCTTCAGAACGTTCGTCTGACGGCGTCCAAGGAGAAGGGCCAGAGCACTGGCGTCGGCGTCGTCACTGTGGGCGGCAAGGAGAAGAAGCCTGCGAAGCCCGTCGTGCACGGGCCGTACCGCTTCACACACGCGCAGCTCGAGAAGGAGGGTATCATCGTGGAGAGCAATGTGCCCGACAACCGGCGACCGAACATCTACTTCAACTTCACGTCGCCTACGCCGGGGACATTCATCATCGCGCTGCACTACAAGGGCAGAGAGAAGGCGATCTTGGAGATGGACCTCAATATCGACGATCTCCTGGAGAAGGTCAGTAGTATTCCCAAACAACCCCGAGCGTCATTAACATAAAGCTCTGCTCTGTAGCAAAAAGACAACAAGCACTTGCTCGACCTCGAGTATGTCCAGCTCAACGTGCCCAAGGTGCTTGGTCTCCTCAACAAGATCTTCACCAAGCGATGAACGTGTCCCTCTCCTTCGTCCTGGCGCACTCGCTTTGTTTGGTTATTGGTTTCTTCTCGTCTGACGTCCTCCCACGAACATCTCACACGCTCCTTCCGTCCAGTTCCGGCGCTGCCCACACCTACACGATCCTTACGTCTGGTCTTTATTCTCGTCTTGTTTCTGTATCCTGTCCTGTTTCCCTCTCCCCAGTCACATTGTCACGACGCCGTCCCGCCCGTCCCCCCGCGCGCTCTGCCGCATATACCTCTTGTTCTTGACTCTATGCGTTGGTCCCGCTCAGCCCGGGTTGTACGACAGTCCACGTCCCTGTCCCCCTCGTCTCTCTCACACTCCGTTCGTAACCGTCTATCTGTCCGGCCCGAAGTGCCCTTTTGTTCCACGCACGAACAGAAGACTACTATTATTCCTGCAGGTCCCCGCCCTTCGTCTTGTCTATCTACCTACACTTGCGTCCCACCTCGCCCCGCCCACCCCGCGCCCCGTCCATCCTCACAGGATATGTATCAGTGGTATATCATGTATGCACGCCCGCCTGGACTAATTGTTGTTTGCCTCCCGCGAATCCGTGCCCGACGGCGAAGAGCTCATCGCCCAACGGTTCAGAAGCACAGCAAAGTGAGCGTGGTGAGGCCCTCGGCGACGACGGCTCGGAAGCGCCGAGCGCAGTGCCGGTGCTTGGGCAGCGCGAGCTCGAAGCGGAGCGTCTTGATCAGGCGCGTGTACGCGTGCGGCTTGCGCGAGAGCACAGTGTGGAAGGCGTGCAGGCCGAGCCTGGGGTAGCGCGTGGTCAGTGCAGGAACGGCTGGAGGCTCAGCTCGCGAGGGGTACGGACCAGGTGACGTCCCCGGCACGGAGGTCGACGCGGCCGCCGTGGGTCTTCGCGAGCGTGTGCGTGCCCTTGCTCGCTGCGGAGATGTACGCGAAGCGCACGCACTGGCGGATTGTCTCTAGCACGGGCCGGACGTGGGTCAGTCGATATGTGGAGTGCGGCGGGCTCGGACTGACTGAGGACGAACGCGTGGTGCTTGGCGACGTTGATGCCCCACTGGCGTAGGTAATGGTGCATCTTCATGGCGAGCACGGCGAAGTTCTGGTAGAGATTCACGTGGACCGTGGATCGGGAGTTAAGAGTAGAGTCGGTGTAGATGATGTGGCTTTTAGACTTGGCAAGCCTGGCAGTGCGACATGAGCCGCCAGGAGCTACGACGAAGACTGAAAAACGACGCACTGCATCATCTTATACGTGAATGTGGCTCCTGGACGTCGACCGAAGTCGATGGTCAGTGAATCTTGCAGATCTGAAGTTATGTGAGCCACTCAGTGAATTCGATCTGGCGTGGGGTAACTCACATGTCGGGTGGTAACGCGAGTAGTCTGCCGTAATGGAGAGGTCGGTCATGTTGATTGAACACCCACACCACGGGAACACTGCGTTGTACTATCAGATGTGTGACTCAGTAAAAACGAAGCTCAAAGCTTACCTTTCGACCGTGGATCTACTAGGTTCACAAGAGCTGGGTGGTCGAAGTTCACGAGGCTCTTGTCTTTCGATATGAAGCATCCGTACTCTGGGTGACCTACGAGTTGTTGTCAGCACTATATTGACCACTTGCATTATGGTGCCGCACCCTCGGATACCATGTCGTAGAAACGGGTTGCTTTAGAGCAGCTGGTCGTCACCAACAACCAGTCGTCGATCAGTCTCATGAGCACCTGTACATGGTTCAGCAAAGAAACATATCTGGGTCGGTCCGGGGCTCACACAGTCAGGGTCCTCGGTGAACTTGAACTTTGTTCGCTCAAGGTCGCCATAGAAGAAGGAGCACAATATTGCAGACAGCACAGATCCTTGTGGTATGCCCACTACTTGGCGGAAGTAGTCATTCCCTATCTTTACGATGTTCTCGGTGATGTGCTCTTCCAACAGGGAGATAATCTCTTGCTTCTTCGAGAAAGGGTAAACCACCTGTTTCTTTTTCGTAAGATACCATAAACACACTGAACAGTCAGCTTACTTGATCCACAAATATAGTATTACGCAGGAGCTCGGCCAGTCTTGCTGCGTAGACGAGAAAATGAGGTTGGTCATCTTCGGGGACAGCCTTCTTGATGTACTTTCTTTGGATCTTCTCCCCGGCCTTAGTGATTGCGCCGTACCGCTGTACCATGTATACGTTCTGTTACGTGCGATAGGCGTCAACGACAGTTGCTAGTTGCACACAAAGTGACATACTTCTGACACAAGATCTCGCAAAATGGCTAGAAGCTTCGTTTGCTCGATCGTGTCGAAACAGGCCTGGACATCGACCTTCACGAAGTAGAGTCGAGGTCTGAGCCAGTCCTGATGAGTAGTCCTATGAGGGACAGCGCCATTTGAACTTACAGCTTAGCTTTAGGATTCCCCCCTGTCAATCTCGTCTTGAATGCTTTGAGCTTCGCATAAACCTCTCTATGTCCAAAAACTGATGCACCCAAGCGCTCCGGTTCTCGCTCCTGTGAAATGGGGCGTCAAACGGCGTGACAAGCGGCTCGCGAAAACTAACCTTCTCATATGTCAGAATTTGGAATGCAGATTGCAAGATTTGGTTGATAGACTGTCCGGTTTGATAGCCTCCCTTGGATTAGAGAAATATCAGCGTCTTGCTCGGAGCTGCTCGTGAAGCATTATATTTTACCTTGTCTACCCGCCTACGGAGGTTCACAATTGGACGCACACCCGTCTCCTTCGGCAGCAGTCGCACGAACGAGAAGCCTAGCTTCCGCTGACGCAGGATCTCTTGCGCCTCGTGCTATGATAGATCAGTGAGAGCGTACCGAGCCTTCACGTGACGACGGACCTGTTCGATCTTGCTGAAAGTGTCGGTGCTGAGTTTCTCTACGAGTGGTTGGCACAAGGTGTTCCAGTCATCATGTCGGAAGTAAAGTATTTTGTTCCTGTATGCGGAGGATCCTGTGACGTAGAAAGTGGTCTTTTGCCATTCCACAGTCAGTGTCAATATCCATTTATAAGGCACGGTGTTACCTTCAACAACGGCATAAGGAATCCGTCGATATACCAGAACACGAAGTCTTCCAGGAGCTCTCGCCTTTTCAGAGCATCGGTCATAGAGACGCGATGTTGTTCGAGTGCTCCGGGGGTGTGGGGCATCAGCCATTCACATTCGGATGTACGAAACTTCCGGAGAACATTGTGTACCGAGAGACTTTCATACCGACGTGCACCAATTATGTGCTTGATGCCTACGGGAAATCAGTAACTGACTATGCTGGCAGCAATGTGAAATTGTACACTGCATGATCACAGCGAAGTTGCTACGACAGCCCCAGAAGGCGGCGGGTATGACCGCTTTGGTCACCAGCATTGCGTATCGAATGACCTGACCAGAACACATGAGCGGGAGGCGAATTCATGTCCGACGTGCTTTGACGCGTACCTCTCCTGTGTTGCACGCGAAATCAGCGAACCGAGGCTTGTACTTAGCTTGGCGTTTCGCTGGTGATGCCGACATATGGGAAATGATAGGTCGTCCGGAAGAATCCAGAGAAATGCTGGTGTCGAAAGCGGAGCCTTGTGTCCGAGGTTGAATGGAAATTTCTGACATTAATTCCTGCGGATGTTCTCGCAATGATCAGTCAAACGAACATGGACGATGGCAGTGCGTACCAGTATGATGCTGCTTTCGAGCTGGGAGCCATCTTGTTGAGGAAGCTACCTCCGAAGATTGTCAGCCGAGAGTGATTGTGGACACTAGAATAATTGCAGGACATTACCTTCGATGGGCAGGTCAGGTCTAACAAGTACTTGTACTTGCATTTCCGATGTCGCCAAGTCATCCTCTCAAGAATGTCCAGCACATGCTTGAGACGTTTTGGCGTCTTGCACGGCCCTTTGAGCTTTGTGGTTCAAACAGGTAAGCATGAGGTGACAAGACCGTCCAAACGGCTTCTGACCTTCAGCTCCGCCTCTCGATCCTGCCAGTCTGGGTATCCCAGACCATAGTACTTGCGCGAAGCATACATCTCGAATGGATTTCCAAGTCCATACTGCCTGGGGAACACGTATTTCGCCAGATGTCGAGCGTGCCCCATCTGATTACGTGAGTCAAAATGCAGGGAGCCGGTGTCCTCGATGGACCAGGAAGGGTATATGCGATTGAGGATATCTATGAGACCACTGTCAGCGCTTTTTCGGCAGGGACGACTCCAGGCGTACGTTTTGGTGGCAGGCCGACCAGAATTTTCCGGGTGTGTGGCACAAACGCCGGACGGGCGTAGAACATCCTTGCACGGACCAAAGCAACATCTGCAGGAGATACCCTGCTCAAAACAAGTCAGAAGGGGCGTTGAGAGCATGGCGCTTCGTATCCGTACCTCTCTACGACACATGCCTGCTTTCTTGGTCTTCGCTGTGCACCCGAACCTGGGGCACGTTGAACCCGCTTCGGGGGTGGGCCAGCGGGATCACCAAGGTGGCGCCTTTTCGTCCCACGGGACCTCGTATGATCTTGAGCGTTTTGAGGATCTGTATTCGTCTGCGCAAATCCAAACGTGGGAGGTTTGGTGTGAAGAATGGGGTCTCCAGTTACTTGACACAGGCAGCCATTGGGCAATGGGAGAAAGACGGCTGTCTCCGTCAGAAGATGGAAGACAACATCTTCGCCCACTCTAGTAGCCAAGTCAGCACTTATAGAACCCCGATCAGCCCTGTGACTCACAGTTGCAATAGCTCTTCCCAATCGCGGCCTTCAAGTGCAGTGACGATGGTATTGACGAAGTAGTTTGTCAGAGGCACACGCGTGGTTCCGAGCCGCGTATCTTGTTGGTTGGCCTACATGCGCCTGGTCAGAAGAGCACAAAGTTGTTTTACCATCATACCGGTCGTACCTTTCGATAACCGGCTGTAATGATGTTGGAAGGACGTCCATTCTTCGCTTTGATAAATAGCTTCTCTCGCGCACGCTCTATCACCTAGAGGGGGTCAGTGACCAGGTGTCTGAAGCTTCAGTGAGCACTTACATCCTGCATGCGTGACATAGGAGGCGTGCGGGCGAACTGTTTGCCATGGTTGTCGACTGAACTAGCTACACAGGCAGTCTCAAGAAGCGCGTCAAGTTGGCCTGAGCTCAAACTCGATGCAGGGAAACCGGACACAGTGATACGATCGAGGTGTTCCTTGAGTGTGCGTACCACAGGAAAGTACGCCTGGAGGATTCTGAAAGTAATTGGTGCGCGAACGGGTTCCGGGTAGGGCATGGGGCAGCTCGATGGATATGGTCAGAGGTCAACCGGTCAAGGCGGGACGCGCGCCGTCCCAATGGCGCCTCTAACAAAACGCGACCACGTGCCAGTACGTCACGCGTCGAATACTCTACTCTTGCCGCCACGGCTTCAGAGGTGCAGTGTGCACGCTGTATGGAGATCGATAGAGGCACATGGGAACAAATTAGAACCGGAGTAGCACAGGGTTTTCATACAACAGGAGAGAGCGAATATGCGGTAGCAGTACAAGAGATCAAAGCGATGACAACGGTCCCTTGGAGCACAGGGTCTAGTTAGGGGTCAGATCCACCTTCTCCTTGTTCAAGAAGCCTGCGAAACATTTCAGTATATCGATGCGCAACATCCCAGAACACACTGCACCTTTCATCTTCTGGTTGTGCTTCGCCGTCGTAGCCTTCTCCGCCGCCTTGACGCTTTCCATCTCCTTAACAGCAGCTTCCTTCTCTGTGAAGCGCAAATGGTCCATCAGCATCGCAAAAAACTCGAACCGATATACAACCGACCATCGTCGTCGCCTTCCTCCTGGATTTTCTTGAGGACTTCCTCAGCCTTCTCGAAGTATCCCTGCTCCTTCAGTGCCTTCGCCTTGCGGAACATCGCCTTGATGTTCTTCTTGTTGTGAGACAACGCCTGAGACACACGTCAGGTGTCGCACAAGTCAGATCACCCAATGTCCCTCACCTTGTCCGCAGTCTCGATAGCTCGCTTCCACCTCCCGTTGTTGAGGTGAACCTGAGCCATATTCGAGTAGATCTTCTCCAGCAGCAGGTCCACCTGCGATCCCAACACATCGCCATTTCATACATATCATACACAGGGTGTAAAATGTATCACACACCTCAGTGAGCACCTTTTCGTCCTGTGAAGCCGCAGCATCCACAGGTGGCGGGGGCGGGACTGGGGCACCGAGCGCCTTCTGCGTCGCATTCCTAATACATCGCGCCACTGGTGAGGACACGCACAGAGAGAGGGGGCATTTTGTAGAACGTACTTGTCGAGACCCTTCAAGTAGAGCAGAGCCTGGAGATCGCGAGTGGCGCGTTAGTACCCCGGGTCTATAGTTAGCAATCTGTCCGAGTTCACCTCGTGGTACTTTAGAAGAGCTGCGAGGGGCACAAGTCGGTCAACGTTGAGGTTAAATCGGATAATATAGCAGTGTGTGATGCGACGTACTCCCCTGCCAGTTTTGCGCCTTGAATGCCTCATCTCCAGCCGCTTTCAGGTCCTTCGCCTTGTTGAATTTTGAGGTGATGCTTTCAGAGTCGGGGCTGACAGCGGGAACAGAGGATGGTCCAGCGTCCATTATTTCTCTTGTGCGGGAGAGTGTACGAGTGGCGAGGGGGACAAAGGTGGAAGGGCAGTGGCGACCAGTGGGCCTGCATGATACCCTGCATGCTTGGGCCTCTAATCGAGATCTGGACCCCTGGCGCTTATCTGTGTGGGCGTTATTAGGCATTAGTGTGCGATAACAATATTTTCTAACAGCCACTTACGCCCTGTACTTATCGTGCGAAACACGCCGCAAGCCTCGGCGAGTCTCGCGAGCAGCGCTCCCGCCAAACGCCAACAACACTCCCCCAGTGCGATGACTATCTTCACCACCGTCGCCGGCTTCTCGCTCTTCGGGCTCGCGGCGCGCGTCGGCCAGCTCGGCATCCAGCGGCGCGGCCTTTTCGAAAGTACGTCCCCCACGCCCGACACCCCACCCCCCAACTAGCCCACTTGCTGACCGGTCCTCCCGTTCCTCTCCTCGCACTCGCGGATCGCCGGGTACCTCCAAACTACCCAACTACCCGACGTACCCTTTCGTTTCGAAACACGCGTGGATGCTCTAACCAGACCCTGCGGGCCACGCTATCGCTGTCGGCGTTTTCGGCGCCGCCGGCTACGCCCTCCACGGCATGAACGAGCGGAACGAGGCCCTGCTCGTGAAGAAGCGTGCAGAGATCGCGGCGCGGAGGGCAGCGGCTGCCGAGGAGGCGTCGTAGTGCGGGTGTATGAGCACTGGTGAGTCCCTCCCACCGCTTCGTGCGCGCCCTCGGGCTAGACAGTGCTCATGCGTTCTCGCCGCGCAGCTCCGTGGCGACGCACCTCAGATGCTGTTATGTCGTTGTACTCGGCCTCTCGTTTAGATGCGCCGTGGCTTGCTCTTGCGTCCTATGAAGCGTTCTCGGACGTCCTCTCTTGCGCGTTGCGTCCGAATGTCACACCTGGCGACGTTCAGTGCGGCCTGCTAATTCACGCCGTTGAAGACGCGTTGCAACGGTGGAAAGCATTTGAAGCAGGGTACATGTACAGCAAACAGGAGCGAGCGAGCGAAAACAGCGAGATACCACACAAAGGTTCCCATAGAGGGCGTGGACAGCAGAAAGGGCAGCGAAGAGGATGAATACGTATATACAAGAACGAAGGGCTTGAGCGTCATAAAGCCTCTGGGCGATGAAAACGCATGCACGTGGAGCGACTATGGGCGACGGCAGTCTTCAGGAATAGATAGCTAGTACGCAGTACGAGGGGATGGGGGTGCGGAGTGGGCACAAACACGTTGAACAAAACGACTTTGAACACGAAATGTGGCATTAGCACATGGGAAGTGTTCTGAACGAAGCAAAGCAGCAGGGCAGACGAGCAGAGCGTACACAAGGCAAAAGGGCATACTGTACATATGGCACAACCAGCGACGCTGGTATATACACCGCGCGGTACACGGACCCTCTGCAGCTGGGAGTTCGACCTGGCGAGACATGCGTGGATGGGGCTAGAGAGGGAGTGAGATAGGGATGTGATAAGAATTCCGAGGGGGTAGAATGAGTGTGGGTGTTCTTGGGCGAAGGAGCGTGAGTGTGGGCGATATCTTGGGGAGTCGAGGGAGTGTGAGATGAGCGATATCAGGAGACAGAGATGGGATTCAATGAGTGGACGTGGGGCAGATTTGGCGGGCCAGCACGGGAGAGAGATGATGGAGAATAGGGAGTGGGAGTGATATCAATGAGAGATGGTTGTACACGTCTTGAGGGATACTTTCGCAGAGGTGGGCGGAGTCGATCGAAGCGAAGCAGGAGATAATCAGCCTCGACTACAGACGGGACCGAGCAGTTAACGAAGTTGAAAAGCGCTCCCAAGGCCCTGTCCGGCGGCGAAGGCAACGTTCTCCTCTTCAGGCGTCGGGAGACTGCCGAAAGAGATTTTCCTGCCGACGGTCTTATGGCCCATTGGGACGCCTCTCACACGACGGAGGGTTCTGGGAGACGATGTTGCCGGAGTCTGGCATGGGGGCGTATTGTTGGAAGCAGAAAGCGTATGAGTAGATGGAACCTTGCGGGGACGGGACCTGATTGGGGATGGAGGCTGCGAAGTGTGCGAGGTGGGGGCGGTTACACAGGGAAGCTCAGGGCCTAGAATGCTGGGGTTCTGCCGGACGTTGAGCTTGGTACGGGGGGCCTGGCGAGTAAGGTCCTTAGCGGGCGCGTGAACGGAGCCTTTGGAGATGTGCTTCGTGGTCCGACGGAGTTGCTTCGTCTTCACAGGCGAAGTGAGTGGTGATAGAAGCGGGGGAGTGGGAGAGGAGGGCTTGACTTTGGGCTTTTTCGCCTTCTTGCTCCGTACTTTCTCTTCTTCGTCCGATGTAGTGACGTCGGAGCGATTGGAGCAATCGACGCTCATAAGGTCCGAGTTCCGCCGTGAAAGCGAACCAAAGGACGGCGCGCACTTCAGCGGGGACCCTGGTGGGTACAGCGCTGAGCCTGCGAACGACTCTGTGCGGCGAAGGCGTTGAACCCGCGGGTCCATCCCGGGCTGGTCGGAGGTGTTCGAAATCGAAGACAGAGATCTTCGCAGCCGTGGAAGGTGGGACTCAGAGCCACAGGAGCTTTGGGAGTTCAGGGTCGTAGAGCTCGCGGTGGATGAGAGGGCGATGGTACGATGGTGGGGTGACGTGCGAAGGAAGGGGTGGGCGGGGTTTAGAATCATACGTTCAGTATGCTGCAGGCGGTAGGTGAGGCTATGTTACGTTATGCGTTAGCCGAGGTCTCATAAACAGCCGCTCAAACCTACCGAGATATCGCGTCGCCTGCAGTATCAAGCTTGGGGGATTGCATGAAATCCATACTGGACTGTCTATAGAGGGGTCTTTTGGTCCCCTTGTCGTTCGTGTTGGGGTGGCCTTCAGGATCGGTGGATTCCTCCTCGGCAATGGTATCGCTAGCGGTATCGTCCTTCGCGCGGAGACGGGCCAACTCGACGATCTTGGCCCGAGTAGCTCGAAGGGAATGGGGCCATTCAACCGGGCCCTTTCGTGCGCTGACTCCCCTCGCGATCTTATCGAGCAGATTGGAGGGAGGTACGGGGCCGTTGAAGGGGGTCAACAGATGGGCAGGTAACGCATCTAGTGTCTGGTCACGCGTACCGATCAGAAAACACGTCACGGACAGTGGAGGAGTGGTTGGAACGCGAACAAAAAGGGGCCAGAGTGGTTGGGGGAAAAAAGAACGCGTCGATGGTACATACCCTAGACAACAGACGCGTCTGCTCTGGTTTCCACTCCCACTCGAGGTCATCTGCTCCGTCGTAGATTGAACTGTTCCAGCTGTCGGAACTCTTCCGATTTGACGCGGGTGAGAATAAGGAAGGAAGGGGTGCGTCGCGAGGCGGAGGAGTGTGAGGACCGGAGCCAGTGGAGAGCATGGATGACCGTCGGCGTGGGAGGGCGGGGTGAGGCATGACGAGAGAGATAGCAGGGACAGCAGCAGAACACTGCTCGTGCATATTGGCCTAGGTTGAAGGAGAGGCGGTGTGGTTAATATAGCGAGGCGGGGTAGGGTACGGAGGACAATGGGAGGAGACAAAGGGAGGGCAGGCGCTGGGAGACGGTCCTGTGATGACCGCCCCTCGCGAGAACCCCGGCCACGTTCCGAGTTGAGGGCAGGCTCTTTCGTGATGGCGTCTCAGCCAATCCCCGCCCTCCGACGTAGATAGCCGCCCAGAGATCGTTCCGTCAATTTGCGCCCGCGCCCCGCCTCGACGGCCGACGCGTCCATGGCGTCGGCTGCCCGCCTCCCCGCCGATCGCCCCGCTTACCCGTCAACCACCTGACAATGCTGCCCTCGCCAGTCGCCCCGACGCGGCGCGCCTCTTCCTCTCACGCCACGTCCCGTGTGCGTCCCCCGTCACAGGCTCCGCGCCCAGCGTGCTGATAGACCCGCCCGGGGTCGCTAGCCAGACTCGTGTTGATCGCGGTGGGCCTCATCAAGACACAGTGGGTGACTTCACTTGAAGAGTTGTGGGTGTCGTGGGGAGATGCGATGTGACCAGAGAAGGGGCGCGTCGAGGTGGAGAAAGACGCGCTCACCGTACTTTTTCCTTGCATGCGGATCCGGCACACGGGCATCGACGTCCACCGGATCCCCTCGCCGACGTGTGTCCAGGCTCGAGGGCCGTAGTGATAACGGTGACGGGACTATCTCTGTTGATGGTCACTGTACAGATCAGCGGACAGATACTGGATCCAGCCTTGCGCACGACATCACGACATCGGTGTACGCGCCTTAGTGCATCGAGATTGGTGAAGGAAAGCGGATTGCACGCGTCGCGGTTGCCCGCATCGATGCGCGTCCTCCATGCCGCGAATATGAGCCACTGGGCCGATGAAGGCGGGGACGCGTCGCGTCGGTGTTAGCGCCAACGTTGTCGCGGTGAGCGCGTCGGCGGGGTGTCGAACATGGGGATGGGATGACGCCTTGGGGCACCGGGGGAGGGGGTGGCGAGAGGCAGAGTCCAGACGAGAGAGATGCTAGGAAGGTGTAGGTATATGTCAGGCCCCAAACCGAGTAACCCTTGGTTGTCGAGCACGCGGCGCCACCATCAGAGCCCGGGCGTGAACGCGATACCATAAACACCGCTCCGACCTCACATGGTCGCATCTGTACGTTGTCTCCTGCCCCGGCGCGTTCTGTGTGCATTGTCTCGCGACATCGCCCGTTGCTTGGGCGTCGTTCGGTCGCCTTGTCGTTGGCAGCGACCACGACCCTCATTACGGAACGTCTTGTTGTGTCTGTTTCCGTCCCAAAGAGACGCACGACGCACGAACGCGCTGCGTAACCGGCATTTCATTCCGATGCATGAGAACAGGGGATCTGACAGTGAGTCGATACCTAGAACGGTCACACGAGACCAGGCACACGTATCAAGCTTTGGATAGACTTGCCGTCCGAAAGAACGGAGTGTCAGGTGCAGTCAAGCATGCTTCAGTATACAACGTCTTCTGAGGAAATGTTTGCCGCCAGCTTCCATGATCGCTGAATTTCCCTATGCATGATGCTGAAGCCCCACTGTCATCAAGGACAGGCTGAGAACGTAAGAAGGCACATCATGACTTTCTGGACAACACAAGGCTGAGGTGACACCTTGGTGCTCAAGGTAACAAGCTTGAGATCCAGAACTAGAACAAAGATAGAATAACAGCGACAGCGGCAGTATACAGATCACAGATAGAGTCCTTCTGGAGTGCCCTCGTTCTTCCTGTACAGCACCTGCAGCATGGTCAGGTCAGTCATAAATCCAGTATTCGTTGCTGCAAAACTGACCTTCTCCCTTGCTGACGTGAAGTCCGCCTTCGTGACCCGCATCCGTCGTTCACGCAATGCAAGGAGACCAGCCTCGGTACACACCGCCTTGATATCGGCGCCCGACAGATCGTCCTTGGTAGTGACGAACTCCTCCAAGTCGACGTCCTCCGCCAGGTTCATGCGTGATGTGTGCAACCTGTCCAAGAATCAGCACAGGTCATGAAATTCAAACGAAGGTGACTCACTTGAAGATATGCCGCTTCGTCTTGATGTCTGGTAGAGGGAACTCGATCTTCCGGTCGATACGTCCTGGCCGAATCAGGGCGGGATCGAGAGATTCAATCCTGTTGGTGGCCATGATAACCTTGACGTCTCCCCGCGTGTCGAAACCATCCAGCTGGTTGAGGAGTTCAAGCATGGTACGTTGGATTTCACGCTCGCCACCCGATGTTGAGTCGTATCTAGACGCAAGTAAGTCAAGACTCGCAAGACAGAGAAGACCAATACTTGCCGCTTTGTACCGATAGCATCAATCTCGTCGATGAACACAATACTCGGCGCGTGCTCCTCCGCAACACGGAACAATTCGCGCACAAGTTTGGGACCGTCACCGAGGTACTTCTGAATGAGTTCGGAGCCGACGACGCGAAGGAAAGTCGCGGACGTCTGGTTGGCAACCGCCTTCGCGAGAAGCGTCTTGCCAGTTCCAGGGACACCGTACAAGATGACGCCTTTCGGTGGCTTGATACCCATCTCCTCGTAGAGCTCGGGGTGCGTCAAGGGCAGTTCCACGGATTCCTGCCAGCTTGTTAACTAGGACCAAGAGTGTACACGGGGGAATATGCACCTTGATCTCCTGAATCTGCTGCTCCAGACCACCAATGTCCGCGTAACTCTCTGTCGGCGCCTTGTCCAACTTCATGACGCTGACCATAGGATCGGCGTCGTCTTGAAGAACACCAATGATCGCTTGGTTCTTGTGGTGAAGAAGAACCTGGCACCCGGGCTCAAGGAGGTCCTTGTCGACGAAACTCATGATGAAAACGTAGAACTCAGGACCAGAGGCGGTGGAGATAATGGCGTGGTCGTCGTCTATGATCTCCTCGAGCGTGCCAACGGCCATGGGACTTCCGCGAAGGTCGTCGACCTTGGTGCGGTCCTCCTCGTTCTTCTCCTCGCGCGTGATCTCGGGCTTAAGCCGCTCCTGGTTCTGGATGAACTCCTCCTCCATGAGCATGTAGTCCTGGATGCGCTCCATCTTGAGCAGCTTCAACCGACAGCGGGTTGTAGGGGACACGGCGGGTAGTTTCGACGCGGAGTCGGGGCCCTTCTTCTTCTTGCGCTTTCCAACGCTCGTCGGGAGAGGTGGCTCCCATTTCTTTTTTTGATCCTTCTTGTCTTTCTGGTCTCCCTGGCCGCGGCCACCCTGGCCAGGCATTCCACCAGACGAGGTGTTGCCCTGAAACAGAGGGGTGAGGGACTGCTGAGATCACAGGCATGAGCGACGTGGCGCACCATGGTGTCTGAGAAAAAGTGGCGGCGGATGAGAGGGAGGGGTTGGTGAGCGTCGAAGGAAAGGACTTGCGTCAGTGCCGCGCACTTCCTCACATCGCGCGCGACGCGTCAGCTTAGGGTCGGATCGATCACGTGCACTGACGCTCGAATTAGGCGCGTGAGCGCCCACGCGCGGAAGCCAGCAAGCGAGCCTAGACCTACTAGTGACTTCATCCTTCCCCCATATACCGGTCCCTCGCCCGCCTACGCATAAATGCAGCGGTTAGACCAAGAGCACCACGAGGTGACTACTCCCCTCACTTCTACTTCTCAGTTCATCGAGGCCGGTAAGACTTGGCGTGCTTTCAAGCATGATTGGTGCTGAAATGTGCGCTTTCTAGACGATGATATCGACGAGGAGGACATCCCGGGATTCACCCACCCAGGTCTCGCACCAAGTCCTATATCACCACAGCCGGACAAGGGAAAGTCAAGGGCACCAGAACAACTGGCGCAACCAAGCGGGTCGTCGTCTGTCTCGGGGACCATTGGCACGCCAGTAAATGGCAGGTCGGCGCAGGGGGATCGTAGCATGGTCGGTGGAGTTCGAGTAGAGACACGGTGCGTGTCTTCTCTGCCTTACGCGCAACAGCTGTTGATCATTGAGCAGCCATACGGGAACAGACACCCTTGATGAGCCCGTCCTAACGACTATTGTGCGTCCCATCCATACTCCCGACCATGTATGTGGCGTTTGAGACTTCTTTAGGGACGAGACGCGTTCTCCATCTATGTCAAGCTCATTCAAGTGTTGTACCCACCCAAAGGGGGCAACCGAGATCTGCTCAAGTACGCTTTGCCGTCACCCCCACTTCATGCAATGTCTTAAAAACCAGCATCTCAGGGAATGGGATCTCTGGGGACCCCTCGTGTTATGTCTCATGCTAGGTATCATCCTTAGTATCAATGTAAGTACCACCCTCTCTAAACGAGTGATATAAAGCTTACGTTATTCTAGGCCCCCGCTACGCAGTCGTTGGGTGTTTTCACCAGCGTGGTTGTCATTATTGCGGTCGGTTCGTTGGTGGTAACCGTTCAGGCGAAGGTGAGAAAATTCAAAATCATCTGGTCCACGCTCTGAATCGCGTTCTGCAGCTTCTTGGGGGCAGAGTGTGCGTCCGCGGCACTACACGAACCTTCCTTGCACTAACAGAGACTTCAGGTCGTTTTTCCAAGGGCTCTGCGTGTTGGGCTACTGCGTTGCTCCACTAGATATCGCTGCATTAGTGTCAACATTCGTGCGTCTTATCTACGTTCGCATCCCTGTCGCCTTGGCGGCTTGGGCGTGGTGTGTCTGGGGTGCGTAATTCGCTCGATAGTCGTTCCTGTGCTCATGTCTTGCCACAGCGTCTGTCAACTTCCTCGATGGGACAAAAATCGAGCCCCAGAGGATATTGCTCGCGGTCTACCCCCTTCTGTGAGTAGTACTTGAACCCTCGTCAATCGTTTGCTGATCAGTGATCAGTCTCTTCTACTTTATTCTTGCGTGGATGATCATTATTCAGTAGCATATGTATGCTTCTCGTCTTTAACCATGATTTCGACGTCCCGTCCAGCCGAAGCCGATCGTCGGCAAGCACAGCTCATAAGTGGCCTGCTCAAGATTCCTTGGCAGTTCTAGCTACGGCAAGGGAGGGATATGATCGCAGGGAGGCCAGTCATCTCCATATTCAACACAGCTAGTGCATCAGCACCAGCAACACGCGCTCTATCAACGTCATTTGCTTCGAAAGGCTAGGAAGCTGTGAACATAACCGACGAGCTTTGTTGCTGGAAGCAGTCCCGAGGTTATGTCGCCGCAGCTAGTATGTTTTATGTGGGCGCCACTGTTCTCACTGAATAGCATTTCCAAACATTCGCACCTGGCGCGTGCAGCTCCCAATAGGTATTTGTACTCGACAAGGTCAAACGGGCTCCTATATTCACGTCGTCTCCATGTTAGCCACCAGTCTTCTCCCACTCGCAATAGCCACAGTGGCCTCGTCGACCCATGCGGCCAACCCCCACTGGACTGGCCTCTCATCACTCGCGCTGAACCGGACACATTCACCTCCTTTAGGATCTCCCTTGCGCAGCAGAATCTCCACAATCTGGACACATATCTTCTATCGCAAACCCCGAGTCCACCAATCGAGGCTCCTACTGGCTCGTGCTCGCATCGCAGAGATGTCTAAACCCTCCGAAAATGAACCACTCGCCGTCAAAGCCTGGTTAAACCGTCGAATAGGACGCCGAAATTCACGACATCCGGTCCTCGCGCGACGGAAGGTCTTGGATCGTCGATGTTGCCGTGGCACACGCAGAGAGCCTCCTGAAAGTTCAATACAATGTTTGCAACGGCGCTTTGAGGGGCAGCCAGACAATTTGCACTTTGGTCCCGGAACACGCATCCCATCATATCGACTCCATTCTGGCCAACGAAAACTTTACCGCTTCCGACGAGGTACTCAAGCCGGCCCGCATACCCATGGGTGACTTAGTCTCCTATATCTATTGTGAGGCTTTCGTGCGTCTCATGCGAATCGATAGCAGAGTTCTGCATGAGCGTCTATCAACAGTCCGACCTGTACTTCGTTCGCCCCCGACCAACTGAGTCGGCGGTATGTATAAGCTACAGTATTACGAGCACCCATACTCACTGGGTTTTTAGGCCACAGCCAAGGCAGACCTTGCTGAATTTACTGGGTTTACTCGTCCACAAACGGGCGGTACTGGATCCAAATAGTGGTTCGTTCAGGGCATCGATGCCAGAGCGCCTGTGAAGAACTAACATGCCTTCTCAATGCAGCCGCCGAGCTTCTGGGCACGGTATCGCGACCTCGACGGCCCGGAAGCGATAGGCACGTCAATACCCACGCCTTACTAGCTCTAAATAAGACAATAGACAGGTCTCACGGATTGCGGTGATCAGCCCGCTGCTAACGTGGTATTCATATCCTGCTCTACGCTTCCTGACGTACAGGATCCGCAGATTACGACGCTGCTTCTAATGCAATGCGCCGATATTAGGAAGGCATGAGCCGTTCACATTCCCAACTTCTCCTGCCTGTCAACAGATAAGCCCCATGGGAGTAACGGCAGTTGTTTCGTCCGGCGACAATGGAGTTGCGTTCAGCGATGACCAGCTTTACATTGTCTTTGGAGCTCTCTCCAGCGGTAATCCGGTGGGAGTTTCGTGGCTGGCTTCCCCGCGTCATGTCCGTGACGGCTGTTGCCACGACCTCAGTTGGCTTCGGGCATTCAGTACGCACCACATGCACAGCCTGTTTCGGGCATGAAAATTGACTCGATGTGCCCAGATTTCCGTCCGGCGGAGGGGCCTCCAGCAGCTTCACGATACCAACCCCCCGAGCACCGACCGTGGAACCTGAAGGATTTCGCCAAGCCCGCCAGAACCTTCCATCGGTCTGGACGCGCGTTCCCAGACGCCTCGACGTTCAGGTATCCATGACCGGTGGATTCCGTTATCGGTTCTGATGCCATTCGGTCCGGATTCTCTATGGTGGTTGACATCCTTTCGTGACAAGCTTAAGCGCGTACATCAACTTTACCCTCATCAGCGGCACTCATCTCCACGATCAACAGCGCCCGGCTAGCAATTGGGGAGGGTGGATAAGTCCGGCGGTGAGTTAAACAGCAGATGTACTTTGACGTCGAAGATACCGCGTTGACGTCGACGTTGTTCGCAGCTGTGCTCAAACGCATTTGTCCATGTGTTCAACGACGCTACCAAGAGAACCACCGCAGGACACGGTACAGAAGGATCCACTGCGGCCCCGAGATGGGGTGCGTGACAGGGCTTGGAACCCCGGACTTTGAGAATCTACTTGTGGGTTTCCTGGCCCTGCCGTAGTCACTCTTTTCCCTGATGAGCAGCCGGTCAAGATGCACTCCACCAAGGACAACATTCATATTCATACAGATGCTTGGACAGGTCTCCATTGGGGTCCACCGTCCCATGGTCTTGTTCGTTGTCTGGCGGGTCGTTGCGCGGGACAAGCGTCACAGGCGAAACGAATGGCGTCACTCAAAAATCGCCACCCCACAAGCGAGATGAATTCTTCGTCAATCACTTTCTGCCCCTGGTCACACTGGAAGTCTTCCGCATGGTGAGTTCACACCCCTCGGCTGCATAAGACGTATGAGCGCCTATGTGTTTAACCCATTCAATGTCATAGGATTCAAACACACGTCTAGCGCTGATAGGATTGCACGCCCCATGGACTATGGCCATCGAACGTTGGCGTGATTTGGTGCCGCGACGGGCCGCCTGGGTATCGCATGTAGAGCGGCCCTATCTCTATCTTTGCTTCCGGACCACGAAGTCGTGATAATGAATTGCCAAACTAGCAGATGCTTCCCAGGTGCGCATAACTGCCCACCACGCCCCCAGCGAACGCCTATATAACGCCTCAGAAGACAGACAAGCAACCGTGTGCTTTCACCGACCATCCTCAGCCATGTCTCTCGTCCAGTGGGTCCTCTGCGCTGTCGCCGTGGCGGCTACCGTCGTCCCAGGCGCTCACTCGCGTGCCGTCCCCCGAGGCTGGTCTCTTCACCGCCGCGCCGACCCGCAAGTCCTGGTCCCTGTCAAGCTCAACCTCGCGCAGTCCAACGTACACAACCTGGAGTCGTATCTCCTTGACATCGCTGACCCTGCGTCCCCCAACTATGGCAAGCACTGGACACCCTCCCAGGTCGCGAAGACGTTCAGGCCCTCTCAGGATTCCGTCGATGCCGTGCACTCGTGGCTCGTCTCCGACCACGGGATCGAACCTGACCGTGTCGAGCTCACACCCAAGGGTGACGCGATCCGTCTGCTTCTCAGCGTCGCGGAAGCGGAGCGCCTGCTCGACGCCGAGTATTTTGTCTATCGTCACGAGGACGGCAAGGAACGCGTCGGGTGCCACGACGGGTACACGCTGCCCGAGACGATTGCGGAACACGTCGACTTTGTGTCCCCGTCGACTAATTTCAACTTGCCCTCGTTGTCGGCCACGCGGTACGGGAAGCGCGCGGCCTCCATTTCGCAGGCGGCGCACGAGTCTGGGGCGCCAAAGATCCCGGTTTCGGTGGGTGTTTTCTTGTACCACATATTTCTGTCGGCTTGATAACGCTACGGCGTGGTTTCTAGGCGGCTCAACTGAAGGAGCTCGAGGCGACCGGGTGTGATCAGGCAGTGACCCTTGACTGTCTCCGTGCGCTCTACAACTTCGACTACACGCTCGTAACCGGGAACCAGAACAACGTTTCGGTGTGTAAGTAGCCTCGGTTGCCACTTGTATGAGCGGTTATGAGTGCTAAGTCCCCACCTATAGTTGAACTGCAAGGCGAAGCCTTCCAGCAGTCTGACCTGGATAAGTTCTTCCAGATGTTCAGACCCGACCAAGTTGGGAAGTCTCCCATTCTCAACAGCGTTGATGGAGGAAAGCTCCAATCATTTGTTTCTGATTAACATCAAATATTTAACCTCAGTTCTACAGGAAACCTGGATGGGGCAGCTGACCTCGGGGAAGCCACCCTGGACATTGAGCTCATGATGGGTCTCCTTGGCTCCAGCATCAACCTTCAACTGTACCAAGTTGGAACAGAGAGCAGGGACCCTAGTAAGCGCCTCGATGATCTGTTATGGATGTCATGTCAACAACTTCCAACAGTCGATGAGTTCCTCGCGGCTTTGGACGCTGAATTCTGCAATTCAAAACCGATCGCGGGAGAGGGTGAGACTTGTACTTCCTCCTTTCTAATGCCACTAAGGCACTCACCATGACTCGCAGGGCTTTCAAGCTGTGGAGACATCCCGACGTACAACGTCGTATCCATCTCGTACCATCTCAACCCTGATATCCAGGACCCCACGATCTCACCCACGATTCAGAGGCAATGTACGGAGATCGGAAAGGTTAGTTCGTGTGACACAACCATCAGAACCGAGGCTCATGACCTGACTTGTTGCCATAGCTTACGCTCACCGGGATGACCTTCGTCGTCTCCTCTGGCGATGGCGGTGTCGGCTATTCACAAGCCGAGGAATGCCTCGTCAACGGCACGCTCACCGCGTTCGCAGAGTCGGGCTCCTTCGTCGGCCAGTTCCCAGCCTCGTGTCCATTCGTCACCGCCGTGGGCGCGACGCAGGTCGGAACCAATAACAGTGTAAGCTCCGAAGTAGCATATTCCACCATGTCAACACCATTGACAACTTTGCCCAGGTGGAGGACCCCGAATCCGCGACGTTCGCGTTCCCCTCTGGCGCTGGGTTCTCGAACAACTTTGCGATGCCGTCCTTCCAGGCCGACCTCGTGAACACGTACATCACGGACTTCGCGCCCGCGTACGGCCCCGACGTCTTCAACCGTTCGGGCCGCGCGTACCCGGACGTCTCAGCCAACGGGTGTGTGTCGTCCAGCAATGCGTGCTCCCTGTGCTAACCCTACCGCTCAGGTTCCCGACGATCATCATCGAGAGCGGCAGGACTGTCAAGACGGGCGGCACGTCCGCGTCCGCGCCGATCTTCGCGTCCTTTGTCGCCGCCGTTAACGACGCGCGCATCGCCGCAGGCAAGAGCGCAGTCGGCTGGATCAACCCTGCTGTACGTGTCTCCTCTGTTCGCGCGAATGGAGAGCTGAGCGTTGGTGATTGGTGTGTGTCCGTCCACAGCTGTACTCGACTGCCTTCAACGATGCCTTCAACGACATCACGAACGGCACGAACCCCGGGTGTGGGACCGATGGGTTCCCCGCTGCGCCTGGGTGGGACCCGATCACGGGCCGCGGCACTCCGAACTTCCCCAACATGCTCTCGGCTTTCCTCGCCTTGCCGTGAGAGGGCACGTCGATGGTCAAGATCTCACGTTGGGGCTCCGCGACTCCGTCTAGACCCGACATACCCATGGACTAAGAATGTCGCGGACTCGTAGGGACGGTGTAAATTAGGTTATTTCATGTGTACACTCCCACACAGAGTAAAAAATCCCGCTGGAGTTGCCATCGATGGCAACCGACGCACTGGCAATCCCAGGAGCTTTCAGGTGCTGAACGTCCCTTCAGGCCCGTTTCGCAGTCCCCTTCGTGGCCGCGCTCCCATCCGACCCTGTGCTGCTAGCGACCTCCGCGGTGCGCGCGTCGCTGGAGCCCTCGGACGACGTTTGCACGTCCCTGATGCGGTCCGACGAGTCGTCGAGCACGACCGCAGGGACCTGCAGCCGCTTCGGCGGCACCTCCGCGAGCGCCGCCAGGACGGCCTCCGTCGCCCGGTGCGCGCTCGGGCGCGCCTTCGGGTTGGGGTCCCTCATCCGCGCGAGGACGGCGCGGACCGCGTCGAGCGAGCTCTGCGCACGCAACGAGATGAACGGGGTGAGCGCGGGGTGGGGGCGAAGCGCGCGACGAGCGCGGCCCGTCGGTAGTACTTGCCTCCCAGTCGCAGAACGCCGTCGCCAGCTGCCAGACGTCGAGCTTGTACGGGTCGTACGGCTTTCCCGAGAGCACTTCCGCCGGCATTGGGCGGCCGTTGAAGTCGGGCATGGACCCGCCCAGGGGCATGCCGACGCAGAGGTGCTTCTCTCGTGGTAGATGGCGGGGGAATGACACAGCGAGCTCGAAGTCGGTGAGGTATACGCGCGGGCGGGATGTGGGTATGTGTCCGATAAGCATGCTTTCTGGGTACCACTGGAGGAGGAAGTTGTCTTTGAAGACGTCCTAGAAAAGGGAGGTTAGTAGATAGTGGTTGGAACAGTAAAGTTTCGCCCACTCGATGTGCAATGTCCATACCGTGAAGGAACCTGAGAGCCTTTCCGAAACATCAATCGCCGTGAAACCATGATCCGAGTGTCGACGACTTACCTCCAGACACTGGACGAGAACGTGAAGGATGTCTCCTTCGGATGGCTCAATCCAGGAGCCATAAAGCAGATCGGCTGACCCGCCTGCCTTCGGAAATACACCAAAAGTCACATCTTGTAGCTCAATAGTGTCGAGAAGCGGCAATGTGTGGTTGCCAGTGACCAATGTCGGCATGCCGGTGGCGATCCGGTTGAGTAAGTGGAGGTGCTCAAGTCCGTTTGACCCAACGGCGAGTACACGGATAACAACATCCTGGCCATTCGCCGTTCGCGCAGGGTGCGTGAGCGGATTCTACGGGGAAAACATCTGTGGATCAGCGCGTGCTGGAAAATGTGACGGCAAGAACTCACCAGAGATTGGAACTCCAACACTGTTCTTACGCCGTCAGAGACAGGCTTGAGATCGCGGAGGTGGGATGCGCCCATAAACCCGCTGGAAGTTAGGTGAGATTCCGGGGCGACGAACTGGTGCGCAGAAGGCTGGTAGGTCCATAGAACGTAGCCTTTACTATTGAACAAGTCTTTGAGATCATCCCAGATTGGAACGACAGCAGGCTCCGCATTCTCGGCCGCGCCTGGTGGGTGCCTCCAGGACCTCAGGTCACGAGGAAGCTATGAATCGTTGTCAATACTGACAGTTCCCGGAGAGACATTGATAAAAAAGAACAATTCACATCGAATATCTTCGTACGACTCGACGACATGCTATCTTAAGTGGCTTCTTTCAGCGGTTTTCACCGAACGCTCGATAGCGAGTGAAGATGGTGGGCACGCCGTGGGAGCCTAGAGCGCGGAGGTGTCGACGTCCGCAAGCCATGGTCGACAACGTCCGCGTCATGGATGAGGTCAACGTTTCCAGGCGCCGGGCCGATACTGGCTGAGCCTCGGCCCGGGACCGGGGACGGAAAGTGAACTCCGCCCTCGTAAACTCATCTCAAGGGCCACAAGGACCCGCCGTCCCACGCGGGGAGTAAACGCATAGAAGGCCTACTGGAATTAAAATTAGTAGTGTCGTAATATCGAGGGATTGGAGGGGGCATAAGGGGCATAAGGGATGCAACGGAGCAGCTCCATGTATACAAAGTCTGTGTCGTGATGTACAGATGTACAAAGGTCGTGACGATTGCGGGTGTCCGGGCGTGAGTGCTATGTACTTTGAACGAATGAGTGCTATGGCTACAATGTGAACACATGGATAGTGGACGCGACGGATCAAGCGTGAATGTGGAGGATATTGAACGAGAGAGCGACGAAGGACAGAGCACGTCGGAAGGGTTGAGGAAAAAACGAATGACGGCTGAAGCTGATTCACGCTCAGTAGAAGAAATCGTCCTCGTCGTAGCCCTCGGCGACGGTGCAGGGGAGGGTGAGCTTGGCGAGGTAGTGGCGAAGCTTGCCTGAGGCGGCGGTGAGCAGGCGGGAGGGGCGGAGGCTTGGCCAGAGTTGCTTACTTCTGCGCCGGCCCGGGAGCGTGGGGAGCGGGCGCTCGTACGGGTTTGGGGCGGGAGAGCGGGAGTAGCGACGGCGACGACGGAAGCGGGGGCCACTGACGGAGTGGCCCATGTCGATGAAGGAGGAGTAGCCCGAGTCGGCGGGGAAGCTGGCGCGCGCGTCAGCGACTGGCGTCCACGGATGACTGCCACGATGGGAGCGGCGATCCGCAGGGGAGAACACGCACCTGGAATCGGTCGCGCGGGGATCGATGTCGTGAAGGACGAGGTGGGATGCGAGGTCGCTGATTGTGGCCAGAATCTGGCGGCACCCTGCCCGTCGGCAGGGAACGTTGTAGTACCCTCCCGCCTGGATTGCCATGAGGAACGCTTCCTTCTTCTAATGGGCGCACACAGTCAGCCTCGGTCGCAGCCGCAATGAATGAACGACTCACCGCTCGATCCATCGCATGCACCCGAGAGTCCCGATGGCGCAGGCGAGGCCCCGACACATCGCTCAAGCCCGACATTGTCCGCGGTCGCGTCCACCCGTCGACGTAACTCACGCTGTGCGCCGACGTTGACGACTCCCCGCGCCCTGTGCCCCATTCGTCGCCGGAGCGCGACGCGCGGTACCGCGCGGCGATCTCTTGCGCGGGGCTGCCGTTCCTATTCCGCGCGTTCGGAGGGCGGCGACGACTGGGGTGCATCCGAGCTGAGAGGCGCGAGCGCGACATCGACCAGGTGCTCTCTTCGTCATCCACGTCGTCGTCGGCGAGCATCGCTCGGAGTGGGTCCCCGGTGAAGATCACGCCGTGGCGCTTCCTTGGGTCCTGCTCCTGCGTCCGCGAGCGTTGCTGGGTGTGGTGGGTCTGCGAGTATCTGCGCTCGCGCGCGGCGGGAATGTGCGCGCGTTGACGAGGCTCTTGTTGCGGGTACCGCGCGGAGCGCGGGAGGGCGGGCATGGGTTGTTGAGGAAACGGCCGGGAGATGACGAGGAGTGGTTGGTTGGCGAGCGACATCCCGAGGTACTGGTTTGTCGCGGCGTGTACCGCGGGGGGATACTGATATCGCGACGGACGCGAGGTCGACATCGTGGGCCTCGGGGGGACGCGATGGTGGAGGGAGAGGAGGAGGAGGAGGAGGGAGAGGGGTTGGCAGCAGCACCTCAGCCTGGGCCGTGACCGGTCGCTTTATGGCGGGGGCGAGTTTGAGCGCGAGCACAGCGCAGAAGAGCGATAGGTTTGTACGCACGGCGGTACGCAGAGCAGAGAGGCCCAGTGGCCGGGCGGCGGAGCGGGCCACAGTGGGCGAACACGCGAAGGAGTCGGTTCTGACACTGTCGCACCGGGGTGCGGCGCGCTCGGAGGTGCTGCGAAGATTCATCGAACCTCGAGCGTCGGGTGAGAGTCGGCATCCGCGGTGCGAGGATGGCACTTGTCGTCAAGAGCATAGATCGGGAAGCGGCTGCTCGCGCAGCTGGGCGCGGGGGTGCGCGCTGGGTCCCGCCCCCGCTGCGCCCCCTGGTCCCAGCATGACGGAGATGGCAGTCGCGGGCCACGGGTGGCCGCGCCTGCGCCCGGTCCGACCACAGCAGAAGCAGCGGCCACGGAATGCTGAGCATAGACCTGTAAAAGCGGTGATCAGCGATGCGTTGTGGTCATCGTTGTGGCCGTCGTCGTGGTCGTGGTCGATGGCGAGGCTCGATGGACTTCGATATCCGGGCGTTTCTCTTTGGCGCCCTCCGCCACCGACGCGGTCTCGAAGCGCCAGGAAGCGCCTCGACGGGGACGCGTCGGTCGAGCTTGTCGTGCACACCGTTCTCACCACCGCCTCCTCCACAATGTCGCTCTCGCTCGCGGGCTCGTCTCTCCGGGCCTCGCGTCACGTTGCAGCCACCACTGTCCGCCCCGCCGCACTGTCCGCCTCGCGAATGCACCGCCAGACCCGCTCAGTCACCACGCCCCCAAACTACGAAGGTCACATCCCTCTCAACTGGCTCCAGACGGGGATTCTGACCGTCGGTTCCGCTGTCATGTCCCTTGCGGATCCCTATCGTCACGGTGGGCTCTTATCTTTGCTGGACTGTGAACCAGGGCTAATGTAACTGTATGCGTTCACACAGACATGGTCGCGGCACTGGGCGACCTCACGTCCGGGCCCGTGCTCCCGCGCCTGCGCGACCACATGCTCGCGAGCGCGGAGGGCCGCGCGATCCTCAAGCAGCGGCCGCGCATAAACACAACGACCGTGGACCTGAACAAGCTCGCACAAATGCCGGAGGGCTCGTTCGGCCGGGCGTACATCCAGTGGTTGGAGCGCTGCGCGGTCACGCCTGACACGCGAGAACCGGTGCGTCGCGCTTCCATTGCTCTTTGTATACGCACAGGAAGAGGTGCTGGGAGAAGGTGTTCTTCGTAGTCAAGCGTACTCGCACCGGGGCTTCTGGAGGTCCCGTCACGTACGTGTATGCCGTTCTCCAAGGGGCATGCGGACAGTCGGAATGACGGGTCGCCGTACTGCCGGTTACAAAAGATATGTTTATTCTGTGCACAGTCTCGTTGACTGTATGCGGAGAATGCCCATAGGACACCGCGTTCTGCCTTATACTCACGAAGCGGACATACACGCCCCGATGAACGCGTCTTACGGGATCGCGACGCAGGCGTGTGTGACGTCGTGGTCGAGCGCAGTTTGTTTCACCGGCCGTAATGCCGTTCTTTTCCTAGGCACAACGTCGGCACAGAAGCCGCTCCCACATTCATACTGTCAGGCGATCTGGAGAGGGAAGCTGTTACCCGCACATATCATATCTTCGCGTTCAGTGGGCGCATCCTACTCCCACCTTATCCTCCATCACCATCTCTCTTCACCTGCCGCTGACCGACCCGCTCCACCAGGTGCACTACGTCGACGACCCCGAGCTCGCGTACGTCATGCAGCGCTATCGCGAGTCGCACGACTTCTACCACTGCCTTCTGAACATGCCCGTCCACGTCGAGGGCGAGCTCGCCGTCAAAGCCTTCGAGCTCGCGAACCTCGGGCTGCCCATGGCCGGGCTCGCTGCCGTCTTCGGGCCTCTGCGGCTCACGCAGGCGAAGCGCGAGCGGCTGTTCCGCGACTACGTCCCGTGGGCGCTGCAGTGCGGCGCGGCGGCACAAAGCATGATCACTGTGTACTGGGAGCGCCGGTGGGAGATGCAGCTCGAGGACATGAAGCGGGAGTTCGGCATCTGGGACCCCCCAGTACCGATGTGGTGGCGGAAGGCGCGTCCCAGGGCGCCCGCAGCGGAGGAGCAGTCGCATCCTGCGTCGTCGTAGGTTCGTGCGTTCGGTACTGTATGTTCTGGTATACATTCCCCTCTGCTATCGATATTCTGCTCCAACTCGTCGTCACACAGCTCCACGCGCATCGAGCACGACCGCGCGGAGCCGCTTGCACGCCTCCTCGACCTCTGGCTCGTCCAGCTGGCTGAACGACGCGCGCACGTACGCCGTCTTCTTCCCGCCCGGGATGAACACCGTCCCGGGGAGCGCGAGCACGCCCTTCTCGAGCGCCTTGGTCCGCACCACGCTCTCCGAGTCCTCCTCCTCCCCTCCCGCGCCGGGGTCGCGGAGCAGGAGCTTGAACCAGAAGAACATGCCGGCCTCGGGCGTGTCCCACTGCGCGAGCCCGGAGAGCTGCGCGCGCATGTGGCGCTCGAAGACGTCGCGCTTGGCGCGGTAGAAGGCGGAGACGGCGCGCGTGTGCGCGACGAACGCGTCGTGGCCCCACGCGTCGAGCAGGGAGAACGCGATCGCCTGCGTCAGCCCGGACACCTGCAGGCTCGCCTGCGCGGTCTGCTCGCCGGCCCCCGGGTCAGCACACGACGCCACGGGGGGATGAAGAGGGAAGGAGGCGCACGTGGACGTCGACGGCGGCGAGGACCGGCACGGGCCCGGAGAGGAAGCCGAGGCGGATGCCGGCGGAGAGCACCTTGGAGAGGCTGTCGAAGCGGAGGACGCGGCCGACCTCGGGGAGCACGGTCGCCTCGAGCGCGAAGTAGGACTGCGGGCGGGGCTCGGGCCCGAAGTAGAGGAAGTAGTACGGGTCGTCCTCGAGGATGAGGAAGTCGTGCTCGCGCGCGAGGGCGAGGACTTCGAGCCGGCGTTCGGCGATGGTCGTCATTCCTGTCGGGTTTCCGCCGTACTGGGTCACAGGAAGGGGAGCGTAAGAGGGGCAGCAGGCTGGTGGGAGACGTAAGCGGAGCGTACGGGAACGGTGTAGAGGATTCTCGGCTTGGGCTTGGAGGCAGGCCAGCTCTCCAGGGTTTTGCGGAGCGCGCTGGAGTCAATGCCTTGGGAGTCAGTAGGAACGCCTGGGCGATTTTGCGATGAGCGAACGGGCGAAGGACTTGGCCCGGAGTAATGCGCACCAACAAAGTCGCAGTTGAGCATCTCGAAGGTGGGAATCATTCCACTATGAGACTGTGGTTAGTGCAGAACGAACATGAATCGCAGTGTCCTGCGCACGCGTAAATCGGTGACTCGACAAGTACGGAGTCTCCGGGGTTGACGAGCGCGTTGATTGTCTACGACCAATCCGTTCAGTGTGTGAGTGCGTTCCGGGGCACACCGCCAGACGTGCCTTATGAATGAGATCTTGCGATCCGCTGCCAACAGACACCCGCCATCCCTCTCCCTGCATGCGCTTGTGCTCGCGCTCGTGCAGCGTGTTCATCCAGCCGATGAGGTCGGATGATCCTGCGGTAGGCCCATACTGCAGGCCTTCAGAGAGCGCTCTGCCGCTGATCTCTGTCGCGATCTCCTTGGAAGGGTCTACGAGTGAGGCAGCCTTGACAGTAATGGAGATAAAAGGGAACGTCTGCGCATTTGGCTTGCCCGCGAGCAGAGAGAGCATGCCCGGGCGGGCCTCAAGCGGAAAGAGCGCACGGACTGGAAAGCGAGGTTATGTTTGGACCAGCGGGCGATGGCGATCCGTGGCGGGTGCTCACTGGGGCTCGGTTTGCGTGCACGGGCAGCATCGGACAAGAATTTGGCGTAGTATTCTGCGGGCAGGCTTTTCACCATGATTGCTGGTCGGTCGAATCTATAACTAGATATGCGGTGTGGTTAAGAAAGCTGACAAAAGCGAATCGGTCCGTGACCGACTCACCTTCGTTGCAACGGTGGGGCGTTTCCTGACGAACCGGACCGTACAGGATCTTGGAAGGTATTCAAGAGCCCCGTTGCTTCGAGTTTTATGCCAGAGTCATGTCCGGGAAGGAGATTTCCCGGCGGAACGCCGGACGCCGTCGCCGGCATCTCACCCTAGCGCCTATACGTCCATCCGACACCGTGCGCGACGCTCTTCCACTCCTCCTGATGTTGTGGCGGCGTCCCTCGGGGATCTCGGTGGTGAAAACACGGATTAGATAAGGGCCAGATGAACCCTTTCCTTCATGACGCTCAAAAATATTTCCTCGACGACTTCGTCGAGCTCGTCCGTCCGATCAAGAGGGCCTCTGGTGGCAGTCACTGCGCGGTTGAATGTTGAGCGTTCAGGCCACATTCGGCGTGGTCGTCGGCGTCATAACTTTCGGGCACACCATCATCGGCGCCATCTGGTGCTAGTAAGTGCTAGTCCCCTGCCGCGCAAGGCCCACGCGAACCGAATCCACGTCCGTCCTGGGATGAACACCCACTGTTTATTATGATCTGCCTTCGAGCGGTTCGCACTGTTCGCAGTCGCGAAGTGCTCACCCTGACATCGAAACGGGCTGGGCTCCGTGCAGCAGCCCCCGAGTCATGCGGACTCATCGTCTTGCCGCCAAATGCTGTTCTAACTTCTCGTGCTAGATGTAACATCATGCACGCGCGACATAACCGCGTACAACCCCAAACGTTCCAATCATCTAGTACAGCACAGCAGATGCCTTTCTCATTGTAACTATTCAGTCCCAGAGTCCTCAAGAAAGTCGGAGAATCGATCATTTCTTCATTCAAGGGAGCGCCAGGAACGCCTCGAGCATGGCTTGGAAGTTAGGCGTGCCCAGGCCAGTCACCGGGTCCCAGCCTGGCGCGGCGACATAGCCCTGCGTGCCACATCCGGGGTTCGTCCCGTTCGTAACGTCGTGGTACGCGGCCGCGAGCGCGTCCGAGTACAGCTGCGTGCGGGCGCCGTCAGCTCTGCCACTTGAAGACAAAAAGGGGGGGGCTCACCGCGGGGGTTCATCCAACCGACGACGCTCTTGCCCGCGGCGAGCCGAGCGTCGTTGAGGGCGGCGACGAAAGACGCGAAGATCGGCGCGGACGCGGACGTCGCGCCCGTCTGCATGAAGAAGCCGTACTCGGCAATGATCAGCGGCCACCTGTTCCGGCGCGCGCGACGACGTCAGTTTCCTTCGGCACAAAAGCAACGAGCCCCGCGGTACTCGACACGCTTACCCGTTCGCGCTGACGTCGGGGTACGCGGTTGTACACGGCCAAGCCGTACGCGGGCGCATACTTGTCGACGTAGTTCGTCACCGCGGCCCGCTGCCAGTAGGGCATCGCAAATGTGTTCGAGAAGCCGCCCCCCCCCCCGAGGGAAACTCTGTCGTCGCCGTCTCCGGGTCGGCAGTCTGTGCCGGCGCGTCAACCTCCTTCTGTGCTAGCATAGCGCACTCACGATAACGAGGCGAGCGGGACTTACCGAACCACCAGAGACGACCGACGTCGCGCCGACGGCGGTGACGTACGGGCACGACGCGGGAAACGGGCCGACGAAGTTGCTGTTCGACGGATTGCCGTAGTTGAGCCGTGCGAGGCGAGGTAGCCGTGGGACTGCGAGTACGCGACAATGCCGTCCCCAGAGGAGGCGACGATGGTCAAGCCGCCCAATGCAAGCTAAGGGACCCCTGTGAGAAGCGCTGAAAGCAGACGAGGGAAGTCGATGCGCACCTTGCCGAACTCCGTGCATTGGCTTTCGAGGACGGGTGCGATAGCAGCGCCATGGCAGTCGGGGCTGAAGTGGTAGGACATGGAGATGACGTTGGGGATGGGCTTGTTGCCGCAGTCGATGAAGTCTGTTTGAAGGAGAACAAGGTCGATCTGATTGTAGTGTATGGCGAGAATACTACGGTTCGCACCTTCGTAGGATACCTCAGGGTCGTTACAATAAGAGCCATCAAATGCCGCGATGAGGTTGTCCACTACACGATTGAAGGACGGTCAGGCTGCATAGACGCTTCCTCATCAGAGATCACTTACGCCATGCTTGCTGAGAGTTCGTGGTTGATACCTGGTAGAGCAGGAGTTCTTGTTTGCTTCCGAGGATCCCCATCATGAGCTCGATGTCGAGAGATGCCTCGTCGAGATCACCATCCCCAAGAAGAGTGGCTATCACAACAACAGTCAAAAAAGGAGTAGATGCACTCAGAAGGTACCACGTACCGTTCTCAATGCTGACGAGCTTCGGGAACGTGCCAACCTGATCGGGGGAGTACTTCTTGAAGAACATGCCCAGACCAACCTGGCGAGCCTCCCCGCCCTGGATCTCGACTGCCCGTACGGGTCAGCACATGCACCAGGTTTTGAAATCATTGATGACGGCACTCACAGACTCCGACAGTATTGTTGTCGGCCGATTGGAGTTCGTAGTTGAAGTTGTACGGAGCGCGCAGGCAGCCGAGGGTGACCGCCGTATCGCAACCGGAAACAGCCAGCTTGGACTCCTGGTAAAACCAATATTCGTAAAGGACACAGGCCAATCAAGATCACCGATGTCGGACCCACCGAGATAGGCGTCTTCAATTTGGACGCGATGCCTTCATGCCCAGCGAACGCGTTCGGGCCAGGCCTCTCCGCCACCCGCTTGCCATACACGCTCGACCGCATCTCCTCCGTCCCAAAGTGGTACACCGTCGGGGACACGAGCTTCACGTGGCCCGCGACGCTCTCCGGCAGCGCGAACCCGTCGTGGCACCCGACCGTCTCGCGCCCGCTCGCGTCGTGCGCGTACACGAAGAACTCCGCGCCGAGCAGCCGCTCCGCCTCCGCCACGGTCGCGTTCACGCGTAGCACGTCGCCCTTGCGTGCGAGCGCGACGCGGCCCTCCGCGATCTCGCCCTCCACGGCGAGCCACTCGCGCACGGCTGCGGCGCTCTCGGGCGCGGGCCGGAAGGTCTCCGCGATCCGCGTGGGCGACCAGTGCCGCCCGCACGAAGGCGAGGCCGGGTCCGACACGGCGCGGAGGTAGGTGTCGAGGTGCTCGACGTTGCGCTGGGTGAGCGTGAACATGAGCGGGAGGTAATCGTCAGGGGTGGCGCGGTGCTCAGCCCACGGGGGTGGAAGCGGCGGAGACTAGGGCGGGGAGCGCGGCGAGCACAACGGCGAGGAAGTGGATGGCCATGCTTGCGGGTGGCGCGGCGCGGCGCATGGTGGGTGGGGTAGTTGTGTGGGCATCCCGGTCCTTTTATTGCGCAGGGGGTTGCAGGTTAGAAGAAGTGGTAGCCGTCGCTCCTATCGGCACATATCACCGGTGTCCGAAGAAGTTGATTTGGCGCTCGGGCGAACGCGTGCTGGCAAGAAAGAAGCCTAGGGGAGAGCCAAACATCCACTCTGACCAGCCACCATCGCTATTTGTGATCCAAGATAAGGCAAACGGTTTGCACGAGTTCGGGGCAAGTCGATGTTGCTATGGAGGATAGGTTGCTGCTCGAATCAAGCACATAGTCGGATGTGGGGGGGGGGGGGCGACTTACTCTCTGGCGTCACGAACTACCGCTCGGGAGAACGATGGGCTCGCAGTGGGCATGCTCATCCTTCTGCCAAGACCGTCGGCAAGCTTCCTGTGGTCGTGGAATAATAAATCTCCCTCCCTGTTTTTCATCCGGCTTCGCTCATATGACCTTGAAAGATAGGAAGAAGTGCGAGAATGAGCATGCGGCTATGGATGCATTTCATATCCCGCACCAGATGTCAACACAGCTCTACGAACCAATGAATTTAACAAGTGCAACTTCGGACAGCCTCATCCTAACAGTCTTTCACGCTCCCCTTGACCATCCTCCGTGCTGCCTTGCCCACCTGACAGTCTTGCAAAACCTTTTGCCGTGGAAGCCGCACCATTTTTGACACCATCAACGACCTTTTGAAAGAGCCAGCTCCGCGCGCGCCATACAGCGTGCGGGCGAGTGTCAATCTTGTCCGTACGTACACGATGTTCATTGTCAACAACAATGCTGAGCGCCAGAATGGTGGTCGTGAAAGACGCGAGCGCGGTGCATGAGGAGATCATGAACATGATGACCATTTGTAACCGGGCCGCTTGTTCGACGGAGGAACCACCGAGGATCGCACCGGTCATCATGCCAGGGATGGCGATGATACCAATAACGCTGGAGAGACCTGTGAGCAGGCAGCATAATGAGATAAAAGAAACAGGCGTGCCTCATCTGGTTGATATTGGGCGTAAGGGCTAAACGCAGCGCGTCTCTTGCGATCGGCTTACATGCCTCAAATCGCGAAGCACCGAAGGCAAGGTACATCTCGACTTTATCCTTGTTATCGCTGCAAAGAATTTATAAGAGCAGGAAGGGTGGATGCGGATGCATACGCACTAGATCTCCTTGAGTACATAAGTTATAGAAACGACGATTGCGGAAATCGTGCCACCACAAAGCATTCCGACAACAGGTACTAGGAGAGACCAAATCATCAGCCCTTGCATGAGATGAATTATCTCTAATGTGGCCTACTGTACTGCTCTGGTTTCCAAAACGGTTCAACGGCCATGGCAAATCGTATTCCAATGATAGACACTGGAAGTGTTGACCCGAGCATGCCAATCAACACAGTGGGAAACTGAATAATTCAGTTAATACCGATATTAACGGAGCGATACGAGGGTACGTACCATATGGTCGTATCGTTTTTTGGACTTGTTTACGACTGAATGTACGCAGTGTTATAGTTTGTGCTACACATTCACAAACAGCTTGGCATGCACTTGCCTGTTTCAATGGTGCCCATAAGGTTCAGCAGACATGCCAGGCCCGCGACAGCCCACGGGTTATTGCTCTCGAAAACCTGACGCAGAATGAGAGCCACCACGCTCAGCTGCACGACACAGCGAACGGCGGCCGTGACAAGCGAGCTCCCCACTCCAAGACCGAAAGTGGTGGAGAGGACACCATCGAAGAGGATAAAGGCGAAGGCGAGTCCTACGTTTGCCCAGGTGAGGTGGGTGTTGCCCGAGGAATCTGGCGCAGAGTCCATCGCAGGAATGGTCGACGGAGCATCATCGTCATCGTCACCGTCAACTTGCAACCGCAGTCGGGGAGAAGGCGTCTATCCAATCTAATCATCCGGCCAAGGATCGAGATCCTGCCTGGAACTTGAAGGAACCCCGATTGGCTGCGACTCAGGGCGAGAACCCTGGTCGACTGCGCGCGCCGTCCACGACAGCGAGCACAGGCATCCTCACCTGCCCTCCGCCTTTCATCCGCTTACGACGCGCGCCGCCCGTCTTCTCTCTCCTCCCTCGCCTCTGTTTCTGGCTTTCTTCGCACCCCTTCTGGATACGCATCGCTAAGCTTGCTCGCCAGGCGCAAGACCTCTCCTCGGTCGGCACCATGCTCTCAGCTGGCGCCTCCCGCTGGATCATCCCCCTCGCCACTTTCCTCCTAGGAGCGCAGCAAGTGCAGGGTGCAAGAAATGTGTCTTCACAGTACTCCTTGACGAACCAGGCTTCCCTGTCGGTGCGTCCTTCTCACTCTCACGCTAATTGGTGCTCACTCCTGAGCAGCCCTTCGGCGTGGTCGCTGCAAGTAGACCAGGTATATGCGCTGTTCTACACGTTGATTTTCACAAGTAACTTACGTGCCATCCTTCAGAGCGTTGTCCTCCGTGTTTCAATTGTCAGCTAGACGCATTTACTTGTGGGAACTTCGGAGAGTGTTCGAAGTTCGACGGGCAGTGCAAATGTCCACCCGGCTGGGCTGGAATCGACTGTCTGACGCCTCGTATGTTCTCCTTGCCTTCGTTTCAACGTGAACTAACGACTCGCAGAATGTGATTCACTCGCTGACGGAGAGCATCGAAGGCAACGAGAGGACGGGAAGCAGTGCGAATGTAAGGATGGTTGGAGTGGAATCAACTGCAACGGTGAGCAACCAGGCTGCTCTGTTAATCGCATAAACCGATGTCCTGGGCGCAGTATGCAAGACAGATGACGCATGTGCCGGCTTCCCGCTACGAGGGCAACCCACCGACCCCGATGATGCCGACAGGGTTGGGAACATGACGTGTTACACGGGGGGCGAAACTGTCTTCAACAACCACCAGTTCTGTGATGTCACGAGTAAGTATGTCTTCATCAGCGTGAACCTTAACTGACACTTCACAGACCGGAAGATCTTGGATATGCTTCCCGACCGTCCGCCACAAGTGACTTTCAGTTGCGACAAGGACGAGGACATGTGTCATTTCCAGTTCTGGACAGCACAAGTGGAATCATTCTACTGCCAGCTCAGCGAGTGCCAGTCGCATTCGGAACATGCCATCGAGAGGAACTCCACGTTTTACAACTGTGACAAGATCGAATGCAAGTGCGTCCCCGGACGGTTCATCTGTGGAGAGGATGGAAGCCTCGGTAGGTACCCTTCTCCGCTGCAATGCGTCATGCGTGTCTGACATCCTTTGTAGATATCACTGACTTCTTGAAGGAATACATCCATGGACCTGCAGCCTTCACATGCGCCTCTGACCAAGGATGCAAGTTTGAGGAACCTGGAATGAACGACCTCATTGAAACGTTCTTTGGTGACAAGTACATTACGCTCAAGTGTGCGGGAGGTGAATGTCTGCACTATTCTCAGGTACCTGGGTACTCGGTGAGTTCACACATCTAGTGCTATAATATCGCTCTTACAATATATTGTAGCCTCCTCCCAAACCTGATAATACTGCACTGTTTGCATTGAGCGCTGCGGGTGCAGGACTATTGGTCGTCCTGGTATCTGCTGGTAAGTATCTTCGCGTGTTGTGCAGTCTGTGCGGTGGACTCATTGCGTTCCAGTCTTGTGGTATGCTGGCAGGGCACACTCCAGTGATTTCGCCGGTATCCGCTTGCCAGAGAACGAGTCCGCCAAGCTCATGACAGATCATGTTCCCGCGTCGCTGCACTTCTCCAACGTCTCCTACTTCCTCAACGGGCGAACTATCCTTGAGGGCGTGTCTGGCAGTGCCAAGCCTGGTCAGCTTCTCGCTATCATGGGCGCGTCGGGTGCAGGCAAGTCAACCTTCCTCGACATCCTTGCTCGCAAGAACAAGAAGGGGCTCGTCGGTGGCGAAATGCTGGTGAATGGACGCGAGATCGCGGACTCGGACTTCAAGAAAGTCATGGGATTTGTCGACCAAGAAGACACCCTCATGAGCACCTTGACAGTGTACGAAACGATCTTGTATTCTGCCCTCCTCAGGTTGCCTAGGGAGATGAGCTTAGCGGCCAAGAAATACCGCACTTTGGAGACGATGAATGAGCTTGGTCTATTGGGAATCAAGGATTCGAGGATCGGGGAGACTGGTAAGCCCTGCGTATCCATATAGTATAGACCTGGCTGACGCCTTTGGCAGGACGCCGCTCCATCTCCGGGGGTGAGAAACGTCGGGTCTCAATCGCTTGCGAGCTCGTCACCAGTCCTTCAATCCTGTTCCTCGACGAGCCGACCAGTGGTTTGGACGCATACAATGCACTCAGTGTCATAGACAGTCTCGTTTCACTTGCTCGCGACTACAACCGCACGGTCGTCTTCACAATCCATCAGCCTCGCAGCAACATCGTCTCCCTCTTTGATCAGCTCATTGTTCTCGCTCGCGGAAAGGTCATCTACTCCGGTGACGCCGACAAGGTCACCGACTACCTCTCCGAAATCGGCCACCCTTGTCCACTTGGCTTCAACGTCGCGGACTTCCTCAGTAAGTATTGCTGTTGAAAAACATGTATTCCGCATTGATCGTCCTCTTGCTTTAGTCGATCTTACGATGCAAGCGGGCATGGAGCCGCGGTCCCTTGATAGCCCACCTGTCACGGATGGCCAAATCAGCGATGATGAAGCAAGAGACGAAGAACGTGCCTACCCTCGTGGCGATCACCCGTCGTCTATCTCCCTTCGTTCCACCTACCACGAAAGCGAGGCTCTCACCCCCAGACCCGAGGAGCCGGAACAGCGCAACCGTGCCCCGAGCTCGATCCACTCCTCTACCGCCTACATTCGCCGGCAGACGACACGCCTTCTCGAAGCCATCAAGCCCTCGCAACATGTTGACGGACCCATCCCGCCAAAGCTCCACGCACTCATCGATGCATTCAGGCGCAGCGAGGTGCACGAGGCTCTCACCCACGAGATCGACGAAGCCGCACGCAACGCTGTGCAAACTGGGAACGGCAACACCAACGGGGTCAGCGCGGAGCTCCCTGACGTCGCGGTCGAAAGCAGCATCTCGCGAGGACGCAAGCGCGCCAGCTGGGGCACTCAATTTAGGATTTTGAGCGGCAGAGCGTTCAAGAACTTGTACCGCGACCCCGCGCTGCTCGCTGCCCACTACATTTCGTCTGTCGCTGTCGCTGGTAGGTCCACCTCAACGCGATGTGATATCCGGTCCTGAGAGCTGAGATTGCGTTTTAGTGATCTGCGGCTTCTTCTTCCAGCATGTCACAGACGATATCGCAGGGTTCCAGAACCGACTTGGCGTGTTCTTCTTCACGCTCGCGCTGTTCGGATTCTCGTGTTTGTCCAGTCTCAACCTCTTTGCAGGCGAGCGGATCCTTTTCATTCGGGAGCGGTACGTGGGCTTCCATCCTACATCTTGATGGACGTCCACCTGATACTTGATCACAGCGCCAACGGCTACTACTCGTCGTTCACCTACTTTGCATCCAAGATCCTCTTCGACATCCTCCCTCTGCGCGTCATCCCGCCCATCGTGTTCGGCGGGATCATCTACGCCTGGATCGGACTCGTCCCCGAGATTGCGATATTCTGGAAGTTCATGCTCACGCTCGTACTGTTCAACCTGACCACTGCAAGCGTCATCCTTCTGCTGTCGATCGCATTCGAGAGCACGAGCGTCGCCAGCTTGGTGGGCACTCTGGTCATGCTCTTCAAGTGCGTTACATACTTTTATTGTTTGGACCACGGATTAACGTGTCGTCCGCAGCCTCCTGTTCACGGGCCTCCTCATCAACCGCAAGTCCGTGCCTGAGGCCTTCCAATGGCTGCACAACATCTCGTTCTTCCACGCCGCATTCGAGGCACTTTCCGTGAACGAACTTCGTTACCTTCAGCTCCACGAAGAGAAGTACGGCGTGAACATCGATGTTCCCGCCGCCGCCATCTTGTCAACCTTCGGTCTCCGTGCAGGGGTTCGTTTTCTCTTCTCATAATGCTTCACATAAATCTGACCAAAACTTTTGATGCAGTCGTTCTGGTGGCCCAACATTGCCTCGCTGGGTATCTTCTTTGGCACGTTCACCGTTGCCAGCTTCCTGGTGCTGCACTTCTACGTCAAGGAGAAGCGGTAGATGTTCGAGCCCTACTTTTCTTGAAGGATCGGTCGCTATGAAATTTCCGTTGGATGGCTGTGAGCCAGCTTGGATTACCCCTACAGTACATATTTCTATGGCTGGCAGACCCATGCTGTCGTACCGGTGTACGATATCGATGATGATAATTGTACCAATGCTCTCTCCACAGTATCATATATGTGTCCTTTGTATCTTCGGTTGAGCAAGGTCGAGCGACTCGATATAAGAGAAGCAGGCAGATGAGCAAGAGACAGCGCGCCTATCTAATCTGACTGTATGCGTCACTCTCTCGTCCACCACCTCCATCGCACCATGGCCACTGCCGCGTCCTCCCTCAAGGCGACCCCAGAACGCGCAGCGGAGCTCAAGGAATCACTAGTTGAGATCCGACAGCGCGTAGAAGCAGCCACCCCCGCAACTGCCACGCGCAAACCGATCCTCGTCGCCGTGTCGAAGTACAAGCCCGCGTCGGACATCCAGGCCTGCTACGACGCGGGGCAGCGGGACTTTGGCGAGAACTACGTGCAGGAGCTCGCCGACAAGGCGCCCCAGGTGCGTCTTCTCGCTCCCCCTCCTCTGCAGCGACGGACAGGCGGTCTCATCTCCGCGCCCGTCTGGACGAACGCCTCGCAGCTCCCCGCCGACATCCGGTGGCACTTCATCGGCACCCTGCAGTCCAACAAGGCCAAGGTCCTAGCCTGTACGTCCCCCGCCCCCACTCCCCCTCCACGCCCGCGCGCCGACCCCTGCCCGCAGCGATCCCGAACCTGCACGCCGTCCAGACCGTCTCCTCCGCCAAGGCTGCGACGGCCCTGCACAAGGCCCTCCCGCCCCCCGCGGAGCGCCCCGCGCCGCTGCACGTCTTCCTCCAGGTGAACACCTCGGGCGAGGACGCCAAGTCCGGGCTGCCGCCGCCGCCGCCCGCCGACGATGACGCCGCGGACGGCTCGGAGCTGCTCGCGCTCGCCCGGCACGTCCTCGCCGAGTGCCCGCGCCTGCGCCTGCAGGGCCTCATGACGATCGGCTCGCTCGCGGAGTCGCTGGGGGCGGGTACGGTGGAGGGAGAGGAGAACGGGGACTTTGCGCGGCTGAGGGCGGCGCGGGACGCGCTCGAGGGCGCGCTCGCGCGGGCGGGGTGGCCGAGGGAGCGCGGGGCGTGGGGCGCGGAGGAGGGCGGGGGGCTGGTGCTGAGCATGGGGATGTCGAGCGACTTCGAGGCCGCGTTGAGGGCGGGGAGCGACGTCGTGAGGGTGGGGACGAGCATATTTGGCTCGCGGCCGAAGAAGGAGGCGAAGGCGGCGTGAGCGCGGTGAGTGATGGTCCGCTTGTATCGTTGCGCACGGACTGACTGTCTGCTGCCACCAGCGGCGGCCTCTGCGGACTTGTTCTCACTGCGCTACTTGTCGCACGCGCACTCTGTGTTACAGGCTATAGACCACTGATCCATTGTGACGAGCGCGTTCTAGACAGAGATCAACTGGGAGCAGTGCGAAGCTAACGAACTTCGAAGTATATGGGTGACGATGTACGTATATATCCGGACTCAACTCTAGCCGGGCTTTCGGACGCCATAGAGCGAGGAGCGAGAGCGACGATGAGCGTGGGCGGGTGATTGGTGCGTGGTAGACATAAGACATAACTGACAGGGGGGAGGAAAGACATGATGCATAACACGATAAGTACTTGACGAGATGCCGGGTTCGGGGATGTATGGACAAAGATGATGTACGGGGCGGGACGGAGGTGAGAGGATAGGACAACGGGGTGTGCACGACAAGCGAGAGGGATGCGATGACAGAGGAGAGGATGTGGTGGACTAGGAATGCAGCGGGACGCGAAATCAAAGGGAAAGCGTGATGAGTTCAGTCGATGAGAATGGAGTTGATGGGATGTTCGATGTCAGCGTTGTCTTCACCTTCGTCTTGGTCTAGCGACGAAAGGCATCTCAGAAACGGCCGGTCGCGCGGGAGAGCGTGAAAGCCTTGGGGCGGGCAACAGCAGCTCCAGTGCCAGCCGCCGCCGCACCCCCACTCAAGCTCGCGGCCCTGTTCATGCGCGGACCGGGCAGCTTCGACGCAGGCTTCGGCAGCCCAGACGAGGCGGGCGCTGTACTACGGGACGTCGCTATAGCTGCGGACGTCTTGGGCACGACGGAGGCAGGACGGCGGATCCCGGTCTCCGTCTTTGCGCCAAGCGTGGCAGGGCGGGCGGTGGTGGAGACCGTACGCCCTTTCGCGGCCAGGGTCGGACGCTGGATCCCCGCAAACCGACCGATGCTCGCAGTGCGGGCACCGGCACCGGAGCTCGCGCCAGAGCTCGACGACGACGTGGAACTTGAGCCCCCAGTGGACGGAGGGAGGCCGATCACGACGCTGCCTTGGATGCTCGCAGGGGGCCGCTGCACGCCGCGGATGGCGGCGCGTACCGACTGCGGCGCGGCGACGGGGGTGGGGGCAAGCGGTTGCCTCTTCTTCTCTGCCTTGCCGGTAGAGGCCGCAGTGGAGACGGAGGTGCTCTTGTCCCGTGTCAGCCGGAACGCCTTCTTAACGATGCGGAGGGCGGGAATGGGCGCGGTCGGGACTGGCGGTGGCAGCAGCTCGCACTCGAGCATGAGCGACTCCTCGTCGTCAGCTATCGGCGTGGTCGGCGGGGAAGGTGGCTCCGCAGTGAGTTGCTGAGCGCGGGACGGAGTGGCTGTCATACGTCTCGTCAGTTACCAAGCGCGTGCACGAAATGGGGCGGTACACACCATTCTTGGACGGCGGGCTCGCCACGGTGGGCGACATAGGCAACGGCACATTCGCCGCCCAGGTTGTGGTGGGAGACGTGACCTGCTCCGGCGTGCCCCTGAAGTCCACGACCCGGATCGGTGCAGGTGGGGTCGAATGGAAGACGGGGCGCGCGTTCTGCACGGGCACGAGCTTCTCCAATTTCGCGAACATCGCCCGGGGCACGCTGATCTCGTCAAACTCATGGTCCTTGCTGGCGTCGGCGTCGGCGTCGGAAGTGTCGAATGTGGCGTCGGTCCCGGCCCAGAAGGAGTCCTGGCCGTTTGACCCGGCGAAGAAGGATATCCTGTCGTTGAGCAGGTCGAAAGACATGTCCTCTGACTGCAGCTGGAGGTGGAAGGACGAGTAGAGGTCGACCGACGTCCGCCGTGGGTCGTCGGGCGAGACGTGTGTGCGTGTCCCTGCCGGGCGGAGGTGCGCCGCCCGTGCCTCCATCGTCTCCTCCTCATCTTCATCATCATCGAAGCCGAAGCCGCCCAGGACGGGTGTTTCAGGGCAGACGTTGATGGCAGGGAACGGCGAACGGGACGGCGACGGGGAGGTAGGCGAACGGAGCGGAAGCGGGGCCTTCGTGACGGAGGTGGTCTCCACGGGGAGGAGTGAGCGAGGTGGGCGCCGTTGCGCGGTCGGGGACACCGGGGTGGCGTTGTCGTCCGCGTCGCTGTCGCTACCGTGCTCGAAGTTGATGGAGTTGACGACGTCTGCGAGCGGCGATGCCATGGGCGCAGGGGCAAGCAGCGCCGCGAGGGGCTGCGGCTCCCCAAACGTGAGGGTGGTAGCCGATGTCTGAGGTTGCTGCGCGCGCGGGGTGCGTTCGACGTCGAGCTCGGCGAAGGGCATCCTAGGCGACGACGACGGACGCTGAGAGTGGAGGTGGGGACGCGTGGTCGAGGCGAACGAGAACAGACCGGCGCAGCCATTTTCGACGTCCAGGTCGCTCTCGGACTGTTCCCCATCCGCGTCACTTCCGTCGTCCTCGGAGGCGTCCGTTTGCAGGCGTGGGGCGGGCGCGGGAGTGTCCCCCAAGTCGATCAACTTGCCTTTGGGCGTGCGGGGCGCGGTAGCGGCCTTGGGAGCGGTGTAGAGCCGGTTGAAGAAGACGGTGAGCTCGCCTGGGTCGTTCTCCTTGTCTGAGGGCCCGAGGTCGGGGGACGAGTCGCGAGTGGGCGTGCAGGGGTCCTCGTCCGATGACTGGTGGAGGGGGTCGAAAAGAAAGAGGACGCTGTTGCGGGGCTTGGACATGGCTTAGGTGAAAGGGAGGTCGTGAGCGTCGTGAGGAGGGTGCCGGAGGGATAAGATGGTCGAGACAAGGAAGACGGACCAAGGCAGCGAGGCCAACATGAACTCTCATTACCCGAGTCACGTGAGCGCGCCACCCCGCGTCTGATCGCCGCGTTCGGCCAGTGGCACGGTGGTGCCTTGTCTCTCAAAAAGCACGCTCATCTTAGCAGGAAGGCAACAAGAGGCCAGCGGAAAACGGAGAGGATGGTTGGCCCGTATATTTTGAAGTACAAGGGTAGGAACATATGCAGAACAACAATACCCTTGACCCTCGGATTCACGGCTCACTGCCTTCAAGGTGTGCAGGACTCGGCGCGACACCCACACACACTTCATACTATTAGCTTTTCATTGGATGCGTAAACCGGGCCGTTGTGTGTCCTCCGTTTCTCCGCCGATCTCTCTCAGCTTTGATACATGGACTTGATTTTATATCCAGAACCCTGATGGTCTCTTCCAGAGCCAAGTCACTACAGCGGCATGTGCAAGGCTCGGAGATTTCATGGTCACAAGAATACGGTCTTAATGGCGGCATTGAATGACCGCCTGATAACCGTAGTCGATGAATCTCCCTGTATGCGTACGAATGTGCAGAGACTGAAGCAAAATCCATGCAGTCGACCGCACGCTAACAGCGGAATTGAATCACGCCCGGCGTCGACGTGTTTTTGCACTACTGTGCCTCAGCCGGTGGGATACCAGTGCACCCATAGATAATTCAACAGCAGCCACGACGGAAAATGCATCCACTAGCGACCTACGTTACATGCTACGCTATACAAAGTCGCGCACGACACATAGCTACACACGACCTAACCTGGACGAGAGGAGCGACTGGAGGCACGACGAGCGACAGATCCGCGATACATGTACAGATGTGTGGTGGTACAGAAACTACAGGGATGAGATGGATGGGAGAAGCCGAGACGCGTGTGGACGTGGACGTGATGGAGATGGTGCGTGAAAGATGGAAGAGATGCCGAAAGCGAGGAAGGGACCAGCGATGAGCGAGCGTGGACGGCGAGGACGGAAGGGAACGTGTCAGATCGTGCAGGGCGTGACTCGTGCGTAAATCTCGTTCACGGGGCACGACCGAGCAAATGGAGGTACCGCGGGGCATCTCGCGAGACCACGCTCAGAGCGAGCGCCCGATAAGCATAACGGCCCAGGAGGGAAGCCAACGAGCGAGGGGCACGAGCGGAATCGTACCACGCCTGCGAGCCTCTATATCTCCAGTCATGGCCCTGGCCCCCACACCTACGCCCACCCGGGCTCCGTCCACCACCGCTGCTCCGCCCCGCGCACTCGCCACTCGGCGACACCTTCGACGGTGCCGACGTACACAAACGTCCCCGTCGGGTCGAAGCACATCCCCGCGATGTCCAGCTCGTCGTCCCCAGAACCCGCCCACGCCCCGGGGCGCCGCAACCGCCGTGCGGACCCCCGCCGCGCCGCCGATGCGTACGGCCCCGCGCTCTCCCGCCGGGCCATCATCCCGGGGCGACCAGCCGGTAGCTGCAACGGGCGCACGCCCATAGAGGCCAGCCCCGACGCAGGTGGGCCGGCTGGAGCGGGCGAGCCCGCGCGAGAGGGGACGCGCGAGGAGATGCAGTCGTTCTCGAGCTCATCGATGTCCATCTCAGACTCGCCTACTTCCGGCCGGTCGTGTTCTCGCTCGCCGTCGAGCGGCTCGCGAGGGTCGGACCCCACATCGAGGTGCGTCGAGGGCCTCGTCAGGGAGCGCAAGCCGAGGCCGTATCGGGAGCCCCCGAGGAGCCGGCGGAAGTCGCTGTCGAGCTGGACGTCGCCGAACGGTGGGATGACGGCGATGCTTTCCGGGTCTTCATCCGCAGTGGAAGAGCCGTACTCGTCGCGGTCGGTCGTTGGCCGGCGGGAGCGACGCGGAGGGAGCGTCCAGCTCGTCGTCGCGCTTGTCTCGGTGAGCGGTACTCGGAACGAGTCGAGCGCGCTTCGCACCACGCGAGAAGCTACGATATCTGCAGCAAGAGAGGTGCGAGGGAACAATGTGCGTGGCGCGGGTGACGTTGACCGTGGGCGGGTGGAGGATGGAGGCTGGGTGTTGTAGGAAGGGGAGTCGAAGCCGGGCATCTGCACGATCTCTTCGGTTTCGAATGTACGTGCATCGACGACATGCAACAGCGAAGTGTGCTGTATCATGCTTGATCAGAAACAGAGACCCGAGCAAGAAACTGTGTTCCGTACCTCGGTGAAGGTCATCACTTCCCTCCCGACACCAGGCGGGCTGAACTTGACGCTTCGCACGCCCCACCCAGGGGCGCGCGAATGGGTTCGGCTCCAGTCCCACCCCATATCCACCGTTGATCTTGACTTGTCGGTGTTGAAGATCTTGAGCGGTTTCGTACTCCGCACGTCCCACACAACGACGATGCCCTCTTGAGAAGCGACCGCGAACTTGGAGCCATCGGCGGAGAAGGCGGTCGAGAACGAGGCGGGAGTCGAGGAGATCTGTGAGAGGCTCCCGTACGCTTCATGGGCGCGAATGATGTGGGACGAGAGCGACAGCTTCGAGATGGGCGTAAAGGAGACGTTCGCCCCACCGGTGATTCGATGAAGATGCACGTCGGACGAATCGCCGACACAGAGCAGGGTGCGCCCATCTGGAGAGATGGAGGCTGTCCATGCACCGGCAAGAGCCTGTCAATACAAGGCGGGGCCGAGCAAGAAAGGACGCACAGTGGTTGACGGGCACATCCAGGCGCAGCTGGCCGACGTCGATGATGCGCCCGTCGTTGCCGCTCGGGTTCGCGTCTCCGTTCGGGTGCTTCCTCCACGCGATGTCAAAGAACTTGACGGTGTTCTCGTTGTGGCTGACGACGATGCGTGGCTCGACGGAGCTCTGATTTGAGCGAGCGAAGTTCATCGACGTGAGCATGACCGAGTTGTTGATCGCCATGTGCTTGAGATCGCAGGTGCTTTCCCATAACCTGCGGCCAAACCCACGCGCGCAAGTTCGCATCGGGCGGGAAGCCGTAGGTGTCGAATAGCTGTCCGGGGAGCGGAAATACGAGAGATGCAGCTGCCCGTTCTGGCCGCCAGCTGCGAGGAGAGTATCATTGGTGTCGGGGAGCACAAGTGCGGAGATAGTGTTGGGAGGGAACTTGAGGTTCACTAGTTTCCGCGGGGACTGGAACGCGACTTAGTGCACACACAAACATAAACGTGCGATGGAAGGAACATACGGTATTGGGCGTGATGAGGTCGTGCTCGACGATGGACTGCTCGCACGGGTAGCTCACGATGCCCTTCTCATGAGGGCATATGACGACGTCCCGTAGCTGCCTGCATCACCCCAAAATGGATGAGCAAACAGTCTTCCGAACATATCCGCCCTCAGCATCTCGTCCGAAGACGTCTCCGCCCATGAAACCGTTCCCAGCCTGGCAACCTCCGCAGCCCAATCCAGCCGCCCGTCGCAAGCCGCCTGCTTCACGGCACCGATTCGCAAGACGGAGACAGCGAAGACACTCACACATGGCCGATCGTGACCTCCGCCGGGGCGGTGGCGCAAGGTTCCAGGGACGAGAGCAGGGTGCTGGTGGAATCACGAGCCATCTCCGAAGCGTGCAGGACAGGCAGGGCCGGTGTCCGATCCTGGTCTGTAGGGGTGGAGGGGAAGGCCGTCGTGCGTATGTTCTTCGGTCCTTGGGCCGCAGACAGGTGTGTTCAGGCTTCAAGTCCCGCAGTAACGAGCCTCGTCCTGGTTTCTCTAGAGGCCGAGTGGCGGGTGGCGGTGGAGAGGGGCGGATGGACGATGGCTATACGCAATCGGGAGCTGGGAGAGGTCGAAAAGGGGGAGAGGGCGACTATATGCGTGTACGAGGGGGCGTAGATATCGTGAGGCGGGATCTAAGCGTGCGCGGGGGGAGTCGGTGACGCACTCGAAGGGACTGATAAGCTTCGTGCGGCGGGGATGTGGGCGTGCGTGCGTGCGTTTGCGAGCAGTGCGGGTCCAGGCCAGAGAGCTCGGGCTGAAGAGGGGACCGCGCGAGGGGCGAGCGTGCGGCGTGGGTGGGCGGAGCCTGGCTTGAGCCTGGGACCCGGCGCGTGCGAAGAAGATAGCGCGGCGGTCAGCTGGCTGGCGGTGGGTGCAGATCGCCCAGATGCGGGCGACGACGAGCAAGGAGAGAGAACGACCGCGGGCGGGCAATGGCAGCGGGCGGGCGATGGTAGTGGGCGGGGGTCAACGGTGGAGACACGGCCTGCTCGACCGCTCTGGCGCTTCCTGGAGCCCGGGCGCGCCGGCGAGTCCGTCACCTTTGACACTGCAAGTACTCACCAACTTTGCAGTGTGCACGCAATCCTCCACGAACAATCAACCCGCGGTCTCAGTATGTAATGGGTGGTATCTCTTCCATCCCCTAATTCTAGTCCGTACTGCGTTCACGCCTCTTTATTTAGTAGTCGCCCGCATAGCCTGTCACAATATATTCAACGCGGCCGAGCAATGACGCAGCAGCGTCTTCCAAAACACCAGATGCGGTGGCGTCGAGCTTCGTCCGTCGGCATGTCGACAAGTACACCAAGCTCCGTGATTGAAGCTTTGAAGCTTGACGCTTGCAGACCCGCGCGGGGCCTGCCGCAGTCACGGACCTCGGGCTTTGAGAAGTTGAAATGGCTGTCGAGACCCTCGCTCGTCCGCGTTCTCGTGCCGCCCATGGCCTCGACCTCAAGGCGACTGGAGGCTAGAAGCTCGAAAAACAAGAGTCCAGTCAACGTACAGCGCTCAGCGCTCAGCAATTTCCGTTGCTGCTCGCAGGCCAAGCTCCGGGCGGCGACGGGCCACGCTCGAAGGGCCGCTCACGCCGCATGTGAGCGACGGGTGACCGGTGACGGCGTACCGGGTTTCTGGTTGCCCAGATATCGAGCAGGTTCTCCCGGCGGGACCTACTTATCGAGCGTATAGCGAGGCACCATCCCGGATCAAGGGGGCGCTCCAGTTGTTCATCTCGTCGCTCCCGGACAGTGTCGTAATTGATTAACTTCTTGAGATAGCGCAGGGAGGCAGACACACGCAGGAAGAGACGGGGAAAACGCAATCTGTATTCTTTACAATAAATAGCGCGGGATTCGTTCCAGTTCTACCGGGATGCTAGGCTACAAATCTTCTTGCTGCTGGAGACGGGTGCGATGAGACTGTAAGTATCGTATGGAGAAGGCGAAGATGGGAACTGCGTGACGGGCGGGTACTGTGCACAATGAACCGATGAGGAGAGGGAGAGGGCGTTCGCTAGCGAGCCGGAAAGGGGGGGACGCGGGTGAGGCAAGCATACTGAAGGGAGAGCAGGATATCGACACCATATGGGTACAAGGAGTGTTTGACTTTGATGTGAGGGCTTCTTCTGCAACGAGTGAGTGTGCGTTGGCACAATAAAATACTAATGAGGGTGGATGTGATGCGCGACGTGAGGGGGAGGTGTCCATCCTACCGGCAACCCAGAAATGCGACGCCGGCGCGGTAGCGAAGAAACAAGAAAGGGGGGAGGGTTCAACTGCTCACAGCACGCTCGAACGGGATAATCGAAAGCAAGCGTAAAACACGTAGTATGATAAAGCATGGGATAGGAACGAGAGAGGAGGACGGGAGCTGGAGATTAGATACAAGGAACCACGAGAACCCGCCGGAGCGTCCGCAATACGAAGATGAGAAAAGGCGACCGTAGCTGGGGCTATAGATATAGGCGGAGGGAGGGGAGAGAAAGAGGATGTTGCGTGCTGGCCGAGGCCGCCCCGCGCTTGATTGGAACGAAGCGTGCCGCCGCCAGGGCGCGACGAAGGCAGAAAAGGAGAGAGGTGCAAGGCAGAGACCCACTACATCATCATCCCGCCGTTGCCCCAGCCATCTGGGTCGGGCTTGACGTCTGCCCCGGACGGCGGTGCCGAGCTCTCAGGACCACTGTCCGAAGATGATGCCGCGGTCGGCGGGGCGTCGAGGTGCGCGGTCGAACCGGGACTGAGCTCCTCCTGGATCTTGCGACATTCTGCGCCACCTTCTGAGCGCACTGGACACCCTATTCGTTAGCAAACGGAGAGGAAGTAAGTTTCAAAAAAGGTGTGCGCGAGAAGAAGAAACGAGGCGCGTGATGGGGAGGGCAGACAGCAAAGGGAGGGGAGAGCTCAAAGGACGGGAGGAGGGACACTCACGGTGACGGTTCAGCGCATCCATCCGGGCAAAGTTTTTCTTGCAGCCTTCGCAGGGGTACGGGCGAATGTTGAGATGCAGCTGCTCGTGCCGCTTGCAGTCGTGCTGGCGCGCGAAGCCCTTTCCACATCCCGGCCACTTGCACTGATAAGGCTTCTCCTCCGCGTGTGAGCGCAGGTGACCTATCGCACGTCCACCATCAGCTCAACCCGCCATGCGAGCGAAGGACTAGGACGTACCCTTCAGGTTGAAATGCCTCGTGAATGTGCTTCCGCATCCAGGTACAGGACACGCGAAGTTTGCCGGCTGCTTCCGACGATCGTGGCTGGCCTTCGCAGTACTCGGAGTCGTGACGTGTGGCCTCGTCACCGTCATCGGCACGTTGCCCTCTGTGCCCGGCATGTCGACTTGGAGGACGCCTGAACGCGATGCCATTGTGTGACCGCCATTCATCTGAGCAGCCGCCACCGCCGCGTTCATGCTGTTGGGCAAAGCCATGCGCCCAGGGAGCGAGCCCGGCATACCCATGTTGTTCATCATGTTCATGCCCATACCGCCAATGGCGGGAGCGGAGAGCCCGCCGAGACTCATGTCAGGCGGAAGCTGACCATACCCAGGACGTGGGGAAGCAGAGGGAGAGGGGTAGGGGCTTGCCCGCGCGCTCGACGCGGAAGAGCTGCCTTGCCAGCCGGAGACGGAGCCCATGCCCATGGAACCACCCATGAGACCACCGACCCCGCGCTCGCGCGAACCGGAGCTGGAGCGGCGGTGGTGACTGATTCGCCCAGGCACAGAGGCCTCCGTCGGGTGAAGGAAACGCTGCGTGTTGTTGATGAAGTCCTGCTGCGCGGACCCTGGGGGAGGGTAGAACATGTTGCCCGCACCAGACATGGATGATGAGGGACGGATGTCGAGCGAACGGACTTGCCGGTGGCCTCCGTGACGAGAGCTGTCCGACTTTGACCGGCCCACAGTGAGGAAGTGAGACGAGCTCCCGGCGAAATCAAAGTTCGCCTGGTTGCCAAACGACGTCTGGTGCGGCCCTGCGGAGGAAGGATGGTGGTACTCTGCCAGCAACGGGTCCGACGACTGGCCCTGCCCAGGGCCCGGGAGGACGTCGTTCATGTTCACGGTCCCGGTCTGTCGCTGGTCGCCGCCCGCGGGCATGGTACTCCAGGTCGGCGGGCGAAGCGAAGTGTCCGACAGGCTTCTTGATCGTGATGGAGCCTGGGCGAGCAAGTAGTTACGGTGGTGCTGCTGAGCGCTGTCGTCTCCTAGCGCCGAGGAACTTGCTGATGCAGCAGACGGGTAGGTGAACGACGTGGGATCTGAGAACTGACCACTCTGTGTGTTGTACCGTCCGTGCTGCTGCCATTCCGCATCTGAAGATCCACCGACAGCTGTCGAGCCTGAAGTCCGACGTTGATCAGCGATGGGGAGCAAGCAAGAACAGCGCGTTGCAACATACCTTGCTGGAGCGTCCCGAGCGTGTCCCGGAAGGGGACATTCCGAGCAGTCACTCCGCCACCGCTGACCGGGGTAGCAGGAACGATCTGCAAGGTCGGACCGGAGCCGATGAGGCCACCGTCTCCGTCGGGTGCGTTGATGGTGGGCGGTGCGTCTGCACCGGGACTAGAGTGATCGGGAATGAGGAGCTGGGGAGGGGACTGGGGCTTGTGCAGAGGAGGGGAGCGGCGGTCGTCAGGGAGCTGACCCACGGGCCAGGCAGGGGAGCGGAAGGACAGACTGTCCTGGAAGGTCTGGGAGAAGTCGTGCGGAGAGGAAGGGTGCATGTAGGAAGAGTTGGAGGATGCGTGGCTGTGATTGTCGTCTTCAAGACCGTTGGAGGAGGCGGGGGACGCGTGATCAAAAGCGTTGGGGGACGAGTAGTCGTGGAGCGGGGGCGTTACGGACACAGAGACGTGAGCGGCGTTAATGTAAGGGTCGTCAATGAGGAGCGGCCCGCCGGAGGAGGGAGGGTCGAAGTCTGTGGGATCGTACTCCTCTGTGATTGAGATGCCCGAGGGGTTGTCGTCGTTGAAGAGGGCGAGATCTGGGTCGTTGCCGTCTATTGGAGGGAGATCGGAGTAGGACGAGTATGGGGAGTTCTGATAGGAGCCGTTGTAGGACGGGGTGTGGGGGAAGTGGGCCGAGTCGGGGAAGGAGTCGAAATCGTAGGAGGAGCCGGGGTTGGGGGAGATGTCGTAGAGGTGGGTGTGGGGGGAGGGGACGGCAAAGTCTTGGTGGTCGGTACGGACCGCGGGAGCGAGGAGGGCGTCCATGGCCGAATGCTTTAACTGGCGGGGACGGAGAGAGGAGAGCGCAGGCGGTGATGTCGATTATTTGACGGAGGCGGTTGCGAGGAGGGGGCGATGCAGGGAGGGGGACGAGAGCGAGGAGGAGTGGGCTGTGCGGAGGCACGGCGAGAGGACGGGACGGAGGACGATGGCACGGGCAGAGTTGACGAGATGCGGACTACACTCCGACTTTTATTCAACGCTTCCGCTCCTCCGTGGGCGGGCACTTCACACTCCGCCTGATCGTTTCATCTATCATTGCACCGACGCCCGCCATGGCCAGCCGCCCCTGCCTGCCGCCCCTCTCCGCCGTCGTCCTCCTCTCCCTCGACGCTCCCCCACCCCCCGCCCCGTCCTCTCTCGCCTGCTCACCGCCTCCCCGTTCCCGCGCACTGCCCCGCCGACCGGCGCCCACGGCACCGCCGCGTGGCCGCCCGCCGCGACTTTCCGCCTCCGGGCGCTCCTCTGCCCTCGGTGCGCACCCGGTGCGAGGCCGTCCGTCTCCCTCTTCCAGGCGCATCCCTCTCCCTCTTGCACGGTCGCACCCGGCGTGCCCCGGCGCGTACGAGATCGCGCAGGTGCCACCTCCTCTCCGTGTCTCCGCGCGCACGACGGTGCAGCCCTCGCGCTGCCGCCGCCACCAGCTGGCAAGAGGCTGGGGCCAGAACGGGGAAGACCGCTCTCTGCCCGCGGGAATACGTGCCTCCTTTCCGCTTCGGACCCAGTTACTTAAGCTCAAAGTTCTCGCGCGCGCGATCACATCCTCTTGATCAACATCACCGCAACCGCGACGATGACCAGATGCCCGCACTGCTGATTCCGAGCGTCATCTCTTCCTCCGACCCCAGACTATACGCGATCCAGCTCTCATCCTATCCGCTTCCCCGGCCGAAGCTTGCCCACCAGTCGGCACGCCTGCGCAAATCGTCGCGTTCTCGCCAGGCCCCTCGAAGGTTCGCCGAGCCGCCGAGCCGCTGCCGCCTCTGTTAGTATCATAAAATCCCCGAATGCGGCTACCCACGAGCTCCATTCGTTGTCATGTTTCACCGTCTTCCCCGAGCCAAAAGCTGACAGTGGTCCGCAATCTTCTAGATCGCCATGCTCGCCGCCATCCAAAGGCACCACGCGCGACAGAGTGCATATCATTATCAAGATGCAACTCAAGATCCGTGTTTGAAACCTACACAAGCTCGTCCTCTCGAACCCCAGCCGCGCGCGTTCGTCCTTCCCCATATGGGTCGTGTGCGGACTGTTTGACGCACGCACTGCCCCGCATGAGGCGGTGTGCCCTCCCAGTAAACCACTACGTGCACCATCTAGCGATCAGGTATGAGATGCACTTCTCCCGGATCCTCAACAATGTGTACTCACCCGCATCCTCAGCAGCTCACCGACGCAAAGAAGCGCCTCGCCCTTCGTGGACGCGATCTGTCATCCAGCCCCCTCACCCCATTCGCCGGTAATCACTCCCCGTCGCCAAATTAACCATCAATGGTTGGAGTTGCACAAGGGGTACATAGTATGCATGCTTGAATGCCGAAGAACAGAACACCAGCGATGCGTCTACCCGTTTCACGGCCCTGGGCCTGATCCCTGCCAGTTTTCCAGCTACTCAAACCTCGGCGCACCTTGGCTCCTATAACGCTCTGTAAGCATCAGCAACGTTCGGCTGGACCTACAAGCGCATACATGCGGCGGGCGCAGCGACCCGCCGTCGGCCCCGATCAGATCCGTCCTCAAATCGCGCCTCCCAGTCCCTGCCCCCGGCCGTGGCCGGTATGCCAAACAACATAGTCTCTGCCGGCGGCCAGAATCCCATAGACCCCCTGTGCCAGAAGCGATCGCCCCTCCCTTCCGGTCTCCGAATATGATCCCCGACACGAGCCTCCTCCCTGCCCCGCGCGCCTACACCCACCTGCCGACGCCCAAGACGCAGCGCGAAGCGGTCTGTCGAGCCTGCGAGCCTGCGACAAGCCTGCGTGCATGCATGCGCGCGCCGTCTTTCATTAAACTCGGTGGAACCCAAGTGCTGCCTCCACACGCGCACGCGCACGCGATTGGGTCCCAGGTCCCGGGCGCTCGACCCGCACCGCCCCGCTTCGCCTCACCGCCTCGGTGGCCCATGGCTCACCGCCCTCTCGGCCGCTCGGGCACTTGTACATACTGCGGGGAAGCCGGATACGCCACATGGGTGCGTATCGTGCAGCTGGCGAGTGACGCGCGCGCACCGGATTCATCTCCGTGCGTGCGCGAAGCCGGCGGCCTCGCAGAGATGGCTTCGACGGTATTTGGCTCGTCGTCTTCTGGTCGCTCGCTCTGCTCGTACAATGCGGATAGCCGGTTCCGCAGCAAGCAGGTTCTCGGGCTCATTTGCAGAGACGGCCTCGTTCTGAGCACAGGTACGTTCTCTTTATGCGCGACACTATGCGCTCGAGATGGCCAACCTTGTCTATGTCCTTCCCATTGGCAGTCTGCTTGCTCCCCTCGTCTGGCATCCATCGAACCGGTCACCCAAAGAAGCTTCCCTTGTCTCTTCCCCGCCAACATCAAAGCCAAACCCTCAGAATACAACGCGACTCCACGCATCTGTCCAACCCAATTGAAAGCATCTCCTCCGTGCTTTGCGCCACCGAGAAACTGTCTGCGTGTGCCTTCTGCTAATCCCCCTTCTTCGCTTTGAGCATTGATGTTGTACCTGGACTAGCCACCCCGGGCCCACGGGCCACGGACACTCAACGCCACAACTGTGGACTGTACTTACGCTGGAAGCACGCCGTCCTTTGGCGGCGACGGATCAGTGTTTGGATTCAAGCTCCCAACCCCTGGCGACATCCCCCAACTGCATCAACGAGCCTGTGGCAGCTGCGCCTCAGCGGGTGATGAAGTTAAGGCATTAACTGCGCGGTGCGGATGCAATGGTCGACGTCGGTCGACGGGCGGACGTTACAATGTTCACGACGAGGCCGAGGCCGAGCCTCGCACGCAATTCTACATAGGCCGGTCGCTGATATGGCGCCCTGAGAAAAGGTTGTGCGGGCACAGAACGGAGGAGGAAATACTAGCGGCGTGTGATGCGCTACCGCGGCCGGGAGCCGGCGGGATGCAAGGTAGGCTTCCATCACGCACCCCGTCCACATCGAGTTCTGGGTCCTAACAATCCCTCCCGAACACTAGGTAGAACACATCTCCCCTGAAGCGGGTCCGACATCCCCGAGATGGCTAGCTTGTGAACATGGCCCCCGCTGAATCCTCACCTGTGGTCGCGATAGCACGGCATGTTTTACAGTCTCTTTGGGCATGCTATGTACCTGTGTCTCATACATTTCTCAATACCTCAGATTTCGTACATGACCCCACCACCCAGCATGGTCATGGCATTCATCCACCGTGCGCAAACCTACATTTCCCATCTCCCGCACCGACGCATGTGCCCGTTTTTGCGCTTCGGCACGACCCATCACTAGACGTATCGCCCGTGCCGCGCCGCGCCCTAGCAAAGCGGTCCTCGAACCGTCCCCGCGCCTCCCATGATCGCGGCGGCGCCGCTGCGCTCGCTCGCCTTGCTCATTAATCATTGGCCGCCCCCCGCATCTCCCTCTCGACTGGCCCAGGCCGAGCTGCCCCCATCCGACATCTCCGCCCTCCACTCACGCGCGTGGGGATCGCCCGCCCGCGCTCTCACGCCCTCAACACTTCGCGCGCTCCTCGGGCTCGCGCCTCCTCCCGCAATAATGCGCATCTCAGCCATCCCAATCTGCCACTCTGTCGCCGCGCGCCCTTGGCAGATCCGTCGCGTTCGCGGGCAGGCCGCCCGATCCTCGCGTCGTCCCCGGCCCGCCCGGCGTCCCCCACTCATTTCCCCGCACGCACGTCGGGGCGCTGAGCGCGCGCGTGCCTGCGCACGCCACAAAGCTTCCGGGTCGGCATCCCTGACCCGCCCATCTCATCACCTCCCGGTGCATCGATCTCGACCCCGGAAACATGACCCTTGCCGACCACGACGGTGTCCGGATCCTTAGATGCGGCGGCCGCTCGCCATCTCTGCTCATTGTTGGGCTCGCAGAGGTTACGTACCACAGGTCCTCCCGGTGCACCCGCGAAGCGGCGCGGGCGCGGCAATGTGGCCGACGAAACAGCTTGTGCGGCGCGCCGCAGGCCCCGCGAGCTCCCCGCTGTCACTGCGGCGGGCTGCATTGACATCAATATCGTCAATTGATCCTTCGTCTTTCGGCGCAGGGCGTCCGTCCGCTCGGACGTTACGGCGTTCCTGGCGTGGCTTCCAGGGCGTTGACTGGGGATCGCGTCCCCCGCGCGCGCCTTGAAGCTTCAAGGCCAATGTTCCCATCTGTCACCCTCCACACCCCAGGCGCGCGGGCCCCTGAGCTGTCAACGTTCAACGGTCGCCGTCGAACGACGAAAGCTGCTCGCTCCGCCGCTCGCAGGCGATTCGTGGTGCGCGGACGTCTGTCCAGTCCGTCTGGGGCGAATCTCCGCGGCCTTGGCCCGGCTGCGATTGGTGCACGGCGCACGGAGGAAACGGAGCACGGATCTGATGGTCGTGTGCCGTGCGTGGGTGCGGTCACTGCGTTTCGCGCTGACGTCGTTGCGCGCGTCCACAACGAAGGGCCCCAGCGTCCCCCGACGCCCTCGAGGCCCGCGAGCCGCGTGGGCTGCAGGGTATGGGCGCACCGCGCGCGGCGATGGACGATTCAAGCTCGAAGCTCCGAAGGCCCGTGGTGCACGCACTGGGTGTGCCTCCGGGATCCCAGCGCGCGCACCTGGCGGCGCGTTCGCCGGTGCGTCCGTTTTGTCCGATCGGAGCGTGCCGCACGTTCGCCTCCTCCAGCTTCTTCCTCCGTCGCCAAGCGAAGCGTGCCTCCGGGGCTCTCGATACGTGAGTACTTTGATCATCACTCGACAGGTCGTGCGCGATGACGAAGTCTGGTTCGCCTCTAGACAGTCTGCTGCACTCTTGCCCAGCGTGTACGTATGTACTTGCGGGTTCAACCGAATCGGCTGATGGGCAAATAATTGTGCACATCCTGCAGTCCGCGCACTCTCGGAGGAGGCAACGGTCCGTCGATCGCAGAGGAAGGCGACTGGATCGGCAGCGTGACTCTTTCGTTTCGCGGAGCACGCCCCACACTCTTCCGCTGGCCTCATCTTTGGATCTACGCCGCGCGCTCCACTTGCTCGCAGACGCCGGCCCCGAATCTGAAGCACCCTGAAGGCCTGAAACTTCCACCGTGAAGGTAAGCAGCATGCCGCTCACTCCCTCGATGGAGTCGTCCGGGCCCTGCTCAACCGGCTCCGTCTCACCGCCGCCGCGTTTCGAACTTCCGCGACGCCTCTAAACTTTGCTCGTGAAGTTCCTGGGCCACGATCAAACCCGCGGCTCGGCGTTCCCCCGTCGCTCACCGAGTTGGCTCGCCTCAAGGCTGCTGCTCCGTCGCGGTCCGGCGCGCTTTGATGACATCAAACGTTCAGTAACGCACCACGATCGCCGAACCTCCGTACGGTCCTAAAGGGGGAACGACGGCCGGTCGGCGTCTTGGATCCCGAACGTGAGATTTGGCTGGACGTCCGAACGGCGAATGGGTCAGGACATGGGGCCGGAGGTTCCGACGCCGGGATCGGGGAGGCGGAGTGCTGACTTTCCGAATCCGCTTGGCACAAGCGGTCTGCACGCGGACGGACTCTGGTCTGCTCTGCTCGAACTGGGTGCAATGTCTATCGACGCAGCGCAACGCGAGGCGATCGCCCGATCTCAGCACAATCAATCGTCACTCTTCTCCCGGTCTAAACCGCTGTTCTGAGCATGTGCGACTCCAGTTTCAAGCTCGACGCCCATTGTCCACCGAGGTACCGGTCGCCTATCGCAGGCTTCTTTCCCCACAGTCACTACATGGAACACGGTGTGAACCACGGGCGCATCATGCTCCTACTGTGCACATCTCCGGCGGACAACGACTCCTGCAGCTGTTTTACAAACGGCTCGCCGCGCGTGCGCAATTGGACGAAGGTGCGAATCGGCGCGCTTGCTCGCTGACCGCCACTGCACGGGGGCGATCTCCCTGGTATGCTTTCCCGGATCCATACCTCCACGTGTGATGTGCCATCTTTTCAAGTAAGGTCAGTATTGGGGCTTCAGGGCGCCCGTGGGTGGATCGGCCGTTTCGTAGCGGCGAGTGTCTTAGTGGAAATCGGGAGGAAGTTGGGCAGCATGCAGCATGTGATGACTACCGCTTGACCATCGAGTGGAAGCGGCAGCTAAGATGACAAGACTGTTTTAAGGATAACATTGATGTCGCCATCGTGGCGCAATGGTAGCGCATCACCTTCCTACATGGGGTGGGATGCTAGGTGGGGGTTGCGGGTTCGATCCCCGTCGGTGGTAGTGGATATCATTTTACGCTGCTCGAACACCAATTTTTTTCAACGTCCTCGAGGGCAGCGCCCTATTGTAGGCGTACATGAGCCAAATCTACTCCATAGGGCTGGGTTCACGAATCGGGGGGAGCAGGACATCAACGAAACGGCCTCGCACTGTTCGCGGGGATGGATGGCCCGGGTAAGGATAGGAGTGATACACAGGACAAGCATGATATTGAGCTCTCGAGTGAGGTCGAGCGACAATTTTGGACCTCATCCTCCCTTCGTGACAACTGGTGCATCAGATTCCTCGACGCAAACACTGTGGCGGAGATCCAAGCGCAACCACGACGCCTCCAACGTCTGGGGGATTCATCCTGATTGCCATGCGCAACGATTGAGAGCAAACAGACGACGCATACGAGCGAGTTTCCATGCCATGAAAGTGAGCGGTGTTCAGAGCGTGCGTGTGATATTATACAGGTAGCCGATGTGTAGAGTGCAAGTAACGGATCAGCTCTAAGCCGTGGAAGCGCGCATTAAGGATTGTGGTACTTGTAAGTTCTCCGTCAGGGCGCACCGCCTCGGAGCGCGCCCGAGGGTGGTCGCGTGAAGGAAAGGCGGAGCAGAAGAAGGGTCCCCAGCCCTTCGCCCTTGCATCGGGACCCGTCGCGCGACATGTGTCGCTCATGAGGCTCAGAGCTTGAAGGATTCCTTCCAACGCTCGGCGACCTGCTCGCCGCGGAAGACTTCCTGGAGGACCTCGTCGACGGTCTCAACATAGACGAAGCGGATGCCGGTCTTGACGCTCGCCGGAACGTTCTCCTCGATGTCCTGGCGGTTGCCCGCGGGGGCGAGGATGGTCTTGATCCCGGCGCGATGCGCCGCGAGGATCTTCTCTTTCAGGCCGCCGACGGGAAGGACCATGCCGACGAGCGAGATCTCGCCGGTCATTGCTGAAGGACAGTCATGAGCAGGCTGCATGGGAGAAATGGCCGAGAGGGGAACGTACCGATGTCAGGATTGATCTTGGTCTTGGTGAACAGCGAGACGAAGGCGGAGAGGAGGGCGGTGCCGGCGCTGGGGCCCTCCTTGCCGATGCTGCCCTCGGGCATGTGGACGTGGACGTCGCGGTCGGTAAGGAACTGCTCGTCGGGAGACTTGGTGATGCCGAGCTCGAAGGCGTGGCTCTTGACCCAGGAGAGCGCAATTTGCGCACTCTCGCGGATGACCTCGCCGAGCTTACCGGTGAGCTGAATGTTGCCCTTGCCAGGCATAGTCTGTGAAAATATGCTATCAACATATATCTTATATAGATAAAGTAGCTCAACCTACCAAAGCCTCGATCGGCATGACTGCACCGGAACCGTTGCCCAAGTATCCGAGGCCAGTGCTGACGCCGGCCGGAGGAGCCTGAACATACAGCCTGTCTTTCTGGTAGACCTGAGGCCCAACATAGTCCTTGAGGCTCTCGGGAGTGATCTTAATGTGGACGGTGTCAGGGACCTTCATCGGCTGGCGCTCAATGGTGGTGACAACGCGTTCAGTATCCTCGGAAGACGTGAGGGGAGTTGACGTTTCAGGCGCGGCAGGGTTCAAGGACGGTGCGTCCTGTTTCTCAACAGTGATCATTTCCGGACTTTCGTCCTTGGACTCCTTGACGTCGGCGGCGGCGGCAGCCTCTGCGGGGGCAGGAACAGGTTCGGGGAAAACTTCCTCTCCAAGGTCCTGGACGATCTTCAAAGCAGCCTTGCGGTAGATCTGACAAATGGGCCTCCGTCAGGAGGTACGCAAAGCGAGCGTGAATCGGGGGCGCTTACCTTGTCGATATGCTTCTTCAGGTTACGCACACCACTCTCGCGGCAGTAGTACTTAATGAGCATGTCGACAGCGGCAGGGTCCAGCTCGACATCGGCGTCCTTCAGACCAGAAGCCTCCCTCGCCTGAGGACCAAGATACCTGGACGCGATCTGTGCCTTCTCCTCAGAGACGTAGCCGCTTACTTCCAAGACCTCCATACGATCCAACAAAGGTGCTGGGATGGTGTCCAGCATGTTGGCAGTGCAGACGAAGAGCACGCGCGACAAATCCACGGGGACATCCATGCTGTAGAACACTGAGCAAGCCGCCTGTGTGCACGATGCAATAGAACTTACTAGTGATCCAGGAAAGCCGTGTTCTGCTCAGGGTCGAGCATCTCGAGCAAAGCGCTGGCAGGATCACCATTGTGTCCACGGCCAATCTTGTCAACCTCATCGATGAGGACGAGAGGATTCTCCGTTCCTACACGCTTAAGTGCTTGGATGATCTTTCCAGGAAGAGCTCTGGGAGCATATGTTGTGAGTCAATGAAGGCTCAGACATGATGACGCTCTTACCCGACGTAGGTACGACGGTGGCCCTTGATCTCAGCCACGTCTGTCAAACCGCCGACCGAGAAACGGAAGAACTGTCTGTTGAGAGCCCGAGCGATAGACTTGCCAATTGACGTCTTGCCGACACCAGGGGGACCGACAAGACAGATGATCTTGCCTTCAACCGTTCCGCGCAGCTTGCCAACAGCGAGGAACTCAAGAATACGGTCCTTCACATCCTTGAGCCCATAGTGGTCTTCGTCGAGAACCGACTGAGCATTCGCGATCGAATAGTTCTCACGAGAATGCTGGCCCCAAGGAATCTGCGAAACGGGGTATTGGTAATGCGCTCAACCAACATCAAGCCGATGCGCACCTGAGTAAGCCATTCCAAGTAGTTACGCGTCACATTCGCCTCCGATGCCGCGGGTTCCAGGTGCATAAGCTTATTCAGCTCCTCGTCGAACACCTTACGCACACCCTCCGGCATCTTCAGCGTCGCCGCGCGCTCCTTGAATTTCTCGATAAGCTTGTCCTTCCCGTCGGATTCCATGCCGAGCTCCTTCTTGATACCCTTGAGTTGTTCCATGAGGTAATACTCGCGCTGACGCTTCGCGATCTTGCTGTCGACGTCACGCGCGAGCTTGCTCTGCAGCTGGGCATTGATAAGCTCCTTCTTGAGAACCAAGAGCGCCTTCCGAAGACGGTCATCAACGACGAGACTCTCCAGGACGTCTTGTAACTCGTTCGGTTCCCCGGTAGACACTGCGGCCGCGAAATCGGCGAGCTTGTCTGGCTCGTCGAATACGTTCGAGGCGACCTGGTTGATGGAGAAGTTTGCAATTTGGTCACGGAAGAGGGGGTTGAGCTGCGCGATATCCTTGAAGACGGAGACAATTTCCGACATAAAGGCGCGGATGTACTGATCATCCTTGTTGTAAGGCAGAGTGGCGAGGTTGTCCACGTTTACGACGGACACAGCGTACTTCTCGAGGAAAGACGTTTGCATCGTCATAGGAGGGCCGTCGCGTTCCGGAGGAGGTGTTGGAAGCTGACCTTCAGGCTCAGTAACCGCATCCACCTTGTCACCTTCGACCTCTTCGATCTTGGCGGCAGTGCCGTTCTTTACGAGCTCCGTAATCTTGATTCGACGGTGGGGGTAGAGTACGGCGGTGAGGCCTTCTTCCTTATCTTCATCCTTGCTGCCCTGCGCTGTGAAGACGCTGGTAATCTGCGCGAAGACTCCGACAGGGTGTACCGAGTTGATGTCCGTGATGATGTCGCTATCCGCATTCTCGTCCTTGAGCAAGAAGGCACCGAGGTAGGGCTGGCCGCGACGCATCATCTCCTTAATCGACGCCACAACCGCCGGGTTCCGAATGACGACCGCCTTGTAGAATCCGGGGAAAAGGGGACGACGAGCGATGGGGAGAGCAAGAACCTGAGGGTAGTTTTCCGGTACAGTTTGCTTGGAAATAGACGTCTGTGGTTGCGAAGGGGCGTCGGAGGGAGGCGGAGGTGGCGGGGCATCGGCGTTGTCTGCACCGTCTCCCGAAGACGAGGAGGACGGAGGGGCTGAAGGAGGGGCTGACGCGGGTGGTGCCGCTCCTTGTTCATCCTCGGGCCCGTCGAGTCGGGCCCGGGGCTGAGACGAGTCCGTCTGGGAGTCCGCCTCTACGGGCTTCTGGTCGCGTGAGGGCCCTAGTCTGGCATTTACCCATCGCGGGAGGCGGATGGCAGCAGTAGGAGTGAAGTCGGCGACAGTAGACGAATAGAACGTCCGACGCGCTCCAACGACCTTGCCGGCGGTGTAGAACGCCTGCCACGAGGGGCCCGCAAGACCAGCGTGCAGAGTCACTCTGGAGGGACCCGGCTCGCATATACGGCGGGTACACGACCGGGAGGACGCGCCGGCCGCGGTCTTGAGGCTGCCGAAAATATTCATGGGCGCCGCAGGGAGCAGGAGGACCTGCCTGAGGTCTGGGAGCGGGGACGGAGGCAGGGGGAGGAAGGGAGAGTGGACGCGGCTCGCTTGACGCGGAGGGCGACGATGCATAAGACGCCGCAAGCGCCGTGACGCGTCACTGAAGCGGGAGAAAGTCTGGCGATAAGATAGTTCGTGCTAATCAGATAAGATGCGTGCGTATAATCTCCGAGGTCACTGTACGCGGCGATGAACTCCCGCAGGCGTCTTTGTGCCCCGCCGCTCCCCCCATGTCGCTGCCCGTGAACCCCGCCCGGTCGACCACCGAGGCGGAGGCTAACAACGACCGCGTCTGGCCCGACTTCTTTAAGTATTTTGCCAGCGACGATCTCCAAGTGTTTCGTTCCAGCGCCAACAAACTCGCCGTGTTCTGCAAGATCGACAGGGCGTACTACGCCAGTGCCCGCCCCGTGGTGAGTACAGGCGTCCGTATGCGTTCACCTTCCCTTGCTTCAACGTGTTATGTTCGACGCAGATCATCAGACTCCTTGAGGTATGCCGTCGGGTTGACGCGAGGCACGTGAGCTCAAATCATGCGCAACAGACCGCTTTAGTGACAGTGCGCGGACAAGGAGGGCTACAGCCGCATGCTACCCCTGTCCCCTCCCCTGAGCGCGCCACCCAAATCCAGGCCTGGGTGCAGCCATTTGAGAAGTTGGTCCGGACTGTCGGTCGCTTTTATACCCATTTTGTGGAGGAGGACCTCCAGCGTGCGTGCTTTGTTCAGGCCTGTTTTCTGCCCCTTGACCCATCGCACTCTTGCCTGCAGACCGCCTCTACGCCATTCTCAAGATCATCATCCCCGACGTTGACGAGTTTCTGTCCCACCATAGACCATCTTCTGTCACCAAGCGGGCTGCGTCGCTACAGTGAGTACTTCTTGGTAGTCCCTGCTTGCTCTTGCGTTTGTGGAGGGGCGAGCATGGCGAAAGGCGACCTGGCGTGCATTCACAAAGCAATCGGCGCTGTGAATGCTCTTCGGCGGTGCCAGCATCGCGTGCAATTGCGACTCAAGGGCCTGTGCAGTGAACTCGGAGCATGGTTGCTCCCGAACTATGCGCTAGACAAGTGAGAATCCAGCTTGTCTGGAGCTTTCACACTGAATGCGCCTTCATCTCTCAAATTTGACCTAAGTCCATGGTCCCTCGATTAGACTCAACGTGGTCACTCCACTCTTCCACTAGACTGCGATGTCCTCAATCGTCAGACTCCGTCACCCAACAGCGCACGCCGCGCTGACGTGCGATGACTCGGCGGAAGCATTCCAAAGCTCGGATGGACATCTGAGGTTTTCGTCCGTTTGCAAGTTTTGCAGGGTTTCGGCCCTGAGGAACACCTCTCTTGTCCTCTTCTAACTCTTGAAGTTGTTGTGTTGACTCCGGAGAAAGATCTACCACCCCGACAGATTCGACCGCTCCCAAAACACCGCAGACATACCAGACCTCTGGGCCTGCGATAGCGCCAGTGTTCGGCGCAGGTTCACCCAACCCCACGGAGCCTACTCAGCCGTTCATAAATGCTTCCATGAAATCTAACGCTTCTGAAGGCGTCATGTCATCCGGGCCTTCTGTGCATAAATCGAAGAAGCGGAAATCCATTGTACCGACGGAAGACTTCCTCAAAGCCGACCTAGATTGGTTCATAGAGAAGTATTCTGCAGAGTCTGACGGCAATCCCGCTTCTACCGCCCTCCCCCCCAAGGACCACCCCCCACCGCCCGCACCGATACAAAACGACCTGGTCGATGCTCCTCCGCAAAATGACGTAATGCCATCCTCTACGGACGTGATTCCCCCCTCCTTGAAGCGCCGCCGCTCTCCACCCTTGTCCGCAGAGAGTCGGGAGACAGCTCCTGCGACTCCAGCCAAGCTACCCCCGACCCCCTCTGAGTCCCCAATCTCAGAGAAGCTTCCAACGCCGTTGCCGAAGAGGAAGAAGGTGAAGAAAGGTCCGCCAGGTTTGAGGTTTCTGCCCGACACACTAGTATCCTCTCCAGTATCGCTAGCGGAACTCAAAAAGGACCTCAATGCCGCAGAAGATAAGCCGCCTGCTCCGTTGCCACCCAGCCCTACGCTCCCGGAAGCAAGTACGGTGACGGAAACAACACCGTCCACCACTGAAAATGATCCGGCGACAGGTGACAGCGCAATTCTAGCTACGGTCTTGGAAGACACGTCGTCCTTCACTCGCTCCCCCGACGCCATGAACGTCAGCACCGAGCCGAACGACACGAACGCCGAACCAATAGACGTCAGCGTCGAATCTATAGATGCGGTACTAGGCGACAAGATCGAAATCGAAGAACAAAGCTCGAAAATAAAGGAGCCTGCTGGGGAACCGCTGACCGACGTCTCGACGGCGCAACCTCCCGAATCTGTGTCGAGCGAAGCAACAATGAAAACAACAACGTCGACTGACACAGTTGTTGACGACGCTCGAGAGAACACCCCTGGACCTCGCATGAAGAGTACAACACCGCCTCCCGCGGTAACTTCGGACTCCTGCTTGTCCAATGGTGATCGAATGGGTAAGACAAAGGTTTTCTTGTTGGATCGCGTCCTAATACCCGCATAGACGTTTCTTTGCCTTCAGCACCCACGACGTCCGAGCCCCCATCACAACCGTCACAACCGGAACCCGCAGACGAAGACCTTATCTCAGAGGCTGAAGACGAGAATATGACCGACGACGATGCATCGCCCTTTGTGGGCCGCTGCATACGCTTGCTTGTAGTCCATGAAGGACGAGCGAAGTGTACTCCTCACAATGAGCCCACGAAGCTTACTTTCACTCTGTCAGAAGAAGAGGTCGCTCAGATCACTCGCTGGAACAGTCGCGAGTCAACTAAGTACGCCCCTTCTTTCTTCCACCTATGAATGACGTGCTCATCTTGCTTTCAGGGAGGTTATGACGGATAGCATGTGTGTCTCGCTGGTCAAATTTACCATGGAAAACTTCGTGAAGGCACTCGACGACGACATCGACGGGGAGATCGACATCACCCAGTGTGGCCACCCTGTGCCTTGGACCGCCCAACCATCAGGATACCCCGATTGGTTCGTCCTGCATCCGGACGAAAGTAGCGGAGGAAAGAAGAGGGAAATCACCATCTCTCCCCCGTTCCAATGGGTAAGTTCCCACATCTATCCCGCATCCCTTTCAACACTTAACGTCTTTTTGCAGACCAACCGCGATCACATCATCGACATCGGCGCTCGCGGCCTCCTCGCATCCCCCGCCGAGAACGTCCTCCATCTCTACCAGTACAACGACCTCTCTCGGCTCTTCTTCGCCTTCATCCTCCACCATCCCACCGACGCGCAGCTCCGCGAGCTCGCCAGGTCGCGCCGGAGCAAGCGCAAGTGGGAGGCGACGCTCGCCGGGCTCGGCCGCTTCACCGTCCCCGCGATCAGCATCCCTGGGCCACCGAGGCCACCGTCACACGTCGTGAGTGACTGAAGCTCTGGCCTCGTGCGCGCCGTCGGGGGACCGCGTCTGACTGCCGTGGTTGGGTTGCAGTTGCACGCCCGGGTCACGGTGTCGATATGACCCCATCACTCTTAATGGGTCGGCCGGTTTGCCTTCGTATATGCTGCGACGCCGGCAGTTTAGGACTCTATTTTGCTTATTACTCTATTGCTCTCTCCGTCATCCATGTGTACGACTATGCGCCGTGTAGATTCCACTGTCGATTTTGCTTTCGCGTTTTGCTTGTTATGCTTGTCATACCGCTCTCACCCCTACGTACCCATGCAACTAGATCTCGGCATTCCCCCTCGTAATAGCATGCTGATTCGTATGTCTATGTCTATATACCGATATTTGACTGCACGTACGGTAGTCTGGGTTTTGTATCCATCGCACACAGACCGGAGGCCAGCACGAGCATGTTCCAAACGATAGACGATCCACCAATAACGACAACACCACAAAACGGCGGATCCCCGCAAGTAGTTGACCCGTCTCCCAAACGACTCCCGTCTAGAGGCATGTAGACTAGCCGATCACCGGATGCTGTTCGAGAGAGCATCGTCAGCCCGTGAAATGCATGCACTTGAGCGAAGGACATGCACTGAAGAAAAATCGATTAAGACCAGTCCTCGAGACCGACGCTGCGAGCGCAGCCACCGCCGTCGACGCCGATCTCAGCTGAATCAAAATGCAGTTGTTAGCGTGCAGCTCGACAGGCCTTCCGAGACAGCCAACTCACCAGGGACGGCGATGGCCTGGGCGGCGCGCGCAAGAGCAAGGACGGCAGCGAGCTTGGCGAAGAACTGTATCGCGAATCCGGGTTGGTTGGGAGTCGGAAAGAAAAAGGTTGAAGAAGGTTAGAAGTTGGTCGCCGCGAGGTTGGGTCGGGGGGATGAGCTTCGTCCTGCCGCCGCTTCGCTCTTCATATGCCCGTTTGCCCGTCCTGCCCAGCTCGTTCTCGCTGCGTTACGTGCTGTGTCACCGCCACGCACGAACCCGCATCTGTGTCAGCACCCGCAGCGGGAGGCAGCAGGCGGCCTCAGCTGCATGTGGCGGTATACCTGGCGCTGATTCAAATCGCGGGGCTTGAGGTTTGCTGGTGATGGGGACGAGGCACGGTGTGACCAGGGTGAACCATGTGCATTTGTAGGCTTTGAGCGGGATCATTACACGCGACGAGTACAAGAAGAGCGGTAGGCTAGGCCCTCAAATCCAGTGATTGCAGGCAGGCCGACGAAGAGTCTTGATCAGGTGTTGACGTCGTCCCGGGCTGCGTATTGTAGCACCATCGCTGTGACTGGCCGAAACGAGTTTTGACTTCCGTTGGGGGCCAAGACTGGGTTGGAGAGGACCGATCACCCTAGCTGTCCCCAAACCGGAGACCGAGAGGCTGTTGGACCAAGTGGCGCACCCAACCAACGATTTAAGCCTGCAGAACCGTTTCGCCGTGTCTTCGCGATTAGGTGGATAAATGAGTGGACATAGGGTGCTGGAAGTGTCGGGAGATTGACGAGCAGCTGAGCCTCATTGTAACGCTCGAATGGGGGGGAGGGGAACTTTAGTCGCGTGAGCCATACATGGACACGGTCAAAAACGATAACAAGAAGGTGGTTGGGTGTCGTCCGATCGTGCGGGAGGACGAGGGATTCGTTGCGGAAGCATCTTGACCCTGCTAGTCTCCGAGAAGCTTGCTCTTGGGAGCCTTGGAACGCAAAATACGCAAGGCTATTTTTTTCTCCATGGACGAGGGCTCGGCAGCGTGCACAACAAATAAGCGGTCAGAAATGTCTTCAAGAGCAATGAACTCGAGCGTGTTGAAGCTCCCGCATACGTAGGGGCTCAGAAGCATCGGGCCGTCTCTTTCGCTAGGGAACTGCAAAACGTGTATCAGAACACCAAACTGGCCACGCGACAGAGAGCCGCCCCCTTCCAAGACCCACCCGAGAGATCTTATGAGTCGGACCGCCCTCCGACGTAAAGCTCAAGACAACATGGCCCGTCGGCGGCCAATTCGACGGCATTTCCCACAAAGCCGCAGCGAGAGCATCCTTGGAGTCCATGACAGTGCTCGCGCGGTCACGAGAGACGCACAGCAGGTGTAGTTTGACGTGTCTTTCTTGCGGACTGGAATGACAATGACCCCGGTCAGATACCTTCAATGGGACAACGGAGAAAACTAACTCGAATGACTCTTCCCGCTGTGACCACCTCTTAACTGCATCCAACGTAGATCGATCTATCCGGAAAGAAACAGTATTTACGCTTGCTTTACAACCCCTGAACTCCGCCCAGATACCGGGGACCGGACACGGAGAACACGGGGGCTCATCTCCAAACGGGGCAGGATCCAGTTCGCGGGGGGTTGATGGATCGTCGGGTACGACGTCTGGAATTCGGGTGGCCTCGGTGTTCTTCATTTCTGCATCTTCAAGGTGAGTAGCATCGTGCATCATCGTAGATGACGGCGACAACTGCGATTGAGGGGTCCACGCTCCCTTGCCGAGATCGACCAGGGTCGATGTAGACGACGGTTGTTGGAGGTACGACGTGGGTACGGTGGGACTGAGGCTTCTCGTTCTGCGTCTAGCTGGAGCAGTTTTTATTTCCACAGGTTGCTCTACAGTGAAGGATGACGATTGCGGGTGATCCACATTAGAGATATTGGCACTCTCCATAACGACTTCTGGGGCGGAGGCTGTCGAGGCTCCAGGAGGCAGGTCCGCAGGAAGCACCGTCGCATGCTCTTGAAGCCGAGACTCAGAAGCAGGAGTTTGTAGTGCCGGTCCGAACCTCGTGCTCGACCTACTGGTCGCAGAGGTACGAGCAGGCGTTTCCTCGGTCTTAGCGAGCGGGTCCGACCTCGGCGACTTGAGCGGTCGAGGTTGCATAGAGTCGTCTTCAAGAGATCGCTTGGGAGCAACCTGAGCGCGGATCGTTCTTGCGAGCCGGATGAAGTCGACCATTTTATCGTCTGACAGCAGTGAGCGGGCGCTTTCGGGGGTATTGTTCTTTGAGGTGCTTGCGATGAGCTTGGCCATGATGTCGCGGCAAGAATCAATTACTTCGCGAGAGAACTTGGTCGAATTGACTGTTTCCTCGGGGAGTGCGTTGATAAGAGACAGGCCGGAGGAGCCCGCGAGAGTGGACGAGGGTCGCGAGAGTGGATCAATAGAGATGGTACTAGAACCGAAACTAGAAGAGGAGGACGAAGGGACGGCTTGAGTGGGCTTGTTTGCGACCTGCTTTGACGGAGAGGGGGTCGGGGGACTGGCTGTATGCGCCGGAGATGGATCGAGCTTGTTCCCAAACTTGAAGATGTTTAAAAAACACGATACAACAAGTGAAGCAACGTACTCACGACGTCAATGGTAGCCGTGCGGCGTCTCCTCCCACTGGACGAGTCCCTCTCCATAACCGGTGGTGCCGCGACCCCGCTCTCTTCGCTCTTGACGCGCACGCGGTCGCGCGACGCGTTTCCCCGTGAAGTTCGTTCGCCGAGAGCGTCGTCTCCAGAGAAACGCCTAGGTTCAGACTTGCGCGGAACCGGTTCGCCGTCTTCCGGCGGCGTTCTCGCTCTCGACGACCGTCCCGAGCGGTATGAGCCTGACACAACCTCGCCGTCTTCCAGGGAGCTCCCGGAAGCCATATGCCCAGTGGAGGGTCCAGGAGAGCTCTGTGCAGCTTCCATCGCAAGACGGTCCGCGCGCGGCATGGTAGGGGGGATTTGGGAGCGCGACGGGAGCTTGACTCGCTCGTGAAGGGTAGGGTGAGACTCGCCATATCCAGACCCCGCACCACGTTCTCGCTCGTGACGAGGATCAGCGGGCTTGCTGTACGGAGAGACGCGGGGCGACCATGAAGCGGGGCGGGGCGAGAGAGCACCAGAAGAGGTGTGTCGATGGTGGCTACCGGAGGGTTCGTGCATCTTCTGAGAGCTGGGGTGGTGGACTGGGGGTGTGTGGACATACGTGGACCTGCCTTCGCGGTCTTGTACCTGGGCGGGTTAATAACGAAGCGGAGCAAGCAGAAAGAGTTATGTAGCCAAGGACCGAGTGCGATCGAGTCGCGTCGCGTCTCTGGTGGACACGTGAGGTCACATTTGTGGGCGTATGCCGCACACACTTGGCAAGCCTTTGGCTGGCACCTTTGGGCCGCGTTGAGAGGAACGCACCGCTTTCACGAGCTTTGTCATGAGATAGAAACCTCAGAGCGCAGAAGACAACAGATGGGCATTCGCGCTGGGCCCGGGAGAGCGGCAGGAAGCAATCGCTTCGCGTTCAGGCCGCTTTAATTACATTCTACAATGGTCTCTACATGGGAGAGGTGGTAGCCCAAAGGGGCCTAAACAGACAGCAGGAACGGTGTGTGGACAAGAAAACGCTGAAAGTCAGAGCCTATTGGACAGCAGACGACGAAGAACAGCGAACAAGCCAATCGGAACATCGCCATAACCGACTACGATTCGGATGTCATAAAGCCCACCATGCACTCGTCGAGCATGTAGTCAACATTAACCCATGCATGGGTCAACGCTGGTGGCACGATGAGGGCGAAGGCAACGCGAGGTGAGGATAAACGCACCGAAGAGCTTCGAGCCGTCTCGTCCGGCAACCCGCATGAGTTCCTTCTCGCCTCCGGGATGGTATGGCAGATATGCCGTCATGTTGTACACCTTGCCGTTGATGGCTGTCCAAGCGTCATCCTTTGATCTGTGTTCTTTCAACATCGACGGGGTCACGCGCAGCAGCTCGTCTGTCCCCTGTAAAGACGCATGAGAATCGCGATGCCTCGCCAAAAAGTACCACCACATGTACGACGCACCCTAAGGTTCTGCCCCGATTTCTTGAGGTTCGCCCAGTCCAACGGACCATGTCCGGGGGCTAAAGCGACCTTCGCTCTCTTAGCAGACTGTGTTGGAGCCGTCGTGGTGGCCATAGGCACGAGCAAAGACGACGATGACGGCGAGGCTGACGCCACCCGACGTCGAGACGCAAGCGACGGAGGTGGGGGAGGTGGCATCAGTTGCGCATCCGTCAGAATGCGGGGAAGCCCTCCAGTGTTGGTGGTATTGAGAGTCGCCCGTTGTGCGCTGTTCAAGGCAGGAAACGCAGGGGGCGAATCGTCGTCATCTTCGTGGATGGTGTCTGTGTCGTCGTCTTCCTCCTGTGATGTGGAGGTCTCGATGGTGGGTACATTAGACGACGCGGCGTCCGGGTTCGGCCCGTACAACCAGCCACGAAGGTAGGAGGTCATGAATGGGTATACCGTCCGAGAAAGCGAGAGGTATACGAGCCGAAGCGGGTGGTAGTAAGTCACTGTCAGAAGGCATGTGCGACTCTTGTGCTGGCGCTCGTATGTCCTGGGCAAGTAAGCTGCGCACGTGTTCCGCTCTAATCGGGCCGGAATGGGTGGGCTGCCCCTTGCAACCCAATCGACCAGAAAAAGTTGATTCCATTCCTTTCAAACACGGTTCTAAGTTAAAAATCCAATGTATGCGTTCATAGATAGCGGTTGCGACGCGGCGGGGCGTTGCCGAAGACAAGCCTTCCTCCTAGAGTTTCGCCTTCCTCGGGACCACGGCTACTTCACGCCACTGCAAGAGGGCTCCGTTAGAAAAGGTCAACACATGCATCAAAGGTCTGCGCTTACCCAGGGCATCCATTGCTTGAGGGAGCCGGGCGCATCGGAGAATTTAGGAGGCCGACGCTGCATAAAGGCAGTCGCGCCTTCATTCGCGTCTCCCCCCGTCGCGAGGACACGAATAGCCCGTGAGTCGAGCACATGCTGCTCTTCGATATTGTCATATCCGCGCCAAACCAGCGCCTTCGAAACCGCAACCGCGGTCATTGACGTGTTCTCCGCCAGATCCTTGGCGAGCGCGAGGGCAGCGGGGAACACGTCCTCGCGGTTCGGAAGAATGGTGTGGTACAGGCCGGAGAGAAGGGGCGAGTCTGGTGTCACTGTAGCTCCGGTAAGGAAGAGGGAGAGAGCGCGGGAATTACCAAGGAGCTTCGGAAGTAGATAGGAAGATGCGGCTGGATGGCGAGGGTGAGGTTGGGTGACACAGACGGAGAACGAGGCGCACCTTCGGGCGCAATGCCCCGGCGAACGAAAGGGAAAGCCAATTTAGTGCCTGCCCATGCAAAACGGATGTCACAGGGCAACTGGAGTCCGGTGATACCGACTCCGACCTGAGATGAACGGAGCAGGGGTCAGTTGACATATCTGGATCACATTGCTGCACGCATTCAACTAACCGCGTGTCCATTCACGGCAACCATAGTAATCTTCCTGCATCGGAATATGGCCAGCGTGACAATGCCACCTGAGTCTCTGTGGACTACCGTGGCATGAGTGAGGCGGTATCGGCTCGACGTGACCGATATACGCACATGTGTCGCCTTCTTCTTCAACCTCCGGAGTAAAAAGGCTGCCCCAGCCCTTGCTTAGCTCCGCCTGACCAGCACCTCGTCGTCAGCCGCGTAACTCCATAGGTCACTGACGGAAAGTCATTGACACGTACGCCGGCACAGAACGCAGGTGAATCCTGCTCCGCTGTCATCAACACGACACGCACACAATCATCTCTGTCGAAAAGGTCGTAAGCTTTCACGATGTCCGCAACGGTAGCTTCCACGAAAGTATTTCGCCTGCAAAACGGACTGATCAGTAAGTTTCACTTGTGAAAGTGGCAGATAGCGTACTGGTTTGACCGGCATAAAGTCACGATGGCCACCCCCTTGTCGATATTGACCCGAATTGAAGTGAAACCTTGCTGTGTGTAGTCTACCGAAGGCATTGTGCGTACAAGTGTGCAGAAAAGGGCCGTTCGGAGTAGATGTGACTTGTGAGCGTTGATCTGGCAACTTAAAACCGGTTAAAAAATACACCGAGTCTTCCACAGCTCTAAGGTTCTTGCAAGAAAAACACTATGCAAAACTCACCCTTTTAGAAGCACGTCGACTCGAAGAAGGACTCCCTGCTACGGATGAAGCGAGGTCGCTTGTGGGGCAGTTGTCGTGGCGGGGCGCCCAAAGCGAAGCCACACGCGCCGAGTCCACCCAGGTCCACCCGCAGCTAGCCGCAGCTCCGTTCACCACGGATATTCTCCGGACCGGTGCTGCGGGCGTCTGAGGGAAAAGTCCAACATTGATCGAGAAGTGTTGCAACTGCCCAACAACTGCCCGCCCTGCGTGACTTGGACGCTGACCCCTCTGGTTCCTCCGCTCAACACGCCCATTCCACGACCCTTCACGGCTTTGACCACGAGTCATACACGAAACCTTTGAGGTCGACTCCGAGCGCCCGTCGGGACAAGTCGAACTGGCACCGCAATCCATCCTCCGCCCCTTCACACGCGAAGTCGCAAGAGCGTAGTACTCGTGTTCTACGCACGCTTGGCCTGACGTTGCTCCGACGCATCATCTTGACGCTCTTCGGCAACGCTCGCGAATTATTGCTCCGGAACAGCGTCTGTGGGTTATGCGAAACAGTGGACCTTCGAAATGTGCCGCCCCGTGTTCTCCATGTTTCTGGCTACTATCGCCGTCTTGACACTGCTGTGAGTGGTCCAACACGCGATCGTACAGACGTACAGGGCTCAATGAAACACGTTAGCGTGCTTGTGATCTTCTCCACACCATTTATCAAGATGTTCTACTTCTTGCGGACTTCGGCAGAAGGAGGCGTTCGCTTTGGCGTATTGGGCTTTTGTCACGAGTTGACGGGTGTTTGTACAACTAAACAGTACGTCATGCCTCCTTCTCGCAATCTTCAAGAACACGTTGGGAGGTATGACCTTCGTAATAGGTTCGGCTACCAGTTCCAGCAACTTGTGCAACCTCTTCCTATGCTTCTTGTTCTATACCCCGCAGGTGAGTGCCTCCAGATAAGCCTTCCGACTTCCAACTCTGAATATCACACCAGCTGCGGGGGTCTGTTTTGTCAGTGCTGTTGTTCTGCTACCTCTGTTCTTCTCTCGCCGAGAACCAAGATGGCCTTACGTTGTTTTCGGGCTGCTTTCTGCCCTGGCGTTCCTCGCCACCGCCGGAGCTTTCGCCATCACAATGTATCTCTTCACCGTGGCGCGTGATCGGTTCCACGCCACAGGCCTGGAAGCAGAATATGGGCCTGCAGTGCGTCGTAATGATCTCCATGTGTCTCCATGTCGCTTGGCTGATCCCTCGGCCCAGATATGGATGGCGCTCGCGGCTACGGCAGTTATGCTGCTGGTCGCGATGAATGCTGGGTGCGCAACGTGTATGGGAGGAAGGTTTGGACGACAAGCGCGGCATATCGCTTACACGTACTAGAAGGTCCTTCCTCCCGTTTCCGCGCGGAGGCGGGCTTCCTGTGGAGCAATGCGTCTGGGTGCTCCCTCCTCGGCTAACTTATTGCTGATCTAAGTTCGGGTTATGTAGTTGATACGATCTAGGGTGACATGTACTGTCGGGGCTCGCGTTTCTTTCTACTGAAGTGAAATACAACTTACATGCGCAAGAACAGATGGACATTCCATTTGCCAGGAGCCTCCGTTGGGTTTATTGGTGTCAGTGAGCAGGTAACAACTTTTTTGGTAACTCAAAGCTTTCCTTTCGTTTACGGGCATTGTTCATCTATCTCACAGAGGGTTCCTGTCGGTCGTTTGCACAGGCGTACACGAAGCCCGAACTTTTCGGGATCCTGTCCTTCCACCCGCCGTTTGAAAATCTCTAGATTCTATCCATCGTAACCACTCACCTATGCCTCAATCCGCCGAGTTGCACTAGGGAGGCTTCCGGTTGGAACGCACTATACCCAAAAATACCTCTGGAGACGGGGATTCGCGGGTAATATCTGTAACTGCAAATGCCTCATTTGCCACGCGGGTGGCTCGGTCCCAATTCTGCTGTTGCTGTCTCAGTGCCTTCTATCCCGTGGTCTGCCCGTAGTGCGCTCTGTCACAATCGGAACCCTTCAGTAATAAAGTAATACCACATCCCCGTCATATTTCTGTCTCCTCACGGTCTACTACTTAACATTGTTTCGAACCAATGGGTGAGTCGGCAGCTGAGCTTGTGCCGTTCGAGCCGAACTTCGAAACCGGCTCTGGTTTCGGAGCGGAGAACCAGGCTTGCACAGGTATCGATCTCACAGTGTCTGCAGTAAGACTCGTGCCCTCAACATACTCGCCTGCTTTATTTGGACACACGGCCAGCCGGAGCACATGACACATTCATTGCATCGTCGTGGGCGCCTATCCACGTTCTGCCCTCCGTCCCTCGTGCTCCTCTAAGCGACCCGCATGCAAGCAATCTCATCGAGGGCATCTACCTCCTTTATTTTTTGACCCACGTACCAAGACTCTCCACAGCGCCCTCCCCACTGAAGATCTGCCGCCATGCCGCCGAAGAAGCAGCCCCAGGGAGGGTCTAGCAGCAAGCAGAAGGACGACAAGGTGCCTCCCCTCTCTCCTTTCCGCACCCCTCCCCGCACTGACATGTCCTACAAATCACTCACAGACCTTCGGCATGAAGAACGTCGGTGACACCTTTTGCGATCTCTGCGCCCGCGACCGCCCGTGCTGACCCTCCGGCACGCATCGCACAGAAAAACCGGTCGGCGAAGGTGCAGAAGCAGGTCGCGATGATCGAGAAGCAGCAGTCGATGGCGGGCAAGTCGCGCGCGACGCTCGAGAAGGAGAAGGAGAAGGAGATGCGCGAGAAGCAAAAGCTGGAGGAGGAGAAGCGGAAGCGGGAGGAGGCCGCGCTCTTCAAGCCGGTGCAGGTGCAGAAGGTGCCGTTCGGCGTCGACCCGAAGACGGTGCTGTGCGCGTTCTTCAAGGCGGGGACGTGCGAGAAGGGGACCAAGTGCAAGTTCAGCCACGACGTGAACGTGAACCGGAAGGTGGAGAAGAAGAACTTGTACGAGGACAACCGGGACGACAAGCTCACAGGTGCGTGGTTGCGTGCGTGCGCTGCGGAACCTTGGGCTTGAGCAGGGCGTGTGCTGCAGACACGATGGAGTCCTGGGACGAAGAGAAGCTCCGAACAGTCGTGCTCTCGAAGACCGGAAACCCTCGCACGACCACAGATGTACGTGCCACACCGAGAGCGACATATCATGTCTCTGAACAGAAGCAATCTGTTCTTTTAGATCGTATGCAAGTTCTTTATCCAAGCGATCGAGTCGGAGAAGTACGGGTGGTTCTGGGAATGTCCAAACGGTGACAACTGCCACTACCGTCACGCTCTGCCGCCCGGTTTCGTCCTCAAATCACAGAAGAAGGCGATTGAGGACGCTGAGAAGGCGAACGCGATTAGTTTGGAGGAGTTCCTGGAAGTCGAGGTGTGTTGTTGGCCCCAACTTCGTGCCATGAGAGCAAACTGATGCGAGTCAATTACAGCGCCACAAACTTGGACCAAACCTCACACCAGTTACGCCCGAGTCATTCGCAAAGTGGAAACAGACGCGGATGAACAAGAAGCAGGCGGCAGAGGAGGCAATGAAGAAGGCCAAGGATGATCGACACGCAGCAGGCAAAAACAGCGGAATGAGTGGACGAGATCTGGTGCGTGGTTCACTGCACTTGGGTCTTGGGAGAAGGACGCCGACATGCGCTGCAGTTCACTTACAACCCCGAGTGGTTCGAAGACGAGGAGGAAGCAGACGAAGAGGAGTGGGACTTGGAGATGTACCGGAAACAGAAAGAAGAGGAGGACCTGAAGGCAGAGGAGGAGCGCATTCGCAATCTGTCGCTCAACGGCGGCGATTCAAGCTCCTCAACCTCTGTCGCTGCCGACGACGCCGACGGCGGAACGGAGTGAACATCCCCAGCCTCACTTGCCGCATGCTTTCGCCACCAGTTGCTCGGACGATGCACAAGAACTCTAGCATGCACATGCATTCCTACCACCATGTCCAAAGTTACATACATCCGCGCAGAAGTGTTACAGTAAATGTATCAGTCGTCGTCGTCGCTCGCATAGTCCCCAAGCCCAAGCCCGCCTGTTGGCGGAGGAGCTGTGACTTTTGGTTGTGCTGTAGCAAGTCCCAGCCCGTTCTGTTTGCGGATCTCGGCGAAGTACTTTAGCCCCTCCATGGCGTCAGACGACAGGATGCCTGTCCGTTGCTCCTGCTGCGGTTGAGGTTCTGGTGGTGAGGGGATGTCGTCGTCGTCATCGTCCTGCGCATCCTCGAGTAGACGCTGGCGTTTTGCGCCCCGTTCATCCTCCAAGTCTTCATCATCCGCATCCAGCCCGATACCGTCCTCCAATGCACGCATTGAGCGCATGGCGTCGATGATGCGAGGGTCCATCTTCGCCTGGATGGCTTCTCGTCCCATGTCTTCCAGTCTCCGCTTCTCCGAGACCTTGGACGTAGGGTTAGGGTCTTCTGTCGCCCACCGCACGTTCAAAATCTCATCGTTGTCCATGGATTGGCACGACATGGCCTCCTTGGCAAACTGTGCGTTCATCTCAGACACGTACGTCACGAATGCGACACTCCGGTACTGGAGCACGCGGACTGCAGGGGGCGTCGTGTCAGCATAGCGCAAGCACCCACCCAGACACACACGACTGCTCTAAGTCAAAACCAAAAGACGCACTCTTCTCGATCTCGCCCCACTCCTTGAAGTGCCGCCGGACGACCTCCTCCGTCTCGACCCCGGTGCCGGTCTCCTTGATGCGGCCGATGTAGAGCGTGCGGTTCTGGCGCTGGAAGGAGCCGACGCCGCCCATGTCGTCGCGGTAGTCCGCGAACTTGTCGCGCGCGAAGCAGTCCTTGGACGTGTCCGGGAGCGTGATCGACGCGTCGGGAAGGACGTGCTGGTACTCGCACTCCCAGCCGTACGGGCAGCAGCCGCGCGCGAAAAAGAGGCAGCAGTACTTGACCCCGGTCGTGTTTGCGCGCGTGAGGCCGGCGTCGCGCTTGATGTTGCAGCGCGTCTGGGACTTTGTTTTGCTGCGCGGCGCGGAGGAAGAAAGGGGAGGGGGTGAGATGGGGTGAGGGAGGGACTGGAGAGGAGGGTACGTACTTGGAGTAGCTGTCTTCTCGATCACCGCCGGCCCATTTGTTGTACCAGATGTCTGAGGAAGGTGGAGTGAGCAAAGACAGCGTATGTATGAGGCATGGGTCACGCACTGTACTCCTTTCCTGTCTGCGGTGCTTCCTTCTTTTCTACCTCTCCGGGCTTGACCTGCTTACGTGCGGGCTTGACTTGCTTCGTCTTCTTGGCCGGTGCAGCCACGACTTGAGTCTCAGATTCGACGGCGCTCATCGTTACTGGGGCGTGTGTGATGTCTAACTCAGCTAAGAGCAGATCTCTGGTAGCGGTGTGGAGGTAGAGGAAGCTGAGGGCAGATGGTTGGATCGAATACAGGCAATGGTGGCTCTGGTGGCCGAGCTTGTTTGCGCGTGTTGGCCAAGGCGGTATGACATAAGTATCAGCGTCGCGTGACCGTTCACACGCTCAGTACCAACAACTCCAGTACTGCCACCTTCACAGGCTATCACAGCTACTAGGACCCCTCATCCATTTCACCGTCGCCGGGGCCCTCGACAAATGCTGGCCAAAGGCCCCGGTGTAGGTCCTGGGGAGCTGAGGTGGTATCGTTCCCGTCCGATCGGGGCGCACGGCGTCGGTCCATGCCAGAGGCCGACTGTCAGCTCCCGGACGAGCAGCACGTTAGTCTCCGCGGAGTGGTTGAGCGCGTGCAATCGGACTCTCCGAGATGCTTTTGTCACGGCACCCACCAGAGAGGAATTTGAATTCGACGCCGAGCACTCAGCAATTTGCATCTCGGAAAACTCACGGCCCGGCCCGCAGAGAAACTTTAACCAACTTCGTGTTGTCTCGCTGACCTTGTGGGCTCCTCCCGTGTTCGCCCGAGGGGCTATTTGCTTCAAGCTTGTTTGTGCGGCAGTGCCACCACTGTGCACAACATGCGGGGAGGAGGACCGTGACATCGTGTCCCGTACGATAACGGGACGGGAAGGAGATTGGGATTCCGTGTTCCCGCCGACCCGGGTGCCTCTAAGCTGTTCCTCGATGGCTTCAGCGCATCAGGGTGTGCGTAGTGCATCTACGATCTGAATACAGTTGGCTGAATGGAGATGATCAGCAGTCAGACCGAGTCGGTTTGGGCCGAACAGTTCGAGTCAGATCTCAGACGCGAGGCCAACCCGGCTGGCGTGGACGGACGCGGGGATCAGTTCCGCGCTGTCCCGAGCCCCGCTTCGCTGAGCGCGCCACGCCCGACGGTGCCTCTTTCGTCTGCCCGCCCACTGTGGCCCGCGGCGTCCGCACACCACTGTGTCATGTTCGGCGTTCCTGGTACGACATGCGCCGTCGGCCGCGCCGTCCGGGTGGGAGCATGGAGTCAGCCCGGTCGGTGTCTTCAGGCCCGCTTGCGTACGATGCGGCTGATCCTACGTCAGCATGGCCGTCTAGGCTGGCTGACGTCCTGACCAACACGAGCCGCACCCAAAATCCAAAGGCCCATCTCCAGGTCTGTCTCTCCCAGCGTCTCACATCCCGAACTTCGCCTGTGACTCGGTCCACCGCCCGGGCTATGTACTCTCATCCATATCCCATTTCTCCCGATACTATAAAAGTCCTCATGCCTCCTCATGCCGTCCCATCCAACTCGACACAGCCCATCCCTCCTCCTGAACATCTCCCTCTCTCATACTCACCATGTCTCATGTTGCAGCTAGCTCATCCGCCGGCGACGGATCCTCTGGGGGATCCTCTAAAAGGGCCCCCCGAGGGGCAGCATGTCTCAACTGCCGCAGACGCAAGATGGTCAGTGCTCGTCGCGCGGACCTCTCTCTTCGCTGACACTGACACCCATGTGCAGAGGTGCGACGGTACTCGCCCTATCTGCCTCCAGTGTGTCCGCACCGGTAGGGAGAACGACTGCGAGTACACCGACGGGCCCGACCTCAGTCCCACCCAGCAGCTCGAGGAGCAGATCGTTCGACTAGAGACTCGTATCCGCGAGCTTGAACACCCTGAACTCGTCCCGCCTTCCGTCGTGCTCAACCCCACCCAAGGTCCAGGTACCCTTGAGATTACACCATACCGAGTCTAGTCACACTGACACTATCCTAGGTTCGATGCCGTCTCCCCCGATTAGACCTTTGCTAGACATCAGCCGTGTCGGCAGCCCTGCACCCTTGCCGGCCATGTTCGGGATGAATCTGCCCGCCCTGTCCCAGGACCCAAGTGTAGAACTTCCTGCCGACCTGGTGCGGACCCTGTGAGTAAATAGTAGAATTTGCGAATTCATCGCAATACTGATTTTTTATAGTATCAACACGTTCATGCCATGCGCCGGCTCTCTAAACTTCTTCATCAACATTCCTCGCTTCATGCACGCCCTCCAGCTTCCGTACGGAGATCCTCGCCGAGCGCTGCTTTCTCCTGCTCTTTTGAATGCCATCTATCTATGGGGAGCGCATCTATCCAGCACCCCAAACGTCCGCGCGTACGAGGCCGTCCTGTTGGAGCGGGCCAAGGCCGCTCTAGCGACGTCGGTCCGAGAGCCCTCCGCGGCCGTGGTGTACCTCATCCAGGCCGAAGTCCTCGTTGCGACCTACTTTTTCACCATGTCTCGTTTCCTCGAGGGTCGCTACCACAGCAGCGCTGCAGTCGCCCTGACACTAAGCTGCCGCTTGACGAAAATCCGGAGTTCGACGGATCAGCACGGCGCACCCATGGGGCTGACTTCCCACAGGCGCGCTCCTTCGATCCCTCCGCCCCGCGACGCTATCGAGGAGGGCGAACGGATCCAGGCCTTCTGGTTTGTCTATGCGCTCGACAAAGCCTGGGCCGTTGCCCTCGGCTCCCCGCCGCACTTCAACCACAATGGCTCTCATGTCGACACCCCCTGGCCGCTCGAAATGGCGCAGTATGAAGCGGTCAGTACTCATCTGGCAAATGTTACGTGTACGAGTTGATAGGAAACTGACATGTGCTCCGCGCAGGGCGGGATGCCTCCTGGCTTCCGGAGCTCCCTGACAATCAACAACTTTCTCGTGGGCGGCGCGACTGCCCCAACCTCTGTTATGGAATCGAAGCTCTCCCTCCGCGCCAAGGCCGCGACGCTCTTCGAGCGTGCGACTCACCTGTCAGCGCAATGGACGTCTCGTAGGTCCCTTCCGAGTCCTCCCATGTCCTTATAAAACTAACATGACTGTTTACCACTTGCGTCGCGCCGCCACGCTCACACACACAGCGACAGTCGACCGGAACGAGTTCTTCGCGCGCTACGTCGCGCTGGATGCGCTGATCGATCGCTTCACTTCTTCTCTTCCTCCAATTGACCGCTCGACGCCTGATGCCGCGCTGACCTGCCTCGTCACACATACCCTCGCCTATGCGGCAACCATCCAGATCCGGAGCAGCTTCAAGCCGCTGGACCGCATGAACGACCACAAAGACCTCGCCGCCGCGGAGGCAGCCGCGACGGTACTCGAAAACCTCAACCTCCCTCCGACGAACATTGATCCCATCCTTGCGGTACGCCAATTTTCTCCTCGCTTATATTTTTATTTGCTCAACCCCCCTCCCTTCTATCCACACTGATATCTTCACAATTTCACAGATTCTCTGGACCGCAGTCTGCCGCACGCTCATTGGTGAGATACTCCGTGGTCGAACGCAGGCGCATTCCTCATCGCAGTCCTTTGCCTTACCGGGTCCCTCTACATCCACCGCCCTCTCGGGTTTCTCTGAATCGTCCGCCCGGGTCAACCCCACGCCCGCAAACGCCCCAGACGCTGGCCCAACGGGACCCCCCGCCGCCCGCGCGGTGCTCGATCGGATCCTTGCCGTGATGAACCGCTCCCGGGAGGCGTGTCCGCTGATGGGTATGATCCACGATGGCTTCGCCATTCTCCAAGACGCGATGTAGGCTGACTGGGTTTGGGGGACGGTGGCGTTGGGACGTTCGCGCCTTGTTTCCTCTTCTCTTTCCTCTTGCCTCTTCTATAGCGGCGCAGGTTGCAGAGGTCTGCAGACGCGTGCAGGGCCGCTAAGACAGGGCCGGAGCCACACGAGTGCCGGGGACGCGCACTCGACTCAACTCGCAGGTTCGGATTCTCTTTTTCCTTAGACTTCCTTCTCTAGACTTCTCTCTCTTCTGCTTCCTTTCTCGTTTACTTTCCTAGATGCTTATGGTCCTCGTTTCTCGTCTCGATAGCTCCACTCACGACACAACTAGAGCCCCGCGACGCGTAGTGGCGCGCGGGGACAATATAACCTCATTGATACACAAACCTCGACACGACTCAAGGACAGCCCGACTTCAACGACTTTTCGAACTCGAGGACCAAGTTTCATTGTCCGCCAAATGGTGGCTTCGCCGTTTGCTTTCTGCTTTTTTGCTGTGCTCCCGCTGCTCTGCTCTATCTATTCACGCCTTGTATTCTGATTGTATCTCTGCCCTCTCGATTCTGATTTCTCGATGTTTGTATCTATGTACCCAGGCTGACCCGATAATTCGTTCTTTATACCCCGTATTATCGTTGCGTGTTCCCCTTTCCCCTCTTGGACTGACTTGGACGTTAACTGCGACCGTGTTCTATACTGCGCCGTAGGGTAATACGTTAATTTGGGATTCTTCATCACTCTCCCTCGGACTTCGTGTGCCAGGTGCTTTGCCAATGAATGCATTTGTTTTGAAATCGTATAATCTCCGACATCGGAGAAGGAGTATTCAACACGTCGTGCTTGGTTGTGCAGCCCACAGTAGCGTCAGATGCACGGCCAAGTGCTTACTAGTCTTAGGGCGCGCGCACTAGATTTCAACGCGGACGGTGAACTCCGCAGAGCACAGCTCGTCACAGTCAGCGCCATGATGCCCTTGTAATGTAATTTTAGCCGGTGCGGCCATTCAAACACCTGTGCAGTCAAACAAACTTTCAACACAGCAGACTGAGCTCAGCTCCCGCGCTTGACGGATCCGCGTCCAAGAGGCAACGCAAAAAAAAGCAAATCGGAGTAGAGGTTACCACGCAACACCGGCCCTTGGCGAAGAGATAGATCATGGAGAGTCGTGACCGAGAAACCCTGACCAGGCCCACCGTTAAGCGGACAAATCAAAGGCCCTTGGGGTCGCGTGCGCCTGGATCGAATAACCAACAAGGCAGGCTTCGTCCGTGGAGCATGGATCCATGCTGCGGTCGCGTGCGCGAGGCCGGCGGGCACACGAGATAGGCGACAAGTCAGATTCCCGAGGTACTGTCTTGCTTCCCCCGCGCGGCGAGGTGCGGGTACGGCGAGTACGGCGACCGTAAATGGGGCTCGAATTGTCGTCCGCGCGTCGTCTGCCCCGCCAGAGAGAAGATGCCACCGCTAGTTGTCCGCAGTCGGCGACGGTCCCGCAGCCGAGCTGCAGCCTGCGAGCCGTAGGGGCCCAGCCGACGTGACGCGGCCGCGTTCCTGAGGTCTAAGCAGCCCAGTCGAAAGCCCGCGCAGGTCGGGAGTCCTGGTGAACGGTGGTGTGTCAGGCGGGTATCACCGACTGGGGCTTTACGACATTGGAGGCGTCGAGGACAAACACGATGGGATCGGACCCGACGCAAGCGGTCGTCCCGGTGGGGATAAGACGGCGCTTGCGCGATTCGAACCGAGTTGAGCCACTGGCGCCCAGTGCGTATCGTGGGACGCCCGGTTCGGATGTTCTTGGTCGGCACCCGTGATACCCGCTGCCGGAGAAGCGTGGCGGAGGTGTTGCTCCTCCGTTGTTGTACGACAGACACACCCGGGCAGATGGTGGCTGCAGCTGCTGAATGCACGTAAGCGACGTGTTCGCCGTGCGGTACGAGAATCGTCTTACAGCATGGGCAGCCTATCGAGTCGGCCAGACTGTCACGCACACCTTGCGGCGGCGGGTTCTCCGAACGGACTTCCGCGGTTTAGGTGGAATCCGGAGGTCATCCTCGGGGCGCAGTAAGCTAAGACGCAGGTGAATGTGATATTCAGAGGATAGAAGACCCTCGGGCATACACTTGCAGAGAAAGATTTTGGCGTTGCTGCCGTACATCCGTTTGTCTAGAGGTAGAAGCGCAGTCGCTTTCCGAAGGAGAGTTGGAAGGTGTCTGGACTGTCAAGCGGCGATGCATGAGGCGCAGAAGCGCATGCTCTAGTATGCAATATTGCGCAGCTTTTCATCCGATGTTCCGTGCGGATGCTATCATGCGCCTCGGCCTTAGACACGAATTCTTCTGCACGACATGCCACCGCAATCGAGCCCCGAAAATTTTATCGCCACGACGCCTTTAGCATAGCCTGCCTCAAACCCGTCCAGTCAAATTTTCGGATCATTCCTTCGACACGGAGGCTAGTAGGTACGCACCAGATTCCGATGTGCTATATGAGGTTGTTTTCAAACGTCGCCCAGAGAAATCAGCTGGAAGGGGGCTCCCAACATCAGTCACCGTGTACTACAATTACTGGCTTCTTTTCTCGCCGCCGAGAGTGTTCGGGCTTATGATGACCTCGATCTTGGTGAAGATATCTGGAAATGCTATAACATCGTAAGCTTCAATGGGGACGGGCTCGAAGGAACCATCAAACGTTTGAGTTGTGGAAACGTTGATAGCGGCTCGGGATGAGCTTGGACGCAATGAGTATTATGATATTGCCGGTAGTGATGTAGCAGCCAAGCTGGCCCGGAATGCATTCATTGAAGTGTCACTGGAGGATACTGTCGTCGGAAGCGGGCAGACCATCAGTAGAATGAGAAAACGATTGGAAAGGGCGAAGGCTTGTATTCCTTCATTCTCCCTAACCACATGAGGACTCTGGCCTCGTTCCCGTGACTCGATCGTGGACGATAATCAGCGAAACGAGTGATGACAACAAATGACAAAAGGCTCACACTTGCAACAAGCCTAACGTCGATAGCAATGTTTAGCGGTTTCAGAATCGCACACCATTCCTTACACGATAGTGTTGCACCATTCAGGACAATGATTTGAAGCGGCGGGGAAGAATGTTTGATCGACAGCATCCTGGAAAAACCCTTGGGATGGCATCCGAGCTGTCGTGGGCGGCCGGGGGTTCACGTTCAGTCGTGGCTTGCTTAAGGCTTGTTTGAGTACTGTGCTTGGACCCACGGGCAGACCTGCGTCGATCGAGCGCGTTTCGATGGCGCCGGTGGCAGGAAGATCACGGTTGACGGGACTCGGTGGACCTGAGTCGATCATAGCTGTACCCAGAATGGTATAGCTATCCGTTCAAGGAGAGTTGGGGCGAGGAAGCACCTGCAGGCTGAGGGAAAGCGCTAAGAGAAGCAGCCGCGTGGGTCTGAATACGATTAGAAAAGCTCATCGATGGATGAGTGATATCATGCGTCCACAAAGCATGCCCTTTTGTCGCACCCTTGTTGTTCACTGGGGGTGCACGGGACTCGGAGCGGGGCGACCATGGCGACGGTTTTGCGATCGGCGGGGAGAGGCGCGCGATGCGCGTTCAGTGAAGACGCGCACTTACACGGACAGTGTCATACGCTGTGTCCTGCTTGCTCGAAAAGGACGGTCGGGATGGAGAGGCACCGGATCCGGGGAGGGCGAGCGCCAGCGGCGGCACAGGCCCTGTGATCCGGTGCGGGTGATGGGCGGCACAGCGAGCGACGAGCGCAGAGGGCGTGCAGGCGGCGAGAACAGCGAGCCCTCCGGCGTCGAGAGCAGCGCGACCGTGGTGGTCGCGGTCATGGGCGCGTGGAGGGGACGCGTCGACGGTGGCTGACGCGCTGACGCTTGAAACGCGTCGAGGCGTGTTTATGGGCGCCTGGAATAAGCGCGGCCGCTCTTACGTAAGGGAGGATGGCGCCGGCTGCCCCTCGACGCGACGCGCTCTCGCCGCGGTGTGCCCATCCGCGTCTCTCCCAGTCACACGTTCCCGACGTTCCAACCACCTCCCCTGCCCGTGTCCCGCGTTCGCCCTCGCCTGCTTGCGTCGTTCCAACGCTCCCAACCGCTACAGGCAAGCCGGCGACGCGCGAAGCGGCCATGGCCACGCCCTCCTCGTCCGCAACAACTCCCTCCCCAAGACCTCGCTATCTCCAGTCTGCAGGGAGCGCGTCGTCCTCCGCCATCGCGCCAAACGGAATGCCGTCCGTCGAAGGCGTTGACAGAGACCACCTCGCCCAGAAGATCACGGCCGGTGCTCATCTCGGAGAGGTACGCACAGACGCGTTTCCTAAAGTCTTCCCACCCTCGTCCCATCCGTGCCATCGCCCCTCTCCGCTTCCTGTGTCCAACTCCCCTCCGATGTGCTTCTTGCTGTTCTCGGCCGGTTTTACGGCCGATAACACGCGTATTCCGTCCGCCACACTTCAACGCCGTGGCAGGATGCAACCCCCATGCGCACCTTCGCACCATTCTGCTCACATCACTGTTGTTCGACTTGCTGCGTCTAAATGCGCGGCCTGTTCTGTTTCCCACCCTCTTCCTCTGCATCGCAATCCCTTTGCGCATATATGTACCGTGTTTCCGAGAGAACACGCCGTTAACGACCCCTTTTCGTTTCCGCAGCTTGCCCTTAACCTGCGCGCTCGTCTGCTCTACGCCAACTTCAAGGTAAAGAGCAGCTCGACAGGCAACTCCTTTCATGAGTTGGACAATCAACACGCAGCCCCAGGCAAACATACTCCAAGCACCAAGCGAACGGCAAACTTCTTCGGCGAGCCTGGGAGCCCCGGCGGCGGCGGAGCACATGCCCCGCGCTCAGCCAAGAAGGGTTCAATGGCTCCTCCTCCATCGGTCACCGCGTCCGCCACGCAAAGCCTTTTCTCGTCGCTTTTGGCGCCACCACCCGCAAAGCGCGCTCGTACCATTCACAATCCCGAAGACCCTCCGGCCGCCGCCCCGGAGAAACCTGCTGAGCCCCACCGTACTCCTCATCGAAGCAGCAAGGCCACGCGCACACCCGACACCCACAGCAAATCGAAGTCGAGGAAAACCAAAGAGAAGGAGAAGGAGAAGGCTGGGCGTACGCCCGCTGGGAAGGGCAAGGGCAAGGGCAAACAGCGCGTCACGGCCGAGGGTAGCTTCGAAGAACGAGACATCGACATCGAGGCAGCGACGACTCTGACCACGATTCTTCTGAATCAGCAGCGCACCTCCGCGTCGACCACAGCGGGCTCTCCCAGGTCCAGCATTTCTGCAGGATCCGACCCGGGTTCTGTGCACTCATTCGCGCAGTACGCTCAAAGTGCCGCCCGAACTGCCCCCGGAGGAAAGCCTGCGCGGACCGCGTCGCAACACTCGCTTTTCGGCAGAGCAACTCGTTCCACGGCCACGCCTCCACACTCTCCCGGCATGTCGCAAGCGTCGCCCGCGCTATCGCATGCGAAGGCACGACGGCCGAGCGTATCCCATGGTAGCGGTCTACGCCCAGAAGGCGCCGGGACTCCGAAGATGACACCCCGTGACCGTGTCGACGACACGGATGCTGCCGATATGCTGCTTCTTATGGCCACCTCTCCGTCCCCTGCCCGCCCGTCGGCAAGTCGAGACTCTGACGCAAGAGATGCAGCCGCGTTCCGCGCCCTCCGTGGAGGAGGCTCGGGTCTCAAAGGTCGCGTCCTGTTCCTCACTGGAGATGAGGGCATCGGCAGCCCTCGAATGCTTCAGAGGGACTATAGCGGTAGCTTTGCCTCCGTCTCCAGTATCGCCACGGAACCGGCGTCGCCACGTGCCCAACCGGCCTTGGTCGCAAGGCGCGACTCGAATGCCCCCAATGCCCCTTCGAGATTATCCAGCGTTCATGATGCGCCTCGTGCGCTTGCCACGGGCCATTTGGAAGTACCTCTGCTACCTACAGTAACACCGCCGACTCCAACGGATCCAGCCCCTTCGCAACTCTCACCCCCCGCATTATCCGCCTCTCAGCGGCCACACCAGCATCTACAATCCCCCTCTCGCGGTCCCCGGTACACGCTCCCCCCCTCGGTTCCTGATCCGCACACCCCCAATCCTGCTTTCAGTCTGAGCGAATATATGCACGTGTCCCCGTCACCCGCCACCGCGATGACAGGACTGTCGCTCCTCCCCTCTCATGCTGGACGCAGACTGTTCGAGGACCACCATGGCCACCCATTGACTATGCCGCCCCCTGAGGTCCCCTCTTCCCCCTCCCGCATAGCTGGCCCTCGGACTTCACAGAGCTAATTCCCTGGACACCGCTTCGACTTGCTCAGTCTCGACCAGGCCTCGTACATACTCGCTCCGCTCCGCACACACTGTATCCGTCTGTCCATCCAGTCCAGTCCTACGGCGCCATTGAAGATCGTGGATGGAGTCGTCCTGTATCCAAGCCCGCACACATCCTGTAGCCCGCATCATATTGACAAGCACATTGTCCTATTCCCGCCCCCTCGCCCCGCGTGCGCGTGCACGCCGACGATCGACGCCTGCATTCCCCGGTTCCGTGTCTCGCCGCCACGCCTCTTATGCCACGATGATCTGTGGTCCGCTTTCGACCTGCCCCGCCTGCCACCCGCCCGCTCTCCGTCGAATGTTGAATTACATATTTATCAGACAACGCCCAGGGCCCCACGGCGCATCGCTCGAGGACACACATGAACACAAGCAAATGCCCCGCCCGCCCCCTTATCTCTTGTCCACTACACATCGTTCTCCACGGATTCAGGAGCATGCCACACCAACATACCTCGTTTCGTACGACCATTGGGACCTTCTCGCTATCGATTCTTGTTTCCTCTCAGCACAGTCCCGTCTTTTCCTACCCGTACCCATTGCCTTACCTGCCTGCTGTCTTGTCTTGCTGTCTATAGCACTTCGTGATCGCCCTCTCTTCCGTTCGTCTCTATTGTAACCATAGTCCCATTACTTTCTCTTCACGGTGATATTACGCTAGGCTTTACATTGCGCCCGTTCACCCGTCGCCGACCTCGCTGTTGGCTTTATGGCTATCTACGTTCACGCTTTCGATTATCCTGTCCATGATATGGCCAGCGGTATGCAGCCGCTGCTGTCCACGTTCGTTCCGCCTGGCCCTGTGGTCGTTTCACGAGCACTATTCCCTGTACCATGTACTATACTCCACCATCTCGTCGGTAGTGTTCTTCCCGCATCTAACATATCTGATCATCTCGCTTTCTCTCACTCTCTGAGCAGCATGCCGCACGAACGTTTGAACCCCGTCTGGATGAGGCGTTGGCGCGTCGACGCAACAAACCGTAGCGCGCATGGCCAGTCACGTGTGTCGGTTTAGGGCGGGGCTGGGATGTTGGAGGGGCTTGAAGCCGTCACGGGGAACGAGAGTAATGCTCTCTTGGTATTCTTCGACCCTGCTCCGCCTCTTCTCACCCGTCCGACAGCTCCGCTCTCATTGCAATCCGTCTCGCGTTCTCTCTGTGGCACTACGGTGGCGGAGGTGTTGTGGGCAGCTTAACCAAGAGGGATCTGTTGGTGAGTGATCGCAACTTGTCCTAGTCTACCATTCTCCGGGCCCTGCGCGTGCTGCGAGCTCACTGCCTCATCTGCGTTGTCCATGGTATAGATTGAAGTCTCGCAGGAACCCATCTCATCCTGAAGTGCCGAATACAAGCATTCCCAACCCAACCCTCCCCCACACCTGGCCCTCATGGCCCTCCCAAGCTACACCAGCCCCCAGCATGCGTCCGTATACGACATAAACGCGTATCTCCGCCAGCCCTCCTCCTCCCCCATCATGCAACGCGTCCCGATGCCCCCCGGCGCGCCCCACCCGTCCCACCAACCGTTCCGCGCCCCCGCGCACAAGCACGCCCACCACCTGCACTCCATACCCCCTCGCGAGAAGTCGACGCGGACGCTGATAATCGACCACCTCCTCTGGGTGCACGGCCGGACCCGGTTCGCGCAGGCCCGCGCCGAGCTCGGGATGATCGACCGCACCGGCGGGCCCTCGAGCGCGAACTACGCCCACCGGGAGCGGCCGGAGAACTTCGAGGAGGAGGAGGAGGTGTACAGCGACGGCGAGGACGTGCGTGTGCTCAGCGCGCGCGAGGGCGGGCCCGAGCACACGCACTCGGAGGACGAGGAGGAGTGGCTGGAGCGGCAGGAGCTCGCGCTCGCGCGCGCGCTGCGCCAGCGCGCGGAGAGCGTCGAGAAGGTCGCGACCGCGATGCTCGACCAGCCGCCGGAGGAGCGGCCGATGCACCCCGACGACCTGCTCGAGCCCCCGACCTCGCCCTCGCTCCAGCCGCAGAACGCGCGGCAGCACAAGCACAGGCTCCCGAACGGCGTCCGCCTCCGGCTCGCGCTCGCGACGGTCATCAACGACTTCTTCTCCCGTCGCCCGCCCGACCCCCCGCAGCGCCCGCCGGGGGCGCATGCGCACCAGGTCGCGACGATGCTCCCCTCCTCGCTCGTCCCGCTTACCAGCGTCTCGGCCGCGGCGGTCCCACACGAGATGCCGCACGCGCAACGGAAACCCACCCCCTCGCAGTACGTGCACTCGCTCTACGCCACTGGCTCGGACCCAGAGAACGCCAACTCTCCCCCGTCATTGCGCTGCCCTCGCCACCTCCACATGAGCTGCGGCATCTGTGTCGAGGCGAAGTCCCAGTTCACGGTTCGCCCCGGCGGCCAGCAGCGCGGCCGTCAAACCTCCGCGCGCGCAAGTTCGGCTACAGGAAGCAGCCCCGGGGACGGCTCGGGAGGCACGAACGGCGCCGTCATTGCGGTCGGGGTCACCGGGTGGCTCGATGGCAGTGGAATCGGCTCCGGGCTCGCCCGCCCTGCGCAGACGGGAACAGTCCTCCGACGACCTTCGTTGGCCAACACCTCACCAGGTGCGGGAGGGAGCCTCGCGCCGACGATGCACAACACGAAGCTCAGCGAGCTCATCCCCCGCTTCATGCGCCTCAGCGCGCTCGTCGCGATGGAGCTCGGCCGTGAAGCCACCGAAGACCGGGCGTCCGTCGACGGCGGCCGCGACGACGATGGGGGGTCCGCGCACCTGAACGGCAACGCGCCGCCCACGCCCGGACGTCCGGCGCCGATGTCCCCACAGACGTCGCCCCGGGCGTCCACGACGCAGCGGACGGACTCGAGCGTGTTCTTCAACGCGCTTCGGCCGAGTCGGGAGTGGTACTACCTCTTCGCGGGGCTGCTCACGCGCGCGGTGCTCGAGGGCTACCTCACCGGGCACTGGCGCGGGATCGAGCCGCTCGAGATCCTGCTCGGAGTCGGGCTTGCGACGTCACCTCCGCTCGCCCGCCCGCAGGCGTCGCGGCCTGCGGACAGCGGCGCGTCTGGCGCGACCGCAGGGCGTGCGAGCGGTGGGGACGATCCCGAGTTCACCGATTTCGACCCGGACGACTTGCCGGTGCTAGACGAGGCGGCGAAGATCCTGTTCCCATCGCTGCGGGAGCCGATGGGCGGGGGCAACTCGCCCGTGTACTACGCTCGGGAGGGTGCGGAGCTCGAGTATGAGATCGAGATGACGGAGCGCCTGGCTAGGGTGAGTGGTCGCTCTTTACTCCCCACCCTTCCTTCGCGCTCGCCGTTCCCCGCGCCGGCATTGGGTTCGTGAACATGCCCCCCGTCGTTTTCTGCTTCTGGCAGCAGTGCGGCCACATTTGCACGGCGAGGGAGAAGGGTACGAGTGCTGACTGCCGTCGGTATTCGAATCTCACAGTTCTACGCCGTCCCGCAAACGACGCCCGATGTGGCCACGCACATGGAGGACCTCGCATGGCAATTCCCCGCGGAGGCCGTCGAGCGTGCCGCCGTCCGCTTCTGCGAGGCCGTCGCGCGTTGGCGCGGAAAGCCCGAGCTCGAGACGGTACGTCACACCGTCCCTATGCCTTCGCATACGTCGCTCACTCTCTCTCCTTCTTTTCTCGTCGGAAATCATCGACTCTTCAACCAATCATGCAGTACAAGAAAGCGGCCTGGATCACGAACAAGGACCAAGACGGGTCCGCCACTGCGACGAACGGCGCGATGTCCATCGACGCCCTCGTACACTCGAATCCGGCCAGCCCCTCTGCGCCCACCTCGGCCTCGGCGGCTGCTCGCCAGTCGCGCTCCCGTCGGCCACCGATTGAGCAGTACTTTGCCGTCCCGCCCAGCTTCGCACTGCAAAGTCGCAAGCGGCGGCGCTCCGAGCTCGACGGCGGGAGACCGGACGAGGGGCGACCGCGGCCGTCTATGCCGCTCCCGGCGTTTGGTTGAAGTAAACCCGGATGGCGGTTAGACTCAGACAGGGTGGGGACGCGGGAGGGGACGGGCGGGAGAGTGGTGTGGTGGTTCTAAAACGTCGAGGATCGCAGACGGGACACGATCTACTGGTGCGGTATCCTTATTCGCGTATTGTGGGGTGTCGGGCGGGTGGTGAAGTCCCCCACTCGCCTGCCCTGAGCGTGCTTGGCAGACTCTGGCTTCGTTGTATGTGTAAACTGTATCATATGTCTGTTTGCTGTACCTTGCTGTCGTAATAACCTACGCTCGTCAGACGTCGTCTCCCATAGTGGATTTCAGTGCAAATCCTAATACACTTGATTACGTCGATGCCGTCTGCTTGCACAAAGGTCGAAGAAATTTTCGCGTCCATGGACAGCCGTGCACCACACAGTATAACCCTGGGTAACGATCGTGTTGATTGACCAATAATTTACTGGAAAGGGCCTAGCCCAAGGCCCCTAACGGGCCCCGCGGCCCCAGCATACAACAGTGTCGTGTCCGCGCGTTTCGTAGATAGATAAACAGTAAGTAAGCGTCCGCACCCCTGGACAGACTCAGACCTCCTCGCCCTTGAAGAGCCCGCCCTTGGAGCCGAGCGTCATCGAGCCGGTGTGGTCCGTCGCGCCCATCGAGCTCAGCGCGAAGGTCTCGGTGCCCTGCGACGCCTTCGGCGAGCGGAACTGCATGCTCGGCATCGCCGTCGACGAGCCGGTGTGCCCGGAGGGCGCGGTCGCGGACGGCCGGCTGGTCACCGCGCGGCCGGTCGCGACGCGGAGGATGATGACCTCGGGGGAGATGCACTGGAAATGGGAGGGCACGGTCAGCGTCCACAGTCACGCAGTCACGCTGGCGACGGAGGGAGACGCACCATGATCTGGCCGAGCACGGGCAGGACGAGGTTCTGGACGTACGAGTTCCGGGCGTAGGTGATGATGAAGATGATGCCCGTGATCGCGTAAGGTGCCGCGGACTCGACGAGCATCGTCGCGATCGAGATGTACGTCGACCCGTGCTGCCGGCCGAGCGTGCGCGACGCGTTCCACGACATGTAGTACAGCCGGCCGACGAGCAGGAGCATGAGGAGCACGTTGAGCGCTATCGAGATGCTGAAGTACGGCAGCGTGAACTGCACGGTGAGGTGCGTCCACAGCGAGGCGTCGGGGCGCGAGGCTTGGTAGAGCGTCAGGAAGGACATCGCTGTGCGAGCATGCGGGTGAGTGAATGATCGGAGATTGGGAGAAGGACAGGCGTACCGGTCGAGCCAAGGAACACGAGGAAGGGGAAGATGACGATATAGATACTGTTCCATACAACGTACACACGCCAGAGCTGAAGACTACCATCAGCATCGACGGAGATGGCGAGGAAAAGGGGAGGCTTACGAGGAGAGCGTCGGCCAGGAAGTTGCCAATAATGTAGCCAGCGTTGCCGGCAGTGTTGACACCGATGGAGTAGAAGGCAAACAGCCAGGCCATGGGGCCGCCGGGGAAGTCACGGTTGTCGATGAACTGGAGCTGGACTATGCGGGTGTTGCAGGCGAAGTTGAGGGTGCCGGACAAGAAGAGCAAGAAGATGAACATCATGAAGATGGAGCTGCGTGTGCGCATGGCCCTGTTCGTCCGGGCGGAGGTCCACATCGCGTCGGCGCAGAGGACGAAGGACGCCACGTGCACACCTGTGGGCGCGGTGCGCGAGAAGAGAAGCAAGTCAGTCGCTGATGTTCGAAGGGGTGCGAGAGAAGATGATGCATACCGTAGGCCACACCGCCCAAGACGGCGCCAACCAGCTGGGACTTCTCCAACCAGAGGTCATCCGCGGTCTCCCCGGGGGGCGCGAAGGGGTTGGTGTCGTTAACGAAGGACATGGCCGGAGGACGGTGGGGAGGGAGAGGGTGGAGAGAGGGGGGTGGAACGCCGGAACGGCTGGCTGACCGCGGGCGCGAGGCAATGATTATAAACAGGCGTTGGCGGACGGGCGTCGCGGAGGGCGGTGTGGCCGTATCGCTCGCTTGGAGGGCAGGAGAGCGCGCGAGGATCCCTGTGCCCCGCCCACCCAGGCCCACCCACGCTCGCCTCGCCATCTCTGATCAGCGGGCGGACCGTATGGCTTCGAGGGGTGAGATCGGATCGGCAACTCGAAGCCGTGCCTATCCGCGACAGGCGCTCGCCCGCAAAGGCGGTCCTTACCATGTCTGAACAGACCGGGACCCCCAGCTCGGATCTCCGCCCGGTGTCCGACGCTTGTCAGATGTCTGCCCGCCCCCGGAGACCTCCGAGCTCCGAGCGGGACTTCGTGGCGTTGGTTGGACCTTGCCGCCGTGCGATGCGAACATTGTACGACAGCAACATGGACCTTGGGGAAACGTGTCAGCCGTATGCCAGTCGCCTGGCAGAAGGACGTACAATTAAGAACACTTCTCGGAGGTACAGCGGCGGCTTCTGATCAAGGTACTCAGAACTCGACCCGTTGCCTGGAGAGGGCGCAACCCCCACTATGTCGCACCCAACCTCGGACGAGGCCGTGGGCTGCACAGTAGCTCCATCGTCGTATCCGCCGCATCTCCACTGACCGAGGCTGACTCACCGCTGCCAGGATGTGTCTGCCGCCGTATTGAGGATGACTGGGCAGCCACGAGTGTATCAAACATACAATGTCTCCTTCCTCGGTGAGGGCGATCACGTCCACATCCAGGGCCTGTCCCAACAGAGATTCCACCGCATCAGCGCCCACGTTCGGACCGGAAGTACTCTCGCCACTTACTGGGTCGACTAGACTCCACGGGGCGGCATGAGGCCCGTAAACAGCGGTCTTGTGGTAACCGCGGGGCGAACTACGTCAACACCGGTTAGAGCAAAGGACATGTGCCCTTCGCCCGACGCGCGCTATGTGCGCACGAGCCGGAGGACGAAGGTGGCCAAGGGCTTCTCCAATGATCCCTCATCAGCCCGTACAGAAGGCCGCACCAGAAACAGTATTCAATCACCGCGTCGAGCAGGAACTCGCAGTCCTCTGCTGATGGGGATGGGGAAGAAGCGCAAGAAGGCGCGAAATGATGGATATCCACTACGCAGTGCGCACCTAGCAGTCGATATGCCCCTGTCGTGCTGCTCTTCTGTCGCAGCACCATGGGTTCCCCGCCCTCGCCTCGCTCGTCGTCCTCGTTCCGGGTGGTGCTGACCCTCTTCGTCGCCGCATCCCTCGCCGTCGCCCTCTGGCAGTCCTCCGTTGACTTCCTTGTCCGCTTCCCAGGCTTGATTCCATGTCAGTAACGCACCGAGAATTCAATCGATCCAGTCAGCTTACCGAGACACATTCGCAGCCCACCACACCATGACCGCCCCCAGCACCCACCCTGCGCCGGCAACGCACGAAGGCCGTGCGCCCTTCACCTACGACGGCGCGACATACGAGACCTACTACAAGGTCTTCGGCGACCTCCGCGCCCCGCACGCCGCGCCCCCCATCCTCGTCGCCCACGGCGGGCCCGGCATGACCCACGACTACCTCCTCCCGCACGCCGATCTCGCCGCGGCGGGCGCGCACCCCCGCGTCGTCGTCTTCTACGACCAGATCGGCAACGGCCGCTCCTCCCGCCGACCGGACGCGCCGAAAGCGTTCTGGACCGTCGACCTCTTCCTCGACGAGCTCGAGAGCCTGCTCGCCCACCTAGGTGTCGCGGACGAGTTCGATATGGTCGGGCACTCGTGGGGCGGGATGATGGCCTCCGAGCTCGTCGTCCGCCGCCACCCCAAGGGGCTCAGGAGGCTCGTCATCGCGGACTCCCCCGCGAGCGTCGCGCTGTGGGGCCAGTCGTTCATGCAGCTCCTCGGGGAGTTCCCGGAGGAGGTGCAGGAGACCGTCAAGGCGGGGGAGGAGAAGGATCTGAAGGCGTACCGGGAGGCCGTGTTCAAGGTGTACGCCGTCTATGGGTTGCGCATCCAGCCGTTCCCGCAGGAGTTCTTGACGACGCTCGAGTACCGGTATGGGGACGACGCGGACCGCACGGTGCCGAATGCTGGGTGTGTATATGCGTCTGCCTTTTCGTACGCGGGGTGGGGTTCCTGACCATATGCGCCTGTTCAGGATCCTGAGTGGCTGGACGGTCATCGACCGCCTGAAGGATGTGGACGTGCCGACGCTGGTCATCAACGGGGCGTTTGACATCGCGCAGGACTGGGTCGTGGAGGCGTACCACAAGAACATCCCTGGCGCGAAGTGGGTCAAGTTCGAAAACTCGAGCCACCTGCCGTGCTGGGAGGAGCGGGAGGAGTACATGAAGACGATTGCGTCGTTCTTGGAGGCTTGAGTTCGACTGAGCGTGTACGAGTAGACAGTGCACAAGAGGAAAATGCTTTCATGGGGTGTACGTTTTCGAGAAACAAGTGTGCACTGTGTGAGGGGTGTCGAGTGAAAGTGAGTAGCTGGCACTCGACGACTGCGGCAGCGGGCGCTTGTCTCAAATCCCTGCGGCCCGGCAGGCCCGGGTAGCTTCGCGACGAGCCTCGAGAGCATATGAAGAAAGTATCCAATAACAATAATGAAAGAATACAGCGCCGTGCATAATGAGAGAACACGATACAAAAAAACCCTCTTACACCATATCCTTTCCCGATGCCCGGTACGGGTGCTGCTTCATGAAGATGCCTGTGCACTAGTTGTCAACCTTTCCCTCAAAACCCACACGAGAAGAGAGGAACTCACCTCCCGGCGGGTGCACGCGCCGGTTCTGCCAAAAGTCGACCCCGCAGGCCCCTCCGCCGGCGGGGCATGTGAGCTCCACGGTCGTGTACTTCTGCGACGGGCACACGAACGGCACGCTCTCGCTCGGCGCGCCGTCGGCGACGGCCATGGTGGTGAGCAGCCGCCGGCGCGCGGGCGCGAAGTCCGTCGACCCGGGCAGGTACCGCGACATCTCGCGCTCGCGCTCGAGCAGCCAGACGTCGACCCGCGCGGGCGAGGGGTCGATGCGGATGTCCGGGTTCGGGAAGCCGGCGGAGAAGCGCGGCGCGTCCCAGTGGAGGACGCAGCGCTCCATCAGGTAGTCCATGTTGCGGAACTGCAGCACGGTGGAGTGCTGGGCGGCGTCGGCGTCGGATTGGGGTGGGCAAGCGGAGCAAGGGGGAGGGGCGTACCGTGCTGTTCGCGACTACATGGCGGTCGTCGGGGTAGACCTTGCCGAAGTCGGTGGGGTGGTCCCGGCCCTCCTCGGAGAGCCTCCGGGAGGTGTCGGACGTCTTGAACTGGAGGGCCACGGGGGGGAAGTTGACGAAGGGTTTCCAGTCTAGGGTGGCGTTCTGAAGCAGGACGTCGAGGTGGACGTAGGGGTTCGGTCGGTGGTCGCTAATGACCGGCGGAGGGGCTGGGGATTCCAGGAGCCCAGCGGCAGTGGCGATTACGACGAGGGTAGAGCATAGTACGCCGACAGTCGCCCAGAAGACGAGGCGATCGGTATGGTCTGCGAAAGCAGCGCTCACTTAGCATAGGCCGAGCCAACGAACGCACGGGACACTCACAGTAAACAGGTTGAACATTGCCGGCTGTGGGGAGGGACTCGTCCGAAGACTGGAGTGCAATGTAGTCGCCAGTGCGAGGCATCGCGCGGGGGCGGTGGGGGGAGAGCGAACGAGCCCGCCTTGCAAGTGGCGCTCCCTGAATCGAAAGCCCAGACGCGTTCGGGTCGGTCACGCTGCGGGTGTATCCCTCGTCCGCGCCGACTCCGGGCGGGCGGGAGCAGAGCCCGGGGCACGGCGCCGAGCCCGCATCGCAGATGATCGGGCGCACAAGCAGAGGACCCACGCGGTTGCGATGATGCCCGCCGAATCCAGTACTCGCCTTCCCACGAAACAGGCGGACCGTGGGGAAAGCACGTCATTGGCAGGTCACCGGTCACCGCCCACGGACGTTCCGCCACTCATGTCCGCCCCTCCGAGCCGGAGCGCCGGACCGCTCGCAGATCCTCCGGGATCTCGCCGGCGCTCGCCCCTGGGTATCTCAGGGACGAGAAGCTGCAGAGAAGACAGAAGCATGTTTGTTTACTTCGCAGATGCCCGTTTCTGATGTTTTTCCGTGGGAGCCAGCTTGGCAGATAGGAAAAAATGAGGTCCTCGAGCTGTCGAGGTCAGGTCGAGGTCAGAGAAGACCGTTCACAGAGCAGATGCCCGTAAAGTCTTCTGGCAGGTGCATGCGGGTACAAGTTGTCACCAGCTCTGGGCGACGTGCACAGTTGAGAGCTGACACGCTAAGCAGGGTGCACGCAGAACTATCGAGAACAATCAAGCAATCCCATAATCAGAATACATACGTGATCGTGCAGAACATACACCGTCCAGGAGACATCACGTCCTATCTCCTCAATAGATAGCGCCCTGCCGCCCGCCGCTCAAACTCAATGGTGATGATGTCCGCCGCCCTCGGCGTCAAGGTCTGCAACACAGAACGAGCGGCCATAGCTCGGTCAGGAACGGCTATGACAGAGAAGAAAGGTCATCACCAACCGTATCCAGTCCGCGCTTTCCAGTCATGGTAGTTGCTGTCCATGAGGTGATAGATGGGGTCCCAATTCTTGCACGCGTGTACCCCATTCGTCCGCTCCACGCTGAAGTCCCGCTCCTCCAGGTCAGGAGGTTCGAGCGCGAGGTCCGGCGCGCACAGCACCTCTTGGCGAATATAGTTGAGGCAGTGCCCGATATGCCCCAGCGGCACGCCCCGGCTCGGCGAGTACGCCCGGTTGAGCATCCGCAGGCAGTGAAGCTCGTGGAACATTGAGGTGACGAAGACGCGGTCCTCGGGCCCGAGGCGCACGTAGCCGTAGCCTGCTGACGATGCCGACCTCCAGGCCATCTCGGAGTCGTTGCCGATGGGGAGGTAGTGGACGGTGTCTTCGAAGGGTACGAAGACCTTGGGCTCGTTGGGGAGCGGGAGGAATTGCGGAAAGTCGCCCCGAATCCACGCTGTCGCGGTCATGTGTGAGAGTGGGGCGATACAGGCAGCGAGTGTGGGGTACGAACAGTGCGAGACGTTGGGCGTTGACACGAGGTTGGAGACGTGTCTCCAGATGTACAGGAGATTAAAGAGACTGACAACCAGAAGCCCCATGGCTTTAGTCCGAGGAGACAGCATGGTGTGGAGATAAGGCGGAGGCGAGGAAACACACAGATGCGCTGTGAAGCTGCTCAAGTCGAGACTGCATGAGAATGTGCCGTGTGGAAAAGCACGGGACACGTACTGATTTCAACAGAAGACGCCTTCAGGCACGTTTATGGACAAGAGACTGGCTTTCCTATGACCCGAGTGGCCGCTGAGGAATATTAGTACACAAGCAGTCCGTGTAATGAAACGCCGCCAGTGTGCTGGGGATCTTCGTGGGTTGAACCTGAAAAAGGAATTTCTCAGGTAAACCTTTCCTTGTATAATTCAGCCGCCCACACTTACCTGGGCCGTAGCTCATACGAGCTCGGGCGTGCAGTCGTGGTCAGCTGCAAGCAGTGACTGATACCGTGGCTTTTCGGGCGTCCAATCTGTGATGGTGCCAAATATTGCCAAACACTCCTGCGCTAGCCACGTGCAACGTCATGATGCTTGTCAGGCTTTGTGGCGACGCCCATGTGGGATGCACCCATCATGTCCGTTCCCTTGGCACCTGCTTCAAGCTATCAATTGCCAGAAAAAAGCTCGAGCATCTCGTTCTTCATGTTTTCAATCAGTCTAAGTGCAGTAGCGCTGACTCGGGGTTTCAACTAATCCATGGACAGCAATTCTGCGCTGCAAAAGTGATGAGATGCTACAACATTTCTCAAAACACGGATAAGATGAGTAATTTCCCGTGGTTTATGGAAGCCGAAGGCATGCGTAAACTATCACCCTTGTTATACAGACTCGTCGGAAACTTAGTCCTCCGAAAGCTGCGCATGGCCGCGTTCCATGTCGCGCCTACTGTCCATCTATCTAGATCAACCACCTGTCGTCGAAGCACCGAATACACCCATGAAACGAAGGGAATGGATTGTGAGCGCTCTTTCCTTTTCCCTTGTAAAATGGCACATTCAGTCCATCCTAGGAACCGAGTCACCGCCAGGGCCACGTTTCGCCACGTATCGCCCGAAGTGCACTGTCTCATCAAGCCACACGGATCTCAATGTGAAATCCGTTGCCGTGATCGGGGGCTCTAAAGGACTCTATGAGGCTCAAGCGTCGCTCGTAACAGGGTACAACCGGCTCAGCGCCCGTATGGCACGCGCTTCGCCCCGCATATACTTTGCACACAGTCGCTCACGTTTCAACTCCACGCCGCAACAACACCTGAAAATAAACATGCTATGGACACGGTCGAGGATCAGAAGCTACAAACGCGGCCGCTCGGATAAGTAACCCTGAGGCCAATCCAACTCCAAAACGCGTTCTCCGACCTGATCCACCTGCGGAGGTGGCGCGTTAGCCAAGTCTTCTATTGATAAGTTGTCTCTAGAGACTTACGGAGAGTCTTCGTGGACGATGAATCAGAAGCAGTCCTCATTGTCGACGCCGCGAGCGCAGAGCCCGTCGGTGCCAATCTCAGCTACAACGAAGAACCGGAGCCACTTGTCAGCGTTCAATGCTCCTTGGGAGTATCGGCAACATGCATACCGGGGGCCGGGACGGCCTGGACGGCGACGAAGAGGGCGAGGAGAGCGATGGCCTTGGAGAAGAATTGCATGGTTGCGAACGAGGGGTAGGCAGGTGGCTGTTCTGAAAAGAGGCAGAGCGACTGAGGTCGATGGAGGACCAAGGCCTGCAAGTGGGTCTTTTATACCCCAAGGTTCCCCGTGTCGTGCAGCATGTGCAGGTGAATTGGACTGACCACACAGCGCCCGTAGTATTTCCACCTGCCGCTGATACCACGCTTTCGTGTGGTCCATGTTCGACAGATGGCATCAACCGAACTAGTCGGCCGTGCTCCATATTCGAGAAAAACCTCCGAGGGAGACCGGGGATGATGGCTCCGGTCAATCAAGGTGTGAGTATACCGATTCATCACGCCTCGGAACGATCTGAACCAGGGGAAACATTCAGCGTCAGGGTAAGTCTACATCGTTCAAATCACACAGGTTCAGTACGTTGATAGATATGTCATTTCCTCCGCACAATAATACAACACAGGCTTTACACCGAACCAATCAAAGTCAACGCTAATCCCCTCGGGGAATTCCTAAACAATCCGCTGATGAGTGCCAGGTGATAACTAACTCTCTACGCGATTGGCTCACTGGGTAATTTGCTTAGAAGCAGTCCTCGAGGTTGGTGGAGTCGCACGCCTGGGCCTCTATTGGATAATGCCATGGTCAGTACTGTGAGCCAAGACATCGCAACGTTTCAGGTACGTACTAGCTTCCGGGGCAGGAGTAGCCTGACCGGCGAGGACAAATGCGGCGAGCGCGATGATGGCCTTGAGCATGAACTGCATGGCTGATGACGGGTGGGTGTAGGGATGACGAAGAGGATGAAGGCGTTGAGAATCGGCTGGTCCGATGAGTGGTACGAACGACCTCGCAGTATTTATATACGGTTCTCTCCCCTCCCACTGTCGCTTTGAGTCGAGGGTGGTGACTCGACTCGACGTTGGTGAGAGGGACGGACTGGAGCGGCCCCCGATCAGACTGCGCAGGCGTCGGCGGCTCACTTCAATCATCTGCACGTATCTCATTGACACAAGAGTTGTGCCAACGCTCACCAGATACGTACCGCTCACTCAGCACTGGTCACACAACCACCTCTTCGCACCGCGCGCCCTCCACTGCGGCACGTCGTTGAAGCGAGATGGCCCTGGCCCGGGGCCTATGTCGTGAGCGGCGTGTTCTCGCGCTCGCGTTCTAATCCCGCGCTCTAGCCATTTCGAACCGTCTGCTATCTGTATGAGGACGGCGCATCTCACGTTGAGGCGCCTTCTACATTGTTTTGGCATCAGGTCTGTGGCTGTCCACTCACATGTGTATCCTGAATAACGACGTCCAATTCCAGTGCGTAAGCGGTCTAGACCAAAGATCGCAACTGCCCATCTAAGGTGGCAAGCACTCTGTTGGGTAAGTCCCTTGTCTTTCCCCATCATGATCACGCAAGCGGGCGCCTGGATGACCCACTGCGCTGACAGTGCCCGAGGCGAGCCTACTCGGAGGGAGCGGGTGACAGAGGGCGCATGCGCGTCATCTCCTGGGCAAAGCGCCGCCGACTTGTCGCCCCCCACGACGTCCGGTGGCCGATCCCCACATGGAGAGCGACACTGATGCTGGAAGACCGCTCGCGGGGGGCGGTGCGCCGCGATCGAGGCGATAACGTGATATATCCCCGCCGCCCCGCCTCGCTAGACCATCGCCCCGCCCATCGCCCCCCTTCCCCCGACCACTCGCTAGCTGCTGCATCATGTCCGTGACCGTCCGCAAGGTGTCCAGCCCCTCTGGTGAGCGCACCACCTCCTCGATCCGCCGATGCCCTCGCTGACTGGACGCGCGCAGAGGCTGAGATCCAGAACTACTGCGAGGTCCTCGCGGACTCGTTCAACAACCGTACGTGCGCCACCCCCGCCCCCACTCGACCACTCCGCGCCCCGCCGCTGACGCGCGCGCGCGCGCGCGATCTCGTAGAGTTCTTCGCGGGCGCCCTCATGAACGACGTCTCGCTCCAGGTCCCGATCCACCGCGCGCACGTCGCCGCCGCGCTCACCGGCGAGGGCGAGGTCTGGATCGCGGAGATGCCGGAGGAGGGCGTCGTCGGCGTCGGCGTCTGGTGAGCACACGTGCCCTCGCCCGCTCGCTCGGTCTCGCGTGGGTGCTGACTTCCGCGCGCCAGGTTCGGTCCGGGCTTCAAGTTCCTGTCCACGTACGTCGTCCTCGATCGCACGGGTACCCGGTGAGGCATTGACACTCTCACTTCCCCATGGGGGCGCGCGCCCGCAGCGATAAACAGCGCGAGGCGGGCTGGAACGAGCTCATGGCGAAGCTCGACGACACCTGCCGCGACTGGTGGCCGAAGGTGCGCCTCCGCGGCCATCGCGCGCGGTGAGAGTGCGGAGTGCGGTGGGCTGACGCCGCTCTGCGCGCGCACAGTTCCTCGCGGAGTACGACGTGCTCGTCGAGTCCGTGCTCGGCGCCGGCGTAAAGCTCGGCGCGTGGCACCTGCAGCTCATCGGCATCAAGCAGTCCTGCCAGAAGAAGGGCGCGGGCAAGGCGCTGCTCGACGCCGTCGAGGCCGAGGTGCGTCCTTCATCGGCGACGTGCAGGACGCATATAGATCGTGCTCACGGGGGTTCGCGCAGGCTCGCAAGGAGAAGGTTCCGACGTGCCTCGAGACCATGGCCGGCGGGGTGAGTGCCCATTTGTCGACTGACGTACTGCGCTGACGCCCTTGTTTGCACGCCCAGGGGGCCGCGAAGATGTACGAGGCGGTTGGCTACACGATGCAGGGCTCCGGGCCCATCACATGGGTGAACGGTGCTCAGCTGCCGTTCGGCGTGTTCATCAAGCACACCGAGAAGGAGTGAAGCAATGTGGTTCTGTATGTGTTGTAAGATACCCGGCAATGTATTCCATCAGACGTCGCACGACGGCGTGTTTCCGCAGCGAGCGAAGTGAGGGATGATGAGTACTCAGATAAGTACTATCAAACTCCACTTTGTCCAATGGGTGTGCAGAACGCTGGACGTCTTCGCTCATGCAGGTACCAACACAAGAAGCAGCGGGATTTCGACCGCGCCGCGCGCGGGACCGCACAACCGCAGAACGGGCCTGATTGTGATAAAGCGTTGCCAATTCGTCGATGATTCCGTCCCTGTGGCCTCTAGTGCGTGCACACATACTATCAGGCTCGCAGGTACCACATACGCACTCCTATTGCTACCGCGACTCCCGCCAGTCAAGTTGGGTGTCGGAACCGCGTCCCATTCGTGAAAAACCTTTGCTCGCTGTTACTCCATCGTTGGACGGATACGGATGGATCATGGCGGCACAGCCCAGTGCGCCGGTGATCCACGGAGATCCACGTGAAGGCCTATCCCTCGGAGACTCTAGCCATGGGAGATGTACCCTCTGCGACGCCACCATCGTACATCTCCCTGCGACGCCACCATCGTACATCTCCCTGCGACGCCACCATCAACAAGGGCGAGGTCGTTCAGAGCCCGGACTTGAGCGCAGCAGCCCCTCGGCCGAGAAGATGGTGAGGATGATGGACGCGAGGCGCAGGAACTCCGCCGTCGAATGCATCTCCACTTGCATCTGCGCGCTGCAGGCACTTACTGGCCCCGTGATAGAGACTAGTGCGCGCTGGCGGAGGTCCGACCGCAGCGATGAACGCGCGAAAGGATCGCCGGGGCCGTGAGCTTCAGACTGAGGTCGGCGAGCTCGTTCGAGGCGCGGCCGAAGCAGACCGTGACTTGCGGGTTGAGCGCATTGACGCATCGCCGACCGCAGATGCGCCCCATCACTCGATTATCAGATAAGTAGGACGAGGAGGATGGTCACGGGTCCTGAGGCCTGAGCTGCGGCGTGCGCCTGCACCTTCGTCCGGGGCGATGGTGCCAAGTCTCTTCCTCCACGCGATTTTAGCTCAATCATCCACCCTGCCGGTCCAATCCCTCCCACGTCTCAGCGCGGTACCGACTGGTACTTACCGACCGGCGAGGCGAATTGTGGCACCACCCAAAAAGACAGTCCCATGCGCCACCTCCCGCAGCGCCGTCCACCGCGCCCTTTATAATACACAAGCTGTGAATAGATTACGAGTGGACATTCGGCATCAGAACCGGGGCACGAAACGTCCTAGGAATATTGCATGAAATCTTGAGTGCTGGTGCGCCGTAGTCCTGGCCCAGTGACTCTTCGAGACACGACCGTCGAGGCCGCATGGTTCCGAGCCGCCACCGTATACACCTTCGACTAGTCCCTACACTCGTCCATCGTGTGCGTTGCTGTCGGATTGCCAGACTGGCGGAAGGGGAACTGCAACTCCACGCGCGAAGAAGAAGAGAATGCCAGCGATAGCGCGCTCGAGCGGCGTGAGGCTGAGGCTAGCGCTCATCATGCACCGCGGGTGCGACTCTGAAGCGGCGCGGGCGCCGAGCGCCAAGCGTGTGCTCATCCGCGGAGCGCCAGTCACATCCGAGATGGCTTTTGGCGCCGCTTTGACGCCAACGCTTCTGCCACCACGCCTCCGTCGTCCGAGTCCGCTTCCAGCAGCCCAATGCGATTCTCAAGGAACTCTGGTGCCCGAGGTTTGTGAGGACGTTGGAAAACTCAAGGTCAGGCAAATATGAGTATGTTTCACAATGAAATACACTGCAACAATAACAATAACAACACTACAGGACCGCGGATCCCCGCAGAGCGGAATAGATAATTGTTCCGACTCCCAGACGACTAGCGGACCAAGTCGTAATGAGCGGTGCGTCACCAAAGGCTAAGGTGCGCTCGTCGTCAGCTCAAGAAAAGCGCGCCGCAGTCGCGATGCACGCACCGTACATCATGTGAGGAGACGCTTAGAAGCAGTCCTCAGCACCGCCGTCGCGCCCGCAGAGAGCACCGTCAACGCCGGCCTCAGCTAGAGAGAGGGCGGGGGAAATCAGTCAATGCGACTCGAAGGACGTCTGAGGCGGCTACCCACCGGGGACAGCGACGGCCTGGGCGGCGAGGGCAAGAGCGAGGATGGCGGCGATCTTGGCGAAGAACTGCATCGTGGAGATGGTTGGTTGGGAGTTGAGAAGAGAGGTGAAGTGAGAGGATGGATTGTCGCCGCGACTGGAGCCCGAGGGGATGAGGTTTTGCTCCCGTTTCCGCCTCGTCCTTTATGCATTCCGCTCACCCCCTCGGTCGAGTCAGCCAGGCCGCCCGCGTGTTTCAAGCCTCAGCGTACCGCCCATTGCATCCACATCAGCACCCGTACCGGACCGCGCCCGTGTGCTACTGAATGCGGCAGTATTCACGCTTGGCGAGGGTGTTTGTATGAAATGAACTCCAGCCGGACCACCCCGTGGGCCGTGATGCAGGGGCATGCAGCGTCGCTCAAGTTACTCATCCCCGCTACCGGGCTATCTGCCGGCGATGGCATTGTTGGGCCCTTGAGGTATATGCGCGGCACAGGCGTGAGGAGTTCATGTTTGGTACTCATTTCTCCACTGACCAGATTGTCGCTGCCAATAATTTCCGCGCCGCGCGGGACTCGTCCGGATATGCACGCCAAACAGCAGACAAACTGTACCGTACTTGACAGCTCTTCAGCGATAAGAAACCCTGAAAACCTCTCTGTAGAGACCAATGTTTTTATTCCGTCGCCCACCACAACTTTCTGTCTGTATGATGCCAATCCTCTAGTTAAATGGGACGTTGTCGTCCGCGACGCTGCGCACTCCATTTCCCTCACCTCAGTGGCCCATGCGATCTCGTCTGCGAGCGGTTTTCATAACGATGAGCCTCCGATGAAAATTAGACACATAAGCGAATCGAACTAGAGTTCACGTTTAGCATTGGTTCAGCATGCATCCCCTAGTACATCGCACGCGTCGCGTACAAGGCTGGAAGCTGACTTGTCGGTCCATGTTTGCTCCGCACCTCCACAACTCTGAGACTGCCCACTCATAGCCCTCCACTCATCTGGTGAAATGCAACACTAGTACCAGTCCTGCGGTCAACATCATGCGCGGCTACTAGCGCCTGTGCGATGGCGTCATCGGGCCGTGTGTGCGAAGCGCCCGGAGTTCTAACTTTTGGCCGCGGTGCTTCGGAATCGCAGGTGCCAGATCGGCGGAGTTCTGCGGTTTCTCGTGCATCCACACACATCTCGCAGGCACTACATGCGCACTTTGTTCGTGCTCGCGCTGAAGATATTCTCACTCGGTGCGTTCGTGAAAATCTTTGCTTGCGTTTACCCCTTAAGTATCCCTTGGAGACTCGGGCTCCGTCCGCCCTGTTCCGGGCGCGCGCCACGCCAGGCGACACCGTCTGATCGTGATCGAGCCTGGTCGAGCAAGGAGACCGGTCAAGCGCCCATCGATCATCTCGGAGCGCCAGTTACGCCCAACGAGGCGCGGCTTTGATGCTGGCAACACTTCTGCGCCTCCGCTTCCTGCAGCCCGGTGCAGTTCTCAGTGCCCGAGATTCGTCTGGACGTTGGCACGCTCAAGATAAGGTAAACATGGGTATTTTTCACAATGATATACACTGCAGCAATAACAACAACAACACTAGTACAGAACCACGGATCCCCGAAGGGCGGAATAGATAATTGTTACGACCCCAGACGACTAGCAGGACCAAGTCGTCATGAGCGGTGCGTCACCACAGGCTAATATTCACTCGTTAGCTCGAGAAAAGCGCGCCTCAGTCACGATGCACGCACTGTGTGGGGAAGACGCTTAGAAGCAACTATCAAGGCCGCGGATGCAGAGACCACCGTCAGTGCCGGCCTCAGCTAGAGAAAAGGCAGGGGTCATCAGTCAATGCGAATCGGAGAGTGCTTGAGGTGGCTACTCACCGGGGACGGCGACAGCCTGGGCGGCGAGGGCAAGGGCGAGGACGGCGGCGATCTTGGCGAAGAACTGCATCGTGGAGATGGTGGGTTGGGAGTTGAGAAGAGAGGTGAAGTGAGAGGTTGGATTGTCGCCGCGATTGGAGCTCGAGGGGATGAGGTTCTGCTCCTGTTTCCGCCTCGTCCTTTATACATTCCGCTCATCCCCTCGGTCGAGCTGGCCAGGCTGCCCCGCGTGTCCCGCCCCATTGGTGTATCGCCCGCACCGATATCAGCGACCACACTGCGCACCGTGGCCTGCGTGCTACTGGATGTGGCGATGGTGTTTGTATGCAACCGACCTCAGTCGATCGGCGATCATGAGGTTTGCCGACGCTTCATCCATCAACCGGACCACCCTGTGACGCGGGGCCATGCAGTGTCGCTCTTCCATGCGCCGGCGGCGATAACACTGTGATGATGTTAGGTCCATAAGGCATATGCGCAGCGCGCGCATGTGTGAGGCATTTTAGTTTGATCCTTCTCATCTATCTACTGACTGGGTTGTCGTCACCAGTGCAAATTCCGCGCGTGGGTACATCTGGCAATTTCGCCCTTGATAGCTCTTCCACGATACGAAGCTCCGAAGACCTCGATTCAGCGACCACTGTTTATATGCCGTCAAAACGATTTACGCGATGACAACCATCTGTCTGTCTGTCAATCCTCTGCCAAGGTTCCTTGTACGCGACGGCCCAACCAGAGTGGTTCAGTACCGCCGAATCGATAGCAAGTCAGGCATCTGGGACGACCCGACCCGTCGCCATGCATGGCTGCCCCAGGACAATGCACTCCCTTGTCCTCGTTGACCTCGATGCTCATCTCAGGCTCTCATGCGCGCTTTAGTCTGTGATCCACTCGGGTGTGGGCACATCCCGTGAACGGCTTTTTCTAGACGCACTGGTTGCGAGCCTCGGATATCTGGGCATCGCCAGTGAGCACCACCCCATCGGGGATGCCTAGCCAGACGGCCGCTGCCATGCACGTGGTCGCGCAACCTCTGGGCTTGCGGAACCTCATCTTTACGGACTTAGTCGCCTCGATCGCAGCAGCAGCTTCCCAAAGACATCTAGGCGCTCGCCCTCAACGACAAGCCGCAAGAAGAAGAAGCTGCAGAAGCATTCGCGATGATCGAAAGCGCCAAGTGTAGGTCACTATGTACGCTCCTGTGCACTCTGCTGTGGCTCACAGCTATGTACGACCAGCGAGTTCGAGATCACGGGCAGACGATCGCTGCCGAGATCCCCGGGCTCAAAATACAGACACCTGAGTCCACAACGGGTTCTACGATGAGGGGTGCGCATTTTGGCGGTCTAGACGTATGCCACAGTAGAAAATGCTCTGTGTGTGTGAAAACCAGAAGATTCTCTTTGTAACGATCTGTTCGGTATGTGGTATGTTCAGAATCCGATCAAGTATAGTATACGGTCGACTGTCAACTGAAGGATACCTTGTTGAGAGCACACTCTCCAATGTGGACCATGTGGTTCGCAACCCCTTCCAATACACCAGAAATATTGGCTCGATGATATGCCGACGGTCGATATGTCGGGATTGGCTCACGTGAACCTCGTCGCCTAACATATCCTGTCAAAAGGGCGAATGTAAGCACCAGGTTCATGGCAGCCGCACGATTGTGCCTGTCAGCGGATTGTATGCGATTGAGAGATGCTGGAACAAGAGATCTCCGGGCGTTTTGACCGCAGTGTCCGCAAACAAGACTTCTCCGCGCTACTTCTCTGATAAGGTTGATCGTCCTGGGGGGAGAAGCCAGGCCCTGATTATCACGGAGGGACTGCTTGTGGTCAGGCCCTAGAGATCTGACGAATGGGTGAGGTGTGCCTACTCGAGCGCGTCGGTCATGGAGGAACATGTGAGAATTTGTCAAGCAAACGTGCGCGTTTCCGTGTTCAGAAAGCCGGACGCGCTGCCCTGGATCCCACGGCACCGGCGGTGTGTACGAGATACTCGGCGCTCCCTCTGGATAGAACCTCTGGGCACGTGTGCGGCTACCGGCGCGCCCGCCCGTCCCGGTCCCGGACGCCGTGCGCTCTGTGCTCGCCTCGGAGTGGAGGCCGCGTCTGCACTTCTGGGCCTGCGCTCCCAGATCCCATTGCCCCCCGTTTCCCTCGCCTGCATGAAGGGCCTCACCCTCCTCGAGCGCATCACCGCCGCGCTCCTCGTCGTCTCCGCCTCCCTCTTCCTCCTCGCCCGCGTCGTCCCCTTGATCCCCTTCCGCCGCCCCCCGCCGCCCCCCGCCCACGAATACAGTGAGTACCGCGAACCCCACTACTCCCCGCACCCCGTCACCCCCCCTTCAACCAGCATACCGCGGCACCGACTTCCCCGCCGAGTGGCCGCTCCCCGCGCTCCCCGCCGTCCGCCTCCCGCACGAAGACAGCGTGCATTACTCCGCCGCGCTCGCCGACGCCCCCGACCGCGGTGCCGCGGCGTGGGCCGCGCTCCTCCCGCGCGGCGGCGCGACCGTCCGCCTCGGCCCCGCCGGCCGCCCGTTCACGCTCGGGATGTTCCACCAGCTCCGGTGCCTCGACGTCCTGCGCGCGCAGCTCGTGGCCGTGCACGACTCGTACGCCCCCGGGACGAATGAGTCGTGGCGGCGCGCGCCGGGCGGAGAGGGGGAGGAGAGGGTGGACGGGCTGACGGGGCGGGAGCGGGAGATGGCGGGACACTGCCTGAACTACCTGCGGCAGTCGGTGATGTGCCGCGGGGACTCGCGGCTGGAGCACCTGCGGTCGAACACGGACGCGCAGACGACGGTGTCGGACGTGACGCACGAGTGCAGGGACTGGACGGCGGTGTACGATGCGGCGGAGGCGAACTATGCCGACTACGTTGCTAGGACTCGGGACGAGCTGTAAGATGGGTGTGTAATTTGTTTATCTCGTTGTTCCAATACAGAGGGTTGCTTGCGACAAGTGGGCACTCCAAAATCAACATGCACTGTCTTGGTTCGCCCTCCCGCTTACTTCGCTGGCGTAGTCGCCGTCCTTCTCGCTAGGGATACACGCGTCACTTACGCGACCAGCAGTGAAGTTTGAGAATACCAACCATATCTGTAGTGTCGGTTTCGTGAGCGGTCCCATATTACCTTATTCCGTTCTACGTTGGCGTTGAGTTTGATTGGTTCGGCTGTGTTGTATTGTTGTGCGGAGTAAGTGACATATCTATCAACATACCGAGCCTGTGTGATTTGAACGAACTGAATATTCCTGTAAGGCTGTATCCCGCCTTTTGGACTGCTGGCCCGCGCGCGTGGAGAGCGCACTATGGGCCTACTCGTCGAGATAATCTCAGACGAGTGATGGAACCTGGTAGCCTGTGGAAAACGCCTTGGATTAGATTCTGTCCCGACGTTCCGAACATGAATGGCTCGGCATAGTACTCCCGTATGACCGCATAATCGACCTCGATTGACCGCAGAAGCCATCCCCGGTCTTCCTCGGAGATCTGTCTCCATTATGGCGTCGGGCACGCCAGGTGCACGGCCGACATCGGTTGATGCCATCCGTCGAGCACTGGACCGCGCACGAAAGTGCGGTATCCGCGGCGGGTGGACACACTGCTGTGCGGTCAGTCCAGGAGCACCACACGGGAACCCTTGGGGTACAAAAGACCCACTTGAAGGTCTTGGTCCTTCGTCGACCCCAGTCGCTCTACCCCTCTTCAACGCAGCCCCCTCGTTCATAACCATGCAGCTCTTCTCCACGGTCATCGCTCTCCTCGCCCTCTTCGTCGTCGTCCAGGCCATCCCGGCCCCCGGTACGCATTTGCCGAGACTCCTAAGGAGCGTTGCAGGCTGACAAGTTGTGTCGGTCCTCCGTTGCAGCTGAGGCTGGCACCGACGTGCTCTGTGCTCTGAACGCCGACGGGCAGGACTGCTTCTGATCCGTCGTCTGCGGAAACTTTTGGTAAGGCTCTGGAGACAGCTTGATAATAGAAGACTCGGCTAACATGCTACCTCCGCAGATGGATCAGGTCGGAAAACGTACTTTAATGTTGGTTTGGCGTCAGGGTTATCTGAGCGGTCGCAGCTGTAAATGATGGTGTCCGTAGCATGTCTGGCTTCAGACGTTGTTGGGACTAAATTTCAAACGTGAATGACGGTGTGCACAGTATATGCGGGGCGGAGCGCGTATCATACGGGAGAGGGTTCCCGTTACCCTTTGTGGAACGCTCGAGTCTATTCCACGGCGCACGCACCGACCACGTAGAGTCCTATAGAGCCCTTGCTTATGATAACGGATTTCCAATGTAGATCCACGGTGGTTGAGGAGACGGTATGCTTCGAGCGGACGCAGGTAGAGGTATCAAAAGCCCGGCGGCGATATGCAGTGGAAGGCCCCGGCGGTGAGGTTCCTGGGATGAACTGAATGTGTCTACAAACGGAAAGGGAAGAACACTCACATTCAGTTCCTCTGGTTCATGAATCTATTCGATGTTTCGATGACAGTTGGTTGACCTGGATAGATGGACAGTGGGCGCGACATGGAACACGGCCATGCGCAGCTTTCGGAGGAATATTGACTCTGCGATGAGTCGGCATAGCATGGGTAACGATTTAAGCAAACTTTGGGCCCCAGAAACAAATTCTTCATCTCATCTGTGTGTTGAGAATTGTTATAACTTACGCAGAGCGGAATTGCTTGAAATCCCTCAGTGCCACTGCACGTTACTAACCAACTGCACTAATTGCTCTCGAGGAGCATCCTGATTCCTGTCAGTGGTAGCCCTTCAGACATTTGGTAAAAACATGAAGGACGAAACGTCAAAGCTTGGCTTTCTATCAATAGATGGCTTAAAGGAGGTACTAAGGGAACGGACAAGATGAGAGTGTGGGCGTTACTAACAAGCCTGACAACTATGACGTCTGCCAGCACGCTGGCACAGGAATGTTTGGCAATGTTTGGCACCATCAAGCGTTAAACGCCCGCTAAGGTCTCCCTGAGCGGTGGCTCAACTCTTGCATCTGACCGCGACCGCACGCCCGAGCTCGTATGAGCTCCATCCCTGGTAAGTGTAGGTGGCTATAGTGCACAAGGAAATATCAACTGAGAAATTCCTTTAGCAGGTTCAAACCACGAAGGTCCCCCTGAGTACGCCTGGCAGTGGGCGTTTCATTGCACACACTGCTTGTGTACAAACAGTGAACACCCCCAGCGGTCACCCGGTACATAGAACACCCACAGTTCACTGTCCATAAATTCCCCGGAAGGCGTCTTCTGCCGAAATAGGTGCGCGTCTCGTGCCTTTCCGCATGGCGCATTCTCACGCAGGTTCGACTTGAGCAGCTTTCAAAGTACTACTCCTTGTTTCCTCGCCTCCGCCTTATCTCCACACCATGCTATCTCCTCAGGCCAAAGCCATGGGACTTCTGGTCACCATCTCCTGTACATCTAGAGCGTCTCCAACGTCGTATCAACGCCCAACGTCTCGTATAGTTCGTACCCCACACTCGCTGCTTGTATTGCCCCGTCCTAGCACACGGCGACAACGTGGATCTGAGACGACTTTCCGCAATTCCTGCCACTCCCAGAGGGACCCAGGGTGCCCTTCGAAGAGACCGTCCACTACCTCCCCATCGGCAACGACTCCGAGATGGCCTGGAGGTCGGCATCGTCGGCAGGCTACGACTACGTGCGCCTCGGGCCCGAGGACCGCGTCTTCGTCACCTCAATGTTCCACGAGCTCCACTGCCTGCGGATGCTCAACCGGGCGTACACGTTCCGAGGCGGGGCGTGACGCTGGGGCATATCGGGCACTACCTCAACTACATTCGCCAAGAGGTGCTGTGCGCGCCGGACCTCGCGCTCGAACCTCCTGACCTGGAGGAGCGGGACTTCAGCGTGGAGCGGACGAATGGGGTACACGTGTGCAAGAATTGGGACCCCATCTATCACCTCATGGACAGCAACTACCACGACTGGAAGGCGCGGACTGGATATGGTTGGTGATGACATTTCTTCTCCGTGCACGTTTCTGACCGAGCGTTCTGCATTCCTTGACGCCGAGGCCGGACAGGCCAGCGGCGGGGCGGTACCTATGGAGGAGATAGGACGTGATGTGTCCTTGACGGTATATGTTCTGCACGATCACGTATATATTCTAGTTATGGAACTTCTTGATTGTTCTGGACAGTTTTACATGCACCTGCGCCCACTGTGAGGGACGTAGTGGGGAAGTATGTGCCTGCTTAGCGTCTCGGCTCTTAACTGTGAATGTCGCCCCGAGCTGGTGACGACGTGCGCCCGCGTGCACCTGCCAGAGCGCTTTACGGACGTCCGTTCTTGGAGCGTTCTTCTTCACGGCGGGGATATCAAGGTTTCCACTGGTCGGATATCATGTATACCCTCAGCATGATACATTTCGCGCTCGTATGACCAGCGTTTTTCTTTCACCAATACCCCTCGAGTTCCCGCGCTGCCAGAACCTGATGAATGAGACATCAGTATCAGTCGGCAGGTGAGGAAACGTGTCATACGTTTTAAGGACTTGCCAGGATGCGGGAACTTCTCGAGCATGGGTGGCGGCTTCGCTCTCGCCCACGCCCTCTGCGTGCCCCGCCTCGCGGATATAAACCGGGGCTGTTTCGGTGGGCCGCGGGTTCGATCTCTTGTCCGAGATTTTCTCAACAAATATATATGTTGGAGTTCGGCACTTGAGGTAGCCAGAGGTGGAACCCTCGGGCCGCCCGATTAGGTAAGTGATCGTAGCACATCTCTCTCACGCCACCGACCATATCGTACGCTACTAGGTTTTCGCCGTCAATGCTCCTGTACATATATCCACCACCATCTACCGTGCATCTGCCGTCCGTCCGCTTCTCCTCCGTGCCCACAAGAGGACACTTCCACCGCCCAAACTATCCCGATCACGTCCCACGACCCCGAAATCTCATGAAGTAAGTAGGCTCAGAGGACTCTCTCCACAAGCTCTCCACGTTCTTCACAGCGCCGGCGGTCAACAAGCTCAAAAGGCATCCTTCAGATCACACGGGTTCAATATGTTGATAGACATTTCATTTAATCCGCACGATAATACAACACAGGCTCGACACTGAACCAATCAAAGTCAACGCTACTACGGTTTCATTCCACTTGTTGAATTCCTAAACAATCCGCTCATGAGCGGGAGGTAATAACTAACTATCTATGTCATCGACTTACTGGGAACCATGCTTAGAAGCAGTCCTCGAGTGAGTCATTGCTCGGGCACGAGTTCTGGGGCTCTATTGGACAGGTCAGTATCATGTGATCCATGACACCGTAACGTTCGAGGTACGTACTCGCTTCCGGGGCAGGAGCAGCCTGGACGGCGAGGACAAATGCGGCGAGCGCGACGACGGCCTTGAGCATGAACTGCATGACTGAAGACGGATGAAAGTAGGGACGACGAAGAGGGTGTAGGCGTTGAGACTCGGATGGTCCGATGAGTCCATTACGAACGACCCCGCAGTATTTATACACTGTTCTCCCCCTTCCTACTATCGCGTCGAGTCGAGGGTGGTGACAGGGGTCGACGCCGGCGAGAGGGACGGACCGGGCGGCCCCCGACTCTCATCGGAGTGCGCAGGCGAAGTGGGCAGCTCTCCTCCGAGATGTACGGTACGTCTGTCATCGGATCATTCATTTTTGCCAACGTCTCATCAGAACGCGTTAGGTGGTGAGCATCGTGCTCTAACTTCTACTCCCGCCGTTCACCCACTTTGAACGCTCTGCTATCTACATGGGGACGGCGCATCTCACGTTTCGGCGCCGCCTTGTACATAATCTCATTGGCAGGGTGTGCATGTGGCTTATGTTCGCTTCCTTGTGCATCCTGAATAGAAACGTGGAGGTACGATCTGTCCAGTTCCAGCACGTGGACAGAAGTTCAGAGTCCAGACTGAAGACCGCAACTGTCCAATAAGGTGACAAGCACTCCCTTTTCGTCCTGCGCCCTGAAACAGGCGCATGAACGGACCACTGCGCCGACAGTGCCCGAAGCGAACCTTCGAGCACTCGAGCACTACGATGTCACTGACCGGCGGTCGACCTCCATATGGAAAGCAACACTGACGCTGGGTGGACGCCCCACGCAGGGGCGGTGCGCCCGGGCAATCAAGCTGCGCTAACGTGATATACCCCCGTCGCCGCGCTCCGGTCGACCATCTCCCCGCCCATCGTCCACCACCCTCCGAGCACCGGCTAGCTGCACCATGTCCGTGACCGTCCGCAAAGTGTCCAGCCCCTCTGGTGAGCGCGCCCCCCCTTCGATCCGCCGATGCCCGCGCTGACCGGACGCGCGCAGAGGCCGAGATCCAGAACTACTGCGAGGTCCTCGCCGACTCGTTCAACAACCGTGCGCCATCCCCGCCTCTACTCGACTGCCCCGCGCCCCGCCGCTGACCCGCGCGCGCGCGCGATCTCGTAGAGTTCTTCGCGGGCGCCCTCATGAACGACGTCTCGCTCCAGGTCCCGATCCACCGCGCGCACGTCGCCGCCGCGCTCACTGGCGAGGGCGAGGTCTGGATCGCGGAGATGCCGGAGGAGGGCGTCGTCGGCGTCGGCGTCTGGTGAGCACACGTGCCCTCGTCCGCTCGCTCGGTCTTGCAGGGGTGTTGACTTCCGCGCGCCAGGTTCGGTCCGGGCTTCAAGTTCCTGTCCACGTATGTCGTCCTCGATCGCGCGTGTGCGGCGCTGACACGCTCTCTTGCCCGCGCGCCCGCGCAGCGACAAACAGCGCGAGGCGGGCTGGAACGAGCTCATGGCGAAGCTCGACGACACCTGCCGCGACTGGTGGCCGAAGGTGCGTCCCTGCGCGGCCGTCGGACGCGGTGAGAGTGCGGTGGGCTGATGCCGCTCTGCGCGCGCACAGTTCCTTGCGGAGTACGACGTGCTCGTCGAGTCCGTGCTTGGCGCGGGCGTGAAGCTCGGCGCGTGGCACCTGCAGCTCATCGGCATCAAGCAGTCCTGCCAGAAGAAGGGCGCGGGCAAGGCCCTGCTTGACGCCGTCGAGGCCGGGGTACGTCCTTCGTCGGGGAGGTTTTCGGTCGTGCTCACGGGGGTCGGCGCAGGCTCGCAAGGAGAAGGTTCCGACGTGCCTCGAGACCATGGCCGGCGGGGTGAGTGCCCATTTGTCGACTGACGTGCTGCGCTGACGCCCTTGTTTGCACGCCCAGGGGGCCGCGAAGATGTACGAGGCGGTTGGCTACACAATGCAGGGCTCCGGGCCCATCACATGGGTGAACGGTGCTCAGCTGCCGTTCGGCGTGTTCATCAAGCACACCGAGAAGGAGTAAAGGGATGTGGTTCTGTGTGTGTTGTAAGATACCCTGCAATGTATTCCATCAGGCTTCGCACGGCGGCGTGTTTCCGCAGCGAGCAAAGTGAGGGATGGTGAGTACTCAGATAAGACTCCACTTTGTCCAATGGGTGGGCAGAGCGGCTAGCGCTGGACGTGCTCGCTCATGCAGGTACCAACAGCAGAAGCAGCAGAAGTTCGACCAAGACTGCAGAGCGGGCTTGATTGGGAAAAGGCCTCGCCAATGCATTGTGATCTCATTCTCAATCAAGCCCGCTGTGCTCCGAACGCGGCGGGATCGCAGCTGTTGGCTTCTGGTGCCTGCATACATACCGCATGTACATGCGTACTTCCGTGCCTGCCGAGTCGCCCACGACGCTCAGCTCCCGCCGAAGGAATTGCCGGTCAGCCTGGGTGTTGGAACGAGATCCCATTCTTGGCTTGTCTTTACCCCGTCGTTGGACAAATACGGACGGAGGGTTGCGAGCACAACTTGCGCGTGCTATTCACGGAGATCTACACGGCGGCTTATCTCGGGCGACGGGACGTCGTGCAGTGCCCGGACTTGGGCGTGGCAGCCTCGCTGACGAGCAAGTATCTGATGAGGATGTTGGATGCGCCCGGGGCAGGAACTCCGCCGTTGAGTGCATCTCGACCTGCATCTGCACGCTATGATGTGGGGACCTCCGCCCCGACCGCGGTCCGGCGTCATTGATTGGCGGCTACGGTCGGTCGGTGAACGAACCTGTTCCGGGAGGATGCCATCTCAGGCCAAGAGAGAAGGCAAGGATTCCTGGGCGTGGAAGGACCACGGGGACAGGACTGGCCCCTCCACAGATGGGTGCAGTGATCAAAATCCGCCCAAATTGGCTGTGCCACGAAGCGGCCGCAAACCCTCTGGGCGTTACGCCATTGGGGCGTGACATACGGGCGACCTGGCCAAGACGTCCGAGGGGGTGAGCGAAATGTATAAAGGACGAGGCGGAAACGGGAGCAGAACCTCATCCCCTCGAGCTCCAATCGCGGCGACAATCCAACCTCTCACTTCACCTCTCTTCTCAATTGCCAACCCACCATCTCCACGATGCAGTTCTTCGCCAAGATCGCCGCCGTCCTCGCCCTTGCCCTCGCCGCCCAGGCTGTCGCCGTCCCCGGTGAGTAGCCACCTCAAGCGCTCTCCGATTCGCATTGACTGATGACCCCTGGCTTTTCTCTAGCTGAGGCCGGCACTGACGGTGCTCTCTGCAACCGCGGCCTTGATAGTTGCTTCTAAGCGTCTTCCCCACACAGTGCGTGCATCGTGACTGAGGCGCGCTTTTCTCGAGCTAACGAGTGAATATTAGCCTGTGGTGACGCACCGCTCATGACGACTTGGCCCTGCTAGTCGTCTGAGAGTCGTAACAATTATCTATTCCGCCCTTCGGGGATCCGTGGTTCTGTACTAGTGCTGCTGTTGTTGCTGCAGTGTATATCGTTGTGAAAAATACCCATTGTTACCTGATCTTGAATGTGTCAACGTCAAGACAAATCTCGGGCACTGAGGACTGCATTGGGCTGCAGGAAGCGAAGGTGCGCAACCCAAAGCTTCAGCTTCAGCGCCGGCGTCCAACGGGATGGGCGCTCCGGGGCACTCGGCGCCTCCTGCCCCTCGGTTGCCTCCGAGACCACAGCTCGTTCTTGCACGCGGTCGCGCAACCTCCAGGATTGCAGAGCCTCGTCCTTACGGAATATGTCGCCTCGATGGCAGAGCAGCATCCCGAAGATGTCCAGGCGGTCCGCCTCGACCACAAGCCACAAGAAGCCGTAGAAGCGTTCGCTATGATCGAAGGCGCAAATACCACTGCATATCAGGTCATGTAGGTCACTCTGTACGCGCACTCTGCCGTGGCTCATGCCTGTGTACGAACAGCCTTGACCAGCGAGTGTGAGATCACGGACTCTCTCAAGGACTGGACGATCGTTGCCAAGTTCCCCAAGTTCGGAGCACGAACATTCTTGCTCAGTGGGTTCTACGACGAGCCTACGCAAGTCAGAAACATCAGAGGGTGCGCATTTGGGCAGTGCAGACATATCCGCAGTACCGAACGCTCTGCGTGTGAGAACAATTGGCACAATTTCTTGTGGTATGTTCAGAATCTCAAGTATACGGTCCACTGTCAACCGAAAAACGCCTCGTTTAGAACACGCTCTCTGTGGACCATGTGCTTCCAAGGCACTAGAAAGCTTGGCTCGGTGGCACACCGGCGGTCGATATCTCTGTCAAAGAGGCGGATGTGAGCACGGGGCGTGATGGTGCCTACTATCAGCGGATTGCAAGCAAGAGATCTCCAGGCATCTGGGTCGCGGTGTCTGCGGACCAACCTTCTCCGTGCTACTTGCATGATTAGCCTGATCGTCCGGTCCGGGGGAAAGAAGCCAAGCCCTGATTATTACGGAGGGACTGCTCGTGAACATGGCGAGATTGGCCGAGTGGGCGAGGTGTGCCTGCTCGAGCGTGTTGATCATGTAAGATTCAAGAACCAGCTGTCAAGCAAAGATGCACTTTTCCGTGTTCAGCAAAGCCGGACGCTTGCCCTGGATCCCGCAACAGTGGGTATGAGATACTTGGCGTTCCTTTGGGATCGCAGCCTCGGGCCGGAGCACGTGTGTGGCCCCCGGCGCGCTCCGCCGAGCCAGCCCCGGTCCCGGTCCCCGGACGCCAGCCGCGGGAGACTTCTGCTCCTCCTCGACCCTCCTCGACCCCGCTCTGTGCTCGCCTCAGTCTCGGACTCGGAGTGGAGGCCGCGTCTGCACTTCTGGGCCTGCGCTCCCAGATCCCATTGCCCCCCGTTTCCCTCGCCTGCATGAAGGGCCTCACCCTCCTCGAGCGCATCACCGCCGCGCTCCTCGTCGTCTCCGCCTCCCTCTTCCTCCTCGCCCGCGTCGTCCCCTTGATCCCCTTCCGCCGCCCCCCGCCGCCCCCCGCCCACGAATACAGTGAGTACCGCGAACCCCACTACTCCCCGCACCCCGTCACCCCCCCTTCAACCAGCATACCGCGGCACCGACTTCCCCGCCGAGTGGCCGCTCGCCGCGCTCCCCGCCGTCCGCCTCCCGCACGAAGACAGCGTTCACTACTCCGCCGCGCTCGCCGACGCGCCCGACCGCGGTGCCGCAGCGTGGGCCGCGCTCCTCCCGCGCGGCGGCGCGACCGTCCGCCTCGGCCCCGCCGGCCGCCCGTTCACGCTCGGGATGTTCCACCAGCTCCGGTGCCTCGACGTCCTGCGCGCGCAGCTCGTGGCCGTCCACGACTCGTACGCCCCCGGGACGAACGAGTCGTGGCGGCGCGCGGACGGAGAGGGGGAGGAGAGGGTGGACGGGCTGACGGGGCGGGAGCGGGAGATGGCGGGACACTGCCTGAACTACCTGCGGCAGTCGGCGATGTGCCGCGGGGACTCGCGGCTGGAGCACCTGCGGTCGAACACGGATGCGCAGACGACGGTGTCGGACGTGACGCACGAGTGCAGGGACTGGACGGCGGTGTACGATGCGGCGGAGGCGAATTATGCCGACTACGTCGCTAGGACTCGGGACGAACTGTAAGATGAGTATCTCGTTGTGCTAATACAGAGGGTTGTATGAACACCTTGCCTCAAGCGGTCACCCCAACGTCGGTGGTTCACTCTGCTGCTTACTTCGCTGGTGTAGTCGTCTACCGTCCTGCTCAGCCACGCTGGTGCTTATGTGAGGTTCTTGCTACCCACCAGCAGTAAAGTTTGAACCCTATCAACCGTCTCCGTGGTGTCAGTTTCGTGGGCGGTCCCATAGTATCTTATTCCGTTCTGCTGATCCGCGCAGTATGCCTTGACAGAAATCAAATCTCGCCCTTTGTTTGCATACGATGGGGACTCCCGTATAATTCCACGAACAAATATGTATGTACGCTTTACAAGGAGCGTCTCCATGGATGCATGGAACATAGTATCATGGTGCACACTAAGCCAATATAGCTGAGCGGTGGTGAAAGCAAAGCCCCATGTCCCTCAGGAATGCCCGGAGCAAAGGCCGATGTGCCAACCGAGCGCAGAGTGCACTGAAAACACAGTGAGTACGTCAGTGTCATTATACATGAATAGCTTCTCACACATGACATGGCAGAAGACACTCAGTAGCAGGAGCCCTTGTACGGCGCACAGCCGTCAACGCTCTCATCGGATTCTGCACAAGTGGGCTTCGGGTTCAGCATGCTGCCTCTGGCGTCACTGGCTTCGATCAACTCACTGGGGATGACAACGGCCTGGGCGGCAAGCGCGAGGGCAAGGAAGGCGGCGAGCTGGACGAAGAACTTCATGGTCAAAAAGATTGCTTCGAGGACGAAGTTTGCGAGTATTCGGGGGATGGTGTTCACGCTCGCTCGGTGGACTGGCTTTTATAGGCGTGTTCATCCCGGCGCGTGAGCTGTCGACGCCAGCTTTCTGTCATTCACTTGTACGTGGGTGTAATTCATCAGCTCAGCCCTCAGCCGCATTCGACCATTGCGAAATTTTCAAATTCATCGCTCGGCATACCCAAATTTCGAGGATCCCGAGCGCGTCATTGTCAACTGCGAGCTACATTTGCGGCGGCGAGTGTTCTGTATGCCATGAGATATGTTTGCGAGACCTACCCTATTTTAACTCCTCTTCAAAGAGTACGTGCCCGTCGTGGCACGAAGAATGCGCAAACACTCTGATAAAGCGTATTTGCAAAAACGGTGCACCCCGGCTTTCGCGGATTCAAATCCGAAGCATAACAAGGCCTATACCCATCTGAAATTGAATGCCCAGAGAAGACCGTGGTTACTAACGTGCATCTGGCGTCAACGACTTGCTGTAAAATTTGCGCCGCAGCCTGCAAGCCTTCAGTGATCTTCTTTGTTCGTGAGCTCGCACTCCAATGGCTCTGCCCGATCAAAAGTAAATCTATTTGTTCTACTAGACATATTTTGGCAGAGACAAGCAAGTAGGGGCGACCGCCAAGGCACAGAACGGCCCACCGCGGTCGAGTTGGCCAAGATTTAAAACCGTTGGACCGGCCGGCCTTCACCGATCACCCGCGGGAGGCCGATTTGAACAGCTCAAAAGAGCTCACCCCTTCGGCCTGGTTCTTACCGAGCGCAAATATTGACGACCGGCTCCGACAGTGGTCAAGCGGATGACCAAAGGGATTACTGGACCTGCTGTATTTGCAAAGAAACCCACCCCTTCACTAATCCCCTAGCTATGGTAAACAGACCCCGGTGCGGGAGATAGAGGGATGTGCAGCTATGTACACGGCGGGACACGACGCCGCCTACGAAGGCCTCTGCGTGGGGGCGCGCGTGCGGGTCAGCAGCGGGACACGGTGGAGGTGGGGGTGACTCACGGTTGTCGAACGACTCGGTGAGGTCCTTGCCATTGCGCGCGTCCGGTCAGCGCACGCGTCGGCGGATCGAGGAGGTAGTGCCCTCACGAGAAGGATTGGACACCTTGCGGACGGTCACGGACATCATGCAGCTAGCTAGTGGTCTGAGGAACTTGGTGGGCGATGGGCGAGGAGATGGTCGAACTTGGGAACGGGGCGGCGGGGTTATTGTCTCGATTGCCCGATCGCACCGCCCCGCGACGTAACACCGTGCGTGGGGCGTCCGTCCAGCGTCATCGTTGCTCTCCGTATGGAGGCCGACCGCCGGTCAGCGGTGGTATTGTGGAGCTCGAGTGCTCGAAGGCTCGCCTCGGGCACTGTCGGTAGCTGTCGGCGCAATGAACCATCCAGGCGCCCGCTTGCGCGATCATGATGGGGAGGAGGAGCAGGCGGCGGGTGATTATGTCACAAGACGAGGGACTTGCCCAACGGAGTGCTTGCCACCTTAGTTGGACGGTTCCAATCTTTGGTCTAGACTGTTCACGCGCTGGAACCGGACGTTAAGCTCTATCCAGGATACACTGGACAGCCACACACCTGATGAGACAATGTAGAAGCTTGTAGAAGGCGCCGAAACGTGAGATGCGCCGTCCCCATCCAGATAGCCAGGGGTTCGAAGTGAGAGTAGGCCGCTCACGACATAGGCTAAAGGCCAGGGCCATCTCGCTTCAAAAACGTGCTGTTGCAGACGGCGCGCGGTGCGAAGCTGTGTTTGTGCGACCAGTGCTGGGCAGATTAATCAGTCGATAAGAGACGTAGTATGGATCGGGGTGAGCTGGCACCACCTGCACAGTTTGATTGGGGCGGCCCTAGTCTGTCCCTCTCGCCGGCGTCGAAGCCCGTCACCACCTCGACTCGACGCGATAGCAGGCGGGGGGGACAGTATTTAAATGCTGCGAGGTAGTTCGTATCAGGCATCGGATCAGCCGACTCTCACCGTCTTCATCCTCATCGTCGTCCCTACTTCCACCATGCAATTCATGCTCAAGGCCGTCGTCGCGCTCGCCGCATTTGTCCTCGCCGTCCAAGCTGCTCCTGCCCCGGAAGCTAGTACGTACCTCGAACGTCACGACGTCTTGGATCACAATACTGACCATGACACTGTCCAATAGAGCCCGATGTGTGCGAGCTCAGCACCGAAATCGAGGACTGCTTCTAAGCATATTAGTCGGTGAGTCAAATACGTACATAATTAGTTGTCGTCTCGCACTCATCAGCGGATTGTTTAGGAATTCCCCGAGGGGATTAGCGTTGATTTTGATTGGTTCGGTGTAAATCATGTGTTGTATTATTGTGCGGCGGAAATGACATATCTATCAACATGCTAAACCTGTGTGATCTGAAGGATGTAAACCTACCCTGATGCCGAATACTCCCGCAGCCCGCTTTTTGAAGTTGCTGACCGGTGTTACGGGGAGCGCCATCTGAGCCTACTTGTCGGACGGGAGATTGAACCTGTAGCCTGTCGACACCGCCTTGGTTCGGATTGTGTTCCGGCGTCCCGGGGCACGAATGACTTGGGATACTTACGTAGGACCCCATAATCGACCTCGATTGACCGGAGCAGGTCTTCCCCGGAGGGTTTCCTCGAATATGGGGCTGGGCATTCGGTTGATGCCATCCGTCGAGCACTGGATTGCGCACGAAAGTGTGGCATCGAAGGCGGATGGAGATACTACGAGCTGCGCAGTTAGTCCATTTCACCTGCACAAGGAACACGACACGGGAGACCTTGGGGTCCAAAAGACTCACTTAAAGGTCTTGGTCCGTCATTGACTCCCTCAGTCGCTCTACCTCTCTTCAGCGCAGCCGCCCGCATAACCCTCGTTCATAAGCATGCAGTTCTTCTCCGAGGAGATCGCTACCCTCGCCCTCTTCGTCGCCATCCTTCGTTATAGCTGAGGCTGGCACCGACGGGGACTGCCCTTCGAACACTGACGACGAGGACTGCTTCTGATTCGTCGTCTGCGGAGACTTTCGGTAGGGCTCCACAGACAGCTTCATAATAGAAGACCCGGCTAGTACTTAACACGCCACCTCCGCGGATGGATCAGGTCGGAAAACGCACCTTAGAGTTGGTTTGGCCACAGGGTCATCTCAGCGGTCGCAGTTTTTGGTCTTCACCCGTATCATAGTATGCTCGGTTTCAGACTCCAGATGCTGTTGCGACGTAGAGTTCAAACGTGAAAACGGTGTGCATAAGTACATGACGGTGGAGCCCGCGTGCCCCGCCGGCGGAGGGGCCTGCGGGGTCGACGTTTGGAAGAACCGGCGTGTGCACCCGCTGGGAGGTGAGTGGCGTTTGTTCCTTTGGGTTCTAAGGGAGAGAGGACGTTGTGTGCACGTTGACGCGCTGGTGCACTGAGGGAGTTACCCGGGCCCGCCGGGCCGCAGGGATTTGGAACAAGCGCCCGCTGCCAGTGCCAGACTCGAAGTCGCGCTACTTACTCACTTTCACTCTGCACCCCTCACACAATGCACACTTGTTTCTCGCAAACGTACACCCCATGAAAGCATATTTCTCTCTTGCACTGTCTACTCGTACACGCTCAGTCGAACTCAAGCCTCCAAGAACGACGCAATCGTCTTCATGTACTCCTCCCGCTCCTCCCAGCATGGCAGGTGGCTCGAGTTTTCGAACTTGACCCACTTCGCGCCAGGGATGTTCTTGTGGTACGCCTCCACGACCCAGTCCTGCGCGATGTCGAACGCCCCGTTGATGACCAGCGTCGGCACGTCCACATCCTTCAGGCGGTCGATGACCGTCCAGCCACTCAGGATCCTGAACGCGCGCATGTAGTCAGGAAACCCGCCCCGCGTACGAAAAGGCAGACGCATATACACACCCAGCATTCGGCACCGTGCGGTCCGCGTCGTCCCCATACCGGTACTCGAGCGTCGTCAAGAACTCCTGCGGGAACGGCTGGATGCGCAACCCATAGACGGCGTACACCTTGAACACCGCCTCCCGGTACGCCTTCAGATCCTTCTCCTCCCCCGCCTTGACCGTCGCCTGCACCTCCTCCGGGAACTCCCCGAGGAGCTGCATGAACGACTGGCCCCACAGCGCGACGCTCGCGGGGGAGTCCGCAATGACGAGCCTCCTGAGCCCCTTCGGGTGGCGGCGGACGACGAGCTCGGAGGCCATCATCCCGCCCCACGAGTGGCCGACCATATCGAACCCGTCCGCGACGCCGAGGTGGGCGAGCAGGCTCTCGAGCTCGTCGAGGAAGAGGTCGACGGTCCAGAACGCCTTCGGTGCGTCCGGTCGGCGGGAGGAGCGGCCGTTGCCGATCTGGTCGTAGAAGACGACGGCGCGGGGGTGGGCGCCCGCCGCGGCGAGGTCGGCGTGCGGGAGGAGGTAGTCGTGGGTCATGCCGGGCCCGCCGTGGGCGACGAGGACGGGGGGCGCGGCGTGCGGCGCGCGGAGGTCGCCGAAGACCTTGTAGTAGGTCTCGTACGTCGCGCCGTCGTAGGTGAAGGGCGCGCGGCCTTCGTGGGTTGCGGGCGCAGGGTGGGTGCTGGGGGAGGTCATGGTGTGGTGGGCTGCGAATGCGTCTCGGTAAGCTGACTGGATTGATTAAATGTTCGGTGCGTTACTGACATGGAACCAGGCCTGGGAAGCGGACAAGGAAGTCAACGTAGGACGGCCAGAGGACGACGGCGAGAGACGAAGAAGGTCAGCACCACCCGGAACGAGGACGACGAGCGGTGCGAATGCTGGGATCCCATGGTGCGGCGACAGAAGAGCAGAACGCTGGAGACATATGGACTACCAGGTGCGCGTGTGTAGTGGATTGTCATTTCGTGCCTCCCCCGTCCTTTGGCTTGTGCAATTGCCGCGCGTCGTGCGAAGGGCACATGCCCTTCGCTCTGATCGGTGTTGCCGTAGCTCGTCCCGCAGTTACCACAAGACTGCTGTCTATGTACGGGCCTCATGGCTCCCCGTGGAGTCGAGTCAACCCCAGTGAGTGGTGAGAGTCCGGTCCGAATGTGGGCGCTGATGCGGTGGAATCTCCGTTGGGACAGACCCTAGATGACATCTTATGTGTTTGACTGTTTTGATACACTCGTGGCCGGACAGACATGCTTAATCCGCGCACGGATGGTTGTGGCAGATTCATCCTGGCAGCGGTCAGTCATCCTTGGCCCGTAAAATCGATTTGGGATGAGGCAGATATCACGATCTATAGAGCTGCTGTGCAGCCCGCGGTCTTGTCTGACGTTGGGCGCGACGAGGTGGCCATATCGGTGGTCACGCCTTCTCCAGGCGACCGGTCAGGTTCTGAGTCCCTTGATCAGAAGCCCCCGCTGTACCTCCGAGAAGCAGGTTCTTGATTGTACGTCCTTCTGCCAACGGCGGGCGACTGGCATTTGGCTGATACAATGTCTCTGTTGCCGTTGCGGGGATATACAATGTCCGCATCTGAGGTTCAATCAACACCACGAAGTTCCCTAACGGGAGGACAACGGGCGGAGGAATTACGATGGTCCCCGGTCCAGCGATGGCCTGGACCACCTTTGCAGGCCCGCGCCCAGCTGCCGATCCGATGTCACACCTTGAAGCCATACAGTCCGGCGTGCTCCTCCGGTCCAAGCAAGCGATACGGCCACACCGCTCCCGTCCGCCAACGCCTGTTTATAATCATTGCCTCGCGCCCGCGGTCAGCCAGCCGTTTCGGCGTTCCACCCCCCTCTCTCCACCCTCTCCCTCCCCACCGTCCTCCGGCCATGTCCTTCGTTAACGACACCAACCCCTTCGCGCCCCCCGGGGAGACCGCGGATGACCTCTGGTTGGAGAAGTCCCAGCTGGTTGGCGCCGTCTTGGGCGGTGTGGCCTACGGTATGCATCATCTTCTCTCGCACCCCTTCGAACATCAGCGACTGACTTGCTTCTGTTCTCGCGCACCGCGCCCACAGGTGTGCACGTGGCGTCCTTCGTCCTCTGCGCCGACGCGATGTGGACCTCCGCCCGGACGAACAGGGCCATGCGCACACGCAGCTCCATCTTCATGTTGTTCATCTTCCTGCTCTTCTTGTCCGGCACCCTCAACTTCGCCTGCAACACCCGCATAGTCCAGCTCCAGTTCATCGACAACCGTGACTTCCCCGGCGGCCCCATGGCCTGGTTGTTCGCCTTCTACTCCATCGGTGTCAACACTGCAGGTAACGCTGGCTACATTATTGGCAACTTCCTGGCCGACGCTCTGCTCGTAAGCCTCCCCTTTTCCTCGCCATCTCCGTCGATGCTGATGGTACTCTCCAGCTCTGGCGTGTGTACGTTGTATGGAACAATATCTATATCGTCATCTTCCCCTTCCTCGTGTTCCTTGGCTCGACCGGTACGCCTGTCCTTCTCCCAATCTCCGATCATTCACTCACCCGCATGCTCGCACAGCGATGTCCTTCCTGACGCTCTACCAAGCCTCGCGCCCCGACGCCTCGCTGTGGACGCACCTCACCGTGCAGTTCACGCTGCCGTACTTCAGCATCTCGATAGGGCTCAACGTCCTGCTCATGCTCCTGCTCGTCGGCCGGCTGTACTACATGTCGTGGAACGCGTCGCGCACGCTCGGCCGGCAGCACGGGTCGACGTACATCTCGATCGCGACGATGCTCGTCGAGTCCGCGGCGCCCTACGCGATCACGGGCATCATCTTCATCATCACCTACGCCCGGAACTCGTACGTCCAGAACCTCGTCCTGCCCGTGCTCAGCCAGATCATGGTGCGTCCCCCTCCGTCGCCTGCGTGCTGTGTGACTGTGGACGCTGACCGTGCCCTCCCATTTCCAGTGCATCTCCCCCGAGGTCATCATCCTCCGCGTCGCGACCGGCCGCGCGGTGACCAGCCGGCCGTCCGCGACCGCGGCCTCCGGGCCTTCTGGCTCGTCTATGACGATGCAGAGCATGCAGTTCCGGTCGCCGAAGGCGTCGCGGGGCACAGAGACCCTCGCGCTCAGACCGATGGACACGAAGGATCAAACTGGCTCAATGGACCTCGGCTTCAAGGAGAACGTCTGAGTCGGAAGGCGGATGCGGTTGCTTACTTTGTATCTAAAGAATGCGACGACACGACACTGTTTTATGTTGGGGCGTGGCCCACCGCGGCCGGGTTGCTCGAAAATTGACTTCATTGAACTAGCTGTCGTTCACCGATCACATGCGGGAGACCGATTTTAACAGCGCAACAGCGTACACTTCCTCAGCGAGGTTCTGACCAGGTACACACATGACAGTATTGGTCAAGCGGAGGACCAAAGGGAGTACTGGACACGCTGTATTTGCAAAACAAAACAAAAACCCCTTCGCTTCACTGGTTCCCTAGCTATGGATATCGATACCCCCCGGCGAACAGATTTCAAGGCAGGGGATGGAGGGATAGCCTGTGATTGTCGAGACGGGACCTCCAAAGTTGAAGGCGGCACGGGACGCCCGGGCCGGCGACATCAGAGCCCCAGGCTCGGCTGAAGGGATCCATATCCTTGGCTTGACCTCTGCCGTCCACCACTCTTTTTGAGGCCTCCCATCGCTTCCTCCTCCTATCCACGACCTTCTTGCCTCAGTTTCCAGTCGCAATCTTTCTATCTATGCAGCACGTCACCGCAGTACCGGCGTTCATGAAGCGGGCGAATCTTCACTCAAGCACGACCTCCCTGGAAAATGTGTCACACATAACATTGCCGAAGTCTGGATGGATGCTGCAACTTGAGTAGCGCATATAGTAAGTCCCACGGTCTTTCGTATTTGGATCATTCTTCGACCCCGTCCGCAGTTCTGTTTACTGTAATTCGCCGGGGGGCGGAACGAGCAACATCCACCGCCCACATTTGATTGCTCCTCGCCTAAGACATCGTCCGCCACTGTCGAAGTGAAAAAACCCCGCACGAACCTGCGGTGGACACACATCATCTGGTTAGCGCGGAGCCTGGGGAAGAGTGCGATATATAAAGCCACTATCGCTCGATCCAGGTGCGCCACCGCGCCCGTCTATCTTATCCCCTCATCACCATGGAAGGCGAGTGCGTGTTCACGGTCCCCGGCGTCGAGAAGACGTGCAAGACGTGGTACAAGGTCTTTGGTGACCTCAAGTGTGGCAAGACGCCCCTCGTCGTCCTCCACGGCGGCCCTGGCGCTGCGCACAACTACGTGCTCTCTATCGCCGACCTCGTCCAGACACACGGCATCCCCGTCGTCATGTACGACCAGCTCGGGTGTGGCAAATCCACGCACCTCCAGGAGAAAAATGGCGACACCGGCTTCTGGATCGAGCAGCTTTTCGTGGACGAACTGCACAATCTCCTCGATCACCTTGGGATCCACGGCAACTACGACGTGCTCGGACAATCGTGGGGTGGGATGCTTGGGTCGCGCTTCGCGACGCAGCGGCCGAAGGGGCTGAGGAGGCTCGTCCTCGCGAACTCTCTTGCGAGCATGGCTTTGTGGGTCGAGTCTGCGAACAAGCTTCGCTTGGATCTTCCTGCGGACGTTCAGGTGCGCACACTGCGCTCCCTGGGGCTGTGCGGGAGTTCACGCTGACGTTCTGACAGGAAACACTCACGAAGCACGAGAAGGACGGAACGACGGACTCGAAGGAGTACCACAAGGCTATGGACGTCTTCTACGCCAAGTATGTCTGCCGCGTGAGCCCCGTGCCGAGGGATGTCGCAGCAAGCCCCGCGCAACTTGAACAGGACCCGACGGTTTACTACACGATGTGCGTACACACCCACCTCGTGGCCCTCCACCCGAATATGTTTGTTTGTTTGTATCCCGTGTATCTCCCGTGAGGGCGGAGCCCTATGGTAGGCGGTATATACAGTAATCTGCAAAGACGAGGAAGGCTGGCGCATACGGGGAGGATGCCCGAAAATGAACTCTGACATTGACCGCTCCGGCAGGAACGGCCCGTCTGAGTTCCACATCACCGGCTCGCTCAAGACGTGGTCGATCATCCCCGAATTGCCCAAGATCAACGTCCCGACGTTGGTCCTCAACGGCCGTTACGACGAGGCGCAAGACAGCGTCGTGCAGCCCTTCTTCCAGCACATCTCTTCAAAAGTGTGGTGGTTCACGTTCGCCAATTCGAGCCACATGCCGCATTATGAGGAGCGGGAGCTGTTTATGCAGCGCGTTGGGGACTTCTTGTCGATGGATATGTGAAGAAGAAGAGAACGCGAAAGGCTGTAGACGAACGTAATGCTGTAAGATATCGACACCTGCGTATTGATCGTTGAACACCGCGCCTTCTGTTGGCAGTCGTCGAGTCTTGACCTGGACGGTTCTCGAGGACAACTCGGCACTCTGCTCCGCTGTTGAAGCGCTTCCCCGATTTCGTCGATCAGGTTGAACGATTACTCCTCAGCTCTGGAGCGCATTCTTAATATCGGATCTGAGTCATCTCGCCGAGTCCTACATAAGACGGCCCAAAAGTGTACCAGAAAGCAGTTATCCTTGGCAAAGCCAAATTTGTATGAGGTGACGACTAGAGATGGGTTACCGTAGCAGTGGGCGCAACAAGGGTGTTAGAATGGCCAGGAAGGTGTTCTGTCTTGTTGTCGGCGACAGCGGCGTGGTTGGTAGGTTCGGTGACATACAAGGTCGCTCCGTCGTACGTGAGTGGGGTGCCAAGGTAGCACTTCAACTCGATAGGGTAGTAACGACCTCCTGCCCTACTACTGATTCATATGGGACGGTTGCATGTGGTTGCCAACGTAAAGGCTATAGCATCCATCTCGGATGGTGTTGCGTTCTCACCGGAGAGGGCGGTCGTCCCTCGTCGAGAATTCGAACGCCCTGAGTTGGCCCTGAGCTTCCGCCGAGAGGCGCTGTTGGGGCGAGTGGGCCTGGCTGCGCTGACTTGGAAGTTCGTGTGTTTGTATATCGCTCCCGGGGTCCTGAAATGCTGTGTTGACTAAAAATAATGCATTTCTTGCAACGGTTCCTCGCACATCAAACCAGCGGAAAATTTTATATTCAACCCGACGTGACTGGATGAGCTCGCCCGCCCTTGTCGTCGGAGAGAGCACAGGCGCTTCCGGCCGCGTTCAACTTCCGTTGCGCGAGTCTCCGAGAGACTCTCAGACGAATCACCGGCGTAGCTGGCCGTGCTCGCAACCTTCTGTCCATATCCGTCCGACTTAGGACGGGTGTAAAGCAAGCAAAGGTTGCCCCCGATAGAAAGCGATTCCCCCGACCGAGAATGCTTTCAGCGCGAGCCGGCGCAGGAGCAACAGTGTGCATGTAGCGTGTGTGCAGGCACGATGAATTGCAGAACTAAGATACCTCACGGATGCGCCGCGCATGTACCTCCCAACGTCATCGCAGTCTTATCGTCGGCGCATGAGCCGGCAGCGGGGACTCCGAGCTCGGACGCAGTGCATGGCCCTGCACCACGGGGTGGTCCGGCTGACGGACGAAGCGGCTGCAAACCCCATTGCCGATCAACCGAGGTCGATTGCATACAAACACCATCGCTAAGCGTGGGTACTGCCCCACATCCAGTAGCACCAGGCTGCGGCGAAGTACAGCTGCTGACATGGGTCTGAGCGTTACGCAAGTCCGGGGCCGTGATGCACGGGCGACCTGGCCGAGACGTCCGAGGGGGTGAGCGAAATGTATAAAGGACGAGGCGGAAACAGGAGCAGGACCTCATCCCCTCGAGCTCTAACCGCGGCGACAATCCAACCTCTCACTTCACCTCTCTCCTCAACTCCCAACCCACCATCTCCACGATGCAGTTCTTCGCCAAGATCGCCGCCGTCCTCGCTCTTGCCCTCGCCGCCCAGGCCGTCGCTATCCCCGGTGGGTACCTGCCTCAGACGTCCCCCGAGTCGCATTTACTGATTTCCTCTGCCTTCTCTCTAGCTGAGGCCGGCACCGACGGTGCTCTCTGCGGCCGCGGTCTTGATGCTTGCTTCTAAGCCTCTCCCCACAAAGTGCGTGTATGGTGACTGAGGCGCGCTTTTCTTGAGCTGATGGGCATATGTTAGCCTGCGGTGACGCACCGCTCATGACGACTCGGTCCCGCCAGTCGTCCGGGAGTCGTAACAATTATCTATTCCGCCCTTCGGGGATCCGTGGTTCTGTACTAGTGCTGTTGTTGTTATTGCTGCAGTGTATATCATTGTGAAAAATACCCATTGTTACCTGATATCGAGTGTGCCAACGTCCAGACTAATGTCGGGCACTGAGATCTGAGAACTGCATTACGCTGCAGGGAAGCGGAGATGCGGAAGCCAAAGCAGCGCCGGCGTCCAACGGGGTGGGCGCTCCTCGGCGCTCGGCGCCTCCTTCCATGAGTCGCGGAAGAGCGACAAAGTCTGCCCAAATCGGTTGTGCTAACCTTCGCGAGAACAGTCTATCGTTATGGATTTGGCTGTAACGCCACGCGCGAAGAGGACAAGAAAGGCAGCAGTGACGCGCTCGAGTGACCAGCGGGTGTGAGTCGTATAGCACCCAGCGCCCGCCGGTGCCTGCTCGGAACCTGTTCCTTCACCGGTTGACCGAAGCGCCAGTCAAGGACGCCGGGCCGCGGTCGGGGTGGACGGTCCCACAGCGCGCAGAAAGTCGGGATGCATTCAACGGCGGAGTCCCTGCCCCGGTCGCATCTATCATGCTCATCATCTGCTCGTCAGCGAGGCTGCTGCGCCAAAGTTCGGGCGCTGCACGACCTTGCCCGCCCTTGCTGATGGTGGCGTCGCGGAGACGGGCACATTGCCGTAGTCTCCGAGAGATAAGCGCTTGAAGCCTTCGCGTAGATCTCCGTGAATAACCCGCGCAGGCTGCCTCCATCCGTATTCGTCCAACGACGGGGGAAAAGCAAGCAAAGAATGGGATGCCGTTCCGATACCCAGTCTGACCGGGAATGCCTTCGGCGGGAGCTGAGCGTCGCGGGCGACCCGGCAGCACAGAAGTGCGCATGTACATGTGGTACCTCCGAGATATGTGTGCAGGCACTAGAAGCCGCAGAACACCTGCGATCCCCCGTTCGAAGCGGGGTGATTGAGGACGAAATCATCCGCGAATTGGCCTCGAGCAGCGCCTTGCCCGCGCCGAGCACTGACTCGACGAGCACGACGTACTCCGCGAGGAATTGTGCGCGCGCAGAGCGGCGTCAGCCCACCGCACTCCGCACTCTCACCATGCCCGACGGACACGCGGGGATGCACCTTCGGCCACCAGTCGCGGCACGTGTCGTCGAGCTTCGCCATGAGCTCGTTCCAGCACGCCTCGCTCTGTTTGTCGCTACGTGCGCGCGCACGTGTCAGCGCCGCATGCGCGCGATCTAGTAGAGGACGATGTACGTGGAGAGGGGTATACCCCCACGACGCGTCCGCCCGGCGTCATTGTTGCTTTCCACATGGAGGTCGACCGCCCGCCAGTGGCATCGTGGTGCTCGAGTGCTCGAAGGCTCGCCTCAGGTACTGTCGGCACAGTGGTCCGTTCAAGCGCCTGTTTCAGGGCGCAAGACGAAAAGGGAGTGCTTGCCACCTTATTGGACAGTTGCGGTCTTCGGTCTGGACTCTGAACTGTCCACGCGCTGGAGCTGGACAGATCGTACCTCCACGTTTCTATTCAGGATGCACAAGGAAGCGAACCTAAGCCACATGCACACCCTGCCAATGAGGTTATGTACAAGGCGGCGCCGAAACGTGAGATGCGCCGTCCTCATGTAGATACCAGAGTGTTCAAAGTGGGTGAAGGGCGGGAGTAGAAGTTAGAGCACGACGCTCACCACCTAACGCGTTCTGATGAGTGTTGGAAAAAATGAATGGTCCGATGACAGACGTACCGTAGATCTAGGAGGAGAGCTGCCCACTTCGCCTGCGCACTCCGATGAGAGTCGGGGGCCGCCCGGTCCGTCCCTCTCGCCGGCGTCGACTCCTGTCACCACCCTCGACTCGACGCGATAGTAGGAGGGGCTCGGAGAACAGTATATAAATACTGCGGGGTCGTTCGTACCACTCATCGGATCAGCCGACTCTCAACGCCTACACCCTCTTCGTCGTCACTACACCCACCAATCATCAGCCATGCAGTTCATGCTCAAGGCCATCATCGCGCTCGCCGCATTTGTCCTCGCCGTCCAGGCTGCTCCTGCCCCGGAAGCTAGTACGTACCTAGAACGTTACGATGTCTTGGATCACATGATACTGACCTGTCCAATAGAGCCCCAGGACTGCCCGGTCAATAACTCACTCGAGGACTGCTTCTAAGCATATTGCTCTGTAAGTCAATGACGTAGATAGTTAGTTATTACCTCCCACTCATGAGCGGATTGTTTAGGAATTCAACGAGTGGAATGAAACCGTAGTAGCGTTGACTTTGATTGGTTCCGTGCTGAGCCCGTGTTGTATTATCGTGTGGATCAAATGAAATGTCTATCAACATATTGAACCCGTGTGATCTGAAGGATGCCTTTTGCGCTTGTTGACCGCCGGCGCTATGAAGAACGTGGAGAGCGTCCTCTAAGCCTACTTACTTCATGAGATTTCGGGTCGTGGGACGTGATCGGGATACTGTACCATTTCGTATTAATCGAACGTCACGCGTCACAAGGGGGTCCAAAAGTTCGAAATTTCGGGGGTAGTCACAGCTCACAAGGCCCAAGTTCGAAACTGTCTCGCGGGCGCTTGTCAGCGCCCGCTCAGTTTGGGCGTAGAAGTACCCAAAAGTCGATGATGGGTTCGAACTTTCCGGGCCGTCACGGACGGCCCGGTCAAAGTTCGAATCCACCGGACCAAACTTTCCGTCACGCCCCAAACGGCGGTTCGATCAATTCGAAATGGTACAGTAGTTTGGAGGGTGGAAGTGTCGCACTTGAGCTCCTCCGGGCACGGGGGAGAAGCGGACGGACGGCAGATGCACGGTAGATGGTGGTGGATATATGTACAGGAGCATTGACGGCGAAAACCTAGTAGCGTACGATATAGTCGGTGGCGTGAGAGAGATGTGCTACGATGACTTACCTAATAGAGCGGCCCGAGGGTTCTACCTCTAGCTACCTCTAGTGCCGAACTCCAACATATATATTTGTTGAGAAAACCTCGGACAAGAGATCGAACCCGCGGCCCGCGGACACAGCCCCGGTTCATATCCGCGAGGCGGGGCAAGCAGAGGGCGTGGGCGAGAGCGACTCGACGCCACCCATGCTCGAGAACTTCCCGCATCCTGGCAAGTCCTCAAAACATGACACATTTCCTCACCTGCAAACTAATGTCTCATGCATCAAGTTCTGGCAGCGCGGGAAGTCAACGTGCCCCAGTGTGCGAAATGGTGAAAGAAACGCCAATTCCACGGGCGCTAAATGCATCATCCTGGTGCCATACCGTATCCGACCAGCGGAAACCTTGATATCCCCGCCGTGAAGAAGACCGCTCCAAGAACAGATGCCCGTAAAGCCTTCTGGGACGAGCAGTGGGCGCCTGCCTGACGCGATGCGTCGAACGCGTTCATGTATACGGCACGGGCCATTCGATATCGAAGTTTCAAATGTCCCGCTCATAAGGCTGTACCATTTCGAATTATTCGAACGTCACGTGCCACAATCCGTCCAACAGTTCGAAATATCTGGAGTTAGTCACGCATCACAAGCTCATAGTTCGAAATCGCTATATGGGCGCTTAACGGCATGCGCATTCGTTTCGTATGCCCAGAGTATTTTCGGCGTTCTGGGTGTGTTCTGTGCTAACCCGTGGCATTGCTGAGTGCTCTGTTTCTCTAATGAAGGTGCACCCAGCGTGTTAAAGACCGTCCGGTTCGAATATTTCAGGGTGGGGGCCGGCCCCCGGTTCGAATCCACCTGGCGTACTACTTGGGCTGTCACACACCAAGGCCCGGTTTGAATAATTCGAAATGGTACAGTAATTCAAAACCGGGGCCCTGTGGTTTCGCCGTCCCAACAGCACGCAGAGACTAGCTAGAGAAGTACTAGGATAGCCTGTAATCTCGCCTGAGTCGGACTGACGGCGGGGCGCGCGGGCCGGCAACATTGGAGCCTTGCTACCCTCAGCTGAAGGGGTCCACTGTCTCGACCATATCCTTGACCTCTGCCCTCCACCACTCTTTTCGATACATCCCATCCCTATCCACGACACTTTTGCTTCAGTTTCCGGCCGCAACATTTCTATCGATAGAACACGTCACCGCAATCCCGGCGCCCATAATTCATGAAGCGGGCGAATCTTCACTCAAGCACACCCTCCCCGCAAAGTGTGCCATACAATAACTTTCCTGGAGTGCTGGAACTTGAGTAGCGCATACAGTGAGTCCTACGATCTTGCATACTCTGGCCATTATCCAACCCCGTCTGCAGCTCTGTTTACTGTCATCGAGCAACATGCACCGCCCACATTTGATTTCTCGCCTAAGACATCGTCCGACACCGCCGGGGTGGAAATCACCCGCCCGAACGAGCGGTGGACACATCCTTTGGACAGCGCGGAGTCTGGGGAAGAGTGTGATATATAAAGCCACTATCGCTCGATCCAGGTGCGCCATCGCGCCCGCCCATCTTATCCCCTCATCACCATGGAAGGCGAGTGCGAGTTCAATGTCCTCGGTGTCGAGAAGACGTGCAAGACGTGGTACAAGGTCTTTGGCGACCTCAAGTGCGGCAAGACGCCCCTCGTCGTCCTTCACGGTGGCCCCGGCGTCGCTCACAACTACGTGCTCTCTATCGCCGACCTCGTCCAGACACACGGCATCCCCGTCGTCATGTACGACCAGCTCGGGTGTGGCAAATCCACGCACCTCCAGGAGAAGAACGGCGACACCGGCTTCTGGACCGAGCAGCTTTTCGTGGACGAACTGCACAATCTCCTCGATCACCTCGCGATCCACGACAGTTACGACATCCTCGGACAATCGTGGGGTGGGATGCTTGGGTCGCGCTTCGCGACGCAGCGGCCGAAGGGGCTGAGGAGGCTCATCCTCGCCAACTCTCTTGCGAGCATGGCTTTGTGGGTCGAGGCTGCGAACAAGCTTCGCTTGGGTCTTCCTGCGGACGTTCAGGTGCGCATACTGTGCTCCCTGGGGTTGTGCGGGAGCTCATGCTGACGTTCTGACAGGAAACGCTCACGAAGCACGAGAAGGACGGGACGACGGACTCGAAGGAGTACCACGATGCTATGGACGTCTTCTACGCCAAGCATGTCTGCCGCGTCAACCCTATGCCGGAGGATGTCGTAGCAAGCTTTGCGCTTCTTGAGCAGGACCCGACGGTTTACTACACGATGTGCGCACACACCCACTTCGCGTCCCTCGACCCGAATATGCGTTCTGACATTGACCGCTCTGCCAGGAACGGCCCGTCCGAGTTCCACATCACCGGCTCGCTCAAGACGTGGTCGATCATCCCCGAACTGCCCAAGATCAACGTCCCGACGTTGATTCTCAACGGCCTTTACGACGAGGCCCAAGACAGCGTCGTGCAGCCCTTCTTCCAGCATATCCCTTCGAAAGTGTGGTGGTTCACGTTCGCCAACTCGAGCCACATGCCGCATTACGAGGAGCGGGAGTTGTACATGCAGCGCGTTGGGGACTTCTTGTCGATGGATATGTGAAGAGAGCGCGAAGATGAATGTAATGCTGCCAGATAACAAGCATATGGATTGTTGCACGCCCCGTCTTCTGTTGGCAGTCATCGAGTCTTGACCTGGACGGCCCCTGAGGACAATTCGGCACTCCTTTCTGGTGTTGAGGCGCGTGGAACCGGCTTCCCTAATCTCCACTGTCGCTGTGAACAACCGCCCCCCCCTCCCCCACACACACTCTGGATCTCGCCTAGTCCTGGATAGGACGGCAGAGGACTCGAAAGGTGTACCAGAAAGCGGTCTCCTTGGCCAACTGAGCACCGTTCACCCATGTGATGGACCCGGTGCCCTGCATTGTATATCCGACCGCCTCGTACATCTTCACGGCCGCCTGGGCGTGGAAACGGGGGCGTCAGCGCAGCACGTCAGTCGATAAATTGGCACGCACCCCGCCGGCCATGGTCTCGAGCTCGGCAGGTCGGAATCTTCTCCTTGCGAGCCCGCGCAAGTGACGCCCATGACAAGGACGTACCCCGGCCTCGACGGCCTCGAGCAGCGCCTTGCCCGCGCCCTTCTTGTGGCAGGACCGCTTGATACCGATCAGCTGCAGGTCCCATGCGCCGAGCTTCACGCCCCCATCGAGCACGGACTCGACGAACGCGCCGTACTCCGCGAGGAACTGCGCGCACAGAGCGTCAGCCCGCCGCGCTCGCCAGCTCCGGTCCCGGACGCCAGCAGCGGGCGAGGACCTGCGCACTCATCCGCGTACAGCACCACCAAGGAGACCGCTCGCAAGCCCCTCGCGGACCTCCGCGCTCCTCCGCAAGGAGGTAAGTAGACGCGAGGCTAGGACTAAAATCTACATCTTCAAATAATGAGAGTAAGGATATAAAGATAGATTGGAGCTTACAGTGATACCAACATGTGCTTGTCTGCTTCGCAGTGGAAGAAGAGCGGAGGGGACCACTTCCAAGAGCTTGTGCGCATACACCGCGACTTAACGGGACCAAGGACCAGTAGCCCACAACGTGGCGTAGACGAAGCAGTGGAGAACAAAATGCAAACCGGAAACTTCTGCCACGCAACTTCACTATGTATGTGTGCAAAGCGCCGGAATGTCTGCTGCGTTGGAATTGTCGTCGAAGTTGCACTCACGGCGGATTTGAAGCTGGAGCGCACAAGTTCTGTTCACGAAAGAGTCTATTAATAACGTCTCTTCCATAGGCGTCTGCCGACCCGAAACCGTCCGAGACCCCCGAACCCCGTCCAACCCGTCCGGAACCTGTACGTTTTCACTGGGACTCATCGTCCGCCACAAACCACACGAACAAGGGGGTCGACAAAAATGGTCTGGACAGCGCGGAGCTTGGGAGACGAGTGATGTATAAAGCCACCATCGCTCGATCTCGTGCCAACGCGCCTGCGCAACTTTTCCCCTCATCACCATGGAAGGCGAGTGCGAGTTCAATGTCCCCGGTGTCGATAAGACGTGCAAGACGTGGTACAAGGTTTTTGGTGACCTCAAGTGTGGCAAGACGCCCCTCGTCGTCCTCCACGGCGGTCCAGGCGTCCCCCACAACTACGTGCTCTCTATCGCCGACCTCGTCCAGACACACGGCATCCCCGTCATCGTGTACGACCAGCTCGGGTGCGGCAAATCCACGCACCTTCGGGAGAAGAACGGTGACACCGACTTCTGGACCGAGCAGCTCTTCGTGGACGAACTACACCATCTCCTCGATCACCTCGCGATCCACGACAACTACGACATCCTCGGGCACTCGTGGGGTGGGATGCTGGGGTCGCGCTTCGCGACGCAGCGGCCTAAGGGGCTGAGGAGGCTCATCCTCGCCAACTCTCTTGCGAGCATGCCTTTGTGGGTCGAGGCTGCGAACAAGCTCCGCTTGGATCTTCCTGCGGACGTTCAGGTGCGCGCACTGCGCCAGCTGGAGAGCTCGTGCTGACGTTCCGACAGGAAACACTCACGAAACACGAGAAGGAAGGGACGACAGACTCGAAGGAGTACCACGATGCTATGGACGTCTTCTACGCCAAGCATGTCTGCCGCGTCATCCCCATGCCGGAGGATGTCGCAGCAAGCTTTGCGCTTCTTGAGCAGGACCCGACGGTTTACCACACGATGTGCGTACACACCCACCTCATGGCCCTCCACCCGAGTATGAGCTCTGACGAGTGACATCGTCCGCTCTGCCAGGTGCGGCCCGTCTGAGTTCCACATCATCGGCTCGCTCAAGACGTGGTCGATCATCCCCGAACTGCCCAATATCAACGTCCCGACGTTGGTTCTCAACGGCCATTACGACGAGGCACAAGACAGCGTCGTCCAGCCCTTCTTCCAGCATATCCCTTCGAATGTGCGGTGGTTCACGTTCGCAAACTCGAGCCATGTGCCGCATCATGAGGAGCGGGAGTTGTACATGCAGCGCGTTGGGGACTTCTTGTCGATGGATATGTGAAGAGAGCGCGAAGATGAATGTAATGCTGCCAGATACCAAGCTTGTGTACTATGGACTGGACGGTCCTCGAGGGAAACTCGGCAGTGCTCTCCACCGGGGTTGAAGCGCATGAAAGTGGTTTCCCTAATCTCGATGATCAGTTTGAACTGTTACTTCTCAGGGCCATGGGTGGGTAAATCGCTCTTCGGAGTGACGATTGGTACTGAGTCAGCGTGATGGACAGTGAGTGCAATGGTGTTACATAAAGAGCCATCATCCCAAGTGATCCGCAACAACATGCGGGATCGGTATATCATACAAATCTAGCACTCCATGGAGCCTCTTCATCAGGCGAGCATTCCAACTTGCTCCGCCACGACAAACACTGTGACCGCACTCGACCTCCAGTCGTGCGTTGTTCGTGGGCGTCGCCCCGGCCCCAGTTTCGATTGAGGCGGGGTCCCCCAACCCCGAGAGCCTGCGCGAACCAGCGTGCGTTGAAACCGACCATATTCGTCTCCGCGTTCACGGACTGGCCGACCTGTGCCGCGAACGTCGCCGGTTTCAGGTTGGTCTGTGTAGACGATGCGGATAAGGACCTTGGGAATAGTGCCCAGATCTGACTCGTCTCACCGAGTCCTAGATAGGACGGGAGAAGACCCGAAGGAGGGTCCGAAGACGTGCCAGAAAGGGGCCACGTATCTTGCAAAAGATGATGACCAGAGGTGGCGCCCATGCGTTCGTCAAGTCGGGGGCAAGGGTTGGTAGAGATGCGAGGTGCAGCAGTGAGAAAAAACAGGGGGGCGAGAAGGGCCGGAAAGTAGATCTTTCAGAGGTTCGGCGACATACAAGATCACCACATAGTATGTGAGTGGGCTGTCGAAGAAACACTTCTCGGACGTCTTCCGAGGGTGCAGATGTGCTGAAATCTGAGAGAACGGAAGTCGCCTGATCGGATAATCCGGGCCCCAAGCCAGAGGGCGTACGAGGACAGCAGCAGAATCACTCAAGTTGGCGTCGAGTAAGGGGCAAACTTCGGGCAGGTCCATGGCCGCAAAAAGGTCGTGGTCGAGCTGGAGCCACTTCGAGGTGTGCTGCGAAATCGCCATTTCCCGAGCCCAGTTCCGAGATCGCGAGCACCCTAGGCATGTGAGGACACTCACGAGTGAAGGCAGATCGAAACCGAGTGGTAGAGATAGGCCAGCATTGCATGAGACGCTTCCTTGAAACATATTAAATCAGCCCGAGTAGTCGCTACTACTGCCATAGAAGGCCCACCACAGCATCCGCCCAGCGATCCCAGAATATTCAATGAGCTCTTGTTCGTTTGAGTCGAATCAAGAGTTTGAGCTGACCACGGTGGCGTCGAGCAGTGGGTGAGCACCTCTGAAGTTGGGATCGTCGTAGTTTTATAGAGCCTTGATTCTAGACCTCTGGGCTCACAGAAAGCTTGCCGGGAGACGTGATGGAAGAGCAGAAGCAAGGCTTGATGTGGTCGAAATCCAGAGGGACGGCGGGCGCTGAGCCGAGAGTGCACATGGTTTTGGCGCCTACCGCCCCTCTTGTCCCCCTACTGCCAACATCTCAAGCAGCCGGTGGAAGTCCTCGGCTTATCGAGCTCGAATAGTTCGCATCGTCATATGGGACTACACGGTCAGTGCTTAATTCTTCTTTTAAACGGCTGGCTTATTTGGTTCTTCGGTCAATTCCTCTGTACTAGTACCACGGCTCTGTTCCAGCGCGGTGACTTCAAAGTGACCGTCCTTCTCAAGTATTGTGTTTGGGCTCCCCGTCCACGCGGCATGCATTAGATTAAGCCGTTTGCCAAGCACCGCAGCTGACATCGTTACGACTGCAGTCATCATGTCAGCTGTGTATAGCTTCCACTTCGCTGCGACATATCCGACTGCGCGAGACTGCGCGCGGGCTGTGCTTTATAGCATCCGACCTAACTTAGTTGCGAGCCGATCCCAGTCGGCAAAATGGGCGGCTGTGTGGGTGCCTCAGTCGCGAGGTGAGTGGGTGGGATTAAAAGCGTGACGACCTGCTGAGCGCCGTTGGGCGAGCGTAGCGTTCCTCGTCTACTCAATAATGGGGATTATTCGCCGTCGCGCCTCATGTCGCGCGTGGGCGGTGAGCAGGGAACACAGTTGCACCGAGAAATAAATGATGGCGCTACATCGACCCGTCGATTTCGATGGCACACGCAGCGCCGCTCTGCTGCGTGCTGTGCTTCTCTACAGAGCTGGTTGCGCGCATTCCTACGCCCGCAGCGTTCCCTTGGCTGTCCTCGAATCGCTGCCGTCACGATTCCACTGGTGGCTGAATCTGGGCCGACTTAAAAGCTCGTGAGTTTGCTCTTTCATCCTCCAGCCCCCCTCCCCTTCCTTCTGAGGCTCATCACCTTCTTCCAACACTTCTTTTCCGATCCTCAAGTCCCGCATCTTTTCATACAGTCATGAGCGATCTCGACAGCAAGTCGCGTCACTTACCCTTCGACAGTTCATGTGCTAACGATACGTACCATTTGCAGACGCTACCCTGCCCATAGAGTACGACTCTCATGGCCACCTGATATCTCCCTTCTACGGGTACTGGCCAACACAATATGTGTGCTTCATTTATGTTGCCCTCTTCGGCCTGGCGACTCGTGCGTCTTCACTTCTATATTTCCCCGGGCGCCGCGTTGACTGTCCAGCAGTTCTTCACTTGGGACAGGCGATCCGATACCGGACGTGGTGGCTTCTCCCCACCGCAGTGCTTGCCGGTGTCGGAGAAACCATCGGCTGGGGCGGACGTCTGTGGTCAAGTTACCAGCCCCTCGTCCAAAACCCCTTCCTGATCCAGTGCGTGGCTCCCTTCCTCTTCTTCAAGATTTCCGTATCTGACGGGCTCTCTTACCCGCAGGATTGTTTGCACCATTGTGTCCGCGACTCCTCTGGTCGGCGCGCTCTTCATCTCGTTCGGCCGGCTCGTCGTCCCCGCCGGAGAGCAATACAGCCGGCTCAGCCCCCGTCTTTGTAAGCTCCTGTTCCTGTTGACAGATTGCAATCGTGTTTGCTGATCGATGGTTTCCGACAGACGGACGTATCTTCCTGACAGTCGTGAGTACACCCAACTGCTCCCGGCTACGTGATGTCGCAGGCTAACCTCGTGTTCCCACGCAGGACTTCATCGCGCTTGTCGTCCAATCTGCCGGTGGCGGGCTCGCAGCTACCGCTGAGTCGGCGTCTGGCAGCAAGTTGGTGAGTCCGACCGTTGCGCCTACGCCGAGCCTTTTTTTGACTCGTGTGCGCAGGGTTCCAACATCATGCTTGCCGGCATTGTCTTCCAGCTCAGTAAGCGTCCGTTTTTGCTCGGTGGTATGAGATCCAGGGTCACTTACAGATTCCGTACAGTCTTCCTCGTCATGTTCGCCGTCCTCGCGATGGAGTACTTCTGGCGCCTCTGGAAGGACGTCCCGATCCGCCCCGCGCGGCTGCAGACTACCAGCTCGGACAGCACTCAGTACGAGTCCTCGCCTCAGGGCCCCATGGAGAAGCCGCTCAAGCAGCTCGCCGAGGCCATCTGCCTCATGACCATCCTCCTTCTCATCCGGTGAGTTTCATGTGCGCGCCTCGCTCGAATTGTTGACTCATACGACACCGGCAGTGCTGTCTACCGGACCATCGAGCTCGCAGATGGCTGGGACGGCAAGGTCATCCAGACGGAAATCTACTTCGGTGGGTCTCTTCCTTGCGCCCTGCCGCTGCCCGCAGACAGGAACTGACGAGGGCTGCGCTAGACATCTTCGACGGCGCGATGATCACGCTCGCGATGTACACGCTCAGCCTGGCCCACCCCGGCCGTCTGCTTCGAGACGCCGCGAGACTCCGCGCGTGGGGAAAGATCCCGCCGGGTTTCAAGCAGGAGTCTTCCAGCGTCGTATAGATTAGAATTTCGTCTGCTTCACATGCCCTGTCTGTCTCATTTCCTTTTCACCTCTTTCATCACGGACTTTTTGACATAGGCACGATCCTCTTGCCCCACGACATCATGTATATTGGCACGGACATCGCCTCCCACTGGGATAATGTTAATGTTTGAATCGTAATAATCCGGTACATCCGTCCGCTACAGGTGCATTCTCCAGCTGCCGAGCAATTTCAACATTCGACATTCAATGGACGGGTACTGCACTCCGACACCACTGACCCTCAATACCACACACTACCCTCCATCAGTCGTCTCCCCGTCCTGACCACTTGCGCATTCACCACCTCCCCCGCCTCGTCAAACTCGGCGCCCACGTCAACCACCCCTCCCGGATGACAAATTCTAACCAACCCGCCCCCGTCGCCCCCCACCACCCCCCTCCGCTCGCGCGCCCGCCGCACGATCTCCGCCGCGAGGGTCCCCGGCACGCCCGCAGCGACGCCCAAGCAGAGCCCGACCGTCATCGGCACCGCCTTGTGCACGACGCCCATCGAGAACGCGTGCACGCCGACGTCGACCCCCCGCGCGAGCTCCTCGTCCGTGGGCTCGCGGAGCACCGCGATCTTCGGCTGTGCGCGTGCGAGCGGGTCGAGCCCCATCGCACGCGCGCCGGCCTGCCGGACGCGCTCGACGGCAGTCGCGACGTCTGGGCGCGTGAGATGCGCCGACGTCGCCAGCGCCGCAGCCTCCTCGTCGCCGCGGCCGAGGCCGATGCCGAGCGCGCGTGCGAGGTCGGGCGCGGCGACGAAGACCGTCGGGTTCGTCGCGTCGACGAGCGAGGCGGAGAGGCCGGGGGCCGAGTGGAGCGGCAGGATGAGCGCGTCGCGCGGGCGGCCGGAGGGCAGCAGCTTTCCTGTTCGTGCGCCGCCGGGGCGCACGAACTTGAGGAGGATCTGCGACGCCTTGCCGGGGACGCCCGCGGTCTCGGCCTCGGGGCGTGCGAGGTCCGCGACGGCGGTGGTGCCGGGGAGCACGGGGAAGGTGGTCTCGATGAGCTTGTTAGTGTTGGTGTTGAGGCAGCGCACGGTGGCGGAGTCGCCTGCGAGGCGGGGCGCGCAGAGCGCGTGGTCGAGGGCGAAGACGCCGACCATGCTCGAGAGGTTGCCGCAGTTGCCGGAGAGGTCGAGCGCGCCGTCGTCGATGCCGACCTGGACGAAGGTGTACTCGACGTCGTAGTCGGCCGCGGGGGACGTTGGGGGCCCGACGACGACGACTTTGGAGAGCGACGAGACACCGCCGCCCATGCCGTTCAGCTGACGACGATAAATGTCGTCAGGAGAGCCCATGATGCCTTGGAAGATGGGAGTCCACGCCGCTGGATCTTCTGGAACATCCTCCCGTTTCAAAAAGATACCCTTTGAGGTTCCACCTCGAAGGAACGTCGCAGGAAGAGTCCCGGCGAGGTGCGACTGAAAGCGCCTGGCGTATGCGATCGGTGTCGCAGTTCTGGGCGTACATCGTGGCAGGACCGACGCGAGCATCCTGGTGAAGCGTGCGCTTTTATGTCAGTCATTTCAGTAGCCGCCAAAGTGAGACTCACCTGCTGGTCCAAACCCCAAGATGGTGGTCTGAGTCAACCCGCGCTGCGTGGGGATCGGTGGCAATGTGTGGCGGGTTGCCGGACCGGGCCCCCGCCGCGACACTCAGCATGTGGGTGACCGGTGACCGGTGGCCTTTAACCAGCCCCAACTGATATCGTTACATCTTGGGGTAGAGACAGTCGGCACGGTTTTACTGTCGTCATAAAACTGATGTCTTGTGCTACCTGCGTTATCCCCAGGTGTCAGGTCAGTGGCAAGTCAACGTTCTTCAAACGTGGATCGCAGCGTCTGATTGTCTGAATCTGAGCCTGCTTGAACACATGGTGTTACTGGATGAGCATTGCTGGAGCGCGCATACGAGGAGTCACTACTAATGATGTAAGTGCAATAGATTGGTTTAGATTTTACAGACATTCGTGTGTCCACAAGTACGTCATATCATGTCCGAAACGCTCTGAGCCAAAGAGCCCACGATCAAAGCCATTCAACAGTCTGAACAACGAGGTGAGCAAGAAACAGGGCACTTCGATACTGAAATACTCACAGCCGGGGGCTTCGAAGAAATGTCGTATGTAACACGGTTGATACCAGCGACCTCGTTGGTGATCCTCGAGGAGATCTGACGAAGTACTTCGGCGGGGAAGACGAACCTTCGAATGGAGAGTAAGAATAACGAAAGGCAAAGACATGTGAAGCCCACCAATCAGCAGTCATGAAGTCTTCCGACTGAACAGCGCGAAGGGCGATGACCTTGACGTACATTCGTGAGCATAACTACATTATAGTGGGCGTAGACAACTCGCCTGTTCGTACGTCCGCGCATCGCCCATGACACCCACAGCCTTCACGGGTAGCAATACAGCAAAGGCCTGGCTGATCTGGTCGTAGAGATTCGCTTTGCGTATTTCGTCGATGTAGATCTTGTCGGCCTGCTGAAGGATCTTGACCTGATCGCGGTTCACCGGACCAAGGATGCGAATGGCAAGACCAGGACCAGGGAAAGGATGGCGCTGGACAAGGTGGTTGGGGATAGAGAGGAGACGACCGAGAGCCCGAACCTCATCTGTGGCACGTGAGCACACGTAAGTAGGAGGAGGAAAACACATACCCTTGAACAGCTCGCGCAGAGGCTCGATGAGCTTGAGCTTCATGTCCTTGAGCAGACCGCCGACGTTATGGTGAGTCTTGATCGTTGCGCTCGGGCCCTTGAAGCTGATGCTCTCAATAACGTCGGGGTATAGCGTGCCTTGTAGTAGCCACTCGATCTTGCCCTTGGACTCGGCTTCCTTCTCTGCAGCAGCCTCCAGCTTAGCGGCCTCCTCCTCGAACACGTTGATGAAAGTGTTGCCAATGATCTTCCGCTTCTTCTCAGGGTCTTCGACACCCTCCAGACGAGAGAGAAAGAGGTCCGACGCGTCGACGACAGTCAGGTTCACGCCAAGGTCCTTGTTAAGCATCTCGTGTACTTGCTTCGCTTCATCCATGCGAAGCACACCGTTATCGACCATGATGGCGTGGAAGCTGCGAATATGTCAGAGTTTGGACCGAATGTGCAGCCGTAAAGCGCACCGATCACCAATGGCCTCATGCATGAGCTTTGCTGCGACAGAGCTGTCCACACCACCACTGACAGCGCCGATCACACGACCCTTCGGACCGCAAATCTCCCGGATACGCGCAATCTCCTTGCCAATGAACTCTTCCTGCAGAACGATTCAGAACGAGGCAGGAGAGCAGACAAAGGGTACGCCCCGCGTACCATCGTCCAGTGTTGTTCGCTACCACAGATGTCCACCACGAACTTGCTGATGACCTCCCGACCGCGTTTGGAGTGGGTGACCTCGGGGTGGAACTGGATGCCGTAGAACGGCTTGCTATTGTGTGCGATCGCAGCGAAGGGAGCGGTCTTTGTGTGACCAATGACATGGAACTCGGGAGGAATGACGGAGAGTTGGTCTCCGTGCGACATCCAGACCTTCACCCAATTTGAGGAGGATGCCCCCCAAGTACAGAGTAGAGGAGGCGAACTCACCTGAAGCTCTTCTCCCAGACCATCGAACAGCGCGTCAGGGCGCGCGTTCTCTCCTCCAATCTTCGTTATCTGGACCTGCGCGAACCCGTATTCACGGTGATCGCACTTCGCCACTTTGCCACCCATATTCCACGCCATCTCCTACTTCCTGACTGTCAGATACATATCACGGACTGGTATAAAACATTTGCGCACCTGGAGACCGTAGCAGATGCCCATGACCGGGACTCCGAGTTCGAATACGGCAGTATCGACGTGAGGGGCATCCTTGTCGTAGACGGAGTAAGGGGAACCAGAGAGTATGATGCCTAAGGAATAGCGTGAGCATATGTGGGTTGCTAACCATACGCATGTTCTTACCCTTCGGCTTGAAGTGGAGATCTTTGATATTTTGTGTGCAGGGCATGAGCTCCGCGTAGACGTTCAGTTCACGACATCTTCTGGTGATGAGATGGCTGTACTGTAGATGAGCTTTAGCCGGGTTGACTAGGGTGGCACTCGATGCACACCTGAGAGCCAAAGTCAAGGATGAGGATGGTGTCAAACTGGTCGTGGATCTCTGCCATGGTGGAGTGTTGCAAGAGAGGAGAGGAGAGGAGAGCCTGATCGCGTACACGCTCGCGATCGGCAGTGCGACAAATTGCAGATTAGATAGGCGCCGATTCGTTCCGGGATTTTCGGAGTCACAGCCGATACAGTCCCAAACCAAGACAATGTTGAGAGTAAAGACAGTGGTAATACAAATGATGTGCTGCGTCACTACATGCACTCGCCGATATCTGCGTATAGCTACTGGGCGATGTATGCGCCGCGACCACGTCCTCTGAATACGCCCCTGGGAGCACCGAAGCCACGTCCCCGGAAACCGCCAGGATTGGTGCCGCGAGGAGCAAACCCGCGCGACACACCAGAGCCGCGGGGAGGTACGTTTCCATTCGCGTGAGCCTGTCCCTGAGCTGGAACAGGAGGAGTGTCGGCCGTATGCCCATTGGTGTGCCCATTCGCGGCGCCACGCGTCGGCGGACCGCCACGTCCACGGTTGGGGTTCGTCATAATTTGAACAGGGCCGCCGTTACCAGGGCCATTGCGGTGTTGCCTGCTAAAACGGTTAGCTACGTGTGATCAAGACGAGAATAAGTATGCATACGTCGTGACGGCGGGACGGAAACCAGCTGCAGGCTGCATTCCTGGAGCAGGTTGGACAGAAGGATGCGGGCCAAAACGAGGATTGAACGGCTGCTGTGGCTTCTGCGCGGTGGGGTTTTGGGGATTGGTAGACGCAACAAACTGCGGGGTCGTGAGGTTGAGACATGTCCAGAACTCCACCGTCGATCCACGGTATTGCGAGCATCTAATAGTATAAGCTGAGCATGGGCTTGTTCAGATAGTGATGTGCCACAGTACCTGTCGCCCAGTGTTGAACCGGCCATGAACGCGGCATCCCACACCACGTCCATTGATTTGGCGTTCAGCCCAACGACAACTCCCTTAAACGACAGCGGTACGCCTCCGGAGTCGTTGACCATCGTCACACGATCGCCCAAAGCAAACGCCTGGTTTTGAAGACGGTAGACAGCGTGAGATGGTTTAAGGACAGCTTGGCGCGGGATGCTCTTGACGATCGCCTTCTTGAAGCTGCTCGAGGCCTTGCTTGCTGTCAGACTGTCGGTGATCTGTTCAATCTCTTTGACGGTCACCTATTGAGCGTAGTATTTTGAGCGCGTCTAGAACCCCTCACGGCACAGTACGGCGTACCTTCGGAAGTTGGTCACAGAATAAGGAAACCTGTTCGAAGTCGCGAACACCCTTCGTGCCCAGCCAGGCTTTGGCCTCCTTAACCTTGGCATCGGGGTTCTCCACGTTCTTGAAGATTTCGGAGGCCTTGGCCATCGCTGCAGCAAACGTCAGAGAACGTTGATGGTTATTCAAAATAGGCGTACCGTCGCCATTCCGGTCCAACACACGGAACACCTCAGGATACGTGACCTTTCGCAGACGTTAGCATCTTGAACGCGAGGGCATTGCACACCACACCCACCTTGTACTCGTGAAGCAGCTGGATGGTCTTGTCACTAAACTCCCAGAAACGGTCGTTCTTGCGCGAGTACTCAACGACCTTGAGCGCCTTCGCCTCGAACTTCACGCTGAGACCGAGATTGTTCTTCTGCCCATCTGAGGTAATGACCATGAAGCTCGCAGTGATCTTGGAGAGCGCCTTGTTGGATATACCAAGCATCTCGCCGACCTTGTATGAAGGGAAGTACCGGTTCTGTTCACGACTTCCCACGATGTCCCTGAACTTCATCTTCTCCTCCTTTTCCGACGGATAGAACTGTCGAGCGAAGGATGATGACTAGAGACCATCAACTGCTAAAAGTTGAACACTGACCGCCAAGATCACGGACAGCGTGTCATCAGTAGTGGCAGAGACTTGGGCGGCCACACCGAACGCGTGCTCGCCCAAGAAGAACACTTTGCTACCGTCAGGGAATTCCTCGCGGAGTGGAGGCGGCGCTTTCTCTATATACCGCGGGTCCTCCGAGCTGACTCCCGAAACGGCCATCTGGACGGCTTGCTCTACCTCCTTCTCGGGTCCTTCGTAGTCTTTGACAAACGCGCCAGTGTCCAAACGCTTCAGCCCTGTTTATACCATGATTACCTCGCCAGTCGACCAGAAGCAGAGAGCCCACCTTTGAGAGGGCGAACATGGAGAAGCACGTCAACAGTGCCGGTAATGACGCCACAGCGCTTCGAGTAGTATGTCTCGATCTTCTCCGACTTGGACTTCCACAGCCCCAAGCCCTGCTGGCTGTGCGGGTTCGAGATGACCCTCTCCGGCTTGCCCGGTATGACGGAGATCTTCTCGTACTTGAACAGGTTGTCCGAGACGGCGGTGACGAGGCCCTCCTGCAGGAACGGCCAGTTGACGAACGTCCGCTGTCCGATTATTTCGTGCGCGATGTCCTCGGACTTCCGGTGCTCGTACGTGTTCTCGATGTGTACGACCATGGACTTGTTCCGGCTCTCGGAGCCGTGCACGTTGACGCCGTGGTGACCGAGCGCGGCTGTGTGCGGGAGGGTCTGGAGGGATGGGAAGCCAGCGAGAGCTTGTGCGCCGAGGAAGACGCCATCGCAGAGACCCTTGACGAGGTGGAGGCCGTTGAGCGTGGGCAGGTCGAAGGGCTCCATCGTGCACTGGCAGCGGTGCAGCGTGGGGAAGAAGCCAGGAAGCGACGACGGGTACACGGTCGGCTCGCCAGGGTTGTATGTGAACTTGGTACTCGTTCCGAACGCATTGCGCCTCCTCTCGTCTTCTGTCAGACGGCCTTCCCGCGCTAGAATATCACCGTCAACTATGTCTGTGCGAGCCGCGAAGGCTATGCATGTGGCTCACATCCCATTGCCTTCAATAGTCGCTGCTCTTCGATGAACGGAATCTTGACGATAGCTTCCCAGTCCTGCTTCTTACCGTTGAGATCCTGTTCGAACTCGGTGGGATAGAAATCCAGGATTGGGGACGAAGGGTCGTACATCAGCTCCTGTGTGAAACGTTGAGCGGATCGCAGATAAGTCAAGAGTACAAGTGACAGACCCTGTAGGCGGGAGGGATGAGTTCTTTGCTCGCTTCTGGGAGTACGCCCATGAGCTGTTCAAACGGCCGGAAAGGCTTGCCAAATTTGAAATTAAAGGTCATCTTGTCGACGCCCTTGAGATCTATGGCACCCAAAGTGTCAGGGTAGGGACTGGTGGAGGAAGGCACCACTGACCTGAGATGCGCGGAGCGTAGTGATAGTTGTAGAACCAACTCCACGATGCAACACCGCTGTAGTAGTAGTGCATCACCCACTGTAGGCCTTCCACATATCGATAGATGAGATCCCCCATCTCCTTCGGATCGTCATACGAAAATTCCAGCTTCCCCTGCAAGACGGTGTTGGCTCATCCAATACATCTACCCAAGACGTGAAGACTCACCTTGTAGTATCCCCTCTTCCACTCGTCCATCTTGTCCCTGATCGACAGCTCGTACCGAGCGTCGAAGTCCCCATCCTTGTCATCCTCCGCCACCTTGGCCTTCGCGTACTTGTTGAGAACGCGATCCACGGCTTCCCTGGCCTCTTCGTCATCATCGTCCTCCCATTCTCCTTCATCCCCTTCTCCTTCGTCCTTGACCGCCCCATTCCCGTTCTCCGGCAATGGCTCCTCCAGCTCTCCGGGGAAACGCCATGTTACGAGATTCCTGTCCTCCGCGTCGTACTCATCCCACGCGACCGACAGGTGTAGCTCATCCGCCAGCCGGGCAATAAACTCCCTGTCTCGTGCAGGGAAGTCGTTGACCATCCTCAAAGGCCCCGCCGTTGACAGCTTCCTTCGCTCCAACACGAACGCCTTCACCTGATCGAATATTCTGCGCTGCGCCGACGTCAAGACTGGGAGGTGGACAGTCAAGACACGCTGCAATGATATAAGATCCCGCCGAGCCACGCACCAAGTTTGTTCCGCTTCCTCGCAATGTCCATCTCCTTCACGTGCTTCGCTTGCTTCCCCTTGTACCAGTTGAGATCCGCGAACTCCTTCTCAAACACCTCGCGCTCCCACTCCGCCATCTCGTCCAGAATGACCTGCAGCCTCTTCGTGTTGATCGTGCCATCCTCGTTAATGTATCCGTCTGGGAGAACGATTCAGTACTCCAGTTCCAAGGGACGCGCAGAAAGGGACGCACCTAGGCCAGGCAATGCCTTCTTATACACGTCGAACAGCTTCTCGAGACCGTTCTCGTGGATGTGTAGGTCGGGCAGGTTGGGTAGGAAGTCGTTGCCCACGAAGACCGCGAGCAGGATGAAGTCGTCTATCACATGCTCTAAGCTGTATGGGAATGGGAGCATGGGCTCGATATCGCGGAACTCCAAGTCGAGGTACTCTCGCATTAGTGCAAGGTGTAGTAGATAGAAGTTGATACTCTCAAGGCTACAATCATGGACATCAAAACCAACGCAAGAATGCCTGGGGCATGCACGCACCTCTTGCTGCCCTTGTGCTTCGAGGCAGGACCAAACTTCACCTCCTCTCGCAAGAGGCAGAAGTGGGGGTCGTGGCTCAGCAGACCCAGCATGATGAGGTCGGCATCCAGGCCGTACAAACAGTGTCGCACGTTTGGGTTGTACTCCGGCTGCGCCCTCGATAGTCGGATGTACTCCATAATCTTGTGTTCGCCTTCTCCCGGGACGTCGTGCCCTGACAACACGACGGTAACGCCCCGCCAGTTCGCATCCTCCGTGATCTTCTTATTCACGAAATACTTCAATTGCGCCGATAGCCGTGCCATAAACTCCGTGCCTAGCAAGGGAAGCGTGGCCATCTTGTAAGGCCCACCACTCGCAAGAAATTAAAACCATGAATGAGAACTCACCAGGAGTGATACAGTTGCTGTCGAATGCCTTTGTGTCCGGGAGCTTCTCCCCTTTCCTCTCCGCCTTTTCCTTGACCTCCCGCGCTTCCTTTGCTGTCCTGAACCGACGGCTCCGCTGTTGGTTCATCTTTGCTCGAGGTGCAACACCGTCAATTGCCATGAAGAACAGCTTCTTCGGTTTGATCTTGCCGAACAAGTGGTCGACATAGGCAAATATAGCGGTGAAGATCTGCTCCTCGGACATTCGAAAGTGGGCGTCCTCATCATTGGGGTGCGAACCTGAACGTCGAGCGAATGAGCGTTGGTTATGATAGATGAGACGGGTCGCCTGCTTACAGTTGTGGATGATGCCATTGAAGTCGACGTAGAGGTTGTCTTGTGACAGGAGTTAGCGAGAAGGTCGCGCGTATACAGGACGAGTACATACCGAACTCCGGAATCTTGTTCTCCTGGATGAGTTGCGAGGTCAGGGGGTAACGTTCACTGTGCCAGTGTATCAGAAACGTGATTCCAGACAGCGGAGGAGAGTTCTCACGAGATGTATCTGAAGAACTGATGGGCAGTCAGTAGGGATGCGGGGGACGACCGAAGCCTGAAGCCTGCTAACCTTCGGAATACCTGTCAAGTTTCGTTAGCGTAGCTCCGGTGAGGCACTCAAATGCTCACCCATGATGCAAGCCCAATTCCAATGTTGTACAGCCTTCGAGGGAGCGTCGACTGTCCCGCAGACCGAGACTTGTGGGGGATGGTGATGTTCAGTGCCGAAGCCGTGAGGTATCAGCGTCAAACGTCCGCGTGCCTCAACCCAATTCGAGCGCGCGCCGAGTACAATCATGCAGGCGTGCCCACTGCCATACTACTTAGATCTCTCTTTCGTTACCGCGGCCCTCTAATATCGATGAGAATACGTCCACGATGTGTTACATTAATACATGATACGAAACAGGACAAAATTTTAGTGAAATTCAAACGGAAGTTCCGCACGCAAGGATTATATCTCCCGAGGGTGACAACATTCCACGTAGTATGTAGAAACGGCGTACGGTATAGTTCCGAGTACAAATGGCGCAATATCACAAAGGAAGATGTCACGGTAGCCATCTCTGAACAACCTGAAGCAACTGGTCGTCAACTCCGTCTTCACGCCAAAAGTGAGAAGCACCGGCGACTTTGACTATCTTCAGCTCTGGGGAGGCGCTCTGCTCTCCCGATTCGCGTCTGGCGTCCTCGTTGGCTTGCCGTAGCGTATTTGACCATGTGTCGTACGCGGTAACCGAGGTGAAATCATCTTGGTCGCCGTAAACGACAAGAGTGTTCGACCCAGCGTTACTGACAAGGCTGCGCAACGCGGCGTCATACCGCCCACCGCGGAAGGCGGTGAGCCAACTGCGAGGTCCCAAAGGATACGAAAGCAGAAGATGGGAAGTCCGGATCACGCCGGATATTGGGGACTCCAGAGATGCTATGAGAGAGCCATAGGAATACCCCTTCGATTCCTTGTCAATACATCACTCCTGCTTCTTCCGAGGAAGGACACTCACGACAATAACGAGAGATGAGAGCTGTGGTGCTGCAGCGCAAGCCCATTGAACAAGCTTGTTGAGATCGTCTGCTTCACCGCCGCCAGTAAAAGAGGCGCGACCCGTGGATTTCCCCACACCTCGCGAGTTGTACCTCAGTACGGTGTACCGAGCGTGGAGAAGAGGTTCAGCGAGCAATTGAAGGACGCTGGCAGATCCGATCAGTGCGAACTCTCACCCCGTCATTACCAACTCACGGATCATCCATCCGGCCACCCAGCCAGGACCATGGGTGTAAGCATATTGCAAGCTTAGTTGTGTGTGATAGATTTGTGACATCATCCGCCGGTCCAGTAATGCCGTATTCGAGGGTAATCCCCGATGAGAGCTGAACAGTCGAGTGCTGAGCACGCGGTCTCCCCGCTGGCATAATGTGCCGACTGTGCTGTTATGTCTGAAGGTCGAGTAGATAAATGCAAGTACTTCGAGCCTGGCAGATGCTGGTGGTCAGAGATTGAGACGGTTGAGCGCCAGACACAGATTAGATTGAGCGCCTGGCCATCCAGAATTTTGACTGCAGCCCCGTTTCTCTTCTTGGACTTGGTACCACCACATCTGCCCCCTCATCCCCAGCAATCCACAAATTCGGGTTTCCTGCAAGCCTAGCTTCATGACATCTCACGGAGACCCCAACTTTCCATCAGACCTCGATATTCACCCTCTTCTCGACGCATCAGCCAGCTCAGACTCTCGATTCGATTCATGTGCTCAACGAGAGGCTATCGAGTCTTACGGGATCGCTGGACGGATCTGGTATGGCGTCCATACGTCCACGTTTATCTATGATGGCCATTCACCGATTCGTTCCAGGGAAGCGTCTCATGCAATGCTTGCCTATCTCGACTCGTCTTCCCAACCCCAACTCGAGTTCGATCCCCCTGCATTCACTCATGAGTGTCCTCGCACGCCTGTGCTCGCGATAGAGCTCGGCTCTGGAAATGGTTTTCTCGCAACACACCTCTCCAAGTGGCTCCAGCCCGACTACGATCTTCTTGTAGCCACGGACCTGCCCGAAGTGTGCCCCCTACTCGACGCCAACTTGAGTGGTTCTGCTGCCGTCCTCGTACGCCCTCTGGCTTGGGGATCATCCGATCAGGCGACTTCCGTCCTCTCAGATCTCAGCACGTTTGCATCCTCGGAAGACGGCCGAGAGGTGCTGCCTCGACAGCCCACTCACATACTATGTAGTGACCTTGTATGTCGCCGAACCTCCCAACTATGCTGCTGTCACCGATCCTCCGACAGATCTACTTTCCGGCCCTTCTCGCACCCCTGTTACGCTCACTGCTCCACCTCACATCCATACCAACTCCTGCCCCCGACTTGACCGACTCACGGTCACCACCTCTGGTCATCATCTCTTACAAGATACGTAGTTTGGCCAAGGAAACCCCTTTCTGGCATGCCTTCGGACTCTTCTTCGAGTTCTCCCCCGTCTTATCTAGGACTCGGCGAAACGACCAGGGGAGTAGTAGTCAAGAACAAGTCGAAGAATCATGGGTCAAGTTCTCGCCAGGAGACGACCTAGACGAGACGTTCGTTTTCATAGCCAAACGAAAACGAGAGTCATTACTATGGAAAATCCCCGAAGAGGACTCCGCGCTCCTCGCAGGTGTGGGCGCGGATGGAACGAGCTCCCCGAAATCGGACGATCAATTTGAACAGTTGCTTCTGATGGGCATGGACGTATAAACTGTGAGTTATCCCGTTGGTGTTACGATCGACCCTGGTCTCACCCATGAAGCGCACAAAGGTCACAGTGTCCATTAAATAACGGCCGCCCAGATCTGTAGCCTCGTACGAGAAAATTCGAGTAGATCAAGTGCATCATAAGCGCTCCACAGATTCTCCCTCATCCTAGCCATCAAGCGACCAACGCGACACCCGCCATAACCATCGCGGATGCGCACTCACCGGTGGGCGCCCCCGGGCGGGGGGCCAGGCGAGATGTAGTCCGAGACCGCGGGGGTGCTGTTCGTGAGCGGCGACCCGGCGCCGGACGCGAGCGCAGCGGTGTCGCTGCTGAGTTGGACTTGCGCGACGAGGTGCCGGACCTGGGCCAGTGAGCGGTTTTGGGGCGTCGGGGCGTCGGGGTCGAACATGATGAGCACGAATCTCTGGCCGGTGAGGCTGGCGTCCGAGGACGTCAACGCGTACTGGGGGCGCATGGTCGTCTCTGGGTACGTTCAACGGGATTGCTATTGATGAGCCCCGTTTTCACAGGAGACGGTGGTGGGGTTCTGCTCACGGTTCACAGAGATTGGCAACCCCGGACTGATCACAATGGACTGGTTCGAGGTCGAGTCTGTGTAGGTGACGTCGAGGAGGGCCTTCGGAGTGAAGTCCGCGATATCTGACGGCTTTGGGTTGAGTCGCATGAAGAAGATTGAAGCACGGAAACTCACCGTCGGGGATGATAGACACGTTCTTGAGAGCGTTCTCAACGTCCGTTGGCGTCAACGCACTCACAGACGAAGCAAAGAAGAAGGCAGCGGCAGCGGCAGACGCGCGCATTGTTACGACTCCGGGCTAAAAGATTCCAAGGTAGTGATGAAGACGGGGCAAGGAACAAGAGGGCCTTTCGAAGGGTAGAAAGACGGGACGAAGGAGAAGGTGAGTTCCTGCTCTTGTCGAGGAGGTATTGTGTCTTATATATGGTTCGAACTTGGCTGCGGTGTAGATATTTGGCGGCGCAGGTCTCTTGTCCTGTTCAGATCACAACATTCTCCCAGCTTGGTAAGGATAACTTCGCCCCAGAGCCGATCTGATATCCGCCAAGGACATCAAGCGGCATCCGTGGATGACCGTATACGCGCATGTCCATGCATTTCGCTCACGACTAGATTGGTGAGACGGAATGCCGAAAGGAACGCATCTCAGGCTGATGCGGCCACTTCAGTCCATCAACGGGGATGTCCGGCAGCGAATGCCCGTTAAAAATCGTCTCCACATCTTTCACGTTAATTTCAAAGCTGTGGACTCATGTCAAGCTACGACGACAAAAGCATCGGGAATCGGTAGGGCATCCAGCTGGACACTTCGCCGCGCAACGCCGGTACACGGGTCATCTGCAACGTCAATGTGCCAGGTCTCGAGACGATCTGACCACCAGTCAGTTGGGATATATCGGAAAACGCGCCTCCGAGAGTGTCGATATGTAACACCAGTTTCTTGCGTAGACCGCGCGGGCCGCCAACTCTGGCACGGCGCCAGTTGTTTCAAGTTACGTTCACCTGTCGATGATCCGCCACGGCATTAAACACGACTTTTTTTTCGCCCTGGTCACCCCGCATACAGCTGCTGCATATCGGTCCCTGCGCGAAGACCCATCACCAAGCGACCATTCCGAGGCTCACCACGACAGCCACCACCGTCGCCGCAACCGAACTCCCAACCCCACCCCGTCCCGCCGCGCCTGTGACACTATTCGTTGGCGATGCCCCGGCCCCAGTCGCAGTCGAGTTTGACTCGTCCGGCGTAGCATCGGGCGTGTTCGGGCCCGACAGGAAGAAGTTGCTCACGACGGGGTCCCCGAGCCCCAGAGCCTCCGCGAACGCGCGCGCGTCGAACTTGAAGATGGACGACGACGCGTTCACGAACCGACCGACTTGCGATGCGAACGACGCCGGTTCGTGGTACAGCACCACCGTGTACCTGGAGCGTAAGGTCAGTGACCATTGCTTTTCCTTTCAACGCCGGGACGCGAGCGTCGTAGGTGGAATTACCGGTGGGCATCCCCGGGAGGGGGCTGGGGGTTGATGTACTCCGAGACCGCGGGAGTGTTGTTCGTGAGCACCAAGCCTGTCGCGGACGCGAGTGCGGTGGTGTCGTTGCCGAGCTGCACCTGTGCGATCATGTGCCGGACTTGCGCCAGCGACCGGTTCGCCGGCGTTGGGACGTCGGGGTCGAACATGATCAGCACGTAGTTCTGACCCCCGAGGGGGGTGTTCTGGGACGTCACTGCGTATTGCGGGCGAACGACCGTTTCTGTTCAGATTCAACCATGAGATGACTTCTTTGGGGGGGGGATACGGTCGAACAGTAACTCACGGTTCACAGAGATAGCCTTGCCGGGGTTGATCGAGATGGACTTGTTTGTGGCCGGGTCTATGTATATAATGTCGAGAAGGCCCTGGGGAGTGAAGTCGGAAATGTCTGCCAGATGGCTTCAGTTTCTTGTGAGTTTCCGCAGAAATCTCTGGAACTCACATTCAGGGATGATGGACGCATTCTTGAGAGCATTTTCGACATCGGAAGGGGTCAAGGCAGCCCAGACGGACGAGACGAAAAGGAGAGCAGCGGCACCGACACAACGGGTACGCATCATCTTAGGCTGATAGGCTGCTAGAAGTGGCCTGCAAGCGAGGTCGAAGAAGGTCGCTTAAGGGGGAACGGGGTTAAGCAGGCCAGATGGAAGGAAAGTGAGTGTGTATGCTCACCGCTGGCGTTTTGGCTTATAAACACCACGTAGATCGGGCTGCGATGCAAGCCGGTCGGTCAGCCTCGCCTTGTCCACTGAGTGTGCTAGCCTCCGTGAGCCGCCTTCCCCCTGAAATCGATAGTATTTCCAACACGCCTCTTGGAAATCAACAAGCCTGAGTTGAAGCTTGTAGACATGGTGATGCGAATCCTCGCGGCGGCGTGGCAGGTTTGAAGTTGGGTCGCTCAGGAGGCTCCAGGAGCATAGGAATAGCGAAGTAAGACGGCACATTGACGAGACATATCTGTGATACAGGTCCAGAAGAGCGAGACAGACTCAGCGTGAAGACGAGATGAAGGTACGCGTAGATCTGCGTAGATGCGCGCAGAGCAGGGCTGTCTTATCATTACTGGTGAACCGAGACGCTTGTACCGGTCCGTCCGATCCGAACATTAGCGCCTTCGTTCCCTTTCAACGTTTCAACCTTGGGCGCCAGTGTCGGTATAACTGCCTCTGCCAATGTGTGCGTGCTGAGGCGGGATGCGATCCGCTGCGTCAACACTCCGTCTTTGGCAAAATCCATCTCGACATATCTGGGAGCTTCACTTATATTGCATTCGGCAATGTTTGCAACACTAAATGACAGTGAGATCTCAGCCAAGAACTGCGCGTACGTACCAGACCTTAGTAGAAGTCCCATAAGGTCGCGAAAGCTAATCTATAAACAGTCTCCCGCATCCCAGGAAGCGCTGAATGCATGATCTCGGCTACAAAAAATCCTGCTCATCCGGAACAAGAGTGAGTGGCCGAGCCCACATGGGCCAGAGTTCCAACGTTCAAGGTGCGCCATTCTCGCGGAATGCTCACCAATCGCGCAACGCATATATGTCTAATGGCGCTCTCTTATCCCCAGCCACGACAGTTTCGCGTCATCAAGCGCCGCCCGGCATACCAAACTTCTCTCCTTCCCATCACGCAATACACCCCTTCTCTCGCGGCACTGATAGTTATCTGCCCCCAACCCTCCTCTCACCCCGCACAAAATGGTTAAGCCCCCACGTTTCGGCCCCCACTGGACATCCCCAGGACAATCATAGACATGGCGCGTCCTCACACTAGGATCACGTGGTGGGATTGTCGCAATGCCGTCTTCCACGCACGCAAGCCTTCGCAAGGGGCGGATGGCTCCCGATATGTGACCGGCCCAATATCGCACGCATATAAAGGATCTAGACTTCCCGTGGCTATCCTAGTCGCACCCATCCCAATGGCCCCCGTCGCAACCGAGACCAACGGCACAACCACCACCAACGGCGTCAGCAAGGCGCCCGTCAAGGCTAACGTCCTCTTCAACCCCTTTTACTCCCCAGATACCACCGGTGACGTCAACGACACCGACTACAAGTACGCGAAGTACAAGGTTCGTCATGATCAGCCCTGGCTTGTCGCCACCCGCGACGCTTTTGATGTTGATCGGTGGATGCACGCCCCCTAATGAACGCCGACCCACCAACGCCATGGTCCGACTGTGCGGTCCTGCTGTAAACAGCCGCGATTCCCGGATGTCCACTGGGAGCCCCTCGACGGCAACCTGCCGGTGACCGACCGCGCGCAGTTTGCGGACCCCGAGAAAAAGGCGCTGTTCGCCGCGGCGAGCAAGATCCAGCACCTCACGCCCGCGATCGGCACGGAGCTGTCCGGAATCGACCTCAGGCAGCTCACCAACGCACAGAAGGACGAGCTGTGCGTGTCCCATCTCCTTCCTTGTCGTTCACCCGACGTATCTGCCAACGATCGCTCACGTCTGGCGTGACTGCAGGGCCCTCCTGGTTGCTGAGCGCGGAGTCGTCTGTAAGCACCCTCCCACGTCGATCCTGCGCGTCGCGAAAGAGCACTGACGGATTGCCGCGTCGGCGTCACCAGTCTTCCGCGACCAGGAGATCACCATCGAAGAGCAGCTCGAACTCGCCCGCCACTTCGGCCCCCTCCACAAGCACGCCACGACGCCCGTCCCGCGCCAGCCCGGCCTCGAGGAGGTCCACAGTGCGTGCCTTCCCCTCCGCGGTCTCCTGTCCGCGTTCCCTTGCGACGGGAGCAGTAGCCCTCAGCTGACGTGCTTCCCGCCCGCAGTCGTGTACAACGACGGCACGCGCCGGCCGGACCCCAGCGCGTTCTCCAAGATCGAGCTCTGGCACTCGGACGTCTCGTACGAGCTCCAGCCGCCGAGCACGACCTCGCTCAAGCTCATCACCGGCCCGCCCTACGGCGGCGACACGCTCTGGAGCTCCGGGTGCGTCGCAGCTATTTTCTCGCGTCGCCGCTCCCGTGCTGACCGAATGACTGCGTGGGTATCGCGCCCGGATTCCACAGCTACGCGCTCTACTCGTCGTTCAGCCCCGGGTTCCAAAAGTACCTCGAGGGCCTTACCGCCGTGCACAGCGCGGTCGCGCAGGCCGACGGGGCGCGCGCCGCGGGCCTTACCGTGCGCCGCGAGCCGGTCGAAAGCGTACACCCCGTCGTGCGGGTCCACCCCGTGACGGGCTACAAGTCGATCTACGTCAACCCGGGTGCGCAACTTTCCGTGCTCCCGCCAGGGTTGTATGCTGACGCCGGATCCGCTCTCTTCGTTCTATGCAGGCTTCACTCGCCGTATCGTCGGCCTGCCAAAGGCTGAGAGCGACGCCATCCTGCAGCTGCTCTTCTCACAGATTGCGTGGGTGCCTATTTCCTCATTCAATGTTTGCTGCGGCGCTCACGTTATGGACCTTACTCGTCGCGCTGCGCGGGCTTCCACTTCCATTGATCTCCTCGATGGCGCGACAGGGACAACCCTGACTTCCAGGTCCGCTTCCACTGGGAGGTGAACTCGATCGCGTTCTGGGACAACAGGGTGAGTCCCTGCAGCCCGCCCCGGCATCTCCGCATCTCCACGTCGCCACCGCCGCGGGGTCCTCAGGGTATGCGCCTTCGTGCGCGCCACGAGGACGTCGCGAGCGTCCCCGGCATCTCGTCCTCGGGGCGCACTCTATCTCCACCTCATTTCACCTTCACCCCGCGCTCGAGCCCGCGTCCTTGTTCTTCTTACTCTTCCTCTGCGCACGCGCGCGCTGGGACGCTGCGCCTTCCGTGCCGGCGCCCGTGCGTCCCAAGTCCACGTTCCCCTCTTCCCTGCACCGCGCCGCACCCCAGCTGCCGGCGTCGAGGGACCCCTATCCTCCCATCCTCCCCGTGCACCGCCATTCCTCGGATCTCGTCCTCACCTCAATCTCGCGCCCCCGCGTTTGCCCACACGCACGCCGCCCGCCGTGCCCCCACATCTCATCTCATCTGCGCACCCCTCGCTCCACCGCGGCGCGGCGCATCGCATCGCCAAATCTCGCCCTTCTCTTTGCCCACACCTCCGCCCCCCTCTCGTGACCGAGCTGACGCCGACCCTTCCCCCCCAAAAAAATATCACAGATCGTGACGCACTCGGCGACGTTCGACTTCTTCCCGCACGTCCGCCACGCGCTCCGCGCGACCCCGCACGGCGAGCGCCCGACGGCCGTCGCCGACTACGAGGCCGCAACGGGCAAGGCCGCGCGGCTGCGGGACGAGTGGGCGCGTCTCGGCGTCGCCCCCGGCGAGCCAGAGCCGTCCGCCGCGGCTGCCGGCCGGCCGGTCCGCGGGTACAACGACTGAAATGCCTGCAGCTGGCTGCTGAGTCCCGCCCCCAGGGGCTGGGCTCTGCGCGGACGCGCGGGCTCGGAGCTTGGGTTCGGACGGCTGGGCGTCCGGCGGCCGCAGAGTGGGGAACTCGAAGCTGCGGAGGGCGGGAGCCGGGGCACGGGAACCTCTGGTCGCGCGCGCTCGTTGGGCGCGCAAGGGTGTATTAACTTATGTCGCGCGTGCGGAGCAGTGTGTAGCATGAAAGCCGGGTTTTGGTCTCTCAGGACGCCGAGGCAGGGTTCCTCCGTGGTCGCGCGCGCGCCGTCAGCATTGAATCCATGTATGTACCCATGCAACGCTGTACTTGTACGAATGGAAACACCAGTGCAATGTCGCCGGCAGCGCTTGTGAACGAATGGATCCGGATTCCTGGATTCCTCGCCGACGCTCTCACTCGGCGGTCCAAACGTTCAGCGGTGGAGCTACCGCCCAGATCGGAGCCGGCACTCGACCGGGCTGGAGGTGGCACTGGCACGCGCCCGCGCCCGCGCTCGACGTCGGAGGCGCGGGCAGCGGGCAGCGGGCGCAGAGCGGATCGCCCGCCACGCGCCGCCACTATCATGATCCGTGGCGTGGCGGCGCGTGGCGCGATGCCCCGGCCGCACCCAACGATCGCGTGTCGTCCGAATCCCGATGCGGCGATTGCCCCTGCCCCGCCCGCCGATTGGCTGCCCCCGAGTCCCCGACGGGACGCGCCGCGCGATCGATCCGCCGCGCTGGCTGCCGCGGCGCCCGATTGCGCCTCCCCCGTGGCCGTTCGACACGCGCTCGCGCTCCTGCGCCCCCCCCCGCGTCCAGCTGTGCGCGCGCGCGAGAGCGCGGACTCCGAGCTTCGAGCTACGGCTTCAGCGCGCACTCTCGCCGCGAGGGCCTGCCTGCCTCCGTCGCCTCGTCTTCCGCGCGATCGTCGCCGATACGGTACGATGCGACACGATACGATGCGATACGACGATACGACGCGATGCGCGCAGACCCCGGCGTGGGCACGCGCGCCGCCGATCGCACCGTGCGCGCGCGCCGCCCACGAGGCGAGCCAGGGCCTGGAACGCGTGCGGGCCCGCGCGCACGCGTCCGAGCCCGACGGGCGTACATACGTGCACATAGTACGCCTCCCGGGCGGTGCTGCGCGCGGTGCCGATCTGCAACCTCGCCCGAGATTGCGGATCGTGCTCTTTCTCGCGCGCGGTCGGCTTCGGCTGTGCGTGTGTGAGGCCTCGAGGTGTGGGTGGACGACGAAAGCGAGGCGCGAAGCACGTGTCTATTGAATCATACAACCTGGCGGGGGGCGCGGTTCAGGCTAGAGTAGGTGGGGGACGCCCGCCAGAGGCGTGTCTGCTGCAAGGGGGATTATACACAGCAAGAGTAACGGGTACAGGTAGGCGAGCAGTACATATCGAATGCGCTTCAATATAAAGCTGTAACGAGGAAGAGGCAAAAGAGATGACGGGGCACCGGCTATGCCAACGTGCAAACGGACACGGGGGACAACAGAAGCTAATTTCATCAACAGCAAGTCCCGTCGACGCCGCCGCTCACTGCGGCGACGCCCGTGCGTGCGACGGAGGGTGCGACAGCCGCGCGTAGTCCCCGTTGTTGTATCCGCCCCGATCTGAAGGTGAGGGTGACAGCCACGGAGGCGGCGGAACGGGCGCCCCCACCGCGCTGTGCGGTGCAGACGGGGGGCCGTGAGGGGGAGGCATCATCTGGTGCACCGACGCCGACGACCCAGGTGGCGCGACGGGCATCAGCTGGTACGAGCCCGGGTGCGGAGGAGGTGGGCCACCGTGCATCGACGGGGGCTTCTGCTGCTCGTACGACGACTGCGGCGGTGGAGCCTGATGCGGCGGGGGCGGGAGCGAACCGTGGTTCTGCGACTGAGACGGCTCGCCATGGCCACCGTCACTGCTGTTGCCACCTGCGCCTCGTGCGGACGCCGTGGACGCGCGCAGCGTCTGGAGGTCGATAGGGGGAGCCTTCCCGTTCGCGTCCAGAGTCTTGTCGCGTTTTCGCATCAGCTTCGCATAGTCTGCGAGCGAGAAGACGTAAGAGGGGCAGAAAAGGCAAGGCGTTGCTGCGACGACTCACGCAGTCCACACGCGTTGCACAAGGTCCGAGCACCGTCCGGTCCACGCCGCCACTCTGGCGTCTCACGGATGTTGCACGAGTGACACTTGCCCGGCGGGGTTGCACGCTGGGGAGAAAAGTCAGCCTGTCTTGTCCACAGCGACTGCGGAATATACATACGCTTCGTTTGCGGTACTTGTTCTTCTGATGCACACCTGCTGCTCCGCCAGTGCTTGACTGCCTTTTGTTGCGGATGATCTGCATGTCTTGTTCGGCAGTAGACTGCGCCTGGTCGCCAAGCTGTCATTGAGCCCGATGCGTCTACAAAGAGCAGGTATCGCGCTCACCTCGTAATTGTTCACCGGCGACGGCTCGCCTTCCCTGCCCATATCTTCCCAGGGGCGCTTCGGGGGCCGATGCTCATCAGCGGGATTCGCCGCCACGGGATAGGCATCTCTGCGGGCGACGTCTTCGCCAGCATCCATCCGTCGCAGCTGTTCAATCAAGCGAACGACCTCATTCGCCCGGTGATTCATGTCTTGAATCTCCTGTTCCGGCGGCGCGTAGGACGGACTGGCGGCTGTTCTATCTGTCAGCAGCGGTTGCGTTCCCCTGAATCAAACGAATTACCATAGCGGTTCGCGAACATCATCAACGTCTGACAATGTTGAAGGATCTGCGGGCGGTGTTTCAGGACGACGTTAATTCAGAGAAGCCGAACCACAAACCTCATGCACGATGCCCTGGCGAGCGTTCGCCCGCTCGGCATCCCGCGGACTTGGAGTCAGGGGAGCCGGAGGGGGCGCCAGCGCAGTCGCGCGACTTGCGTAACCGTTGAACTGCTGGTGCTGGGGCGGTGGAGGTGGTGGGGCATGCCCAGGGGGCGGGTGCTGCTGCCAGTGCTCCACCGGCTGATGCGGCGGAGGGTAAGGACTGGGCGGAGGCTGAGGCTGCGCTTGGGCCTGATGGTGGGCTGGTTGATGAGGAGGGTGCGACGACTGATGAGAAGAGGGGTGCGACGGCTGATGAGGAGGGGGGTGTGACGACTGATGAGGAGGGGGGTGTGACGACTGATGAGGAGGGGGATGTGACGACTGGTGAGGAGGGGGGTGTGAGGATTGGTGAGTGGGCTGGTGAGAGGATTGGTGAGAAGGCTGGTGAGGAGGCTGGTGGGAAGGCTGGTGAGAAGGTGTGTGGGCAGGAGGATGTGGTGTAGAGTGCGCCGGCGCATGAGATGGCCCACTCTGCGGCGGAGGTTGGTGGTGGGCGGGTGGATGAGAGGGCGGTGGGGCTTGTTGATGCGGCTGTGGCGGGGGCGGAGGGTAGTGCCTCTGCACCATCTGCGGGGGTGGGTACGGCGCATATGTGGGGGGTTGTTGCGGAGGGTAGTGGGAGGGAGGCGGGTGCTGCAGGTGCTCCTGCGGTGGTGGTGCCGACGGCGGGGGCGCCTGGTGATGATACCCCGGAGGCGGAGCCTGCTGCTGTGGAGGGTACGTATATCCAGGCTATGAGGAAAATACCATTTCGAGGAGAAGAGCGCATCGACGACAGATGAGAATCGCAAACAGTTAGCGCCATCATGCTTTGACGCTCTTCACGGGAGAACTTATGCTTACGTGAGGGGGCTGCCTTGGGGAGGCGCTGACAGGCTGCTGGGGGCGGGACCTCTTGTCGGCAGGGTTCTCGGAGCGCGTCCCCGCCCCTACGCCGGGGTGAGGTGGCACGCTCGGGGGCGGTTGAGGCGGGGGTGGGCCCGAAGGCGCGTAAGACGCGTCAGACTTTGGGTGAGGCGCGTAGTGGGACTTGGGAGGCGCTTCGTGGGGCGGTGGCATGGGAGAATGCTGTGGGTGGGGGGGATGCTGGGGATGAGAGGGATGTTGCTGCGCGTGCGACGGGGCGTGCTGGGGGGGAGGCTGTTGCGCCGAGGGCGCAGGAGGACGGTTCCATGGGTCGTGCCTGGGTTGAGCGTGTTCGCCGCGTCTTTGTGAGCTGGATGTACCTTGGCCTTCGGGGCCTGGCGGGGGGAAGTTGAGGTCCTTGATGGACGGCAGGCGAACGCCAGGGTCTGAGGGGACAGGCGGAAGAGTGTGGTGGGGGTAGGGATAGGAGGGCGGGTGGGAGGACATGGGGGCGGCGAAGGAGGGGAGGAGAACGAGCTTGAGTATATCTCCTGTATCTCCCGATTCGTCCGGATCTGGTCGACAATCGGAGCCCGCCGAAAAGGGCAGGCGCGCGGTGGCGATCGAGGCGGACGGGGAGAGTTCAGAGGACGCAGGAGACGCAGGAGAGGGGGCGGCGGAGAGAGCAGCAGGCGTTTGGGCGCAGCGAGAGCAGAGCGGACGAGCGAGGCGGACGGGACGGGGAATCGAAGAGGGGGAAGGAGGAGGATGGAAACAAGGAGGAGGGCCGGCCGGCTAACTAGATCACCAAACCAATCTGAGCGGAGTCTGAATCTGCGCCGGGGAAATAACGTGTGGAATTTCGCAGAACAGCCGCCGAGGCGCGAGTCTGCCCCCCGCTCGCGCCGACCCGCCCCGCGCACCTGCCGCGGCCGTCGAGGGTGGTTGGAGGACGGTGCGTGGACGGGCGAGAGGGCTGAGGGCGGCAGCGTCGAGGAGGAGTGGCGATGGCGGACGAGATCCTCATCACCAATCTCGAGAACCGGAGCGGCCGGGAATCTGTCGTGCCCGATACAAGATCCCCTGGGGACGCCCCCGTACGTAACCGTCACCCACCGCGGCGAGACGGGCGAATCGCGCGAGCAGACAGTGCCATCGACAACGTCTCCCTTCACGGTCAGCTGGAGCGGCTGTGAGCGCGCGTCGGTCGAGAGCACAGGCCGGGACGTCGTTGGAAGACGGACGAGGCACAGAGGCGGGGCAGGGCCCCGGAGGAGAGGGCGCACCGGCGCACCGGCCGTGGAGGGCGGCGAATCGCGGGGCAGCTGGTCCCTGGACGCCGGTGCCTGATGCGGTTGGCACCAGTCAAGCTGACTAATAGCACGCAATCTTGATTCGGCAGATCACCCTCTCGTTCGGGTCTCGCCTCCACCCCGTCATCCGTCGCCTGGATCGCCCTCCGCCAGGCATGTCTGTGGGGGATACAGCAAGCAGAACAGGTCACCGTCGCGGACCACGGGGACCACGGGGGCAGGGCGGGGCGCACGCGGGTCGCCAACGGTGTCCTCGTGTGTTTTACGACAAGACCCTGGGGCGACTACGGCCAGGGAGCCTAAGCCTCATCCGGCACGCTATGATCTTGCCCGAAACAGCGCGGCCGCGCATCTGCCTGAGCCTCACCCGATCGCCCACCGTCCCTCGCGGACCGCGCACATGACCCCGCGACTTGCCGCCTGCCCGTCAGCCCGCGCTCGCCCTGGGTGCGCGCCGGGCAGGCGACCTCGGGCAGCGGCTCTGGAGAGAGCGGGGCGCGGGCGACGAACCTCAGTGGAGAGCACGGGCGGGGGCGTCGCGCTGGCACGGAGCGCGGATCGGGGAGTGGCGTGCAGATTGCCTTGCGAGAAGGATGGACACGTGCGGCCGAGCTTCGCGGCGTGTCCGCCACAAGCCCCATCGCCGGGCCCCCTCCGCCATTTCGCGTGCATGGGCGGCCGCCGCGTTCCGTCCACGCGCGCTCTCCGACGCTCCTCCTCCTCCTCCCGCGAGCGCGTTACGTAACGAGGCTCGTCCCGCCGCGGCTCCAGTTTCGACGTCCAGAAGCCTCCGCCCGTCGCCAGTGGCCACCCGCGTCCCGTCCCTGTCTTCTCCGCCCGCCTCCCCACCGACCCTCGCCTCCGCTTCTGTCCTCCGCTTCCCACCGCACCAGCCTGCCCAAGCTCGGTGCCCACGCCGAGGCTCCAGAGCCAAGGCCCGCTCGAGGCCTCCCGCCGTTTCCAGCGAGAACCGTCGCCCGCCCTGGCCACCCCGTCCGCCGCTCTCCTGGCGCACACGCGCGCAGAAAATTGGGCGGCGAGACCGTGATCGCAACCCGCACGCGCCCTGCCCACGGGGGCGGTGACCGACCCGACGCCCAGGGCCCCGCGCCGTTGGCGAGTCGACCCCGAACAAAAAGAGCTCCCGCCTGCCGCTTCGCCTACGCGATTGCCGCAGATTCGCCTCCGACCTGGCGGTGCGTGCGTCAGACGGAGGGACAAGCGCGGACGCGGGATGCTCATTGTCCGCGCTCTCAGGTGCTCGACGGCGGACGCGTTGACCGAGGCCGCGACGACGACGACGACGCGTTGCGACCTCACCTCTGCCGTGCGGGCTGAGGCGAGTCCATCACAAATGTCGTCCGTGCTCGTTCGCTAACTCCCGCTCGGCAGCGTCGCCCCGACGCGTGCGGATTGTCGAGCGGAGCAAAGCTCTTCGCCTGGCCACCCTCGCAATCTTCCCATAATGAAACCGACCCAGGAGTCAGAGTTATTCCACGGACTGGCCCCGCCAATCGGTGTCACCGTGTTCCCCATCGCATCTGCCGTTCGGGATGCCCGACGACAACGCCCCAACCGACCAACAAACCCGCGACAAAAGCCAATCTGCGACGCACGTCAGCCCGCTGCGATCCGCCAGCGAACAAATGAACGCCAGCGCCGCCACGCGCGCACCGTGCGTGTCGCCCCGCCGTCACCGATTGGCTTCCACCGCGTCCGCTCCCGAGCCTCGAGTGCCTGGCGAATCTGATTGTTGATTCCGGCAGTTGATTGTGCACGGGCGGGGGCTCGCGTGGCGAGCCCACGCCTCGGTCGAGCGCGCTCGCGGAGGACCTCCACCCATGACTCGTGAGCGTTGAGGAAGGCAGCTGCGGCGACGGCGCGTGGGCTATCGCGCTCGCCGCGTGGTGGGGCACACCGCACGAAGCGCGTGCGCCACGATGGGGCCGCAGGGCCTCGTGGCTACCCACCTCGTCTCTTCCCTCGGGAGCTATCGTGTCTTCAGGGCGAAGACGACCTGCGGACGACACGGCTTCCAGGTCAATGCGGTCCGTCTTGCTGCTTGCCGTGACCGCCGCACTCACCGGCCGACAATCCAACAGATCTGCCCGCGGGCTTGTCAGAGCGTCTCATCAATCCACGGCATCGTTACAAGCTCGCACTCAATCGGGAGAATTGGGCTGCCTTTTGCCTGCGCGGTGGCACCGTCTTCCTTTTCCCGCAGATGGCTCGTAAGCCCTTTTTTGTTGTCCCCGCCCACACGCCCATTGTTCATACCGTTTCGGGTGAACGTTCCTGTCCATAACGGTTCCGGCACCGCGACGCTTCTGCGGATGCTGATCTTGATCCCAGACGCGCCCCAGCCAGCCTTGGCACCGCCTACACCCTGAAGGCCTGAACACCGCACCTCCATCTCTCGCCTCATCCCCGGCCGCAACACGCCGCAAACGGCAATGCCGAGAGGCGAACACCGTTTCAAGTGCCTGCCGTCCATCGGTGCGTCCCGCCCACCTCGCTCTTCGAAGCTCTCTCCTTCTCTCCTCTCCTTCTCATGACATGAAAAACTTCCGCCGCGCCCCACCGGCCGGCTCACGCACTTCTCGCCCCACCACACTGCACCGCACCGCCCGGCGCAGGCGCAGGAAGTTTGAAAACGAGCGTCGCGGGAGGCGGCGTGCCGCGCGCGGTCGCCATTAATAAATAGCGGGCGACAGAGGGGGTGGCCAAGCACTGGCCGGCGGACGCGTGGCGGGGCCCCCCCTCCCCCGCGCCGCGCCGCAACGGCGTGGGCCGTGCGCGGGGGTCGGCCTAGGTCCGTCCGCCGGGATGTTTAGGCAGTGGGAAGGACGGAGCACTTCCGGGCCTGCGTGCAAACGGCGCGCGCGGGCTTGCGGGGGTGGTCTGTATTTGCCAGGCCGCGTCGTTCCTGCGCCGTCCACTTGGTGCGCGGACAGGCTCCAGCCGCGCCCTCGGGGATGTGCGCAGCCGTGCCCTGGATGCCGTATACATAGCGGCGAACACATGCGCGCAAGGAAATAACGGCGCGCGGTTGTTTTTTGAGGCTGAATACACGAGGTCGGTCGAACGCGAACGCGACGTTATCTCGGCGGAGGGATACACCCAGCCCCTGTTCTAGGCCTGCTTGCTCTCGGGCTCTGACCCGAAAAAACGTTTGCGAGGACGATGCCGTATGTGCAGTATGATGCGTCGCGGCCTCGGATCGGAGGGGGAAACGTTTGCGAGGTCGCCTGCGGCCACAGCCCCGGTATTCTTCAACACTGGCAGGCGCACGACCTATCCATTCCCACGACGATATGTTGACATGGAACCGTCGGTGTTGGCATAGAAGAAGAGACTTGGCCGTCGGCACCATTGAATAGGTGATGTAGACGAGACATACTTGCAACTGTACGTACTACGCTCGCCTCGAGATTGGCGAGGATGTGCGGACCTGGGAAGAAGGGGTTTGTGCCTCGGTGTTGGCTCCGTGGTTGGTGACGGTGGTATCGTTGTTGCCCGACCTCCTGGTTAGGGCAGGTAGGAATGAAAAATAGCATGAACGGACCATGGGATAGGACCCCCGAAAGCGCCTATAGTAGGCCCGCCGCTAGACGCCCACTTTTTCGACTTTCATGTCCGGACAATTTGGGGGTCGGTGTCCGGACAAACCGGCGACCATCCGGGCGCGGGTCCCCACCGTGTCCGGACTTTCGGCGGTCATATAGGCATGTAAGGACGCTTGTATTCGTGCAAAAACCGTGTTTTCTGAGCATACATGTACTCTTTCATGCTGACTCTCTTCAAAAAAGGACGCATTACTCCTCCATCGCATCGTTGACGTTGTCGACGGCGTGTTGGCCCTTTAGATATGGTGTTTTCACTGTTACCTATGAGACTGGATGCAGTGTCTCCCTTCCAGCGCACTTGTCGCTCACTGCCAGTGCCCGCTCCACAGTCTATACCCTGCTCACACTACGTGGTAGTACTTGGCCAGGATCTGGCTTCGCAACGACTTGTGACCGGCCGATCTTGAGTCGTCCTGTGTGTCGGCGATCAAGCTTCGTGTGTGCACTCCATGTGCCTCTTGCCAGTTGACGAGATGCTTGAGCTCGAGTTGTGTTGCCTTCAAGACTGGAAGAGAGAGGGAAGGGAAGGGGGCTGGACTAGAGTGGACTGAGATCTTGTCGCGACGAGTGCAACGTCGGAAGAGGGGCAGTGGCCACAATGTTCTCCTCCTCCGCGTCCTCCGCATTGCCCACCTCCTCCGGCTCGTCCGCCTCCGCGTCGTCCACTTCTGCGCGTGTCGCCCACCTCTACACTGTCCACCGCATCGCCTGCCTCTGCCCGCCTCGCTCGCCTCGCTCGCCTCGTCCTCGCCCTCCTCCGCAGATATCGCCCGCATCCGCATCGCCCTCCTCCGCCCGCGCTGCCCTCCTCTGCCCGTCATCCTCCTCTGCCCGTGCTGCTCCCCTCCACATGCCGAGTCCGCGCGCGTTGCCCACCTCCTCCGTGTGCGTCGCCCGCATCCGCGCTGCCCTCCTTCGCCTCCGCCTCCTCCTCCCGCGAGCACTCGGCGTCACTCTCTTCTGTGTTGCCCTTCTCCGCGCGTGTCGCCCCTCCGCGTCGCCTACCTGCGCAGTGCGCGTCACCCGCCTGCGCATCGTCCGCCTCCTCCGCCAGCGTATCACCCACCCCGTCGCCCTCTCTCTGCGTCGCCCTCCTCTGCGTCACCCTCCTTCACTTCCGCGTTGTCGCGGGGCCACGGCGAGCTACTGTGGCCCCATTCTTACTTGCTAGCACTCCTTTGTAATAGCTTAATGACAAATACATTTTAATCACTAACCATGTACAAAAAGTGTGGTCTGGAACAAAGAGGGAGGTGAGCTCACTGTCGGAGACGGTGAGCTCGGGCGGCAGGGCCCGAGGCGCCGGTTTTCGGACATGTCGGGGCAGCGTCGCGCCCGTGTGGCCGGCCCGCGGCGGGCAGCGGCGACGTAGCTACGTATGTAGTCCATCCCATAAAAAGTCGATTAAAGCGAGCATTAATTGGAATTGTAGGATTGTTATTTGGATCATCAATGTCTGGATAGATTATCTACAACGAATGGTAGTGCCCTCTGCCAGCCTCCGGAGTCCGGACCCTCCCGAAGCATGTCCGGATTCCCGACAGTCCCCGAAGCCGCCCTCGGCCCATGTCCGGAAAATCGGCGGCCAGGTCGTCAAGAAAGGCCCTTCCGGTGTCCGGATCACGCCTAGTCCTAGGGCCAAAAATCGTCGATCCGTGTCCGGATGACCGGCGGGCCTACTATAGGCGCTTTCGGGGGTCCTCATGGGATTCGATCTTCCATTTCCCGGCCCGGCCGCATCCGGGCCCGACAACGCCGCCTTTGTCTCTTCCGATTGCGTTCAGCAACCAATATACGTCGCGCATGGAGTAAGATACGCCAAAACATGTTGAAAGACGTGGCACTTCACTACATCGAGAGTCTCTCTGACAGAATCGCCATCCACCTCGTCTCGCTCGCCCCTTGAACATCAAAACACCTTAGTAGCGGTGGTCGTCGTCGTCGTCGTCGTCGTCGTCGTCGTCGTCGTCGTCGTCGTCGTCGCGTCGTACATAGCCCCGATACTGTCCTCGAGCCCGTGCAGGTCGTACCTCCGTCCTGCCGCTCCTCCGGGTGATAACCGCCGCCGCTGCCGCCGCCGCCGCCGCCGTGCTCGTACTCGCGTGATTCGTTCGGAGCACCGGCTTCGTAGTAGTGGGGTGGGTCGTGCGAATCTTCATCATCTTCGAGCCTCTCGCTTGACTCGGTCCTCAGGCCTCAAGGCCTCAGGCATCGCCGCGTACTCGCTCGAAAACTCGCTAGGTTCAAGGTACTCGAGCTTGGTTGCTGGGCTCTGTTGTCATCCCAGGCTCGACCGTAGTTTACTCCCTTCGTACACACGTAGCGTACCGCCTACCATAGGGCTCGGCTCCGACAGGTGTAAAGTAACGGGAACGCCACAACACAAACAACATGTACTCCGTGATCGCGCGGTTGAGGGGGGTGTATCGTGCGTATCCATCCCCGGAGTTATAGTACCGTGACTGGTCGGTGTTCTGATAGTAGTAGCTACCATCCCTACGCGCCAAGGACGCCAATGAGCGACTGAACGCGAGAGGGCTAGAGCAAGAAACGTACCTATTGCTGTAATGATATCCGGTGTTGCCATCTTCATCGACACGGGTGTCCCATCTGTTACCCTGTCCGTGTGACGGCCAAATCAGCTTCGTCCAAAGGGCGACACAGTGCATATTCGTACCTCAGAGTTCGTGCCATGGCCGGTGATCGCGGCGTCTTTGTAGCGCGACATGTTGGTGGCGGAAGGCTTGAGGCAGCGCACCATCCGCCTGTCTTCTTATATCACCACCGGCTTTACGTGCCCTTCGACCAAACCTTGTTAATAATCGTCTGGCACCAACCGCGTGCGACGTGTGCTGCGGCATTGAGCTGACCCATGCGAGAAGACCTTGGGCGCCAGAAGACGTGTGCTAACGCGTCCACAGATAACGCGTGAGGCCTGGTGCCCACTGCGGCTACTATGGGATACAGCACGCGCATATGTGACACATAGGGATTGAAAGGATGTAATAATAATAACAACTATGGGATACAGCAGGCGGTTAGGCTCGATCATCCAGCCGTTTTCGTCGTCCCTCCTCAACGGCTGGCCAATGATCGAGCCTTGTGCAGTCCAAGACAGATCCGGAGTCGCTGTACGGTCCGTCGACGAGCCGGGTTCGGAGAGAACTGGCTTACATCTCACCGTGAAAGATGGCCACTTGCAATATACCATCGAGTGCAGCAGTTAGCGGCGTTCCAAAACATTCATTATCGCACCAGACCCCATCGGGTGTCAAGACTTCCCCGCTGAGTACAGATACATATGTTCCCGAAGATTACTACTTCTTCGAGCCGTAGTACTGCTTGGTGGAACCGTCCGAAGACTTGTACTGAGCGTAGCCATCCCCGCTGTTGTAGTACCGAGAACCATCGGTGTTCCGGTAGTAGTAGCTACCGTCCCTGCAACAAAGGCGGATCAGACATCGACGCGGAATGGAGCGCGACCGGCGCGAGTGTCAGTACATACTGGTTGGAGTAGTGATAGCCGGAACCGCCAGTGTTGCTGTCGACACGGGTGTCCCAGTTGTTCCCCTATACGCATCGTGGACGCGTGAGCGAATTGAGGATGTCTGGGAAGCAAAGTGTGGCACACGCACCTGAGTGTTGGTGCCGTGGTTGGTGACGGTGTCGTTGTTGCGAGGCATGGTGATGAGAGTGTGAGTGAGTGTTGGGAGAGATAGGAGTAAAGGAATGGGGCATGCCGACCTGTAGCTGAGCCTCTTTATACCGCCCCCTTTACCGCAGCACACGGCCCGACCTGACCTCCGCCGCTGCCCCAACGATCTCGTCGTCGTCCGATCAAGGTGCTAGAAACATCGCCGCGTGTCTACCGCAGTGGAGTGTGACCGAAAGCGTGTCAAGTGGTCTCGTGTATAGCACGCTGACAGATGTAAAGGTGTCAGCCTCTGTCAGGGGTGGCATGGTCGCCTCGCGATCGACGCGTCCCGGTAGATCATGATGAGATCCACCGCGTCAACAGTAACAAACAGCGCGTCTGTGGCTGGGTTTGGCGCCTGTTGGGCTGCGAGGATGAGAGCTTGAGACGCGCAACGACAGCCGGAGCCTGTACCCACAGGCTGTCTCAGCTCCACTTCATCGAGTCCCATCCGTGTCTCTGGATCTTCACTCGCACACATCAGCGTTGGAATGGAGTTAATCTTGGAAGCGTCTCCCTACGCCCAGCGACGAATCAATGTGCTATCGCGATCGGGACGGAAAACGGAGGCCCGTAAAGGGGTCAGATGACGCCATTCCCCTGGCCAATGCGCGTGGTGCATGGGGGGCGAAGAGAGACGGTAACCCGAGATGCCCTCGCGCGCTACGACGCAGGTGAGTGTATGCACATATCGCTCCAGACTATCATCGGCAGCCCGGCACGACCAATTGTATCCCAGGCGTGTCGTATAAAGCGTTGTGGCACCGCGCCCCGAGCTTTCGCCTTTTGCTCCCTCACCTCCCTCTCATCCGCACTCACCAGTCGGCCCAGAGCCATTTGCGATGTCTCAACCCGAGTACTTGCCGTACGAAACCAAGGGCATGCCGTTCAGGCTGCTCGGGAATAGTGGTCTCCGTGTCCCAATATTTTCTCTTGGCGGATGTGAGTTCTTCTCGATCTTGGGTTTCTTTACTTCGGTGTTAAGATGGCGCAACCGCAAGGGGTGACGATTGGTGGGTCCGTGAAAGGCGACCTAGTCAAGGTGTGTAGTTTTAAACATGTCGATCGACATCGAGGAACTCAAGCAGCGCTCTCTAGGACATCATGAAGACTGCCTGGGACAACGGCATCAACATGTTTGACTGCGCAGAGTCGTACGCCGGCGGACAGTCCGAGATAGAGATGTGAGTCCATCGAGCACTTCATCTGCTCAGCATTGTCAATGCCATCCAGGGGGCGCGTGATCAAGGAGCTGAACCTGCGCCGGTCCGACTTTATCATCACTACCAAGATCTTCTGGGGAACCCGTCGCGGTCCCAACGACATGGGTCTCTCTCGCAAGCAGTGAGTTAGTCGCGATGGCTATGAGTATATTTTCCAGATGACGTATGCGCTCTCAGCATCATCGAGGGAACGAAGGAATCGCTGGCGCGCCTCCAGCTCGATTACGTCGATGTCGTTTTCGCCCACCGCGCAGACCACACGGGTGAGCATATTTGTCTTGTACACAACCGAAACACCGATACGATCAACTTTACTAGTGCCGATGGAAGAAGTCGTTCGTGCATTCAACTGGGTCGTTGACAAGGGTTACGTGAGTGCCCCGCTTGGCCCCCGTAGACAATGTCTCAGCCCGCCCGCGTAGGCTCTGTACTGGGCCACTTCCGAATGGTCGTCGCAGGAGATCGAAGAGGCGCACCGTATGTCCACGTCCTTTGGACTCGTCTACTCGTCTATTGCGCTAATACAAGCTCAGATATCGCGACACGACTTAACCTCATTGGACCCATTGCCGAGCAGTGCTCCCACAGGCACGTATCATGCATTCTTTGCCTCCTCAAGTTTTAGTTGGTGACATCTTGTTCAGCATGCTCCACCGTGAGCGCCCGGAGCGGGAATATGCGTATGTCGGCTTATTTGTCGCAGCGCTCAACCACTAACCCTATAGGATTGCATACACAAGCCCTCTGTACCGCAAGTACCATCTCGGCACTACCGTCTTCTCTGCCCTTGCGCAAGGAATTCTCACCGGGAAGGTATGTCTTCCTATATTTTCTCCACAACCCAGATGCTCAGACTCAACTTGATTGTTAGTACAACGACGGTATCCCACAGGGCTCTCGTCTGGATATAGAGCAGGAGGAGCAATTCAAGGAAAAAGCGAAGTGGCTACAGTCTGCCGAAGGGCAGAAGCAGATTGAAACGGTCAGGAAGTTGACCGCCTTTGCCGAGAGCGGTGCGAACCTTTTCCGACGATGAGCTCAAACGTCGTTGCTGATGAATCTACTCCACACTTAGAGCTCAAGTGCAAGGTCTCCCACCTGGCGCTCGCGTGGATCGCAGCCAACCCCCACACTTCCACTGTGATCCTTGGCGCATCGAAGCCCGAACAAGTCCTCGACAACCTCGAGGCTCTCAAGGTCATTCCTCGGTTGACGCCCGAAGTCCTCGAGAAGATCGAGAAGATCCTCGACAACAAGCCTGCGGCTTGGGTACGTTGTCGACATCTACCTGCCCCCACCGAATATCCAGTTCGTTGACCGACTATCATGTAGCCCATCTACGGTCGCCCGGCCCTGGACCCTATTCAGAAGTGGCGTGAGATCTGAATGGCAGCGATCGATAGATGTAGTAAGTGTGTTCACATTCGATTTTCCTGCCCTCTCCACTGACGCGTGGGCTCGATAGGATGTTTGAACTGAATGTACTTTTTCCTGGTTGCTCCCATGCACTCCGGCACCGGTCTGGGGATCTCCGACCCCGGCGTCGTTATCTCTTGTCTTATCTGCGCCCTCGACGTTACGAGCTAACGACCACGCTGCGCTGGGTTCGATGCGTCTTCTCACACTCCGCGATAGTTGACACGCAGCACATGCAGCAATCAGGTCCGGTTGCAGTGGAACTCTCGCATTTACGGCACTCGGTTCCGCCGCCCCCTCGTCATCACACCGTGGTCCGCGGAAATGCTCTTATATCCACTTCTAACCCGGATGTCAATTCTGAGGGGACGGCATCGGTGACGGCATTTTGCGCATGTAGTCTACACTCAAAGTTCAAGGATACTGACTTCGCCGCAACCCTGGACGTTGGCCATGTTCATCACGGACGAAGTACACCCCATGCCCGGGCTTTGTGCCCATAGTGTCGGCCTTTCGATCGTCACTCCCCGCCGTCGGGCCATTCTTGAACTGCGCCACATTGCGATAAGTATTTGTGTCGACCTCACCTCATGCGCAATCAATCACATGTGAACTCACTCACGTGTCCATCGTCATGCGTCCCTTCGGTGCGTCGCAAGCTGACTCCCAAGTACTACCACAGCTACGCGCCGGTCGCCCAGCAGTTGAACTCCCTTGGCAGCCCACCGCTGCGTCACGGCCTCAGAATACGCATATCTCTGATACGCTTCTCTTGCGCGCGCGCGCGCGCACGCTAGCCCTCCGGCCCCAGGGATAACGATCACAGGTGGGCACTACAGATTCAGGCGCCTCCCAATGCTCACCATGGCAGACTCCAGGAATCCAGAGCCGCATGGGCGACGCCAGGCACCCACGTGCACGCTGTACCGCCGCCGCCCGGCGTGGGGATCATCCCGACGGAGGGATCGCCCCGCGGGCCATCAATGCATTAGTACCAGGCACTGTGATACTTTGTACGTACGGATTCAGTACTTACGAGCTATGCATTTATAATATTTAATTGACGGGAGGTGGATCACTGGAAGGGACGAGCTTCGACCTGGAACCCCAGCGTTTGCCGTTTGGGGCGGGGCGAGCCCAGAGGTTCGACTTATACATCAGGAACACGAGTGCCGGCGCGCTCTGTGTTGGAACTCCGGAGGATGCGAGAGGACATCATGACGTCACGCTCCGAATATCCGGGGTGCTAGAGGTGTATCTTCGGAGCGCGGTGCAGGTGCTGCGCCAGCACTCCTCGAACTTCACAGCCAAGGGCAACGGTACGTGCGCCCTAAGACCCGCACGAGCGCAACCGGTTCATTGACCGCAATCGCCCCGGCTCCACTTCAGCATGTGCGCGCGAGGACAGTTGCCCGCGGCCCGCCGCGCACTGTCACCGGTCACCATTGGCCTTGACGTCTGTCGGTGTCATTAGCAGAACAGAGCTCGTGTCAGAGGTCAGCGCAGGCGAATTCGACGTCGTACATCCGGGCACCACCCGGAGAGAACTCACTGCGACCAATCGCTGCCCCGTTCACTGAACGTCTCGAGACATGCGCTGCGCTGTTGCCCGCCTGGGATCTGGGGTCCCGCTCGGAGGCAGTAACTTCAGCGCGGGGTGGGAAGCCAGCGCGGTGATCACGACGGACGCGGCGAGACATGCCCATTCCCGGCTCACTCCAATGCTTATGCTTTTTCTCTCGGGGCAGATTCGCTCGCAAGCTTTCAATTGATACACTTCACTCCCCACCCGTTTGAACACGGCCCCGAAAGCGTGAGGAGGCGCCGCCGACGTTCCGCCTCGTGCGTGGGATCCCGCCTGCGCCGACGGAACCGCGTCTGAGACCGGGCGGTGGTGGCGTCCCGAGGCTCTCGCGCGCAGCGCCACCGCGAGAGAGCGTTGTGCCGGGCAACCACCGCAGCCGATGGCCAACGCTAGCAGCGGCGCGGCGCGGCCGCGCGAGTGCGCGGGTCGGACAGCGGCTCGAGGTTGGCGAGGAAGGGAAGTGCGACAGGTAGATGCGCGGGCTGATGCCGTCTTGAGGCCTTGTGGACTTGAGCGTCGGGCGCGCGCGAACCTCGAGGCCAGGGTGGGTGCGCGCGACGGGACCCACGGGCGCGCGAGCGCGGTCGCTGGATGCGGGCCATAATGAGGCGGGCGCACGGGGCCGTCGGGCGTGCACGAGATCTGTTTTCGCGCGGCTGCGGACCGCGGTGGACCTTTGAGGATAGCGGAGCGCGGGTGTAAACACATGGTCCGGGGGGCGTGACCTGGGGCGGAGAGGGAGGTCGTGATAGAGGACGCTTACCAGATAAGGCAGGCGGATTGGGCACGCTCTTGCCCAACACAATAAGACGTTGGCGCCCTGGCAGACCTTGTCTCCAGCGAGCCCGTCGTCCTCTCTTGCCTTCCTACTACCACCACCGCGACACCCACCTCGACCACACACCCGCGCCGCCCACGACACTCCGGACGAGGAGCCCGTCGAGACAACCATCATCACCTCGGCGCCGAGCGTGTGGACCCAAGAAGCCTTAGGCCTATCGCGGAAGCTGAAGCCAGCTTGTCCCCGCACCCGAGCGTGCGGTCACAGTGCGCGTCGCGCAACCCCCACCTGCAAATTTAGCGTTCGGACTAGAGCCCTTCCGAGCGACGCATCTCCCGCCACATGGCGGCAACTGGCCTGATAGCTGATTATGTCGTGCGTCCCTCCCCGCCCGCTCCTTTCCCCCGCACCCCCACTCACCCACCATGTCTCACCAGGGAGGCCCCGGCACTGGCTCGCTCGGTGGCCCGCCTTCGGGCCACGTACGTTTCCCTCCCTCTGCCCCCCGCACATCCCGCGCTGACTGTATGCGCCACAGAACTACAAGAGGGCAGTTTACCGCCCGTCACCGAAAGAGTTCACCGTAGATGTCCTCCCGCCGACCAAGATGGGTGAGCACGCACGCGACTCTCCCACGCGTCATTCCACTCACTTCGCGCGCAGGCAGCGGCTTTTGCTTCGGCATGCGCATATGCCCCATCTTCACTGAAGAAACAGACGTCCGCTCGACGCGCTCGGGCAGCTCCCACAGCGAGTACGAAGTTTGGCGCCGGTGGGAGGACTGCCTCTGGTTCCAGGAGATCCTCGAGTCCGAGTACGCGCTCATGGCCCGCCAGAAGCGCACACGGCTGCAGGCTGGAAAGGGCGTGAAGAAGAACGGTGTCTACGTCCACTCGGACCAGGCTGCGTCTTTCGACTCTCTCCCCCCTGGTCCAGACGCGAACACCATCGCCAAAGATATCCATGAACACATCCCCCGCCTCACCAAGAAGGGCACCCTCTTCCGACCCAGCCAGGCGACTATCGACCAGCGCGGACGCGAGTTCAAGGAGCTCATAGAGGCGATGTGGAGGGACGACATCCCGAGCCTCATCCAGGAGCTGCGCGAGACCCGTCTGGTCCGCGACTTCTTTGGATACTGGCGGCGCGACCTCGACCACGACAGGAAACGCCAGTCCGCGACCGGAAGGGACCGGACCAGTGCTCGTCATTCCGTCGCCAGCAGCGCATTCTCCATGTATTTCTCCGCCTCGAACATCTCCCTCCAGCTCCCTACCCCTTACGCCGATCTTCCTCCGTCTCCCGCCCTCCCAAATCCCCAATCACCGCTCTCTCAAGAGTTCCGCCGCAACTCCGTGCAGAGGGACGAAAGCCGGCGCCGCTCTTCCGGAGCCCCACCTTCGAACTACGCAACGTCGGACTCTTCGGCCTCTACGGTCAGCGTCGCGAGTCTCGCCCGCGACGCGCCCGGATCCCCGCAAGACATGACGTTCTACGTCTCGACCCGTGGGTCGCTCGCTCTCAGCGTCGCCCACGATGAAGACCTCGACGCCCGTGCGGAATACATCAACGCCCCACTATCGGCGCCCGCGCGTGTGCAACCGCCCCACCCATGGGCGCGGGACTCCGACCGCCCATACTCCTCCTCAGACGACGAGATCTACCCGCCCGATACGGGCAAGCCCCGGGTGGACCCCCTTGGCCCTGTCCCCGGCGAATTCCACCCCGGCCTGGAGGCGCTCCCCGAAGACGGCGAGTTCGAGCAGGAGCTCAACGTCCCCCTCACTGTATCCCCGCACGATGTCATTGAGGAGGTGCCTTGCACGCCTGTCCCCCGTCGATCACGCAACAACTCGTGCCCAGACAAGTCGAACCGGCAGTGCCTCATCTTCCCGCAAGACGATCCGCGGAGCGCACAGCCCGGCGCCCGCTTCACGGCCCGCGCTGAGCCGCAGATGGACACGCGCACGTACTCGAACACGTCCTCGTCGTCGACCTCCGGGCGGTCGTCGCACGCCGCGTTCTCCAGCTTCGCCGGCGACTCGCGCCGCTCGTCGTGGCGGACGTCGATGATGTCCGAGACGAGCGGCGCGCCGTCGTTCGCGACGAGCTTCGCGAACGGCTCGTGTGCCAACTTTGAACGCGGGCCGTCGCGGCTCTCGTTCGCCACCAGCTTCGCCGGCAGCTCGTGCGCGGAGTTCGAGGGCGAGCGTGCCGGTCGGGATCCGCGCATGTCTGTGATGTCGATGGCGACGACGACGACAACGAGCGACGGGCGGGCGACGGCTCTCGGCCACCGCCATCGAGGCTCGATGGCGACCCTCAGCTCGTTCCTCTCCGACCTCTCGATCGACTCGAATGCCTTCAACCGGGGACTCACGCCGTCGCCGTCGAACGGGACCCTCCGTCGGTCGCTGTCGGCCGGAAGCCGGCGTCCAGCGAGCAGCATCATGGCCACGCTGGACCGGCAGGAGGACTGGTACGAGCAGCAAGAAGACCTCCTGGACGCGTACTTCTACGGTAAGCCTTCTTCACGTCCATATCCCTCCCGCAACCCCTGGTCGCATGATCCCTCCGCACTCCCCCCATCCCATTTATCTGTGCCCTGAACTGCTGCTGACTAACTCCCCACCTTCGCACTTCCTCCGATCCCACAGACCCGGGTATGCACGCCAACCAAGGCCAGGCCCTCGCACGCACCCCGTCCCCACGAGCCCGAGACCCCACGCTCCAACCGCTCCCCTTCCACAAGGAAGTCTCCTCCCCTGACCGCTACCCAAAGCCGTTCCGGGACCGCCCCCCAGGCCAGTTTCACCTCCCGTGGACGCCCCCGACGACGCCCGGCCAGAACACCCGCGCGCTCCCGTCCGCGTCCCCCACGTCCCCCGCTCCGGAGGGGAGCGTGACGCTCAAGGCAGTCCTGCACGAGAGCATCGTGCTCCTCCGCGTCGCGCGCGGGGCGCCGCTCGCGGACGTGCGCCAGCGCCTGCGCGACAAATTCGCGGCGCAGGAGGGCGTGACGCTCGCGCCGACGTTCGTCGTCGGCTGGGCGCCGGCGCCGGCGCCCGGGGCCGCGTCGCTGCGGGGCCGCCCGCGCTCGAACTCGGCGAGCAGCGTGGGCGCGCTGCCCCCGCACGCGCTCCGGTACGTGTACTCGGACGCGGAGTGGGCGGTGGCGGTCGCGGCGTGCCAAGGGGGCAAGATGACGATCCGACTGTTCAACGCGCAGCCGCTGTGAGCGGCGTGCGGGTGGTGGATGTTTGTATGATTTTTTCCGCCGGGTTTCCGGGGCTCGAGTCTCGTTTCGCCTTCGCCCTTGGGATCTCGTCTGTTCCCTTTCCTCCTCACGACTTTTGGTTGACCCCCACGAACTCTCACGACGCCCTCCGCATATCTGCATCTCACCCTACACTTATTTATCCCGCCTCTCTCCATCCATCCTGTCTCCCTACTTCTGCCTCTCCGTTTCGAATCCGAATGTTGTACGCCCTTCACCTCATGGATCTCGTGTACTTGTACGTCCGCTTCCCAGCGCGTGTACCCCTACCCTACCCCCTGCTGCCTGCTACTACTACTACTGCCGTCGTCGTCGCTACCGTCTCGCTCCGTTCGCGTTTCCCCCACCCGTTCGTTCGTTCACCACTCGTTCCCCCGTGCACTCGCACCGTTGGGGCGCCACACTCCTTGTTCACTCCGTTATCTCTCGCGTCCTCTCGCTGTTCGTCGTTCGTTCTCGGTCTTCGTTTCCTTTCGCGTCTTTTCATCGCCTCTTCGTTCGTCTTCTAATTAGGCATGCGTTCCCAAAAGTACAGCGTTATAGTCTTAGAGCGCACGGAGTCGGGTAGCACGAGAATCAAACATATTAACAATCCTTGCCACCGTTTGCGAACATCGACCGCCGAGCGACGGCGACGAGATCGCAGAGATGACCTTCCCTTGAGCCCGAGCAGTTTCTCCATTGTGGATTATAAGAGCCCTCAAAAAGCGCCCGCTATGTCCGACTAATGATAAACAAGTGCCCATCTCTCCAGAATGAAGTTAACGTCCTTGGTCCAGTCTATGCACTACAAACACATAGTACTGATTCTTCGATACTTCAGGGCCCTGGCGAGTAGGACTGCCGGGTAAAGGTCCGTCGCACAATACCACACCCGCCTACAATGGATGACCCCAGGTTGACTGTGCTGTGAAAGGCGAAGTCACGCAGTCCCGATCGCGGACCTTCGAATCACCAACAGACTGGGTTCAGAAAGTAAGACTCAGTACACACTGTTCTGGCCCGCCTCCCTCCACCTCCTTGCGCTCTGGCCCTCAACCCGCGACCGACTGCGCCTGCAGCGGCGGCGGCGGCGCTGCCCTCGGCGCTGCGGGCGCGCCCACCGGCAACGGCGTCCTCGTCCAGTCCGGCAAGATGTGTTTCGCCGGCGACCCCCGCGCCCCCGCGCCCTGCCGCCGCCGCGGGGACACGGGCGTCGTCGGCCCCTGCGGCCCCTGCGAGGCCGCGTCGACCATCGGCACGTCCCCGTCCCCATCTTCGTCCGCGTCGCCCTCCCCGTCCCCATCGCGCCCCGCCTCGGCCTCGTCCCACCGCTCGCGCGCGACCTCCGCGCCGCCGGTCTTCAGCGCGCCCGCGAGCGAGCCGCCGATCCAGGCGAGCGCCGTGGGCGTGAACGCGGGCGCGCGCCCCGCGTTCGTCGCCGCGGGCACGCTCGCGGGTGGCGGCGGCGCGGGGTCGTTCACGATTGCGAAGAAGGGGAGGAGCGGGCGGAGGGGCGCGTAGCGGTCGTACGCGCCTGGGGCGGGACGGCCGCGGGGGGTGGACGGCGCGGTGGGGGAGGGGGGCGCGGAGACGGCGCGGGTGAGCTCGGCCTGGAGCCGGGGGATGAAGCCGGGGAGCATGGGCGTGCCGCCAATGACGAGGATCGAGGACGCGAGGGTCTTGCGGAGGTCAACGGGGGCCTGTGTGGAAGAGGATTGTGAGGAAAATGCCGAGGTGGCGGGCATGATGTGAAGAGCAGCGCACTTTGAGTAGGCAGTCAAGAATGACCTCCGCGACACTACTCTCGTCGACGTCGCCACCCTCGAAAAGCACCTCCGCCGCGCGTTCGCGGACCCACCCGGGCACGATCAGCGTGCCCCGCCCCGTGCCCGTCTGCTGCGCTGGTGGGGGGTCGACGCGGAGATGGATGTCCGTTGCGGTAGAGTGCCGCCCGTACATGCGCGCGAGAGCCTGGATGTGGCTCTCGCCTGCGCGCCCGCGCCCGCCGTCGAGCCCGGGCAGCTGCGAGTGCGACACGACGGAGAACTCGGAGCTTGCGGCGTGCCTACTCGAGAAGTTGCTGTCCCGGTCGATGTCCGCACTCACGCGCGAGAACTCGCTCTCCGACAGCGCCGGGTCGCTTGGGGGAAGGTCGATCTCGCTGGAGCCGTCTCCAGGACCGGGCGACATTGTACCTGCACCTTCGGCGGGCTCGAGCGGGTCGCCAACGAAGCATATCCGGGTCTTTATGTCGTCGATAACGCGTTCGGTGAGGACGTCTTCGGGCACGCGGGTCGAGCGTGTTGCAGCGGGGATGTTCATTGCTGCGCTCAAGGATGTTGCTGGTGGGATGTAGGTGCCGAACATGAGGAGCAGAGCTTTGAGATGTGAGGATAGGCGTTCTCCCGCGAGAGGGGTAGTGCGGAGGTGAGGGTAGAGGGGGCGGCAGGAGAATATCTGTGAAAGTCAGATCGACTGAGGGCGGCGTGCGACGACTTCGGAGTACTTACAGGGAGAACGGTGGATTCTAGGTGACCGCAGTCAAGAACGAGTCCTGTGACACGTCCAGACGCCAGTAAAGCAAGGAGATGGCTTGATGCGAAGGAGATGGAGGGCACCTGTATGCGCTCAGATGATAGTGTACTGAGTGCGCATGATATGCTCACCTGCAAGTTGTTGAACAGGATTCGGGCCATGATTTCTTTGAGGTGAAGTGGGAGCAACGGATGCTCAACCAAGATCACTTTTCGTGACTTGGGGTCTGTGAGGAGAGAACTTCAATGCATGTGAGGGGTACAGTTTGCAAAGGGGATTGTGGACGCACTTGTGGAAGACGGAGCGGAGACATCCTTCAAGCTTGGCCTCGAGTATACGATCCTCCTCCTCCCTCTCTGCAGTCTTGAGAGCGCGGTTCAAAGTCCAAAGCGCGTGTCCGCTCTCACCCCCAGCGCAGAAGACGTCTCGGGGCTTGCCTTCACCACTGAAGCCGACCTTCCAAACACGCGAGCCTGGGTCAAGTATGATCCTGTCCTCCGTGCCGTAGAGGGAGTGACGCCTTGTTGTTTGATAATGAGGTGACGATTGGACGACGTGCGAATGTGCAACGCGAGTTGTTTGTGGGGTGGTCGTTGTGGGCAATAAAGAGGTGTCCCTCCGGGGCGTGGCAGGGTTGACGGACATGATGCAGAGCCAGTCAGACGCGATGAGTTTCCTAGCAGAAATGTGGACACAATGTGCAAAGGATGTGCCAGGACATTCAGCAGGCAGGTAGTGGCGGCGGGGAGCGAGGATATTTGGCGCCTCCGACGAGCATATGCTTTCCCGACGGTTTCCCGATCGAGCAATGTCGGGACTGATGCGCTTGCCAAGCTGGTGATGCACCGCGTCTGTGCAAGCGTCCACGGGATGATACCTGCGGGCGGCGATGTATGAAGCGGTGTACTTGCTGGACGGACACGTCCTGAACCCGAGTCTTTCTCTCCTCTGCTCGTTACGCGACACGACCACGAACCCCACAACCAACCTCAGAGACGGCCGTGTTGCGCCGCTGCGACCTGGCGACCACAAGTCGTGCGCCAGAGCTTGGTTAACTGTTTCCCCCCTCCCTTCTTCCCCTCCTCTTTCCGTGCTCGATGCTTGTCCGACGTCGTTCGCTCTTTGTTCTGCTTTTCGCGATCGCGACTGTGACCCTAGTTGGCTGGACCATCAAAGCCAGGTGCGCACCTTCCCAATCCTTCGCCGCCAGCCATTGACATGCGCGCTCGGCTCGTTCGCCAACCTCAATCATCCTCCGCCCACTCGCAGCCAGCAGATCCGCAACTTCCTCTCCTACTCTACCCGCCCGCTATGGGACTCCCCGGCCGGTCCCCATCACGTCATCCCGCACTTCTACGCTGAAGGCGTCCCCGTCGATGCCCACCTCTGCGCCCTGCACGGCTGGGACGTCCGCGACGAGAACGACCTCCCCGAGGTCTGGGACGCCGTGCTCTTCTCCTCCGAGCTAGACCTTTTCGAGATCCGCCTCCACGAGCTCGACTCCGTCGTCGACAAGTTCTTCGTCGTCGAGGCCGACCGTACTTTCACCGGCATCCCCAAGAACCTCACCTTCGCCGCCCACGCCGACCGCTTCTCTCCCTTCATCCGCCGCATCGTCCACTCCGTCTTCTCTGGCGCACACGTGCTCGCCCCGGGCGAGAGCCCGTTCGAGAACGAGATCGCCCAGCGGCGGCACATGGACGCCCTCCTCCACCAGCACCGCGACGCGCAGCCAAACAAGGTCCCCCCGCTCGTCATCTTCTCGGACGTGGACGAGATCCCGTCCGCGCACACGATCAGGCTCCTCCGCCGCTGCAAGGCTCCGAACCCGATCCACCTCCAGATGCGCGAGTACCTCTACTCCTGGGAGTGGCCCGCCGGCGAGGGCAGCTGGAGGGCGCAGGTGCACCGGCTCAACTCGCCCAAGGCTGGATACAACCACGGGCAGGTCACGGAGGCGAAGCTGGCGGACTCGGGGTGGCATTGCAGCTTCTGCTTCAGGTATTTGCATGACTTTTCAGACAAGATGATAGGTGCGTTGTCTGCGAATCCTGCGTGGCCCGCTGGTTCCTTATGCCCTCCATGCAGGCTACTCGCATGCAGATCGTGTGACTGACAAGTCGCTCCTGAAACCTGAGAACATCCAGAGGAGGATCTGTGCGGGAGAGGACATCTTTGGAATGCTACCCGAGGCGTACCGCGTACGTTTCCAGTCCCACTCGTTACTGGACTCGCGTCGCTCAACCTTGATGTTCCAGTGGAAAGACATGCTTGCCCTTTTAGACAAGGACCCGCAAGCGTCTGCGGTGCACGTCCCGCGATATCTGTTGGAGCAGAGCGAGGCGTACAAGTTCCTCTTGCCCGGAGGGTGTATGAGGGAACCCTGAAGGTGCGCATCTGTCCTACGATCTCAGTCGTCTGTCTGCTCACCTGCGTCACAGAGATATCTTGTAATACCCTGGAGGGTTGTAGCAACACTGGCGGACTATGTAATGACACAGAGTGTCTGGAGCGCGAAGTATTACACCTATCCCAAACACTCATTAATCCCTGCACGACCTCCCAGTGTCGATTAACCGAGCGTCCGGCGTCCGGCGACTAACCCTCTCCCTCGGGTCTCTTCGGGTCTTCTCCCGCTCCGCGTCTCGCTTCCATCATCCTGTCCTGCACAACATTGCGCAGCGAACAGGGCACAGCACCTCGCCTCCGTGCGTCGCACGAGCCCCCCTGCTCCCCCTTGGGCCTTCCGCCGAGCCGCACTAGAAGCCACACGCGCAGCCGAGCCCTTTGGCGAGAGGGACGCGCCCGCCGCGGCAAGACGCGTTGAAACGCGCCGGGAGCAACGCCCGTCCGGCGGAGGTCGCTAGCACGAGGCCGACGTCAACAATCTCGCCCCGACGCCCTGGGGCCTCTCGGTTATGCCGCGAAATGGCCCCCGATCCCCCGGCTCGCGTCATCAATCCTCAGACCTCTCGACGGACGCGCTATCGCCGTTGCCTCGGACCTGACGAGGATTGACTCTCAGAGGCTTAGTCGATGCGTGCTGCTCCGTGGGACGATGCTCGGAAGCTCCCCTCGTCGGTCGGCGGGGCGCATCGAACGGAACCAGCTCTGACCAGGCCAGGCCGGCGACAGACAATGGGCAGGTCAGGGCCGGAGCGAGAGTCGGACTCAACGGCGTTAGACGGCGCGACTCTCTCTCTCTCGATGCGGATGAAACGACGCGGCGGCGGCGACGACCTACACTTCTGCCACGCGAGACAAAGAACAAGGCCGGGGCCCTGAGGAGCTAGCACGGAGGGGAGACGGGGCGGGGCCGCGCTGCAGGCACGCGAGCGAGGGCGTCGCCGCGGGAAGGGCAGGCATGGCGCCGCGGGATCGACCGAGCGAGAATGAAACGAAAATGGAACGCTTTAGCGAGCGGATCGCAGACCACGACAGCCGACATGATGCTCCTTGGGCCTGTTTCACAAAAAACCCATACAGGGGTTCGAGCCCACCGACTCGACGCGCGCGAACGTCGCTTCTGGAGACGGGCGCGAAGGGCTCGCTACTCTGCAATCGCGGGTATGTAAGCGTCGCAACTGTCGAAAGTGCCCGACTCGAGAGCTCGAGAAGCACCACTGTCACAGGCACATACCCGCACGCGCGGAGGCGGAGGAGGGTCTCCGAGCACCGATGGAGTACAAACCTAGAACGGCCGCGACGAGCACTGACAATGACGAATGGACGACGGATATATCCTACAGGCCGACAACGTACGACTCGGTACAGCGCGAACCAAGCAGCCGCCCCTGCCCCTGCCCGAACTCCCAGGCCCAGGTCCCAAACCACAACACAACCTCGGCCCTGCGCTCACCGGGCGGAGCTGAGGCTCTCGAGTCCGAACGTGACGTCGCTCCCGCGGTCGAGCTCGTTGAACGGATCACGCATGCTGCCGGTCTTCGCGCGCCAGAGTTGCGTGTAGAGCGTCCGGAGCTTCTGCAGCTCCGCATCGAGTGCGGCCGTCTTCGCGGCGAGCGCCATGAAGGTCGTGTGCTGCGCCTCGAGCGTCGACACAATGGCTGCACGAATGTGAGCGGGCGGAGCAGGACAAGACAAAGGCGGAACGAGACGCACCCTGGGGTGTGTGCTGGGGCTGGGACGCGGCCGAGGAGAGCTTGCGCTCGATTTGCTACATGCGCCGCACGCGGTGAACAAAAGGCGTGCAGAGAGAGAGCGTGCAGACATTACCTCGATCGTGGCTTTGTACCACCGCAACCGCTCGCGCATCTGCTCCGTGACGCGGTGGAAGAACTCGAGGGGGAAGTGCGCGTACGTCTTGAGGTACTGCCCGTTCTGTTGTGGGTTCCTGAAGCCGTCCACGATGCGCGTCGCGGCGATCATATCCTGCACCGTTTGGTCGACCCGCTGCTTCAGGTCTTTTGTATGCTGTACGTCGGACCGCAGGAGGGAGGTGGCGCCACTGAGGTCCTGTAGGGCGATGAGCAGGAGGATTCGGCGGGAAAAGCGGATGACGTACCTTCTGCACAACACGGATGCCCTCCTGACCCTTTACCGCCTCGTCCCCGAGTTTCCGCTGCTTCAGGTCCTTGCATATTTGCACGCGCCCCTGGATGAACGAACTGCAGAGGTATCAGGGATGCCCTCGGAGACGCCAGTGGAAGGAAACACACTCAATCTCCTCCAGCATTTTCTTCGACTGGTCCGGTAGGTCATTGAACTTCGTTGACCTCGTGAATTGTGGCGCGGCCGTGCTTTGCGCCCTGTACGTCCCGTCTCAACGATCAGCGGTCCTCACTCCGGGGTCATGATGCAAGCTTACAGACAATTGTCTGTACAGCAGCACCAAGCACCTCCAAATACATGATACACAGAAAGCGAGCCACTCACAGTTGTTGCGTCGAGTTCCCCCACATCTGAGCCGCACCGCCGGGAGCCGTCGACCCAAACAGATTCTTGCCTGCGCCCGCCCCTACGCCCGCGCCCGCGTTCGTCTGCGCCTGCTGTCCGCCAAATGCCCCCAGGTTCAACGTGCTCTGCTGTCCGCCAAACGCCCCCAAGTTCAGCGTGCTCTGCTGCCCGGGCTGCGCATTCGACGAGGTCCCAAACGCTGAAGGGAACGCGGTCGTGCTCGCGCCAAAGAGCGCGTTCGCTGGTTTTGCCGGCTGCCCGAACGGATTCGCCCCCGTCTGACCCTGCTGCTGCTGCTGCTGCCCAGCGGGCTGTCCGAATATGTTCGTCGACTGCTGCTGTTGTTGCTGCTGAGGCTGTCCGAAGGCCCCGGCGGGGTTCCCGAAGAGCGTCGAGCCCTGCGCCGGCTGCTGGGTGTTCGACCCGAGCGTGGAGCCAAAGAAGCTGCCGGTGGTGTTCGCTGTTTGGTTTTGAGCAGGTTGGCCGAATGCGCCAAAGGCGGAAGTGCCGGCGGGCTGTTGCTGCTGCTGTTGCTGCTGTTGTTGTGGCTGCTGCTGCTGTTGGGGCTGCGTACTGCCAAACAACGCACCGGATGGTTGTGGGGTAGAGGAGCCAAAGAGAGAGCCAGCGGGCTTCTGACCACCAAACAGCGGGCTGGGGCGATGGAGTTGAGAAGCAGGCGCATGACCGGAGGCTGAGGGACGTACTTGGAAGGATTGGGATTGAACGCCATCCTAAAACACCCTCTGCGCTACACTCGCAACAAAAGCCTTGACACTAGTGCTATATCAAACGCTTCCGAAGAGCACTGCGAGCGAAAGGAACAGAAGCAGAAACAGAGGAGAGGGAGAGGACGGGTGGCGGCAAAGATGCGACTGGAGAACAACGCGGCAACTTCAGCGCAGACGCGCTCGCGCGTGGTTATCACGTGGCCTTCCCGACGGGCGTTTGAAAACTCAGTAAAGCACTTCCGAGGCATCCTTGCAGTTCACCTTCACGTTTCCCAAATCCTCGCTCTTCTGTTGCTGCATCTGGCCTGTTCAAGTTTCTTTGAGAAAACTTCGATGCTGTATGCATTTCCATGACGTCCACAGACAGTCAGAAATCATGACTGCAATGGTTGTCGTTCAATTTTTTTTCCAAGGCAAGTGTTTAGCGTGCAACGTCGGTCCCATCTTTGTTTCTACGGCGTCAGGTATGTTTTTAGACATGCCACTCAGACGGTATGCAATAATAGTCACATTCTGTCACCAAAGACGTCGCCCGGTATGTCGTTTTGCACCATCTGAGTGAGCACTTCTCCCGCGAGCATAATATTATATACCGCTGACTCGGTGAGCACAGCCGGCATCTTGCCTATGTCTGAGGATTGCCGGGATGAGTGTTTGACGCGCTCTCCATGGTCTGCGAATTGTTTCGCCGCAGGCAGACTTGCCCGGGCCAGACCTGGGCCCACAGGCAGGCCGATCCCGCCTCCCCGACCGTCCCCGCCCGTTGACGGCTTCTATAATCGGCCACGCGAGACGCGGTGTGTAATTGGAAGGCCGGAGCAGTATGCAGGCATTAATCAGCGTAGCCTCAGTGGACCCACAATGGACCCATAAAGTTTTTGGAAGGCGAGTGATCGAAGTGACTCCACTGACTTTAGCCAATGTCTCGTGAAACAGGGATTTTCTCTTGGCAGCAGCGCCACATCCTCGGTTTTCAGCTTTGTTCTCTTGCTTCGTGGTTCAAACCTCAAAGTACTGTGCACCTCCTGACGATGCTCGTACTACAGCGCCCGGCCCGACTCTCCGTCTCTGCGCCTCCATCGGCCGCCAGATATCGTCAAATTGCGTCATGCCCCCGCATCAACCTCCGCGACGGTACACTTCGCACTACGCGCAGTCCTACACTATCACCGCCGATGAGCCCCATATTCGTTTGTTGATATCCGTAGGTCTTATCTACTTCTAGCGTTGTTGAGGGGACTAGTTTTTCTTTGCCTTCGGCTATGTTGAACTTCCCAGAAGACGTGATGCGTAGGCGCTTTTCCTGGCATCGGCGGCGGCGGCGTTTGTGCCCGCTCCAACGAACGCACTTACGCATTTGGACCCAGGTTAGTTTGAGATCCAGAAGGCGGCTGATCCAGTCACTTCCGTGCTATGTTCGACAGCCCGAAAAGCAAGGAGCGCCTGTTGTGCTCTGCTCCTTACGAGGCGGAAACGAGCAGTGATCCATGCAACGGAGCAGTGGCGCTATTAGCCTCACTCTTCAACGACAATTGTCCACAGACGAGCCCCATGAACCCGGCGGGTTTGTCCCCAGAAGTCAGGATGCATATGCGCTATTTCCGACGGGGTCTTTGACACCGTCCCTGACTGTTCACGAGGGGAGGAGGAGATGCAAAGCGGAACCTCCTCTGCACCACCACAAAGCATTCGGATGCACGATGCCCGGCTACGACGCGCAGGGCTGTCCTCCGTGATGTCTCGCGGACGCCAACGAAGCTCAAGGCCGTAGGCTCGTGTGTCAGAAAAGAAGTCCTCGTTCCGAGATACGCTGTCAGTTTCAAACCCCTCGCCCCGAACAGCCATGCCGTGACAGACGCTCCTCCCACAGACGCCTGTGTGGTCTGTCCAGTTTCTCGGACGCCCCGTCAAGACGACCCAGCTGCTCGTATTCGCGCGCGAGCTGGGAAGCCCAGACCGCCGCAGATTTGGCTCCGACATCCGGTGCGCCGCGCGACAGCGCACTCTCGGATGCACTTTCATACTGAACAACGCCGACGGCGCCACTTGCCCCGGGGTTCGCGCGTGTGCCGCGCCGAGCAAGCCTGCAGCCCCACCTCGCGCCCTCGCGTGTTCAAACGGGTGACCGTAGACACGGGGGCTGCACGAGATGCACGGCCCGCGCTCGACCCTGCGCAGCTGAGCCTTTGGCCCTTGGCTCGATGCAGTCGCGTCCGTGATGCGTCCACGGCGCGGACCGCCGCGGACGCCGCGAGCGTTGGCTGGGCCAGGCCTCGTGGGTTTAGAGTGAGGCGAGAAAGCGATGCAGCGCGAGGCACAAGCGTAACGGCGCACGAGCAAGGCCGCCGTCCCGCAGCCTTGGCCAGACTGCGGACGTCGGACTCATGCCGGCGGTTGTATTTGGTGCAGTCGCGCGTGGTGGGACCGGATGGCCCGGGGCGCGCCTCCCGACGCCTGTACGCCGCGCCAGCCGCAGGGCACACCTGCTGGTTTACAGCTACACCTTCTTGGCGGGCTGATCACCGCCGAGGGGCGCGGGGTGCGGCCAGTCACTAGGACGCCGTGGACGCGCTGGTTGCCGCGGGGTGTCGACTGTGGAAGCTTTGTGGCTTCTGGCTGCGGGGCGGGTAACGACGGCCCAGATTTGGCAGCGTCGCGAAGACATCTGCTCTCTATTGAACGCCCTCAGATCCGTTCTTCCGAGTTAAATCAAACTACCTGGCGCTAGAAAACCACTGACCCGTCCAATGTAGTACTTTGGGAGGACGTCCACGCAACGTCCATCACACACGAGGGATCGGGGTGGCACAGAAACAAGGGTGAAGGAACGGTCGCCCTCATCCGTCTCACTTGCCAGCACGCCTCGCATATGTCGCGCGACGCGCGTATGTGAGGGTGGTAAGGAGAAGCGCTGGTGAGGCGCTCGCTGGCAAGGCTGAACGGTAACCGCGATCAGTCGCACACTTTCTCGAACTTACAAAGTCTAAAATGTTCTTGACCACGCACCGCGCGGGTCAGTCGTTCTGCAACCTCCGCCGTCCGCCGTTCTGGTCGCGTACTGTGCGCCTGGCGCGCTAGTGCACCCGACTCTGGAGCCCCGCACCAGACGGGCTTGCCCGAGTTAAGCGCGTCGCGTTCTCCCGTCGTTCTGGATGATGGTGCGACTATGGGCTTGTGAGACGGGGCCGGGGCCCCGTCGTCTGCGCGCGCCAGCCCGCCGTCGGGTAAGTAGAACGGTTCGCGCCCCAGGCTGTCGCTCGTCGCGAGGAACGGGCACCGGGCGCGGCCGCAGAAGGCTGGCTCACCGCACCGCGGCGGGACGCGCGCTGCCCTGCGGACACGAGCCCCGCAGCCGAGGGCGGGTGCGTCACTGCGACATACCCAGCGGGTTCCTGCGTTACCGCACCACGAAACGTCTCCAGCGCGGGCGGGCGAGCGCCCGTGCCAGGCTCATCAGGGCGCAATATCGAGGAGCATCACGTTTCCGCCCGTTAGCCCGAGGAGGACGCAAAGGTAGGCGGGCGATGCGTGGGTCGCTCCGGAGTGGTGCGCGGGGCTGGCCGCGGTGACACAGGCGACGGGGCGACATACGCGGATCCGCGCTCGTTGTCGCGTCTGCCGTCGGGGGTGGATGTTCGAAGGGACTGGTGGCTCGCTGGATGATGGTAGATCTGCGCTGAACCACCCTCGGGCGGGCGGCGAGGCGCGCACGAGGCGGTCAGGGTGACTCGCGGAGTGGAGGCAAAGAGGAAGGTGGGCGGAGCCAGGCTGGGCAGCGGCGGGCGGCCGGATCGGGCAGTAGCGGGGCGCGCCACGAGGAAGCGCACGTGGCGGGGGGTGTCGGCCACGTGCGGGGCAGCAGGGACGGCGAGGACAGCACGGCGGCCTCACGCACGTACGCTCGCGTGGTGCTCGGCAACGACCTTGAACGCCCCGGGGACTCGACTGCGCACGCAGAGGGCTCTCGAGCGTGCTTGCAGTCCGTCGTTTCCGCACGGTGCGCAACCGTTTTGGCGTGCCACGTTGGCTCCCGCGAGCATCGCAGCTGGATGGCTCGCTCCGACGCCCATCTCCTTCTAATCTCGAGTCAAATACTCAAAGGCGCTTTCCCTATTCCGGCGCAGCCCCCGCCCTCGAACCTTTCTTCCGCCGTTTCATCCTCACGACCACATCACGTCTGCGGTCGTCGTCAGTTCTCGCCAGCCCTGCCCCTCCCGCGACAGACCCGCGATTCTACCGTCGCCCTCGCCCAGACAATGAACATCTTCTGTCCTCCCGGCTCCCGCGGCACCGGCCACTGAACCTCTGTTGTCAATCCCTACATGCGTTTACGCACCCGTCATTCAGGCTCCGCTTGAGGGCCGCCGCACTGCCCGCCTCCTGGTGACGCTCTCCGGGCACCTCCCGCGGCCAGCTCACGCCTCCCGATCTGGCGGTGTCCGGCCCAGGCCGTGATATCGTACCTCTTCGCCTCGCTGAGCCCGCGCGTGTCCTCACCGCCCTGCGCTTGCCCTCGCCTCCGTCATCACCCAAACCGACAGTCCCGCGCCGCGACCCGTACCGCTGCACCCCCGCTCAGGCTCGAACCGGCCAAGTGCGATGCTTCCAGCCCAGAGGCGATGAGGTCACTCGCGTCTGCCCGCGCCCTGCGCCGGGTGCCAGCCCTGCCCGCGTAGACGGCGAGCCGCCCGGCTACCCGCGCACGCGAGCTTCGCGCTGGTCGCGGCCCGGGGACTCTCCGTCGTCATTGGGCCTCGCGTCCGTTCGGATATCCATGACGCTGAAACGCGTTCCGGCCCTCGTCCATGCCCAGTGCTTGGGTCTCGAGGGTGGTCGACCCGGACCCTGGTCCAAAGGCGCCCCAGTGCCCGATCGTCAGATCCCACTTTGCGCGGAAGCCTAGCGCGAATATTGTAATGATGGACCACCCTCGATATAAAGCGTCACTCGCCCGAACCAGTCCTCCATCCCCAGCACACCGCGACCACTCCCCCGCACGCCTCCTCTTTGTGTCCTTTGTCGGCTTGAGGCCTTATCCTACCCAGCCTCTTCAGTATTAATACGTGCCCTAGCGGTTTCCTCTTTACCCCACCCCCTCCCTCACCACACACTTCTCCGCAATGGACCACAGCGTGCGTCACACACACTTTCATTCACACTTTTGGGCATTTCACTAACCTCCACCGCGCTTTGGGTGCAGTACCAGCAGTTCTCCCTCAACGGTCGCAATGACGACTCCGACGGGGAGAACTATACTCCCCGTACCCCGCGCCGCACGCCGATGGCGTGTACCTTCTGCCGTGGTGCGTCTCCCTTGCGGCGGAGCCTGCCCGGACGAGCTGACCTCGTTTCGTCTTCGCGCATCTTCAGGCCGTAAGCTCAAGTGCGATGGACGTCCCATCTGCGCGAACTGCAACCGCCGCGGGCTCGCATGCGCTTACGTTCCTGTGTACGTCCGCGCCGTTCGGGATTCGCACATTTGAGATCGCGAACTTACCTGTCTCCACCTGCACAGCGCGGCGCAGAAGTGAACGATCCACAATGATCGACGCTCGCGGAACCAACTGGCCGTCTCCCCTCGACTGGTCCCACGCAGCGCATCCTAAGCACCACCGACTTCGGCCCGCCTCGCAGCCCTACGCGAGAGGCGCGAGCCGACTCACTTCAGTCTTTGTTCCCCCAGCGCCGGCGCGCTCTCCGTTATCGACCTCTCTGCCTCTCTCTGCCTCTCCTCGCACATCTGTTGTCACCACCCTCTCGTTCCTGCTTTTCTGAACTCCCGACCTTCCGGACCCGGACGCCCCCAGCGCGCCTGGCCCTCTGTAGCTGTAGAATGTCTCTAGATCCGCTCCCCCCTTCACCTTACGCGCCCCCGTCTAATCCGCTCCTCCTTGCTGTGCCGTCCCGCCACGCACCACTATCCTAGCTTTTGTGCATGCACGCTATCCACGCGCCCCCGTCTAATCGCCCGCTCCGCGCAGCCTAGTTACATATTCTATGTCCATACACTACACGAACCGCAATCGACCTCCGTCGCCTCCTACCTGCCCCGTGCGCGTGCGACGTCCCGGTCTGACTCCCTGCGGCCCTCTGCCCCCGCGCTCCGCCTGGTTCACTCACCGCGTGCGGAGTCGAGCCCAGACCTCACCCCCCCTGCTAGTCGTTTCATACCCGAGCGATCCCGCGACCCTCTCCGCCCTCGGGACGGCCGACGCACCCGCTCGGGCGTCTTCCAACCCCCAGCGCAGACCAGTGACGGAGTCTGAGATCCGTGAGCGTGTCGAGCCCTCAGCCCTCAGCGCTTCAGCCCTCGAAAGTTGAAAGTCGAGTCCGAGGACCACAGACGGGCGCGCCAAGCCGGCGCCCTGGAGCGTCGCGCGCGGATCCCAGCATCGGCGCAACGCCGCACGGCGCACGCCATCTCGCGGGCACATTGTCGTGGGAGCGGCGAGGGGTCCGCGCCGGACTCCGGGCGCACCAATCGAAGGAAGAGACGGAGAGAGGACTCAAGTCTCAGGACTCAGGCCTCAGGAGGGAAGACGGCGATCGCGCACAAAATGAGTGCGCGCGGGGCGCCACGTGCCGTGATGCGCCGCGATCCTGGTGCTGAGGTCTGAGGTCTGAGGTCCAAGGTCCAAGGCCTGAGGCCTGAGGTTTTCGTGACGCTTGGGGCGATTCGAGGGCGGGGGTGAGTCCTGAGCGGGCGCGCCCCGCTTGATTCCTGCCCTCTCCAGTCTCACCCCCGCCCTTGCAAGGCACTCAAGACGGCATGGGCGCGCACGGATGGTTGTGCTCGAGCCTTCCCAACCCGGCTCACAATGGCTCGCGTCCGCGAGCCGTGCGCGACCGGAGCCCGCGCGCGGCGACGGCGACAGGACTCGCGTGCGGTACCGCCGTCGCCCGATTCGGCTGAGCGGTCTGCGCCGCGTACGCACCGCGACGCGCGCCGGCGCCGGGGTCGTCGGGGTCGCGCGGCGTGACGCGTCCAGCTTGAGCGTGAAGCAAGTTCACGGCGGCCTCCCAAGGCGGCGGCCGCGATCCGGCCCGCGGGAAGCGGCGCGAAAGCGCGTCGCGGTCCGCCAGGCGCGTCCTGTGTCCCTGGGGGGTGCGTCGCCCGTGGAGCGACCGGTCCCAGGGCTTCCGAGGCACTCTTCTGCACCGTAAAACCGTCTGGCTGATGGCGGCGCGACCGGAGTGGCACGAGCCGGTTCCGCTACTTCGTATGCTGGAGTCTGTGGCGATGGCCGTCTGGGTGCGTCCGGCGAAGTCCGCACGCGGTGATGACCCCCCCACCTGCGACGCGGCGCCGACACCGGAGTTTGGCGGTGGCATATGGAGGGCGCGAGCAACATCTGAATCGCTGCAGCCCGACATGGACGGCACACAAAGCCCTGAGCTAGAGTAAGTATGTACTTGCGGATCCATCCACAGCCCTCGGACTCGCCCCTCCACCCCCGGGATCCCGTGGACCCACAGCACGCCCGCTCACTGGAATCCGTGGTGCATGAGGAACCTGTTTCACGCACAACGAACCGTGATTAACCTGCCTCCGAACCCGCCCCGGGGCGCCCGCCTGTCACCGTGGCGGTGTGGCGGCGCGTCGCGCTCCCCGCCGCGTCCGCGCCCGACTCCGAGCCACAGGCGCGGGCGCGGGCGCGGCGGGTGCGAACGAGCGGACGGACAAAGGAGCGGCGGCGCACCTCTGGTTCCCGTTCTCCAGGAAGCCGATCGTCGTGTTGTAGTCGCCCTCGCCGGTGTGGGCGTACCCCGGCGGCGCGGCGCACGACGAGCGCGGCGGGGGCGTCCCCTGCGCGTTCGCGCTCGCGATCGCCACCGGCTGCACGAGGAGCGGCTCGTCGCCCGTCGCCTGCCCCGCCGCGGGCGCGAACCCGGGCGCCTTGGGCGGGAGCAGCGCGAGCATGTACTGCTCGAGCGGGAGGGCCCGGGTCGAGGAGGGGCGCACGGGCGGGGGGGCGTCGCGGATGCAAAATGCCGTGCATCACGGAGGTGGCACGGGATCCCGGTGGCGTTGTGTTCGTGTGGGTGGGTGGGGACGACCATGGCGGTGGGGTGGAGACAGACGGTGCGCCGGCGAGGGTCATCAGAAAAGCGGTGAAGATGTGCAGTTGGTTGGTGAAGGTAGAGGGGGATCGACCGGGTAAAGAGGAACCGGGGATGGCGAGTGCCGCGTACGGGGTGCAGTTTGACAAAAGCAGAGGCACAGCCAAACGTCAGCGTTCGTTTAATTTGGTTGAAACATGATTAATTCATATGCAAGGACAGAAAGCCAGAACAGGCATTCGAACCAGCAGAGTATATGTTTTGAGTCAGATAAAAATCAAACACTCACCCTTATAGAGAAGCGCGGGAAGACAAATCCCAGCGTTAACGACTTCTTGACCTCCAATTCGCCGTTCAAAACACGGATTCCGGGTTGCGGTGCACCCTCGGTAGAAGGCCAGAAGTATGCGCCGCCCATACGTTCCGAAAAGGAGTTGTTGCTTCGGCCGCTTTCAACCTCGTCCTGTGTAGCGTGCGAGCCAACGAGAAGGAGCCGGGTGAGCTGCACCCGGATCGCTGCAGGCGACGCGAGTAGATCAAGTGCTTGCTCGTCCGTCCCCCGCAGTGTCAGGGAAAGCGGGATAGGAGTCCCAAGCGCATATGAAAACTAAGATCGGATTAGTTGCCGTGTCATATCTAAGAGCAGTAATGAATTCAAAGGGCTCACCGGAGCTCCGACCGCAAGCTGCACCATGGGGCAAAATGACAGGAGATTATTGGTAACTGTGCAGCAAATGTTGAGACAATGACATACGGTGCATTCCAGCTCGACTTTGCGGGTGTCAAATATAGTTCCGGTGAGTGTTACTGAAGGGAACACTTTCCACCCCTCGGGATCGGCTTCTGGGCCGATCACGGGAGTTCCTTCGCTGTATGCAAGCTGGCGCAGAGGCGAAGGTGCGCCTGCGCGAGTCAGCGGTACATAGACGAAGCTTGTCCCAAGCCTACAAAAAGAGGGCAGTCCATCAAACGGCTTACTTTGTTGAGAGACTCGCACCTTACGTCTGATTGACTCTTAACGCTCCGCGCTTGACTGTCACATGGAGTCGGTAGTCCATGTATGCAGGGCTTGCACGCTCCGAGAAGCTAGGTGGGAGAGGATAAATCTGCGTCGGCTGCTTTCCTTTCCCTTTCTCGGGGACATCGGTTTCGGTCGGAAGAGTGATGGAGAACGGGAATTGCTGCTTTGCCGTTGGTTTCGACGAAGCAGTCTTGGCGTTCCACAGCTCATGTACGATCTCCAAGAACCTGATCTCCTCTTGTCCTACCACGGTCAGACCTGCGACCAACTTGGGTGCGAGTTGTTGGCCAAATACGCGGGGAACAAACAACGGTCGATGTGCTCACAGAGACAAGAACGGCTTTGGCGCCGTCGGCCTTGCCGGCATCGAGCTCCACCGTCCCGGAGATGGTGTCCTTGTAGAAGAAAAGGGGTTGCTGCTTACTTGATGTCGAATGACTCTTCACTTTCAGCCGCAACCACGCCCTCCCCTTGGTGTCTTCAAGCTGGTACTCGTGCTCGACCAGATCACGAGTCGGTTGCGACTGCGCAGAGTACCCGGGTGGTTCAGCAGCTTCGTGGGGTGGGGGTGAGGTGGCCGGAATGTGTTCCAGCTGCGAGTCTGCCTTAATGTCCATTGTGGCGGAAGGATGTAAGAGTGATGGAGGAATCGGTTGCGAAGGATGTGGCCGAGAGCCCGAGGTCGTTGATACTAGATAGGCAATTGGGGGCCGGGAAAAGAGAGCAAGGGTGTGGCTAGAACGCTAGACTCGTCCCCACAGTACCGCAGTGGGATGTTCATGGACCTCATCTCTATCTGAAGAGGACGAAAACACAGCTCGATAAGGCGTGAGATAACGCACCGATATTCTGGCTGTAACGCGGCGCTATCGCTTATCAACAATGCGTCTCTAGTTCATGCTCTGCTTATAACGCAGGCTCATGGATAGGTAGTATAAATACACGAAAAAGTGCAAGGGAGAGAGGAGGAGAGGGCACGCAGTTAGCGCTAGGGTCCTACCAGAGATAATCACGTCCATTAGTGCCGAGGTGATTCGGACAATGTGTTCTCTTAGCTCTAACTTTGAACCCTTCCCGAACCTTTGCTTCGTTGGTGGCCAAAAGCTGGTGTTTATTACAACCCTATCAGGCTGCCGTAAACATTGACGAACGCCAATAAGGATGGCGATGGGTAGCATGCCGCGTACATGTGATACTTTTGAATCGAACGTGAGCAACACTGATCCTTAGACGTCGAAGTTACACTGGTGGCATGCAACCAGCGAGCGACTCCGAGTCCGATGGGGATGGCGGAAGACGGTACCAGCCGCATAATTTACGACGTCCGAAGGTAGCGGGACCCGCTTGACCCATGTGAAGAAGGCGGGACAGCATGAAAACCGGCGGTCCGGCTCCGGTGTCTCCTCACTCCCGCCCATGGGGTAAGACGCACTTCCACAACAGCCTCTCTCTCTCTCGCTCTTTCGCTCTTAGCCGTCTTCGTCCTCGCCACCACTTCCTCGCCCTTCCCCGGCTCCTTTCCGTCACTGGTCCATTCAAGATGTCAAAACCTGCTCAACTCACGGCGTTTGGGTACGCTTTGGCAGGGGCTCTGGGCGGATGCTTCAGTAACGCGTGAGTCTCTACAATTCCGCAACGATGCATGTCTGGCATGTTTGGTGTGATGCGGCTACAGGTTAGCACTACGGTCTATGGCGGTCCTGGAGAGAGAGAGAAGCTGTTATGCGTAGCCTAAGGCCTTTGGAAGATTATCTTCTTGCCACAGCCCACACCCCGGCCTGCACTCTGTTTTCAAGCAGAGTCCTCTGCGTTTACCTATGCTGATCTCGGTTCATTCCATCTAGGCTCATTTATCCTCTAGATACGTGAGTACCCCCTATCTCCCTCCCTGCCCTAGCCCCTGACAAGTCCGTGGCCCAGCGTCAAGACGCGCATACAGGCAGCCACAGCAGATGGCACCTCAGCAGACAAGCTGAGCATAGTCGGCGTTCTCTCGCGCATCCTGCGCGAGGACGGCTTCACGGGCTACTATAGAGGCTTCACGGCTACGATGCTCAACACCTTCTCCATGCGTGAGTCCCCCCTCTCCCCGCTCCCTCTCTACGCGCTCCCAGTCTCACCGCATCGACCCGCGGGCAGAGTACGCGTACTTCTTCTTCTACTCGTTCGTCCGCACCTCCTACCTCAAGCGCCTCGCCGCGCGCCGACCTGCGGGGAGCCCGCCCCCCGTGCTCGGCACCGCGGCGGAGCTCGTGTTGGGAGCCCTCGCCGGCGCGCTCGCCCAGATCTTCACCATCCCCGTCTCGGTCATCGCGACGCGCCAGCAGATCGGGCGCTCCTTCGACCGCCCGAAGAGGGTTTCCTCCTCTGCGAAGGGCAAGGGCAAGGCCACCGCCGAGGACGCGGAGGAAGAAGCAGAAGAAGCAGAGGAGCCGTACGACGACTCGTTCCTCGGGGTCGCGCGCGAGATCATCGCGGAGGAAGGCGTGGGCGGCCTCTGGCTCGGGATCCGCCCCGGGCTCGTGCTCACCGTGAACCCGGCGATCACGTACGGGATGTTCGAGCGCGTGAAGAGCCTGACGCTCGCCGCGCGCGGGGTCGCGGACCCGAACGCGAGGATGTCGCCCGGGATGTCGTTCATGGTCGGCGCGCTCTCGAAGGCGCTCGCCACCGTGGTGAGTGTCGCCCTCGTCGTCGCGGTCGGGCGCGCACGCTGACGGGCCGCGCGCGCGCAGGTGACGTACCCGTATATCATGGCGAAGGTGCGCATCCAGGCGCGCACGGCGGACATCGAGGACGCCGAGGTCGCGCACGAGCCCCTGCCGAAGCACAACGCGCCGCACCACAAGAAGCACGCGCACGTCGGCGCGCTGACCGTGCTTGCGCGCGTGTATCGCAAGAAGGGCCTCGTCGGCTGGTACCAGGTCCGTCTGCGCTTCTCTGCACATGACGTGGACAAAGGCTGACACCGCGCGATCCGCAGGGCATGAGCGCGCAGCTGATCAAAGCGGTCATAACGCAGGCACTGCTCTTCATGTCCAAGGACCAGTTCGAGAAGTACGCGCTCGCGATCATGATCATGTTCTACCGCTTGCAGGGCGCGGCGCCATAGTCGCCTTCTCTCCGTGCGGGACCGTCGGAGGACGTCGCACGGGGCTCGCGCGGGTAGCTTTACGGGGACCGTTCGGTGATCATGTACAGCTGTTTCTTCTTAATGCACAGATTGTCCTGCCAAAGACCGCGTGTCCCCGGTGCACGACCGCTTCGTGACCGCGATCCAAGCCTTCCGAGAATGTCGGGCCGGGTCGGGTCGGGTCGGCACGTCAAAGGCGCGAAAGAGTGCGAAATGGGCAATGGGCGAGGTTATCCTCAATCGTCCCTCGGCTTGAAAGCTTGAAGGTTGAAGGTTGAGCGGTGATTATTGTGTCCATTCCGCCAACAGGTCGCAACAGCACAGGAGCGTCTGACTCGTACCCGCTTACGAGGAATATTGCAACAACGGTGCGCGAACCCAAGCCAAGAATAGGCCCCGATGTCCGCCACGGTCCTCCATTCTGCCGCGACAAGCCCAGAGGTCCTGCTGCGCGGACGAGAACGCGTGTGGTGTGAGTCAGAAACCCGTCGTGCCCGACCCAGCCCGCCGGCCGCCGTACGTTCACCCGTGCTTCCTCTGGAGAGTCGTCCCACCCTGAACGTTCGAACGCTGGCCTACGATTGCTTCGACGCTCCGGATGATGCGATTTGCACCGCGATTGCCGCGGACGCGGCATCTGACGCACGAGTAGGGTTCTAGGAACGGGAGCGCGAAGCACCCGCTCGCAGGACCCCCGACATCTCCCTCCCATGTCCAGGCGAATTGGTAGATCGTCGAAAGGTTTCAGGCTCCGAAGGACTGTTGAACGTGCCAGAACGGCCGCCGCGCTACCGTCGGTGCACCGGAGATCGAGGGTAAGAGCTAGCACGCGCCAGGATGGCCGCGTCTTTCGTCGAAGCCTGCACCCGGGGCCCTCGAAAGCATCGCAAACATCCAAAGTGGATGCGAGATGTCGGGGGTCCTGGCTCGAGGTGCAAGTCGGCTCCCACCACGGGCGGTCCGTGGGACTGGGGCGGTCGCGTGCGCGCCGAGGGCGGCTTCGCGAGAGGGGCGCGCGTCACAAGTATGCGCTCGCAGGCTGGTAGCGCGACTGCAAACGGCTAGCGTCCGGCCTGCATTCCGTCTCGCTCGAGGTCAGCAGCGGACGTGGCGCGGGCCCGAGCTTTGGCATCTTGCACACGCAATCTCTCGATCGACCGCCACAAGCTCGCACTCGCCGGGCACGAGGCTAGCAAACGAAGCCGCGCCCCGGCCGCGAGGCAGCCGCGCCGTCGGTGACTGTATGCATTGACTGCACCCCGCGTCTGGTAGGAGACAAGGTTCGGCGGACTGAATGGGGCTGCGCTCGGGCTGGGCCATGTGACGCGCCGACCCCCTCGATCGAGACCTTCCGCCGCGTTGCTGCACACCGCGCTCGAGGCTGAGCTGGGCCCGCGCGGGCTCGCGACGGTTGGGACAGAGAGTGAGAGCGCGCTGGCGGTACGTGGAAGAGAGCAGAAGTTCGACGATCCCTGGCCGCGAACGGAGAATAGGACGCACGAAGGCTAATTCCAACTGATCGCGCGCGGGGCGGAGTGTCGGACGAGCCGCCGTCTGCGTGCGCGCGATCGCGAAGCCACCGTCACGCGGGCTTGGGCCTTGGGCACTTTCGGGGACAGAGAGGGGCGCCATTACACTTGGATGACTGCTTCGGCGGGCCGCGCGGCACGCGAGCTGGGAGCTGGACATCGCGCGGGTCGTGTGCAAGGTAACGGAAGGTAGCTAGTGGAAACCGCGTATCCACAGACTGGTCGCGCGAGTGACGCTTGGCTCGGGTGGCGGAGGCGGAGCGGGCGTAGGCTCCTTCGCGGCCAACGCCGGACGGGAAGTCTGCCCTCTTGGAACAGTGGAGCGCGCAGCATTTGGCGCGGAGCTTGGAACGACCTGCGTTATAAACCCTGCCCCCTCTCCCCGTCCCGATCTCTCTTTCACCTCCCGCACACGCTCGCTCTCTTTCTCGCACACAACCCACACCCGCACACGACCATGTCTGCCAACCGCGACCACGACATCCCCCACTCGCTCCCCATCCCCATCGGTGGAGGCCGCCGCCGCTCCGGCTCCGTTTCAGACTCCTCCTCCGACTCGGCGTCTCTTTCCCCGCCTTCTCCTCTCCAGACCCCCGCATCTGCGACCGGGCCCCTGCCCCGCGTCGCGCCTCTCAGTCCGTCCACCTCCCCCGTGCTCTCCTACTTCCTCGCCCAGTCCCCCAAGTCGCCGCCGTCCACCTTCCCTTTCCGCCGCGGCATGGGCGCCCCCACCGTGTTTGAAGGTGAGCCCCCTCGCGACTCCCCGCGTCGGCAACAGCCGCTCACGTGATTACCCCGCATTCGCCTCGCCTCTCCCCCCCCCGCGCACGCAGGAGAGGACGACGGCTTCGAGGCAGACAAGCCCATCGGCCGCCACGGTCGGCGCGCCAGCGCCGCGGCTTGGCCGGGCCACGACCGCTTCCCTCCTGCGGCCCCTGTCGTCCCCGCGGCGGGCCAGCAGCAGGACCGCGCCGCGGGGCTCCTCCGCAGACTCTCGCTCGGAGGAAGCATTGCCAGGGTACGTCGCCCTGTTGCCCCCTCTGTTTTGCGTCGGGGTGTGCTCATACTGGCTCCACTAGCCTCCCGTCCCTGTTGGCATGGCTGCCCCGCGGCTGGTGGGCCCGCCGGATATCGCGGCGGCGCCGCGCAGCAAGTCGCCCGGCACGACCCCAACCCCGCGCAAGCCCCGCCGCGCGAACACGCTCGCGCCGGGCTCGCCACGGCCCCCGCGCGCGCCGTCGCCCATGGGCGAGCGGATCCTCAAGGGTCACTTTGACGGGTTCAACTAGACCGTGGGTAGCCCCCGCTCCGCCTGCTGCCTGCCTCGGATCTCGCATGCTTCTGCCGCTCCTCGACCACGTCCGGATTTGGCCTACCCGCACGACGCACGATCATTCCAGCTCGCATACCCTAGGACCCACACGCGCTGTACAGTAAGAGCACCCTACACCCGCATTCCCGCACCCCTGCAAAAGACCACGGCTCCAAGCTCCGCACCGTATCGCCGCCGCATTCGTCATTCACGACCTCGGGCCCCCCGGTGCTGTCGCAGACCCTCCCGCTCGCCGTCGGCGGCTTGTCTGCGTGTAAACCCGCCTCCCCTCCACTCTTGCTCCCTTCTCCCTTGTCCGTCGGTTCGGGAGTAGATATCGCCACCCGTGAGGAAGGTGGAGTTCTGCGAGTCTCTGGTTATCTCCGGCGGTCGTCGTTGCCATCCAACTCTCCACTTTCCTGTACCACCGCCGTTTCCCCGCGCTAGGACCGTTGGCGCATTGGCTAGTCTTTTCACCCTTCCTATTGTCTTGGACCCGTCCGCTTTCGTTTCCGTTGTCGTACGGCCCGTCGCCCGCAGTACTCCAAAAGCATGTACCATACGCTGTATCACTACTTTTTGCATAGGTTCTGGAATGTACGCTTTTCGAAGTCTCATCTTCCCCGCGCGATGCCTGCTGTATGAAGTGCCCTCCCAGGCTCCCACGGCGTCCTAGCCTGCGCAATCGACTCCGCACACGCGGTGGGCAAGGTTCAGCCGGACCCTGTCCCGCACATACCCCCACTCGCGCATTCAGTCCTGCGCCCGATACGGCAAAGGCAGATACCGTGCGCGATCGGCCCCGGCCCAATCTGGCAGCGCGTTGGGGCGCGTGGGGAGCTGCAGATAGCGCAGAGGCTCCGAACGGCTGGTACGGCAGGGTTGGGACTTGGCCTCCCCTCGAGCACGCATCGTGCGCGCGCGCGAATGGTACAAAGACGCGATCGTGCACCGGTCCTCCCTCCGCTCGAGGGGGACGGCACGCGACCATATCGTGCTTTCATGAGACCCCCGCTTCTGGCCGCCGCAGAGACGGGAAGTTCGCGCTACGGAAACGTCCACTGCCCTAGGAGGAGGGGAGGAGCGGGCATGCCAGTCCTCGGACGGCGGGTTTGTCGTCGTGAGCTGCATGACGAGCACGCCGCCCGAGAGCGATCAGGGAGCCAGGTGGCCGCCCGCAAACGTCCTAGCTTAGGGCGGGCGGTGGGACGCGGTGGGCATAGGGGACGGGGAGGGGGTCTGCTGACCCGGCCGCGCGCGCGTGTTCAGGCCTCAGGCTCTGTCCGGTCGACATTCGATCCGTGCGGGGGGGGGGGCGCTCCGACCGGCATACATTCGATTTCGATCCACGGGGGGAGGGAGGGAGAGAAGAGGGGGGCGGGCGACAAAGCGGAGAGTGAGCGGCCTGGGCGACGGGATCGACGTGAGGGCAGGCTCCGCTCGTCGTTCGCGAAGATTCGTGGCATTTGTCTCTATCTTTGTTTCGTCTCGTCCCGTGTCTCTCGTGGAGCGGAGGCCCCAGCGCGCGCCGCGGTCTCTTCACGGCGCGGTGGCGGCGAACGCTTCGCGCCTCGCTTCGGCGGCGATGAACTCGTCGCATTCCGTGCGGCTCTTGTCGACGTCGACCATGAAGAGGAAGGCCGTGCTCAGCACCCCGCTGCGCGCCGCACGCTGTGAGAATGTGCTCTCGACGCAGAGGGAGCCGGAGCACTCACAGGGTGAAGAGGAAGACGAACGGGTAGTTGTCGTTGTTCCCCGAGGCGGTGATGATGGCGGACGAGACGAGCGGACCGATGAACGCGGACGTCTTCCCCACCACGGAGAAGAGCGCGAAGAAGAGGAACCTGGTCGTACGACCGAGGTCTCAGCGTCTGATGGAGTGAATGGTGGTATTGACGCACATCTGAGGCAGCGGCGAGACTTCGCTGATCATGGTCTGACTGTACGCGTACCACGGGCAGACCATGAGGCCATAGTATGCCTGATACAGCCTGCGAAGGGGAATGCTGCGTCAGCTCGAGTGGCGTGATCTCTGAGACCTGTGGTACCAGATCTCCCAGACGTGCTTGAACCCGAACTTGTCGGTGTGGATGCCGATCAAGCCCCAGATGGTGAGGACGATGATCCAAAAGACGTTGAAAATGAGCATCTGTGTTGAAGTCAGACTTCAAGCTAAACCAGCAGAGCCAGCTTGGATTCACCGTCTTCGTTCGAATTTGGAAGCGTTTCTGCACAAGCCAGAACAGACTATGTGGAAGATGAGCACCATACTGCAGAAAAACTTGTTATGACGTACTAGATGCCTAGCGCCTGGGTGGTGATTCCGACGATCAGGAGCAGGGTAAGCTGGAGCGTCGAGTAGGACACCACACTGATTGACGTAGGTAAGAACAACAAACTCTAAGCTGGATGGACACGCACCTGTTCTGTAGGGTTCCAATCACCGTGCTGGGATAAGGTAAGCTAGCGTTCGAGGCTCCTCTGCGAGGAAAGCTCACACAGTGGTGTTCAACACGTCTCCCCTGCCACCCAATCCTGATGAGAAGGAGGAAACTGGTGACGTGGCATGGCTCACATTAAAAAGTAGAAGACCAAGTAGAGGAATGTCTGCTTGAGGCGCATACACTCCCGGAAGGCTACCACAGTCTGCTTGAAGCCGATGGTGAGCATAGAGGCTCCGAGAGGGAGCGCGAGACCTGGGCGGCGCTTCTCCAGGAAGAACCAGGGAAGAGCGCAGAGCACTGCGGGGTCGTTAGCATATAGATAGAAGAGGCAGAGGCATCGAGAACATACGCCACACGCCACCAGAGAAAGCAATGAGCACGCTGAATGCCTTCGTGTTGTTTTCCGTGCTTTCATCAGAGTGAAGGCCTTTGAGGATACCGACCATGACGGCCAAAATCAAGATCTCTCCCACTGAGCAGACAGCGAAGGAAACGTTCGAGATCCTGTTGCGCTCCATGGACTCGTAGTGAGCATGCGCTTCGACGCTTTTCTCGCCAGCGGCGACTTCCGCTGCAGATTCCTGGACGTTGGGTAGTTCCCGGGCCAGGCCAGGGAACGCAGCCGTCCAGAAAGTGAGCGCGCACTGAGTCTCTGGTCAGTATGTGCGATACTTGACATACAAGTACTCCAACCTGGTATGTTATCACTGCATGCCCGTGGATTTTGTGAGTAAATGCTTTGCGACCGACGTTACTGAACGACTCACGGCCCAAGATGTATAGCGCAACCCCAGCCTGCCACTGAGAAGGATCTTCTACTCCAAGCCAGGCAAACGACACTGCGACAGCGAAGATGGTGAAGATAATGGTGATATTTGGTCTGAAATTTGAATAGTAGACTCAGTGATGACCCGCTGACTGCGGGAGAGTGAGCATACCGCCAAGTCCCGTAATCTGCCCAAGCTCCAATGATGAGAAGCACTATGGCTTGGAGTGCAAAACTTATGCCATTGGTGAGCAGGACGATGGAATTCACTGAAGATAAGCTGTCAGTATGGACGCTCGAACGTGCGATGCGTATAAGCGTACCGTCGCGGACCTGCCCTAGGTACGGGAGCACACAAGCCCCCGAACCACACGGGGTGGTGAACGGTGGCTGGCTGGGATCGTAGCCAGCGAGGAAGAGGAGGTTCTGGAACTGCGAGGGCCCGAAGTTGAAGCCTGAGAGGCCGTTGTTCCCCTATGTACGCGTTCGATCCCGATCGGTTTCGGACAACGGCGGAGAGGCGACTCACGATGTAGTAGACATAGAAGGCCCAGAGCTCGGTGCGGCTTGTTGTCCACCGAGGTTTCTCCTGTTGTTCAGCCACGGGAAGCGCCGTGTCTTGCGCGACCTTTTTCTCGTCCGCGTCCGACATGGTTCAGGACGACCAGGGCGAGTCTCTATCCGACGTCCACCTCGGCGGTTTGGGGTCCATGCTGTCAAGTGATAAGAAAATCTGGCAGATTTGTGCCGGCATGTCCCCGCGTCAAGACAGCGACAAGTCCCGCGGGAGCGTTAAATTAACGAAATCCCGAGTTCCTCCGGGACGCCGTGCACGACGAGCACCCGCGTCTGCTCACACCTCCCCGACCGTCGTCGGCCACCGTCACTCTCTCCATCCACGCATGCTGCGTGCTCTTCCTGTCTCGAGGGCAGTCGGCGCACCTTCGGGCAGGGCCGCGGTCCGCGTCGTCCGTCGCGTGAGTTCCTCCGTCCTCCCCGTCACCGTTCGCGCCCGAGCCACGTCTGACGAGCCCGCCCCCGCCCCCGCCTCCGTCTGCGCCCGCTGCAGAGGCTCGCGACAGAGACGACCCCCACGCCACCCAAGAAAACGAAAAGCGTCGTCCGCCGGCTTGTATTCTATTCCGCGGCCGGCGTCACCACCTTCTACGTCGGCAGCGCCTTCGTGTCCTTCCAGGTGCCCCAGTACCGCGAAATCTTCGTTGGTCAGGTCCCCTTGGGCTCGTCCGTCGTGCAGTATGCGGAAGACCACGATTGGGACAGCCTCTCCGTGGACGACGTCATCGAGGCGGGCGCGAACGCCTTCGTCCTCTCCAAGGAGTACTTTGACAAGCTAGTGGCTATGGTCAGCGGCGACAAGGCCAAGGACGCGCTCGAGAAGACCAAGGAGAAGGCGTCCAAGGCTATCGAGCAGGGCGAAGCTAAGGCCAAGTCCGCCTTACGGAGCGTCAAGACCACCGTGCAGAAGGCGGAGGCGGAGGTCGCAGACAAGTCCGCCAAGGCCGCGGCCATCGCCCGGCACCAGTCCGTTCAGTTCTCGGAGGGTGTGGAAGACTTGGTGCGCGCTGCAGAAGCCGCGTTGGCGGACAAGGCTGCAGGTGCGAAACCGGATGCCACCACCACTCCCGAACAGCCTGCTGTCGGCGGTCCGGACGCTGTCCCTCCAGTGTCGGAAACTCCTCAGGATCCCAACGTCTACAACCTCCCCCTTCCTGTTGGTTTCGAGCCTCCCCCAGGCTACTCTAGGCCGAAGCCGCCACCGAAGCCGAAGTCCGTCAAATCCGAAACTACCCCTCCTCCACCTGCGCCCGACCCCCTTCCTCTTGTTGCGCCCGCAATCGCTGAGTTCAGCGCGTCCGAACCCGTTATCGCTCAGCTCGCCACGGTCATCGATGACCTCGCGTCCTACCTCAACTCGAACCCGGCCGCAGCGGACAAAGCACGCGACATCCTCGACACAGCCAAGATCGACCTCACCCAGCTTGCGACGCGCATTGAGGATATCAAGGCTGCCGAGGCGAAGAAGCTTGAGGCGTCGCTTGACGAGCAGGCGCGCGAATGCATGCAGTCGCTCATGGACCTCGAGATGCAGGCGCAGGACAAGCTCGACAGCCAAGAAGACAGCTTCCGCAAGTTCTTCGAGGCGGAGCGCGCGAACATGATCACGGAGTACCGTCAGAGGCTCCAGAACGAGCTCCAGACGCAGAGCGAGATCATCAACGAGCGGTACGTCACTTCCTTTGGCCTCGTGCGCATCGTCCTCAATGCGAGACTTCGTGCAGCCTCAACGCGGAGGTCGTCGCCCAGGGCATCGAGCTTCAGCGCCGCTGGATTCGCGAGATCAAGATGCGCGTCGAGCAGGAGCGCGGCGGCCGCCTCGCGAAGCTCGACGAGATCGCAACCAACCTCAAGCGCCTGGAGCGCGTCGCACTCGACAACTCGGCCTACCTGGACGAGAACCTCCGCGTGCACGCGCTCTGGTCCGCCCTGCGCGCCGTCGGCCACGTCCTCGACGCGCCGGAGCGCAAGCCCTTCCGCGAAGAGCTCCGCGTCCTCCGCCACGCGGCCGCGGCACGCGAAGACCCCGTCGTCGCCGCGGCACTCGAGACGTTGGAGGCGTCGGACGTCCCCGACGTCGGCATCGAGCCCCTCGCGGACCTCACGACGTGGTTCACGGCGAGCGTGGCGCCGCACGTGTCGAGTGTTGCGCTCGTCCCGGACCAGAACGCTGGCGTGCTCTCCTACCTGGCGTCGAACCTCTTCTCGTCGTTCCGTTTCCAGCGCCACGGGCTCGTCGAGGGCTCGGACGTGCTCAGTGTGCTCGCCCGCGCGGAGTACTACCTGAACGAGAAGGACCTGGACACGGCTGCCCGCGAACTCAACCAGCTCAAAGGCCCCGCAAAGGTCCTCGTGTCGGATTGGCTCGATGCGGCTCGCAAACGGCTAGAGGTCATCCAGGCATTGCAGGTTGTCGAGACGGAGGCCACATTGGCATCGCTCTTGGTGGTACAGGACTAGATACTACGTAATAATATTTTACTAGACTACACACCGGACGCCGTGCATCTATCCATCCCGAATCGCCCTGATCCTTGCAAGCCACAACAACGGTGAATCAAGATACAGTAGCATAAGCCTCGTCTAACCACGCCCGTTCGTGAAGTGCGCTGGGGACACAGACGGGGGTGGAGACACCATCCCGATCGACGGCTGCGGGCTCATCGTGCCTGGTGGCGGCGACGTCGGCGGAGACGACATCGGACTCACGAACCCGCCCCCCGCGGGGGGCGCTGCCACTGGGCCGGTGCCGAGCATCGCGCACTCGCATATCACCTGCGCGCGGCGGACGACGGTCTGGACGGCGTCGGCCGCGCCCCCGCCTGCGTTCGGCGGCGCGCGCGAGACCTTGACGAGCCCGGGGAAGACGGTGGCGCCGACGCGGTCGGGCTCGCCGCGCTCGGTGCGGTGGCAGCGCTTGACGAGCTCGATCTGGCGCGGGTTCATCGTGCTCGCGACGTCGGGCACGAACGCGCGGTAGAAGGCGTCGACGGTGCCGCCGGAGCTCGAGGGCGCGCCGTGGAGCATGCGCGAGAACTCGTAGGCGGCCTCGAGGACGGCGAAGACGCCGCCCGCGGCGGCGGAGGGGGCCGGCTTTTCCGCGCCCTGGGCCTTCAGGTCGCCGAGGTCGAGCCCGAGGAGGGCGCCGAGGTTGGGCATGTGCTCGGAGAGGAAGAAGCGGGACATGTCGGTCGAGCAGGACTCGACGGCGGCGGTGAACGTCTGCCGGCGCCAGACGGCGGCCACGGTGGGATCGCCTGTGGGGCGCGGTGAGCACGCGCGCGAGGGATGGAGGGCACGAGGAGGGGGGTACGCACGAGAGAAGATGTGCTCGTGTATGCGGGTGAGCTGGATGTTCGCCTCTGGGGAGTCGGTCACGATGAGGCAGTTGACGATGCCCTCGGCAATGGTCTTGGAGACGGCGTGGCGGAGGAGGCTCTGGATCTGGATCCCGGACGCGACGGACGAGTACGGGAGCTCGGGCGGGTCGTCGTCGAAGCAGTCGGTGAGCGCGGCGTGCCGGAGGGTGTTGGGTGGCGCGGGGGGCGCACGGGTGACGTCCGCCGCCCAGCGGTTGATCTGTCTCTCGAGCCCCGAGGCCGCGTTCTGTACACGCGCGCGGAACACACGGGGGAGGGCCGCGCGGGTTGAGGGTCGTGCGGATCGCAGCGGTATGAACGGACGGGGCGCACCTTGATCGAAAAGTCATCGACTGAGTTCCCGCCCAGCTTGCTCACGCCGAGATGGCTGTTCTGGCCGGAGCCCTCGAGGAGCGCGATGCGGTCGCGGAGCTGCGCGACCTGCTTTTCCTGCTCGAGCATCTGCACCCGCTGCTCCTCCACCTTCTCGTGTGCAATACGCTGGACCGCGGGGGGTCAGTGCACAGTCCGGGCCCATCGGAGGACAGAGGGAGCTCACGAAGTTCGTCAGTGCATAGCGGTACTGCTCGCCCGACACGACGTCGTGCTGCCCGGGGTACGCCATCGTCGCAGATCGCTCGTGGGGGACGGGAGGGTGGAGGAGAGGAGAGAGAAGGTCGGTGCTGGACAGGCATGGCAGAGACGGTAAGTAGTCGTCAATTGGGACCGGCTCCTGTCAGTCGCGTCCGTCACAGCCGTGTCTGGCCTACACCGCCCACAGCGTTTCCGACTGATTGACAGACAGCCGTCGCCACCGCACTCACTCTGCGCCCTCGTCTCAGGATCCGGGCTCGCGCTGATCCTCATGTTCTCCGTGTTCAGCGGATTCATGCGTCTCAGCACTATGCAACTGGCAGCGCCGACCAAACTCGGCACGTGTTCATTAATGGCAGGCCCTACGCCTGCCGGCATTGCAGTAACTTTAACTATGTACGTACGTACCCCCAGAGATGTGCTATATATCCAACAATCCAATGTGTGCCCGAGTGAATACGACAATTTGCGATGTCCACGTGTGCAGATTCCCGCAACAGGCGTGCTGTGCGTGCTAGGGAGCGCAGGCCTCCGACACTGCTTGGTGCACCCTCCTGTCCGCACTCGCGCGGCACATGTCCCTGAACACACCACCCGGAGTGCGGAGGAGCTCGTGAGGGGTGTCGAACTCGAGGATGTCGCCTGCGCCGAGGACCATGATGCGGTCGTAGTCCAGGACGGTCTTCAGGCGGTGCGCGATGGTGATGACGATGGCGCCCGCGAACTCTTCTCGGATGGTTCGTTGGATCTAGAACGGTCGCGGCTGTCAGTCGGTGACTTCTGGGAGGATATAGGATCACGTACCTGGTCGTCGAGGTCGGAGTCAATCTGAGAAGTCGCCTCGTCGAGAATGACCACGTTGCTGTGCCGAAGAATGGCTCGGGCCATCGCCACCAGCTGTCGCTCGCCCGCGCTCAGGGAGCCCGTTTGGCTGATGGGCATGTCGAGCCTGACTTGCTCTGTGCTTCCTGAACGGTCCAAGGAGTTGTTCAAGATCGTTTTGAGGTGGCATCGCTCGAGGACGTCCCAGCACTCTTCGTCGGTGTGTTCGTCGAAGGGATCCAGATTGCTGCGGAGGGTCCCGGTGAACAATGATACGTCTTGGCTGATGATGGTCTAGAGGGAAACCGAAATTAGATGGAAGGGAAGGAAGCCGAGAAGTCAACAGACGCATACAAGGCGGCTTCGGAGGTCTTCGAGGCCGATGGTTGTGATGTCGATGCCGTCAACGCTGGGGAGTCAAGTCAGTGTGATGGACATATCGAAGCTTTAGTATAAGCCTACAAGATGTGTCCACCGGCAGGTTCGACTATCCTGAGCAGCGACATAGCCAGAGTAGATTTCCCAGACCCGGTTCGACCAACCTGGAGAAGTCGCATACGTTAACGTGACAGTAAGAAGCCAAGAACCCCAGCTTACCACGCCGATCTTCTCGGTAGGGTTGACACGGAACGACAGCTGCTTCAAGACGTCTGGCAGATGCGGGGCATACCGCACCGTTAGGTCCTCCACCACGAGGTCGCCGTTTGACGTCGGCCACGCTGCAGGCGGTCGCTTGCTTTCGACGACCGCGGCGGCTTCTTGTGGCACATTGAGGTACTCGACGATGCGCTCCACAGAGTTGAAGTCCAACTCCACCTGGGCGAGAACTCTGCAGGAATGCGTCAGCGTCTCCGCACGGCGAATGGTACGCGCTGCATACCTGACCAGAGTCCGCGAAGCGTCTGCGAACATGGCGGCTTGAACGATGACCAGCGCGGCGTATCCCGACGAGACCCCGCTCCACAGCGCGAAAAGCGTCGTCATGAACACGACGACGGACCCAAGACCTATCTCAACGTGAGCGGCAGCCCTGATAACAAAGCCCGAAAGATGAGCCACGCACAGTCATATCGCCAGTTCAGCCACCCCGCAATCAACCACTGTCACAAGAGTCAGCACCGCACCCTCCACACTTGGGACTCAAGCTAGTCGGAAATACGCACGTAGACGTGGTCGAAGGACTGGAAGCGGTCCACGCGCTCGTAGAACCGGTCCTGATACCGGCGCTCCATCCCGAACGCGCGCACGTGCGGCAGGCCGCGGAGGAGCTCGTCAAAGCCGGCGAACGCGGGCGAGAGCGATATGCTCTCGAGCCGGCGGAGGTCGCGAGAGGCGCGGACGTAGCTCGGGGCGAGGCGGACGTAGAGCCAGGCGATGAAGAGCGCGCAGGGCGCGAACGAGGGCACGACGGAGATGATGACGGTGAAGGAGATGACGAAGTTGAGCGTGCCGGAGAGCGCGGAGCGCGCGGAGACGTGCAGCGCGTTGTCGACCGTGTTGATGTCCGCGGTGAAGCGGTTGAGGATGCGGCCGACGGGCGTGGTGTCGAAGAAGCGGGAGGGGGCGCGGACAAGGCGGCGGAGCATCGCGGAGAAGAGCGTGCGCGAGGCTTGGAGGGAGGAGTAGTATCCGAGCGAGATGCTGAAGAGGACGGTGAGTGCGCTGGCGATGGAGATGTACAGGTAGATCATGAGCCAGGGGCGCACGTCCTGGTTGGGCGGCGGAAGTCTGTCCAAAGGGTTGTGGCCTATGATCGAGGTCAAGGGCCCGTCACTGGCGTCGCTCTGTTCGTACGCTTCTCCCCACTTCGCTATGAAGAACTACGACACCGTCACAAATCATGTCCTGATGATCAACAGACATCCACTTACCCGGAAGCTGACTTCGATGAACCGCATGAGAAGCATGAACAGGAACGTGAAGACCCAGAAGAGCACTCCGGCCGCACGGATGTATGTCCAGTATGTGCGCGCGGACACCCGTCCCTCCGCACGTGCCTCATCATCGACGAGCTTGCCCAAGTCGGCGAGCGCAGTCGCGCCGTTTCCGTTCGCCTTCGCCGCCGTCAGGTCGGCCTCGTTCTCCACCTCGGTGTGAGAGGACGCCTCAGTGCCGGTGTCGTCGACCACGTCCTCCGCCTCCACGAACTTGTCCAGTTCACCCTGTTCACGCAGCTCGGCCGTCGAGCCGCTCCGTTTTACTGCCCCTGACTGGAGCTCGACGATGTGCGCGGCCACGGAGACGCAGAGGGTGACATGATGGGTAACCAAAATTATGGTGCGGTCGCGAGCGAGGTCTCCGGACAGCGCCTTCCTCACAAGGTGGTTGGCGGTGTGGAGATCAACTGCGGCGAGCCTAAAAACAATGAGTACGCAGCGAGCAGCACCTCATGACCGACGTACGGATCGTCAAGCAAAATGACCTGCGCACGGACATCAATATTAGGTTCCGCGGTCGATCCGAGGGGAAAAACAAACCTTGGCTTGAGAGTAAAGCGCCCTCGCGAGGGCAATGCGCGCGCGCTGCCCGCCAGAGAGGGTAATACCCTTCTCGCCAATTTCTGTCAGGGGGACGACGGATCAGAACCGTTCTGGGCGTGATTAATAATTCCCAGGGCGACTTCGAACTGACCTGTCATATCCCCGGCGGCGAACATGTCCAGGTCCCGTTGCAGCGCGCACGATTCAATCACGGCCTGATAGCGGCCCTCGTCAAACCCGTACCCCGCCCCAAAGACAATGTTGTCCCGGATTGTCGCATGCTCCAGCCACGGGTTCTGGGCGCAGTACGCGACCTGATGCCCCGCCTTGTTTAGCACAACCTTGCCTGCGAGGCAATGCATTTCTTTTTTTCTTTCACGTGAGCGAGCGGTCGTCACGGGCGGGTAACCGACGCACCTCCCAACAGGGCGACCAACAGCGCACTCTTACCCGACCCTGTCGGGCCGCTGACCAACGAGAGCTTGCCGGGAGGGAAGCGGATGTTGAGAGGGCCGAGCGTGAAGCGGGCAGGCGTGCGGTCGCCAGGTGCGGCGTCCCAGACGAAGGAGGCATCGTCGAAGCCGATTTGGGCGGCGGGCGTCGTTGGGGTTTGAGGGTCTCGTTTGAGGGATGACGCCCAGTCGGGCACCTCGGGCTCGTCCAGGAAGCTCTGGATACGCTGCATACTGATGTACGCTGCAAGGATAATCGTTCAGTCAGTAGCGGGCATGGAGCACAGGGCCGAGATGGCGTACCGTGGAGCAGGGCGAACATCTGTTCTGGCAGTTGGAGCATCGGGGTCTGAAGCTGGTTAAAGAGCGCGATGGCTGTGAACGCTGTGGCGACGGTGAGCTGTTCGCCGGCGATGACTGTGTAGCATACGAACGACGCCAGCGCGGTCGCGGAGGGCATCCAGTGCCAGATGAAGGTGATGATCACGTCGACGATGTTCACCTTGACCCGCCAGCCAAGCTCGTCATCACGAGCCTGCTTGACGCGCTGGCTCCAACGGAGCTCTAGGCGGGAGCAGTCAGAAGGTCGGCCTGAGCATGGGGTTTCAAATGTGACCTACCCCAACCGTAAAATTTGAGGAACCGGATATTTTGGAACAGTTCGTTTACGGCATTCATACGCCTATCGGACGCTCTCCAATTTTCGCGCATGAGCTGTGATCGGGCGGGGTTAGAGAAGCTGCCGGCTGCGGCCCAAGATTAAACAGACGGTCTCACATAGACATCGTATCTGCCTAACGGCAAGTTGAGGAGGTAGACGAGGACGGTGACGCCGACGGCGGTGAACGCACTCCACCCGAGAAGACTGCGGCAAGCTCAGCATGCGCGCGGTGCAAATGGACGAAGGCGAAAAAAACCTGGTTCGCCTCTGGAATGCGTAGACAGCCGTATACCAGATTCCGGGCGGCTGTAACGGCCGAATTTCCGGTCTGGAACGTCTGTCTACGTATTCCCGAGGCGACCTGGGCCGCCATCGATCAGACGGCTCTTCGGATCCAGACTCACCGGTATAGATACACCAGAGCAATGGTGAGACGGACGGGGGCGAGGAAAAAGCCGGCGAATTGCCAGAACCGTCCCGAGACGGCGTACGCGTCGCCCCTGTGGTGATACGCGTGAGCGGAGCGGCACGGACAATGGGGAAGAGAGCATCGTGACGGACTGCATGAGGTTCACGATCTTGCCCAGATCGGCGCTCCCCTCGTCCTCTTCGCTCCCTCCGGGGCCCTGCGCGTGCTTGCCGCTGACGTCTCGCCGCTTGAGCGCCCTGAAAGCAGAGGTCAGCAGCCCGCTCTCGGTGCGCGTGAGAGAAACATGCTTGTAGTGCAAGGCGCAGAACAGCTGCCCCCGTGTGCGCTCGTACGCCCGGCGCGTGAACCAGCCCTTGTTCACGTCGACCTGTGCAAATGAAAGGTTGGCCAAAAACGCGACGAACGCGAAGAAGTAGGCCGTGTTCCTCGCGTTCGGCGACGGATCCGAAAGTGCGGTTAATATGCGCTGGAGTGCATATGGAGGCACGAAACCTGCGTGGAGATTGTGAGGGGGTAAGGGGCGAGCGCGGAGAGGCTATGCGCACCGACGACGGCGCTCCACGACTCGAGCGTGACATCCAGGATTAAGTCGAGGGAGCTCGAGACCAGTAGGTATCGCAGTAGCGAATGAGTAGGGTATCTGGACGGTGCTCGTCAGCAAGGCCTGTATGCGCTCCTCAATGACGACACGCACTCGGAGACGTATCGGAGATATTTGGTGAATATGTTCTTGTGGGTGAAGAACGGGGATAATGTCCAGACGTCTTCTTCATTAACGGTGCGCGAGTTGGATATCTTGAAGAGCGGTTCCACGAACGAAAACGTCGACCAGGTCCACAAGTTGACGCTGTCCTCCGGGACTGAATATTTGTTTGAGGATGGCTAATCCGCGGGTGTTTCATGCGAGGCCGAGAACAGGTTGACTGACAGGGACGTACGTCTGAGGGCTTGGCAACGTTGTCTGCGGGCCATTCCGCGCGAAGGGGGTACGTCCCGGCGACCCACACGAGGAGCCCGGCGAGGCAGAGCTGCCCGCCGCAGAGGACGAGGGCGCCATAGTCGACCGAGTCCCCGAAAAGGTCAAGCGCAACGTCGTGAAGCGCCGCGAGCGCGCACGTCACATAAAAGCCCAGGAGCAAGTACGGGGGCGTCGCCGGCGGCCGGGCGAGCACCCGCGCGAAGGCGTACGTCTGCACGTCGCGGCGCGGGTCAGCGGCGACATTGTTCGAAACGGACTCGCGCGACGCACCCAGGCCAAAAACGCCACTCCCGCCTCCACGCTGCCCTCCAAATCCCCCACCTCCTCCCTATAGACCAAGACGGCAAGCCAGACGATGCTTTGCAGGGCCGAGCCAAGAACGAGGACGCGGGCTTTCCATGGCGCACGGTGGAGAGGACAGGGAACGGGCGCTTCGAGGTCGGCGAGCGTGAAAAAGTCGCGGAACGGGCTGGAGAGCGTGCAGGCGGCGCGGCGGAGGAGGCGGGGGTAGGGGAGACGCGAGAGGACGTCCGCGCCAAGGGTGAGCAGGATGGCGGCGGCAGGGAGGATGGTGGTGAGGACGAGGTCGAGGTGGGGGATTTGCACCTGGTGTCCGCCGGGTGGCTCGGCGTCGGCCACGACGGAGGTCGGCGGACGTCCGTCTGCGAGAGCGGCCCAGGGGGCGTCGGGGACAGCAAACGCGAGCTGGGCGGTGCGCAGGCTCGAGCTCATTGCGTTCGCTGGTGGTCACGGCGCAGGCGACAGAGTGGGGGCTCTTGGGAAGTTGTGCATCGCGTCTAAGCGAGCGAGGAGCGGTATATTTCCCTGTGCGCGCGCTGGGCGGGTCGCACGGGCTCTCAGCGAGGCGACATTAGTGGGCATCAGTGCGCATCCAGGGCTGCGTACGTGCGTCCCCGCAAGACCGTCCAATTGCTCGCCGCAAACGTGCACGCTGCAGCCTGCTCCCACCCATGCGGCACGTCCTCTATTCATGCCTGATGGTATTCCCTTGGACTTAGGTATTCCGTACATAATCAAAGGTTATAGTCAATCACGGCAAGATCGTCCCTCCCGTTTATGGCAATAATCCGAGGTTGGAAAATGAGCCACCGCGTGTGGTCCGTAGCAATCGAGGCTAAAGCACGCCACGAAGAATGTGCGGTCGACGGCATACGCTGGCTTGCACAGAGGAGGATCCAGTATCCAACCTCCGTCGACATCCCGGGCATGCCGCCCTCCGGCCTCAGGCGCGCGCCGCCATCAGAGACCTAGCTCGCTCCGTCCATTGCAACCCGCCCCCGCCTCCGAATGCGACGCAAGCGCAGCGGTAGACGTACGAACCTCTCCGCAGACCGTCTCACCGCGGACGCCCGACACATGGCGTGCTTCGAGCTCGTGAACACGCGTTCTGGGCCGCGCGGCTGACAAACGTACGGTCGAATTCGAGGCCTCCCGCGAGATGAACGCCCATGATTATTGAAAACACTGGCTCAGGAGCAGTACTGGGACGCGGCTACATTAGGGAAACGGTCTCGACGGGCATAGGCTTTGCTTCCCGTCGCAAACGCATCGATCTCTGCTGCTAGTCCTGCCGTATCAGACAGCTGCACAAAGCCCCTCTTGTGCAGCTCGTCGACAACCTGCAAGACCCAAGCACTGCACGCTCCGAATTCGCCGTGGTCTGGGACGACAACTGTGGATGCAGCGTCCCGCAGCTGCTCGACGGTCAGCGGGCCCGCGGAGATGTCATGGATCCTGAGGAGGGAGGACAAAAACATGTCTCCAGATATCTTCTGTATCCTGTGCTGGAATTTCCAGTTATCCGAGATGGCTCGATCGATGCGGATGTGCACGAGGTCCCCGAACTTATTGTCCTTCGGGATGATGAGGGCTAGATGCGGGGCTCGTGCTTGTGTGAAGCCGGCGATATACAGCGAGCCTGGAGTAAAGACGGCCGGTGCCAGAGTAGCATCCATTCTGCAATGAGAAATTATCTATTCTGTGTCGAAGCAAGGGACATCACAGATGAACATACCGGAGAGGCGGGCTGCTGGGAGTTGGAAATCTAGCAGGATCTAGCGCGCCTCCGCAACGCTTCTCCAGACAAGGTTTGAAGCGGAGTTGGACCGCGAAAAGTTGGACGTAGACGCCGAGGCTGGCCTGAGTACTTGGACGTAACTCCCTGTAACTCCTCATCAGCGAGCGGCCGAGCGAGCCGACATAACGATAGCCCTTACGTACTGGCTCTATCTCGAGGAACGTACAAAGGGGCAGCAATACCAGCGCGCATCGACGCAAATGGCAGCCTCCTGAGGGCAAAGGGCTATCAAAGAGACGATGGCTCGGATTCGGAGTGATTCTATGGCACTCCAGCCGTTTCTTCGTCATCTCATCGGCTCGAACGTTCGCGAACATCCTGATGAGTGGCCCACTAAGGTCGCTGGGATTGTTCCTTCTGCGGCACAAGAATACCCTCTTTTGCGCTATATCCAAGGCACTTTTCGGTGCACGTGTAGAATCTCTATAGTACTATGCATATGAACAACCTCTGTGCGATCAAGACTGAGGGCACTACATCCACCACGAGGCCAGGTGGCGTATTCATCCGATCTAGTAGTTGGTGCTTGGAGGTCCCGCACGTGCACCGCTCGTTGCGGTAGTTGTCTGATGGGAATGAATACCACCTCTATGAGCATTGGTGAGAACGACGGTGAGTAAGCACAGGAACGTACGAAGCGAATCCCACACATCCTTTATCACCGTGGCAGTGGCCGAACTCTTTCCGATTTGCGTGATGACTCGGCCGATGGATTGACGCACGGCGTGGTTGAAGTAAGTGGCGTGGTACATATACGAGATCGATCGACGGTTGAGCATGCGATAATAGGATCTGCGGCGAAGATGTCATGCGAGTTTATGTACGGGAGACGTACACGAAGAGGCAAGAAGGCTAATGGCCATGCTCCGGGACCCGGATCTAACGCAGTTTCGATAAGATGCAGCTCTTCCGGTTGACGCTCTCGAAGCGTGGACCGTGCGGAAGGTCGGAGAGGCACAGGGCGAGTGGCAAAGCAGGTCGGCGCGGGAATAGAGGGGGGGCGCACTAACGGAATTAAGATGTCACCGCGGACAGTCCAGTCGGATCTTGGACATGTTCCTTGCGGATGACACGCTGAGCAGATGCTCGGTGGCCGGACCTGGGAGGAAAACTAACAGGGACAGCAACGATGGGTACGACGCACCGAAGGCGGTTGGTTGCAGCACTCCGGAGCCGGCGTGAATCGCATATCATCATGCGGGGTGTGCGGGTGTGCGGTGTGGGGAAGCCACGGAGCTGTTGATACGGGTTGGTCGGTCCTGGGTGCCGAGTGGTCGCCGAGGTGTTGAGAATAGATGCCGTTGTGCGAGGATGGCGGGGAACGTCCACTAATGGTGGGCAGCGGTCAACTCGCCGCTGCCGTAACTGTTTCAAAGGTCAGCTGAGCCGCATGGGGAGGCGCGTAGGGCGTGTATAAGAAGGCGAGGAGGAGGTGTTGTACGCCGCTTTGGACAAGTTAGCGGACAGTCCGGGGAAGGAGGAGCACCGTACCCAGAACGCTCGCTCGGCAGCAGGCGCGCCGATCGCCGCAAGAGCACAACCTCAGTCCCATTCGCCGCTCTTACCTCTGCCGCCACTCTCGGCTAGCTCGCTCTCTTAATTCGCTTCGCTCACCTCGCACGCACTCCCAAGCTTCCTTCTCCCCCCTCCCCACCTGTGTCTTTCTGCACTTTCCCTCCTAGACACTTTCCCCGGCTTTCTTGCAATGGCCCCCGCTCTTGCGCACCCCGCCGGCGTGAACTTCGCCGACGAACACAACCGTCCGGTCAACAGCGACGCAAGCACCTACTACGGCGGCGAAGAGAGGTACAGCCGTGCGAGGACATACAGCGCGGTACGCACCCCCTCTCTCCCCGCGCGTTCTCGCTCGTTCATCCCCGTCGGCTCTGCAGTCCTTTGCCCACGGCTACAACCCCAAGCGTCCCCCCACCTTCCAGGATGCGAATCACCAGCGCGCCCGCCGCATGTCTCACGACGAGAAGAGCTCCGCGCCCCGCCGCTTCCTCATCGACGTCGAGGAGACCATTCGAGTTGTACTCGAGCAGGAAGACACCGATGGCGACTTCCAGATCTCCGTCACGGACGCCGGACCGAAGCTGATGGCTCTTGGCACTGCGACGAGCAACGGCTTCAAGAGCTTCGACATTCGGGTACGTGTTCACTGTCTTCGCATCGTCTTTGTGTTGTGTACCCTTCAAGCCAGCTGCTGTGACGCTTTCGTACACTTGTGTCGTTGCGCTGCGTGCACAACACAAGTGTAGCAGAGCTTCAAGTGAACGGCATCACTGCTGAGATGCTACTCCGGCTCATGCGATAATTGATATGCGCGCGTTTCCTCGTTACGGCAGCCTTCTGACAGAACCTTGGGCTTGGAGTCGTCCGAGGCAAATGGGATGGTGCGATGCCGGTTGGACGATGTTACATTCCTTGCAACGACCGGACTGGCGATCCGAGGTCGCAGAGTTCGCTAACTTCATGGTTTTAGGGCACGTACATGCTGTCTAACCTGCTGCAAGAGCTGGCCCTTGCTCGGGACCATGGTCGCAAGCGGATCGTTCTGGATGAAGCGCGTCTCACGGAGAACCCTGTCGACCGTCTCTCGCGCATGATCAAGAACTCGTTCTGGAACGCGCTCACCCGTCGCATAGATGGCGACGGTCTCGAAATCATCTGTGCCGATCCGAAGAACCGCACGGGGCGCATCAACCCCCGCATTTACGTGCCTCACGGGGAACCTGCTATGGCAGAGTACTACCGCAAGGTCGCGGCGGACAAGCCTCATCTCAACCTCGACGTCCAGGTCCTGCCACCAAAGCCCGATGACCCTATCTTCGTGAAGAGTCTCAACAACAAGCCCGGTCTGCTTGCTCTTGCCATGCAGGAGGTCGCCGATCCTAAAGGCGGGAAGGTGCTCAAGGGAGTCCCGTTTATTGTCCCTGGTGCACGATTCAACGAGGTGCGCGGGTCGCGTTTGGCTTGATGACGTCATATTCACCCTCACCCTCACCTTCAGCTCTACAACTGGGACTCGTACTTCATCTCCCTCGGTCTGCTCGTCGACGGCTACGTGAACATGGCGAAGGGCATGGTCGACCACTTCATCTTTGAGATCAAGCACTACGGCAAGATCCTCAACGGCTCCCGGAGCTACTACCTGTGCCGCACCCAGCCCCCGTTCCTCACGGACATGGCGCTCCAGATCTACAACCAGCTCGATCGCTCCGACATGGACGAAAACCGCGCGTGGCTCAAGCGCGCGATCCAGGCGGCGATCAAGGAGTACCACACCATCTGGGTCGCCGAGCCGCGCATGGACCCGAAAACGGGCCTGTCCCGCTTCCGCCCCGACGGCCTCGGCATCCCGCCGGAGACCGAGGCGACGCACTTCACACACATCCTCGAGCCGTTCGCGGCCAAGCACGGGATCTCGGTGCTCGAGTTCAGCGAGCGCTACAACGATGGGTCGATCAAGGAGCCCAAGCTGGACGAGTACTTCCTCCACGACCGCGCGGTGCGCGAGTCCGGGCACGACACCACCTACCGCTTCGAGAAGCGCTGCGCGAACCTCGGCACCGTCGACCTCCAGGCGCTCCTGTACAAGTACGAGGTCGACATCGGGACCGCGATCCGGGAGGTGTTCGACGACGAGCTCGAGCTCGAGGAGGACTTCGCGCTCACGCCCTTCCCGCCCACCGTCGAGGCGTACGCGGCGACGGACCGCTGGGAGCGCAGCAGGGGCCGCGCGCAGAACAGCGAGGAGTGGTTCCGCCGCGCGGAGTGGCGCAAGGGCGTCATCGACCGGTACTGCTGGAACGAGAGCAAGTCGCTGTACTTCGACTACGACACCGTGCAGGAGAAGCAGAGCCTGTACGAGTCCGTCACCGCGTTCTGGACCCTCTGGGCGGGCTGCGCGAGCGAGGAGCAGTGCTGGAAGCTCATGTGAGTGCTCTGCAGGACGGCGCGGTCGCTGGAGGGTGTCTGACGACTTCTTGGCAGCTCTAACTCGCTCAAGAAGTTCGAGGTTCTGGGTGGTCTCGCCTCCGGTACCGAGGAGTCCCGGGGTAAGATCTCGCTTGATCGCCCTAACCGTCAATGGGACTACCCGTGAGTGCTCTGTCTTATGAAGTATATGCTGGATCTTGAACTGATTGAATGCTTCCGCAGCTATGCATGGTCAGTATTTACCATTTTGGGTTCCTGAGGATGGTCCTGATCGTCCCATCCTAGGCCTCCTCATCAGATTATGACGTGGGTCGGTCTTGAACGGTATGGATACCTCGAGGACGCGCAACGGTTGGCCTACAGGTGGTTGTACATGTGAGTTTACAGAGTGCTGCTACATGACTCTCCACTCATCAATCGGATAGGATGACGACTGCGTTCGTCGACTTCAACGGTGTTGTCCCCGAGAAGTTCGATGCCGTGAAGCTTTCACATCTTGTGGATGCCGAGTACGGCAACCAAGGTGTCGACTTCAAGATGGTGCCTAGGGAAGGCTTTGGATGGATGAACGGTATGCGTCTAACAGCTGAAAACGAGTTTTTATTGATTATATGCGTGCTTTTTAGCTGCCTACCAGGTCGGGTTGACGTATCTATCTACGGGCATGCGTCGCGCTGTGTCTGCGTGCACAAGCCCTGAGGTGTTCTTCGGCAACTACCTCAACCCTCAACAGGTTCAGCAGGCGTACGCCGCTGCCATCAACGATCCGCTCGGTCTTGCCATGGACCAGCTGCGGCTCACCTCTCCCGCTGTGGACCCTATGGCTCAGTCACCGATGGATGTGCCCGAGATGCACTCCGACGCCCCGGGACCTTGGCATTGAGCGAACGATGTCGCTCGATGCCTCATAGAGTCGCCCGCTGGACGATTCACCTAAAATAGCCCAGTGCTAGCAGCACATAATCTGCGCAATGTGAAGTATGACTTGATGCGCCTCTCTTTCGTAATGACACCCTACGTCCCGACTTCTACGCCCTTCCCCGTTGCCGTTCGCTTTCGCTTTCGCTCCGTAGTCACGATAGAACATAGACTGCACTTCGACTCGTTCTGCCTCTTGTACAATAGCAATCCGTAGGAAATTCATCTGCATTGTCGTTCGCCATCGCTGGATCTGTGTGCACCTTCGATGTACTCTCGTCGAGTACATGCCACACGGGCCGAGCAGCCGTTTCAGAGGGATGGCGGACGATGAGGCGTAGGCGCCGCAGCAAATCACTCAGCCACCGACTCCTACTGTCTTCGCCTTCGACTCCGTCGCGCAGCTCTCCCGGACTATGCTCAGCTCGCTCCATGCTGCTCTCGACGGTGACCAGCTGGCTTGCTCCCTTCCTCGCTGCCCCTCTCCATAACTATCTCTCGCCCCCCGCACCCGCACCTACACGAGCCTCGCGGCCGCTGCGCTTCGAGCTGCGACACCTCCACGCCATCTCACCCGACGCGCGCGTCGTCTTCCGTGACGTCCGCCAGGCCGACGTCCGCGCGCTCGGTGTCGCAGACGAGTACGCTCTGCGTCCGCGCAAGGTGAAGACGCACCGGCCACGCTCTGCCGCGGCGTTCGAGCGGGCGCGGGCGCGTTCGGCGCGCCTCCGCGAGAGCGAGGCCGTCGAGTGGGACGAGGACGAGGTGGAGGGCCCGGACGTGGCGGACCGGGAGACGATGCTGCTGCTCGCGAAGATGACGAACAACGCGTACCTCGCGCCGGACGAGCAGGGGTGGTACGACCTGGGGAGCGAGTGGAACGTGGTGGGTGTTTCCCTTTCGAGATTCTTTCTGTGTCTGGGGCTGCTGTTCCCTGTGCTTTCCGGGCGGGGAGGGGGGATGTGGGGAGCGTCGTGCTGATGTGGGGTTTTGTCTTGTCTTGCCAGAGCTATCCGTTCGGATGGGAGCCGGGCGACGACGGCTTCCGTGGGCACGTCTTCGCCACCCCGGACAACTCCACCATCGTGCTCTCCATCAAGGGCACGTCTGCGGCCGTCATCGGTGGCGGCGGCCCGACGTCGAAGAAGGACAAGCTGAACGACAACCTGCTCTTCAGCTGCTGCTGCGCGCGCGTAGACTGGACGTGGACGACCGTGTGCGGGTGCTATCGGGGCGGGTGGAAGTGCGACCAGACCTGCTTGGAGGGCGCGTTGATCGAGGACAGCTTGTTTTATCCTATTGGCACTGTGAGTCGTCTCTCACTCTTTGTATTGGCTGCATCGCGTGGCGGCACTCATCGGTCACCTTGTGCGTTCGTTTGCGCAGAATTTGTACAACAATCTCACATACCTATATCCCGACTCCACCATCTGGATGACGGGACATTCGTTAGGCGGAGCCCTGGCCTCGTTACTTGGAGTGACGTTCGGCGCGCCCACGGTATCCTTTGAATCCCCGGGAGAGAAGATGGCAGCCAGCCGGTTGCATCTCCCTTCACCGGTAAGACTGTCCGCCCCTTCAAGCTCACCGACTCTCACAATCGGTGCATCTAGCCTTCCACCCAGCACATAACGCACCTCTACCACACGGCGGACCCCATCGCGATGGGCACGTGCAACGGCGTCCTTTCGTCATGTGCGCTTGGCGGGTACGCGATGGAGAGCAAGTGTCACCTCGGAAAGTCCATCATCTACGATACCGTCTCGAATCTCTCCTGGGCCGTCGATGTCCGGACACACACCATCGTCAACGTTATAGAGAAACTGCTGGCAGGCCCGTGGCCCCCAGCTGTCGACAAAGGGCGCGAGGTGCCGGAGGCGTTACCAGAGGACGACTGCGTGGTATGTCTGCATGCTGCCTCGTCACTAGGTGCACGCTCTGACGAATCGGTACGCATCTCAGGAATGCTACAGCTGGGACTATGGAGACTATGTCCAGTAGTTTTCAACAATGTAGTTCACAGCACGTTGGGCGGCAGCGCTGTTGCAGCTTAATGATTACGCCCTTTCGATCCGACGAAGCATGCCCTTCAGCTCGCACGAGCGTTGCATGAACACGAGCTCAATGCTAGGAACGCAGGGTGACTGTATATTCATGATATGGTCCAAACGAGAGCTAGGAGGCGTATACGTGCGTATCGCGCAGATGTGATGGCAGATAACAGGGAGCTAATGGAAAACGAAGGAGAGTATACGGGTCTGTAAGCTAGAAGCATGGGTAAGTTCGTAACATCATAAGATTAGATAGTAAGGAGACCAGAGTGACAACGAAAGAGGGGCGACCGCGGAGGATCGTAAAGACCATTATACATTTCCATTGGGACTACGGACGAGAGGCGACGCAACGCACCACGCATCCACCAGCCTCTTTTTGTCCTACCAACCTATTTCCGTTGCGCTATAAGCCGATTCGCAATTTACTCTTCGTCGGGAATATCGGCGACCTCGTCAGGGATATCGATGGTGCTCGTGGGGCGAGCGGGAACCGGGGCGGTCTCGAGGAACTTGACCATATCATCCAAATCGCCGGCAGCCTTGTCGGCGGTGACGGAGCCAGTTACGGTGTCGGATTCGGTGTCGGCATGGGTCTTGGCCTCGCTGTGCGCGGCTTCAAGTTCGGTTTCCGGTTCAACGACGGGGGGTATATCGTCGGAAGCTTCAGCAGCGTCGGCTTCGACCGGGGACGGCTCTTCAACGTCAACAGTAGGCTCCTCGAGTTCAACAGGTTCTTCTTGTGTAGCCGGCTCCTCATGCTGAACGGACTCGGGCTCCTCGACGTCGTCGTGCTCGTCTTGCGCGGGCTCATCATGATGTTCCTCCACATGCTCTTCTTCCAGCATCTCCTCCGGTTCGTCGTGGTGCTCGGCTCCGTCCACAAGCGTACCAGAACTCTCCTGATCGTGTCCATTCGGCTCCTCGTGCTCCGCCTCGTCGTGGTGCTCCTCCACCTGTTCTGCAGCGACGACTGCCGCAGTGGCCGCAGCCGCCGCAGCGGCACCAGCAGCGACCTTCGCCTTCGTCGTCACCGCTTTCGGATCCTTCACCTTCGCGCCCGCAGCCCCCACCCGCGCCTTCGCGGGTGCACTACCACGCGCTCCCCCGGGTGCTGCGCCACGCGTGGCGGGGGCCTTCGGCGGCGTCGAGGACGGCGTTGAGAACGACAGCGTCGGTGCGCGCGCCTTGGACATGCTCGCCGCGGTGGGTTTGCTCAGGCGCTCGAGGGACTCCTTGGTCGCCGTCGCCTTGCGCACTGGGGCTGGGGGAGCGTCCCCGGCCTTCGCGCGCGCGAGAGACGCCGCAGTAGGCGCGAAGAGGCCCGTGGAGACTCGGGGCGGCTTCGGGGACGTGGTGTTCGAGGGCGTCTTCGACCGAATTGACGATGGGGTCTTCGGGCGGGAGTTGGACGGGGTCTTGGGACGCGACGGCGTCGCGGCTGCGCGAGAGGGCGGCCGAGAGCGGGACGGGGTGGCTTTGATGGGCCCTGACGCCCTCGCGGAGGAGACCGAGGTCGTGGACATGCTCGGGTGGAACGATGAAGGCGGAGACTTGGCCGGGGTGCGAACGGGGGTCTTCGAGGTCGTCGTTGGTCTGCTCTCACGCGTCTTGGACGGCGTACCTGGTGTGCGAGCGGGGGTGGGGGCAGGTTTGGCTGTTGTGGGCTTCGACGCTGCGGGTTTCGCCTTCGGAGACGATGGTGTGGAAGTAACCTTCTCTGATACGGGCGATGTAGGAGCTGCGGGTTCCTCTGGTTCCGTAGCCGGTTCCGGCACAGGGACAGGCGCAGGGACGGGTGCAAGGACGGGTGCAGGGATGGGCGCAGGTTCTGCTAGTGGCGGGGGTGGGACAGGCTCGGGAGACTTGGCCTCGAACTCGGGTTTGCTCTCGAACGACGATGCAACGATGGGGCCCCGGGGCTTGGGGGGCCACTCCCGCTTCTCTCTCAGCTCCTCCTTTGCCGCATCTCCGGTACACTGCGACGCGACGCTCGACGAGCGCGGGGGTGTGGGATTGATAGCAGACTGCCGTTTGTTCTGCTGCTCAAAGCGTCCGATGAGGTTGGCGACACTTTGACGTGGACGTTCGTCGGGCAGCGGCCTGTGCGGATAAAGGTCAATCAGGATGCAGATGGCGGGTTGATCAGGTCCGAGCGCAGGCATACATTGGCGGTCTGGAGAATTGGGAATTGGCAAGGACGCGTTGAATGAATGCAGTGAGAACGCTAGTCACCCTCGCCGGCGAGAGAGATGAGAGCAAGCGAAAGTGGAGAGGAACGATGACAGAGGTTGGTGAGCAAGTTGTAGCAAGTTGTGCTCCCAACCTCTCCGGATGCTGGAGACAATGGATCGCTTTCGGAGTTTGAACAGTTTGTTGACACGGATAAAGCTGGACTACTACACTTGATTGAAGCAATAATGACGTGTAACACCGAAGACCATATCGCAGCAAGACCGACACCGAGCTTGGATCATTCCGGAGCACAAAGCACAGGTGTCATGGAGAACTCCACCACATGACGGAGACAGCTCGAGCCCACACGATTCATTCCGCGTCCATGCGAAGGTCGGTTCTCGTGCGAGACGTCCTGGCCAGGCGAGCAGAATGGACTAGCGCAAAGTATGCGATGTCGAGAGAACGAACGGGTACGAAAGGCAATGTATTGATAAACTACAGAAGCGTACATGTAGTTTGTTGGTCCCTCCGCAACCACAAAATCCCCTCTCAGCCCCTTCAGCCTTGTCATGGGCACCAGCCGAGGCGATGCCTCGTCGACAGTCGAGAACCAGTGAAGCGGGGAGAAAATGGTGGCAAAGATGGATCCGGTACGTTTCTCTAGGAGACTGGAACGCGGACGAGGAGAAGGTGAAACCCCAAGCCCGAACTTTGGTGTCTCCAGGGATTTGTTCTTCGGGACGAAAATGCTCGCGGCGGGCTTATATGCTGTTCTCTGCTTATGTAATACATTCCCGCGCACAACGGATGCAGAGCGCTTCTCCCGCGGGCCGGCCCCGCAGCTCCCCGGCGGATTCACGTTCTGTCAGTGATGGTGCGCTTGACTTAACAACTTGATTCTTGACCCCAGCTTTGCCCTACACAACGCGCCCGCTTTCATCTCCTTGCATCCTCTCAAGCGGCCGTCATGTCTGTCTCTTCAAAGCCGATCACTTTGGCTCGCATCGAGGACGCGACGCTAGGAGTCTTCTCCAAACTCCCTCCCTCAGAGACTTTGAGCCATCTTGTCCGGTTCTTGAGCACATGGAGCGGTAGCGAGTGAGTAATTGCAGTTTCGCGTCTCACGACGTGTCGCTGATCCTCCGTAGCAAGTTCTTCATGGTTCGTTCCATCGTGCATCCACAATACTACGCGTCTGACCTGGACCTGTAGCTCGTGCAATACACCGCCAAGTTGATCATACCTTTTCTTGAATGGCGCGCTCGTATCCAACACAAGAATGGCTTCCGGAAGATGCCCGCGAGCCCGTCGGCGGAAAGGCTCGCAAAGCTGGCCAACAACATCAGCGATGCTAGGATGTTCTTCAGGATCTGGGGTGCGTAGTCGTAACGTCACGCACTAGTTGACGGACTAACCACTTCCGACATCGTTACAACCAGGTCTGCTTCCCATCTTCCAATGGCTCATTTCCCTTGAGCGCAATCCTTCACCCACTCGGAAGCTTCGTACCATCGAACGTCTGCAAGGATGGTCTATGCTTGCGTACTATCCCCTTGAGCATCTCTACTACCTCTTGACCCATTCAATCATTCCGGACAAGATCTCCCTGCCCTCGTACACAACATTCGTTCCGTTTATCCGCTCGCAACCCAGCGAGAAGACCATCTCGCTAGACGCCGGCGTACTGGGATTGTACTCGGTGCGCTTTTGGGCGGCATACGTCGTCCTGCAACTGGCGCATCTGCAAGAGGATAATAAGCTGCTGAAGATGCGCGAACGTAGTTTGAGCAAGACCAAGGTACGTGGTGCGCTCTGTGGGTTCGCTGGCTCGTGTTCAACATGGTGCAGAATGGTGGTACCCCTGTCGAAAAAGAAGACATTCGTAAAAGGAGGGAGGCTCTGTGGAATGAGCTTGTCGTCAATATGGCATATCTTCCACAAACGATCCACTGGTGTGTCCCTAATTTTTCCGTGCTTTTCCCGAATTCGATTCTGGCGTCGCGAATTCATTGCGCCCACGCGTGCTGTCACCGTCTCCTCGGTGTATGACGACCCTTCACGCATTTCCGGCATACCTTGCCTGGCATGAGCACACGTGCATCCTTCGTGGCGCTCTTGCCCCCCTTGGACGAGGCTGTACGCATCTGCGCTCTAAAACAAGCGAGGTGGTCTTCTAGAATGTGCTTGATCCGGCTTAGATGCTTGCATTCCCGCCTGGTTCGACGGCCATTATCCGCTTCATGACAGCGAGGCTGTGGCCCTGTGAAAACGGCTTGCACTTGGGCCCTTGCAGGACCCTCTTTTCCTGAAGGCTCCTCGCGAGCCCGGCCAGGTGGCCCGTATCCGCACGCGGATTCCCGACACCCGCACGTCGTGAGTCACCCGAACGTCCGGATACGCATTGTCCCTGCACGCGGAACGCGCATGTGGGTTCCCCCCTGCTCGTTTCCGTCTTCCTTCCTCTGGGCACGGGCCGCACGATGGGAGAAAGCCCGGTGCCACACTTCTTCATGCTGCGGTCGGTGTTCGTTGGAAACGTACGCGGAGCCCCGTTCGAGGGTCGTACCTGATGACGGTGGGCCGTAGTTCGTCCGAGCGCCCTGACGAACATTCGCGGAGGCGGGCGAAATATGACACGAAACCCTGTCTTATATGTCCACCGTTTTCCGCTCTCTTGGTGTTGCGGCTCGCTAATCCCCCTCCTTGCAGGTCGACCGAAAAGGGGATATTCTCGAACCCGGTACGTTTTCACCCTATCGCTTCCCTTCTTCCTTCGCTGCTCCCTGCCCCATATGCGGCTTCGCGTACGGATATTGCGCGATACCCGGACGTCTCGCACGACGCACTATCACCTGTCGCATGGAGCTGACACTGCCCACCTCCCCGCAGATCTGGCTCGACGTATGCGGGTTCGTCGCCGGCGTCGCCTCGTGGAGGAGCGGCTGGGAGGCGACTGCGCTGCCATCTCCGCCGACTTCCGCCCCCGATACCTTGCCTCCACCGATGGAGCCGACCGAGGAGAAGTTGGCACCGTACATCGAGGACCCGCTCAAGGATATCGTCATCGAGGCACCGGGGTTGGACGAGATGTAACGGCAGTGACAGGTCGTGCGTGTTCACATGCCGCCGGGCACCGGCCGTCCTGGGGAAACAATGGCTTCCTGTGTGTGGTTCGAGGCGCTGAGCTCTCATTGTTTCGTAGCTAAGTACTGGCTGCTCTTGGAAAATCTGATTCTGTGGTGGACAACCTGAAGCGCCGATGTGGCTTGGCGGCACGCTCATTGTCTCGGTTGGACGCATTACAGATTGACAAAGAGGAACCCGCCTTTGTGCTGTGCGCCTTCAGCAAGAGCTTTGCATATAAGTATATGAGGCACGCGGCTGATCTGTGAGCTTGTTCCTGAGAGCAGTGTTCAAATAGAATAAGCAGGGGGCTGCGCGCTGCGCGCCCTTCCAAATGGTGCTGACTGGATTACCGAGGGAATCGGCCGACAGAGTATGAATTTCACCCTTGTCGGACCAGACGAAGAGTTTATGTAAATGACTATGCCACGCTCGCCAAAAGTGCACTTCGCCATCCCACCTCGTAGAGGGCACGCTTTGCAGCCAGAGGTGTCGGTTGAAGGGCGGGTCCTTGGATACCTCGGTGACTGACATGATAGTACAAATCCTGCGCCCAAACTCGCCACTTGCGGAGATTCAGGAGGACAAATCGCATGGCAGACCGACTTGAAGCACTGCCGGGGACTCAGCGATCTCGACGTCGGCGAGACGGTTAAACAGCCTGAGGACTCGATGCAGACAAGTATCATTCGCAGCCCCGCGCATCCTCGCCTGCAAGAATACTGGAGAGGACACCTTGCGACCCGCTCCAAGACGGGATGTTTTCAGGGACAAGAACTACAGAGGAAGGCTGCCATTCGACTTTGTGTCCGATTTCACGACCGCAGGGTTTTTTCTTCTTCTTGATTTTTCGTCGGATGTGCCGTTCGCCTCCGGCCACCTGTTCAAGATGGTCGGCGCGTACTGGTACCATTCGAGTCCTCCGGCATTCCCGTCTCCCACTTTTCAACACCATCCCCTCATGAACATGGTCTAATACACGATGCCCGCAGAAGGTTTCTCTCATCCTCGCTGGCCACCTTACCTGGCCGGAAGTAGGTCCCAGGAGAGTCTGCGAAATACCGGGACCCGTCAACGACCCCCACTCCAAGAGCGAGCCATCAGACAAGCACAAGGAAAGCAGCGACGAAATCCGGAGGTAGATTCATGGACTGGAATCTTCCAAGCTATCCGGTCACTACATGTGTAAGATCGTGGGAAAGCCAATTCTCACTTGATGTTACAGTTGTATTTTCCCGGCGTAATAATGTGAGGCGTCAATGAGAGGGAAGTGAAGCTTTTCTACCGTTGAAAACAAGTCGTTCTGGATGTCATCAACGGCGCTTACGTTGCTAGAATAGTAGGAAAGGACTCCCCCTCCACGGTATACTACTGAAAATGAGGAGTATGTCTGCTCGTGCGATGCGAACGAACTCGGTGCTGCGCATGTTGTGGCCACAACTTGCTGCTGAATCTGATCCTGACTCTCCCCGAGCGCTCGAACCCTTTCTGGCTCTTCGCACGGTTCTCAAAACGGCCCACAATAATAAAAAGGCGGTCGCCAAGTATGGTGTAGTACTCACAATATATCTAGAGAACATCCAGGCATGTTGCGGCACTGGAGATGGTCATCGGCCCAGCCAGTGGGTGGGTGCAAGGGAAATGAAATGCGTCTCAAGCCGTTCGAAATTCTGGCGTCGTGTATGTCACGTGCCGCAGCAACGTTGGCGAGCGGCGCCTTCCACATCGCAGCAAATCTTGATTCCTCGGCAACCGCGTCACTCCCTGGCGATTCAACGCCGGCTGCTCTGGACAGTGCTCTGCTCGCAGGCGGGGCGTCGTAGGGCGTCGTGCGAGCTCACGCTGCGCACGGTCCTTGGGCAACCGGCTTGCCTCCGCTGCAAGCCCAATCGTTCCGTAGATCTCCGCGCACCGCCTCACCAATGACCATGGGTTCGGGCCGGCCCGTGCTCCGTCCCCGGAATCAGGCTCCGCACCCTTCCGCACCGTGTCCGCTGCAGTGCGCACTCGCTCTCTCCCCACTCCCGCGCGCAGCAGACTCGCCTCCGCCAGAACGCCGTCTGGAATGGTCGCGCCGCCGACGTACCACCCACACCCACGCAACGGTGGCGCACAGGCGGAGTGTAGAGGTCTCGGAGGTGAGCCCGAACGTTCAAACGTTCATCCTGCGCCGACGCTGTGCCCGATCCTTCGTCACCCAAGTTCGCCGCGCGCGGCGCCCTTTACCTCCCTGTCGCCGCAGGAGGGCGCGGCGCAATCGCCGAGTGGGGCTTTTACACTGCCCTCTTCATGCGTGCGAGCACGGGGTTCGAGAAGAGTCTGCGCAAAGTGGAGGCTGCATTCGAATGGGACGTTCTTAGCTTCGGTAGGTTCCTTCACGGATGGAGCATGTCCGGGGCTCGCTCAGTCACTCACGCCTTTCCACTGCTGACCTGTACCGCCTCAGGTTCCATGTATGCTGCGCATACAGGTCCTTTCACACTCGTGTTGGCAGCAATATGGAGCCAAGTGCACGGGCTCAACGCTCAGCACAGATGTCCGCCCGTTCCGAGCGCCGGAGTACGCGTTTTACCTCTCGGCGAGTGCTAACCACTGCTGCGCACATTCCCTAGTACCACTGCCTCCGCGCCAAGTCCCGTGCGTGCCGCGCGCCGCGATCGTGCGTCCTACACAGTGTCGCGCAGCAACGGTGTCCGCTCTCGCCCTCCTCCCGGTTTCCCCGTGTAAGCAAGACCCACTACGCCGCCCAGGCTCTTCCGGTGCTGCCTGGAAGCACACGTCGAAATCCGACCCAGGTTCCTGGGTATGTTCAGTATCTTCTCCCGAGCCGCGACCCTGCGTAGTATCTGAGGCAATCTCCGGCTCGCCACCCCATGGATAAGTAAGTAAAGTAACAATGCGGCGTTACGGTCAACAGCCGCGCCCCGCCGCACGCAGAGACACATGACACATCCTGGTATGTTCTGGAACGGCAGAGGGCGGTGCGCTGCACAGAATGGTATGAATCGAATCGGATCGTGGTCCCGCTTCCCTGCACAACAGGCGCGTTCCGAGTCGGGTTGAAAATATGCAGAAGGGACCGGTTGGGCGGAAGGCGGTGGGTTGCCCTTACAAGGCCTCGCGACTCATACAGATATGGCGAAGAAGAAGAGGTTTCGCTCCCGCGAGTGTGGAACGCTCATGGTTTGTGGATATCGTGGTACCTGGGGCGTAGTTGGTTCCTTCATCTGGAACGTGGCGAGGGATGTACACGCGCGGCCCGGCCCGATCGGTATATACGTGTTTCGCGCCCTGCAGGCTGCCTAGGATACAAAAACGGTTGCAATCCTAATCCGTCATACCACACCTCCCATAATGGCCCCGAACCTAGTCAGCGCCGTAACGACGGTTCTTCAATGCTGGCCTAGGCGTGCGCCGTGCAGGTTCCGAAACTTCTAGTGGCGCGCGCACGCAGGGCCATGGCGCCCGTGTACGCACGCACACAATCCGCACATCGGCGCGCGGCATTCTGATTTGTGCCCGCGCGCGTGCACTAGTGACTCGTACGCGCCCCTTCCTGCATACTTCCTGCATGGAGATTGCAGGGACCTGCGCCCGCGCCGCGCAGGAGATTCGAGGGCGTTCGGGCATACTTAGTGCCAGGTGCCTAGGGCTGTGCACACAACCTCGCTCCTCCCACCTGTCGGGGCACGCCAAGCGGGAGCGGCGGAGAGAGGGCCTGCGGGCCCTCGCGATCGCGCGTCGCGATCGTCACGCGCGGGGTCGCTCGGCGCGCTCGTGCATCGCGGACCTGATGAAGGAGTTCAGGGCAAGACACCGCCTGTATCCGAATTTCACGGCCGGTGCTATGCGTGGTTGGAAATGGTTTCGGTGGTATGCCGGACCAGCGCGGGTTCTGTGTAGCTTCGAACGACGACGCGGGGAGGGACATTGCGACACAGTGGGTGGCTCGCCCCGTTTGTCAGTGAGTGCAAGGCCGTTGCAACATTTCTCTAAGTTAGTGTCGCCGACTACATACGCTGCGAAAAAAAACCCGAGAATAGGGTGCTGTGACCAACTATGATTACTCGACATCCAAGCCCAGTAGGGTCGCTGCATCAGCCAACGTTTGACCGAGATGGTTCTAAAGCAACTTGAGTGAGCCACGGTCGGCGGTATCGCGGCTACTACACGACAGAAGCGATGCGCCGTGGGCTCCCCCAACACGAGTAGTATTCTGGCCCGCAGCGGGATTCCACGAGTTGGAGATTAACGCTCTCCCCGTCTACATTCAGGCGGAATAGCTTGAACACGGTGGGGCCTCGATTTTGAACGCTATGGCATTTTATGGTTCTCATTACGTGTACGAGAAGCGTCGTTGAAGGTAGGTGGGCCACACACTCGGTGGGCGATGAGATATCCCGATACTGTGGCGCTTCATTCCAACCCATACATCACGGCTGACCTAGGAGAACGCGACCTCACCGAATACAGTGGGCCCATAGTACCGACCAGATTTTTGCACATGGGCTGCGACCAAACCGCAGGCGATGGCGAACCTGGTCATGAGCCGATTCTGGGTATCCAACCTCGTCCTGTGGCGCAAGGTAGCGGATAGAGTCGTGAGATGACAGATTGTCACCTCAGACGCAATCCTAGTACGCCCAAAGGAGCGGGGCAACATGATCGCAAAGACCCACTACACCAGTGAATAGTACTGGGCGATGAGATTTGATCACGCTTCTCGAATGCAAGGATAGAGAAAATCTGCCAGATATTGAAGAAGCTGTAGCCAAAGACTGGTTGACCGGGAAACAATCGGATATGTCTCAACGGTGCGCGAGTAGACAACGAGGTTTGCCGGCTCGTGTACCGTGAGAGCAGGCGTTGGTTGATCTACTTACATCTAGCTAGGACGCGCACCTCCACGAAGGACGACCACCAAAGTTTCGCCGAGAGCTGTGGCGGGCTGCAGGCTGCAGCGGGACGTCGTCGATCGACGAGGGGAGCCCGCCAAGAGCCTGGAGCATCGGAATAGGACGGACGGTGGCCCAAATCGACGAGGCTGACAACACGGAAGGCGGGTAATGCATGGAAAGCGCTCAGCCGGGCGTTCAGGGGCCATTGCGCCGGTCGGTGCATGTATCGGGGCGGCACCGCGCGCAGCGACGGGGGGCTCGGGTAGGGGATGTGCGTCGGAGGGGAGAGCGGGTCGCGGGTCGCAGAGGCCCTCGGGTTCTGATGTGCCCGGAGGAGACGGGACATGGGGGACGGGAGGGGGGAGGCCGTGCCGCCTGGGCATGCTTGGTGGGGCGGGTAAGTGCAAGAAATTGGGCCGCCAAGACGGGCGCCATCTGGGGTTGACTGGACCTAGACGCCGGGGGCTGTGTGTTCCTTCGAGAAGGGAGCTGGTTCGACTACTAATTCGCGAGTCTTTCTTCTGCTCCTCCGCGCATGCATCTCCTCTCCTGCCTTCCCCTCACCTCTCTTCCTCCCGCGCTCCTCTCTTTCCAACGCCGTCTCCTGGCGCCATGAGCAATTCAGACAGTAGGCCCGACATACCGGCCATTGTCACAACCGACCTTTCTTCCACCCCTCACCTCACCGTTACTGCTGGCGACGACGACCGTCACCCCGCCGCCTCGTCCAGCGTGGCCTCCGGCGAGACTCGCTCACCACCGTCCACCTCTCTCCTATCTCCTCTCAACGTCCCTGCCGTCGCCGGGCGCTCCTCCCTCGATGCGCTCTACACCCCAACGCTTGCGCCCGGCTCTCCCTCACCTAGCATCGTGAGTTCCACCGACACCCATGTCCCGCCCTCCCCCACCCTCTCCACGCGGAGCTCCGTGCACTTCGCGCCCCCGACGACGCTCGCGCTCCGCGGCAACCACCCGGACGAGAAGAGCGGCATGGGCTCCCTCCACCTCTTAAGTCCGCACCACGCCTACCACCGCCGCAAGGGCAGCGTCGCCAGCACCGCCGATGGCAGCACCGAGGGCACCGAGCCCGACTCGCACAACATCCACCTCCAGCCGCTCACCCCGCAGCACACCGGCGGCGAGGGCAGCACCATCGCCTCGCCCACGCACACCCACTACGACGGCGCGTCCGTCGCGGGCGACAAGGTCCGCGGCAAGGCCGACCACGGGAAGGGTGCCGAGAACGGCGACGGGGAAGAGCAGGAGGAGGAGGCGCGGCCCGTCCTCGATCTCGCGCAGGACGAGCACATCGACGCGGGCGTGTTCCCCTTCAAGCCGTACAAACTGGCGTCGCTTGTCGACCCGAAGAACCTCGTCCTCCTGAAGGAGATGGGCGGTGCGCGGGGGCTCCTCAAGGGGCTCGGATCGCACGCGACGCGCGGTCTCGGCAAGGAGGCGTTGCGGGTTGCGGAGCCGGACGCGTCTGGCTCACAGGATACGGGGGCCAAGGCGGCGCAGCGTCACGACCGGCAGGACTCCACCGCAAGCGATGTCCCCAAGCTCGTGCTCACCGGCCCAGGCGTTGACCAGTGTGACGGGGTCTCGATCGGCGAAGGCGCATCGGTGCTTGAGTCCGACGATGAGACCGGTCCAACGTACTCTGCCAACCTGGACGAGCGCCGACGAGTCTTCGGCGCGAATGTCCTCCCGACCCGCAAATCCAAATCCCTTTGGGAGCTGATGTGGCTTGCGCTCAAGGACAAAGTCCTGGTATGTATCATGCCTTCGCTGGCGTGGGCGGTGCTCAACATATATGCTTTGACAGGTGTTGCTCTCCATCGCCGCTGTGGTCTCGCTAGCGCTAGGTTTGTTCCAGGACTTCGGTACTCCGAGACCGGACGGCGAACCCCCTGTGGATTGGGTCGAGGGTGTGGCCATCATGGTTGCTATTCTCATCGTCGTATGTGTTCACATGCTTTCACACGTTGGTGCATGGCCTCAACCGCATTTTTATAGGTCATGGTTGGTTCCATCAATGACTGGCAGAAGGAACGGCAGTTCCAAGTTCTTAACGAGAAGAAGGAGGAACGTGGTGTCAAGATTATCCGTGACGGTGTTGAGAAGGTCATCGACATCAAGGAGGTCGTCGTTGGCGATATTGCTCTCGTGGAACCCGGCGAAATTATCCCCTGCGACGGAATCTTCCTCTCTGGTCACAACGTCAAGTGCGACGAGTCCGGTGCCACCGGCGAGTCGGACGCGATCAAGAAAGTCTCGTACGACGACTGCCTGAAAGAGGTGGAAGGATCCGAAGGAGGTGAATTGAAGCACACTGACTGCTTCATGATTTCTGGGAGCAAGGTACTCGAGGGTTACGGCAGTTACGTGGTCATTGCGGTCGGGACCCGTTCCTTCAACGGGCGTATCATGATGGGTGCGTGCTCTGGGCTGCGGTGGCTAATGTGGCAATAGCTGACGTCTTCCATTCCCAAGCTCTCCGCGGCGATACGGACAACACGCCTCTCCAGCTCAAACTGAACAACCTGGCAGAGCTCATTGCCAAGCTGGGCAGCGCCGCTGGTCTCGTCCTCTTCATCTCGCTCATGATCCGCTTCTTCGTCCAACTCGGCACCGGGAATCCCGCGCGCACTCCGAGTCAATGGGGCATTGCGTTCGTCCAGATTCTCATTATCGCAGTCACGTTGATCGTCGTGGCCGTGCCAGAAGGTTCGTGGCCTGACCTGAACCGCGTGTCCTGTGGCGTGCGGCGCGCTGACTGCGCTTCTGTTCTCCAGGCTTGCCGCTTGCGGTGACGCTCGCCCTCGCGTTCGCCACGAAGCGCATGACGAAGGAAAATTTGCTGGTCCGAGTCCTTGGCTCTTGCGAGACGATGGCGAATGCGTCCGTCGTCTGTACGGACAAGACAGGCACCCTTACCCAAAACGTCATGACTGTCGTCGCCGGCTCCATTGGGATCCACTGCAAATTTGTCCGTCACCTCGAGCAGAACCAGGCACGCACCAACGCCGACGAAGAGCCGGGGGTCAAGACCACTGATGCCCAGCGTCACTCGCAAGACTTCTCTATCGACCAGGAGAGCCTGAAGGACACCCTCTCGCCTGCGCTCCAGAAGCTCTTCAACGACGCGGTTGCCATGAATTCCACGGCGTTCGAGGACACCGACCCCGAATCGGGCGAGAAGATCTTCGTGGGAAGCAAGACGGAAACGGCGCTTCTCCAGTTCGCCAAGGAAAACGGATGGGCGGATTACAAGGCGACCCGTGACTCCGCTACCGTTGAACAGATGTTCCCCTTCTCTTCGGATCGCAAGGCTATGGGCGTCGTCGTTCGCATGCCGGATTCCAAGTACCGCGTGTACCTGAAGGGCGCCAGCGAGATCCTCACCCGCCGCTGTACCCGCCACGTTGTCGTCAAGCGCGAGTCCCAGGACACTGAGGTTCAGACCGTTCCGATTGACGATCTCAGCCGCGACAACATCCAACGGACCATCATCTTCTACGCCAACCAGACTCTCCGGACCATCGCCGTCTGCTACCGCGAGTTCGAGCAGTGGCCGCCGCAAGGGGCACACGTGGAGGACGGCGAGGTGAGATTCGGTTTCCGAGTGGACGTTTCGAACCCGCTTACACGTGTTTCCAGGTCGCCTACGACGACGTGTCGTCTGACTTGACGCTCATCGCCATCACCGGTATCGAGGACCCTCTGCGTCCCGGTGTCCGTGAGGCCGTGGCCGATTGCCACAAGGCCGGTGTCACCGTCAAGATGTGCACTGGCGACAACGTTCTCACCGCTCGCTCCATCGCGCTGCAGTGTGGTATATACACCGCGGGCGGCATCATCATGGAGGGTCCCATCTTCCGTCAGCTGGACAAGCAAGATCTTCTAGAGGTCGTGCCCCGCCTCCAGGTCCTCGCACGTTCGTCCCCTGAAGACAAGAAGCTCCTCGTTGACACACTCCGGGAACTCGATGAGATCGTCGGCGTCACCGGCGATGGCACGAACGACGGACCGGCCCTCAAGCACGCCGACGTCGGCTTCTCAATGGGCATAGCTGGCACGGAAGTCGCGAAGGAGGCGTCCGACATCATCCTCATGGACGACAACTTCGCGTCTATAGTTAAAGCCATCATGTGGGGTCGCTGCGTCAACGATGCCGTCCGGAAGTTCCTCCAGTTCCAGATCTCGACGAACATCACCGCTGTGATCATCACCTTCGTGTCTGCTGTCGCGTCCGTCCAGGAGGAGTCCGTTCTCTCGGCGGTGCAGCTGCTCTGGATCAACATCATCATGGACACCTTCGCCGCTCTCGCTCTCGCCACCGACCCCGCCACGCCTGCGCTGCTCGACCGCAAGCCCGACAAGAAGACGGCACCGCTGTTCTCTGTCGACATGTACAAGCAGATCTTCGGCCAGTCGGCGTACCAGACGACCATCACACTCGTCTTCCACTTCTTGGGCAACAAGATCCTCGGTTTCCACCACTCCGACATTTCGTCAGTCCAGAAGAACCAAGACGCGATCGTCCAGACGCTTGCTTTCAACTTCTTCGTGTTCGCCCAGATCTTCAACTCCATTAACTCGAGGCGTCTGGACAACAAGCTCAACATCTTCGCCGGTATCACCAAGAACTATTACTTCATGGGCATTACTCTTCTTGGTGCGCGAGTTTCGTTTCGCTTCTGTTTCCTGCTTTTTGAACCGTTTTTGCAGAAATTGCTGTTCAAATCCTTATTGTTTTCGTCGGTGGAGCCGCTTTCCAGGTCACCCGTATCGGTGGCCGCGAGTGGGGCATCTCCATTGCCCTCGGTTTCGTTTCGATCCCGCTCGGTGCTCTCATCCGCTGCCTGCCCAACGGCCCCATCGAGAGGTTTTTCATCAAGGTGCGGCTCCTGCCAAACCCGGAGGTCATCCCCACTACGCGCAAAGACGCGGAATGGAATTCGGCCATTCAGCTCGTCCGCGACAACCTCTCCACCTTCTCACACGTACGCGGCGGACGCATGCGGTCTTCGTCGTACGTGGGTAAGAGCCGCAATGTGCGCCTCGCGCCCGAGTCTCGCGTTGCTCTGTAAGTGCCTCCCTTATCCCTGTCATCGCGCGTCGTTCCTGACATGGCCTCGATCGCAGCCCCTCAATCATGACCATGGTCCCTTCGCTGATTGCCTCGTCAATCGGCGCTGGATGGGCCCCGCAATCACCTAGCGGCCTGTCGCACCCGGCGAGTTTTGACCCGTCACGGTCGTCGGCGGCCCTCTGGGAAGGAAAGATTCAGATTCATCCAGACACCAAAGCCGATGACCCGGTTATGCATCGGTGGGGGACCGTCGCGAAATCGACTTAGATGCGGAGGCTCGGGGAGCACTCTGTTCGTCAGACTCGGACTTGAGCAGCCATGGACGCGCGCCTCACTTACGATACGACCCACCACGACATACATGTATATCGAGCACCCTTAACGACTTACCCGTATCTCACCGCAGCCCGACGTGTTCTCTTAGATTACATTGGACCCAGGGCCGTTATTTTTTCCCCGGCACTGGCCGTAATGCCCTCCTCATCCCCCTCCCGCAAGCACACATCCCGCCCCCTCACGCTCTTGGTCACCCGCCTGCCACTCACAACGACCTTCGCATGTACACAAACGGTAGATACGCTGCATACGCACTCGCCCCTTTCGCATTCATCGTCAGTCCTTGCATCACCTGAGTTTTGTCGGTCGCTATTCAGTCTCGTTTTCCTCTCGTACATGCCCGTGTCGTATAATGTGCCCGTCCGCCTAGAGCCTCGTGGCACCAAGCTGTAGCCGCGCTACAGGCCCATTCAATGCAAGTGTTTTGAACTGTCTTCGGCGCGCCCGAGCGCGTTCGAACCAGCAACACTCAAGCCAGCGCAACCTTGCATATGCCCCTTCGCTTCTCCCCCGTCCGTGTCGTTTCCGCGCACGCCGGCCGGGAGAACTTCGACGTCCCTGTCGTCGACGGTATGTTCATTCCGCCTCGTCGCCGCCGCTGCAGACGCACACCGTTGATGCATCTCTCCAGGACATGCGTTAAACTTGGCACAAGCGCATACGCCCGAACGCGGTCGCTTTGCGCAGGGGCGTATTTTTGGCGCATTACGCCGAACCACGGCCTGGTGACCGTTCGCGTCGGTACCGCACAACGAGGTCGGGACTGGTCGAGGCATCCGACATTCATCCGCTTGTGTCCGTTGCGTCACGGTCCTTTTCTACGGATCACAAGGACCTAGGTACGCATGCTCTTCAGCGGCCACAACGCTGTTCGACGGCGCGACGCTGACAGCACGATACACTTGCGCTCGACAGAAATCCCCTAGGTCTGCTCGGACTACATACGCCGGCACACGTGTCTCCATCATTCCGTCGAGGATTGCCCGCCGCCTGAGCGCCTGCCTCGGGACCTACGGGATCCCACTACGCCTCGAGGACGCGTGCTCGGGCGTCGCGAAGCCTGCCCGCGGAGCCAGGTGGTGTGGGGAGTGTATAAAACGGACGGGGCCAAGGCTCTTGGCGTTTCGACATTCGGTTAACCATCCCCACCCATCCCTCTCCGTGGCGCTCGCCACAACGACACTCGCGGCCATGAAGCTCACAACGACGTTCGCCACCCTCGCCGCGCTCCTGCCCTTCGCGCTCGGCCAGTCGGCAGAGTGGGGCCAGTGTGGTGGGATCGGCTGGACAGGCCCGACGACCTGCGTCTCCGGCACGGTCTGCACGGTCCTTAACCCCTACTTCTCGCAGTGTCTCCCCGGATCCGTGAGTCCCGCCGCCTGTCGTCTTCCGTCTGTGTGTCGCTGTCGGTGCTCACCTCGACTTTGCCTAGTCGTCGTCCGCGCCCCCAACAACAACCACTAGTAGCTCGAGCCCGACGTCGACCGCGCCCACGTCGACCGCGACGGGCTTGAACAAGCTCGCCCAGGCGGCGGGGAAGAAGTACTTCGGGACCGCGACGGACAACAGCGAGCTGACCAACAAGGCGTACACCGCCATCCTCGACAACAAGTCCGAGTTCGGCCAGCTCACAGCCGCGAACAGCATGAAGTGGGTGCGTGCTTGCCTCCTCTCCGTCCCTGGCCGAGCGAACGAAGCCGGAGGCTGACGGCGCGGACAGGACGCGACGGAGCCGTCGCGGGGCGACTTCACCTTCTCGTCCGGCGACCAGATCGCGAACCTCGCCAAGGCAAACGGGCAGCTCCTCCGCGGGCACAACTGCGTGTGGTACAACCAGCTGCCGAGCTGGGTGTCCAGCGGCGGCTTCTCCGCCGCGCAGCTCACGAGCGTGATCCAGACGCACTGCTCGACGCTGCTCACGCACTACAAGGGCCAGGCGTACGCGTGGGACGTCGTCAACGAGCCCTTCAACGACGACGGCACCTGGCGCTCCGACGTGTTCTACAACACCCTCGGCACGTCCTACGTCCAGATCGCGCTCGAGGCGGCGCGCGCGGCGGACCCGGGCGCGAAGCTGTACATCAACGAGTACAACATCGAGTACACGGGCGCGAAGGCGACCGCGCTCCTCAGCCTCGCCAAGTCGCTGCTCGCCGCGGGCGTGCCGCTCGACGGGATCGGCTTCCAGTGCCACTTCATCGTCGGCCAGGTGCCGACGAGCCTGCAGACGGTCATGCAGCAGTTCACCGCGCTCGGGCTCGAGGTCGCGATCACGGAGCTTGACATCCGGATGACGCTGCCCGCGACGAACGCGCTGCTCGCACAGCAGGAGACGGACTACGAGAACGTCGTGAAGGCGTGCATGAACGTCAAGGGGTGCGTCGGCATCACCGTCTGGGACTTCACGGACGAGGTGAGCGCGCGGGCGGCGGTGGGAGTGGTCGCTTGAGATGCTGACGCGCCGTGGTGCAGTACTCGTGGGTGCCGGGCACGTTCTCCGGTCAGGGCGAGGCGTGCCCTTGGAACCAGGTATGAGTGCTTTAGGTCTTATTTGTGGACCACGCTGACGCCAGTGGTCCTGCAGAACCTGCAGAAGAAGCCTGCGTACAGCGGTATCACGGCGGCGCTCTGAAGTCTCCTGTGGGCATTTGTCTTCGTGGAAAGCAGGGTCAAAAGATAATATGTATCGAACGCCATACCACGTCATGTATTTATTGCCGCTCTTCCGCCATCCGCTTACAGATTGCGACGATTGCGACGCCACGATTCGAAGGCGGAGTTCAGCGAAGCCGCGTCTGCGTCGAAGGTTTGATGGTTCTCGTCATTTAAATGACGTCACATCCATCTGTTACTGTGCTTGGATTCGAGCGTGTGATACCCGCATGCGCGTGCACTCCGGGGATCATCCAATGCGTCTCGCACCATGCCCAGCGAGAAGTTCGAGTTCATGCCTATGGGTATATAGTCATGCATGAGACGGCATGCAGAGGCAAACGCTCATGGCAGCCGATGTCGATGAGCACCAATAAACCGTCTCAATACTCCCGGGAACCACCCCGAATGCCCCTGAGCCTTTCCCGTACATCTTGGACACGTCTCCGGCGAGGACCTTGGGGACCTCCAACGCGGCAAAGTGCCCGCCCTTGTCGTGCACGCCGACGTACACCGTCTTCCCCGTCGACGCCGCCCAGCTGCAAAACCGATGAATGGACTTATAGCACTCCCAGCGGCCCGCGCTGGTGCGGAGCCTATGCGGACGTCACTCGCGATTTCGGGAGGCGGAAGAGCTCGCCGGGGAAGTACGACACCGGATCTGCGCCGGTGGGATCATGGATTTGGCACCGCCGACGGTGCCTCCCTCCGACATCTCAGAGTATTTCCATATTAGAGATCCATCGGAGGACTGGAAGGCGCGCACACACACTATCCAGCAGGCGCCGGGGAAGGTCGGATTCAAAACCACCCAATGCCTCGTACAGTGCGGTTCGAATGTACAAGGGACGGGGCACGAGCGCCTGGCCGAACAGGTGCTTTCTAGCGCGCTAAAGGCTGTCGATCTTGCACGTACGTACTCTGCAGTGCGCACGGCCCGTGTGCCCCCTCAGGATCGCAGGGAACGCTGACGCGCAGGTTTGCTGCATGGATGGGGGACAGTCAAGGCCGCGAAGGACGGTCTATCCGTCGGACAATGTCTAATCATGGGGGAAGAGAAAAGACAAGCGCCCGGGGGGCCGCGCCGCTGAGCCGCCACACCAGGGCAATCCAGAGAGCCCCTCAACGTACAAAAGGGAGTAGAGGGTGGGCCAGAAACGTTGGCAGGAGTGCGATTAAGTGGGAGAGTCTCCCCGGAGAGAGGAAACCGATCAGGTTCACGCGCGAGAACTCCCACATCATTTACACTCCGCTTTAGGAGCAGTGCTAGTAGCGCCCGTCCCTCCCTCTGCGGCGTACGCTGAACTCCACGGATCCCTTGCACGCGCAGGTCGAGCATGCCCCCGTCCTCGAGCGCCGTCTCATTTCCGGTCCATGCCTGCTCTTAAGTTGCAAGGGGGTCGCCGGCGCGTTCGACAGCTTGATTGGCTCCCCCCTGAGGCGCTGGCGGTCAGCGCGTCGTCAGCATTGGGAGAGGATTTGTCATCTGCGGATTACGATGCACGGCGCAGACACGGCCTGCACGACGTATATGAAGTCAGCCAGCATTCCGTCTTCTCCACCACCACTGCTCATCGCCCTCTTCACCCTCCACATCTTCAACCTCGCCACTTTGCTCACCATGTCAGCGCGCCCCATGATTGTTGTTGCGGGTGTCGGCGGCGGTCGCGGTTCGTGTCTATGACGCAATAATGCACGCCGAGAAATGCTGACTTCAGTGCTTTCGCGTCCAGGCACCGGAGGTTCCACTGCGTGAGTCTGCACGCACTGAGCAAGGGCGCACATACTCACAGTTGCGTGCGCAGCCGTCTCTTTGCCAAGTCGGGCTACCGCGTCGCGCTCGTTGCGCGCACCGCAGACTCGCTCAAGAAGGTCGCCGACGAGATCAACGCGTCTGGCGGTGAGGTGCGTGCTGACCCCCTCGCCCACCGCCCCCCTCTGACGTCACCCGTCCGCCCCTCAGGCCGCGCCCTTCCCGGTCCCCGACTACTCGTACAAGGCCGTCACCGGCGTGTTCGACAGCATCCTCTCCCACAAGTGGCCCTCCCCGGGCGCGTCCGAGCTCCGCGTCGCCCTCTGGAACGCGAGCGCGGGCACGTTCAAGAACTTCCTCGACGTCACGGAGGAGGACATCCAGAACTCGGTGAACCTGAACGTCGTCGCGTCCTTCGCGTTCTCGCGCCGCGCCATCCTGGCGTTCAAGGAGAACGCAGTTAACGCCAACGGCGCGCGGGGGACGCTGCTGTTCACAGGCGCGACGGCGGGGATCCGCGGGAACACGTGGACGAGCGCGTTCGCGGCGGGCAAGTTCGGGCTGCGGGCGTTGAGCCACAGCCTGGCGAAGGAGTTCGGGAAGGAGAACATCCACGTCGCGCACGCCATCATTGATGGCGCGATCCAGACCGACCGCGCAGCGCCAGTTGAGGACGGCAAGGTCGAGGGGGACGTGCGGCTGAACCCGGACTCGATCGCGCATACGTACAAGTACCTCGCCGAGCAGGACCGCTCCGTGTGGACTTGGGAGCTTGACTGTAAGTCGCTTTATTCCCGCATCCCACACAGCAAGTCGTTAACAGCGAGTGCCCCCCAGTGCGCCCTGCCCATGAAAAGTGGTGAAGGCCATCATATTGACTGTTGTTCTCTCGCTGTACGATGTTGTACGATGTTGCAGGATGCAAGTAATTCCGGAATTCACTATCATTACACTCGCGCTCGAACAGTATTGTTACCAGTCCCTAATCGCGTTCACCACGTGGTGAGCGGGTTCCATCAGCACTGAGCACACCCTCTCACTCACTCAAGAAAACCACAATCGCTCGCATGGATGGGAGTCTCCTTCCCGAATTCCCGCCAGGCTGTGGCTCAATGCCCGCAGCCCGAACTCGCCGCGCTCGTTCACATATTCCCGCGAACTTGTCGCCACCGTCGCGCTTGTGAACAGCATCGTCCCGCGCGCGCCGTTGGCTTCCAGCGCGTTCTCTTTAAGCGCCAGGGCGCCGCCGCTGCGCGAGAACGCGAACGACGCGACGACGTCCAGGTTCACCGAGTTGTGGATGCCTTCCTCCGTCACTTGCAGGAAGGTCTTGAACGCGCCGGCGCTCGCGCGAGGTCGGAGTTTACCGGGAAACGATGTGACTGTAACAAGCACCTGGTTGCCTCCAGACGCCACACTGCGTGTCCGTTCTCAACCTCCGCAGATTGACCCTGACCAAACACTTCTCGTCAATGGCGCTTTCCCCGGGGCATGTTGCGCTCCGCACCATCTTATACGTTATTCCTAGGAGCATCAGGGCTTATCTGTACTCACGGATTGCCTCCTACTATGCTCGCGGGTGGCGTCCCAACGGGATCACTTCTCCCACCATCTCCTTTCTCCCGTTCAAACTCGTGTTGAAAAGGATAGAAGGAGACAACAGCAACGAAATCGCAGCCTTGCGCCTCGCGAGCAGGCTCCAGGGCATCAACACGCCGACCCTTCTGGACCACGCCTGGAGCACGACCTCCACCTATATCCTCATGAACCACATCGACGGTCAAGACTGCGGGGCCGTATGGGACGATCTCACCCCGCCAGACATGGCACGCATCTCTGCCGAGCTGCGACAGCAGCTCGAAAGCATGCATCGTCAGACCGCGGGCGGCTGCGACCGCATCTGCAACGTCGCCGGTGCGCCCATCAAGGACCCCCGCGTCTCCTGGCTCGAAGACGACCCTCGTCTGTTCGCAACCCCCCTCGAATTCTACGAGCAAGTTTGGCTCGGGCTAGACAAGCCCCAGCTAGCCTCCACCCTCCGTCCCCTCATCCGGCCCGTCATGGAACGTCCGGACGTCCCCATCGTCTTCTACCAAGAGGACCTGCAGCCCAAAAACGTGCTTCTACCGGGAGGGCTGGCGGGCTGGCGTTCGGGGACCGCGGCGGTGTGCATCCTCGATTGGGAGTTTGCAGCGTGGGCGCCGCGTCCGTGGGAGGCACTGAAGGCGACGTGGTTGGTCATGGATCGTGAGGGACCCGACGCGGATCCGTGGTTTGAGATGATGGAGCATGTCTTCCCGGAGTGCATAGACGAAATGGAGGCGGATTGGCTGTGGAGGTGCAAGTCAGGAATAACGCTTGTGTAGAGAAAATGACTGTAGGGCTCGGAAGTTTCGCAATCTAGAGTTATGTTCTGCGACCCCCAGCCTACCGCAGAGTTCTCAAGCTGCCGCACTCGTTTGCCGAGTTGCGAGATATGTTGCGTCTGTTCGTGGTCCCAGCATCCTATATCCTTGACTTCACAGAACGCCACTTCAATGTGCGTGCACGCGCGTGCGAGAATCGTACAAATAGCGATGAGCTCATACGTATGACTCCGAGATTGCAAGATGCAGGTAATTCCAGAATTCACTACCATTACACTCGCGCCCAAACAGTATTGCTACCGGTCCCTAATCGCGTTCACCACTTCTCGTGAGCGGGACGCACTGAGAGGAAAACTGATGAGTATGCGTTGTCTGCATGGATGAAAGCAAGACTGACAGTCAATCTCCCAAGACCAGCTGGAGCGATCCTGCTCGACGAGGTGCTTGTACGTCTAAGTGCGTCGTTGAGCGCGGAAAGTCATCGACGAAACAGCCACTTTTGCGTACCTTTGCGATCGCGTCGGGGTTGAGACGAACGTTCGCTTCCTCCTGGCCCTCCTCGAGGGGCTTGGACCTATCGGTGCTGATTGTTAAAGTAGAGCGCCTCGTACTTCGGGCTTCTCCGGTCGGACTCTGAACCTTATCTACAGACTCGTCCACCGACTCGTTCCTGTAGCTGTAGACACTTCTACCACCATGTATTCTACCCACTTCTTTCATTAATTCTCTCTCTCGACCCGTGACGCTCGCGCTTCAACACTGATTCCTGCCCGAAGCAGTCAGAACCGGACCACTTTCATAACCTTCTGGCACAGTCAACTCACCTCCGTCGATGATCGCGTGCGCGACCTGTCCGCGCGGAGTTCCATCAGCACACCCTCCCGCTCGAGAAAAGCCGCACTCGCTTACGTGGATGTTCTCCTTCCCGAACTCCTTCGCGAGACTGTGGCTCAACGCCCGCAGCCCGAACTTGCCCGCCGCGAACGCGCTCGTCCACGTGTTCCCGCGAATCGCCGCCGTCGCGCCCGTGAACAGCAGCGTCCCGCGCGCCCCGTTCGCGTCCAACGTGTTCTCCTTGAACGCGAGCACGGCGCGGCGCGAGAACGCGAAGGACGCGACGACGTTCAGGTTCACCGAGTTCTGGATGTCCTCCTCCGTCACGTCGAGGAAGTTCTTGAACGCGCCCGCGCTCGCGTTCCAGAGCGCGACGCGGAGCTCAGTCGCGCCCGGGGAGGGCCACGTGTGGGAGAGAATGCTGTCGAAGACGACGAGCACGCCTTTGTACGAGTACTCGGGGATCGGGAACGCGGCCGCCTGCGGAGCCCGCGCAGGGGTGCGTCAGTGGACGACGTCGGCGGAGTCCCAGGGTGTGGAGTACGCACCTCGCCGCCTGCTTGGTTGATCTCGGCCGCGAGTGCGTTGAGCGAGTCGGCGCCGCGGGCGATGAGCGCGACGCGGTAGCCCTCCTTCGCGAAGAGGCGACTGTTGTCGGTGGCGGGTCCGTGGTCAGCATCGTCGCGTGCGCTGGGAAACATGAGAGTGGGGTCTCACGCGGTCGATCCACCAGTGCCTGGATATTGCACGGAAATGTCAGCCTTGGCTCGCTCCTGCAAGGGAACCGAAGAAACTTACCTTTTCCAGCACCAACACCAGCGACAACAATCAGAGGGCGTGCAGACATGTTTGCAAAGAGGATACAGAGGAGGTGAGAGCGATTACAGGACGACCTGAGTGTGGATCTATGTTTGTGTTATCCCCTCCCCCTTATAAGCATATGTGTGCTCCCACAAGGAAACTTCGCAATTGGATATCCTGTGAGATGACGTGCTGGTCAGAGTCTATGGGTGGCTCGTCTGACACATCTTCCCTCAACGTGCTGACCAAGCCCGGGTGCTTCGAGCGATCGCGTGTTCATTACACAGGCCATCGCCCTGCAGGCCGGGGGGAGACACGGAAGTAGCGCGAAACGACCTTCCAGTCGCACCATCGGTGTCATAAACTATGAGTGGATGGCGGAAGATCGCCACAATACATAGGGCGTTACGTTTCTTTATCATGTATCCAGATCAAGTTTCGTGAGAACGACATGAAGCCCGCTCAGAGAAAGCAGCAATGATGCCATCGTGCGCAAGGACCCAAGTTAGAATCCTGCGAGAGTCTGTTGGCGAGCTTGCGTTCGTCCAACAGCAAGGTGTGGCGACCACTCACCTCGTCCTATAAGAATACTTCACACAGCACAATACATAAATCCAATATGCCTTCCTTCGCCCGGGAAAGACACGCTCAGAGCGCCACCCACAAGTTGTAGGTAGGCTCTTCTGCAGATACTGTATAATTTGACCGGGAACGTGATTGGCACTCACGAGTACTGCGCGACGCGTCTGCCGATATCCTTGGTGTTGACCCCAGTCGCCGCGCGCCCAAGCTGACCTTGTCCATGAGCTCCTAGACAATGATACCGACGCACATCTTGATGTCATCGCCACGCTCCCGTAGTCCGTCTGCTGCTGCGCGAGCAGCGCGTCCGTCGCGGGGAGCGTCATCCTAATGTCGAGCTTCGTGATAGCGAACCTCGTGTGGTGAAATGCTCCATGACCGTCTCCAGACTGCTCTCTCCCCAAAATGAAGTGGCACTGGGAGCCAATCTCGTCGAGATGGACGCCGTCTGCGGGAAGCCGCGTCGCGAGGTTGAAGCACGCTCACACTGAGACAGCTCCGTGGCGTCCTGTCCGCGTAGTCAACCTTTTGGGCTTGCAGAAAAGTGGTCCGTACGCACCCACTTCGTGTTGCTCACAGGTGGGATCTGCCAGAGCTTAGGCATATTGCCGAGGATGGCGGCATACGGCCAGCTCTTGATGGGGGGTAGGAGGAACGAACGCACATGAGAATGTCAAAACTAGTACTGATAACGATGGACAGGCGAGGACGAACCGAGAGTCATGGCTAAGTCTTACAGTATCATCATGCTCAAGAGTTTCCCATCGCTTGGTCGCCCGCGCTGGCTCCGCAGAATACAATTAGTGTGGTCAACCGAAGGTGTATGACGGTCGAAACGTACTTGATTCATCGCCCAAGCTCTTGTGCACGCAGGAGCCGGCACTCTCGTCCGTGTGCCGCACGTATAGTACGAGCTGCGAAGACCTCCAACGTAGCAAACAACCTCCAGAGTTCGCATCTACCAGCCTTGCCTGTCCGAGGTCGACATTGAAGTTGTATTTTGGGTGCGCAGACCGCGGGTATTGTCCTCGACTGCCCGCGCTAAGACTCCAAGCTTGCGGTCTTGCATGAGTATCGGACTGGGCGGGTGTGCACCATGCGAGAGAGAACATAGAAGAGCACAGGCATACAGTCAATGGGGCGCGGCTGGAGTGAGGGATGGGAGGAAAGTGGTGGCGTCTCCTCGGAGTATGTGCCCACTCTCGATTGATCGAGATCAGCTGACCGGTGTGGATTCGACTCCGTCTGGCTTTGGCCACCTTCTTCTTCAACTCTTTGAGTCCCGGCCTTGCACTAGAGCTGACAGTCAGCAACACAACGTCGAGAAAGAGAACAGCGCCCAAATGCTATAAGGGACATTGGCCAGTAAGTCTAGTTAGGCTACGGGGAGTACCGCGGCGAGCGCTGACGGCCTCCTCCTATGTAGCACACGGCCGCATCCGCCTCCGTCAGAGTCTACTGGAGCAGGAGCCATGGATGGGCTTTCCCATCGAACAGGCGAGTCACAGCAACGTGATTGGGTTGTTTATCATGAGATGGGCGGGCCGAAACATTCATACTACTGTTACAACAGCTGACACTCGATGTAGGCTGAGCTGTTCGAGCAGTAGACCGACACGATGCATACCACCATCGGCAGGCTGATACCCCTAAAACGCAACCAAATCAAGGTGGGCATTTGGGAACCCATTTTCCTTGACGCGAGGGAGCAGCCAGAAGAACGGCGTCGCGTACGTGACATCCGATACCTTCCCGTCCCCGCTCCCTGTACCTCCGGTGATGAGGCCGCCAATGCGTCCGAGTGCGTCGGCCACGGCAGCACCCGAGTCGCCAGGTGCGGCAAAAGGTCCTCGATCCGCATCATGCGGGAGGATCGCCCACTCCATCGACGTCCGGTGGGTGCCGTTGTCGAAATACTCCCGGACGTAGGAGAAGACACCGTTCGCGCGGCCGGTGGTTACCCCTGTTGCGCTACCGCGCTTGAGGACCGAGAGACAAGGGAGATCATGAAGGTCGAGCAAGTCTGGCTCGCGCATGATTTCCTCCGGGAGTATACCCTCAAGGGGAAAGAGCCGATTGAGGGATGGATACGTGAAATCGAGACCGTCTTTGGTGCAACCTTCCATCCTTCTCATGAAATCAACGGGCTTAATGTTCATCCCTATACAGAATGGTAAATATCGGCGATCTTGCAAAGTAGCAAGGAGCGTTACCGAGGTCGATCACATTTCCGTGGAATGCACCCTTTTCCATCCTGGCCTTATCAACCGCGGCAATGGCGTAGTCTTCGGTGAAGCTCTGCGTGCCTGTACCAGTAGTGATGGGTGGAGAGCAGATGATATGGCCGAAGGCACGGCGTCGAGGTGACCTCCACTCCTTTCGGACTTCTGTGTAAAGTGGCACGTGTGCCTCGATGGCCTCGTTCTTCCCCGCCACGAGTGATGTCTCGCGTTCCAGATCTTCCTGGGAGCACACAGTGGTATCACCCTGCTGGAGGCTCTGCTGCCATTCGTTGATCCTTCCTTGATACATCTCCGCCTCACAGGCGAGCCGGCCGATCTTCTTTTTGATCGATACGAGGAGGTCGGCATGAGCTTTATCGCCAAGGAGAACTACTTTACGACGATCTACACCCGGATCCAGATGACGGGAGTCGTAGGCGACGTTGAGTCCTGTGTCCGGCGGGAAAAGGACATGACGGGCTGTGAGGAGTAGGATGGAGTCGCTGTCGCCGCCTTCAGCAAGATACAGTCCCACGGAACCTTGGCCATGGCTGGCGTCTTCAGCGGCGATGGAGTTCCCGATAAGCGGAGTGAGCTGCGCATGAAAATCGTCGGTGCTCCCTCCGTCAGTGGCGGGTTTGTGGAGGGTCGGGAGGACAAAACGGGTATACGTGGAGTACCGGAACTCGACCTCGACATCCTTGAGGTCGAATTGTTTGAGAAGGTGCAGACAGGCGTCCGCACAAACGCATGCATCATCCTTGGAGAGGGTGTTGGGGAGGACACCGATCCATAGAATGACAGGGCCCACGGACCGGCGGCGTTCAGCTTCCGTGAAACGAACGACGTCGACAGACGACCAAAGAACCTTCTTGGAATCCAAGGTCTGACATATTTTGCCACCCAGGTCCTTCCAGACGACGTTCATCCTGTGTCCGAAAACGGGGCGAAGTCTCCTGGAGTCTCGACCCCAGTCCAAGGAGGATCGTACCCAGGGCGATGTCCCCGAGCGATAGAGAAGCGTGGGGCGGGAACAAAGGCCTGAGTAGTAAGTATCTGCCTCTAATGCGCCCATGGGAGGAAAGTCGGGATCTGGGTCCCACATTGGTCCTCGGAGTGATTCCCTGGCCAAAGTCACACAGGCAGAGATGAACGGCGAAGAGAGCACTGGTAATATGATCAGCTAGCATAGAAAATCTTGAAACAAAGGGGCACGAACTGGTAGACATGAAGTTTGCGGTGAAGATGCCACGGAGGGATGATCGATGAGCAGCAGAACGAGCCAACTTTTTAGATATCGCCCCGGATGAGTCACGTGGACGCTAAGGTGACGCTGGAGGAATTTGATATTCCCAACGAGAGAATCTGGTTTCTGATCTCCATACTGGCTCCAAGGAACAAGTACAACCTTGAGACGAATTTGGTGCTGGCATGAAGGCACATACTCGGAAGTCTTTGTTCACAATATCCAATATGGAAGGTGCAAGAGCACAACTGACTCAATTACAAGGTGAGCAGCACAAACACAACATCAGAAGTGAGACCTAGCCCCATGCGACCAAGCTTCCTACTCAGGGGCGAGCGGATTGAACGGACAGATGAAGATCGTCGAATGAGCGGTCTCTGTTTCAATTGTGCCTTGCGGCAGCGCTGCCACAGCGAGCTACTTATCACATGCGTCACGACTGGTGTGCTTCTGCTCGTGATCATCGCGAGCTTGTACTACGAGTTCTAGCCTGGCACATCGTCCTGCGTCTGCGCGTCGTAGATGGTCGCGTGCGCAGAGGCCAGCGAGAGGGATGCCGTCTGTGGCGCGCCAGGGTGACGAGGACGAGCGCGCCATCGCGGCAGGTTGGGTGGCGGTGGGCGTCCAACGATGGGATGATTCCAGCTGGATGGCGTCTTGTGCAACCCTCTCGTGTTACGTGTACAGGCTACTTGCGAACCAACCCGAGACCAGCGCCCACGTCCTCTGCGAGGCGCCTGCCCCCAGCACAGACCCACCAATGTGGCTCGTATCCGTGGTGATCCCTAAGTTGTGAGTATACTAGGTGCACCCCAAATCAGTCGTTTCTGCTATCATTGTCTCTTCCATATTCCAGACGCCACTCCTTACCGGATGTCACGGCTCAAATGGGTGTGTAGTACTTTATGCGTTGGTGTTCAAATCCGATCGGACCCTTGTTAGAACATGGGCTGGCTTCTCCGCATGTTGCCACAGTGACCTCCAATGATGTGACACCGTTCTGGGCGAATACGGTCGGCATTGAGTCGAGCTTCGGACCGTTTTCAAGTTCTATCGCGTTCATCCCTAAGAGTCGTTGTCTTGTACTCTATCCGTCTTCTCGCGGAGATGATGCGTTGGTTCTAACTACGCCCACGAGTATATAACGAGGGAGTCTTCAATGTTTTACTCCACTTCCCCATCTCTCAAGCTATCGTTCTCAGCTCATCAGACTCAGACATCAAGTCAGTCGCCCCGCTTTCCATCTCATTGGATCAATGAGGCTGACGTTTCATTTCATTTCAGTCGACGTTTTCACATCGTTGTGAAATGTTCTCAAAGTCTAACACTATTGTTAGTGTCTACGAAGACATGTCGTCGGACGAGGCTGTGGGAGATGCCCCGAGCACGCCAACCACTTCGACCGTCGATGAGTCCTCTCTGGATTCCATTTCTGTCGGTGTTTCCTCCCTTGGGTTTGACAGTGGTGGCTCCGGCTCTTCCGAGTCTAGCGGCCGCGTATCCGAGTCCCAATCTCCTACCACCAATTTCCTTACCAAGGACCGAGTCTGCTTGACTCCTGGCTCTACCGCGGAAGAGTCTCTGTACTACAGCGGTCTGCGGTCTCACCCTAGGTTGGTGTATCGTTCTGGAGAAACCCCACGGTTGATTCCCTCTGCTTTTCAACGGAACGATTCGCACCCATGGATGGAAGTTGTGCCGGTATTCGACTATAAGCTCAATCACATCTTGGAGGAGCTCTCGGGAGAAATATGCAGGACCATCGACAAAGCATCCATCTGCTGGTCTTCTATTGACGTTGTCCGTTTCAAAGCCCGGGACCAGCCGAAGCCCGGTCCCGTGGTATTGTGGATTGGGATACATCCCGGTGACTTCGAAACACCCAAGCCCCCTCCGACCCAGGAAGCGGCTCGTGCCTTAGGTGGCTCCCTCATCGAAATTCTCCAGAATAAAGGCATCAAAGACGTGGAGATTGAAATGCGGCTCGCAAAATGCGAAATTTGTGTGGGCACTGGCGTCGGACCTTTCCTAACCCATTCCGACATTGCCGAGTCCGAGTCCTCTGCGTCCCATTTCCTTCATCTCCTTACTCCTACACTGGGTCTTCCTATTGCTGCTGAGAAGACACCTACGGCAGAGGGCACTGGAGGGCTTTATCTAAAGGAAGGGCCAGGCAAAGACGGGAGGACCTTCTTGCTCACGGCTCGCCACGTTTGCTTCAACCCGAAAGCACCGCCTTCAGAACAGATCATTGCGAATCACGAAACCTACAACCTGAATCCCAAAGTCCAACATAATCCTTCCAAGCACAGAATCGTTCTCCTCGGAGAGTCCTCATATCGTGCTACTGTCGACACTATCAAGAATAAGATCAAGGACGACGACAAGAAGATCAAGAAGGCAGCATCGACTATCGGACAAATAGAGGTAAAATTGAAGGAGGGGACAGTTCTTGAAGACACGGCGAAAAAAAACAAAGCGAAACAGAGGGAGGATATGAAGACTGCACAATATTCTTGGGATGCTCATACAAAGGTCTTCGAAGAATTCCTCAAGCGGGAAAATATGAACGAGCGAATCCTCGGTCACGTAATTTACTCTCCTCCATGGGCTTTTGATGTCGATCCTCCGAACCCCGGGTCTATTGGGCATTCTGAAGACTGGGCTATCATCGAAGTTGACATGAAAAAGATGCCAGAAGGAGTTTCAATCGAGGATTTGAACTTCATTGACCTTCGTACGATTTTTTTCTCTTTTAAGAGATGGCACTCGGAACTCATTATGCTGTTTCAGGCAAAAGGGGCCAGACAGAAGAATTCGAGCCTCCGACCGAATCGGATGTTAGCTACGGTATGAGCTCTGGGTACCAAAACGCCAGCTCGTTCCGCTTCCCCAAAGGCGGCTTGTTTCGTATTCGAGGGATAGTGAACAAGGCAACGCTGATGGATCCCCAAACGTTCGTCGACCTCGAAGCGTTGGCCAATCCCGATTCGCTCGAGAGAAATGAGTGGATGCGTTTCCCCGTCCTCAAGAGTGGCAGATCCAGTGGCGTAACTATCGGTCGTGGCAACGGCATCAATTCGATTGTTCGTGAATACGACACTCTCGGGAGACCTGTGAAGACCTCTTTGGAGTGGTGTGTCCTTTCCGTGATCGACAAGCAACCGTTCTCTGAACAGGGCGATTCGGGCTCTATCATTGTTGACCACCGCGGCCAAGTTGCTGGTATGCTCGTGGGAGGCTCTGACGACCGCACTCATAACCGGATGGCTGAAATTGATATCACGTATGCGACACCGTTCTACTGGCTCATGGCAAGGATTCAAAACAAGTTCCCCGACGTTTATATTCCTTGATTCAGTACGACATCAGAGCAGACCTAGACAGGCCTTCCTCGAAGGAGTAGTTGTAGCTTCACATTACTATGTACAGATTTCGGAGTACTTAGTCGTTTGGCTCAGAAGACATTGTGATGACAGTACGAAGGACGATGAGCGTATACAATACGTCTGTGAACGACAGACCACAACATTTGTAACTTGTTCAAGCCAACGCCGCAGCGATGCCGTTGTACGCGGGCTTGATGTTGAAGTTCTGTGAGAGTCACCGAGTCAGTGACGTTCGCGAGATGGCGGGAATGTGGCAAACGCTCACCTCATCCCATGGGCACGCCGCGCCCTGTCCCGAGAACGTGCCTGGCACCCACGAATACTGCACCACAAAAGCACAACGTCAGCTCGACTCGCCCATCCCGCACCTTTGCCCGGCCGGAGGGCCACGCACCTTGTCCGTCCAGTCCCAAACGGTAATCCCGACACACCCCTCGACGTTCATGCACGCCTTCACGACGTTCTCGTAGTCCGTCTCCTGCTGCGCGAGCAGCGCGTCCGTCGCGGGCAGCGTCATCCGGATGTCGAGCTCCGTGATCGCGACCTCGAGCCCGAGCGCGGTGAACTGCTGCATGACCGTCTGCAGGCTCGTGGGCACCTGACCGACGATGAAGTGGCACTGGAGCCCGATCCCGTCGAGCGGCGCGCCTGCGGCGAGCAGGCTCTTGGCGAGCGCGAGCATCGCGTTGGACTTGGCGCCGGTCGACTCGATGTTGTAGTCGTTGATGTACAGCTTCGCGTTCGGGTCCGCCGCGCGCGCCGCCTCGAGCGCGATCTGGACGTAGGAGGTGCCGAGGGTGTTGTAGAACACGTCGGTGCGCCAGGTGCCGTCGTCGTTGAAGGGCTCGTTGACGACGTCCCAGGAGTCTGCCGGGGGAGTCAGTCACCGCGTCTGCAGACGCAAGGAGCCTACGGAGGCCACTCACAGCTGCAGAAAGGGTTTGGTCGGCGGGAGCTCTGGCGTGGGAGGCAAGGCAAACACTCACATGTGTCCCTTGTAGTGTCCCACGACGGTTCCGCAGTGGGTGGTGATCACGTCCGTCAGGTCTGCCGCGGTGAACGTGCCGCCGCTGACCCAGCTCGGCAGTTGGTTGTACCACACGCAGTTGTGGCCGCGGAGCAGCTGCCCGTTGCCTTCCGCGAGGCTCGCGACGACGTCGCCGTTCGTGAACGTGAACGTGCCCCGGCTCGGCTCGGTCGCGTCCTGTCGGTGCTCATCAACTCATGCTCAATGGAGAAAGGTGATGAAGAAAGACGATGAAACGGGAACGTCGGCACGCACCCACTTCATGCTGTTCCCAGGAGTGATCTGCCCGAACTCGCTCGTCTCGCTCAGGATGGCAACGTACGCCGTGTCGGTCAGCTCTGGGTTGTCAGTCGCGCTCCCGAAGTACTTCTTCCCCGCCGCCTGGGCGAGCTTGTTCAAGCCGGTCGCGGTCGACGCGGGCGCAGTCGACGTCGGGGTCGAGCCACCAGTGGTTGTTGTCGGGGGCGTGGACGACGCCTGGGCAGAAGCGAGATGAGCATTGTCAGCTACGCACAGACAGAAGACGACAGGCGGAGGCACTCACGGATCCGGGGAGACACTGCGAGTAGTAGGGGTTGAGGACGGTGCAGACCGTACCGGAGACGCAGGTCGTCGCACCGCTCCAGCCGATCCCACCGCACTGGCCCCACTCCGCCGCCTGGCCGAGCACGACGGGGAGGAGCACAGCAAGGGTGGCGAACGTGGTGGAGAGCTTTGTCATCGTCGAGGTCTTCGCGGTGTTGGAATGTCGAGGTCGCCGGACGTCGAAGGGGTCCTCTCTGCGAAGAGTGAGAATTTATACTGACGCGGAGCCGAAGCCTGCCAGGTGTGACGACACGGATCATCATCGCAAATATACGCCCCTCGTAGAACGCGAGTTACGCGTCGAGGAGGGTGGGACATGCGGACGCGTCCCATGCCCTCACCTGGCGACCGTTGCCTGTTCGCGAGGTCCGCGAGCCGCGCTGGTAAACAGCCAGGTGATTGATCGCGCGCAGCTCAAGCGACCCAAAGAACATCGCGAACGGGCATATGTCGGCGGGCCCGGCAGAACTGGAGCGCCGGGACTTGCTCGGTGCGGGCGAGGCAAACTTGGAGGACTCGAAGCGTGTTGCGCCCGGTCATCTGCACGGCGTAAAATAAGCGCAGAGGTGACGTAGAAGTAGAGCGCATACAGGAATAGCGACGAGCGCGCATGGCGTGGTAGGCAGCACTCGACATGGGGAAAAGGGATCCGGGCAGAGGAGACTGAGGAGGAGCAAGCTCACGTACGCACATCACATTGACAAGATCATGGAAGGACACCGCTGCTCCGAATAATGCCTGTCCAGCTCTTCATGATATACCGCCCATACTGCCCTATGTCGTCCGCCGCCGAGTCGACCTTTTGAGTCATGCTGAGAGCATCGTCCAGGAACTTGTACGCGGTGTTGGGTGAAGTGAGCTGATGCAACTCTGTGGGCTGAAATATGAGAGAGAGCAGTGGAGCAAAGTGTAGATAGACGCACCTGCTGCGCCGTATGCCACAGCGACAGTCGCGCGTCGTCGGAACCATGCAGGCTATTCACGCCGCTTAGTGAACGTTCCAGCGAGGAAGAGTGGAGACTTACGCCGACAGAAGTGTCCCGCACGAGATAACACGCATCGTCTGCCACTTGAGACACGTGCTTAAGCCCAGGGATGGGGTCCAGAGGAGGGAGGCCATATGTCGGAGAAGCCAGAAGGGCGAACGCCTGAGGCGGGAGCAAACCCTCAAAATACAGCTCCTCCAGAACGCAGACACACAACCACTGACCTCCGGAAGAAGCGGCAGAACCTCCTCATTGACCCGCAACCTCTTCTCCAACACAGCTCGCATCGACGGTGGGGGTGCGCCCGGGGTCGCGTCCGCCAGCAGGCTCTTCCTCGTCTCCACACGCGCATGCTCGAGCCAGCCTCCAATCAATGTTCGTCGCGCGTCGTCCCCTTCCCCAAAGAGAGCGGTGATTGCGGCTTCGGTGAGGGGCTTCTCGTGCGGGGTTGGTAGACGTAGAGCGGACTGCGCGAGGGCTTCGCGCGTGAAGCCATACGACTTTACGAGGGGAACGGCGAGCTGAAGAAGCTGTGTTCTGAGGCATTGAGCTCGATTTAGACAACCCGGGCACATATTAGATACAGACTCACCGCAAAGCCATCGTCAGACAAGTCAACTGAGGTCCAAGGATTGGGTGAGGATGAGGGAAGACGGGCCGCAGCGGTCAGAGCGCGTTTACGCGCGCATCACGTGCGATCCGAGATCTGAATTTTGCTTTGCTTTGCCGTCTGGAAAGCGCGACCTCTCTCCGACTCTTGCGGACCCCCTTCTCATGACCAGCCTCATATCTTCGGTCGCTTGGTACGCTGTCTCATATCTCTGCTTCTCTTTGACTTACTCGAACCGATCATTCAGGGTGCGCCGAGGAGTCACAGTACGACACCCTACAAAGTATGTCCTCGATGATCAAGAGCTAGAACGCGTGAGCGCGCTCGCACGGATAGAGCTCGAAGATGCGCGCGCAGAGCTGGAGAAGGCGCACGCGGCAGCGCAGTCCATGGGGAAAGGCGCGGAGGGGGTTGAAGCGGACGATCTGGATGAAGACGACGAGAACGCCTGGGTCGAGTGAGTCGCGCATAGTCCTTCTCTTGCCGCGCGAGGGTTTTGAGTGTACGAGTTTGAAGTGAAGATGAGGATGCGATGGTCCAAGACGTCCCTATGGACGAAGACGGCGCCTCAAAACCTAAGGGATCGAGTTCCAAAGGCGACGATCTCGCGCAGTATAATCTCGACGATTACGACGAAGATGAAGCTATGCCAGGTGCGTTGAATATATCCGTGCATGCGGTCTTGACGAGCCAGGCTGATAGCGGGGTTCTTTAGGAATGGGTCCCTTCAGTAACATTAAAGGCCTCACCTTCTATCGAAATAACGACGAAGACCCATACATCACACTAAAAGAAGACGATGAAGAACAAGAGCGGGAAGAGCTCGAGATCCTCCCCACAGACAACCTCCTCGTGGTCGCCAAAACCGAAGACGAGATCTCTCAGCTCGAGATCTACGTCTACGACGAGAACGAAGAGAACCTGTACGCCCACCACGACCTCATGCTCCCCTCCTTCCCCCTGTGCCTCGAATGGCTCGACTTCGCCGCCGCCTCCTCCTCCACTCGCTCCTCCTCCTCCGCAGACCCTTTCCAACAGTTTGGCAACTTCATCGCCGTCGGCACGCTCGAGCCCGAGATCGAGATCTGGTCGCTCGACACCGTCGAGGCCATGTACCCCGACTGCGTCCTCGGCCGCCCCGACAAGACCGCCGCGCACGTCCCAACGCCGCTGGGGACGGGCAAGAAGAAGCGCAAGAAGACCAAAGCGCGGCCCGCGAGCGCCGCGCACCACGTCGACGCCGTTCTCAGCCTCTCCTGGAACCGCACGCACCGGAACCTGCTCGCGAGCGCGAGCGCGGACCGCACCGTCAAGCTCTGGGACCTCAACCGCAGCCCGACCGGCGAGGGCGAGGGCGCGGGCGCGCTGCGGAGCTTCGACGTCCACAAGGACAAGGTGCAGGCCGTGCAGTGGAACCCGGCGGAGCCGACCGTGCTCCTCACCGGCAGCTACGACCGCACCGTGCGCACGTTCGACTCGCGCGCGCCGGAGGCGGGGGTCGGCGCCGTCGTCGGCGCGGACGTCGAGGCGCTCCGCTGGGACCCTTGGGAGCCGCACGGGTTCTACGTGAGTCGCGGTCTCTCCCTCTGCTCGCGTGTGTCTCGGGTGTGCTGACCGCGCCGGACGGTAGGTTTCGCTCGAGAACGGCCTCGTGCTCAACTTCGACGCCCGCGCGCTCCCCTCCGACCTCGACGCCCCGTCGCCCGCGCGGTTCACCGTCTCGGCGCACGACGGTGCGGTGTCCGCGCTCGACGTGAACCCGCACGTCCGCGGCGTGCTCGCGACGGGCGGCACGGACAAGGTCGTCAAGGTCTGGAACATCGCCGACGACCCGGACACGGGGAAGCGCGGCGTCAGCCTCGTCACCTCGCGCGATCTCGGCGTGGTAAGTTCTCCTTGCTTCTGTCTCCGTGCTGGTCTGGACTCCAGCCCTTCTTCTTTTCGCAGGGCAAGGTGTTCTCGACTTCGTGGTCTCCCGACGAGCCTCTCACTCTTGCCGCGGCGGGCTCGAAAGCTCGGGTGCAAGTGTGGGATGTTGGCGCAAACGCGGGCGCGCGCAAGGTGCTTGGTGCCAAGCTCGCAGAAGCGGGCCGCAACGTCAAGGAGAAGCAAAATGGCGGCGTGATCGGCGTCGCCAGCGATGACGAGGATAGCAGTGGGGACGAGGACGACGAGTGATCTGAGCACATGCTCACCCCTTGTACTTTTTTGCCCGACGTTAATCTCAGACTGAGATAGTCGCACACATGTTTTGGACGTCAGTGAGACGCACGACGGACTGGCGTGCTACACCGATGCACTAGGCTACAATTTGATTGAGGATACGCGCAAGCATACAGCACAACGCAGGGTGATACATGACTCTACATGAACTCGTCGTCGCCGAAGTCGTCCAGTACCTCGTTGTACAAGGTGGTGTCCATCCTGCAAAGAACATTAGTGCGGGCGGGCCTTGCGTTGGGAAATGAAGGCACATACTTGCCTGACGGCTTCGCAGCCGCGAGGGCAGGTTTGGTGGTGGCCTTGGGCTTCTTCTTGCCGCTTGCTTTGTCGCGCTGCTCCTTCTGCTTCTCGTTTGCAAGCGTAGTGAGGCCGCTCGCAACCTTGCGGACTTCTATGTCCCGGAGCGGCTCTGCGAGCGCGCGGGTATGGTGCTCAAGGAAAGTGGCGTACAACGGCTTAGACTGATGCCGTTTGATCACGTATTCGATGACCATGTCCGAGAACTGGATGAAATCCTCCTTCGTCCGTGGTTGTGCGGAGATGAGCGAGTCGAGCTCCTTGGACGATGTGCCTGCGTTCGCAGGATGTCAACGGAATACTCTCATCGCCTCCTCCCAGCAGCAGCAGCAGCAGCAGCATTCCCCTTCCGCCCTCTGCCCATTCCTGCAACAATCCCATACATCCGACTCGAGATTTTGCGACTCACCTCCGAGCGCCGTCGCACCAAACAGGTCCGCGGCGTTATTCAAGTCCGCAGCGAGCTCGCGCTCCTTGTCACGTCGCGCCTTCTCGCGCGGGTCGAGCACCGCGTCCTCGTCGTATTCGGCGGCGTCGGCGGCCTGCTGCGCCTTGAGCGCCTCCTTCTCCGCGAGCTTCTGCTTGAGCGTGCCCTTCTTCTTGGGCGGGGCGGCGGTGACCGCCGGGCGGGGCTTCTCGTCCTCTTCCTCGTCCGAGGACGCCTCCCAGTCGCTCTGTGCGGGATCGCGCGTATCGCGGGCGGGCGCGGCGGGCGGCGGGTGAGCGACGGCGGGCGAGCACGCGCGGGGGCGGGACACGTACGACCGGACCGTCGTCCTCTTCGTCCTCCCCGTCCCACTTGCTCTTCACCGGCTTCTTCGGGATCGGGGCGGAGGAGGCGGCCTTGGGCGCATCGTCGTCGGACGCTTCTGCACTCCTTGCACTGGTGAGGGGTCGGCTCGGCGTGGGATCAAGGAGGGGTGCGTACCCCAGTCAGACATGGCGGCGGCGGCGGCGGCGGTAGGGGGGGGAGTGGGTATTGGCGGGAGCGGTGGTGATGTCGAGAGAGAACGGTGCAGATTGCTCGAGCTCCCGACACCGTCGCCTAGATTTGCGCGCAGCGGCAATCTCCGAAAGCACTAGTAGGCGCTTCAGGCGTGGTCGTGACTGTCAACTGAGCCAACTGCACCTGCTTCCACTTCCTAGACCCTACGTATGTTCACACTGGCAGTCTCCACGACTGAAGGCACAAGTGTTTGGATTATCCGTGGATCCAGCTATGGCGTACAACCGGCGTCGAATATCCGATGCGGCGTTCGTCCTGGACGACTCAGTGCTTGGACTGAGGACTCCCCCACGGAGCTTCACGGTGACTGCCGTCCTAAGAAATCTTCTTCATGAGACACTCGGGAGATCTCTGTTGGTGAGTATGTATATGTCACGACTTTTCACCTCATGTGCCTCATGCACTTCCAGTGTACCAGTCTTCTTCATAGCCAACTATGCTCCCCGGTATGGCGCAAGACAGCCACCAAATATATGGCAATCTCAAGCTTGTGGAGCAATGCACTTAGGGGGTCGCGCGAGTGCCGGCGGCGGGTTCCCCTGGCTCAGAAGGTACACGAGGGTGGTCCGAGAGCACGTCAAGCAGCTGGTGAGGAGACGAGAGATCCGTGTCCGGCAGAGTGCGGGGGTCGGCTCAACTGGAGTTTGAAGACTCAGCACCTCGGATCGGGTTGAGCCTTCGCGCGCATATGCCGGTCTTCTCGCGCGTGCGCATGGCGTTTTCCCCGCATGCGCCGGTCTCTTCGGAAATTATACGCCTGGCGAGTCGGAGTGGTTGCACGGGCGGGATTCAAAATCGTCGCAGGTGGGCAGAGGGCGCCTGTCGAGGGCGCCGCTGTCGTTGATTTGTACAGTTGATCTGGCCCGAGTGGCTTTGGTCGGAGCGTCCCCGCTCGCGCTTCCAGCAGCTTGATAACCACTTCGCTTCCTTTCATCGCCGATTTTCCGGTAGTACCGATCTCGGTAATGGTTCGTCAGCATCCTGTTTGTCTACAATAGGGCTCTCGAATCAGAACAGCGAGCATCTGAGAGCTCTCGAGATGACCTCCATATTCCTCACCGGCGCAACTGGTACGTCCTCCCTGGAGCTACCCAGAATTTTTCTAACCAACATTTCTATTAGGCTACATCGGCGGAGCCGTGTTAGCCCGTCTTCTCACACATCCTAGGGCCGCAAGCTTCGATATCACTGCTCTGGTACGCAGCGAGGCAAAGGGAGCGCTTTTGCAGAAAAAGTTCGGGGTGAAGACACTTGTCGGCGCTCTGGACAATGTCGATGAGATCACCGCTGCTTCCGAGGCATCGAACGTTGTCATTCACACTGTAAGCTCTAGACTCCGTTACACGTCTTCTAATGGTGACTGAAAGTCTGCGCTAGGCGAATTGTGACCACCTGCCGTCCGCGCAGGCAATTCTGGCGGGCATGAAAGCTCGCTACACCAAGACCGGCGAAGTCCCCGTGCTTATACACACTGTGCGTCTTGACGCATTGACACACGCACAAGCCTGTAGCTGACTGTCATCAAACGGTGCTCAGTCCGGCACTGGGATGCTCGTCGACGACGCCAGGGGCGCCTTCCTCTCAGAAACCATCTACGATGACATGGACCTCGAGTCAGTCAAGTCTATCTCGCCCTCCGCCTTCCACCGCAACGTCGACGTCCCAATCGTCGAGGCCGACGTCGCCGGATACGTCCGCGCGTACATCGTCTCCCCGAGCGCCATCTACGGGGTCGCCAAGCACGCGCTCGTCGACGCCGGGATCGCGAACCGGTTCAGCCTCACCATTCCGATCCAGGCTCGGATCGCCATCAAGCGCGGGCACCCGGTCGTCGTCGGCGAGGGAAAGGGCGCGTGGCCCGTGGTGCACATCGACGACAGTGAGCGTGTCTCTGTTTCCCCGTTGGTGAGCGCGACTGACGGTCCGGGCTCTCCCCTCCGCAGCCGCCGAGTTCTACATCCAGCTCTTCGACGCCGTCCTCGGCGGCGGCCGCGAAACCGTCGGCCACGGCGCAGAGGGCCTGTACTTCCTCGAGAACGGCGAGCTGACGTGGGGCGCCATGGCGCACTCGATTGGACAGGCGATGGCGGCGAGCGGCTTCGTCTCTGGGCCCGCGCTCGCGCCCAAGCCGCTCACCACTCCGGAGCAGCTGGTCGAGTTGTTTGGAAACGAGATTGTGGGCTGGATATTCGGCTCGAACGCGCGGTGCAAGGCGAACCGGGCACGCGCTCAGGTGGGGTGGAAGCCGAAGTACGGGGTGGAGGGCTTCGATGCGAGCACCGTGGAAGACATCCAGGGCTTGCTCCAGGAGGAGAAGAAATAGTGAGGGGGTTCAATACAAATGACAAGAACACTATATCTTTTCCAACGGTACTTGTCAGCAGCGACGACATTGAGCGCTCTTAATGGTCCGACGTCAGTCACGAGCGTCCTTTCGCAGCCGAGTGTCGCTCTGAATATAAAACGCCTCTCACGCCAGCGACGCTCAGTTCCTACGCCCCAACGATGACGTCCACCAAGATAGCAGAGGAAACGCCGTTCGAAATCGCCGTCCCGGACGCGGACATCGAGCTCCTGAAGAAGAAACTCGAGCTCGCGCGCTTCCCGGACGAACTCGAGGGCGCAGACTGGTCGTACGGTGCCCCGCTCGCAGACATCAAGCGTCTCGTCAGCCACTGGAAGGATGGCTTTGACTGGCGCAAGCACGAGGCGAAGATCAACGAGCTCCCCATGTTCACGCGCGACATCGACGTCGACGCATTCGGCACGCTCAACATCCACTACGTTCACCAGCAGAGCGACGTCAAGAACGCGATCCCCCTCCTCTTCGTCCACGGCTGTGAGTGTCGCGCGCGCAAGAGATGACCCACGGCGTTGACGTCAGCGTTCCCGCCTTCAGGGCCGGGCCACTTCCTCGAGGTCGAGAAGATGCTCCCTATGCTGACGGCGGCGTCGCCCGACCACCCGAGCTTCCACGTCGTCGCGCCCAGTCTCCCTGGGTACGGGTTCTCGGAGGGTGCGCATAAGCCAGGATTCAAGGCGCCACAATATGCGGAGGCATGCCATCCAGCATCCATGCGCATGCATTGAAGTTGATTGCTGCCCCCTATAGCTCTTCAACAAACTCATGGTCGCGCTGGGATATAATGAGTACGGTCAGTGTCACGCCTTCTACAGGCGGAGCCCGCGCCCGATGCTGACAGTCTCCCAACGCATTCAGTTTACCAAGGTGGTGACTGGGGAGGCATCCTCGGGAAGGCAATCGTCCCCACCCTCGGACCCAAGCACATCAAAGCCTGGCACACGAACATGCCAATGTACGGGGCGATCCCTTCCATCGTCATCCCATCCTTTTCGCTGACGATCCTACTGTCGGACAGTATGAACCCTCCCACACTGTTGCGCAACCCTCTCCTGTTCCTTCAGATGCTCCTCACGCCGTTCAACAAGACGATACGCGAAGGGTTCGAGTACACACAGCGATTCGTGAACCTCGGCTCTGGGTACTCGAAGATGCACATGACGAAGCCGCAGACGATCGGCTACAGCCTCGCGGACTCGCCCGTCGGGCTGCTCGCGTGGATCTACGAAAAGCTCGTCGCGTGGACGGACGAGTACCCCTGGACGGATGACGAGGGTGCGCTGTGCTCGCGCCTGCAGTCTGCAATGGATCCGAAGCTGACCGTGTGCCCCCTTCCAGTCCTCCGATGGATCTCCATCTACTACTTTTCCCGTGCCGGGCCTGCGGCCTCCGTGCGGATCTACTATGAGATGTCGGAGGGAGGCACCGCTACCCTCGGCCTCGGACACCTCTCACCAGCGACGGTCCCCACCGGGGTGTCGTACTTCCCCGGGGAGCTCATCCGCCTCCCAAAATCGTTAGTGATCAGTTCCTGCGTCGCCTTCTCCGGCGGTTTTGCTCACTGGTTCGCAGCTGGGCAGCGTTGATGGGGAAGACGGTGTACGTGGGCGAGCACGACAAGGGTGGGCACTTTGCCGCGTTCGAGGTCCCCGAGGTCCTCGCCGGAGACATGTTCAAGATGTACGGAAAAGGTGGAGGTGCATTCGGGGTCGTTCCCGGGAAGAGTGGGTATGATTGAGAGGGTGTGTTGATATTCGGCTGCAGCTGCCGCCATGGGTGTTTACCTCCGCATGCCGTCTCGTGAATGAACTTGGCCTACTTGCTTGGAAAGCTCCGATATCCATTGCCATTCCCGATGGGCATCCGCATGCGACTATCGTACAATAAGCAACATGCTCATATCCAAGCACAGCGACAGAGGGAGATAATGTCACATAAATCAAACCTTCGACGCAATCGCGGCCTTGACCAGGTCCGCCACCTTCTCCCCAATCGCAAACGCCGGGGCCGCCTGGCGAAGGGAGGGAAAACGCATCAGACAGACCGCACGGAGACCACTCGCTCACGCCCACCCCCGCCCAGCACTCACCGTGTGTCCGCTCACGATCGCGGGGAACGCCGACGCGTCCGCGACGCGCAGGTTCGGGATCCCGTGCACGCGCAGGTACGGGTCGAGCACGCCCCCGTCCGCGAGCGGCGCCATCCGCGCCGAGCTCGTCGGGTGGTAGATCGTCTCGCACTTGCGCCGGATCGTGTCCTCGAGCGCCGCGCCGGAGAGCTCCGCGAAGCCGTGGTCGAGGTCCGGGTGCGCCGCGCCCGCGGGGTCCGCCATCGCGGCGAACGGCGCGGTGCGGAAGATGCGCTTGAGGAGGTCGACGGCGCGGACGAGCATCGCCATGTCGTTCTCCGTCGACAGGTACCGGGGGTCGATCAGCGGCGCGTCCCGGGGGTTGTTGGAGCGCAGGCGGATCGTGCCCGTGCTCGTTGGTCTGCGGTGGAAAGACGTCTCAGCGCATTGTCTCAGTAGCAGGAGCAAGTAGGCGTACCGCAGCAAGATTGCGTGCAGTGCAAAGTAGTGCAAGGACTCCATCTTGACCATGCCGTGTTTAAGGTACCCAGCGGGTGTGCAAAACAGCTCGATGTCCGGAGCACCTGGTCCAGACGAGACGTCTTCTATCTCGCTTGGTGGGAACTTGTCCGGCGGGAATAGACTGGGATCTGTGGCACGAACGAACGCAATCGCTTCCGCCATCTACGAGCATGGTAAGTAGGACAGCAAGATGTGACGTTCGTAATGACGCACCTGTCCCGTCAACATGCCCTTCCTCAAGAGACTGTATTTGAAAAGTTCCTTGACAAGCTTGAGTTTGTGCTGCGGCTTGTCTCCAAACATTCCGATGATGCTGGAACCGGTCTTGTCCAGGAAGTTGAAGTCCACGACCGGATGGTCTATGAGGTTCGACCCCACGCCGGGGAGATCAGCGACAACAGGGATGTCGTGAAACGTGAGGTGATCTGCCGGGCCAACTCCTGAAAGCATCATGATCTACTTGCATATGTAAGCAAGTGGAACTGCATCAGAGGTGGCGGGCTCGTTTACCTGGGGTGTGTGTACAGCACCAGCGCTGTATAATCAGACTTGTCAACAGCTACTTTCCAAGCAAACAGATAGCTACGTACCAAAGGATAACTTCCTTCTTCGCCCTCACCTGGAAGATGTCGCCCTTCCACCGCGAAAACTCAGCACCAACAGCACGAGGAACAGATCCCGTTGTTTCAAAGAGCACTCGCGTGACGTGAGCCTCAGTGATGACGGTTAAATTGGGCCGTGCAAGCACTTCTGGAGTGAAGTATGCGAACTCCGACGTCGACCTCCTTCCGCGAGGAGTTATATACGTCACTAAGGAAATCGTTGTCAGTGTAAATGGTGGCCGCATTTTGCCATCGCTACTGACTGGACTGAAGATGGCGTAAGTCAGCAAATTACGGAGCGCATGCGCCACACGTGAAGCTCACTTTGGAAACCCCCATGGAGCCTGCGGACGTGTTGAGATCTGGGACAAGTGGGATGCCTATCTCCTCGCACGATTGTATGAACCTCGGAGTGGTAGGAGAAGTGTAACTGTGCAGCCCAGCTACACAAGCGGCATTAGCAAACGCAAACGGCGCATGGGGGCGTGCGGGACATACTTTGAACAGGACCCGTGGTTCCTCGGAGGGTCAAATCTACATCGGGGTACAGGGCGTTGGGTTGATATCCCTCAAACTTCTTCAAGTAACTGGATAGTAGCGCTCCGAGTCAGTATACGCACGCGCGGATAAGAGCTACCGGTCTCACTGGTCGAAGTTCCTGTATGCCCACTGGTCCGCGCCTTCCTGGCCCTTCTGCAGGCGTGCCCACTCGTCATAATCTTCAGGCGCGCAGGTGTGGAAGCTGATCGTGTGCGTTAAGAATGTGCTGAGACTCGCGAACAATTCGGCGGGCTCACATGGCGGCGTTTATGCACGAGCCTGCGCACCGCACAAACATATGAGCTCGAAGGTGTATGCACCAGGGAAGCACTTACATCCACCAAGCAGCTTAGCTGTTGCGCGCGCGCGAGATCCTGTAAACATGCGACGCGTGCCGAGAAGCAACAAACGCACCTCGAGGCCAGTACCTCAGCCCGCCATCGGTGTCAGGCTGTGGAACCGTGAACATTTTCCACTCGTGACGCGTGTGCATGAGGCGCGAATAGGACAGTGGAATGGTGGCGAAGGGGTTCTTCAGCGAGCTGCGTGCGCGCGCGATGAGGACGTGCATTGTCTCATGCTCGAACGCGCCCACGCACCTTTGACCGGCCTCAAGGAGACAAACACGGATGGACGGGTCCTCGGACAGCCTCGCGGCGACGACGACGCCCGCCGTGCCTAAGGTGCGAGTGAGCACAGGGTCGGACCCTGCGTCTGGACGGCGGACGCACCTCCACCCACAACGACGACGTCGTACTCATCAAAGTCGTACTCCTCGCCCTTCGCGCGCATCCTGCGAGCTTTGCCGTGAGGTTGACCGAACGGCATGCTTCTCCTCTTGCGGTACCAGAAGTGTGCGACGATGAGGACGAGCCCGAGGAGCGCAAGCCGGTGCCGGGGCGCGCGGTCAAGCAGAGCAGACCAGAGCGGCATTGCACAGAACGATTGGGCAGAGGAAGAGGCGGGAGTTATATGGGGGTGCGGGGAGTCGGACTCGAACGTAGGAGAGGTCCGTTTGTAACGCCACCTGACGACGGGCCGGGGCAGGTGGCCGGGTTAACCGGTATGTAAGGGCCTGGCGTAGGGTATTCCCGCGAGCGCGAAGGGCGACAGAGGGCAACGTGAGAGTGGTGGCCAAGGCCCAAAGGTCCAGGAGTCGCGCCTATCGACTTCTTGTGTATATTGCTCACATCACGCGACACACCAGAGCCGCCTCGACTTGCCCTGCGGGGCTGGGCATCCACTACGCCATGTTCGTCCTTGAAACCTGGTGACAACACCGTTTACTAAATCAGAAAGTACTCGAACCAGCTCGGGTATGTTCACTGAACCGGTCGCGGATTGAGTGAGTTCAGTGTCATAAGTATGCAGTGCAAATTCCCTGCTCCGCGAGCCGATGTGTGATCTTTCCTCCTCCTCAATACATTTAAGTACATGGAAACTTCGCCGCATCTCGTCTTGCATACATGATACAGTTCATCGTGTCTTGAGCTTAGGCATCATGAATCCCGAGAATCTTGTTCATCAGCTGCTCCTCGCGCTCCTTGGCCTTCACCCTCTGCTCCTGGATCCTCTCCATCCCGCTCCGGATGCTCCTCATGTGCACCTCGAGCGGGATCTTGTCCCCCGTCAGGTCCGGCGCGGCCACCCGCTCCCGCAAATCCTCCATCTCCTCCGTCATCGCCAGCACCGTCTGCGACGCCGCCGCGATGTGCGCCGCCGCGCGCCGGCGGTACTCCCCCAGGTTGCGCAGCAGCTCGAAGTTGGAGTCGAACGAGCGCAGCCGGCGCCGGTTCACGCCCAGGAACGTCCACAGCTCGGAGAGCACCTCGTCCTTCGCCTTGCCGAGCGCGACGTTCTCGTGCGCGCACAGCTCGTGCAGCGTCACGAGGTGCGCGTCCAGCGCGTCGAGGTCCGCCGTCGCGCGCGTGAGCTCGAGCACGAGCTTCGCCATCTCCGACGCGTGCACGTCGAGCGACATCCGGAACGCGTCGAGCGCGGCTTCACGCGACGTCGGGGTCGCGCTGCCGAACGGCCAGATGACGGCGAGCACGCCGTCGGCGGGCTTGGCGCCTTCGATGGTGTGCAGGGCGTGGTCGTTGATCGACATGATCCTATGCGTGGGGCGATCAGGATAGATAAAGTTAGCACGCGGGGGGAGGAAGAGCGGGGATGAGCGGACACACGTGTCGACGGCGCCGTTGATTTTCGCGGTGACTCTTTGGAGGCCGCGCCCGGTCTTCTTCGCGTCCTCGACAAAGCTGTAGAGCGACTGCGAGAGCAAGTCGCGACTGTTCAGGTCGCTGACCTTGACGAGCGTTATGAGGTCCTTCGTCGCCATCTCCGCCTTCTTGATCTCGAGACTGAGCGCCGAACCTCCGACGGAGCTGCCCAGCAGCTGCTCGAAGTTGGAACTCTGGATATCGACGAGCCGAGGGTAGTCGACCCATTTCACTTTCTGGTCGTCGGGGTTGCCGAGCTGGTTGGCGAAGTAGCACATCCGCGTGCTAGAGATGAACGGGATCCAACATACAGGCGCGGCAATAGTACGGAATGTGGCTGACAGCATCGTCAGTATGATGCCAACGAGCCACAAGAAGAGGAAGAAGCCGAGTGGTCGACGGAGGAGAGACAGCGCATGGGAGATGATGGAGAAGATGTAGGAAAAGGAGGACACAGCGCCGAGCTTCAAAGCGTCCTCCACGTCTTCGCGATCGATGAGCGGCTGCTTGCGGGGCTTGGCGGTGCGGCGCGCCGGTGTCGATTGAGCCACGAATACCGTAGTCTTCCCAGGACGACGTCTCGGGGTGCCCGCTCTTGGTGAAGGAGGGGCGGCGCTCAGAACGGAGCTCGATCGAGAACCAGTGCCCCTCCGAGCCGGCTTTGTTTCGGGAATGTCTTCCCACTCATCGTCCTCGGAGTGGGCATCCGCAATGGATGGAGCCTGAGGATACCCAGCAGCAAGTGAGCAGAAATGTCTAGTCCAATGCAGCATAAGTACTCACCTTGTTGCCAATAGACATCCTTCTCAAGGCACACAATACACGGAAAGAGTGGTCAGACCAAGTTGAGCTCGGCAACGGGATGAGAAAGGGCAGGGGTGGGGGTGATGCGAGCGCAGTCCCAATGTGAGTTATTAAGGTATGTAGCACTGAGATCGCGTGTTCAGCGTGTGGGGTAGGCACGGTGGCGGTGTGGAAACAAGGTGTTTTGTGCGCGTCTGGGACTCCTCGAGATCAAATAAGGTAGACCCAGCACAGACTCGACGACGTCACATGACCTCCCCGTGTCACACTTGGGCCAGTTTGGCGGGGGAAAGACGCTTAAAATCGAATAACAACTCGAGGATTCATCCTACAACCAAAGTGCTTTATACATTGTCTGCTACAATGAGTGCTGTAGAATATTTATAGAACGGATTTTGGCTAACGGCCACAGCAGTAGAGTTATAAGCCAAGATGTATGCTCTGCACGCAATTTCGGTCATCTAAGCGAGGTCCGGCTATCTCGCGCCCAGTTGCAAGCACACGCTTGCAGGCTGCCTGTGCAAGTCAACGCATCGCGCACCGCAGCCCATACGGCGCGGTTTTTGCTTGCGCACACTGCAAGCATCACGATGTCCCGTGTGCTGCGACGTACCGCGGGCGGTGTCACAATGTCTACGCACATTGACCTCCACCGCGCGCACCATCATTTCTACTACAGCGCGTGATGCCGTGTCCTGTTCACACGGGGATTCAACTCCATAGCTTCATTACTATGGTGCTGCACTATTTCTCTGCAGTCTTACAAGCGCCCGAGCGGTGTACTTAGTCGACAATGCCCCGCGACCGCGAGACCATCGCAACAATAAGGGTACGTCGCAGCGCGCGCGGCATCGCGATGCTCGCGGTGTGCGCAAGCAGACGTCGTGCCGTAGGGGGCACGGTGGTGCGTGAGCGCGCTACTTATGCGCTGACCAAACTACTTGGTCCGCACCAATTGAGTGAGCGCAACATCACTACCTGTACACACATATGCTCTGGTACACTGTTTAGGGCCTGGATTTCATCTGGAAAGGCGGTCAGCGACGTCCTCTCAGTCGAGTCCCGCAAGCGCCAAGCATATGTGCGCCGATAAGTAGACTAATTCGTCACGAGCACGTGATCCGTCACAGGAATCACACGTCGTCGACTCTGTGCTGGGTCTACCTTACCACATACCTTTTCAACCACAACGCTTAGCCGGCACAGAAGGTTATACAGCGATAAAAGCACATAGCATCATTTCACACTACGATAACAGATGACGATGGAGGGGACATGAGGAAAGCATGCGCATATAGTGTCAAGAACGTCAATCGTCGCGGTCGTCAAGGAGTCCGTCCATCCACACAAGAGTGTCTATCTATCTCCGCACCCGTTGCTCGGAGACCTGTGAACCAGGCCGATCAGTTGAACATCGGCGTCACCTTCCGACTCTGCTCCCCCGACTGCCGTCCAGACGGCAGAGCGGGGTACGCCGGGTACCCCGCGAACCCGGGCGCGGGCGCGGTCCGCTGCTTCGTCGGCGTTGTTGGGGTGTTCTGTGTCGCTGCCGCGGGGATGACGGGAGGCGTGGGACGGCGCACGCCCGCAGGGGGCTGGCCGAGCATGCGCGAGAGCGTCCAGGGGATGTCGACCCCAGAGAGACCGGCTGCGTGCATGTAGCGTGCGAGCTCAAGGTGAAGGGTGGGGTAGTACGTCGTCGACGCCTTGCGCGCGACCTGGGGAGGGGTTCACATTAGAATTAGACGAACAGCGGGGTGCGCGACGCGACGCACCGAGATAATGCGCTCGATCCCGGACTGGAGCATGTCCTGGTGGAAGCGGAACGCTGAGTTCTCGTGCTCTTTCGGCAAGTTCAGCGCCTGAGTGCACACCGCGATGGCGTTGATGAACTTGAAGTGCATCGTCTGGCGGTCAGGTTAGCGCATGTCTCGGGAGCACGGGTGTTGCCTTACCATGTAGCACATCGCCTCATACTCGACGCCTCCAGTCATGCCACCAGGTGCTCGAGGCTTCTCCACCTTCGCCTCGTCAGTTTCATTTAGCTCCCAGATGGTGTTGCTGGGGTGGCAGAACACCCAGAAGTAGTCCCGGCAAATGTCGGAAAGTTCTTGGAGGTACGTCTTGTAGATGCGAGGCCGACGGAGGTCCTCAATGAATGCGTGAGGCTCGAGGGGTGTCCCAGGAGCCTCACTCGGGGGTGGCGCAGGGGTGAGTAGAAGACTCTTGACAAATGCGAAAACGGTGGAGTGTGGGTGTGGGAGAACCACGAGGTTGCCTGTTGATCTCATACCCTCGGAGAGCTCCCAAGGGACAGAGCGAGACCGCGAGCGGGAGTGTCCTGGCGCTGGGCTGCCGACTGACGGGAGGGAGGACGGGGGATATAGATCGAAGAGGAAGAGGAGCAGCTCGACTATGAGTTGCCTGGTGGGAACATCGCCCGGCTTCTTGTCGGAGTACAAGAGTGAAACGAGCTTGTCGAATGGCTGTGGACATGCTAGCCGCAGGGCATTGCAACCGACTGCCGATGTAGAGAGCGCCTTGACGCATCGCAGAAGTTCATACAGCATCTGATCATCGTGCTGTTCTTCCCTGTATCTTGGGTCAGAAATCGTCAAACGTCAGACTCAAAGGACGTACCGCCACTCGACTTCAAGAATCTCGTTAAGACGGGTAAGCAGCGCGTCGTAGCCGCCATTCTGAACAAAGTCGTCGGTCCAGCTGAATACACCGTTAGAAAACTCAAACACAGTTCGGCGAAAGCGATACTCACCTTGCCGACTCGTTCCTCAAAAGAAGCCTGAGCTTCTTCACTACCTCCACGTCCATCGCAGTACTCGACTGCCCAAGAAGCATGCTCACATACTTCTCGGGCGCAGGGGTGCTACCGGCCTTCTTCTTGTCCTTGGTGACTTTCAGGGGGGCGACGGGAGCTGCCCTGGAGTCCAGAGGTTGTCCTCGGACATCCATGGACATACCACGCAAGTGGCCGGTTCCGAAGGAGGATTGAGAACGGCCGGGGAGGTCGTAGGATTCCAAGCCGGACTTTAGTGGGCGAGGTGACGAGAGAACAGACTCGCTGCTTTGCGCTCGTCGCAGAGAGCGAGGCGTCAGGGGAGCGGCGGCGGGCGCAGGCTTCAGGGCGAGGACCTGAGAGGATTTGAGGAACGCCATCTTCACAGATGCGTCCATGGTCGCCAACTTCGGGCGAAGTGTGTCTGGTATCTGGAGGTCATCCTGCGACAGAGCATGAGTTAGTACGATGCGTCATGAGCACGATCACAGTGTGCCGAACGCGCACTAAGTCCGGGGATTAGAACGGATTAAGTGAGGCAGCGGCAAGGATTGCACCATATGCATATCACCCAACACCGACGATGCATATGCATGGGGAAAATCTGAGAAGAGGAACTAGAGTGTACTCACGAGCAGTCGGTCGAAGTCCTGGTTGGACAAGGGAGCCTGTATCTCCGGCTGTCCCTTGCTCTTCATCTTCTTGTGCTTTGTCGTCTTCGGTTTCGCGTTAAGGTCGTAAGAAGAGCCGTTGTTCGCAAAGTAGTTTTCCTTGCCGTTGGGTTCGGAGTCGGTTGAGTCAACAGGGGACGTGAGCATCTGAAACTCAGTGGTGGAGGAAGGCGCCCGTCGGGAAGGGAGGATGCTTTTGAACATGATGGTATCGCCGAGAACGGATCGAGCGCCGTGGAGAAAGGAGAGGAGGGAGGGGAGGACAAAGGAGAATGTTGGAGGAGGACTCGGACAAGACAAGAGAGCTGGAGCCAGCAAGCTGACGCCCGAAGTCGAACATGAACCGAAGGCGCGTGGCGTGAACGCGTGTGGTCACGTGCCCGTGTCCCACCAATTCCTGGACCACATCGCTCGCTGCGCAGTCCTAGCAGTAGCACATTTTTGGTGGACGCAACTACCAAAACCAACCAAGATAGAACCATGGTGACAAGAGTATATGCTTTCCGAGGGTGTCAAACGAGCAATTACCCTCAGGCTGAAGCTAAAGATCACCGCGTCTGAGTCGGTTCGGGAATGATCTTCAACCAGTGGCCCGACCACCGAAAATATCCTTTTTCACCAATGTCTGCACCGAAACTCGGTGAGGCCATGGATAGCTAGCTAGCTTCCCAGCTTGTGAAACTCTGTTGTTATACGACCTAGCTAGGCACCAGGGGTTGTTCGCTTCGCTCGCAAAGCCCCAAGAAAGTACTGTACATCCCACGCACGAAGTGTTCCATATTTCCTCTAACTAACCTTGCTTAATGGATGGCTTCCGTATCGTGTGGTTAGCTTTCTTCCGTCTGGTCCAGATGGCAGAGGGGGGACAACGACCAGATATATATGCCGGTAGGAGACGGCCCGCATTGACCAGGCACAGTACCGATCAGCACTACCTATGTATTGGCGGACTTTGTGGCACAGCAGGATAGTTGATTAATTGATTGGCCGAGAGCGCTGCCTCCTCCCCGGGCAAGGGTCGACGAGCAACTGCGCCTCCAGAACTCACCAAGGCTAGTAGAGGATAGGCTGTGCGCGCTGCGCAGGGGCCTGCGGGAGCATGGGGCATGTGCTCGGCGCAGAGAGAGGCGAGGACGAAAGGGGCAGGTGAGTGCAAGCCGAGCTCGGTTCTGTGCAGTGGGAGGATGCGCCCGGGACTGTGATGGGCAATGTGAGTTAGGCGTCGGCGATGCGTGCTAGGCGACTACGTATGTAGCATATACATGCGGCGGCGTACCGCGGCGTGGAGCCAGCATTCTCAGTCTTCTGAGCTTGACCTCGTCGCCCGCACCCACCTGCCCTGCTCTCGACCCCGCCCCCACAATCCCCTCCCAACCCTCTCCCGGACGTCCAGCGGCAGCTCGCCGTGCGCGGACACCATTTCCCCTGACTTGGACGCCGGATCAAACAGCGCACGCACTGGCTGCCAGGCCCTCAACAGCAGCTGACGTCGGTGGCCCCGCCGCGCCGTCCGTCACGTTCGCATTCCTCCACCGCGCGTCCACCCCGCCCCCGTCCGCCGCCGCCGAGTCCACCAACCCAACGAGCCCGACAAGCCCCACCAGCCCCGGCGGACAGGGAGCAGCCGCACGCGCCCGCCGCAGGCTGCCCGTGCTCGGTCTCCTCGCGCGCGGCCATCGCCGCCGATCCACCACTCTCGACAACCCCACTCGCCCCTTTGGCCCCCTCGCCCCCTCCCCGCGCGCGCAAGCCCCGCCCGCCTCGCAACCACAACGGCCCGAACCCCCTCCCGAGCCCCTAGCCCCGTCCGACTCCCCGATGCCAGTCGCGGGCCCGCCGGCCAACCAGAGCACGGGCGCGCCCGTCCCGCCTGCCGGAACTAGCTCCCGCACCGGTCCCGTCTCCACCAACACCCCCCGCCCGCTACCACCGCCCTCCGCCCCTGCCCTCTCCTCCCCCGCCCCCACCTCGTACGTCCGCGCAACCCCCACCCACCCGTCCACCACCGCCGCCACCAGCCAATCTCAGCCCCCATCGCGCCCGCTCGAGCGCACGGCCGCTGCTCCACCCCCAAATTTCTTCACGGGCTCCCAAGGCTCGCACCCCATCCCCCCGCACGGGCACGGGCCCGGCCCTGAGGTCGCGCTGGCGAGCACTAAGGCCGGTTTGAAGGCGTGGTGGAACCACTTCACGTTCGTCCAACGTGCGAAGAAGGAGGCGGATGAGAAGTATAAGGGGCACGCCACGGACAGCGGCAGTGCTGGGCGCGAGCACACCGTCTTCGGGAAACCCCTCAAGGAGAGCCTCAAGGCCGCGTCCGTGCAGATCTCGACCGCAAATTCGAACGGGGAGCTCTATGTGTGGGGATACATCCCTGTCGTGGTCGCGAAGTGGTGCGTCTTCTCCGCGTTCTCCCTCTCGCTGGAGGATGGGGTGCTGATGGAGAGAGGTGCAGTGGACTGCATCTGAAGGAAAGCGGTGCGTGTGTTGTTTCGATTTGGATCGTGAGTGGCATCCTGATGCCCTCACAGCGACAGAGGTGGAAGGAACGTTCCGCGTAAATGGGTCAAATAAACGAATGCGGGATCTACAGGCTATCTTTGAGCATCCTCCACGAGTGCGTGTTGTCATCTTTCCCCTACTCTCACCTCTCCTGAGCACCGCTACCGGTGCTTGCAGTACGGGAAGAACGTGGACTGGAAGAAGGAGCAGTTCACGACGCACGATGTCGCCAGTGTCTTCCGACGATACCTCACACAAATGCCCGTACGTGCTCTTGACGACTATGTGTTTCTGTTGTGCTCATCTGCTCCAGGAATCCGTGATACCCCATGACATGTACCATCTAGTGAGTGCCCACAATTCTCACCACCATAACTACTTTCTAACCGATCATAGTTCCGTGATGCGTTAGGTGAGCCTAATAGCTTATCACTCCGCATAATGCACTCACCGGGGGCGATGTTTAATAGCGAAGCAGCCCCGCAATGAGGATGAGGTCATCGCAACGTACAAACGCCTCATCCGCTCCATGCCTCGTGCGAACCAATATCTCCTGCTTTATGTTCTGGACCTTCTCTCTGTATTCGCACGAAAGTCGGACAAGAACCTGATGACGGCGAAGAGTACGTTGTGTTACCCTCTCCTATGCGCCCCGCCTGCACAAGTTGGCCAAAAATCCTGAAACAACTTCCACTTTGCTCAGATCTGGCGGTCATCTTCCGACCGGCTCTTATTGCACACCCGTCACATGAGCTCTCACCACAAGAGCACCAGCTGAGCCAAGATGTACTTGAATTCCTGATCAAGAACCAGGATTGGTTTATGCTCGACATCCCTCCGCCACCAACAATGAGGCCCTCGGACAGTGCCGTGACAGTACCGATGACGGAACCCTCGTCAGACCTGATGACGAGCTCAGACGAGGAGTCGGGTGGATGGAAGTTGATCAGCAGAGATGTGCCCAAAGTCGGAAGGCGGCGAACCACAGCCGGTCAGTGCCTTCATTTCAGCCGAAGATAGCGGTGACGGCTAACCATGGTGCAATTTCCTCCTGTGCATTACAGAGAAATATGCCCACGGACACCAAGAGGATGACGGAAACCTGTCGCCCGTTGTTGAATCACCGCCATCGCGGTCAAATTCAGTGGTGACAGTCACGCGAAGCCGGACGCTGCCATCCAGCAAGTCGCGGATAGGGGACGAGGAACGGCACGCGAAATTGGTCAAGAAGCAGAAACGGGCATCGGTTCAGCCTGGGCGGACGAACAGTAGCGGGACAACAAACAACGGCTAGTGAAGCCATTCCCGTGGTCGCTCTCTAGATGCTGTTTGTCTCTCTTCGTGTATCATGCTCAGCTCTCTAGTATGCTCATCTTCACCCCGCCCATCTACCGCTCGTATCTCGTCTGTGTTGGTATACCACGTTCGCTGCACACATTCTACCTCCGCTTTCGCCGTTGCTACCTACTCCCCATTGCTCGCTCATATTTACTGGTCCCCTCGGAAGCGGTAGGCCTACGCTCCGTGTCTCGCACAGGGCACCGCCCGCGCCGGATGTCTGTCACGATGTTGTTATGATATATGTTGTTGCGCTAGTCTATACGTCCTCACGCCCTCCTCCGGACAATTCATCTGTCTCCCTGCTCCTTGTCCATGGACCCCAGTGTCGAGGGACTCCACCGTGTCTTCCCCCTCCTCCCTGTGCTCCGACTTCGAGATCTCTGCCATCCGGCTCCGGCACGTCTCCCGTTTGGCATTACCTTGGGCACGGACGCTTGCTGTGCATATAGTACTCGTGCATCGTGATTGGTCGCTAGCGTATAATTGGTCCAGTCGCTTTTCATCCTCGCTGCCCAGTGTTTGGAAGCATGTTCTGTACTGCGGCTCTGCATTCTTGGGAACGACGCACGACACGTCCCTCAGGGTTTTGTTGAGAACATTGACCGCTAAGATTGCCGGAGCTATATATGTCTTGCGAGGGTCCGTCCCGGACTGCGGTCAATGCTAGACATCGGAGGCGCATTTGGTATTGGTGGGGCCTGCCGACGGGGACAGGTGCCGTGGGTTTAACGGGAGAATTAAGTGTCAGCAGAGGAGGGACGAAGGGTTGGACTGCACGAGTCGCTGGCAGGAGAACATGCGAAGAAACGAAAACGTGAACATGATGGAAAAGAGCCTCGTATGTGGAAGGTCTGCCCAGGGGAGACTAGGAAAAGAGACCAAACCGCGCACAGGGATCACCATATCAACCTATGTTTGGCTTCTCCCAAGGGCGGCCGTCGCGAGCGTGCCTTGACGGGCCTGTGCCCACTGCCGATCGGAGGCCCGTGGTGGTTTGTCTTGGATCCGAGGCGCGCGTCGTGCTGCGCAGCGCCGAGCGGCATCTGGGCACGCTTCGTCACGACGTCCGTCATGGCCAGTCCATGGCAGTCTGCAGACGGACATCGCGCCCGGCAGCGAGGAGGGAGGACGCATCCCGGGGCCTGCGCCGGGCGTGTGCGGACGTGTGCGGAAACGCGCCGTATATGAGCAGGTGCGTGCGGGAGGCCAGGCCACCGCCACGCGCTACCACGGGCAGCAGAGAGCTCCCCGCGTCTGGGGGCGAAACGCGGCTTGTCGCTCTCCTCCACCTGCGCTCCGTCTCCGTGCTCGCGCCTGCTTTCTGACGACAGCCACGAAGGGCCTGTTTGCCCGTAACTAACGATTGACGACCACGCGCTGCACGTCCGCCGAACGCCACTTACACCCTCGTCCTCCACCCGTACCGCCCCAAGCTAGGCCCCGCCAGACCGAGAGAGGCCGAGCGAGTGACGAGCAGGCGAAGCGAGCCAAGCGAGCCGAACCAACCCTCGATTAGAATATCCATGTCCTGGAGCCGTGAAGGGAGCTCGGCCGGCCACTCCGGCGGGGGCGGAGGGGGCAACTATACCTACCTGCCCGTCAGTCCGTTTCCTCTCCTCCCCCCGGCCGTTGCTCACCGTCCCTCCTTGCCCGCCCACGCGCCTCCCGCCACCGCTTCTATTCATATACCTCCGCCGCGCGCAGCCCCCCCACCTCCTCTCCTCCTTCGACGACCCATACCACCCCACCGTCTCGCCCCGCGCGTCCGTCCACTCCTTCACCCGCCCCGACTCTTCCGCAGGCTCCTTCGTCCGTGTCGACCACGCCGACGCCATGCCCCTCAACACGAGCGCCCCCGCCCGCTACACCAACGTCGACGCGCCCTACACCTCTGGCTCCACCTGGCTCGAGAAGGAGCAGCGCGGCAACCGTCGCTCCAAGTTCATCGTGAGTCCATTCCCTCTGCGCACCGCGGCCCCGAAGTGCACCGCAAGCCCCGCCACCCCCCACACCCGCCTCGTCGCGGCGTGCCCTCGCCGCACTCGCGTCTGGCCCCCTTAGTGCGACGGTGCCGCTCACACGCGGCCTGCCCTCTCCTCTTCCCCGCAGGTCATCGGCTCGCTCCTCGCGCTCGTCATCATCGGCGTCGGCGTCGGCGTGGGGGTCTCGCTCACGAAGAAGCACAGCTCGTCCGGCAGCAGCGGCTCCTCGTCGAGCGTCGTCAACCAGACCGACTCGAGCGACCCGAGCACGTTTGTCAAGGATGACCGGCTCAAGCAGTCCTTCTGGGGCATCGCGTACACCCCCACCAACTCCCTCTACCCTGATTGCGGCAACAGCCTCTGTAAGTCCCTTTTATTCTTCATGTCGTGTTTCCGTGCGGGCGTTGGTAGGGGGCTGCATGGGTTTCGATCGGACTCGATGTCCCGTCCGTGTGTCGCGCGAAGGCTGCGCAGCATCTGGGCGAGTCCCGGGGTACAGAAGGCACGCCCTAGTCCCTCTGGTTCTCTCAGCAGTGCGGATTCGGTGGTGTGACCAGACGCCCGCCGAACATGACGTCCCAGTAGTTTACTCGAGCTTGTCTGACGTCTCCACTCTATTGCCCACAGCGGACATCATCACTGACATCCAGGTGTGTATGGTCTCGCAGAAGAGATGCTGTCTCGGCTAAATTGTTCACATCCGTGCGCAGCTTATGTCGCAGCTCACTACTGTAAGTACTCACTGCCTCCGTTGCTCGCACGCAATCTTAAACCCTCCACAGCGCCTCCGCTTGTACGGCGCGGATTGCAATCAGTCGGCCCTGGTGGTGCGTACTAAGCTTCAGTAGGTGTCAAAGTATCTAAATGTGCGGTGCATTCCAATAGCTTGAGGCGATCAAGCAGACAAAGGTGAACATGACTGTGTGGCTCGGAAACTACCCAGACGCTACGGACCCAGCACCATACGTGCGCCAACGTGACGCTATCATCGACGCCATCCAGACCTACGGCACGGACCACATCTCTGGTATCACCGTCGGCAACGAGTTCATCCTCAACTACCTCGGCTCCAACGGTGGCACGTCCGCGAACGACGCCGTCGGCAATGCTGGCGCCGACCTCCTCATCGCCAACATCACCGACACTCGTAGCGCTGTTGCGGCCCTAGGCGTCTCGATCCCTATCGGAAACTCGGACGCGGGCAGCTATATCAACAACAAAGTGCTGGCCGAGGTCGACTACGGGATGGCGAACATCCACGCCTGGTTCGCGGACATCGGCCCCGCGGCCGGCGCGGGTTGGGTGTGGGACTTCTTCCAGGAGACGAACATCGCGCAGGCCAAGGCGCTGTCGAACAACCCGACGATGTACGTCGCCGAGACGGGCTGGCCGTCGGCCGGTAACGACACCGCGACGTCGAACAATGGCGCGGCGGACGCGTCGGCGGCCAACCTCCAGGTGTTCATGGATAACTACGTCTGTCAGGCAAACACCAACGGCACCGGCTACTTCTTCTTCGAGGTATGGAACGGATGTGTGCATCTGCTAGTGGAGAGCCGGCTGACGGATCGGTTTCGCAGTTCAAGGACGAGGAGTGGAAGGACAAGCAGTACGGTGGTGTTGAGGGCCACTGGGGTCTTTTCTACTCGAAGTAAGCCACACGTTATTACGTGTTCCACTGGCCACTGACTGTTCTTTGTCCAGCAAAACGTTGAAGGATATCACCATTCCTTCCTGCTCATAAAATCCGTCTCGACCTCGTTCCCCAGCGACACCCCTCACGCACTGTCTGATTGCCTCACCCCAGCCGAACCGCTTTGCTGTTGCGCTCGGACGCTCCTCTTTATGACCCTGCACGTTACTTCTTGACCACTATTGCTCATTTCTTGGACTCGCCCCCTCTCCCCCCTTCTCCACCGCAGCCTCTCGCGTTCTCCACCCTCGGCTCCCCACCCAGACAACGGACCGTTCCCATCCCCGCGCGGGATGTATGTAGCTATTAACCTCCGCACATAATGGACGCTCCCTCGCACCAGTGCCCGCACTCGTTTCCCGGATCCCCCCGCACACACGCACACCATGCACCCCCGCCTACATACACCCTAGCCGCTTCGACGGACCCCCTTCGTCACACTCTACCCACGCACGCAGATACGGACCCATACCACCCTCGCGTCCATCTGGTCACTCCTCCGCATCTCGTCTCGCTGCCGTGTCTCGTTTACGCCCACACCCTCACCTTCCCCCCTCTACACGTGTCCTCGCACGCGAACGCTGCGAGCACCGCCCCCGAAGCGGATCTGTACTACGTACTCGAACGGTGGTATAAGGCCCGTGGTCGACGGGGCTGTGTAATCTCATGTCGTTGTGCCGTGTCTTCGGGAGATCCAGTGGTTCGCAATGCATGACACTTTAGTACACTGTCCACGCTGTGAGATAGCAAAAGGCACTGGCTGATACAATGCCGTTGGTCTGTTCAAGAGAGCATCTGATCAGTGCTGGTCGCACTTGAACGTTTGAACGCCCTCGGCGAAGTAGTTTTCGCTCAGACAGCATGAGATAGTCTGGTGGAGAGTGCGTATATTTTATTGGTCTACGCGGTGCAGGGAATCTGTTAACGAGAGTGCCTAGTACTGCCTCAGTACGGGGAGATAAGTACAGAGCTACATAGTACAGCAACTAATCACTAGTAGTACACCAAAGATGGGGGTGATCAGACATACAAAGCCTATTGCGAAATAAGTAGCAGAGAGATAAAAAAAGTTAACGAAAGGACGCTGCCAAACGAACGCGCAGCTGTGTTGGGACCTCTCGACCCTACTGGAAGCCGTCCTCGGTCTCGTACCCCTCGTCTCGCCGCCCCTTCCCGCCGGGGCCGTGGCCACCGACGTACGTCGCCTTCCACGCCGTCGCGCTCGGGGCCACCGGCTCCGCCTTGCGCGCCCCGGTGCTCGAGGCCTGCGCGCCGCGCCTCGTCGCGCTGCGCTGCTTGCGGCCGTAGTCGCCGTACTCGCGCTCGTCGCGGTCCTCGAGCTCAGCGCTGCCGTGGTCCGGGCTCGGGTTCGCGACGCGCAGCATCTTCGAGCCGCGCGAGCCGCCGCGTTGGCCGGCCCGTCGATGCCGCTCGTCGCTGCCGCTGTCCCCGCGCTGCGCCCACTCGCGTTCGCGTTCGCGCTCCCTCTCCCTCTCCCTTTCCCTCTCGCGCTCCCTTTCCCTTTCGCGCGCCCGCTCACGCTCCTTGTCCCTCGCCCGCTCCCTCTCGCGTTCCTTCGCCCGCTCCCGCTCCCGTTCGCGCCGTGCGTCCTGCTCCCGTTGCGCCTGCAGCTCGCGCGCGCGCTTGTCCTGGACGCTCGACGCCCAGCTCCCGTCGCTCCCGCTGTTCGACTCGTACCCGAGCTCGGGCTCGAACTCGGCCGGGTCCGCGCCGTCCGCCACCGCGACCGTCGCCGTGCGCGCCGCGAGCGCGACGGCGAGGTCCCGCCGCTTCTCGCGCTTCGTGTCCATGCGCGCAAGGTCTCGCCGTCGCGCGTCCTGCCACCCCTCCTCGTCATCCTCGTACGCGGGGGGCTCGCGCTGCGCCTCGGCGGGCTGCGCGGGCGGAGAGGCGAGGCGCACGGTCTGGGGCGCGGAGTGGGGCGCGCTGGCGCCGGAGTAGGCGTGGCGGAGGACGTCGCGGATGGGCGCGTGCGAGCGCGTGGTCATCATCCGGTGGGCGTGGGTGCACTCGTACCTGCGAGGAAAAAAGGGACGAAAGTTAGCATCAGGAGGCACAGAAGAGGGGGGACGTGGAAGCACGAATCGAAGCGGTGCGGTGCACAGCGGACAGATGGTAGATGAGAGTTGGGAGTGATAGAAGGTGGAGGGGGTGGAGGGCAGGCACAACAATGTCGAAACTTACCCTGGGCCGAGCACAATTTCGCCGCCGAGCTGGGCGGAGTTGCCGCCGCACTCCCAGATGGGCATCCGCACGCGGATCGCGTTCTTGACGATCATCGCGAGCCCGCTGACGGCGCCGTGGCGGACGTAGTCGCCCTTCTCGTGGTCTGTTCCCGGGTCGTTCGTGCGGAGCGTCATCCCGAGCGCGGCGTACAGCCGCAGAGAGGGGTCGGTGTACACCTGCACGGGCGTGCGGAAGATGTCTGCGCAGAGGAAATGAAGTCAGGACGGTTTGATACACCACCCAACACGGTACTCCGCACTCACTTCGGTAGGCCCGAATCATCCCATGCGAACCGTTTCCGATGATGATACAGTTCATGTTCATCCCCTTTAGGTCGTTGAGGTTCACGGTCCTCGCGATCGAGTACATGTAGTCCTGGTCGTTCGCGCACCTGTCACCGAGCATCAGCCTGGGCTCCGCGCGGCATCACGAAGCGAGGCGCACCAGAAATGGCGGATGAAGATCACGATCGTTTTCTGGTCCTTGAAAAGATCCCCGAACTGGATGCGCACACCGTTCTGCGCGATGACCGTGAGCGCGGCCGCCTGTTGCACCTGCTCGCGCGTCGGCAGTGCGCGCTCGTCGAAGGTCGACGGCGCCTCCTTGAGGGCCTCCTTGTCGCTCTTCGCGTTCTGCTCGTAGTGCCGTCGGGACGCTGCGGTACGCATCGTGTGGGAGCCCTTGTGAGCTGCACCAGTGATGGAGTCCTTGTGCGCGAACGCGGTGGCGGTGGTCGCGATGCTGTGGTCAGCGCTGCTGACGGTCTTGGGCGGGGGTGAGAGGGTGGCGGCTCGGAGCGGGTACTCGAAGGTTGTGGAGGGGGTAGCGGGGAGTGGTAGAGGCGTGGACTCGACTGAGGTCGGAGGGTATGTGTGCGCCCGCAGCGGAGACGGGGATGTAGAGGGCTGGGGGGAGGCGGGGAGACGAGGAGGCGGGATGCGCTCGACGCTGCTGCCCGGGCTGCGTCTCGGAATATGAGGGCTCGGACTGCTACTGTATGCGATCGCTCCCACGTGCGGCCCTTCGCGCACCGTGCCACGCTCGTCACCTGGTGTGGACGGGCGAGGTGAGCCATCAGCTTCGACGGATGGAGACGGGGCGGGCAAGTTGCGAACGACTGTGTGCGAGTGGTTGTGCACCGCGAACGCTGAGGGCGGCGGCGGCGACGGCGGGCTCTCTCGCTCTCGCAGATCTCGCATAGGCGCAAGGGGCTCGATCTGTGCGGACTGGATCGTGGGCTGGGCGAGCCGGTTCGTGGCTGGGTGTTGCTGCATGATCGGCGCTTGAACCGGCATCGGCCCAGATATCGGACCCAGTGGCCGACGAGGCTGGGGCGACGTCGCGCGGGAGGTCACAATGGGTGGATGTTGCGGCGAATGAGAGCGCAAGATCACCGGGGGTTGAGGAGAGTGAGAACGCAGAGGCCCTGGCACGTGATGAATAGGAGGTACAGACTGTGCCGCGGCACGAACCACCACCGGGTGCAACGGTGCCAGAGGCTGAGGAGACTGTGTTCTAAACGCATCGTTAGTCTGTTGTTGGAGTTGCCGGTCCTGTGGCTCGAACTCCTGCTGCTGAGGCAGGAGAGGGAGCTCGGTCCTCGGAGGCGTCCGCTGCTGCTGCTGCTGCTGCTGCTGGAACGGCTGGGCCAACGCGGGCGATTGAGGCCTGAACGGCAACTGCGTATGCGGGTGCGCGATGGCCTGCACCGCTGCATGCTGCCCGACCGCCTGGGCTTGCCGGCGTGGAGGCTGTCGAATAGCGTTGAACCCCGTATTCGTCGGCGGCGGTTTGGTCCACCCCGCGCGGTCTCTCGCAGAGAGCGCACCGGCAGGTGTGGCGGCCTGCGCCGTTTGCGCTTGAGGTGCCGGCAGCGGCGCTTGCGCGTCGAGCGGCGGAGGTCCCGCCGAGATCCCAAGTCCAGCTCGTGGGGACGACGCGCGAGGCGGGGGTGGGGGTGCGGGGGTGGGCGCAGGCGGGAGTGGCCGGACTTGGGCGACGGGCAGGTACGCTGCAGCGGGCATCGCCGGCTCCGATCGATCGTCCGAAGATCGACGCTCAGTGCGCGGACGGGGCGGCTCGTCGACTCCGTGCTCGCGTTCGTGGCGCGGGCTTCGCGGACGCGTAACGGCGATTGCAGGCAGGGTGGAGTAATGTCGCTCAGCATTGCGTACGGGCTCGCGCTCGCGTTCGAGGTTGTCGTCCAGGCGTGCACCGCTATCGTCTTCAATGACGTGTGCCAAATTTGCGCGCGGGTGCTGGTGCTGGTGCATTGACGGTAGTGGCGGCGGGGATGGCGCTAGCGGTGGCTGTGGGAGGGGAGTCGGGAAGTCCGAGTCCATGCGACGCGGAGGCGAGAGCGGGAGCGGGGCAGGGGTGAGAGGTTCAGGGCCGTCGAGTTCGGGCTCGTGGGGAGGGGGAGGGGGCAACGGTGAAGGACCGCGACGTTGCGGAGCAGGCGGGGATGGCGCACGACGCGGGGCGATATCCGCGCGAGGAGGAACGGGTGCGGAGATGACGTACGTATGCAGTACAGGGTTCTGAGTCGCATGGATGGGGGTCGGGGAGACGAAGGGAGCCGTGGTGGGCACAGAGGACGTGACGAAGGAGGCGGAGGATGTCGGCCGTGTGAGGAGAGAGTTGGCCAGGAGCGGGGGCGACGGGTCGTGCAGGTCGTATCGTTGCTGCTGCTGCTGCTGCTGCTGTTCGTGTCGGGGCGGTGCGTCGAAGCGAGAACCTCGCAGAAGGACGATGTCGTCCATGTCCGCGTCTTCGGGCGCAGCGCGGACCCCGCTGATGGCTGGGCGCGAGAAGCCCACCTGTGACGCCTCTTGGGATGAGAAATGAGCATCTTGGCCGGTGAGAGGCGCGAGAATGATTTGTGTGTCCCGCGTGTTCCGCCGAGATTCATATTCGGTGGTCTGCGAAGGCGCAGGGACAGGAACCCTCGATCCTCTCGAGTCCTCTCTGGGCGGCATAGAAGGGCGGGTCTCCTTCCTGATAGGCGGTTGAGATATCTCCTTCGGAGGCAGCGGCGCCAGCGCTTCCACGACAGTTTGTGGTCGGACCGGCGGCTGAGGAGGAGGAGGTGGAAGAGGGGTCGGTGGGAGCAGCTCGTGCTGGGGATACGTCATGCGCGAGGACATGGGGCCTCTGGCCTCGTCACCTTCAGGGTACGCCACGAGCGTGCTTGCCATGCTCACGTTCTCGATGGGGAGGAGGGGTGACGAGGAGGGACCGAAGCTCACGTTGGGGAGGGGGGTTACACCCAGACTGACATGGCTCAAACTCTTTCTATGCGACATCCGCTTCCTCTTGTGATCCGCGGCGGGATCAATGCCAGCAGCGGCGTGTAGGACCTCGGGCACAGAGCTGTCCCGCGTGAAGGCCGCGGCACTGGCGGGCGGTGGTGCGGTCTGACGGATGTCATGGGAGAACGAGGATGAAGCAGAGATGGAGGCATCGCGGGCGGGCGCGGGCAGCGTCTGCGGACGCGTGCGCGGGGAGGGATCGGAACTCTTGCGCCCCCGCACGAGCACGGTTGATCTACGCAGCCGTTCCGTGATGCTGCCCTTGCGAGCTCGCACGCCCGCGCCGCCGCGCCGCCGCGAACTCGAGCTGCTGTACTCGAGCTCGCGAGTGACATCCTGTGCTTGGTCTTGCTCCGGCTCGGAGTCCATAGAAAGGGGCGACTCGACCAGCGTAGGCTGAGAACGAATGCCTGGGACTGGATGGACAGTAGAGCTTGGTTCGGGCGTACCGAGTAACGCGGGGAAGTCGGCTGTGCGGATCTGGGAAACCTCACGCTCGATGAGCCCTCCCGCAGACCCTGATATGGAATGACCACCAACGTTGTCCATCGACTTGGGGTGCTTGGGAGGTGGAGGCGGAAGCTCGGAGAGAGCAATGCTGGGGGAAAGAGACTCGGAACGCGCACGGCCACTCGCGCTGCTCAGAGTCAATGTGTCGTCGGGCGTCATGGGTGGTGTGGAAGGCCCAGTGTGAACTGACCCCTGAATGTGAGAGTGGCTGTGAGGGTCGATGGTGGATGAGGCGTGGTGGTGGTCGACCTGGCCGTATACATGCCCATGAGACTGACGGTCATCATAGACGTACTGGTTGGGCGATGACAGGAGCGCCTGTTCCGTCTGGTGAGCATCTATTGAACTCTCCTGAGCGGCGGGGAACTCCGGCTCTTGGACTGGTGGAGGGACCTGAGGCAACGGCGAGGGAGCGTAAGATAGAGTTTGGGACCGACGGCGACGGGGGTACTGCCATTCCGCAAGCTTCTGGGAGGCTTGATCGCGGTCGTGATGTCGCTGATTGGGGGGTGACGGAGAAGTGTGTTCGGCCTCGGAAAAATAGGATCTGGAGTCCCTCGTTGGACGCGTCCGGGCACGTGGGGGACGGGGAGGACGTAGGTTGTCGGAGTGGTAGCCGTCACGGAACTGGTCGAGCGCTTCTATGCTGCGAGACGCGTGCATTGTGCTGCGGGGAAGACGCGGAAGTTCCGAAGTGTACTGGGTGTACCGGTCGTATTCATTGTTGATAGATGGAGAAGGGGCAAGTGAGGAATATGAGCCGTTGAGGTTGAGGCGAGCTTGGGCATGGGCGGAATGGGCGCGCTCGCGAAGGGTCTGAAGAGAGACGAACGGATCGGAAGGATCAGGGTGTGGGTATTTCGGAGAGTAGGGAAACGCTGGCGGAGGCTTGCGCTTGACTCTAGGGGGCAACCGAAGGTCTTGGGCGTAAGCCATGGCGTCCAGCGCTGTCTGACCGGCTGTAGGGAGCGAAAAGAGGTGTCGAGAGCGAAAGCGGCGGGCGAGTGGGCATCGTCGACCCTATATGCGAATGGCGCCAGCGCGTGTGGGCGGCGAGGAAGAAAATGAAGGGGGGCTGGGGCTTGAGAACACGCTCGGATTGGCGGTGTGCAACGCTGTCTCCGCATTTTGCAGGCGGAGAGTGCTTCTTGTGAAGGGACCGCCGCGTGGCCAACGGACTGCACCGGTGATGTCGTCTCGACTCTGTCTCGTGGGTGGAGCGTCTTGCGTCTCATGGTCCGTGGGAAGTGCCATGCTCGCAGCCTGAAGCCTGTGGTTGTTGTCTTGAAGCTTGATGCTTGGAGCCGGTTGCGTTGCTCTGTATAGATGGGCGCCGGTCCAAAGGGGAGAGGAAGCTGTTACGTGGAAAAAGCCCTCGAAGCTCGGACGGCACAAGGAGACGGACATGACTAGGAAAAATGACCACTGGATCCAGGCTATTTCCCGCAAGGAAAGGGTCCCGGGGTTTGGCTAGTGGCGGTGAACGAATCATGGGAAACAGATAGCAACCCCGCACTGTGTTGGATGTGAACCTTTATCTGGCAACCATAGAAGACGCCAGTGAATGCGATCTCAACAGTGGTCAGGAAATCTGCGGATGATACGGTCAGCGAAAACGCATACGCAGAACGCGTGGATTTCAAGCACCGCTTTATATACTCCTCCGCATGCTGACAATCCGTGCCAGACTTCAGTAAGTACATGGATGGCAGGATGATTGAAAGAGGCACGTGTGCTCGTCCACTACGGTGCTCCGTCACCCCGGAGCGACCGCGGCGCACGCACGGGAGTGCCAAATTGAGACAACGGGCTGGCAGCAGCGCACATCTTGTCTGGGCAGCAGGTCCCTCCAAATACGTTATCCAGGGGGCTTGTGCGGACGGAGATGGGAGAGCGAGTCAAAGAGGGCAAACAGACGGCCCGCCAACGGACGCACGCGGTGACGTGCGGCAAGCGCCCCCAGACGGAGCGGGACTTGCGCGCCGTCACCCGTGTGCTCTTGCTCTCCGACCACGATGTCCTCGCCCTCCAAGCCATTCGACATCCCCAGCCCGCGCCGTGGTCAGCTCGTCCACCCCAATGCCACCCCTCCGGTCGCTGGCACCCCGAACTTTGGCACTGGTCTCTCAGCCTCTCCCAGTCCACGCTTCCTCCGTGCACAGTACACCGGCACGCCTCCTCTGCCCAACATCCCTCCCAGGTCCGGTGCTACACCGATAGGAACTCCCAGCTCTACTGCACCCTTCCTTCCCGGTCCCTCCGCCGAGGCCTCTTCCTCCAACCCAGCCTTCCTCCTCCGTCCAGGGTCCGGTACTCCCGGAAGCGATGCAAATCCATTCGATGACTTGACCGACGAGGAGAAGGCAAGGATTCTTCGCCGCCACCTCGTCTCTCGCGACCAGCGCCAGAACAACAGGCCAGTCACCCCTGACATTCCTCCCTCGGCTTCCTCCCAACATGGATCACAGTCGGGCAACCTCTCCCATCGCTCATCGGCATCTCACATCCGGCTACAGCGAGAAGACACAGAGCCCTTCCCAGTACCCTATGATGCTCATGGTGCAGACATAACGTACGTCCTTCTCCAGCGCGCACTGCTCTTGTCCGGCGATATCGCTCGTTACTACCTCTCGGCCCCGCTGACCTATCTTTGTCTTCAGCCACAGCATCTATAAGTGGCAAGCTGACAAGCGCAGGCAAGCAGCCCGTCCTCGCTCTGCTTCATTCGCTGGCTCGACAAATACGCAACCCCTTCACCCTGCCTTGGAACATATACACGAGCCCGGAGGGTTCCGTCGCACTTATGTGGCGCTCAATGACCCTGAACGCGCCTCTAACGGCCCAATGGCCCGCAACTTCATAGAGTTTTTGTACATCTTCGGCCACTTCGTAAGTTCATCCGCCCATCCGTCCACGCGCTTTATATGTATCCTTCGATATAGGCAGGTGAAGATCTTGAGGAGATTGACGAAGAAGACGAAGCAGACCTTGTGGACGAGGAGGCTCTGCCGAACGAAAGCTCTCCGTTCTTGCAGGGAGGCACATATGGAACACACGCCACACCGTCATACGGGGGCCGAGATTCGTCGAACGCTAACAAGACTTCTGAGCGTTCCCCTCTGCTTGAACGCTCCAGCGCAAACCGATCTCGTTCAAGGCGGCGCGCTGCAAGCGTCGGGCCGCATGGTGATGCCACCGTGACCGATGCCGTCCTCATGGTACGTTCCGTCTCATGGCACATAACGAGCCCCGTCTCATCCCCAATCCATAGCTTTTGAAAGCCTTCGTTGGTACTGGGATCCTCTTCTTGGGCAAAGCGTAAGTGCAGTCACATAATCTACGGATTCTATCCCTGACTTCATACTCCCAGTTTCTTCAACGGTGGCATACTTTTTTCCAGTGCTGTCTTGACGTTCATTGCTCTGGTGTCATTACATTCATTTTTGTTGCTCGTTAAAACGAAGTTTGTCGTGTCAGGCAGTTTTGGCGGTGAGTATATCATCTCCCCTCGGTAGCCATTAGAGCTCACTACTAGGGTGACAGATATCGGCGGAGCTTTGTACGGGCCTTGGATGCGCTACGCCATCTTGGCTTCCATCACGATCTCTCAGCTCGGTTTCGTCTCGGCCTACATAATCTTCGTCTCTGAGAACCTCCAGTCATTCGTTTTGGCTATCACCAACTGTGCAAAGCTCCTCGGCATACAGTATTTCATCTTGCTCCAGATGATCATTTTCCTGCCGCTTGCGCTCATCCGCAATCTCGCAAAGCTTAGCACCACGGCACTGATCGCCGACGTCTTCATCCTGGCTGGACTCATCTACATCTTCGGAAGCGAAGCTAAGATCATAGCCCACAACGGCATCGCACATGTCGAGCTTTTCAACCCGAAAGACTGGCCACTCTTGATTGGGTATGTAGCTGGGTCGCTGTTCTGTGGGCGTCTAGGCTTACGATCTGAACAGAACCGCCGTTTTCTCCTTCGAGGGGATTGGTCTGGTGCGAACATTCTGATATAATATCATTCCCGCGCTCATTGTGTGGTTTTAGGTCATCCCTGTCACAGACGCTATGAGGGAACCCCGCAAGTTCCCCGCCGTGTTGACCGGGGTAATGCTCTTCCTGATGGGTGAGTATCATATTACTTCAGATGGCCGCTCAAACTGAGGTTTGGCCAGTTCTCTTCTGTGGCGGCGGCGTGATGTCGTACCTCACGTTTGGCGCGGATGTTCAGACCGTTGTTATCGTCAACCTCGACACCACCAGTCGGTTCACGCAAGTGGTACGTTTGTCGCGCATTTCCCATTTCCCCATCAAAGGCTGAGACTGATTTGAATATTTTACTCCACAGGTCCAGTTCTTCTATTCCCTCGCTATCTTGCTCTCCGTACCTCTCCAGCTCTTCCCGGCTGTGCGCATCATGGAGAACGGCCTCTTTGAGCGTAGCGGCAAGGGCAACGTCTTCGTCAAGTGGCAGAAGAACATCTTCCGGTTCTTCGTCGTCGCCTTCTGCGCTGTGCTCTCCTACTTCGGCGCTGCGGACCTAGACAAGTTCGTCTCGTTCATCGGCAGCTTCGCCTGGTGAGTTGCTCTCCCTCGTTCTCTCTCTGGCGGCACACCCTGATGGCGCCTACCACGCAGTGTGCCGCTGTGCTACGTCTACCCTGCGATGCTGCACTACAAGGCCTGCGCCCGCACGCGTAAGGAGAAGCTCGCGGATATCGCCCTCATGGTCTTCGGGATGATCGCAGCCGCATACACCACCATCCAGACCGTTCGCGTACGTCTCTCGACCGTCCTCTTCCCCTTTCCCCATGCTGACTTGCACTGCAGCTGATGAGCGCGCCCGCCTCGGCCGCGCCCCCTGTCCTGGGCCAGTGCGGCCAGTCCCCCGAGGAGCCCTTCCGCGGTCTGTTGTAATCCCCAGGCGTCCTAATCTCGTTTACACGCAATGCACCCATGCAAATCTATCTATCCAAGCATCCCGCATCTACAGCATATAAATGGCTTGCTTGCAATCTGGCATTCGGATCGCATCCCCAAGCAGTAGTCACCCGTGTGGTGGTCCCCTCGTTCTTCTTACCTTGCGTTTCACGAATACAACCATACACCCCTGCCACACGATACCGTCCCACCACCGCATGTACCTTACTGTTCTGGATGCTCGTGCCACATCCTTCCTAGTCGAATATAATAATGGCCGAACTTTGACGTGGTCCTCCTCGTCGATAGTCGACACGAGGCACTTGTGCCAATGACTGACAGATCGATGCTTAGAAAGGCGATTCAACGCCGGCGGACCTCATTGGGCTGAGGTTGGGTTTTGCATGCGGAACCGCCCGTCGGAAGCATAGGAAGTAGAGAAGCCCAGGCACACTTCACGAAATGAAAACATGTGTATAAAGCGACGGGGCGCCGACCTTTTCCTGCGCAGCGGGAGCACAAGGTCGCCGCACGGCAAGCACAGTCCGACATGAATGCGTAACGTCCTCCGTGAACCCTGCCCGTGCACACATGATGTCGGTCCTCGGAGTTGGGGCGTTCGGCTCCGTGTGACGGAGATGGTCAAGACAAGGTACTGTCCCATTTCGACCAAAAGTTCATGTCACGCGTCACGGAGGGGCGTGAACATTTGCTCCAACTATCGCAAACGATTTCTTTTGCCCATTTGAAGATCGAAATTTTGGTCACGCCGAAAATCGATGAACTTTTGGTCGAAATGGGACAGTATGTACAATATACATCATCATATCATGGACGTAAGACATGCATACAAGCGCGAGACACCGAGCCAACAACCCAAGCACGCGACCATCCTCCGGACTGGGGCGCGGCCACGCGCACGCACCAAAGACATGCCGCTTCAAAGAGGCCTCCCAAACCGCGTCTGAGCCGGCAAGCGAGTGAGACACGGCTCCGGGGGGGCGATGTGCGTCCGCGGAGTTCTCGTGTCGCGTGCGGGATGCATGCGGCTCGGGTTTAGGGCCCACGACGACGCGGATCCTCTGCGGGGGTGGTGTGCGCGCGGCGTTGCCGGCTAAAATCTTGGCGCGTGATGCATTCGCGCAGGCACTCTGACGACTGAGATCTGAGATTGCGTCGCTGCGTCCGCAGCGAGAAATAGAGGGTCTAGTGCAAGGAGTAAAATGCGTCAACGCCGAGCACTCGCGCCGTCCACCTTTCGGCGCGGACACTCACCCCGATCCAACACGACACCAGCACGTACTAGTACAGGTCCGAGTCCGACACCCACAGCCTCACCCGCCTCGGCGCGCGTCCGCCTCGACCTCGCAGATCTCTTGCACGCCCTCGCGGAAGAACACGACGTTGTACTCGAGCAGCCCGCGCCGGGCGTCGAACACCGGCGTCGGGATCAGCGCGAGCAGCGCGAGCTTGGGCGTGATGAGGTGGTACGTGAGCGTCGTGCCCCCGCTCGCGCTCGGGGAGAGCGCCGCCGCCGCGCACGGGTAGAAGCGGGGCTGCGCGTGCGCCGCCGACGGGCCGTTCGCGGGCGTGTGGCCGTTGCCGTTCGGGCTCGATGCGGACGCGGACGCGGTGGGGGAGAGGGACGGTGGGAGCGCGGTAGCCGAGCATTCGACGGAGATCGAGCCGGCGAGGGCGGTCGTGGCTGGGGGAGGTGCAGTGGGAAGAAGTTGTCGCGTAGCACCGCGTGGGGAGGTGTGTGTTGAGAGCGCGGGGGATGCGGGGGAGACGACTGGCGATGCGAAGACGCTTGCCGAGCGGGGTACGGGTTGAGGCGAGGCGGGGGCTGAGGCGGCTGGGGAATGGGCTGGGGGCTGTGGAACGGCCCGCATTCGTGGGGCGCTGACTGAGACTGATCTAGCAATTATGGAAGTCAACGGGGCGACCTAGGCAAGAGGAGGAGGAGGAGAATCACTTGTATAGCGGCCCGAAGGTGTTCAGAGTCCGCAGATAGTCGCTACACAAGTTGTGTGTTGGTGGGTCAACTGGTGAGGCATCAGTGGCGACATATAGCCGCGATGCAATGTCGAAGAGAAACGATTTGGTTGCTTGTGAGCGCTACAAGATGTCGATTATTAATCTGAGCACATGGAGTCGTCATCGCAGGCGCACTCACAGCACAAAAGACATTGAGCAAATCTTCAAGGTAAGGTAGTGAATCCACTAGCTTATGTAGTGTTCGCGAGAAAGCGTCATGGAGGGAATGGTCGTATATTGACGTGAGCTGAAAGTTGATCGGGATGGTCTCGTACTCTGCGCTGACGTAGCCGAGGTCAGAGAGGACGCGTGACTGGATATGCCGGAAATTCTCTTCACAGTTCGAAGGGGGAAAAGTTCAGCTGACTTTCAAGGTGGATGATGGGACTAACACTAACCGAACTTGTACTCGTCACTAAGAACATCCGCCTTGTGAACGAAAACCTCCAGGTTGATATTGGGGTGTGCCTTGTAGGCGGCGACCACAAAGTCCACGAGCCTCTGAATTGGCTGCTGGTACAGATCCTGGAAGGAAAAAAGGACGTTGGCGATGTTTACATGTTAGGCCAGAGATATCTGAGTGCGCAGTGGGACCAAACGAAATGAAAAACTGCCAGCACCCACGCGGGGTGCAGGGCCGCCACTTGCAAGAGCCACGATCGACCATGGGGAAAATGTGGGATAAAGAGGAAGCGGGCTTGGAGGGTAAAAAGCGAGGGCGAAGGGCTTACCTGGATGTCAATGACGAAGATCATGGTCGAAAATTGGCCAATGGGGGTGCCGAGGGCTTCGAGAGTGATATCTCCGGGGCAGTCCCATATTTCGAGGGGAATGACAGTACTGAGGAAGCGGCAGGGGTCGTCAAGCTCACGGGACGGAGGAGCGCAAGGGAGCACGGAGGGACGCACTCGAAGTGGTGTTTGGTGATCTGGGTGGTAGTCTCGAGGAAGAGTGTTTCTCTGGGAGCGAGGTCGTCGAATAGTACCTGCTGGATGGACGTCTTTCCGCTCCTGCGCAGGGATGAGCGCAGAGGATTATCCGAACACGGAGCAACGCACCTGCGCATGCCAAGCAGCAGGATTTTGGTCCTCATCCCGTCCTCCGGCTTCGCAACGTTGCGCACGCCGTTCGCGGCTCTCGCGCCGGCCATGGCGAACCGAGGGTGACGAGAAGGGCGAGGTGGGATGCGCGAGTCCCGACGATGGAGAACTCCGAGGGCAAGAGACCGATCACGGGCCCAGTCCAGATCCGCTGCTCGTCTCTGCCACGGCCCGCAACGCGTTTTCCTCCAGCTTCCTCTGCGCTCACCGTTCTTCTTCTCCCCCTCTTCCTCCTCCCGCCCCCTCCCCCTCCCTCGCCATGAAGTTCGGCCGCAAGATCAGTGTCGGTTCTCCTCTCCCCCTTTCCCCCAGCGGCTCTTCTCACATCCCTCCAGAACGACCTCTACAACGAATGGCGCCCGTTTTACATTGACTACAATCTTCTCAAGCGCGAGCTCAAGGTCCGCTTCCCTGGCACACGACCCAGAACGCTCCAGCACGCTCATCCTCCCATTCTCTTTAGGCTCGGACCACTTCGCGCAATTGGAATGACGAGGATGAGCGCGAGTTTACCCGCATGCTCGAGCGCGAGCTTGACAAAATCCACAACTTCCAGAAGACGAAGGTGCGTACCCGACACACCGTCTCTGCACGCGTCCCACCCACCCTCAGCCTTGACGGCCGTTGCGCAGACCTTTGAGCTCTCGCGCCGGATAAACGACGCGGAGAAGGCCGTCAAGCGCCTCGTCTCCTCCATGGACGGTGCTGCTGGCGCTGGGCACCACCATCAGGAGTCCTCGTCTGCGACGCTCGACCACGAGGCTCAGCAGCGTCGCGAGGAGGTCACTCAAGATGCGGGTTCGGACGATGACATGAGCGACGATGACGACGACGACGACCTGTCCGTCGATGCCCTGGAGGACCAATTCATGCTGCTCGAGGAGGAGGTCGCCACTCTCGTGGCTGACGTGCATGACCTTGCGCTGTATACGAAGCTCAATATCACCGGGTTCATGAAAATTCTGAAGGTACGCTGATCCACACTCTGAGTTTGCGACGCTACGGCTGATATGCCTGTGTTCGCACCCTCCCCATACGCGTAGAAACACGATGTGCGTACCGTCTCCCTGCTCCTAGTTGCACGTTGCCAACCAACGCGGTGCAGAAACAAACGAATCGCCCTCTGAAACCGACGTTCATCCAAGACTACCTGGAGAAGCGTCCTTTCTACAAGTACAACTGGGACAGCCTGATCGTCAAGCTCTCGAAGCTCTACGACCTCGTCCGCACGCGGGGGCACCCCGTTCAGGGCGACTCGAGCGCGGGCGGGAACCAGAGCGCGTTTGTCCGGCAGACGACCAAGTACTGGGTGCGTCCATGACGTCACCCTCTAGGCTCGATCATTGAGCCGGTATCTCCGCAGGTGCATCCAGACAACCTCGTCCATCTCAAACTTTCCATCCTCAGACACCTCCCCGTCCTTGGTCAGTCCGCCTGACTCACCGCCTCGTGCCCCCGCTCACCTGTCCAGTCTAGTGTTCAACGCCGAAAAGGAGTTCGAGCCCAAGGATGCCGCCATCACTTCCATCTACTTCGACAACGAGGATCTCGAGCTCTACCTCGGTCGTCTCGAGAAGACGGAGGGTGCGGAGGCCGTTCGTCTGCGATGGTACGGCGACATGGACCAGAAGACGATCTTCGTCGAGCGCAAGACGCATCGCGAAGACTGGACGGGCGAGAAGTCTGTCAAGGCCCGCTTCCCGATCAAGGAACACCTCGTCAACGCCTTCCTCCGCGGCGAGTACACCATGGACGAAGAGTTCCAGGAGCTTGTTAAGAAGGGCAAAAAGTCGCAGCAGGAGGTCGACAGCATGATCCAGCTCGCAAACGAGGTCCAGTACGCGGTCCTCACCAAGAAGCTCGGCCCCGTCATGCGCACGTTCTACAACCGTACCGCGTTCCAGCTCCCTGGCGACGCGCGCGTCCGTATATCCCTCGACACCGAGCTCACAATGACCCGCGAGGACAACTGGGACGGCAAGATACGTGCCGGCGACAACTGGCGGCGGATGGACATCGGGATCGACCACCCGTTTGACCAGCTGCCCCCAGAGGACAAGGAACTGTTCAAGTACGGCGTGCTCGAGGTCAAGTTGCAGACGCAATTCGGTCAGGAGCCTCCGGAGTGGGTCACCGACCTTGTCTCGTCACATCTCGTTGAAGCCGTACCGAAGGTACAGTACGACTCGCCTCTCTGCGGCAGGATGTTCTGACGAGCTCGCTATAGTTCAGCAAGTTCATCCACGGATGCGCTACTCTACTGCCACATCGTGTCGATCTTGTGCCCTTTTGGCTTCCTCAGAGTAAGCTTCTCAATAATCTTACTCCTTCGTACTGCGCCCTGAAACACACCTTCACATAGTGGAAGTGGATATCTTGAAGCCCGACTCTGGTGTGGTCACCATCGAGCGCCCTCTCCATGTCTCTTCATCGAAAGGCACTTCCTCCGGTTCACATACCGGCACGTCTGGGGTGACAACACCTGAGCGCATGGCCTACACGGAGCCTATTTCCGAGGGCGAAGACGATGAAGATATGGACTTGGCTCCCGCTCGCGACGAAGACAAGCGCACAGGTCTCTCAGGCACTGACGTTGCGGCCGCGGTGGCGATTCGTGAACGGAACCTCAAGGAACGAGCGCAGGCGCGGGCAGCCGAGGATGAGGACGGGGAGAGTCTGCTCCAGGGTGCCACCAAAGGCATCCAGTCGACGCTCGAAATCACAGCGCAGGCACGCTCGATGTCGATCGACCCTCTCGCGCCATCTCAGGCGTTCGACGAGACGCTGCGGGATCGCCTCCGGGCGGACGCCCGCGCGACAGAAGGCGACGCGGACGACGAGGACGAGGACGAGGCGGACGATGAAGAAGCGACGCGTGCACAACAGGCGCGGGAGCGCGCGGAGGGTTCGTCCTCGCGCACGAACGGCGACGACAGGCTGCTCGAGCGGCGGTTCACCGCGCCGTCGGGCAAGCTCATCGCGGTCCCGGTGCGGATCGAGCCGAAGGTGTACTTCGCCGCTGAGCGGACGTTCTTCGTAAGTTCTCCGGCCTTGCGCATATCCCGACTCGCTCGCTCACCCCGATCCGCGCGCAGAAATGGCTGCACTTCGGGATCTACATCGGCACGATCGCGACCACGCTCCTGAACTTCATCGCGCCCACCGACAGCGCTGGGATGCTCTCCGCGTACTTGTTCACCGCGCTCGCGCTCGCGACGATCGCCTACTCGGCCGCGATCTTCATCTTCCGCTCGTACAGCATTCGCCACCGCCGCGCGGAGGGTCTATACTACGACCGTTTCGGACCGACGGTGCTCAGCGTAGCCCTCGTCGGTGCGTTGGGCACGAACATCGTGCTGAGGCTGCGAGAGCTATAGTTGACCTCGTGATTTGAGAGGGACTGCTTCAGCACGCCAGCATTGCCCGAGAGTCGGGGATGCCGGTCGTTCGGCCACACCTCCGCGGTGTGTACGGGTTGGGCTCGCTCTCGCACAGAGCCCGTCAGGGTCAGCGCATTGTACGAGTGCTGGCACTTGCGAGGGCGCATGGGGGGGATGGGGCAGGGATGTCCCAGGGGATTTAGCACTTGAGCCCTGGCGATGTGTGGTTAGCTCACGGCTATGTACGCATATCACCTTATGTACTTACTTTTCAATGCTATGCGCTCTTTTTCGCATTTCCGGCCGGAATCTCCGGTCAGCGACTCGGACCTGACAAAGGTGCTTAGCTTAGCATACAAAACACTGAATAAATACCTGACGTGCCTTGCAAACGTCAACGCGATCACTCAACGGCATCCCGCCGCCCCCGCATCTTGCAACTTGTTCTCGGCCGCCATGTCCCAATCCTCACCCTGCCTGCTCATCTCCAGGGTCCCCGAAGAAGTGCTCGTGGGCATCTGTCTCGAGTGCGAGCCCTGCGATGTCTTCGCGCTCGGCAAGGTGCGTCTCCCTCCCCCGCGCCCGCACATACGTGCCCGCGCTCACCCACCCGGCGTCTTCCAGGCCTGCTCCTTCCTCCACCGCATCCTCTCCCGCAACGTCTACGTCCAGTACAAGCTCGAGCTCGCCCTCGCCGGCATGCTCGACCAGCCCCTCCCGCCCTGCGCCTTCGCCCCCTGCGCGCCCGCCTTCCGGCCGTCCACGCTCGGCACCGCCGCCAAGCTCCACCTCCTCCGCCTCCACCGCGCCCGCGCCCACAGCGGCCGCTTCGCCCCCGCCACGCCCGTCGCCGTCGCGCGCGGCCCGCACGTCGCGCGCTGGGACGCGTACCCCGCGTTCGGCGGCGCGCTCGCCGCCGTCGTCGTCCGCCCCGACCACGCGGACGCGCTCGTCGTCGCGCCGCCGCTGCCGCCGATGCTCGCGTTCGGCCCGGACGGGTCGATCATCGTCGCCGGGACTAGAGCGGGGGCCGGGGCGAGGGCGTGTGCGAGCGAGAGCGCGGACGGGACGTCGGGGCGCGGTGTCGTGAGCTGGACGGTGCCGCTCGACGCCGTCCCGATGGGCTCTGCGCGGCCGTGCGTCATCGCGACGGACATTACCCAGAACCTACTCGTGTTCGTGCAGACTATCGAGGACGGCGCAGGGCAGTCAGAGTGCGTGTTTGGATCCCGATTCTTCGCCTGTGTGCCTCTGACGTCGTGTAGGAACGCGGACGCAATAGCGTACATTCGCTGCCTCGACCGCGCGGAGGCGACCCACCCTCGCACCTTGTGCCCCGCGATCCGCATCGCGCCGCAAGATCAAACCGCAGGTAACACTGGTACGCCGCCTTTCTGGCCGCGACGACGCAGGGTGAACAAGGACATTCAGATCCACGGCCTGCTCATCGCCTGGAGCATCGCGAGCGACAACCACACCTCGCTCTCCGAGCGTGTCACGTTCGAGATCTGGAACTGGGCCACGGGCGCCCTCGTGTGGGTGAGTGCCCGCCGCGCGCGTCCGCATTGCATATCCCGGTCACCGCTGACAGGAACACCTCCGTCCCTCGTCCGGTATCGTATTTCCCGACGAAGCGGCAATTCCACGGGCTCGGCTTTTCGTCCACGCTCCTCGACTGCAGCACCGTCCTCGTCTCCTCCTTCCTCTGGGACGACGAAATGCGTGTGTATCGCTTCCAGCACCCGCCGGACTCCGAAGCGGACCCCGAGCCCGGCGGTCTCGCGCCCGGGGAGCACATCGCCCTCAAGCTGCCCCCGCACGCGCACTGCGCGACGATCCAGCAGTCCAGCATCCCCGCCCCGCCCCCCTGCGCGCCGTTCTGGCCGGACCCCGCCCGGCGCATCCTCGCGCTGCACCTCACCCAGGCCGCCTGGCGGCCCGCCACGCTCCTGCTCCCCGCCGCGGTCCTCTGCGCGCTCGTCCGCCGCGGCGCCGCGGCGGTGCCCTGGGACGCGTGGGGCGCGCGCGGCTCCGTCGTGCTCGCGTCGTGCGAGCGCGGGATCGTGCGCCGGTACGACTGGACGTTCCCGAGGTGCTACCCGTTCGGCGCGCGCGTGTTCGCGGCGACGCCGGGGCCCCCGGGGGCGGGGTGACGGAGATCGACTTGAACCCGGTGCACGAGACGAGGAAGCCGCAGTGGGCGCTCGGGACCCTGTCTCTCGTCGCGCCGTGGTCGCGGTTGTGCGTGGACGAGGCGGGCGGGGGTGGGGGCAAGGCTGACGAGAGGGAAAAGGAGAAGGCGGAGCCTCCGGGGTGGGAGATACGCAACGCGGACACGGCACCCCCGCACTCGGTGCACCACACGGAGCATGGGCTGCCGTTTCCGCGGCGTGCGCTCAACGCCGTCCTCTCGTCTCCGGAAGGTTATCTTGCTGTGGTGAGCGCTCTGGGCTTTAGGGTGCGCGGTCTCGCAAAGTGCTGATCGTTTTGCGTAGGAAATGGGGACAGTATGTGGCGAGGTCGCTAGCGTCGGTATCTTCTCCTACTCTGCGTGTCTATGACCACAAACACCTGAAGGGGCCCCAAACCGACCAGCTGTTTTTGGCGTCGGACCTTTGGCTCGCGACGTAAGCGCCACTCCTGCTCTCGGCATGATGACGACGCCGACCACAGACAGTATTGCGTTGGATGTTCAGCATAAAGTGGCATAAAACTGTCTCTGGAAGACTGGCTGAGGGCTCCCTTTGTCGATCACGCGACCGCCTATCGGCTCGCTCACTTTGGCAACTTTACCGGCAAAAATCAAGCCTGGTCTCAAACGATCGAACGCTTAGACTTCGATCGTTCATGACTTCATCCTCGGGAACTTGCGGGTTGCGCGACCATGGACGTTCTAACGTATACCCTCACTGCACGCGTTATTATCTCACTTATTCATCGGCACTGGCGCACGCTACAGTAGTCACGGCGTCTGCTCAGTGCAAGACCACCGGTGCTGCGAACTCCGCAGCCACTAGCCACATTCTCCTCGATGCTCGCTTCAAACGTTCGTCGACATCAGACTCATCGCTCCAACGAACGACCGGTTTGGAACGACTGCGCCCGGCGCCTCGGTGACGCACACGATCACCGTCACTTCCCGCCGCCCGGGCGCCCGACGACTCGACGAGTGCCTCCCGGGCAGCCAGTCATGCCATCTCCCTGTAGCCTGTGGAGGCTGACCTAGACGTCGCCTTGACGAGCTCACGGAGAACGTGCCCCGTGGAGGGGCTGCGTTTGTCGTGCACCGTGCTCGTGTCCGGAGAACACACGGGAAGAGGGGTACCATCGTATGGACCTCGGACGCGTGGTACCGGTCTCAGCCGCTAGGCCACGCGGAACAGCACCGTTTCGGCGACGCGCCGCTCCCCCCACGCTGCACAGGACGGCGAGTCGTGCACGAGCACGGTGCAGCGCGCACACAGCGCGTCGGCGACGTCGGTCTGATCCACCTAGATTGCATGCGCGCTCCGCCTGGGCTCCGAGCCCCACAAAACCTCGCAGTCTCGGCTCGTAGTACGTAGTTGTATGAGGCAACGCGCGACACCACCCCTCTCGAAAGACGGCACTGTAGATACGCGTACGGCCTCCCGTTGCCTGGTGAGAATCAGGAGCGCCAAGCAATCAGGACTGTTGTCACGAAGAGGAGCGCACACCTAGCCGACCACTGCTTGTTCCTCCGCCGCCGGGTCCGCGCTGGTCCCGGAAAGCGGGGCACCGCGCCGCGCTCACGGACCGAGCCCGAGTGCACTTGTGGGGGCACTGGCGTAATCGCGGCACATACGCACGTCGCATGACACAAGACGCTGGTATCGATTCATTTCGAGTGAGAGTCGTTCTCGTTTATGCTTCTGCGTTTCTGCGCGTGCGCGAGTGCGCATGCCTGTACGTACATACGTGTATATACATCGGACTCCGACTAGCAAGTATTGTATGGTGTGTGCACTGCGCACGAGGGGGCGAGCTAGTAAGCTACGCGTGGATGCGTACGTGCTTGCAAGACTATGTACATGTCGCCAAATAATTAGTGGTAGCAAGATGAGTCGGAGAACCGAACGCCAAGGAGAGGTGGAAACGAAATCAAACAGGACAGAGGTCCGGGAAAATGAAGAAAAGGACATGCAAGGGAGGGGACGGCTCTGGCGATACGCAAGTCCTTGAAAGTTGTCGGTGTGGTGCGAAATGTACGGTGGTATGCTAGGACGTGTCCGAGTCGTGGATGCAGAACGAGCGGACGTGCCTCGAGGGACACAGGGGGTGCGTGCGCGACGGAACGACAATATGCGAAGAGGCGGTAGCCAGGCGATGCGAGGACAGTTCACGATAGCAGGAAAGATATAGAAGCTGATTGCAACAAAGTGGGGAACGGGTGCGGGTGACCAGCTGGGACGGGTTCCAGGGACGGGAGGGAGCTAGCAGGTAAAGAACGATGCTGCGCAGCGGCGAACGCGGGAAAGTATGGGGAGAAGGCAGATCTAGACGATATCGGTTGCAGGCTGCAAAATGCAGGCGTTGTCGGCGTGGACCAGTGCGAGGGAATAAACCGACAGCTTGTATTAGATAACGACGAGGAAATAGACAGTAATCATGTGCGCACAACCATGAGTCCGGTTCAATGAGCCATGAACAAACTGTTCGGCGTGCAGTCCAACCCCGTCGACTTGTGTACTAGAAACGCGGTATTCTCTGTCGGAGGGTATACCATGACCGTGCCTGCGTCCGTGGTCAATCCGCAAGTCTACGCATGCAGAAACGAGCTTCGGCCGACGACCAACCAGAGCTCCGCCTGGTCGGTCTACGTCGGACCCCGGCGCAGTTGAACATCGCCTCCCATCACAACCTTCCAATCCACCCTTGGCTTCCGAGCACCTGTGCAAGGCCAGCCATCCGCAGCCCGCTCCTCTAACGCCGCCATCGCCACGTGCGACTCAGCATCTAATACCCGGGACCAGGCTGGTATGCCTGTTGTGGTCCGGGAGACATGCGACCTGCTTGAGGACCCGGGGCAGAGTACAGGGAGGCCTGGGGTCCTGGACTTGCCGTGCGCAAGTTGTTTCCACCGAGAGCCTGCTGGGGACCGGGGCTGACGCGTCCGTCGGTGGGGTAACCGTACGCCATCTGGGGACCAGGAGAGCGCGCGCGCATCTGGCTCATGGGAATCGACTCGGGGGGCGGGGCGGCGGCAGCGCCGTAGGGTTCGTTGTCGTAGTAGACTTGGCTCGGATCGTCGCGATACGGCATGTTGGGGTTCATGTGCGGGAGCGGCGGGACCGCGTAGGGATCACGGCCAGCGGCGAAGAGCTCAACCGAGGAGCCGCCCATGGTCGACGGCGCAACGCTGCCGGCGCGCGAGTCGGGGCGCTGGATGGCGAGGTTGAGCTGGGACGAGGTCTCGAAGCCGGCACCGCCGGTGCGGTTGGTGGCGAGCGGGGGCTGGGGGCCGTCGCCGTGGGCGTTGAGCTCGGGCCATTTGATGGCCTCGTCTGGGGAGGTGTATCAGCATTGTGTGCGACGCTGGCGGGCAGCCCGGGCGCGGACGCTCGGCTAAGAAGCAAACCCCGGGCTAGGGTCCGGGGATGGCATCTTGGCGACCGCGTGAGACACCTCCGCCTCCGCCCCGCCTTCGCCAACGCGAGTGACGGAGGGAGACGGCTCCCGGGCATCGCCAGAGGCTGCGGACGAGGAAAAGACTCACTGTCGAAGTCGTCGTCGGTGAACCGTTTCCGCGTGAACTTCCAGACCACGAAGGCGATCAGGCCGATGAGCGCGATGCCTCCGGACACCGACAGACCAACGATGGTGGACGTGCTGAGACCGCTCGTATCCTTGGGCTTGTTGGTATTCGACGGAGCACTGTCCGGAGCCGAGGAAGTGGCTTGCGACGTGTTTACGACGGTGATCGTCACGACAGAGCCGTCCGAGTTCGTCGATTGCGTCAACACTGTGGTCTCCTGCTGGGCAGGATTCGTCGTGGTGGGAGGGGTGATAGTGGCGGAGGTCGGCGGCGGCGCGGCGGACGTAGTGCCAGTGGTGGTAGAAGTCTGCAAGGTGGACGTAGGGGTAGTGGAGGCAGAAGTCTGCGTGGTGGTCGTAGTGCCAGTGGTTGCTGTGTCCGTGGTGGTCGCGGTCCCAGTGCCAGTGGTTGTTGTGTCCGTGCCGGTCCCAGTCGTGGTCCCAGTGGTTGTCGTGTCCGTCTGGTCACCAAGGCCCAAAAAGGCTCGGGGAACGGGTGATATGTGGGGGAGGGCAACGTCGAAACGGGGAGCAGCGGCGGTCGACCCGGCGAGAAGGAAGGCGTTAACGGAAAGGAGGACAAGGCATCTTGCCAATGAGCGCGAGGTCACCATGCCTGCAAAATTGGGGGGCGAGGAAAGGATGAGGAGACGTGAGGAAATTATGGCACCAGCCGGCGGCGATAGTTCGGTAATGAAGGGGCTTCGTGAGGGTCGCAGGCGACAGCGGGGGAGGACGGATGGGAGGTGGATGGAGAGGGAGAGGAAGAGGTGAAGGTCGATGCGGAAGACGTTGAGGGAGCGGAGCGAAACAACCTGGAGCGCAAGGCGGTGAGCCGGCTCACATCACGTGCAGCTGCCACGGCGACTGAATCCCGATTCCCATTCCGACCCGGCGCCTCTCACCGCCCCGCGGCTCACTTGGGTGCATCACAATATCTTGATCGTACAACGTTCCCCATTACACGTCCACATCTACGCTGTGCGGTGCTAGGCGGTACTATGCAATGTCTGGTCTCCTTCAATCCAGCGTCCGACGCCCGAGCAACATCGTAATCTCTCGCCTCTCCTCCAGCCATGACGGAAAGCTCACCTCCCCCGTCTTCGACTCTCGGATCTCGATGAGGTAGTTGGCGAACACAATCAATGTCCCGTATCGGTAGCTGCAGGCATCCGCCACCGTCACCCGCGCAGGTCAGCAATCAGCCGGTCCAGAATCAGCCAAGACGCCTCACAGGTAGTTCACGCCAATGTCCATCAGCTTGCGTTGCTTCGCGCTTCCCTTCTCGCTCGCCTGCATCTTGAGTTTGTAGCTGAGCACATCCCCATACTTCAGACATGTGACCATATGCTCTTGTCTCCAGCACGTACTCGTATATCGCTTTGCGCAGGTTCTGTACGTCTTGCATCTGGTCGATCGCCCGGTCCGTAAGGCGCTTCGCCAGCTTGCCGTGAGACATCACGCTGACGAGCTGTAAGATGACCTTATACTCCCCTGTAACACGATCAGCCCTCGCCGCTCGGCTCTGTGGCCTGTCATCCCATCGAGCGACCGAATCACGCACCTTGCAAGTACGCCTCCTCCTCGGACGGGCCGTCGATCGAGTCGTACTGGTCTAGCGAGTGCGCGTTCCGCTCCTCGTCCTCCTGGTAGCTCATCTCCGCCTCGTGCTTCCAGTTCATCGTCGTCGCGATCAGGCACGCCGTCACCATCCCGCTCGTCGTCCTCCCGCGGCCCATCTGGCAGTTGAAGACGAAATCGACTGCGCGCCCGCTCTGGAGCCCTGAGCGCACGCGCGTCAGCATCTGCGACAGTGCCCCGGGGAGTGGTGCCTGTTCGTCCGTCTGCGCCTCCCAGTCAGATGGGCCGAAATTCTATAGGAACGGGCACTCACCACAGCCACACGGGCGTAATCAACCTGTAGCATTGCGGCAGTATCAGTACGCCAGCCTCTGCATGTGACCCGAAGTAAGGGCTCCTGACCTTGTACCCTTCTTCGACCATCAAGTTGTAGACGTCGCGAGGCGTCATGATGTCCTTCTCCTCCACCTGCTCCCAGATGGGGATGATTGAGAACACCCCAGGACGTTCCTCAACCTCATCGTGCAGGAGGATGCGGCCTGAGCCCGCGCGGACCTCTCGAATGACATCACGTTTGAAATTCTCCTCCATCGACTCCACGACGGCCGTGGTGACTCCGGTGGCCCTGGTAATGCCCATTAAGCGAATCGAAATTCGAGAAATCTAACATACTTACTCGACATTTTCCAATGGCTTGTCTGTTAAGCGGAGGACATGGGGGCGACCAGCAACGTAAATGACCGGTTCCTGTGAAACAAATCGGTTGGAAGGAAGTCCTAAATTTGATTTCGTAGCGGCCCTACTTCTCGCAAGGAGGTCCAGTACACCATGTGGTCCCCATCTGGATGGGCGTTCACCCTTTGAAGAGCTCGGCGCAGGCTGTAATGTGCTGTAAATTCCAAACAAGATAACTTCAGTGGGTGGTACTCACCCGTCTACAGTTGGCATCCCACTGTTAAATGACGTGTCAAGGAATTCATTCAACGTGGGATTCTTTCGCACGCGGCCACATACCTCCCGCACACCCATTTGTTGTCGGTACCCGTGATGAAGTCCAGGTGGTCGAAGCTGTCTGCCGTAGGGGACTGAAGAGGAGTCGCGACAAGCCGGAGCGCCAGCGGCACCCGTCGGAAATTTGGTGCACCCTCGATACGCCTATTCGCATCCACCGTCAGAACGTGCTCTAGGCCTCATGAGGTTGGACGAACGCACTCTGGAAGGCTCATTTTCTGCAAGTTTGAGAAGAAGTCGCTCTTGAGGATCGTCGACGCCGACAGGATGCTCCCCGACCGGTTCGCGACAATGCTGCGCACTTCGTCCGGCAATGGCACGCCCCCCGCAACGTCCATCCGCTCGAGCGGCTTGAGTGTGCTCAGGTTCTCCGTGAGGAGCTCCTTCTCGAACGTCTTGATCACTGCCTCGGCCTCCCGTCAGCCTCCCACTCAACCGGTTAGTATGAGAGAAAGCAAAATGAGTGCGCACCCGGCCGGTTTTTGACGAACGACTCGAACGACTCGTGGGTTTGCATCGTGTCCGGCTCGGTGCTCTGCAGGTACGCCTGGAAGATGATGAGCTCGAAGTACCGCCGGAGGTTCTGCAGGCCGCGGTGCGAGTACAGCCGGCGCTGCCGCTCGTCGGCCTCCTGCTCCGCGCGCGTGCGCGCCTCCTCGATCGCGTCGCGCAGGTTAAGCACCTCCGCGCACTGGTCGATCGCGTCGTCGACCGCCTGTTTCACCATCGGGCCCTTGCGAATCACGCGCAGGAGGTCTGTGCGCCCAGAAAGACGGCGCGATATGCAAATCGGCGGTCAGCAGCGGGTAGAAGGTGAAACGGTATGCGAGCGTACTGTTGATGATCTGGTACGAGTGCCGCGTGGCACGATGCGGGGTAAAGTCAGCGATAGTGGCGATAGACGTGGCGGTCATTGTGCGCTGCAGCGGGCCAGGCGTGGTCGGGTCTCGGAGTGTCGTGGCGTTCGCAAGCCATTGCTGAATGAGTAAGAGGATGACCTGTCAAAGGTTCGCAGATTTAGCTTGATCTACAAAGACAGCGAGACCGGGCACAGCTTAGTGTCAATGACTGAAGCACTGACCGATGTCAATGTGCTCCGGCCACGGCCGAGCTGACAATTTATGACAACCGGAGCACCACTGGCATTGCTCCGAATCATCACTTCGATGAGCTCGCTCAGATCGGTGAAATCTGGAGGACGCTCGGCGGTAATAGGAATACGAGCGTATCCGAGCTCGAGGTGCTCGGCAGCGTGCCTGCGGTCAGCCATCACATCCTTGAGGACCATGATGTTGTTACTGTCAACTTCCTCCCATATCGGAACGACAGACCCGTCGGGTGTCTCTGTATGCAGAAGCAACCTGTTGGACAGACGATTGTCAATGTCATGTTACAAGAAAAAGTGGTTGGCATACCTGCCACCGAAAGTCTGAACTTCATTGACAACATCATCACGGAGACGCTCTTCTAGCACTTCCAGACGAGATGAAGAGATCCCTCCGTAGTCTGCGCGTCGGAAATACGATCAGTCCGGCCATCCGCAGGTGGATTGTGGGAATGCACTTACCCTTCATGTTTCGCAGCGAGAAACGCTCCCTGCGCAGACAGTATGGGGCGCCATTCACGTATACAATCGGCTCCTCGCGTAACGTAATCCACATGATCCGAGTAGCTTCGGGGTGATTGGCATGCACCCTCCGCACAACCTCGTCAATGGCCTCCAGGGTTGGCTGGCCAAGTGCATAGATGCTGGTCCCGGGTATGTTGCGGAAATTGATGGCTCCGCGCACGCCGTCTGAAACGTGAGATTGGCGACTGAACCATTGGTCGGACTTGAGTAGGGTCCTGGACGCGTGGACTATGTCAGCTCAGTCGAATGATCAATTTGAGGGGTCACCTACCCTTCTCTGAGGATAATTCCGCTCCGATTCTGAAAGAAACCCATGAACCTCGGCTTCAACCGTGTACAAATAACTTGTATTCACCCTCACGACATGATCGGAGTACTCGTCTCCAAGGATCTGACCACCTGCAATAGCGACGTTGTTTTCCTGACCGGGCAAGAGAGCACGGCGGTCGCCGCCCGTTCTTGAAAGCGTCGAGAGGTCGTTGATAGGCGTGAAAACGCTAAGCTTGGAGCCGTGTGCTCGCCGGAGGAATGATACTTGGCTTAATTAAGGAGTCAAAAACGTGACAAAGCTTGTGAGTGGAGTTTTACTGACTTCCAGATCTCGGTCCTCGCCTTCAACCAATCTGCAAAGCTTTGGCCGAAGTCGTCTTGCATCTCGACGTAGTTGGCAAAGGCGATCATGAAGAAGCTGGAGGAAGCAAATGAGCCAATGACACACATATCGGGGACTTACACACGTACTACTTCTCAAGCGATTTAACGGCTCTGCTGAGGAAGTTCTCCCGCTCAGTGTCATCCACGTTGGTAGTGAGCGAATAACGAATCCGGTTCAAAAAGATATCCTCGCGAAGGTTGACGACGTGATCACCTGACGGTTTGTTGGTAACAACATAGGTCAGAAAAATGACGCTACGCACAGACGTCGATAATGCTATCGACGAGCTTCTTTGCCTTGGTGCCGTGCTCGAGGACTCCGAGCAGACTCAGAATGATGCCGTAGTTACCCATGTGTGCCTTCTGTAAGCTGTCCAAGAGTGAGGGCTGAGTGAGGAGCAGCTCGATAGCTCCTTGAGAGTTCTTCCCGTCAAGTTCTATGATGAAAGAGTCAGAAATCTTCAGCATCACCTCAATTCTGTCACAGCCCTTACGTTGCTGAAGGATGTGGGTAATGCGGAGGAGAGAGCGGTTCATGTCTTGCTGAGCATTGGCTTGTTCAAGAGCTTGCAATATCTTAGCGTTTGTGGGCGGTGACATCCCCGAAGGCTAGACTCTACAATCGGTGCAAGGCCATCGGTGAGACGAGGTCAAAACGTACTGTATTTATCCCAGATACTGGCCTCGATGAACTTCGTGGGGCGTATGGATCTTCCAGTCCGCGATCAATGAATTGCTTCCTGCGTACTATGCAGGCAGCTACCATGGCGAAGGTAGTACGGACCGCGCCCATACCACAGTTGAAAACCAGAGCGGTCTCAAGAGGGTCGGCCTGCTTGATAACACGAAGGTAGGCGTCCAGATAGTTGTTCTGCGAAGAGTTTAGCCAAAGTTATAATACGTCGGATGAACAAAGTGCTTGCCTCGATCTGACGCTCGGGAGAGATGGGAATTCTGTAGCATGGTTCCACTATGAGATGGGTTTCATGGAAACCACATCACCACGACATACCGATGGTACTGCAAATCATGTGTTGAGTGTATGCGTGTCACAAGGAGCGAATAGACATACCTCGACGTTCCAGCCCTCTTTCTTCATGTACTCCATGAGCTCGCGCTGTGTTCGAACATTGTTCTGGTCAACGGCAGTCCATGTCGGGAGGATGGCACCCTCGCCAGTGTCCGAAGCTGCATAACCTGTCAACTAGCGACGAATGTGCGCGACGAGACGCTCTCACCGACTTCGTTGTGCGTGAGCACAAGTCCGCCGAATCTGCTTACCGTTCTGATCAGCGTCCCTTCGAAGGAGCGAGACAAGACTTACTTGGCAGATTCCGCGAGAATGTCATTTTTCAGTCGCCTTTCGATGTCTTCTAGGTTTTCAGCGCGGTCCGACAATCTTAGCGATTGTCGCGGTTCTGACGCGTCGCGAAGGACAAACGGCCGTCCTGATATGTACACTGAGGCGGGTCAGGATGAGCACACGACCTTCGAACGCGTCAGTGACTTGACGCTGTGTCGACGCACCTATGGGCTCTTCACGAGTGCAGAACCACACAACGTGCGTTGGATTGGGGAGGTTCGGTCGACAGCGCAGCACCGACAGGATCGCACGCAGGCCCTGCGTGCGCGGCTGCGCGACACCATAGACGTTCAAACTGCCTTGCCTCGGTGCGCGGAAGTTGGGGGCGCCGTGCACGTTGATATCAAGATCCAGGGCGCGGCCTGTCCCCCGCACGTGCGCTCAGCACGCACTCCGCACACGAGCACTTCGATGAAAGCACACCTGAGGGATAGTGGTCCGTCTTGAGGATCACTCCGCGCGAGAGCACGCTGCCCTGGCGCGTCTTCACGATAGAGGGGCCCGACCGCTGCAGTTGCGGCATGATGTCGAGCGTGGGCGAGGGTGCGGGCGGGTCCACGAGGTCTGCGCCCTCGTTCCCGGGCACCGAGCTACTTAGCAGCCTTCGGCGCAGATCATCGTCGCCGACCGTAGGGCGACGCAGCGCGGCCGTGTGGGCCTCGGGAGCACTGTGCGGCGGGGCTGAAATGGGGCGGACGTTCATCGCCATGCGGGGGGATCGACGAGCAGCACGGACGAACAGGGCGACGAGTGGGCGAGAGGAGGGGGTAAAGGGAGAGCAAGAGAAGCGACGGCTTGCATGCTGGAAAGAGCGGCGCCGATTGTATGGCCCAGATGAGTGGTCCGGAGCGCGGGCGACGCGCACTGCGTCACCGCGCGTCCAATCGCGCGGCGCGTGTCCTACGCGTGTCTCTCGCGCGTCATGATCGGATTCTGCGTACGCTTCACTGTACTGGCAGGCCGGGCTCTCACCCATGCGCACGTTGCGCGTCGGGTCGAAGGGATGGAGATGCGTGCGTCAAGATGCAGAGATTCAGTCACAGTGATAGAAATACAGCTGAGGTGGACTACTGCTACGTCGCGTCTGCTGGAGTCTGTCCATAATGCAAGCCCATGGATACATACAGAGAACCCGTCGCAGAAAAGTGTCATGGAAAAGCTCATGCCCAGCTGTCGATGAGCGAGTCGCGCATCTCCCCGATGACCGCGGCGGAGTTTTGGCCCTGAAGCTCTGAAGGTTCGGGGCGTCAATCTCGGGGGATTTGGCTGAGGGACGTAAAGATACGCACTGAACGCAGCCTCGATGACGCTAATCTCTGTCGCCGTCGTATCCAAACCCGTAAACGCACACCAATCATTCACCACGAGGCCCGCGCCCAGCACGTCGGATCCGCGGTTGACGGTTCCAGCCTGTACGGGACGGTCACGTTATCAGCAGAGGCGTCACGGGAAGAAGTCTGAGGCAGCGTACCACGAGCGGAACTTGAAGAAGGGAACTCAGTTCATCTTGATCTTGTATGCTCGTCTTTGGATGGACGATACCGCCCTGATTCGAGATCACGGCGTAGCTTCCGACGAGCACATTGTCGGCGATCGTTTGTCGGAAAACCTCAACCTTGAGGACATCGGCGATGATCTCTTCCGTCTCCCGGTCGATATCGGGGTGGACGAGAGCAACGTAGTCATTGCACGCAATGACGTTGCCGAGTGCCGATAGCCTCTCCTCTACGCGCTGGATCGCGACGGCGTCAGGGAGTGAGTTCCGGAGGTGCTGAAGCTCCTGGTCGGTGGTGGTGGACGGCACTAGCAGCCCGTGGCGGTTTCCTAAGGGGAAAGTGAGGATGAAGGGGCAACGACAACGAAGCAAAGGCTGGAGACGCACCCGCTGTTAGTCGCCCGATAATCCGCGTGCCCCCGATACTCGTGTGCACGATCGGAACGACATCTCCAAGTTCGCTCTCGAACGCGGAATAGAAGTTTGTGCTGCCCTGAATCGCACAGAGGCAGTAGGTGTTTGTAAGCTTGGAGAAGACTCCGATATCGCTGCTGTTTTCGAACTGGATGCCTGCGATCCGAAGTTTTTAGGTGAGCGGTGGCTGATGAGCGCTCCGAAGACAAGACGCACGGGTCGCCATGGTAGGTGGGGGATTTCTTCGTGAACGGTCTTGAGAAAGGGTGTGGAGGCGGGGAGGTGAAGAGGGGGAGGTGAAGGGAGTGGCAGACGAGTGGTGAGAGGGTGGCTTACCTTGAGCGAAAAGTGAGCAACGGTTATATCTCTCCGGCCCGCGCGGGAGAGAGTGATTTGGCGCTAGAACAAGTCAACCTCGGACCCGCGAGGGAGTGCCACCAGCGAGCCCTTCCTCTTCCATCCCCGGCTCCGACGCAACACTCACTGCCCTTGACTCTCCGGCCGCCGTGCTGCTTCCTGGATACGAAAATTGCGACGACGCTGCGCTGACTCGATATGAGATTGCTCCGACACCACAGGCTCCCCGGTGCATTCCTTCCACACGGACGTGTGGCACCGAGGACGACCGCAACATACTGGCGGATGCAATCTACGAGTGCGACATTAGGGCACACAGAATTGTCTTCTGTTTCTGCAGGGGCAGCCACGGTGCTTGAAAAGCAGCTGGTGGAACGAATAAAGGTATGTTGTTCGTCATGTCATTTCCTCACGTACCCATCCTCCCTCCATTTGAACCCCGGTTTCATCGGATAAATGGAGTGCTCGTATCGCATAACGTCTGTAACCACCTCCCATCATGCATCATGGACTATATTCGCTCGCCCGTTCACGTTTTTTGAACCTGGGCGACACTATTCTACCATCTGTATGCATGTCCACTTCGCGCAATGCCATACTTTATCATATTCCTTGAGTTTGAGTGGGATGGCTTCATCGTTATCACGTCAAGGTGTACTAAAAGGTGGTTGAGACGACAGGTCCCATAACCTTCGCCGACTACATGCACACGTGCCTCTCACACCCGCAACTTGGGTACTACATGAACCCTGCACATCACGTCATTGGTTCAAAGGGGGACTTCATCACTAGTCCCGAAATCAGTCAAGTATTTGGCGAAGCGAGCTGAATTCCTTCACTGAGGGCAACATATCACTGATCATGGGACAGCTCCTGGCAGTATGGCTATTGTCGCAATGGTTGACTTCGGGAATGTCAAGAGAAGTCCGACTCGTGGAACTCGGTCCTGGTCGCGGAACGCTCATGCACGATGTACTACGAGTGAGTAGTTACCCCTTGCTACGAAATCGCATGTCCTAACGGTCGCACTTGTAGGTATTCTCACAATTCCCGCAGGCACGGAATGCAGTCAAAGACGTCCACCTTGTTGAGACGAGTCGGGCGATGCGCACCAAGCAAGAGTCGAAACTGACCAATATCACTCAGAAAAACGGATGGCGGCTGCATTGGCATGACGAGCTAATCGAGATCAAGCCCGATGCCAATAAATTCACACTTCTAGTCGCGCACGAGTTTTTCGACGCCCTCCCCTTTCGTTTGTTCCAGGTAAGTGGCCGGCTTATTGAGGTATATAAGCACTCACGCTCTATGTAACAGAAAAGCGAGCGTGATTGGCGCGAGGTGCTCATCGATGTAGGCCCTGACCCCTCGGAGCCCGTCATTTTGAGACCAGGTGACAACACCAGCAAGCCCACGTTGGATTTCTCTCCATTGACTCAGCAACCGCGGTTACGCCAAGTCGTATCGCATCCATTGCTCGAAGCTTCTGTATTGTGCAACTCTTCGACACGCTTTCCCAAATTACCGATTGGGTCGCGGATAGAAGTTTCACCTGCGTCTTTCAGCGTCGCACGTAGAATCGGAGAGCTCCTGCACGTAAACGGTCTTAATAGCGCTTGGGACAGTACTGCTGGAAGTGCACTCATCGTCGACTACGGCGATGACAAGGTTTACGGGAATTCCTTCCGTGTGAGTGGTTCGCGCGTTCACTGCCTCTTACTTTCTCCGTGCTTCCGCCGTGTCCTCGATTGCACCCCGTGTCTTCTGTTCCCCCAGTGAGGTCGGCTAGACTTTATCTCTTGCACACCAGGGGGACCATTTGTCAAGAGAGCTGTTAAACTTTGAGAAGGATTCTTCCAACAACATGTTCAATAGAAATATGGACTCCACGGCTTGTCGTTGCTGGATTGTGACACGTCATGATCAGCTAACTGACTTAACCTTGACGTTCTCGGGGCTTGTAGGCATTCAGAAATCATAAGCTCGCCGACGTCTTCCATCGCCCGGGTGAATGCGACTTGACCGTTAACGTCGACTTTGCGTATCTCAGAGAGGCCACCGAAGATCTCGGTACGTCTCTACCTTTTTTCCTCTCGGACGACCCGGTCCAGCATGGTGGCCTCCGTCATCTGACACACATCGACTTCTCCGGGACCCTTTGCCCACCCCTCCCTATCTTCGCGCGTCACGCATACTGAACTCCAACGTTCTTCTCCGTCCAGTGTCATCGCACGGCCCAATCACGCAATCGGCTTTCCTCGAGCGCATGGGTATCAAGCAGCGCGTCGCCGCCCTCGCGGCATCCACGCAAGACGACAAACGCCGGAACGACATCGAGAATGCCGCGAAGCGGCTCGTCGACCCGACGGGCATGGGCACCCAGTACAAGGTCATGGCTCTCACCGGGAAGCCGCTCGGGCGCATGGACGACGCAGAGCGGTGGCCGTTCCTCGACCTCGACCCCCCTGCGGCCTCGTCTGCGGCGGCGGCGGCGGCAAGCCAACCGCGCGGCGGAGGCGCAAGTGCGGCGACGGTGCGGCTGTAGAGCACGCTTGTCTTAGCTACATTGGTCGGCCCACCCGGCGTGCCCCCACTGCGCAATCTGACCTCGTCTCCGCTCTCTTGGTCCCACCTGCCCCCGTCCGCCCGCCCTCCGGCTCGCGGGCGAAGCACAGACGGAGCCGAGTCTTCGCAGGTCGTCGGGCCACTCACGCCCGCCCGGTATACCGTGGTCGGCCTCAAACCCTGCAAGGGTGATTGGTCGCAATCGAGAGGGCCCGAGTCGAATTCCATCTACGTGAACGCCGTGGCCAGGCGCGAAGCCCACCTCCTCCCCTGAAGGCTGAGCACCGAGCGGCGAGCGCAGCGCACACGAGCGCACGCTGGCGCTGCGCGTGCAGCCGCACGGCAATCGCACTGTGGGTCCGCGCCACAGGGCTGCGGGGTAGTGTGGGACGGAGCGCCCTTTACGCTTGCCCCTCGCCTTCTGGCCCGAGTGGGCCCAGGGTCTCTAAGCTTCTGGCCGCGCCGCTCGGACGAGCGGCCGTCTTCGTCTCCCGGGCGTCGTGGGCCGCTCGCAGTCGGATATCGCGCGCCGCACCCCTGGGCCCGTGGCGCCGGTGCATGCTCAAGTCCGGCCCAGGGCGTAGGCCCTCGTGGGGCCACCACAAAACACCGCACCAAATGTGGCGAGCCGCCTAACACTAGCGCGGCACCGGGCACCTATAAAGAACGCGTGGAGGCCCGCTCGAGATTAGCCTTCCGCTACCCTTCTTTGACCGACAGTTTCCAGCGCAATGGGGCTCCAGCAGGTCCAGAACGGCAACACAAGCATGAACTTGAAGACGATCCTCGTCATCGGTGCCACGGGTGCGCAGGGAATGGCCGTCGTCGACAAACTGCTTGCGCCGTGCGAGGACGGTCGACCGTCGCCGTACGCAGTGAGGGCGTTCACGCGAGACACCGGGAGCAAGCGTGCCAAGGAACTCGCTCAGCGCGGGGTTCAGTGCGTTGAAGGCGAGTGACTGAATATCTTGTTTCTGGGACTATCAGGTGTCTGATTCCGACCACGTTTGATATAGGGTCTTTCGACAATTTACCAAGCGTCGAGTGCGCGCTGCGAGACGTCTACGGCATGTGGGTCAACACGGACGGCTTCACGGTGGGCGAGGAGAAGGAGACCTGGGCCGGCATCCGCATATTTGAGCTGGCTAGGAAGGCGAAGTGCGTCAAGCATTATGTCTGGAGCAACCTAGATTATGCCTACCGGGTGAGCCTCACTGTTTTTGCTACCTATCCTGCCGGTGACCTCACCTCCCTCCCAGGCGGGAAATTACGACGAACAATACCGCTGCCAGCACTACGACGGAAAGGCACGGGTTGCGGACTGGATGCGCTCACAGCCCTCGGGCACGACACCAGACGACATGGCATGGAGCATAGTGACCTCGGGGCCCTACATGGACATGCTCTTCAACGTACGTCCAACCTCCCACTTCTCCTATTTTCTCCCGATCCTGACACACCGTCCGCCGCCGTCCAGCTCATGTTCGGCCCCCTCAAGACCCGCGCAGACGGCACCGCCGTCTTCGCCACGCCGATCGGGTGTGGGCACGTCCCGATGATCGCGCTCGCCGACCTCGCCTTCTTCGCGCGGCACACCTTCGACCACCGGGAGTCGACGTCCGGGCGCGAACTCCAGGTCGCGAGTGACGTCGTCGGCTGGGACGCGCTCGCCGCAACGTTCACGCGGGTAACCGGCCGGCGCGCCGAGGTCGTGCACCAGACCGTGGACGAGTGGTTCGCGAACTTCGAGGGCGTCGACGACCCGCTCGCCAACGAGCGCGGGAGCGACGGGGCAAACGGAGTCGAACTCGGAGACATGGCGGCGACGACGACGACGACGACGTGGGCGGAGAACTTCCGCGGCTGGTGGGCTCTCTGGCGGGACGACGTGATCACGCGGGACATGGGGTGGGTGCGGCGGGTGCACCCGCGCGCGCTCACGCTCGAGGCGTGGATGCGGGCGAACGCGTACGACGGCGGGCTGAGGCGGGCGCTGCTCAAGAACTCGGAGGACGGGAAGACGATTCGGCCGAAGTGGGACGTGATCGAGAAGCTGTAGGGCCATTAATATTACACTGTACATGCTGTGGCAGTCGCCGCCGGTCGTCCGCATCGGCGTGTTCCCCACGTGGGTGCGCGGACACACTTACCGACGCACTAAACCCGGACGAGCGACTTGGCGAGAAGGCTCTATGGAGTGAAGGCGAAGCTACGGGGACCGACGGCGCTCCTGCGTGCGCAGCCGGGGAGAGTGGGAGCGGGAGTCGCGCTTCCGAGTGCGGCCCAGGCCATGGCGTCCGCTGCGATCGTCGTCCCGAACGGCAGGCCTTTCTTGTCGTGGCGAGGGCTCCCTGCGGGTCCCTCTGGCATCCTTGCGTGATGCAGGTCCAGCGTCCGTGCCACCGCGTTTCAGCCCAAGGTTGTCCAGGGTCTGATGCTCGCCGGCCGGACCTTCCACGTGCTGCTGCGCGGCCTTGTCTTTGTTGCGCTTCCACATGAGCTTCTTGCAGCACCTCGTGCAGAGGACGACCTTGACGAGCGCGAACTTGCTCTCACCGCGCTCTTCGTACGCAAACGGGAGCTCGAGCGTCGTCAGCCCGGGGCGTACGTCATCCTCGTCCGGAGACTCCTTGTGCAGCGGACAACGGGTGTTGCCGCAAGACGTCTCTCCAGCGCCAGAGAGGACTTCTTCCTCTGTTCTCCATCTCAGAGCGAACTGCGCCATGGGCTTCAGTGTTCTGTATAGATCGGCGAGGCGAGGCGAGACGTACGTTGCCAGACTTGTAGTGCTTGAGGTCGCAGACGGCGTACTCCCGATAGAGCGACGAGTAGTATTTCTTGGCCATCCTGTCGTCCCACGACATCTTCCTTTCGTCCCCTTCGCCATCGTCTCTGAGGAACCTACAGAAATTTAATGAGTGTATGTCACGCATACGCGAGTGTGTGGGAATGTGTTGCATACTGATGGGAGTTCTTGAGGATCTCGAACTCCGTTGTGGCGGCCTGGACTTGCTTCGAAGAGCCGGCACTTTTCGACACATACGGAGTGTAAGACGTCAACTGTTCCATGACAATATGGTGTCCTGTGACAGTCCGGCAGTTCGAATTTCGTCGACCCGATGGCACAGATGGGAGTTCTTCTGCAACGCATGTGAGGCGTCTATTTGTCAGCGAGGGTTGGTATTCGGAGCGCAGCACATACTCCCACGGCGTTCTTGTTCTTCGAATCACAAGCGAGGACCACGACTCGGTCTCTTCATGGATGCACCACAACACAACGGTTGTGAGACCGAGCTTTCTTGGCAGATTCTCCATTCGCAGTCCGACAGGCGGTCGGCACAATCGCGAACGTCCATACCTCTCGGCCTCAGCAAGTCTCAGATCTCATGGGGGACTGCACGCAATCCTGCAGCCGTGCGGGCCCGACGGCGGCGTGGACGACGGAGAGGGTATATGATACACAAGGGCGCGCGCGCGCGCGCATTACTACCGGGCGGCGGATGGTATGCCCGCGTAGCGCAAGGACCGTATGATAAATACGGAGGCGAGGACGGCGAGCGTCCTCGGCCTCCTCCGGGGATAAAGAGTGTGGCTTGCTGTAAGAGCGGGTCGAGAGCACTGCGAGGGAGGAGAGGAGGGGGCGCGCAAGGCGCAGAGGGTACGATGTATGTATCTAACATGCAATGTAGGCTGTTGGGATAGTAAAGGAAAGGGGCTAGGATGGAGAGTGTACGGGAGAAGCAGTAGATGTGCGCAGATCGGGAGATAAACGAAGGGCGGAGAGAAAGAGCGAGCGGATGCAGGGCGTAGATACAGCACATGTGGGAGGGAACGGACTAAGACTCGTTGTATGCCGACAGTACCTAAAAGAGTCCTGGAGACGATCAACGAAGAAAAGACCCAGAGAGCAAATATCCAACATCCTTAATCACAGCAGGAACGCCATCTCGCTCAGCCGCCTGCTCTCCTCGTCTTCGATCGCGTGCGTGCCGGCGAGGATCGACCCGCGGCTGTGTATCGTAGGCTGGATACCCGCGCGGAGGCCCACGCCCGGCGTTCGCGCTGCTGCAGACGCGGTGAGGAACGTCGGCGACGGCGGTGGTTGCGTGCGCGCGCCGGCAGCAGCGGGGTCGAGCTTCGGCTTCGGTCGCGAGTTCTTCGAGTGCGTGAACGCACGGCGGAGGTTCATCATCGACGACGCCGTTCTCGTGTCACGGGGCAACTGCAGGTGAGAGAACAAACGTCAGCGCCAGAATCCCACCCAAGCCAAATCGACACTCACGTCGAGCGAGCTCTTCTTCCCGAACAAGCTGAACGACTTCCGCCCCTCCTCCTTCGCTGCGGCGGCCTCTGCCGTGTCTTGCCGCGGCGGGCGCGGCCGCACCGTCACGCGCCCCGAGCCAAACTCGCCCTCCGCGCCGCCCTCCTCCGACTCAGACGGCTCCGTCTCGCTGTACTCCTCTGGGATCGGACCAGGCCCGGGGGGCTTCATGGCCGGGATCCCAGGGCCGAGGGGCTCGCGTCGCGCGCGCGCGCCAGCGTCGTGTCCGTGGTCGGACGAGCGCGGGAGCGACGGCTCACGCGCGCCCGCCGCGTGGCACGATTGCGTCGTCGGGGTCTGCAGCGCGGAGTCCCCGCCCGTCGAGTCCACCGTGCGCGTGGGGGACAGCGCGGGGAGCGTCCCCGAGCGCGCGCGGCTCGACGTGCTCTCCTCGCTCGTGCTTTCCGCCAGGCGCGGGGGGCCGGCGAAGCGCGGGGACGGGGGCACCGCGAGCATGGGCGAGGACGGCGCGGTGCGGCGCCCGCGTACGGACAGCGGGGAAGACGGCGGGCGCGCAGTGTCATCGGCGGCGGGGTCCGCGGCGGGACGCGCGCGTGGGGAGGGCGGCGGCGGTTTGTCGCGCGAGGAGCGGTGGGGGGTGACGATGATCGGCGGCGGCTTCTCCTTCCGGGCGCGCAGCGTCCCTGCGGGTGACGGCGTCTGTCGCTGCGCGTCCGCGTCATCCGTAGGCGGGGCGAGGTGCGCTTCGGACGGCGGGGGTGTGGGCAGCGTCGACGCCGTGCTCAGCCAGCGGTCGACGCGGTCCGCGTCCTTTGACTCCTTGGTGTCCTTCGGGGGTACGGGGGGCGAGGCGGGTGGGGGCGGGAAGGGCGAGTTCGGCGCGGTGTGGAAGTCCTCGGAGCCACACCCGCTCTCGGTCGACTCGTCGCCGATCTCGCCAGCGCGCGCCGTTAGGCTCGTGGCCGCGACGAACGTCGCGCGCACGGGACTGCGGTCGCCGATGCGCCCGTCCTCACTCGCGCGCACGACCGCGTCGCCCGTGCTCGCGGGCCCGCGGAACGTCTGCTTCGCAAGCCACGCCTCGCGGATCTGGCGGGCCTCGCTCGCCCCGCCGTCCTCGAGCTCCGCCGAGGAGCGCGGGACGACGACGGCGACGCGCCGGTCGAGCTCCTTCTCCTGCTCGCTGAGCGACTTCATCAGCCCGTCCGGGGTCTTGAACGCGGCGGGCGCGACGGCGGGCTTGAGGCCCATGGCGCGCAGCGCGGCCTGGCGGTGCTCGGTTGACGTGAAGTCGTTGTTGATGGCGGCGACGGGGGCGGGACCCTTGGGCATCCGGAGCGTGGGCTTACGCGAACGCTCGGGGCTGACGCTGGGGTCTTTTCGGGCATTTGAAGGACGGATTTTGGAGGTGATCCGCCGGAAGAGGCCTCGGTTAGCTTCCGGCTCGGGTTTGGGGACGGGAGGGGGAGGGGGTAGCGTAGCACTGTCGGCGCGCGATGAGAGGCTGTCGCGGAGAACGGACGGGCAGGACGCACCTGTGTTTCGGAGGACGTCGCGCAGGCGTCTGCGGGGGCACTTTGGAGTTGGACGCGTGGGGCTGCGCGGAGGGTGCTTGAGGACGTGTCATCGGTCTGCTCACGACGTAGTTCAGCGTCGAGGCTCTTCTCCATCACCGTCGAAAGGCTCGCGGGACTGGCGAAAGTCAAAGAGGAGTGCTCACCGTGGTGCGGACACGCGTGGAGACGGCGGCTGGGCGAGGGTGTCAGCCATGTCGACTGGGCGGTGGCGGTGATCAAAGGTGGGCCGGCTGCGGGGACGCGGTCAGCGTGCTGTTCATATGTGTGGGTGAACGCGCGGAGAGGGAGGACGGAGGAGACAGGAGGATGACGCAGGGGGCGGAAATGAGGGCACGGAGGGCAACGGGGAGGGGGCTCGCGGGGTGCGAGGTGGACGAGGACGTGGGAGGAGGAAGAAAGAGAAAGAGAGCGATGATCTGACTCGCGGGGTCATCAGGCTAGCGGGGCTGGGAGAAGGGAGAAGCAGTAAGGCAACAACAAGGACCCCGGGAGGGAGATCTCAGTTACGCGCAGGCGCGCGCCGGAGCGATGCGCGCGGCGTGAGCCCGGACGCGGGGATTCGGGGAAACGCCCGCGGGCGATGTGGGAATTGGACTGACCAAGGCGAGGCCGACTGGGGTTTGATCCCGTCGCCAAACGACTCCTCCGAGTCGGTGTCGAACGCGAGCCGGAGCTCAGGTGCGTCCGCGCGGAGCACCGAGCGGCGGACGCTCTGCCGCCGGCTGTTTGCTGCCTGCGCGGGGCTCTTCTTGTTCATCCCGACCGCGAAGAACCCGCGGCGGGGCTTCGTCGACTTGGACCGGGTCGACATGGGATGCGGGGGTGGGGGCGGGGTGGTCGCGTGCGGTGCACCGAGAAAGCGAGCCCGCCAGGGGAGCGATGGTGCCTTTTAGAGCGAGAGCAGCGACGGTCAGGTGGTGCGTGGGACGGAACCCGAAACGTAAAGATGCGGGTACGCGCGGTCGAGCGGAGGTGTCGAGAGGCGTCGGGTGCGCGGGTGCAGGGAAGGCGCGTGGCCGCGGAGAAAGCAGAGCAAAACGGCAGCGAGCAAGCAAACACAGAGCGAGGGATGGCTGAGACGCGATCGTCCCGCCTGGATTTGAGGCCGAGCGCGGGCGCCGACCACCTGCCCCGCCTCCTCGATCGACGCCCGAGCCCCGTGTGGGGTACCGCCAGCCCCGCGCCAGCCTCCCCCGCCGCCAAAGGCAGCCACCGACGTCGTCCCCCGCACCCTGCGCACACCTGCGCGTCCCCGCTGTCAAACCAATCGAGTGGCTGCCCGTTCGCGGCATGCATTCGCGCCCCCGCACATGAATAGCGCAGGGAATTTCCTTTGCCGCGCTTCCCATCAGGTCAGAGGTCATCCGTGGACGTCTGGACATGGATCGGTCCCGGAACTGCTGCAATTCCGTGCGCGCGAGCCGCACACCATCGCTCTCAAAGCCGCGAGAGGTGCGCTCATTCCAACCAAGTTGCATGCATGTCAACCACGATCGTTGCCTATTAGACCCAGACGCACAGTCTATGCTGATGGTCACCAGAGTAAAGCAAGTAGCTCATGATCAAACTTACATCTTCCGATTTCTGAACAGCCGTTGCGCAGCATCAGCGTTGGCATCACGCATAGCTCGCCCAACACTCATAAAACAAACATACACTTTAGTCTCGGAGGCCAGCTGTACCTGCCTCTCTGCATCCGTCTCCGCCGTCCGGGTGTGGGACCTGGGTATTGCATCTCCACCTTTGGAACGCTCTTCGTGGGCGGTGCCGGTACGTTCCTGGCTCCTAAGCCTAACGCCGACCCGTACCTGACCTCCTGCTCCACCTCAATTCTCTAGAAGCCTAGCCCGCTCGGCGGTGGAACAGCGGTCGTCGTCTAGGAAGACCCAGCCCCGCCGCTCCAACGACCGTGTTTGCCGTTAGAGAGAGAGAGAGAGAGAGAGTACACAGCTCGCGGGCGTTCTCGCGGGCGGCGTGGTTAAGTTCTTACGGGCAGTCTCGACCGATGCGGCAATCCTCTTTCCGTCTTCCAGCATAAGGATCAGTATCACGTGCCCATAGCCGAGACCTCGTACAAGACCCCGAGCGCACCTCCGTCCGAAATGGTTTGTTGTGCACGCGTGCGCTGCGGGCGTTCTACTGCACACGTGGATGCCATCTTGACGTCCCGCGGGTGGGCCGGAGCCGGTGATTGCAACCCGTTCATCCTGCCAAACCCCGACTTCCATCCCTGCCACCCGCCAGCACCATTACCCAGGCCTATGCCAGACTGCGGAGGAACCGCGGAGCGCACGAAGTTTTGCTCACCAGTGGAGGTTGATAGCATTCAACAAGGTTTTTTTTCTCCGCCTACGCCGCACGCACTAACTGCGCTCCTCTGCATCAGGTGCAAGTGCCACGCCAACGCCAAGGCCTTCGACCTGACATCCTGGCAATAGTGCAGTCGACGCCTCCCTCATAGTACTTGTATTGCATACCCCCCACACACTGCATACCGTACCATTCCGAATTATTCGAACGTCATGTGTCACAAACCCTCCAAAAGTTCGAAATTTCCGGGGTCAGCCATGCATCACAATTGAAGCCCGTAGTTAGAGACGGTTGTGTTGGCGCTTAGCGACATGCACACTTGTTTCGTGTGTCCACAGCACTAGTTTCGGCCTTAGGCATGTTCTATGCTAATTCGTGACACAGCTAAGTGCTCTGTGTCTCAGCTAACGGTACGCACAGCTCGTTTGAAACCTTCTGGCAGTTCGAATATTCCAGGGCGGTCGCACCGGGCCGGCCCCCAGGTTGAATTCACCTGGCGTATTTGGGCTGTCACGCATTTGCAAGGCCTGCTTCGAATAGATCGAAATGGTACAGTACTTCGAGCTTCTTCTCGAGTTGGTACAGGGTGCATAACGCATAACCCCCACATACTGCATAGTGCATAACTGGGTCCATAACGCATACTTGTGCCTTCGCACCCGAGTTGTATGCCATGCATACCCCTAAATGCGGCATAATATCCCGTCTTTTTGGCGCAACACGAGATCCCAAGCGGAAAGAGTCGCCCGCCGCACCAATAGTCAAAACAATATAAGGTAGAACAAGTAGTACTCGCATGTACAGTACATGTACGCGCACACACACAACGCCCGACGTAGGCCCGCCCGACCAACACCAACACCCGCAACGACCGCCTACACCAGCCCCCTCCCTGCCATGTTCACAGTGTCGAGCACCGCCCGCACAAGCTCCGCCCACACCCTCGCCGCGACCCCGCCCCCCGCCCCGTCCGTCCCGCGCAACCGCCGCCGGACCGCATCCACCGCGCTCCCCGCACCCGCGGCCGTGCGCGCCTGCCTCCGGCGGAGGCGCACGAGGAACGACGCGACGGGGAGGACGACGAAGACAACGACGTAGAAGAGCACCTGCGCGCGCGACGTGCCCCGCGCGAGCGACCCGAGCGCCGCGCGCACGAGCGCGAGCGTCGACGGCGGACGCGCGCTCGCGGGCGACGCCGACGCCTCCCCCACGCTGCCTCGCGACGGCGTGCGCGGGACGAGCGCGGCGGACATCCCCGACCCCGACGCGGGCGTGGACGAGCGCGAGCGCGCGCCCGCGCGGGTGGAGGACGACGGGGAGCGCTGCGCGTAGGCGTGCCCGTTCGCGTGGGCGCTGCCGTTCGCGGCGCCGTTCGGGTGCGCGGTCCCGTTCGGTTTCGCGCGGCGCGGCGTACGCAAGGGGGTGATCGTGCGTGAGGTCGCGGTGCTCGCGATGCTCGCGGAAGATGCCGAGTGTGGGTCCGCGCGGGGCGTGGGTGACTGGGAGTGCGAGCCCGAGGGAGTCAGCGGCGTTAGCGCAGGGGGGCCGCGCTGCGATTGGAGCGGGATCGCGGTGTGGGTGGACGAAGAGGACTGCGAGGAATCGTCGGAGACTGCGGGTGAGGGAGTGCGGGAAGGGGTGGAGGAACCAGAGGATGAGGAGGCGAGTGAGGGGCTGGAAGGGAGGGCGGTCTGAACGTGCTCGGCGGAGGCGGCTTCGGTGCAGAGTTGGCGGAGAGACTGCTCGAGTTGCTGTGGTCGCGGGGACCGGTCAACCTCGACGGCAGATGGGTTCAGCAAGGAATACACGCACGTAACGGACTTGGTGAGGCAGCTCGCTTTCATATGCCAAGAAGTCTTCGGCATAGTCCCAGTCTTGCAGGCGCGGGAGGACGTGCAAACAGTAGAGCTCAAGAACTTTGGCATACCCCGTTGGATCTTCCATGTCCGGTTCCTGCCCATGCCTCGCCAGCCATTCCTCGATCATCCTCCGGCCTACTTCCGCGCTGTCGAGCTTGAGGCTGGCGAGGACAAGGGTTACTAGGATCTGCGCGGGCAAGAACGCGGAGGATGGTTTTTGTGGATGGTCGCTGGGTGTGAACAGTTGCAGCGACCGGGTATGAAGTGAGGTGATGAGCGGTTCGGGGGATAGAATGAGGTTGGCTCTGAGGGCAGAAGGTAGGCTGTCTTGAGTCGAGGGTGGGGACGCATAGAGCGTGGTCTCGAACGTCAGTCTGAGGATGTCCCATTTTCTCCTGTGCGACGCAAGGGAGTCGTTGATGCAGCTTCTACTTGCAGGTGGGTTGATGAGAGAGAGACCCGAGGACAGGAGCGAGTCCGTTAGAATGACATCGCGTTGTAGAAACGCACGAGCAGCGCGGGGATAAAGCGAGCGGAGGGTGGCAACGGTGGACGAAGACGGGGCGGAAGAGGGCTCTGGAGAGCCCTTGAGAGATATGGATGAGGCGGCCGTGGTAGTGGTAGTGACTGCGGTAGGCATGGATTGAACACCGCCCAGAGAGGAGATGAAGGTGTGAGTAGGGAAAGCAGCGCAGGACGACGAGGTGCGGGGACAGGCGGGGCGGCACCAGCATGCAGCCGGAGCCGCTGGATGCGGCGCCTATCCCGCCTGGCACCTGAATATTCAATGCGGCATTTCCCGCGCTCTTGGCTGTTTCACGACGACCACCGCAGACCTCGTCTCGCAGACTAGGCGATTTAAACCTGGTCACAGTGGTCGGTCAGTATGTTATCAGCATTAGTGAAGGTATCCTCCTGACCTCGCACACTGTCTTCCTTTTCAGGCACGCTCACTTGAGCCGCTGACTGCATGCAAGCGCACGGAAGTTGCCGTTGGCCGCCTGCGAGGAAGACATCAAGAAGACATATGACCCCGCCGTATCTGCTCACGACTGCCCAGAGCTCATGGCGGTTATATAAGCCTCCCCCAGGCATGTATCTGAGTCTATCTGCACCTCCCATCGAGCATACACAAACTTGGGCGCACACGGCTACAGGATGAAGCTAGCAATAACCGGATGCAACGGCGACGTTGGCAGGCCCGTTGTCCTCGCCGCACTCTCTCAAGGCCACACCGTCGTCGGCATCGACGCCACAGTCCCTCCGGAAACCCTTGCGGCCCTCCTTCGAACCCGCACCGCCGACTTCGCGTTTCACCAGGCCGACCTCGTGGATTACAATCTCGCCCTGAGCCTCCTGACTGGGTGCGACGCCGTCATCCATCTCGCCGCGATGCGGACCCCGGCGGACTACGCCGTGGTGGCGCACAACACGTGAGTGGCCGTCCGCCCGTCTAGACTCCGCGCTGACCATCTCTGCTATCGTAATTTGGCCACCGGGCGCGCACAGGAACGTCGTCCTGTCGTGGAACGTCCTGCGCGCTGCGGCCGAGGTCTGTCGATCGTGCTTCGCGGACCTCGTCCAGGGCCGTTAACTGGGATTGACCGGGCGCCGGTTCGCAGCTCGGCATCAACCGCGTCGCGCAAGCCTCGTCCGTGAACGTCATCCCGCTCGTCTGGACGGAGAGGAAAGACTTCGAGTATTTCCCGCTCGACGAGGACCATCCCTGCCGGCCCGACGAGCCGTATGGGCTTTCGAAGGTGTAAGTCGAAGCACGTCTAGTCCCTTCCACGTGAAGTCGTGCTGACGACGTCCTTCCCAGCATATGCGAGCTCCAGGCGGAGACGATAGTCCGCCGGTACCCTTCTATGCGCGTCGCGAGCCTCCGCCTCAGCTGGTCCCTGCCCTCCCGGGCGGACGCCATGCGTGACGACTCAGAGCGGCGCAAGAACGACCTGTGGGGTTACGTCCAGCAAGACTCAGGCGCCGAGGCCTTTCTCCTCGCCGTCACGGGCGAAGACTCGCGGTGGTCCGGCCACGAGGCGTTCTTCATCACCGCGCCCGACACCGCGAACGACCTGCCTTCGATGGAGCTGTGGGAGCGGCATTGGCGGGAGGTGCCCATCAAGCAGGGGAAGGACTTGAGTGGGAACAAGGGGTTCTTCGACTGCTCCAAGGCGGAGCGCATGCTGGGGTGGGTCCATCGGAACCCATAGGAGAGGTACCACAAAACCATGCATTTTCGAGAGCCGTCACGACGTTCCGTCCGGACATCCGGAAGGGATTGGCAGAACGAACGCGTCTCCTTTCTCCTGTCGATGTCCTTTCCCGAACATATCCACAACCGCCGTCGACCCCCCCGCCCCCGACCCCATCGCGGTCGTGTCCGTACCGGTGTCCGTGCCGACCGTGCTCCTCTGCTGCGCAGCGAAGCGCATCGTCGTCCCGTGCCGGTTCGTAGTGTAGTAGCTGTCGTCGTGACGCCGCTGGCCTACGCGGAGGATGACGATCGAGAAGATGATCCCGGTGAGCGGAACGGCCTGTCGTGAAGCACTCGCGCATCAGAGACCCCGCGCGCACGCGGTGCACGCACCGACCACGAAAGCTAGCACGACCGGGGACTAGCTTACCATCTCAGACATGAGCTCGAGGCTCTGCGAGCCGAACGCGAGCGTCATCACGTACGCGAACAGGTAGGCGGCGTTGATGAGCCCGCTCTCGAGGACGATGCGCACGACGGGCGTGAGCGCGGACTGCTGCCCCCCAAAGGGGCCCTCGAGCTCCGCCGTCTGCGAGCCGCTGAGCACGTTGTTCATCTCGCGGTCCACCCACCAGATGCGGAATGCCAAGAGCGCTGCAGGGGTGAGGCCGAGGCCGAGCAGTCAGCGTCGAGCAGGTGCAGGAGCGTCACGCGGCCCACAGGTAGCGAGAGCGTTCGCGATGAGGCTCAGCGAGAAGAAGGCTTTGAGCAGCCTCGCCTCTGCGAGCACGGTCTGGTCGGGGAGTGTGTTGTAGGCCCACATCGCGTACGCGCCGATGGCTGGAAGAAGGTTGGCCTCAGCATTGTTCTGCCTCCGTGTGGACGAAGGGATGCCGATCAGTACTACACCCACCTGCGCTCGAGAGGGAGAGAGTAACAGGTAAAATCACGACCCAGAGGCTCTTTCCCCACACGACCCAGCATCTGTAGTTCTGCGCTTCTGTCAGCTGCGTACTAGGGTTGATAGGGCCCACAAACATAACCCACCACGAAAGAGTCTCCAACGAGCAACACGGCGATCAGGATGGTGTGCTTGGTCCTGAAGAGGGGCGCGGTGACGTCCTCGAGGTATCCAAGCCGCGCCGGGCGCGGGTCGTGGTGGATGAACGCGACGAACACGTTCGCGGTGTCGACGGCGAAGCGTGCCGTCGCGAGCACGATGAGCAGCACGCCGGCTACTACCATCGGCCAGCTGAGCTGCGACTTGTAACGAGCGCGCCGGCGGACGAGGTCGTACCCGCACACACAGAACAAGCAGACAAAGACTCCTGTGAATGACTCATGAATATACGCTTGGAGTATGCGCGTAGGAATGAAACATGCCGTAGAGTCCACCTTCGGCGGCGAGCCCGGCAAGCTCTGCGCTGTCGATGAGAAGAGGCATGCTGAAGACTGGAGAATCCGGCGGTGGACTCTTGGGAACTGAAAGTGGACCGGAAGGGACGGTGCAGTATTAAATGGTCGTCGCCGGTAATGATGAACAATGAAGTCCGAAGCTCCTGCGGAGTGCGTTATGACATGGTGGACACCTGTCTTCATGTGTATTCATAGCATGAGAACGACGTACTGGTTGTGGAAACAGTGTGGCCTGGAGATGCACGCTGGCGCTTCGCTCGTTGCACGACAGTTGACAACCTGCCATCTGAATACATTTTGGGATGCGATGATGATGTTTCTTGGATGTTTCGTCAATAAGTCAATGAGACACATCACGAAGCGCCATTGCATTAGACTTGCGATTCTCGTCCTATCTTACACCCCCATGTGCCCATCCGCCGGTTCGAGCACGGCACCCTTGTTCCAGATCATATGCGGATCATACTTCGCCTTGACCGCTCTCAGGCGGGGCAGATGTTCGCCGAAGATGTCCTCCGTCTTTTCATCTCCCTGACAGAGGTTCACAGCCCAGCCCAAGTCGCGACCACTCAGCTCCGTGTTCTTCTCGCGAACCAGGCTGACGATGGAGGCCACAAACTCTCTGCAAGCCCCGACGGAGTCGTCGGTGGTGGACCTGACGTGATGAATATGTTTCAGCCTCTTTTCGGGCCCGGCATTTGTTTCCCAATGGACCCACCTTCCTTGTACCGCCACCCAGTAGTGCGGCACGCGCAGCTTGAACGCCGTGTCGGCGAAGGGGACTTGCGCGATGGCTGTCGGAGACGTGACGTTCCATATCACCGTCGACTGCCGCACCTCCTCGCTGCGCTCCGTGAACGCGACCCAGGCGTCCCACACGGCGAGGACGAGCTCAGGGTAGAAGTCGGAGAAGCACGCGCCCCGGATGACAAGGCGCCTGGGGGCCTGCGCGAGTGCGGCGTCGGCGGAGTGCGACAGCGCCAGCATGTCGGACGCGGTGGACAATTTGTCTACCACCGGCTTGACGACGGAGCGGAAGGGCTCCAGAGAGGCGCGGGCGAGCGACCCGTGTTCGTCGCGGAGGATGCATGGCATGATTAATACGGATGGCTGAGAGGGGCGGTGTGAGCGGCGGGTTTCTGCGGCACGAATATCGGGCTTCTACCTTGAAGTGGGGAGCCGGGCGGGAGAAGTTGAGCGTCAAGCGCTCAGACGGTTCACGAGCCGCCTTCCATTCCTACCGCGATGCGAATGAATCACCTGAAACGGACCCCGAGAGAAGAGACTGACGTACGTTGATGATGCTGATGACCTTCCCCAGCTCGGCTCCAGGATACGCCAGAATACCAGAAGAGATTGGACCCGCGGCAGGGTAAGTTTTGAACAGGAATTCAACAACGACCCCGAACTGTCCCCCGCCCCCTAGCAACAAAGGCTGATCAGGACATGTGCACGACGAAGGAGAAGGAGGGAATACCTCTGATGGCCCAGAAGAGATCCGCTTCCTCTCTCGCGCTGGCCTTCACAATGCGGCCGTCGGCGAGGACGACAGTTGCGCTGAGGAGATTATCAACCGCCAGACCACGTTCGCCGCTGAGAGGCCCGTAGCCGCCGCCGACAGTGAAGCCGCCGACGCCGATGAACCAAAAGGGCGATCCCACAACGTCAACGCCGGCCTGAGAGGTCACAGCGTAGACATCGCCCCAGATTGCGCCCCCTTGAACGGAGATGGTCTGTTTGTCGTCCGAGAGGGAAACTTTATTGAGCTTGGAGAGATCTATGACGATGCCACCGTCTGAGCTCGACCAAGTGGCGGTGTGTGCTCCGCCGCCCTTGACAGCGAGCTGGATAGGAGGTGTTTGCGAAGCGGCGTACGCGAGAACAGGAGGGATGTCGGTATATGCGGTCGGTTGGACGACATATCTGGCCGGGAGTTCTGCGAGCGGCGAGTTGCGCTTGAGTGCTGCGCTGAAGGCGTCGCCCGAGGCCACGCTGAGCACGGTGCCTTGGATGTCCAAGTTTTGCATGTCTGACACTGGGGGTGGGGGCCTCCTTCCGGGTGGGGAGACTGCAAGACGGTGAGAAGCACCTGGGGCGTGGCCAGTACGCGGGTACGTGGGCGCGTGACTGATCGGGGAGACTTCTGCAAAAAAAGCTCGAGCACCGTCCAACGGAAGACATCGAACAACAAACCTTATGCCATCCACGGGTGGCAACGGCGCGCCGACGGTGTCCGCGCTCATGCGCACATGGGTTCCCGTTTTCCTTTGCTCGCATCGTAGCCACGTCCCCTGACCGAGACCGACAGGAGGGTGTTGGATGCATATGACCGGTGTTCCCGCGCCACGAGGTGATCTCTCCATATGAAGCTGCCATTCCCCTCGCTCGTTCATCAACACCCAGCGTGCACCGCGCCCCCTATCGAAAATCCGGGAGTCACCTAACGAAACCTAGAGTGACCGCCGCAACCCATGCGCCTGCTTGATCAGGTCCGCTGCGCGCTCTGCGATTGCGTACACGGGAGCCTGAAGGTGAGAACCAAAGATATGAGGCTGTGGGTATGTCAGCACCGGCACCAGAACTGCCGTCTCAGACGAGAGCTTAACTACGCACAAAGACAGATGCGTCCACAATTCTCAGCCCCGCCGCGCCCTTGACACAAAGATCCGGTCCAACCACACCGCTGGCGTCATCTGCTGCGCCCATGCGCGCGGTCCCCACGGGGTGTCGGAAAGTCGTCGCCATCCGCTTGACGTATTCGCGTGCACCCTCTTCTGTCGTCGTGTTCGCAGTGTCGGGGAAAGGCGCGATGATGAAGTCCTTCCATGCCGGCGCACTCGTGAACCGGTGCGCGGCCATCACCGCCTCCGTGAGGATCGCGAGGTCTTCCGGAGCCTGGAGGAATGCGGGGTCGATGAGTGGAGCGTCGAATGCCGACGATGAGGCCAGGCTGACGCTCCCCTCTGCATTGACATCAGCTCCACATCCTTGGGAATATCACGCGTGGGACGCACTCGAGGTAGGCGCCACAAGCGCTGCGGCCATGCTCATGAATCCTCCTGCATCTGGCGTGGGCTGGGTGAACGAGAGGAACGAATTCTAACAAATCTGGCTCAGTGGGCGGTTCGGGTAGCCGGCAGAGTGTTCACATACCGAAACCGTGAGCTCGTAATGCGGGGACAACGGTCCGGAAGAGGGATCGCCGTACTGGCGCAGGACGGAAGAATTCTCAGGCAAGCGAAACCAGCCAATGTGGTTGCCTCCGGGATTATTTGCCAGTGGACCCCGTTTTGTCGCGTCGTACGCAGAGAGGGCCGCATCGCGAAGCGTTGCGTTTCTGTTGAACGGATCGAGCGTCACATTTGTGTTGATCTGCCATTGCAGTGGAACCCAGGGGTGGTCCTGGAGATTCTTTCCGACGTCGGGCAAATCAAGCACCAGGGGGATGCCGTGCGCAGCAAGCTCTTCGCGATCACCGATCCCAGACAGCTTGAGAATTTGCGGGGTGCCGACGGATCCTACAAGGGATGAGCGGTTGGTCATGGTGCAATTTTGGGCCGGGTCGTACCTGCTGATAGAACAAGTTCTTTCGTTGCAGTCACGATAACACGCTCTCCTGTCGAGACGTCAGTTCGAGAGGAAGGTCGAGGCCATCGGTTGTCTTACCTGACGGACTTTGTGCGAGCTCAACATCCCGGAAGGTGGGCTTCGAGTTGCTTCGAACCGACGAGATGAGACGGGTCACCCGAGTGCCAATAAGAACATCGAGATTCTTCCGGTCAAGTGTGTTGGCGTCCAAGAAAGCCGTGGCGGAGCTGGTACGGACGCCGTGTCCTATCGTGGATTGCAGCCAACCTGGACCTTGTCGTGAGCAAGATAACCAAAGGATTGGTATGGTATGGTTTTAGGACCCACCAAGGCCGAGTGGATTGCCCGAGTTCATGTCCAGATTGAAAGGGAACTCGGCAAGTTCACTCGTGGTCATGATCACACGACCATCCAATATCGTTGAGTTGCCGGGCAGGCTTGTCAACACCGGCCCGTGAAAGCCATGAAGGGTGGCGTTGACTTGTGAGCGCGTATCATGCCCGTCAACGGGTGGCGAAAGCGTCTCGCTCTGTTGTCGAAGTAAGACCATTTGACAAACTTAAATTCGGAACGAGCTCTGCTCACTTTTATCATATAGGGCAGCATGTGCTTCCATGACCAGCCCTCGTCCCCTGTAATGTTTGCAACACGGTCGTACTCGTCGGAAGATCCTCTCGTATACAGCATGAAATCTGGTGTCCAAATAGTAATGAGCGCACGACCTTCGATGTACGCAAGCCCACACCCACTGATCGAACTGCTTCCACCTAGAACATGTCCGCGAGGGTAGTCTAGTGACCGATTTTGAAGTGAGGGTTGAGCCACAGTAGAATAGTTCCAGTTGAAAGATGCATCAATCGACGAGACGAGGAAAGGAACCTGAATATCGTCCACATCAGGGCCGTCGACGTTGCTGTAAGGGCTTCAGGATACTGGTTGTCAGAAGGTGTGTAATGAAAACCTCACCTTCTCCCCGCTTCGACAAGTAGCACGCGAACATTTGGATCCTCAGTCAGCCGATGGGCAATCACAGAACCAGCAGTTCCACCTAACGCAGGTTGTGAGTTCAGAACCACACAATAATATGAGAGACTCACCGCCGATGATGACGAAGTCATATTTCCGGTTCGCGGCGTGATGATGGTTGGTGAGGATAGCACTTATGGCGAGTGTCGTGGACCATAGCAGCGGGATTGCTGCCAGGATAGAACTTGCTATGAACATGATGGGATCGTGATGGCATACGGCCTTCGCGGAGAGCGGTGTCGAGGAGCTTATATACAACCATGATATTAATATGGGTGACTATATGTCAGAAGAAATGAATGGACACACCTCGCTCCCCCATGGACTCTGGGAACCTTGCACAGGCTGTCGAAGAGAAGTTCGGTACGAGCGCTCTTGCGTATGGTGTTTCCGGTGTTGGGCAGTCCACCTCCGGTAGACAGCGTGGGATGAGCATCAAGGTTGACCGTCTAAAGTTCATTTCTTGAGAGCTCCGACGATGACCAAAACCGTGGATTTTAGTGGTTTCTGCAGCAAGCATACTATCACCCCTTTGATCTTGCTCCGTGCACTCTGAATGGTTTCGTGTGCGGTGGGGGTCCGAGGATATCGCACTCGTCACGTTGACCGATATCTTCATTCCAGGCGCACGAACTGGACACGGTATTGTTACTGGAAGCCGAGCACTCGTCCCTCCTATCCCACTTGCCGTTCGTGAGGCCGGGACTGGAGTGTGCTGAAATGATCAGACTGGTGTCAAGATGGGTGGAGGAATGTTTGGAGCTATTCCGAGAGATGAGATCGGCAGCGATTTCTATACAACAAACATTACTCACATATTCCTCATAATGATGTAGAACTTCTCGAAGCTGTTTGCGCGATATTTCTGCCCTGTACAAGATCTCGTCGTCGGAACATTTGCCATCAAAGTACTGGTGTATCCTGGTAGCCGCATCAGCCTCGGATACCTGACAAGATCTGAGATGGGCCACTTACCGCTCGAACCGCCTGACGATCTGCGCGTCTTTGCCCTCAGACATCCCCGCCAACCACCGTCGCTCCAACGGCGTCGCGCGCGCAGGATCGCTGATCATGGACGCGATGTTGTCGTTGCCCCCGTTGTTGTAGTACTCGTCCCACTTGACTTCGTCCGCGCTGCTCGACCCCACCTCCTCGTCGACCGCATCCTCCCGTCGCCGTCTCCGCCGCTTCTCCACATCGCGCTCGCGCTTTTCCTCATCCGCTCGGTCCCTAGCTTTTGTCCCCGCGCTGTCCCCAGGCTGCTGCCGCGCCTGTTTGCGCGCCGTCTTTGGCGAGAGCGACACCCAGTACTCGACCGGGCTGCTCTCCGTCACCGTCTCCAGCGCAAAGTTCGCCTTCTCGTCGTCGTCTCCTTCCCCGTCCATGTCCTCGACGATGTCGTCCCGCCCACCGCGGCTCCCGCGAGTGATGCTGCGCGCGCGCGACCGCGACCGCCGGCGCATGACCTGCTCCTCCCACTGCTTGCGGACGTGCTTCTTGAGCGGCTCGGTGGCGATGATGCGGATGCGGAGGTGGAGGCGGATGAGCAGGTCGCGCTTGAGCATCCAGAGCACGACGTCGGTGTAGAGCGGGATCAGGTCCTTCGCGCCGACGACGGTCGCGTAGAAGTGGTTCGCGGACTGCTTGTGCGTCGCGGTGGAGATCATCGCGAGCAGCTTGGGGAGGGGAGGGACGTCGGTGTGGGCGAAGGTGCGCTCGAACTCGGCGGACAGGACGGCGAGACTGGGAGAGACATTGAATGAGGAATGGGGGCAAGTGGTTTGAGTGGAGGAATACTCACGGGGACGGGAATGTCTGGGGGACAGAGAATACCGTTTTGAGGCTCCCGTGTACGACGTCCACGATCTTAGCTCGTCGATGGAGGACGAGCCATCGGACGGCTGGGTAGACTTGCGATTCAAGATGCCAGTCGAGCAGGCTCGCCATTTCGGCCAAGCTGAGCATCACTGAGGCGAAATCGAGAAATTTGAGGAGTTGCTCTGCCAGCTCTCGTTCCTCCGGATTGAGCTGAGCGGAGCGCAGTTGCATATATAGTTGGTAGCCATCCTCGTCGTCTAAGCGGAGAAGTGCCTTCCAAGGTGTTAGAGCCGGGAGTCTCCAAGCAAAGCTCATGGTAGGACCCCATGCGTTGGGTTCGCCGTCTGGGTCCTCGTAGTCGTATTCTGGGGTGATCTCTTCGTCGGCGTGGAGGAGGGAGTCCAGGTAAGGCGGTAGTTGAAGCTCCAGAGGTAGGTCGTTGAGGGAGATACGGGCAATGGTGTTGTCCTTGATAGATTCAAACAAAGTCTTCATCGCAGGGGCGATTGTAGAGCATTTGAAAGCCTCATACATGAAGTCCGCATATGACTCGCCTGAGGAGATGTTAGCGGGGTATGCATATATTCACAAACACACGCACCTCTGTTCGCGTAGTCTTCCTTCAATGCGCTCAGTCGTTCGGACTCCTCCTCCACATAGTGGTTGAGCACCTGTTCTTGGTACAACACCGCGGTCACGTTGAAAGCAATCTGTTCGTAGATCGTGTCGAAGTATCGCGCGATGTTCCCCGACGCGGACGACGACGGATCCGGGAGGTCGAGCACGACGACCAGGTGGAAGGTCTGCATCCCCGACGCCCTCGCCTCGCTCGCCCCAGCTTCATCGCGTCCGCTCCGTCCCTGCCCCGCCTCCCCGCGTTCCATCCTGTCCGGGGTCAAAAGCCTAGTCTCGCCCTCACCATCCAGCCCGTCCTGCGCCTCGCCCTTCTTCCCCCCGCGCCCCCGCGCGACCGACGCAGCCGCCGCGCCCCGCGTCTTCTCCGCGCGAAACCTCCACCGGCCGTCCTCGTCCGCACACACCGGGTGCCCGACGAACGCGAGGTCGTCCACCACGAGCTCGAACTTCTGGTGGCACATCCCGCTCTGCGGGCACAGAACCTGCGCGAGGAACTCCGCCGGGTACCCCAGCAGCGCGTCGTACTCGTCCAGGTTCCCGCTCCCCCCTCTGCCCGCCCCGCCGCCCTCTCCGCCGCCTCCCGATGGACCACCGTCCGCGCCGCTGTGTTCCCCTGCGCCGCCCGCGCCGTGAGGCTCCTCCAGCGACGGGAGGCGCGGCGACAGCCCGTCGCCGCTCCTCGACGGGGACGCGCGCCGCGAGGTCGGGTGGCTCCTTGGGGGCGCATGGCTGAACGAGACCGACCTCGGCTTGCGCGCGCTCGGTCGCTGCCAGTAGTACTCGGACGTGTCGCCTTTGGTCGCCTCCTTCACCGCGACCTCCATGGCCGCGGCGCTGTCGGGGTCTGCGCCGTTCGCGGCGCGCCAGGGATTGTCTGCCAAGGAGGCGAGGAAGTCTTGGGTGGGGAGTGGGCGCGCAAGGCGCGGGATCGTCTGCGGTGCGGGGGGCCAGTGGTAGACGAGATTGGAGCCTTTAGCGGAGGAGGTGACGAGGAGGATGCAAAGTATTGTTTCGCTCATGGCGCATCAATGGCCATCGAGGAGGGTGAGTGCGAGCCGAAGAATACGCGCGCACCGTGAGTCTGAGCTGCGTCTCGTCTCGCCACAATAGTGTATATTGGCGCCCACAGGGTCATCACGGTAGCAAACGTCGATACTAGTAGCAATTGTAATGTAATGGGCACAAAATCATGACGAGCTGAAGTTTTTCTTCACAATGATCAGGTCGGTAGCTCTCGTTCATCGGAATCCAACGAGAGCTTTCGATACATGGTTCAAAAGGATAGTACAAAAGATACAAGGCATGTCCCACATTGGGTATCATAATCTAGAGTCTATGTTCCACAGTCCGAAGCCCAAGTCCAAGACAAACACCCACTCGTCTAGTTTGCCGCGATTTCCACCACCGTGACCGCCCCATTCACCTGCCTCTCCGTCAACCCAACCACGGTGTCCGCGGGAGCAGGTGGGGAAATCCCTTCGTGCCACCGGTCAACCCAGTCCACCAAGGACTGCGCCATATTCCTGCCCTCCTCCGCGCGTTGGCCCGTCTCGCCGACAACCCGTTTGCGCGCCTTCGCGTCCTTGCCCAGCTGATACGCCCGCTCGATCGCCTCCGCCCACTCGCCGACCTCGTACTGTGTTCGCGAGAGCTCGACCCCGGCGCCCTCCTGGTCGAGGTACAGCCGCAGCCCATGCTCCTCGATGAACAGCGGGCGCGGGACTGCAAGCATATTCACGACACGTCAGCTCTGGCTTCTTCAAACCGGACGGCGACAGACGGGAATGCTTACCGAAAACGAACGGCGTGCAGGCGTCCACGCACTCCGACACGGTCCCGTACCCAAGCTTGCCGAGGAGCACGTCCGCGACCGCGGTCAGGTCCGGCATGTACACGTCCCGCGGGGCGACGAAGAAACCCTCCGGGAGCTCCTCCCCGCCCTCCGTGCCCCAGTCCTTCGGCACCCCGCACACGACTGCGATCCACGATTCGTCCGGGAGGATGCGCACATCTTCGTCGCCGAGCGGCTCCTCCGCTTGGAAGGAGCCGAGTTCCGTGGGGGTCGATGGGGACTCCAGCAAAGTACTGCGTGTGGGCGTGGGTGCGATCATCACGGCCTGGAATGAGGGTATGGAGGGAAACGACGAGAAAGTTGCGGAGCGCGGGGAAGCCTGGATCGCGGCTGGCGGTGCACCGGGAATACGGAGCGTCCGTGGGCGATCGTGTGCGTCGAGCGAGGCAGCGCGCGAGAGCGAGGCTCCAACACACGACTCGCGGGGAGGCGTGTGGACTGCATGGAGGGCGTGCTTGAGCGCGGCAGCGTCGAGGCCAGGTTCAGGCTCAGGGGGAGACGGAGGGGAGTGGGAGTTCCCGGCGTCGGTGGGGTCGGGTGAGATCCCAGTAGGTTGGGTGTGGACGATGACGGGGGTGGATGCTTTCGAAGACGTCCGGCTATGCGAGCGGCTGTTGGGCTTGTGGAAGACCTGTCCACCGAACGAGACGATAAGGATCTTGGTTCCGTTCGGATCGTGCAAGTGAGCCGGAATGCCGATGGAGTCTAGAAAACAGCTCCGGCCTTCTGGCGTGTACACGGCGGAATGGGGCGAGCGGACCAGAAGTGGAGCGGGAACAACTTGGCGAGAGAGGGGCTTCGGAGGAAAGTGTGGGGGAAAAGGAATCTGAGGGAGCAGTTTGTATGACGACGTTGGCTGAGTGAGATGACCGACGATGGCGCTCTTGAAAGTGCGCCTTTCCATGTCGACCCACTCGGGCGAAGGGAGGCTGGGATAGGCAGAGAAGGAAGGCAGAGGAATAGTACCCGGTAGTCGTAAGAGCAAGTCTGCGCAGCGGTATCCCGAGTGAATCTGGTCGACCAGAGGCACCATTGTGCTGAAGGGTATGGGGGTATCAGGTTCAAGCTCCTCCGCCGTCTTGAGTGTTGGGGGTGATAGGGTAGCGTTGACCACGGAGTTCTCCGGCTTAGCTGGGCCGTCTAGGAATGAAGTGGAGAGGTAGCTGTAGACCGAGTCGAAAGAGAAATTTGTGATGAGGACCGAGGGAACCCCCGCCTCATTAGCGGCAAGACTATATAGCACGGGTGAGTATAACGCTTCACCAATGGCGGCCCAGTGTTCAAAACGAGCGGTCACTTACCATCCTAGAAACGCAGCATCACTGAGAACGCAGTCCGCCCGGATGGCCTGGAGCCACTGTGATTCATCCCGGACCTTGTTATCCTTCTGTGTCAGGAACTGCTGTAGTACCTCGACGCTCTTCTGACGATCCACGCGATATCTGTGGAGATGGATGAGAGATGGACTTGGCGAGTAGGCAGCGAACGTACGCAAGAGGTTGCACGATAACGGGATCTATGTCGGCATTGCGATACAATGCTACATGCGCATATAGGTAAAACGGTTTGGGTCTGGGCTTTGTGAAGACATACCTCCGGCTGCAATACTGTCAGAGAACACATGTTTTGGTGCCGAGGATACGATGCAGATGGTGAGACGGCGTTGAAGACTGAGAAGATGGCGTGCAAAGGCAGAAACACGAGTGGCATGGCCGTAACCTAGGCCGCTGAATGTTCGGCGCGAGTCCTGAAGGGATACGGCAGATCCACGCACCATGTCCCGAGCAGTAATACACCAAAGTGAGGGTCCTCTCTCTCGCTGGTAGCGCGACAGTCATGGCGTGGAGCGGGGAATGACTGTGGGGGTCGCGCCGAGAGGGGCAATATATCCGGGTGGCGAACGTGTCCGAAAGGGCCGTGAGGGTGTGTGTGCAGACTAGTGCGACGCGCGCTGGGGTGATCTTCGGCGGCGGTCGACGTCACAACATGGACCACAGATAGATGATCACCTGGCTGCGGTTTGATCGTCGTAAAACGTTCGCGGTGAGCTTGTTCAAGGGTGACGTGAATTGGCAGGTGTATATATGCAGCTAGTTTGCTAGGAGGAGGCGTGGAGGTGTCTGGAAGGTGCAGCGGGCGAGCATGGCCGCGAGCCGGGACGGCCGACGAGAGCGGCGGGACGGCCTCGGTTGCGACGACTAGCCACAGTGCCGATCAGAATTTAGGTGACCATAGCTGAGGTTGTTGAAATGTAGTGGACGGATGTAAGAGAGGATATGGATAAGAAGAAGATGGGGCTCTACTAGTAATAGTAGTGTGGCAGTAGGTTCATCTACTAGATCAGGAGCTCGAGGACACCAGCGGCAGGTCAGGCCCGAGGCAACCTGGCGAGCAATCCAGAGAGTGTAAGCGCTAATACAGTGACGGTCAAAAGTAATGCACACCCTGGCTCTGGCGTCTAGTGCGCTTCATGGCGGGCTCGAATCTCGTCCGTTTGGGACGATTTCTGTATGTACGGGTAGATATTCTGAATGCGAACCTGTGGGTACTTGTTTGAGAAGATTCGGACTAGTATTGAGCGAGATAGGAGGCAAACTCTGTGAGCCACCCTGTCACAGCTGTCACAACTGTGGGCAGGGGGCGACAATGCATGTCTGTAGAAGCAGAACAGCAGAGAGTTGAGAGCTGCGATTTATTTGAGGCTTATTAGGAGTCTGAATGATGCTCTGTGTAGGAATTTCAGGCTGCAGAAACTTCTGGTTGGGTCATGTTTGATCAAACATGGTTTTGAGCTGCCTCAACTCAAATCCGACCATTTGTTCGCACAGGCTCGGTCTGACTGCTACTGCAACAGTATGGAATATTTTTAACATGCTCATAGACGTGATTGATGCAAAAAACCAGAGGAGAAAAGGTGCAGATGTGGTTGTAGAAGGTGCACTGTGGTATTGATCAATGTCACACACATCACAAATCGATGTCTAGAACAGGACAAAGGACCCTGTGAGGCACGAAACTGCTGTGAGAACTTCCCATAAAGAAAGGCTTTCAGATAAGGCACGTAAGGTTGGCCGCTATGGCTTCGTTGCATGGGTACATACTCAGGAAGTTGCCTGATGTGACATGTGCGGCTTCACCAAGTATCCCCCGTCCCAGGTTCGCCGTGTTTTTCGCAATTCGTGCATGGTGTTTGTATGTATCAACTTTATAAGTCTCTGAAATGTGCTCAAGCTAAAATTCCAGCATACAGACAGCCAGGAAGGCAAAACAATGGAGGCAGGGCAATCATTGAACATGATCATATCACATCAGGCAACTTCCTGAGTATGTACCCATGCAACGAAGCCATAGCGGCCAACCTTACGTGCCTTATCTGAAAGCCTTTCTTTATGGGAAGTTCTCACAGCAGTTTCGTGCCTCACAGGGTCCTTTGTCCTGTTCTAGACATCGATTTGTGATGTGTGTGACATTGATCAATACCACAGTGCACCTTCTACAACCACATCTGCACCTTTTCTCCTCTGGTTTTTTGCATCAATCACGTCTATGAGCATGTTAAAAATATTCCATACTGTTGCAGTAGCAGTCAGACCGAGCCTGTGCGAACAAATGGTCGGATTTGAGTTGAGGCAGCTCAAAACCATGTTTGATCAAACATGACCCAACCAGAAGTTTCTGCAGCCTGAAATTCCTACACAGAGCATCATTCAGACTCCTAATAAGCCTCAAATAAATCGCAGCTCTCAACTCTCTGCTGTTCTGCTTCTACAGACATGCATTGTCGCCCCCTGCCCACAGTTGTGACAGCTGTGACAGGGTGGCTCACAGAGTTTGCCTCCTATCTCGCTCAATACTAGTCCGAATCTTCTCAAACAAGTACCCACAGGTTCGCATTCAGAATATCTACCCGTACATACAGAAATCGTCCCAAACGGACGAGATTCGAGCCCGCCATGAAGCGCACTAGACGCCAGAGCCAGGGTGTGCATTACTTTTGACCGTCACTGTATGTATGGTGCTCGGGCGCAATCGTTGCCTAATAGGCGCCGTATTCCAGTTCGCGGCTGCACGCTTCCCATTTTGAAAGACAACGTCATGCACGTTGCAACCCCTCAAGGCCTCAAGGCCTCACCACGCGACGAACAGAGTTCATGCAACACGTCCGCCGTCCAGTTCCTGTCCGCCGTCGAGCGCCGTCGACTCTTCTCGACGTCGCGCGAGCAGATCCTAAAGTCTATCACTGAGATGCACTTGACCGCGTACGCGTATGGACTGGTGGGAGGCCAAGCCCGACGGCGATGGATGCTTGTACGACGTCACAATTTCCCAAGGATTTTTGGAGGAATGATGCTGTCGATCCTCCAACATGTAAGCAAGTAAACGAACTAACTCGGGAAACGGTATACGCGATCCAACGAGCTCGTCTAGACATCTAGCTCGCTCATCGTCGGAGTCGCAGAGGTAGTCAATGAAGAGCCCGATCGCGCTCGAACACGAGGATGCGACAACATGGCCCACAACGCTGACTTAGCACGGTACGCGATCTATCCTCCAGTCATCGTGCATGCTGTTCACATCGATGCGAAATCAGCAATAATCAAATAACGCAAAGAGGTCTCCCTTCGAGACTGTCCACCTCCGCGATTGGGGTCAACGTAGCGTAGCGTTCAAACGCCACATCAGCTTTATGGGGCGAAACGTCTCGTGAGTAATCAGAAAAAATGAATAAAGATACATGAAACCACAAAGATATGCAGAAAAGACACAAAGCCAGTGTGTCCTAGAGCGAAGCCCATGGCGATGGCGATATGTCCTGTCAAATTGCACGATGTTAGTAGATGGGAGATATTCGATCATGAACATCGGTGTGCGTACCTCTGGTTCTGAATCCTCATCCTCATCGCCGGAGGCAACGTACGCTGTTGGTATACGAGATCCGTCAGTCTCCACATCCAACAAATGCACGAGTGTCTCTCACCACGTAAGAATGAAGCCGGCCCTCTGTCTACTCCCGACGAAGCCATGACAGCAAGACAGATGGTCTTCTCACATCTTCACTCGTCGCATACTGGACCACTTTATTGTAAATGACAGTGACGGCTGTACCATACACGATTCTTAGAAAGGCCGCCATTACACAGTGTCGACACTCACCTGTATACCCCGTACAGTACAAGTACTGCACGTATCGAGCACCGCGAAACGCATCCTGCGAGCGCAGCCACGGTGGGAACCAGTGATCAGCGTACGCCCGGGTGTCCTTGTCGAGAGACAGATCGGGTGCTTCTAATCCATCCTCTACGATCGCGAGACGGCACACCAGCACGTAGTAGCGAACTCGTTCACCGCTCTCGTCTATAATAAAATAGTCCACCAGACTTGGGCACTCGAGAACGTCGTTCTTGTCGAAGTGTTTATACGCATTGTAAGTCCAGGATCTGCCTTTCGCGAGCTCGTGTTCGAGTTGACCGTACGCTCCAATGCACAGTTGGCGAACAGTGTCGATCGTGAACAAAAAGCCACCAACATGGATACACATGGCTGCGTGCGCGGCAGAGGATAGGGAGAGTGGGGATCGATATAAAGCGGAGGGAGCTGTGAGATCTGAGATGATCGAATCGATGATGGCCGCGGTGATGGTGTTCGGCGCCGCGTACAGCGATCTGAGATCACCTCATAGCAGATCACGTGGTGTGTTTGCCAGCATGGTGTGTGGCGCACTCTGCGTTCCCAGTGCTTGCCAGCAGCCCCATTCTCGACCCCAGCACCACCCACAAGCCAACTGCAAAGCACGATGGGTCGCGCAACTCGAAACGGTTCCCCGAGCGTAGGCTAACCAGATCGGCTGGACACAGAGATAGGCGCCAGGGGACCGACAGCGACCGAGGTCGAGCAGAAGCTCAGCTGGACGGCTAGATGCCCGGTTCCTGATCGTTGTCTTCCCCCCGCCCTGCCCTCCCTACGGGCCGGCGGTCTCTCTCTTCCCTCTCTTTGTCTGTCATGGCAGCCCCCGACTCGTGGCTGAAGATCCTCGATCGTCTCGACCTCCATCTCCGCGCATACGAGGATGAAGGCATTTCGGACGAAGCAGATCCAAAGCCAAGGTGCAAGAGATTCACAAGGGCCCTGGAGGACGTCTGCACTGTTGTCCGTGACGCGGAGCGCAAGGGATGCTCGGATCTCCCACAGCTCGTTGAGAAGGCGCAGCAAGTGCTCAGCGATGCTCTTCGGTACGCATACAGCGAAGAATCCGGTTTCTCGTCTCTGTCTTCCTTTGCCCATTCGGAGGATGAACCATTGGTGGAGGATGCGCTGGATTACGCCGGTGCGTCTGTTGCAGTTCGAACATTGCTAATCACTATTGACCGTCCCTTTAGGCTCTGATATCCTCGACGCGTTCATGAGCTTATACCGCCTGATGCACCCTGGTGCCTGTGAGTGTTGTCTATATTGTATCTGCGTCCGAACGCGTCCCGCTGTCACATCGCACTCCTTCCCAGACTGCAGAGGGGGCGAAGCTCATCGTCCTGATAACTAACTTCATATCATCTGCAGCGGCTCCAAAGCTCCCTGCATTCGCCAAAATGCCTTCCTGGGTCAAGTCGCCCCACCCTCATCCTCTCACAACACGTCTGTCACGGTTCCGCGGTGGCTTTTCGCCCAGCGCTAGCAGTGCAACTCCCTTAGCGCATACAATCTACCAAGCCCGTGCTCAGCTGACGGTCGACTCTATTGCATCAGCTCCGTCCGATATGTCAATATCGTCTGGAGGTTCAATATTGGCTCTGTCCATCGGAAGCGGCTGGAAGGCTCGCGACCCACATCTGCAGTATTACCTACTGGGCGAACAATCCAAGGACTACCTCCAGAGTGCCGATATGGAAACAGGACTCTCGAGCGTCGCTGATTTTATCGTGACTGACGAATCGCGCAAACTCGTCTTCCTTGCAGACCCCGACCGCGTCAAGTCGTTCTCTTTCGCTCCCAACCCCGCTACCGGCAAGACCCCTCGTCATCTACCGACAGTCCACACGTTGGATTCAGAGCGCGCGTTTAACGGTCCTATCCTCGTCCTCCCGAATGGCCGCCTCGCACGTACCGCGCACGGTCGTGCCGCCATCTGGAACCTTGACGAGCTCGAGACGCAGAGCGTCCCGACCACCTCAATGTCGTTCGGAGAAGATGATCTCACCCCCAGCGTCCTCCACCTGCACCAGCCAACACAACATGTGCTGTACGGCACCCATGACGAAGCGGGCGGGAGGTTCGCATGCGCTATGGTAGACATGGAGGCCGGCGGACGGCGGATCACACGCTTCCTGGGGCACGGCGGGGACGTGGAGCGTATCTCGACGGATGAGGGGAGCCCGAACTTGTTCGTCACGGCTTCAAACGACGGCTATGCGCGCATCTTCGACGTGCGTCATCCGTTGCCTGTCCTTACGTTCAGCGTGGAGCAGCAGCGCCAAGCATGCGCGGACGTCGTGCTGGTCCATCCCAACGGTGTCCCTAGTGAGTTCGGTAGCCATTCTGGATTGTGCGAGGCTAATTGCGGTGTTATCTAGCGTTGTTCACTGGCGGTGCGCGCTCACATCAAGTCAAACTCTGGGATATCCGCGCCGAAGAGTGCGTTTACGAGCTCTCCACTGGCAACAACGAAGTCACCGGGCTCGCTTGGGACTCGGCTCGGTCCTCGCTCTTCGTCGCAACCGAGTGCACTTATGTTGATCGCATGGGCACTCGCCTGGACTATCGCCGGGCGCGTGTTCCGCACTGGGCCAGCTGGAAGGCTGTCAACGCCGAGTTCAAGACCTATCGGGAGGCGGTCAAGCGCGGAGAAGTGATACCTGAGAGTACTGGCCAAAACGAGTACCCTGATGTGTATGACGACTACTTGAGTGACGGCGACGGCAGTGAAGAGACGGAACTCGAAGATGAGGAGGACGATGTGGATGAGGAGTACTCGGCGGACATGCGGTGGCCGAAGAGGACTTTCCACAAGGAGAACTTCTTTGGCTACGCTTACGACGCTGGGGAACATGTGCTTTGTGAGTCACATTTCTTTTCCTTGGTACATACGTGTGCTGACCCATCGACTGCAGTCCGCTGGCAGTACAAAGACCTCCCTGACATCTCGCAGCTGCCTGCAAGCACTGGCTTCGACTGAAACACCGTGCACTGGCTCCACCTCCAAATCTTCCACGACATACACTGCCGAGTCTTCATGGACACCCATACACGCCCTACCCAATCCATTCTTTTGTACATACTACTCCACCTCTAGCACTCTCCGCGGACTCGTGTGCGATACACAGACACTCACTCATACCCGGATTTTCGAGCATGTATACCATTTGTTGTTGTAGACTATCCACTTACTAATACTTGAACGGACTACCTCGACAACACCACTGTCAACCCACTCCTTACGAATTCAATCCTATCTCAGGCGGCAGTCGCCTCGCGCCTCGCCTTCTCCCGCCCCATCTCCATGACGAGAAGCTCCGCCTCAGGCTTGATGCTCGCCCACATCTCCTCGATGCTCGACTTCGCCGTCGCCTCCCAACCGAGTAGGCGAGACCGCTCCGCGCGGCACCGCGCGTTCGTCCCGCTCGCCACCAGGAACCGTTCCTGTCACCACGTCCGGTCTCGCATAAGTGGATGCACTCTCTCGCGCGGCTCGGGGTACGCACTGCATGCGCGTGCGCCGCGATCTCCTCGTCGGTCATGTACCCCACCGGCGCGGGGTCCGCGACCGCGCCGAGCTCGCACAGCGCGGCGCCGACGCGCTCCGCGAGCGCGCGGTGCGAGTACTCGCCCGCCTCCGCGAAGTAGTAGCCGTCGCGGCCGAACGCGAGGCGGTCGGGGCTGGTGGCCGCGGTGCGCACGAGGAGCGCGAAGAGGTCCGAGACTGGCGAGGACGATAGAGCGTGCACGTATGAGTGTTCGGAACCATGAGGGGGAGGGAGAGGGAGGAGGAGGGCGCACCGTCGTCGACGTGGACGTGGCCCCAGAGGCCCTCGCCGTTCCCGACCATCGCGACGCGGCCGCGTTCGACGGCGGCGCGGACGAGCGCCGGGATCTGCTGCGAGTGCAACATGCAGAGGCCCGCGTCGGCGAGGGGGCCGGTCAAGCGGCCGAAGATCGTCGGGGGGATGACGAAGAGGTTCCGGATGTACCCTGCAGCGAAAGGATGATCAGTGCATGTTCGAGGACCCGAGGCCGCGTGAGGGCGGGGCGCACCTGCTTTGTCCGCGTCGAGGAAGAGCAGATCCACAGCGCGGTGGGGGGCGTGGGGTGGGATCTTCTCGAGCGCGTCGGCGTCGAGGTCCGACGTGATTTGCTCGGACACCGAAATACCCATGAAATGCGCAAAGTCGACGAGACAAGCTGTCCCAGTCTGCGACGACAAATGAATGGCCTCAAAGGCACGGCGGGAGCTCATGCAAATACCGTGTGGATCGATATTGGTCGCTCGCCCGTCTTGTCGCGGTGGGTCTTCATACCTCTGATCAGTGCTTCAAATATGCTCTTTTCAACATCGCTCCCCTGGAAGCGTTAGTTATGAGTGATTGGCATGGGGCGGGCAAGTATAGCGAAGAGTGGGCCGTACCACGGTGACCACGATAGAAAACTCCTCCGCGAGTTTCTCTATCTTCTCGTAATCATCGTACTCCCCCACGGCGGCCTTGATTGCAAACTGCTCCTCAAACACCTTGGCTTTCTCCGCTGAGCGAATGTAGATGGTGATCTCAAGGTGGTCCATGATGCTAGAGTCGGCGAGAAAACGTGTAAGGACCGCTCCGCCGACATAGCCTGGCAACAGCTGTAAGCTTCGTCGATACCAGTTCATTGAATAGTACGTGCACTCACCAGTCGCGCCGAGAACGAGGGTTGGAATCTTGGAGGCCGGCATAGTGTATGAATCAAGCGGGCTGAAGATGAGGTGTACTGCGATGTACAAAGCCTTTGAACTTGAACAGTATATATAGGAACTCGTAAAATGGGTAGTCCTGCGATTCGCCACCTTTTGCGTTGGTGACAATGCTTCCCGGCAGGCTGCTGCGGTGCATACGTGTCCTCGGCCTGTGTGCCCTGAACCTTGCCCACCGGGAAATACATATAGTGATTGCAAAGCGACACTATATTCACATAATACCCTGCGATCATACCCGAACGGCTTGCTCCTCCTAGTCTTGAAGCGATGATTCAACGGACGTGCCAAAGGTAGGCAAACAACTCACTGGCCAATCTCGAACTCACCTAAACGAAACCGAGCCCTTCTTCAGTCAGTCGGCTAGGGTTGAAACCAGATCTCCAACAACAAGGCCGAGCGAGTTTTGAAGACCCCGTTCCGAGAACGCATGAAGGCGGGTTCTCCAAAGGTTCCGATTTCCAATTTTTCCTGAAAGAATTGCCAATCGAACCGGGGCGAAGCTGTATGACAACAAGTCGAACCTGCGTAACCGCAAAGGGGCGACGCGAACACCGAAGATGGCCGGCTTACCAAAACCCAGGTGGTATTCGGTCAGCATCCTCCTCGGCGCAATACTAGCGCATTCACATCGAGGGGAGTCGAATAGAACCCTACTTCGGGGAAGCACTTCATCCCGGAGATCCACGACACTCCACGATTACCATCTGTCGTCCAACTTGCGCAATAATATTGGTGAGCCTGTCCGACACCCACGGAGATGTTATCCGCAAAAAGTCGTGGGTCGCCACGCACAACCGAGTTTCAACCGCGTGCCGTAGTGGCCGCTTGCTTCCACGCCATGCTCTCCGCAATGATGGAAGTCTATGGAAACGAAGGAATATAATGGATGTCACGAGGAACAAGGGTAAGTACACACACCTCAGGGCCGGTGCAAGCGCTCCGGGTGCGCGATGTGAGAACCTCGTTGGTGCCGTAGACGCGCCGAGGTTCGCAACTTCGTCCAGAGCCGCACACTAGGACGCTTCGGGGCTTCGCCGATCGAACGCGGGGAAGGACCTTCGCGTCGCTCCTTCGGATAAGACGGGACGAGCACCTCGTTCTGGAATCCTAGGGGACTGGACCTAGAATGGATGCACCAAAGAGACTGCTCGACAGTTCTACGACGGACTACCGCATCATCTCCGATGCTCCGCGCTTCTGAGAACGATTGCTCGTACATAAACAGTGCTGAACTGTGTGAAAACAAGTACAGCATGCCAGTCAGCTGACGTCCGACGCAACGGATGTGGGCGCACCTGGGAACCGTTCAAGTATGCGACTTCAAAGATATCTCTTCATCGTTGAGGCCCATCCTGATACACCGTGTTCTCTGACACCGCATGCGTATAAGGTTTGTGGAACGACTTGTTGCATGCCTGCTTCTTTGACGTATCATGTCCCTGAGAAGAGGTGTGACATGCGCGTAACGAGCCGCGGAGAGTTCGCATGTCAGAGTACTTGGTGAACGTCCGAGAATCGGTTCGACCTTCTGTTACCGGATGCTTGACCATCGCACTTGATATCGAAATTGCTATAAACCAGGATTAGAATCAAACGTTCTCAGTAAATCCGAGAAGAATCGAGACGGAGGTAAAGGCTCACCATGTTTCAAACCTCCCGTAAACCCGGTCACGAACGACTTAAGTGATAAAACTGAACTACCGCGCGCCAGATGAAGAGACCCATGTGATAGAAGTGCTCTCAGATTCTATGCCGGGCCTGCTCAGTTGAGGTTGCAGGAGCCGACGAGTAACTTGTGCGCAAACAGGCCGTCATACGGCGTCTTGTGTGCACATGATGGGAACACTCACCAAGTTGATAATCAAGCAGTAGGTTGATGCTTAAGATAGACACGACCTGCTACGGGTTGCCGTCGAACGTGACGGCGGAGCAAGATCATCTGCTTGAGATGCAATTATTAGTGCCGGGCAACAGCGGCCAACCTACCAAAACACGATGTCCATGTTGTGCATCCATGGAGCCGACGAGAGCGCACTCGGCTCCTTCGGAGAACAACAGCACGGTGGGGGAACGAGGGCAGGCGTTATGGTTCACTTCCCATGCGACGAAGCTGAGACTGCAGGCGTGGCGTGGCGGCTGCATCTAACTTGATGCATATGGCGTCCACATCAGCAACTGAGGCTCGGCCGCGGACAAAGGCCCCCTCTACTTCCGACAGCGTTAACTTCTCTGCAAGGAAGCATATGTCAGAGCCGGTGTCATGTCGAGAAACCCAGTTTACTCACATGCAGTACTCCTTTACCCTGGGTCCTGCGCCTCAGGGCACTTGCATCGATAAGCGTGACAACGCGGAAGGGCTGCGCTGAACGTTGAACGTTGAAGTTTTGAACACTAGTGCAAGACTGTCATCGACGCCTGCCCGGGCAGTCCCCCTTTCCTGCTCGCCGGTAGCCTGTGGATGCTCAGCCATCCATGAGCATGACACCAGAGGTCTCACCAGCAGACTTCGAAAGCGCAGGAGATGATCAAGACAAAGATTCAAGTTTTAAGAAAGCGTGCGCGCTATCGCGCTCGCTGCACGCGGGATCCCCTCCGGGCGCCCATCAGCGCCCCGCAGCGACAAGCGCCCACCGACGGAAACGTCTCGCCCGCCGTCTGCTGCCCGGTCAAAGCGGGCGGAAGAGCGTACGAAATCTAGCCGCCCGTCCCGGAAGCTGTCGCGACGTGCGCGCGCGGGGGTAGCTTTGATCCCTCTGCGTGAGCGCGGCGGCGAGCGCCCAGCGCGCGGTCAGACGGGCGCGCGGGCGCTGAACTTTCGCATTGACTCCTGCGCTCGCGAAGGCGACGGCGACGGCCCGGTGGGAAGAAAGAGACGGATGCGAGGAGAGAAGGGCTCGTGCAGTCGCCTTAGGGTTCCTCAGGCGAAGCTCAAACTCCAAGCATCCTGTCGCTTTCCAGGTCCCATCCCGCGAAGAGAGCGCGGGCCCAACCAGCCGCCGGCGTGACGCCGAGGGCGGCGCACAAAGTTGCGTCGTCCTCGTCCGTGGACAGGCCGCTCGCGCGCGCACAGTGCGGCACGAGCTCGCCGTGAGATCGCGTGGGGGTTCGACGCGGAAGAGACGGCGTGTGGGCGGCCGCGGCGGCGCGCACTCTAACCTCAGGGCGCGCGGTGAGACTCGGCCTCGTCTCGCTGATCACACTCGCGTGACCGCCCAGCGTGCGCACGGCCGCACGAGCTCCCGGCGGACACATATAACACCGTGTAATTCAGGAGCACCCCCGCGCCCACTTTGCGCTCGCACCGCTCGCCCCACGGAGAGAGGAGGAGGAGGACGAGAGGAAGAGATTGAGCAGGCGCCGGCGCCCACCTGCATTGTTTGCCCCTCGGCTGTCGGCGCGCGCGCGCGCGCTCGCTGCGCAGCAGCCGCCCCGCGCCCGATCGTCGCGTCGGATTGGCGGGTGGGCGAGGCCGCGGTCGGTATATGTACGAGTAGTGCACCCACAGTCCCTCTCCCTGTCCGCGCTCGCCCCTTCTCCCCCGACGTCCTCCGAGTCGCAGCCCGCGGACCTCTCGCTCCACCCCCCCCCCCCCCCGCGTCGCGATCCCGCCCTTCTGACCCCGTCGCCAGCCGATCCCGACTTTGATCGCCCCGGACTGCGCTTTGGCCGAATTCGCATGCCGCCTCCAGCGCCCCGTCATCCCCGCGCGGCGACATTCGCGCACCCAGCCACGCCTTCCTCTCGGCTACGCCGTCCTCGCCACCCAGACTGCTCGCCCCGACCCGTCCTCGCCCTCCACCTCAACGAGCTCGAGCGAGCAGACGCACGATCGCGCGCCGCATCAGCCGCCCGTGAAGCACTACGCTCCTGTGTCTTTGATCCGCGCTCCGTCTCCCCGCCGGCATCTTTGTTCTCCCCCTCGTGTCCTCCCGCGCGTTGCTCCATGTGCGTTGCGTTGCGCGCGGAGCTCCCCGGACTCACCTGGCCGGCCTTCTTAAAGCACACGTCGCGCGGCGCAACGCGTCCCCACCCTACCTTCTCCTGACCCTTACCGCCATCGGACGACTGGAGCACACACGGCGGGAAGATGGTACAGGGCGCTGCGATCCCGTGAGTACGGTAGGGCTATATAACATGGGACACACTAATCAAAATAGTACTTAGGACCGGGAGCATTCGGAACATACACGGGCGGGGGCACAACCGACACGGGCCGGTCGTCTACCTCACGGGCAGGGGGGTATAAGTACGCATATAAAAGAGTCGGATGGAGAGCACGGGCCCAACGAGAGCAGGATGATTAGGTGCTGGGGGTTTTGGGAGGGTATGGTGAGTGCGCCAGTCGATCGTACAAACAGTCGTCAACAATAATACGGGGGTCGTGGACGCAGCGGGGGGACGGCCTATACTGGCAGCAGACTCGCCCACTGCATCCGCAGGTGCGTCCGCCAGTCGCCGACGAGCAGCGCCGGGGGCTGCTCGCCGGGCTGCGTCTGCTGCGCCTGGTGCGCGGCGGCGACCGCGGCCGCGCGGTGCGCCCACACGCTCTCCATTACCGTCTGCGAGAGCAGGATGTTGCCCATCGTGGCGTCCTGCATGAAGAACCGGTGCTTGATCACCTCGCGCATCATCTGGTTGTCCGTCAAGCACCCGGTCAGCAGCAGCGGGAACACGAGCGTGCGGTCGTACGGCGACGGCGGGAGGTCGTTCAGCAGCTTCGCCATCTGCTCGATGCTGTTGTGGATCTCGGGCACGCCTGTGGAGGAGGCGCGAGTCAGCACACGGACGCGGGACCCAGCTCGGTGCGTCGCTCTCACCTGGCGCCGAGTCGCTGATCACCGTGTGCAGGTACATCACCGCCGCCTCCCGGAACATCTCCCCCACGATCTGCCGGGAGCCGTCCCGGCGCATCTGCATCGACACGAGGTCGTCGGCGCCGCCCTCGGACGCGCCCCGGCCCGCGGCGCGGTCCCGGAGCTCCTTCTCGATCGCGTCCCCGCGGTGGACGAGCTCGCGGTGGCTGAGCGTCCCGTGCGCGAGCTCCGCCGTCTTCCAGTGCGCGAGCGCGGAGACCTCGGCGATCGCGAGCAGCGCCTCGTCCGGGCACCCCGTCAGCTTGTCCATCGAGAGCTCCGCGAGGCGCGAGCTGACGTCCGCGCCCGCCGCGCCCCAGTAGCCGGCGCCCATGCCGAAGAGCCGCCGGTAGAGCGAGAGGAAGCGCGGGGGGCGCATGAGCGTGATGCTCGAGAAGATGTCGAGGTACTGCGAACGGGGCGCACAGGTGAGCATGTCGTACGGATGGTCTGCGCGAGACGAGACGGCGGGACGCACCATCGTCGCCTTGGCGGCGAAGCGCCCCGCGGGGCTCATCCGCAGGAGCGTCAGCTTCGGGTTCTCCTCCGAGTAGATGCCCGTCTGCGCGAACCAGTCCGCGGCGACGTCGAAGAGCGCGAGCCAGGGCATCGAGCCGCCGCCGAGGAGCGAGTACGCGACGAGCTGGAGGGCGGCGACCGCGTCCGTGTCCGCGTACTGCCCGTGGCCGTTCGTCTCGGGCGCGTGCCGGAGGAGCGCGAGCGCGCGGTCGTGGAACTTGCGGGGCAGGGACGTCTCCTTGTCCGGGTCCTCGACCGCGTCCCCGCGCGCTATCCGCAGCCGGGCGTGGTGGAGCGCGGCGAGCGCGCAGAGCGAGTGGGCGACAGCGCCTTCCGGCTCGTTGCGCACGATCTGTCGGAGGGGCGGGTGGCGTCAGACTCTGGACGGGGGAGAAGAGCAGCGACGGGGCGGACATCAGGGCTCCGGTGCATCACGTCAGTGCGCGACCGGAGAGGAGATCGACGGCATCAGGCTGGTGATGACGGTGGCAGCAGAGGTATGTGACAGTTCTGGGATGGGAACTCGAAGCTGATCGCAGCGTGCGGAAACGATGTACAGGCACAGTGTGCTGTGCGAGAGAAGGGCACTCACCGGCAGCAGGATCTGGGTCAACGAATCGCCGGCGAAGACGTATTGGAGCTCCCGGACGTACTTGAAGTAGTAGTCGATATACTCCTCGAGGCGGATCGCGGCGGGTGTTGGAGGTGATTGCATGGGTGGCGGTGTGGGTTGGGGCTGTACGGCGGGGGTCATGGGCATCGCAATCGTATGGGGAGTGCCGTAGTTTGTGTAAGGTAAGTCTTCATGTCCAGACATTGATAGCGGTGGTGAGGGGAATCCATAGATGGTATCTGGGAGAGATACAGTGGAACCGGTAGGGATCATGCCCGCAGCAGCCATGGGAGCGACGGTATGGTGACGGCCGGAGGAGGAAGGCGCGAGGTTGCGACGAGGCCACTCGCCATCTGCACAAAGCAAAGGACGACGATGGGTCAGCTCCACTCTGCGTTTGCAATATTACACCCGAGAAGCCCGTGCCGGCTCTGGCACCCGCGGACGACGCTCCGAGGTCGTCGGACCCCCCTCCGTCGCCCCCGGGTGCAGAGCTCTCGGACCCGAGGCGGCGGGAATGCGGAAGCTTGGGGAGAGAGAGGAAGGTGCGTGACCGGTGCTCACCTGGGAGGGGCCCGGGCATGCCCAGCTGGTGGTAGGGCGTGCGCGGGGCGCCGTGGGCTGCGCTCCGGCGGTACGGCGGCTCTCGTGCGCTCACGCTGCGCCGGAGCTGCGTGGACGGCCCCGGGCCCGCGACGCCTGGGGTGGGGGGCTGGGAGGCGAGCCCGGCGTGCCACGGCTGGCGCGGCTGGCCGCGGATGAGGCCCATGCGCGAGAGCTGCTCCTTGATGCTCGCCTTGTACGCGGCGACCTTGTCCTTGTCCTGTGCGGGTGGCGCGCGGGGGGCGGCGGCGCACGGTGGCGGCGTGGCGGTGGTTCCCGATGGGTGCAGTCCCGACGCGATGGGGCGTGCACAGGCGCATCAGGCGCAAAGGCCGCAGTGACAGGTAGCGCAGCGCGGTGGAGAACGCGGAGGCGAACACGAGCGAGGTCGAGGAGGGCGGCGAGACGAGCGAGGACGAAGGACGGGAAGAGCCAAGAGCGGAGGGGAGGGTGGATGGATCAGCCTACGGCCCGGCGCCACAGGGAGGAGAAGAGAGCGGGCACTGACCCGCATCCAGTCGGGGCGCTTGTGGCCCCATCCGAGGCACTTGATGCGCAAGCGGAGACAGGTCTTGCAGGAGTCGCCCTCGCGCTCCTCGTCGCATTTCTGCGGGCGGGTGAGCACGAGGGGGACGGGGCGGGGAAGAGGACATACCTTGCGGCGGACGCGGCAGGTCCTGCGGGCGGTGGCGGAGCGCGCGGGAGGAAAGGGAAGGGGCGGGTGAGCGGACCAGGCACGCGAGCAGGGGAGACGTCACGACCAGGGGCAGGGAAGAGGAGGGCGACGGGGGTGGCGACGGGTCGGGGGGAAGCAGGGAATGCACGTACCAGCAGCCGCCCTTGCTTCCGGAGGAGGATCGGGAGAGGTCCATGGCCATGCGGGCGGGGGTGCCGCGGGGAGAGTGCTGCTGCTGGCCGGCGAACGGGCCCTCATCCGAGACGGGGTGCGGGTACAGGGCGGAGGAAGAGGAGACGGGGGACGCGTCGGCGGAAGGCGCGTCGGCGTCGGAGGCGAAGTCGGGGGACGGGGAGTGGGAGTCGGGGGAGGGCAGGGCCTGGAGGGCCATGATAAGTGGGAGGCGGGGGGCGGGAGGACTCGCGAGGGCGCGCGGGGTCGGAGGCGGTGAGGACGTAGATGAGGCTCGCGCGGGAGGCGAGGTGTATTTGGGGGATCGTGGCAGGCCCGGAGGAGAGACTGAAGAAGTAAGCGACCGGATGATGGATCATATCCTCCCGTCACCAAGGGTCTCTGCCCCTCTCGCCCCGGACCAGAGAGAATTCATGATCCCACGAGTCCAGCACAGATCCATCGCCCGGCGCCTCCCCGCCGTGACTGCCCCCATCATCCGTCGCCAACAATATTCCCTTTTTTCGTCCGTCCCTCCGACGCCGGATCCGCTACCACATATCGCGATTCGCGTTCCGCCTCCACCCATCACCTCCTTCCCCCCACGCCCTCGCACCAGCACTCCAGCCTGAGCTGACGCGAAAATCCCTGCGCAGCCCCCCAGGGCAGGTCTCGCTTCCGGCAAGAAGGCAGTATGCTCTCGCCCTTCGGGGCAGGAGAAGAACGGGGGCGTGACAGGCCTGAAACAGGATCGTGCCCGACTATTTTCGCGCATTTCCGCCCACTTCTCTCCACTCCGCCAGCACATCGGGCCAAGGCCAGCGTGTGACGCCCCCGCGTCATACGCAGCTTTCGTCCAGCACCGCTCCCCTGCGAGACTCAAAAAGCCTGCAGAATTGCGGGCGCTGGAACGGCATCGTGGAGCGGCGGCCCGCGCTGCCGTCTCCAATTGCATCCACACTCGCTCGGATATCTGGGCCACCCCCCGCGCGCCTCGGGCGACCCGCGCTGCCTCTCGCGCTGCGAACTGCCTCCCACCTGCCGGAATGAGATCCCAGCGCGGGGAAGCGGAAGGCGGAAGCTGAGGGCGCAGAGAACAGAACGTTCGACGGCGGGGCGCTGGGGGGCGTGCTGGGTGCGAACGACGCATACAGGACCGAGTGCGTCACGACTCTGTCGCGTCGCGCGCGTAGAATTCCGCTCCCCCGCGCCTTCTGTGCCCTCGTCCGTCGTCGGCTGCGTCTGCCGTTCCGTCCTCGCCGCGTCACAGGAGCCGCGCACCTCCCCGGGGGCAGGCCCAGTACGCATCCCGGACGAGGGGGGAACGTGGAGGGCGCGTCGGGCAGGCGCTGAGCTAAGCCCCCGATCCCGCGCGGGCTTCGAGCTCGCGCTGGCCCTCCAAGTTCCAACGTCGGACGGGTTGCCGCGTCGGGCAGCACGCGGCCGCCTTTCCTTCCCGCGAACTCCTCCACGACGCGCCTTCCATGTGCCCCGAGGCCGAGCTCGAGCCCGTTTCGCTCGCCCCCAGTTTGTCGACGTTCGTGCTTCGTCATCGAGACGCAGGCACGCGCCGCGGGGACGGGGAACGGACGATGGAACTCGACTCGACGCACGGACTCACAGGTGCCTGGATCGATCGGCCTGACGCCGTCTGTGCTGCGCTCCGTCTTTTCTCGACCTCTCGTCTTGTTCGAAGGGCCCGTTCCTCCCACTGCTCTCCTGCCGCGGCAAACGCGGCCATCAGGTCCTATCGGAGGCAAAACCTGCGGGCCTCCCGTGCGAGCTCTAACCCCTCCGTCCACTCAAATCTGGCCAATCCCGTGACAGCTACGGAGGCTGATGTGCCTTGCATTCCAGCGCACCCGTCCGCTGGGTCGCCGTCACGCCCCCCAGTCGTCGTCTGCGCATATGTATATGTAGCCAGTCGTCGCCCCTCCAGCGCTCACGCTGCGGCTGCGAGCCACGCAGGAGAAGTCGTCACGTTGTGTGGGCGTCCGTCGTGGTGCACAGAGCTGAGAGCTCGGCTCGCGAGCACTCTCGCAGCTTCCATTTGCGCACACCCCGACGCCTGGATGTCACGCCCAGACTCCAGAGTCCCGGCCCGCCGCACGACCGACTCACCCAGCCTCGAGGCTACCGATGCCGGCGCCTCGGATTCGAACTAGCCCCAAAGCCGCTCATATTTCCGCTCCCCGACCCGGAGGTTTCTGCACGCCCCTCCGGACGGCTCGTATCTCGTTCGTGAATCGTCTCTGCTCCCCGTCCTGTGAGAGATGTCTTATCGACGTCAGGCGCCCGCCGGGGAACCGTCATTGCGAAGAAGCTCAACAACGTCTTCGTTTGCGTGGGCTTCCACAGCACCCGACTCCGCGATGGAGATGCTCCGGTGAGCACGTGGGTCCCGTTGTTTGCACGCTGTGGGAGTACTTGCAGTACGCTGCGTTCAGGAATCAGCGGCCCTCTCGCACTGGCGCAGCAGACCCCTAAGCTCGCATCTACCCACGCCGTGTTCATGGGATGCATGGAGCTGGCGGTGCACGCCGTTTCTGGTGCACGTTGTAATTGCGGCCGTGGGCACGAGAGCACCCGAGCATATGCCCTTCCGGCCGTCTCGTATCGATGCCACGCGAGTGAGAATGCCACGTGCGGCACCTCCTCCGATGCAGATCGCCTCGGGCGTCTCGTGCGCGATTGCGGCGTTGGCGTGTTGGGCAAGACCCGTGCGCGACATCAGGGGGTGGCAGTATAACAGTATAAGCAGCAGCGGAGAACGGAGCGAGGCGAGCTCGTCCCCGGGGTGTCCGACGGGCATCAACCTGCCTGGCTGCTCGCATCTCGTGGGCCCAGCGTCGCCATCAACGCACGCAGTGGCTGCTGCGAAGGCTCCCGGAGGTCGCTTGCGAACCCTCGGGGCCAGAGGCGTTTGGGCCCCTCGCAGGCGGTGTCACGTACCGCCACGAGCCCCTCGAGAGATTGCCCCGCTTTGGTGTCTATCTCGACATATCATGATGGGCCCTCGACCGTTCAGACACAAATATTCAAATTCGCCCGTCACATCACACCGTGCGAGAGGGCTAGAGGGAGGTCACACCCAGCCGGGGCGGCGTGCGAACGCGGCGGCGCCGAGCCCGGCCGAGAGGCGATCCGCGTCGCGGGGCGAGCGTGACCTTGCTTGCCTTAGACGCGGTTCCAGCGAGGGCTTCTGACCCGGTCCCTCCGCGCAGTGGACAGACGCCCCGCTCGCGCTCACTCCGGTGCGTCTGCACTTCAAATACGCCATGATTTGGGTCGCTGATCATCAGAGGACAGAGGACTAGCCCTGAGGCATGGGTGCCAAGTGGTGAGCTCGGAGCACGCCCCGAACCAGTCCACACGATGGGTGAGGAGACGGAGATGGAGTCCCGCTCTCGTTCTTGCCTTTGCGGCGTCTCTTCGCTGAACTTTGAACCTTGTGCTTGAAGCTTCGTGAAGACGACAACCGACAGGCCTAGGTCCGCGGATTCAGCGACTGAGCCTCCGATCTCAGAGCAGCCTTCCCATCACCTCCGATACTGCTGCCACGATCGGTCAGCCCGCCATACCCGCCAGACGCTCACCGCCTCCGCCCCGGCGCGCCGGACGTGCTCTCGCTCCCAGCCGGCGTGGTGCAACGCCTGTGGGTGAGGACGGCGAGGATCGTCGGGCCTTGGCAATACCACGCTACGCTACTGTCGTAGCGGGGCAATTGGCAATGCGCCCCGTGCCTCCACGCCCCGTTCGCCACGCTAGCCTCCGCAGGCTCCGGAGCCCAGGCGATTGCCGCACGGCAGTGCTGCTCTTTCAAACGCGGAACGTCCAGAGGATTTGACCATGTGGACGAGGGGTGATCACCTGTGCGCGTCCTGTCCGTGTGCGTGTTTTTTCCCTTTTCTTAACTTTGCAGAATAAGCAGCCTGACCCGTGCGGCGCAGCGATAGCAGGGCGGCTCTGGCCCTGGCCGCTCAACCTCCTTCGGCCGTTCCCTGAGGACGCCGCGGACGCTCAAGACGTTTATTCAGCCCCGTCTCGTACTCCCCCCAGCGGAGGGGCGCTGCGGCTCTCGGCACACAGCGGCGGCAAGAAAAGGCAGCCAGGGCGCTGTGGCACGAAATGATGTCGTCGCCGCCGTCCCTGGCGAGATCTCAGCCTGACACACCCCGACCCGCCCTTCCTTGCCACGCCACGACCCGACGCAACCCCGGCCCCACCAGCGCCCATGCCACCGACGCCGTCGCGTCTGCCGGCGGAGACCTGGGCTCCCTCCCGTCCTCGCCGCACGCTCGAGTGCGGTCGCAGTGGTCGTACAGGGTCCGGGGCCCGCTGCAACGACGACGACGAGAGCAATCGACGAGCCCGCCTCGCCGCGGGGCCCTCTTCGCCCCCGCCCTCGCCGTCGCACGTCCAGGCTGATGGAAACCACCGCACCCCCCGCACGTGGCGAGCTACAGCCACCGCTCGGGTCCGCGAGGGAAGGGGCGGGGGGCGGGGGGCACGGTTCGGGCACCGCCGCTGCAGGATGCGGATCGCTGCAGGCGTGCTTCTCGAGGAGCGGCGGGCGGGGAAGCGGAGGAGGCGGCGGGCGGCGGGCAGGCTGGCGTCGCCCGCTTCCATACACGGCGGGGAGCCGCGGTGGAATGGACGACGGGGACGGCGTCGCGAGGGTGCGTCTCGAACGTTTGAACTGACCCTCCGCCTTCGAGAAAGAGAAAGGGCCACCATCGGCACCCAGCGCCGCATGCACGCCCGCACGCCCGCGCCAACGGTCGTCCGAATCGCGCAATCGGCCTTCCTGCCCCCGGGGCGAACGTCCTCACCGCCGCCGCCCTCTGGTGCACTCGTCCGCGCATTTTCGCACTGACGAACTGCGTGAGCATGCTGTTCTGCGCTCTCTCTTCTCTTCGTTGATACCTGACGGGATGGCACAGCGGCAGGCCATCTCCACTCTCCCTCCTTCGCCGGTGCAGCCAGCGCCACGACCCCGCCGCATGTGAACGTGGTTAGTATCCCCTCTTGCGAACAACGAACCCAAACTGACCTTAGATTCTACCCTACCGTCTGCGACTGCGTTCCTGCCACAGTTGAGACGAGACACACTCCGAGTTGCGTGGTACCTGGCGCCACGCCCCGCACGCCCTTCGCTCTGTCCGTGACAACTCCACGGTATACAGCCGCACGCGCCCACACTCACCCACCCACTCCCTCGCACTCGCAGCCTCGCCGGCACGCGAGTCGCGGCGCCAGGCAGTGCGCCCGATCCTCGAGCCGCCGGGCTTCCCGCCGTGGCACCGGAAACTCTCAAACCTCGTCACTGGTGCCGTTGATCAACTTATCACACCCCTCCGTCTTCCACAACTCCCGACTCCGTCCCAAACCCCACGCATCTCGATGGTCACACAAGAAGAATCCCGCCCGAACCCGCCGTTCCAACTCCGACGGGCGGGGGCCCAGCGGGACGCGGGGCGTTACGAGCACAGGAAGAGGAGATGCCCCCCGGACGCTGATGCGCACGCACACAAACATACGGAATCGCGCATCGGCATGCCCGCCCGGTCCTCGTGTGTGTACGTAGCGTGGGCGCACCTGCGAAGTCGCGCTCAATATCGTCCGCGCGGATATTCAAAATCAGCCCTCGGGGCCAGGGTCGCGCCGGAGGGAACGTGGCCCCGGGAACACGCGCGGCCAGCGCCACATTGTTGTTGTGCTTGGGGTTCGGGGGTCGGCTGTGCGAGAAGACGAGGGGCACGGCCGGCGCTCAGTCGGTATCAATGTGCGCCCCCTTGTTTCACGGAAAGGTGTGTCGAGCGGACGGTGCTCCCTGAAGATGTGGTTGGGCTTCTGACGTGCGCACGCGAAGGAGACAGTCGCTTGCGCTGTGGCTCCCGGTGATGCTTGCCAACAGGAGATGGCGGGCGTCGCGTCGCGTGTTATCCGCCTATTTCGTCCGATCCACCCAAACGATAACATAGCCTTCGGCGAATCGAGCATGGCTCTCGCCTCTGTCGTGACACCGGAGAAGGAGTTCGATTCTACTCAGCCTTCGCAAAGAACAAGAACAAGACCTCCTTTCCCGTTCGAAGCACGGGCGCACACACAGAACCAGAGCACCACCTGGCGTCGACCCTGTGGAGACAACTTACGGCCCCCGCGCTCACATGCCCCACGGTGCGCATCGCAGTACGGATTCAGCACGCGCTGTCCCTCGCTCACCGTCCCTCTTGTCTCACGCAGACAATCCCCGGTGAGACTTCCACCGCCCCTCACGGACTCGGTCGCGCCCTCGACCGGAAGCACCTTCCTCCGGTAGCACGATGCTGAGGACGCACACCAAGCCTCCGCCAGCCAACGGAGAAGGGAGCCCCAGCTCAAGCTGTTCTGAAACGGGGGCACAGGACTCAGAGGCCTGGCCAGATGTTAATCCGCGGTGGGCTGGACGCGAATTTCCACTCGGTCCTAGCCCCTCCGCCGTCGCGCCGCGGATCCCTCCGGCTCGCTCGGACGCAGGCATCGCGGCCGCAACATCACCGCTAATGAAGCCTCTCCGGTCGCGCGATCGATCCGTCATCGCTCCCTCGACGGCCCTCGCCTTTTCTCTGCAGCGCTGAATATAGCCTTGAGAGGGTGCAGCGGCGGCAGTGTTCTAGGCTCACGACAGACACAGCCACGCTGCAAACGCACATTCCCCTCTAGCCACGTAGCCTCTAGCACGCTAGCACTGCGCCGCACCGCACGTTCACTCTATTTCGTTCTCAACGTGGTAGTGCGTGCTGCACAGCGACGCAAGTTACCCCGTCGTCGAACCCCGCCCCGTCCGGCGCCTCGGCCCTCCGACCGTCCCTCACGTACCTAGTGCCCACGCGGAACACCTCGCGCGCTCCCGCGCCAGCGGCCGCCCACAGAGCTCCCCGGGCCTTCTCCAGGTCCATCTCGCCGTCCTCCCTCGCCCCTTCGCGAGCGTCTGCTCCGTTCCGCACGTTCTCACAGTGGTCCGCCGTCGTGCAATTCCAAAACCAGCGACTGGACGAGGCGTGACATGAGATAAGAACCGCTGCGCACAGCCGTCTGTGGCGACGTCAGATCTGTTCAGCGTTCCACACACACACGTACGAACCCTGCAGCGCAGCGCAGCTTACCGTGCGGAGCCCCCGTGGACCAGGAGGAGTGGGGACCACCGCTGAGAGGACCTCCGCATGCCGTAAGAAGAAGACGCACCAATCCGACGGGCGGCTTTCCTCCGATCTGCGTCGGCATTCGCATGCTCACAGACGCCCGCACGCCTGCACTCGCGGCGACGGCCGACTCGGCTTCGCGAAACTCGGTACTTACGCAAGTGCTAGTGGCACCAGCACGATCACGCCGTGCGTGCGTCGCGCAACATCCATCGCCGAGCTGCGTCCGCGCACGGTGAGGGTTCGTGCGCACTCGCGTTGGTGGGCGCGGGCGCCGAAGACGATCTCGAAGGCCTCCCCGGGATCGCTCCCGCCCCGTATGGACGACACGCTCTTCGCGGTGTGGGCGTTTGGGAACGCGGAGGGGCGCAGGGCCAATGGGCTCGCTCCGTCTGAAGACGAGGACGAGCGGAGATGCCGTCGCGCCGAGGCCCTGGAGAAGACTCGACCGCTCGTTGAGTCGAGCTGAGGCAAATACAAGGACGAGCGGGACGTTCGAGCGATGCGTGCCGCACACACAGGTTCGCCCCGTTCGTGCGTCTGCTTCCGTCCGCGAGCACTGAAGTACTGAATGCAGACACCAGGATGAAGCGGATATCGCAGCGTGACGCCGCTCCTTACGACCGCGCGGCTCCGACAGCCCCCGAGCCAGGGGGCTCTGCGAACGCCTTCGCTCTTTCAGGCCCGCCGTCACGACACGGACCGCACGGCGAGTGTTCCCATCGCAGGCGTCTTCTGCCCTCCGCGTTCGGCTGTCCGATATCGCCTGCTCATGACGTGTGATCCAGGCCTGCTTCAACGACTTGATGCTGTGACTCCGTTAGCCTCCGAGCACCTCCGGCGGGCACTCCCTCCGGATGGCGATGGTGGATACATAGACCCCACCGGTGTTGCGACCGTCATCGTTTCATCCGTTCTAGCGCGAAACCTTCACTCGATGTTTGTCAACAGCCTCTCGATTGGCGGGCAGTCAAAACGTGACATCTCCTATCAGCAACGTCCCGCTGGGCGACCCACAAACGTACGTGGCTGGGCTCATAAGGGAAGGTCTTTCGTGGCATCTAAAACTGGAGCCCCCTGACGCTCTGAGGACTTTAGAGATCGGTGCCACCAGCAACACTGCCAGCCCGTGAGTCGGGTCGTGACAACCCTGGTACGCCTGCACGTACTGTCCCATTTCGACCAAAAGTTCATCGATTGTCGGCATGACCAAAATTCCGATCTTCAAATTGGCAAAAGGAATCGTTTGCGATGCTTGGACCAAATGTTCACGCCCCTCCGACGTGACGCGTGACATGAACATTGGGTCGAAATGAGACAGTATAGCCTTCATTCACTCACTCGCCATCCCCCACCAGGAACCCGCGGCATTCGCGCAACTTGCTCGCCGCCGCCACCATCAAAATCGCGAGGGGGCGGTGCCACTAGCCCGCTTTCGAGGTGAAACCGTCTTCATTCTCGCGCGCTGACGCCCGTAGCCGCCGGGACGTTGAGTGGCGACGTCCGGATTAGGTATCCCTCGCCACCGTCTCCGGTGCGATCAGAGCCGGTGGCTGCCGATCGTGACGGGGATCTAGGCTTCATTTTGGCTCAAGCTGGCTCGCTCCCGTTCGCCTTTGTCTCTGATCCATCGACGCAACGTTATACAGCCCGGGCAGATATCTCATACGCCTAAACCGTGAGCCTAGCTCGCAGGAACATGGATATTTGGAATGCCTTAGAACGCCAAGCACACATGCCGCCGGGAAGGCAGCAAGGAGCGATCGTAATTGATGTGCGCCCGGCGGCGCGGAGGTGGTGTCCCTCGAGACTCATGCGCTCCTTGACATCGCACAACTGATCACTTGGCCCGGAATTCGGCAGCATGTTTTATGCGTTTTTGTCGGATGCCCCTGTCGGCAAGCCCCGCTCGCTCGCCGGCGGCCCAGCCCTGATTTACATCTGGGTCAGATCCCGAGATGGCTTCAAACGAGCACACGAGTTGGCGAACGTGCATACGAGCCTTTAGCATCGTAACCCTCGCAACACACCCATACGCGACGTGACCCTCCAAGTCGTTATTCTCCCCTCAGACTGCAATCTCGATTCGGTTGGATCCCGCCAAGTTCCTGGCTCTGGCATCTCGACTCGTTCTCGAGGAAGAGGACAGCCGGCCCGCGGCCCGCCATCACGCAGTCAAGCTACGACGATCGCATGGTCCGCGCTGGACCTGCTCGACAATGTATCCTATTCCGCAAGGCCCTCCTCGAGGCCCGGACACGTGCATGATGGTGCGGTTGTGTTTCGGACCACATAGCAGACTCCGCTAATCTCACCTCCGAACTACACGCAGCTGACGGAACGAAGATGTGGGAGTGGGCTCAGCAATTCAAACTGCGCTCAATAACCATGATTTCACTGCGTCCTAGTAGCACCCCGTCGTCGCCCCACTGACGAACCACTTGCACCCTCTCCCACCCGCATGAACGCTGACCCACCACGTACCACGCCTTGCATTCGAGGACGCGGTGTCTGTTGGCACCGGTAACTCATGCCTCAAGCGGCGACCCTGTAGCTTCCCTCCCTCCAAACTAGCGACGTCGGCGCACCACAGTGCTGTCTTGCGCTCCCGAGCGAGCCCTTCGCGTCGTCGGGGACTGCCTCCGAGCTCCGCTGCCGCATGAGCGCGCGTGTATTTCATGTGGAGGTGACCGCGTGCACGGAATCATCATTGACACATCCTTTGTAGACGGGAATACTTTGGTCACCGACGCTATCCAGACCGACATTTTGTATGGTGTCAAAAGATTGCAAGATGGTTCAACCGAGAGCCGATGGCTACTGGAGCGCGGTGAGGCTCTGGACTCGCCCTTCCGGCTTCCACCAGACAGCGCACTCACCTCATCGTGCAGATCGTTTAAGAGACCCTGTTTGCCGGCAGCATGGGAGCGCGACCCAAATGCATCTCCCTCCGTCGCCCCTCCAAGAGGCCGGCAACGCCCGTAGGACGCCTCTCGCACACACACCTGCGCCCCGCCCCGCCCATCGTAACTGCGCCGGACGCCGCGTAGTACGGTGCTACCCGTAGAACACCTGAAAAACTTCAAGGACTGCGGCCTCCTTCACAGACAGCCGCCACGCTCCCTTTCACGAGGACGAGGACGACTCATCTCCGCGACTAAGATCCGTACCGCCTGGAAGTTTGTTGGAAGATGACGACAAAAGATCGTCCACGGTCTCGCACTCGGGTATCTCGGCACCTCCCGTGCGATGCGCAATTTGCAACGTCGGCAGAGTTTTTTTTTTTTTTGCGTTCATCTCTCGCTCGCTGTTGCTCCTTACCAAACTTTGAACAGGATGGACGAGAGCACAGGTGCGTACGATGATCAAACTTGGGCTCGACAGTCCGCATTTCAACATCGCTGACCGACGCACATGCGTCAGATGCGGCGGTGACGCTTTCCCTCGGGGTAAAGGAAAAGCCATGACAAACAGTTGCCGGCGTGTCATCCGTCATTAGCATCTCACGTTCTTCGTCCCCGTGAACACCGACAGCGCTCGGCCATCGCTCGTTGATCACCAACGCATCCAACAAAGTCACCGAGCGCGAGACGTCCGAGCACGCTCCACGTTGCACGGTCATCACAGGCAGTGCTCCCTCACTGGCGGGTGCTTTTTGAACAGATCTCATCTCGTTCGCATCCCGTCAACCTACCCTAACAAGTAAGTAAGGCAGTCACTAGTTCAAACTGGTTCAGCATGTGGCGGATGCTGATCGCTCGATGCCAAATGCAGTACCGTATCCCGTTCCCTCACCATCTCGGGGATTCTCGGCAGCTAACGTGCGACGGCTCACGCCACACTAGAAGCTCCCCCCGACGACGCTGCGTGTGGCTAGCCTCTCCGCGGCAGCTCGGGCCACCATCAGCCGTATGTCCGAGGCGATCTGTCATCACTACCGTCGTCCCACCGCGCGTGACGCCTCGTGGCCTTGGGAACTTCCCCCGGAACCCCGCGCTGTCCATCACGATGGGTGGGTGGGTTGGCCTGGGAGACCTGAAGGCCTGACAGGTGGCACTCTGATTGAGTTCGGTAACTTGGATGGTTTTTTTATACGACGGCATTGCGCTCGTCGCCCGAAGCTGTGAAATCGCGGTGGTCGTGGGCTTGTCTGGTCGGGGCCTGGAGGGCTTCTGACGAGCTGCGCTCGGAGTAAGTCGCCGGTCGGCACCGTTGACTCATTCGAGCGACAGCGCAGGGAACGTAGTTCTTTTCTATTTGTGTGGAAGGCAGCGTACACGGGAATAGAACCAAAAGGCGCTTCCTGATAAGTACAGATGAAGGAAAACCTTAAAGGGGGCTCGGCAGGGGGTCGGTCAGGGCAAGGTCGCCGTGACCAAGTATGCGTGCAGCCCCCTAATGCCCCCGCGCGGTCCATGCACACGCCGACCACCGAAGCCGAGGTCGTACAACGTCCGCGCGCCACCCCAGACCACACCCAGAGTCGCAGCGCGCACCGCTCGCGTCCTCGAACCGTGAGAGCGCCCGTGGTGGTCGGAGGCGGGCCCTGTGTCCACGACCGAGTTCCATTCCCGGCCGCGCGAGCCTTCGCGAGCCTCGCGCCGATTAGGACGCAGGAGGGGATCCGCGCAGGCGCGTGTGCCGCTCGCCGTCCTCGCACCGACGCCGTCCATAAGTAATCGAAGCTGGCCCGCGGGAGAACCAGCGGCTCCGAGCCCGCGCGTCGAAGAGGAAGCCCGAAGAAGGACTGACTGGGCGCTCGTTCTCCCGGCGTCTCGCCGTGGGACGCCGCCGTGGACGACTGTCCAGCGCCCCCCCCCGCACAGACGTACGTGGATGCATGGACACCCTCGGGGACGCGTTACGTGCCCGGGGGGCGAACTCTGAAGCTTCAGCGAGCACCTCCAGCGGGCTCCCATCGGACGCGCGGGGGCCCCGCCCACGCGATTGCCCCGGCGGGCTCGACGGGGACCCATAGCGCCCACGTAGCATCGAGCGTCGAGGCTGAGTTCACCCGAACGGCGCAGGCGCACGACGCACGCACGCAGCCTCCACGCCTGCCTGCGCCGTGCCCCGGTGGGAGCGTACGAGACGGCCCGATGCCAGACAAGGTCTGCACGCCCGGTGGCCCGGTGCCTGGCACCCGGAGGGGCGCGCAAGTTCGCGCACGAGGCGGCGGATAAAGCCCCCCATGAACGACACGGGCAGCTGGCGCGCGATCGTCCCCCACACTTCCGCCTCCCCGGGGGGACACAGAGCTCGCGGTGGACCCTGGCGCTCGCGTCCTATGGGCGCCAGCGCGAGGGCCCGCGCGCAATATACGGACGCGGTTCGGATAGTAGGAGCGTGGGGTACGTGGACGCGCCTCGGGGACCCCACGCGGGGGATGGCGGACAGACGGAGCACAAAGAGGTGCGGGTTCGAGGATGGGAGCGGGGACGCACCTGACCGCGACGCGAAGCTTGCAGCCGCCCTTCCCGCAGCCGACCGGGCACTTGGGGACGCACCGGGGGTCTGCGCGCAAACGCCGACGGCGGCGGCGTCGTCCGTCGACCGCTGCCCTCGTCGCGAGGCTGGAGCGGAGGAGAAGGGCGAGGGGCAGAACGATGAGACAAGGGACGGCCGAGGGTGCGAAGGGTCGCGCAGCGAGGCCGGGCGCTGGAGAAGGTTGTGTCGGCGATGGCAGCGTCGTCGTCTTCGTCTTCGTCCTGAATCTTCCTCGCGGCCTCCGGCCAGTCGATGCCTCCTGATGCAGATGCCGATGGCCCCGATGCGTCCACTTCTGGGCGCTCGTCGCTGGCCGCGGCAGTAGATGGCCGCACGGACGGACGCGGACGGGGTGTGCGCGACGTTCCCGAGTCTCGCTTGTGCCGATCGACGAGCAAGGAGTAGCCTCGACGTAGCCTTCTCGGGCCCTGTCCACCCTCGTAACACGCACGCTCGAGAGACACCGGGCGTTCCGGGTTCCATCTGCGGGTGGTGTACTCATTGGTCGTCGAAGTGCGCACCGTAAGGGTCTCCGCAGCACCAGGCCTGACTTTGCGCGTGTGGGTGCCGCGCCCCCACTCTTCCATTGTCCTATCGCGTGCGATCGCATCCACCTGACGCGCCTCGTGCCGGCCTTCAAAGCTTCAGGCTTGGAGGCGGGCCCCTCCCTCGCGAGCGGCCGCCATCTACGCTCGCGGGTGCGTTCGGACTCCGCACGGGGGGAGCTCGCGGAGTCAGCCCAGGCCCGCCGCGGCGAGGGGGGTGCTGATCTGACGTGGGCCGGATGACGATGACGATCGCCGGGCTGCTGATGGGGCCCGCTGGCGGGCGTGCGGGGTGGAGGAAGAGCGGAGTTGGGCAAGAGCGCATCGAAAGAAGTCGGTACAAAGACATGTCAGCTCAAACGACGGGTGGTGGCGCAGGCTAGGGCGAACGCACTGACCGCGCGGCCGTCTCGCAGCCTGAGCCAGCCTGAGCCGGTTAGATATACCCCCCTTCTCCGCGCGTGCCCGCCCCCCCCGCCGCCCGTCCCTCCTCCGACCCATCAAGGCCTTTGTCCCGGTATCATCCCAACAGTCCGCCTCCGTGACCGCCGCGGGCTTTGAATTTCGAAAGCAGACGTTCGACGCGTTCTAGCGTGCGTCGTGCCCGCTCCTTCGTCCGTCCTAGGCTTCTTCCTCCCACCGGGCCGGTCCAGGATACCCAGTCCTGTAGACAGCGATGACGACCGAGCGAGGGCGGGGCGGGGCGCGTGTCGTGCCTCCCGCCAACTACCCTAGGTGCGCCTTCTCCGCCGCGTCCTTCGCCCGCTTCCGCTTCTCTCCTCTGCCAACGCGTCGCAGGCGAGCCCCCCACGCGTGCGCCCCACGTGTGCGCGAGCACCCCCGTCTTCGTCTTCGTCTTCGTGTCCGGCCTTCGCCGTGCGCAAGCCGTCGTCGGGGTGCGCGCCGGCCCCAGTCCTCGCCGGGGGCTTCCCTCGCTCCGTCGTCCTGGTCGTGCCAACGTCCAACCGTCCCATTTTCCACGTCCGCGTCCGCCTGCTCTACGCTCGAACTCGTGAACCCCGCGCACGCGCACGTGCACCCATCACGTCCAAGGCTGGATTCTGGAACCGCGGTTCGCGGGAGGGCGGCGCGGTGGGGGAGGCTTCGGGTGAGCCCGGGTGCGTCGGCGGTCGTGCCGGGAGGGGCCCGCGTGGAGGGCAGCTGCGAGCGAAGGCGGCGTCGGGGCTCGGGGCGGGGGGCGGAGAAGGCGCGATAGGGCCGGGCGGGCGTGGGAGTCGAAGCCGAAGAGAAGCCGTCCTGCCTGCGTGCGCGGTGCGCGGTGCGTGGTGCGTCGCCACCCCGCCGCCCAATGGACGCGCGCGCGAGGGCGTGTGCGCGCGCCCGTCGGGAGCTGGACGGGGTGGGACGAGAGGGCCGGGTGTGCTGGGGTGGGTGGTGGTGCGGTGCATGGTGGACGGCTGTTCATGGGGGAGCAAGCGTATGATTCGGTACCGGACAGCGGCGGACTGACTGACGAATACAGGCGAGATGGGAATAAACGACGCGGACGGGAACGGACGACGACGACGGGCCCGGGCGGGCGCACGGCATGCAGACTTGGGGGTTTTGTATCTGGGAGAGAGGCGACGCGTGGACGCATGGACGATGGTGACGTAGAGGCGTGGGTAGTGGGCTCGAGGCTGGGGTTATCATACACGTTACTGGACGGGGACGACTGCAATGGTTCTGATGAGCATAGGCGAGAGCAGCAGCAAAACCATACTGATGTGATAGCGAGCTGAGCGCGGGTGGGGTGCGTGCGTGCACGAAAGCAGGGCAAGGGGTGGGAGCGCGAAGCAGCGATCTCGCATGCGAGATTGCGCGGTCGAGAAGGTTGGACTTGGGAAGCTGGTGCGGTGCAGCCGTGGGCTGCGTGGGTTCCAGTAGAAGGAGTGCTTGGGGGGAGGCGCTGCGCAATGTCGCTGCGCGGCAGGTGGCCGAGTGGGTCCGGGTGCGCTGCGTCGCGAAGAAGGTGGATGAGACTGGGGGCGTGCCGGAGGAGTGAGAGATGTCCCGGATAGAGCTTGCCTTGACCGGATCGAGGACGACGGGCGCGGAACGTTGGACGGGCGTGCCGAGCTCGACTTCCTCCTGGTCCCCGACGACGCCCTCCGCCCACCGCGCCCCGCCTACACGAGCAGGAGGAGCCCCGCGCTGCCCTCGCGCATGATCTCCCGCCAGTCGACGGGCGTCGCGCGCCCCTGCCGCCGCTCCTCGTCGCGCCGGTCCCAGACGTTCTTCATGAGGCGCATCACCTCCGCGATGTTCCCGACGCTCTCCTGCTGCTGTCGCTCGAGCATGTGCAGCAGGAACGTCCGCTGCCGCTGGTCGTCCGTCAGGCACCCGCAGATGCAGATCCCGAACACCACCGAGCGCACCACCGACCGGTGCACGCTCGGCGCCTCGGGCACCTCCCGCAGCGCGTCGATCGTCTCCCCCACCGCGCCCATGATCTCCGGGCAGGCCGGGTAGTCGCCCGAGAGCACCGTGTGCAGGTAGACCTTGGCCGACGCCCGGAAGATGCTGTTCGTCAGCCGCCGCCGCTGCGCGACGTCCCCGCCGCCCTCCCCGGCCCCGGCCCCGCGCGCGTTGTGGAGGTGCGACTGCAGCGCGTGCGGCCCGTACGTCCCCGGCTGGAGCGGCACCGCCGGGTTCGCGGGCGTGTTGAGCGCGAGGTAGCGCTCCTCGATCGCCTGCCCGCGGTGGACGAGCTCGGGGTACGAGAGCCGGCCGCGGCGGAGCATGAGCGCCTTCCAGTGCGCGAGGTTCGAGATCTCCGCGATCGCGAGCACCACCCCGTTCTCGCAGCCCATCACGGGCAGCATCGACGTCTCGGGCGCGGCGCCCCCGCCCGCGAGCGCGTCCCCGATGTACGCGCCCGCGAAGAGCGCGCGGTACGTCTCCAGGAAGCGCGGCACCTGCTGCGTCGTCACCGACGCCAGCACGTCGAACCACATCGTCGTCTTGATGATGAACCGCGTCGACTCGGCGCACTGCCGGAGCGCCTCCTCGGGCCCGTAGAAGCGCGGGTCGTTGAGGATGTTCTGCACGTACTGGCTCGCGATCCCGAGCCAGACCTCCCAGTTCCCGCGCCCGCCGGAGAAGAGGAAGGAGGAGACGATGTGCAGGCCCGCCATCGCGTCGCCCTCGTTGTACGGCCGTTCGACGAGCATCGTGTCCTGGATGTGCTGGTAGATCGAGTGCACCGCCGACTGGTCCGCCCGCGACATCGTGGTGAGGTGCAGCGCGGAGAGCATGCATGCCGCTTCTCGCGCCGACTGCGAGGAATGGATGAGGTTGGCCATGAAGTTGGTGATCGACGAGTCCGCGAGGAGGTACTGTATTGGAAGGACATTGTGGAAGTAATGTCGCAGTAGATGGTCTTGATAAGTCGACGCGGAAAGCCCGTACCCGTTCACGACTGTGGGTATGTGCCCTCCGTCTGGACTTAGACTGGGCTGGTCCACATCCTCATCCGCGAAGCTCGTGTTGTACGACAGCCCCAACGAAGAGTGCGGGTGGTTGTAGAATCCGACCGCGGCCGACTGGTCCGAAGGGAGGTAGGCTGGTGTTGATATTGAAGGGATCATGGCTGTCGAGATTGACGAGACGGCGGTCGAGTGATATGCAGCACCATCGCGATGAGGCCCTGCCAACAGAGGAGGGCATTAATCATGATACATTCATAATACACTAATAACGGTACTGGGCCTTACAGGACGAGGAAGCGGAAACTATGGATGTAGGGGATTGTATCATAGGAGGGTGAGGGTGAGGCTGGGGCGGGGCGGGAGCAGGGGGATACAACATGTCGTTCACGTTCGGCAGCATCTGCGGGCGATTCATCCCGGGGTCGTGAGCCGCCAGCTCAGAAATGCCAGGCTGGTGCCAGTCTGCGAAAGTTCACTACCACACCACCGGGATGAAATTGGAATGGTACATACTCTGACCGTAGTGCTGTTGATCAGGGGGAGGGGGCTGCATCGTCGGGTAGTGGGGGGCGGGGGCGCGCTCGAACGACGTGTTCATGCCGTTGTGCGGAGGCCGCTGCTGGCCCTCGCTCGACGTGGCGGACAGGGTGGGGGTGGGAGGGCTAGAGGGCGACGTGTGGAGATGGTCGACGAGGACGAGGACTTGGGGGTCCTGCTCCGTCGTGCGGGGACCAGAGCCGGAGTGGCCCTTTATCATGCCCTGGGAGGCGAGGAAGGTCTTGATCTTGTCGCGCAGCTCGGTGACGCTGTTGTTCTCCTGGGGAAGACCGAGACCATGAGCCTCCGCACATGGCCGACGGGCGGACCGCGCAAGAAGAAAGACGCACCCTCATCCAGTCTGGCCGCTTCGCACCGAATCCAAGACACTGGAGGCGGAGGCGGACGCACGTCTGGCACGCGCCTTCTTCGTTGGGCTGCTCATCGCACTTCTGCAGGAGGCGGAGATAGGGGTAGGTGAAGGGGGCGCGGGAGAGGGAGGGGAAGTAACGGGCGTCAGAGACCAGAGGAGGATGATGAGCGCCTCGTCGACGAACCTTCCTTCGAATCCTGCAGGTGTAGCAGCCCGACTTAGCACGAACGGCGCCTTTTGGCTTGGGCGCTCCGGGCTTCTTTTGGGATCGGGCCTGCTGCGAGACAGAGGAGACGGCTTTGCGAGGACTGGAGGGAACGTCGGGCATGCTTGGAGAGGGCTGGGTGTGCGTAGAGTACAGAATTGGGGTAGGGGAGGAGGGACAGTCTCCGACGGCGGGGTGTGGTGGGCGGTTGTTGGGGGAAGCGAGGGGCAGAGCACTTATGTACTCTAGGGCGCCGGGCACACCGTGCGAAATCCGCGTCTTGTTGATTTCCTTTATTTACGATCTCTTATCCCAAGGACCCCGGACAGCCCGCCTGCTTTGTTTGCGCGCCTGCTGCTATTGGTCCACGCACACCGCCATGACCCGCCATCACGTAAACGCCCGGGCGTATTTTTGCCTTCCGAGCGCACCTGGAGGAGCTGGCCCTGCCTGCTTGGCGCACAGTGCGCGGCGGGGTTGTTCTCTCCGGGCTCGAGCCTCTCGCTGGTCCCGTTGGGGACGGGGGACGAGGGAGGGAACGGACAGGGCGGGGACGGGAGAGGGAGGCGCCGAAGAATGGAAGGAGCGCCCTCAAACTCTCTCGCGCCAGAATGGCAGGCGAAGCCCGCGACGAGGGTCGACAGGCGCCCTCGTGCCCGCCCGGGGCGGCGGTCACAAGGGATCCCGATAGCGCATAGCCGCCGAGATCGGATTTTGTGTCATTTGTTTTCGCTCAGGTACCTGCGCAGCCGCCCGAGGCCGCGTTCTAGGCTGCCGGCGTCCCTTCCGTGTCCGCCTTCGCTCCCTCGACGGACGCCCGCCCATTCTGCCCCCGCGAGCGCGTCGATGAACGCCGGACTCTCCCCCTTCCTCCTCCTCCTCCCGCGCGCCTCCAGCACCCTCCAGCCCTAGCAGCCGCCCGCGGCGACCCAACTGCCCCCGAGCGTCCACCCGAGTCGTACCCAGTACGCGCCCAGAGCCAGCACGCGCACCCCCTCCGCCAGCCCGCATCCACTTGCGAGCCGTCTCGAGCCACCTTACGTGGGCAGCGACGTGCAGATTGCGCCGAGCGCGTCCCAATGACGGCACCCGCGTGCCCCAACTGCACGGGCGCAGCGGACTCGGGCGCTCGCGAAGCTGGAACCCTCTCCACCCAGCGAATCCGCATGGAAGGGCGCTTACCTAATTCTCCTCCTCCGCTCGGATCCATCGCTCGGACGTGATCGCGGCCGGCGCCCAATTCCGAATCGTCCGTACGCCCACTTGTCAGGGACATGTCGCGCTATGTCGCCATCCCCACCTGCCCCACCTCCACACATCCGGCGCCTCGACCCCCGGTGCGCGCCATCAGCTATATGTCCGTCGCCTTCCCAGTCTGCACCGCGCAGCTGCGCTGCGATTCACTTCGTGGCCGATGTTTCAGCCTCGCCTGCTCACACAAGCAATTCAAGTCGCCGTTGCTCCCCCAACGTCGGTAAATACCCACAGCTTCCGCTACAGGCAGCATGCCCGTATGCTATCGTACATCTCTTGTTTCATCGTCGCCTGCCTCGCCACACCTCCGCTATCGCTCCCACGTTCCCAGAACAGCCTGCAGCGCCCCAGCAGCACGCGAGGGCAGCAGCATCCACCTCGACGCGCTCGAGATGCTGGTCTGAGGACCACAGCCGTGCACGCGCCCATGCGCGCTGGGCGCGGCCAGATCCCGCCAGCGCCCCCGATCGAGACTCTGCGTGGGCACGACGCGGGATGCCGTCCCAGCTGCCCGATGCACCGCATCGCTATCTGCCCCCACCCCGCGACGCAGACCGCGGCGGGCCCGAGGCGACCGCCAGCGCCCACGGCGCGCCCCTCGCCCACTCGACCGCCCCGCCCGCCCTCCACCCCCGCATACGCGCTCAGTGAGATTGCCGTTCAGATTGGCCTTCCGCAGGGCCGCCCGCCCCCGCGCTCGTGGCCCCGAGGCCTCCAGAGCCGCTGCCTGCCGGTGGTGGTGGACTGCTGCCATTGCTCAGGCTCAGCCGGCGGACGATCGAGTCGCGGCGGCGTTGGATGGAGCCCGCGGCGGTGCCGAGGGTGTTTTGACCGGCGGGGGAGGTTGACATCGACGACCCATGCGGCGGCGACGGGCTCACGTCCGGCTCGCCAGGGACAGCGCCTTGGCCGGATCGACGAGCGATGAGTGCACGGATCGCGCTTAGCCACTTGATCTCCTCTTCTTCGCTCGGCGCGCACAGCAGCAACGTCCGCTTCGTCGTCACCACCTTGAACGTGTGCGCGCCCGCAGCTTCGGCCCCGTCGGGGACCGTGGCCGATAACGGCGGTGATTGCGCTGTGGATGCGACGCCGCTGGGATGGCTACGATTTGGGGGAAGTCGGTATTCCAACGCGTCGATGACGAGCGACAATGCGATCTGACGATGCGGCTTCGAGTCCTGTGTGGGGAACGCCGCTCGTCAGTCCCCACGTTCATTGCTCGCGAATCGGGCGGGACTGCGCACTCACCATATGGGTCCGAGAATAGACAAGCTTCTCGCCACTAAGAACGAACCATCGCTTGTGCCAATTGTGTCGCCTGGAGCCGCACTTCAAGAGGTAGCCTGATAGTACCGGCTTCGACGGAGAAGGAGATTCCCCCATGGAAAGCCCGGGCGACATGGGGAAAGAGCGTGGAGTGTTGGGATTAGGAGAGGCGTCCTCCGAGTCCGAGGAAGTCAATTGATGATTTGTTTGCGGCGAGCGTGATGGAGAAGACGAGAGATTAGAAGGTTGGTGGAAATGGGTAGTGTTTGTGGGCGTAGTTGGTATTGGGATAGGCTGCGTCAATGAGTTTCGTGTCGAAGTCGAGATGAGGGCAACCCGGGTGTCGTTGATAGCAGCGACCCAGTCCCATACTTCGGGTGTCGTTTCGGCCTGGAGGTAGAAAGTTCGAGTGGGTGATACAAGACCGAAAACATTGGTGTGCTTCTTCAGCACAATAGGTGTGCACGAGTGGACTTCGGAGAGGTCAAGTAGGCGCAGGAGTTTGTATTCGGCATTCGTCTTGTAGAACGCGAGATGCGCAGGACGCAGCACGAACCACCGCTTCTTCCACGTCTGACAGACGAAAGCGTTACGACGCGCCAAGATCACAGCCGCGGTCAAAGTCCGGGCAAGTGCGAACGCCGTGGGGAGCGGGTTCATTAAGGACGGAGAACGCAGACTGGAGCGCGAACACGCACCTTTCTCCGTTCACCCTTCTTCCACAAATATCCCGCCTTGATCACGGTCTCATCGTGGGATCCCCGTTGTATTCCCAACATATCCGACGTGCGCCAACCACCGTCCTCGTCATCGTCGTCTTCCTCGGATTCTTCGCCGCCGCTGTGTGACCTCCGTTCGGCGATGGATGTGAGAGGGGGTTGCAGCATTGCGGGACCGAGCAGACCTCCGCTCATACTGGCGGTGGCCGCGGGAGAGGGTGCGATGACATCAGGGGAGAGTGCGGAATCAGAGTCGTATTCCGTGCCGGGCGGCGGTAGCGAGGGTTTCTACACGGAAGAGAAGAGCGTCAGCACAAACAAAAATGATTAAGCATCTGGAGGACAGCGCGCAGCGACAGCATACAGCCACTCGCCGCTGCTGGCGGCTCACAGAGACTGGGGCACATACTCTGGTGGGGGGCTTGACGGCGCTATGAACAGAAAGCTTGCGCGTAACCTCTTGGTGCGTCGGTGGCGGGGCAGAGCGTGTGGAGGTCATGGTGGTCACCGTCGACAGCCGCGAGGAAGAGGCGTGCACCGCGTGCTGAACAGCAGGGGGAGGGTTCGGGAGAGCCAGGTTCGTCGTCGCCCAGATCACCTTCGCGAATGATTAGCCTGGCGGCGGAGCTGGCTGAGTTGAGTCATCTTGCAGAGAAGCGCCTGAATATTAGAACTCAGTAGAACCCCGACCGGCACTTCTACTCCACTCCGCCCATGGGCGCAAGATAGCCGCCCATAATCGGTCAGTGTCGCCGATGCCCGCTTGCTCGCCTGTGCCTTCGTCCATGTAATCGTCCATGTAATATCCTCAGCATTGTCCTCGCCACCCTAGACATTCCGGTATAGAAATGCATTATCGGATGATATGCCCCGATTGTGAATGGCCGTGCGTACCACTTTACGAGTCTGTGAGACCCGAGGCGGTTCAACAACTTGTACATCATTGGGACTCACAATTGGTACCATTACCCTATGGCCAGCTGCCCAGCACGATTGGGGGAAAGAATTCACTCGACCCAAGTAAGCCATCTTTGTGACCGTACATCTGGAAATTTGCTCTGCTCATGATGCTGCCAACGTGGCCACAGACAACGGGTTTTCACAAGCGAAACAATCAACTATAGGATCGTCGCCTTAGGTGCATCATTTCCCGACCTAATCGCCCGCATGTTTGGAGTGATGACATCGTCGAGGGAGATGGTGCGCAATTTCAGCCATTGACTGCCTTCCACACATATCTGGTTAGCCGGCATGACTATGACCCCCTTCTCCCCAGCCGGAAATCTTCAACATGCCCTTCGAAGCAGGCTTTCTTCGCACCCCGTTTCTGGTTTGCTCAGCCTTCGGTCGGCCTCCACCGCATGGCCCCATCGCCGCGCATTCTTTCGCTTGCTCATCGAGAGCTTATCGCGCCCAATATGTCTTCCGTCGGATCCTCCAACAGCGCCCATCCTCCGACTGGCCAGCCCGCTCTCGATTCCTCCGATGGACCGGGATGAACGCCAGCTATTCTCTCCACCAGTGCCAACCTTCTGACGGTCGCCTGATGGTATCTGCCCCTGCCCGCTGCGCCGTCGCAGGCCACCACGAGTTATCTCATCTGCAATTCAAGCGCGCCCTCTGGCACTCTTCCTGCCGTTGACGCTCTGTGGTTCACCGAGGTCGAGCGTTCGCCTCCACCGAGGCCGTTCAGCGAGGCCTCCCCTCCAGACGACCGCCCACGACCGCGCCTGGGACCCATGTTCGACAGCGCCCAGTCGCATGGTCGATAGAGCACGCTTGCGCCGATCTGTCCCAACGGAGCGCCCCAACTCTATAACCTTGTCTCCCGCGCTGAGCTCGATATGCTCGCACCGCGGAGCCCGACTGTACAAGGGTGCTCTCACCCTATTCTCCTCAGCCACGCTCCTACAGATGCTCGTACGGCACCCGACAAGCTGTGAAGACTCGAGTCTGTTGTTCCCATTATGTCGAGCGACATTCCCGCCGCGCTGCTCCCGGACGACACAGCGCCACCGACCGGCGACAGACAGCAGACGACCGGACCCTGCGTCCCTCCAAGCCTACCACCTCCGGAACCGGCACCCCGCACTCCCACCTCCTTCCCTGCTCCGAGGCCCAGCATGTCACCATACCCGCTTCCCCACCAAGTTCCAGGACATACGCAAACCGGCCCACCCTTCCCGGGGTTCCTTCTGCAGCCGCCCTGCCCATCCACTGGACGCGATCCTCGTGCCCAGAGCGCCTTCCACGCAGTCAGGCGCCAGAAGGTTCTGTCACCGCGGCAGGATCGTCCATGCGCCAAGCTGCCTTCTTCCCGATACCAGCGTCCTCTCTCAATTCCCCCCTGGCGGGCGAGGCGCGGGGGGTGTGCACCTCCGCGACGTGCGTCGCGCACGCTCCAAGAAGCAACACGCCCACCCGGCGTGGGCTCGCGCGGGCTCATACACGGGCCCAGGCCAGGCCCGCGGAGGTGGCAGATAGATGGCTACGTCAGGAGTCGGCGTCCAGGGAGCACAGGCACCGCCCTTGGCCGTCGTACTTGCACAGAACCAACGTATGTATGGTCCGACCTCCCTCCCTCTTCGGGCTCCTTGAGTCCTTGCTCCGGTGCCTAATCAACATTCGTTTTCGCATCGTTCGCCGCATTTGTCCACCCGCCTCCTCGCAATCCGTCTACGCTCACAGCCCGGTGGTCAAGTGTCCGCCAGCCGTGTGTGCAGCCTAGGATCGCGTGCCGTGTCCCGTGCGCGCGGGGAGGCAGGTCCCCGCGCGCGCCTGCCACGTGCACGCCCCGTGCTCGGGGAAGCGTGCACCGCCATGCGGTTCGAGGAGAGCAGGATTCCCGCTCCGGAAAGATTCCGCGACCGGGGGAAGGAGGACGCCCGACACGCCGTTGGCCGCCTTGCAGGTGGCACGGGGAGGGTCTACGGGTCTGCGTACGGCCGCAGAGGGGGGCCCGGGGGCGCCAGTCTGCACGAAGCACAAACCTTGAGCGTGAGTGCGACGGAGCACACTGGCGCGGCGCTCTCATTCACACGCAGACGCGGGACCACAGCATGCCAGACAACCTCCGTGCAGGGCAGGGTGTCTGGAGGTCTTCCGATGACCTTCGCGTCTATCTATTCCGGAGTTGTGTCATGTGCGCTAGCCTGCCCCTCCAACCCGCATCCGTACGAAGTCGAGTCTATACAAGCTCTCGGAAGGATCTACGCAACCCCTTCAGTCAGCGAGCCCTCGACATCGTCCATGACACGCTCGGCGCACTCGGCACTGGCGCGAGGCCCTCCCCGCACCCTTCTCTTCCCTCTCTGTCGCCGCACGTACACGGAATATACAACCCCCTCTGCCGCCGTTCGCGGATCCAGAGGCAGCCGCGCGGGCCCACAACGGGCGTGTCCGAGAACCAAGGTAGACGGAACGACACTTCGAGCTTGCCTCGTGGGCTGCGAAACACATCGGAGTCGACGTTTGCCCGAATGGAACGTGAGTACTTGAGTATGAAAGCTCTCAGCGCGCCGTCCTTCAAGTCTCAAGGCTCGTGATGCAATTACTCACTTCAACCTTCGGCGCCGAGGCGATCCCCCACGTCGCCGAGGCCATATCGTCTTGCTGACGCCGTCGCACTCGCACATAGCATCTATCAATTTGTCGTCCTGACGCACAATTCACAATCAATGACCTCCCCCAGCGCGGGCATGACCACCTCGCCCGCGGCGCTAGGACGACGTCCTCGCGCATCGGACTCCAACGCCGACACCCTCCGCCCCAGGCGCACCGGCACCCGCGCGCAGGACTGGGGACTGTCGTAAACGCCGCCGCCGGCGTCAGACGCGCGCTCCGACTTCGCGCCAGAATCGGGCGAAGGACGTGGTTCGAAATCGCAGCAAGCGACTTCGCGGCGCTAGGGTCGCTGCTGTGCCGGCGAGCCGCCCGTTCAGGAGAATGGGGAGAAGGGGATCCAGAACCCGCCGGGGCTTCGCGTTCGGACTCGGGGTAGGTGCTAGCGCGGTGCGCCCGGTTGGGGCGCTGCGCGCGTAGTGAGTTCAAAGCCTGGGCTGGACAATGTCTTCGCGTGAGGCGGTGCGCGCGGTGTGATTCACAGGGAGAGTCCGTACGTGGGTTCGTGGGGACAGTCATCGGTTGTACGATAGCACGAGGCGAGGCTGCGGACTACCGCTGGGTACGATCGTACGGGTCTTCTGCCTTCCGTGCGCTCTCGGAACCGCGCCCGAGATCAGAAAAAGGTCGTCTCTCCGTGAGGCTGAATGGGGCTCATCTCTGCTCTGCGACGATATTAGTGCTCACTGCATCGGGTGTTGTGTGCGGGCAACGCACCCAGCCTGTGAAACAGCAGCCGGACCGGAGATCGGGTGTGATGTGAGCGTACTGGGCCCAGCGCGGAAAACCACCTCGCCGGGCGGGCGCGCTTGATCGCAGTCTCTGCGCGAGGCGTTTCGGGCGAGTGGCGCCGCAACTCAGTTGCCACTTTGTCGTCGGGTGGGGACTCTCGTCGGAATGTTATTCTTCTGTCGGCGTGGCCGTGCGGGGTGGGAACTTCACAAACCCATGGAGGTGGCATGTCGACCGAATGCTGAGAGGCAGTGGACTCAGCCGAACAGCGCCGCGTGCTGCGTACCCATAGATATTGGCCAGTCGCCGACTCCGACGTCGCTGCCTGTCCATCGCGTGTTGGCCCTGTGGAACAGCTCGTCAGCGCTGAATAGGACGACGAACACATGCACCTCCGCATTCCAAGCAAAGGTGATCATCTCCCAATGAAATACGGACGAAAACTCGCCGGAAGACATGGGACAGTGCGAAATAACGCTGACCCATGCCAGATGTGGTTTGCATCGGACGCGTGGCCGCAAATAAGCATCGTCATGGCGCCTGGATACGGCCGGCCAGAGTGGCGCGCCCTCATGCCGGACGCGCGGCACTCTGAGCCGCTGAACGAGCCCTGCCCGTCCGAGTGGTGGCTCGGGTCCCGCGCACGATAAGTGCGGCGCCTTGAGCCCCGACTGGATGATTCTGACTCGCGAGGGTGCTCGGAGCCGGAGTTCGGCGTTGATGACGCGGGCGCCGACGCGGCGGTTTAGTCATGCACTCGCACAAGTGAGTACCGGCCTTCGCGGATGAGTCAGGCGTCGGGTGCGCATGGTGGACCAAATTGCTGCTGATGATGATGATGATGTATTCGTGCCAGTGCTGTAAGTATCTTCGTAGAGCTAAGTACGAGCTTACTCAGAGACGGCGGGTATCCCGCATTCGGTAAACTGTAACGGGGCCACGGCCTAAGCTAGTGTGTGGCGGGACCAAATTGCTGCGAGGGATTGCACCCAGCGACCTAGCCGTTCAAGAAAATATTGGGTTGAAACGCTGGGATCAGCATCGGGGCTTGCTGTCATGCTGGACAATCGGCGACACACGGTGCAGGCCTGGAGAGAAGACTCGGCTTACTCAGACATCTGGCGGCGCTGCGTTACGCTGACACATCGCAGACGCACTCTGGCGATTCAGAGGTGAGAATATTGATACGAGTCAGCGCGCACACCATGTCGAAGCAGTTGACTTGCCTGCCAATCGCCGGCCGCGCAAGTACACCCCAAGTGCTGACGATCGAATATCCCCGGCGTTCCCGAACATTCTCTGGTGCGATGTCCGACATACTGAATGCGCCGCGCATCAGCGAGAATACGAGGAGGTTCACGAACCGGGTGCACGATGACGCGGATGCCTGCGCATCGGGTCGGGTCGGGGCTGTGACTCGCGTGTTCGGAAGAATCGGACGCGCTTGAGCTGCCTGGGCCTAGTGCCTACTGAGTACTTGAGTAGCCGCTGCGGTGGCTCGGGCCCGTATGTACGCGCGCAGGCCGGCGCGTCGTCTGCACGCGAGTGCGGAGTCGGAGGCCGGTCGCTAGAAGTGTTTCGAAAAGGGGCCCGTGAGAGTACAAGCAGAAAATTTGCAAGTGGGACGGCCGACGAAAGCAAATGCCGTCGGCGAGGGTGAGAAGGAAGAGTGCTCAGCTGGAAGCGCCGATGGTACTGACAGGCAGAGACGCCAGAACATCGTCATCGACATCGCGCTCGTCGTGGGACCTGGTGCAGAGCGCGCGCTCGTCGTGGCTCGTGGCGAGGGGGATTTTGCCTCCGCGCGCGCCTGCCCTCTTGCGACCTGGACGGGCGCTCGCGGTCGCTGGCGGCGCCGTCGGTCCTCGGATCGTGGAGAGTGTATCTGAGCGCTCTGAGCGCTCGCCCTCGCGCGGCGCCGCTGAGTTGCAAAACGGGATCGCGCGCCGTATCGCGCCCGACGGACGAGCAAGCGAGATCTGCTGGTGAGACAAGGTCGGAGCTCATGCACTCATGGTCTCTTGCGTCGGAATAGGTTCGAATTGTGTGACCTGGACACTTTTTGCCACTGAAGTCGACGCGGACTTCACAGGCAGGGATAGTGGAGGCACGCCCACGGGAGTAGGTGAGCGGTGGGGGTACGCATGGTGGGACAAAAACATCGAGGGCGGTCGTTGGGTTGAAGTTTTGAAGATTGAACGTGACGAGAACATGGGAGAGGTCGTGCGGTAGGTTGCGTCGGCAGCCCGGCCCGGCCCGAGTGACGTCGTGGTCTCGGACTCGCTGTCCCCTCTGCGCTCGTGCTTGAGCGAGCGCAGAGGAGCTCGAGGGCAGCGCGGCGGAATCTGTGTGCGAGATCGCGCTGGGGTCGGCTGCGAGCGGGCGCGGCTCGTGAGATCGCTGCCATCGATGGGCTGCTTCAGCCTCGCGGGACCTCCCGCGCCGCGCGCCCCTCGAGCCTCGACCACCCCTGTAACCGTTGCCCCAGTGCGCCTGCTGATCGTTATCGCCCTACCCCATCCCCCATTCCCGTGCGTTCACCGTTGTTGACCTTGGCTCTTCCCTCGTCCTTGACCGCAGCCACCACCTCTGCCCCATCACCGTCCACCATGTCTCAGGCCAAGTTCGACAAAGCCGTCTCCATCATCCAGAGCCTTCCCAAGGACGGCCCCATCAAGCCTACCCAGGATGATCAGCTCAGCGTACGTACCCACCTCCTCTCGGCGCCCTGCTCCCTTCCTCCCGCGCCTCATCGTTGCCTCCGCGGAGCGCCGCCCGAGGCTCGACGCTAACGAAATGCTCCCCGCACGCGTCTCGGCCGCGCTCTGACGGATACGTTGAACACAGTTCTACAAGTACTTCAAGCAGGGTACGTCTCCCCGCCGTGCGACCCCGTCTGTGCTTGGCCGATCACATTTCTGTTCGCAGCCACCATAGGTGATGTGAATACTGCGCGTCCAGGCTTGCTCGACTTTGTTGGCAAGGCGAAGTGGTGCGTCTCTCTCTCGCTTATCGTTTCATCACCCTCGCTAGGCGGTCAGGGCGCACCGCCGGTGTTTAGAATGGAGATCTCGGCGCACGTGCTGACCCGAGTGCGGCTCGTTGCTCTCAGGGACGCATGGAAGGGCGTCGAGGGCACGTCCAAGGAGGACGCGATGACGAAGTACGTCGAGAACCTGCTCGAGGTGAGTGCTCCGCGATGCTTGTCGTCCGGCCCGCGAGGCTCCGCGCCCCGAATGAGCGCGGCCGCTATCCCCTTTGCGAGCCGCCGCCGATGTCGAGGAGCGGGCTCGGGCGGGGATGTGCTGCGGGATCGACGAGCTAACGAGCGCGGAGGACAATAGATGCTCAAGAAGGCGGACACGGAGGAGTCGAAGAAGCTCGTCGCGGAGCTCGAGGCGGCATGAGCCCCTAGTCTGTCCGTCTGGCGAGAGAAGAATCGTGCTGTTGTACCATAAACCGAATACCACCCTCGTACGTTCGTGCACCGTGACCTGCCTCTGCCGTGCCCGCCTCGTGTGATGGCGGGGTCGGATCTTGGGCTTCTGCGGCGCGGCGACTGCTTTCCCGAACGGGCTCTCTGGGCCTTGGATGGCGCCCGGCGTAGTGGGACAGACGTGGACGTGGAACTCGGATCCGGATAGCCAGCATCTGGGCCGCGCGGCAGGCAATTCCCGGCAGGACTGGATGGGGTCGGATGTAAAATGTGCCCAACCTTCCATCTGCTCCCAAGGACCCAAGCCAAACTCTGCCCCCCCGGGCTTCGCTGCTTCGCGTCCACCGCGCCATCCAGCTCGCCGCGCGGAGGGCGCAGGCGTAGCAGGCTGCGTGGGAGGCGGGGCAGGGGGAGCGAGAGCGCGCGATCGGACGAAGCTGTGCGGGCCATAATGTGTGCCCTTGCCGGTGGCACCAGATCTGATGCGGGCGCTGACGCAAGCCGGCGCTCCGGTCGGGGTGGAGGTCGCGCGGCGCTGTCACGACTCGGGTGGCCTCGCGCCGCGCGCTCTTCCCTGCTCTTCCTCGCGACTAGGACCGTTGTAGTTGGCCTGGGGCCGTCTTCAGATACCCCCACTGCATTGCTGCGAGCGTACGTGATGGCGCAGAGTGCGGGGGCGGGGGCACCTCGGGGCGTGGACGCGTCGCGCCCGGCCATATGTTCGAGCGAGTCGCGACGGCGACCGGCCGACAACTCGACATGGGCAATTGTCCGTTGGCACGCGAGCAGGACACACACGGCGGGCACCGTGCATCTTGTCTCGTCTGCCCGTGCGACCCCATGAGATCTGGGCATCAGATTCGGTGCTTCGGCAGCCCAGTGCCCTTCTGGATCTGTGAAGAAGGGACCCCTCGTTATAGCTGCCCTAGATGCGTGCCAGACGGACTCGCTCGACGGCGGGGACACGTACGTCTACGTACGTACGCGTCGGCGACGACGGTGGGTGCGGGTCGAATTACGCCCTAACGTCAGGCGGGTGGACAACGGCGAGGCGGAGGGGTGTAATGTCCGGAAGGGATGCGCGCGGCGCCACCGCGCAGGTATATAGACAGCCGGAGCTCGCGACGAGCGACCCACGAGACGGCGGGGAACAAAAAAAACGCACGCGGGACGGTGTGCGTCGTGCGCCGTGCCGTCGCGCGGGCCCAGCGAGGGCAGAAAGGGAAGGAGAAAGGGAAGTCGTCGTGCCCCCCTCGGCTCGTGGCACGCACAAACAGAGCGGACACGTTGCGCCAGTCCCGCCCGGCGCGCGCGGGAGGTCCACCGGCCCCAGGGCCTCGTTCGTCGGCGCGCTAATTTGTTTTGCGGTTAATTGCGCATTAATTTCCGCGAAGGCAAATTGCACCAGGATCGGGACCCCGGAGACCCCGCCGCGTTCCCGAGCGCTTGGTACGGGGTGGGCGGCAACGGACGGCGAACAGAACAAGATTATATGAGCGATGACGGGCGCGCTTACCAACCGGGGGGAGCGCCTCCTTCGGCTGGGCGGTTGGGCGGCTGGCGGCTGGAGCCCGGCGAGCTAATCTGGGCGCGCAACGACGCGGCGCACACGTGGCGCGGGCGCCCTCGGCGGCATCGGGATGACGAGGTCGGCGACGGCGACGACGACGGCGACGAACCAGGCGAACGACGGCGGGCGAGCGCAGAGAACAAAGGGCGCCACGGGGCGGCGTCGAGGTCGTGCGAGGACACGCGGGAGCGGACGGCGCTCGAACGGACGACGTAAGTGAGTACGCGAGCGGTGGGGGGGCTTCTTGTGTAAGTGCCGACAGGCTACTTACCGCAGCGCAGCCCTGAGCGTGTACGCTGCGTAGGTGGACTGACCCGGCAGCCCCTCGTCCCGACTCTCCGACCCTGGACATGGTCTGCCAAACGCCGACGCCCGCCGCCGCCGATGGGGAAGGTGCGAGACCGACTCGGGCGAAGACGGCCCCGTCGACTCGCACGTCAGGACGACGGCGACCGCGAATGGAGGACCGTCGCCTCAGCACTCCGTCTCCCTGCAGCAACGCCGGTGCTCGTCGTCGTCCTGGGTCGGTTGCGCGGTGCAGTCCCTCCCTCACCTCGTTCGTCAGCCGCCCGGGACCATCTCTCGCACGCCTGATCCTCCGCATTCTACCCAGACTCAATCACCACAGCACCACCACCAGCCTGCGATCAGCTGTCAAAGCCCGCCCTGGTGCGCTGCGCACGAGCCTAAAACCTGCACCGCCGCTGCACGGCTCGATGGTCAGCACACCCGGCAAGGACGCCTTCTGTGGACGGCGCGGCGGGGCGCGGCCGTGCGAGAACGACGTCGAACGTCGAACGTCCTCCGCAGGCCGTCTCACAGCGTTCAAACGTTCGACCTCGAGGGTCTCGGAACAAGTTGCGCGCGCATGACGAGCGTGCCCCCCTTCCGTGCTCGGAACGCAAGCACTCAGTACTGCAGTGCTTACGGCACACCACCTGGCACCCAGCCACCGTTTGCCGTTCGGCGGGCTGATCATCCCTCAGAACACGCGTCCGCGAGCACTCCGGAGCCTCCTGCTCCCATCGAACCCACCGCGGCTCCGCACTCTGGCCGCCCGGCCGCACGAGGCGGGACGCCTGGATCGTCCGTGGGCATCCCGGTCCCCGGAGAGACCCTCTTCAATGCGACCGTGCAGGCGGTGGTGCTGGTGGGGTGTGCGGTCCTGCCTATCGTCGCTGCGAATTCATCCTGAACATTGATCTGGATTCTGCTCTGCTCAGCTGGTGACGGACGGGCTCGGGAGCGCCGTTCCACCCCGGGCCGCGATCGTTGGCCACACTCATCTTCGCGTACGTGGTTCTCGGAGCGCGGGCACCGGCGCCATCGCCATCGCCATCGCGGACGCCAGCACGCCATGCATCGTTCCACTGCGCCGCGGCGGCGTTCGGGGACCCCAGCCCCGCATGCGTATCAGCAACAGAAACAGCCAACTTCGAAGCTCGAAGAGAAGGAGGAGAAGTGTGTGGTAGGGTGGTCGCGTTCGGCTATTCGAACCTGGACGCAAGGCGCGAGGGGACACAGAACGCCCGCCGTGCGCGTCCCTGCCTTTGATATGCTTCCGCGACCAGAAGCCGGAACGAGTAAGTACGGTGCTGCGGGGTGGCGCGCGGGCCCTGGCATGTCCTCGGAGTCCGGGGCTCGGGGGGTGCGTGCTCACTGTGTCGTCTTTCGAGCTCCAGCTTACGAGTCTTGCAGGCGTGCAGGCCAGGGTACATACATTGCCGTCGACTGTCATACGTTACCGCGTTGAAATACACACACCGTCCGCATCTACTAGCACTGGCGCGGGGCGTGCAAAGCCCCACGATCCACATACAACCCAGCTGTGCCCAGGCGCTCTTCGGGGCGCGCACTCAAAGGGCCCACGTCCAAAGTCTCATACCCGTTCGAAGCCCAATAAACGCCCCATCGCCCTAGCTTTCGCGCGGCGTCCCTCACCCCCGCGCGCACGCCGTCGGAGCGACTCCCCGCCCAGGACCTCCTCATAGGTATGAGATGGCGCTCGGGCGCATGTTCCGTAGCACGAGGGGGTACACACGCTGCTAGCACAAGAGGCTGGGGCGCCTCGAAGCGAGGGCGTAGGAGGGCGGGGGAGGGTACCTGTGGCGATCCGGCGGCCGACCCGCAACCCAGCGGCCCTCAAGCCACAGCCGTTGATTGGCTGCAAGTGGGCGCCGCGCACGCGCGGGAGCTTCGGGGGCGGCAGGAGGGAGGCTTGGTGCGCGTTCGGATTCGGATTCGGATTCGGACCCAGTGCGAGGGGAACGTGGAACGTTGGCCACCGCCAGCCGCGCGCGCGGCAGGATCGTTATCGCCTGCCGCTACATGTGTGGCTCGGTGCTTGTGTGCCCCAGCCTGGGCACGGCACAAGTACAGTACTTACACGCTAGTACACGGCGGCATCCAGCTGATGCACGTTGCGGACCCGCGGAGCGGCCGACGAGGAGGCGCGGCGGGGGCGGCCCGCGGTCGAGCCTCAGCCATACGCCGGCGACGTCACCGCCAAGGCCGTCAAGGCTTCGACGCCGGGCACGCGTCGGTGCCGCGCGCGTTCAGAAGCAGCCATGGCAGCATGGGGGGACCTGGAGAACACGACAACGAGGCGGTGCGAAATGGAAACACACGCGGACCGAGGGCGGGGGCTATCGAGACAAAGCTACATTCGGATTTCAGGACAACAAGGCAGGCGACTGCGTCGCCACCGGGTACGTAGACAAAGGATACAAGTCCGTGGGCGTGAGAGGTCGTGAGCGTATATAGTACTAGCAACTTAACGGTTATGGCAACAACGGTAGAACAATGTAAGAAGCCGGCGGGCGCGCGAAGGAGAGCTCGCGCGAATCCGCCAACAACAAAAGGTCGTGAGGGGTCGTAACGTGTAAGTGGGGCGAGGATGCGGAGGTTGGGGGATGAGCAGCGAATGCGGGTAGAAGGGATTATGGATCGGCAGGGGGCCGCGTCGGCATCATTGTCCATGTCAGCAAACCCCGGTGCGGAACGGCTCTATGTGTAAGCATGCGTATATGGAGCTGGCCGGGTCTCAGTCATAGGGGGGTGGGGGTGTCGCAAGGGATATCGTGGGTAAGGAGGAGGGCCCCAAGGACCGTGATGAGGAACGACGAGGCCGGGAGTCGTGACGGGGTGGAATAGAGTACAACACAAGTTAAGACAAAGTACAAGGAACAAGATACTAGCGCAGCAGAGGGTAGATCGCGGCCAGCCGACGAGTGATACACTCATCGGCAGAGGGCTCATGACTCCCCGCTCGACAGCCGTCGATCGGGGTTTGCGATGAACAGCGAGGCCCTCGGAGCGAGGCCGTACACACTGTTGCTCGCCTTCTTGTGGCCTTTGGTGGGTGATGAGGACGACGTCGAGGATGGCAGCGACGAAGCCGACGACACGGGCGAGGGCGCCGTCTTCTGCTCGAACGCTTGTACCCGCGCAGCGACGTGCTGTCCTGTCGGCCTTCTTGGCGGAGTCGGTCTACGAGACTGGGCGGCTGGCGCGATCGGCGCAGGAGACTGGACAAAGTGCACACTCGTAGGAGACTCGGTCAAGGACGACCCAATGCTTTCCGCGTCTGTCGTCTCCACGTCCGTCGGCACGGTGAGCGCCAGTTTTGTCCGCTCGCCTGGCCGGAGCTGGCCGAAGGAGCCTGAGCTGCTGTCCCCACTCGCCTCCGACTGGTGCGACGACACAGTACCCTGGATGATGTCCATGGTACGGCCCATCGCGTCGATCTGCGCAGTGTCCGCCGTGCGCGAGCTTTGGAGGGAGGTCGCGGACCGGCCGTGGTGGACGCTGGCGTACATTGACGTCTCGCGGTTGTGAGAGCTGTGCTTTGGTACTGGCTCCGGCGAGAGCGAGCTCGAGCCGCCGGACGACTCCTTAATGGGCACCAGTCGCGGTGGCGGGTTCGGGTCGCGGAACTCAAAGTCGGGCTTGCGCGCCACCGAACGATCCAGGAGCGGAGTCTTGGTGAAGCGCGACCACCAGCTGTCGGAACGGCGCATGGCGGACGTGATGGGCGGGTTCGCATCCAAGATGGACGTCGGACGGCGGGGTGAGCGAGACAACGTTTCGTGAGAGCTGCGGGTGTTCTCCGATGACGATGGATGGTAGAGGGGCAACGTGGTGTGTGAGGTGTGCGAGGTGTCAGAGGCCGCCTTGTCTGCGATCGTGCCAAACGACGGGTTTTCAGAGAGGGGAGTGAAACGCGTGATGTCGGTGGTGGCAGGCGCGACCCGACTGTACATGATCGACCGAGGGGGTGGATCGTTGAGACGAGGGGCACCGTAGAGCTCAACAGCGTCGGGGTCGTAGTCGTCCTCTTCGGGCATCTTGAACGACTCGACATCGTAGTCTGCGAACGGGTCCTGATACTGCGACCACTGTGAGGTGTACGACCCTTGCCTGCCACCCTTCGGCCTCGATGTCACGCGCGTCAGGCCAGGGAGGGCCACGAACGCACCCTTCTCCCCCTTCTCGTTGAACGGATCGCTGTCGTCCCAGTACGTCGCTGACGACGTCCCACTAGCCTCTCTCGTCTTCTTCGTGGTGGCCGCAGCGTACGCGAGGACCGCGCCGCCGACGTTCCGGAGCGACACGAGCGAGTCTTGAACCATGCTGCCGAGCGTCTGCCGTCTGGGGTTGGCCGACCCCCACGAGCTCACGCTGCCCTCGCGCTGGACGTCGAACCACGTCTGCTCGAAGGTCCGCGTGTCTTCGTCCGCGAGCATGTCGCGGCGGCCACTCCGATGCATGGTAGACATCCCAGGCACGAACTCCGCGAGCCTCTGTCGGACGTTCTGCATCGTGGGGGCGCTCTTCTCGCGCGTGCCCACCGCAGCCGCGACGGGGATCGCGTGGCCGAGGTGCGGGCTGCCGTCGTCGTCCGATGCGCCGAGCAGGTGGAACCTGTCGGATGAGCGGCGCTTATTGCTGAGGTAGTACGCAGCGGCACCTCCTGCGAGCAGGCCGAGAACACCAAGGACGACACCGACGGCGACGGCAGTCTTGCCAGACTTCTGTGGGTCGCTCGTGGGATCAGAGCCTCCGTTGCCTCCTCCGCCGGTCCCACTGGGATCTCCCGCGCTGTTCGTGGAGGAGGGAGAAGAACTGTGGCCGTTTGTAGCTGAGCCGGTGTGCCCAGGGCCCGATGTTTGCGAGGTCACGCTAGGGTCGGATAGTGTGGTCGTGGTGGGACTCGTGATGGCCGCAGGCGGCGTAAACGAAGTTGCGAACGACCCTTGGGATGCATCAAAGAGAAGCAGGGTGGTGTTGGCAGGACCAGACGTTCCGTAGCCTTTAGGTTTGACATACACAGGGTCGGAAAGCAGGGAAGAGGGAGAATGAGTTACCGCTTGAATCATGGAAGCCTAGTATGAAGACACGCACCATAACCGAACAAAACGTTCGAACCGATCGCCGCCGCAAAGTGGTCACGCCGTTGTCCAACCTGCGACAGAGCATCCACCGCGGTCCATGTCATGGGGTCTTCCGTGGTGTCCAGAACCCATCCGTCTTCGAACACGGTCTGCATGTCGCCGGTGGCGCCACCCTGGATGAAAACCCTGCCGCCATCGACAGCAGCCGCGACAAACCCGCGCCGGGGGGTGGGAAGATTTGTAGTGGCCACATTGAGGGTCGACCAGGTGGGTGTTGAGGCGGAGGTATCCAGAGTCCAGATGGTCGAGAACGGGAGGAGATAACCTTGAGACTGGGAAAATCCACCCAAGACAATCATGGTGCCGTTCGACAACATGACAGCTGCGTGACCGTACAAGTCTGGAGGACTGTTTGTGGTGGAGAGCTGGGTAAATGAGGGGCCGGAAGGGTCGAATACGTAGTGTTCCGAGAACGCGTTTGCCGAACCGTCTGCCTTTACTCCGCCGACAATGTACACCTTCCCTCCACTCTCCACTGCGGAGTGATACATGCGACGGACCGGTTCGTTGGCCCACGCCGTCGCCTCAATATTCCAGGACGGGGATGTACTGTTGGATATGTCCAGGAGGGCAGCAGAGTCGGCGGTTGAGACATCTTCGACGTCTGTGCCGACCACACCTCCGAAGAGCAGTAGGTTTTTGGTATCGAATGGCGCGAGGGTATGCCAGGAGACCTGTGGACCTTGATTGGACAAGAGCTGCCATGGTGGGGAGGATAGAGCGAACGAAGATGTGAGGGGGAGGTAGAGAAGGTCGTTGTTGACTGGAGCAGAGCTGTACGCGAACTGGTTGAACTCGTCTGTGCGCCCTCCGTGAACGAAGAGTACATTTTCCACCAAGGTTGAAGCTTGACCCCATCTGTGTGAGCGACATCAGCGAACAGTCCTCGTAATCTAAGCGTTTAAAAGATAAAGAGGGAAGTCAATCCGGGGGGAAATGATCTCGACACTCGAAGTTCCAATGGCCTTGGCCCAGATTTGCCAGTACAGATTCGGGGTCACGGGTATGGAAACGAACGCGGAGGCCTGTGATGAGCTCGAAAGCGTACAGCATCTCGTCCAACCACAACGACCGACAAAACCACCATCAAGCTCCGAGTATAACCGCGGCCTGCTCCATGACGCCTGGCCGGATAGACTTCGTTGTAGCCACAAAATCCTCCCCTTCCACCATAAAATAGATCTCGACAACCAAGCAGGATAGGAGCGCCGAATTCGAACGAGAGGAATGCTCACCTGGGAAGCGCAGTGGAATCAGCCGCCCAGACGAAGTCTTCAACCAGGGACAAGACGAAGAGCGTGGAGAATATGGGATGCATGCGTGCGGGGTTCAGAGTGTCGTACAGAAGAGAGACATGGAGCGAGGGGTCGTTAGAGTCGTGAGCGAAGGGGAACTAAGGTCGATGGAGCCGCCTGGAGCCGAAGCTCTCCGCCCGAGCCGCGGTGGGCTGCGCCCGCGCCTCCTGTTTGGCCGTGTTAGGATCCCAAGCCTTTGGCAGCCCAGTTCGGCCTCCACTTCCGCCCTCGGCTCGAAACACATCCGGACGAGTTTGTTCCTAACCGTGTGCGTGCTCCATTCTACAGCCTGCCCAGCCACAGCAAACACATCATTCAGGAGGTTCAGTACTTCCCCCTTTCCGGCAGCCTTGTGGTGCGGAGTGACTACGCTCACGACAGAATAATATATACCTGAATCCAGATCTAGACATTGTTATCGCGGCTTGTTACCGAAAAACACCACATGGATTCAAGTGTCTTCGCTGACATGACAAGGACTGCCACAAGAATGGTCGGCCAGTGGCCGCCATGTTGCGAACACAGGCCTAGGTGCGACTTATGAACGTCATCGGTATCGTTTGGATTCACGAGGGAGTATCAACACAACAGGAATACTCTCCAAATCGGCCTTTTTCGTGCATCCTGCACACCAGAGGTCAGCAGTGTTACAAGTTCTGCTCGGAACGTATGCTCATTTGCAGTGCTTGTAACACATTTGCCTTCCACTGTTCTTTCCAATTATTCTGCAGAAGTTTCTTCTCGTGTCTCCACCTTTCTGGACGGCATCCGTTCAATTTGATCCATCCTTTGCCACTCCTCTTCCTCCTCTTCATCCTTATCCAATGGCTCGTCTTCATCTTCGGACCACTTCGCTTCCTCATCGATCTACTCGCCGTTGTTTTTGCCTTCGCTTCGTCTCCGTCTCCGTCCTCCTTCCCTCCCAGTTCACCCCTCCCCCTTCTCTCCTTTCGAATAACCAGACCTCCCTACATCCATAAATCTCCTGCCCCGCAACCCTCGGCCAGATCCAGACTCCAGTTCTCCTCCAGGCCCAGCTCCAGAGTCGTCCGCGACCCCGGATCCAGCGCCAGAACAGCCGCTCGAGCTCCCAGCACATCGTCGTGAAGCACACAAACGCCCCGCTGCACACACTCCAGGCCCGCACCAACGCGAGGAACATGCTCAGCGCACCCGCGCCTCCTCCGTGTCGGGCACGGGCACTCCGTCGAGCGTTGCCTACGCCCACGCAGATTTCGTTTCCACGAACTCCCTGACCCTCTGGGGTAGGACAAGCTCGCCCTCCGGAAGGAATGGTTGGCGCTTCCTCTTCAGCAGTGATCGATGTTCTGGGATCTCAGGTTGGACCCGAGGGCCCCCACGCACACCTTGGAACGTCTCTCCGTCCGGTTCCGGGCGCGAACAGCACGAGCGACCCCCTGGCTAGCTTCCTCGCCCCAGACGCGCCAGCCCTCGTACCTCGTACCTCGCACCTCGCACCTGTCACCTCCGCGCTTGCATAACGAGGGGGACTGTCGGACTTGGACCATGATCTCCCAAAAGACAGAAGAATCGCATGGGTTGCACTAGCGCAGTTCGACGTGTAACTTTTGGGGAATTCATCTTCGGAGCCTCTTCGATGGAGTTGTCAAGGCTTCTTAGGTCCCACCCACAGTGCATGGCTTGACGCAGATCAAAAGTCGTGTTAACTCGAAAAAACGCGAATTCTTCACGAAGTGCGATTGATGTTGTTTACGAATGACTGCTCCCGCTGGAGTATTCCGAGCCCCTGTTTCTCGCGTTGTGGGGCTCTCGCACTCAGTGGGTACTGCTGCTGTACATAATCACGTCTGTATTTATTCAGTATTGAATGAAAAGCATTGGAGACAGGTAGCCTTGAGTGAAAAGCATCGACAATGAGAAACCCTATGTTTTGGCAGGGCGGGCCTATCGCCCTGAGCAGACTGTCTGGACGGCGAAGTTACGAATATTCGCAGTCAATTCACACACAATCCGCATAATATGTCCCAGCAAAATGAGGGTATGCGTTCTACACTACTAGTATAAATACAGTGTACAATTGCGATAGCGGATGTGACGAAGATATACACTACATGCGATGCGGTCCGATCGAATCCACCTCTCCTCAACCCAAAACCTTCTTGATGCCCTCCTTCTGTGCAGGCGTGAGTCGGTCGGGGAACACGACGTCCCACTTGACGATCAAGTCCCCCTTCGTTTTCACCGCGCCCGCCTTTCGGATCGGCATCCCCTCGCCCGCGACCGTCGTCGTCTGACCGGGCTTGATCACGCCCACAGGAGGCGTCACCTGGATTTTGCGCCCATCGAGCTGTTCGACGACCTGCCTCGACGCGTCACCGGTGAGCGCGTCGACGAGGGAGACCTTCAGCGTCGTGAGGAGGTCGTTGCCGTCGCGCGTAAGGCGCTCGTGCGGCTTCTCCTCGACAACAAACACCAGGTCCTGCGACTCTCCGCTCGGCTGCTCGTTCCCCGCCCGCGGGAAGCGGATCTTGGTCCCGCTCTTCCAGCCCGGGTGGATCTGGATCTCGAGCACTTTCTCCTCCGTCCCGCCGTTGAGCAGCCGCCGGCCGACCTTGAGGTGCTTCGTCGCGCCCGAGTAGAGGTCCTCGAGCGAGACCTTGAGCGGCTTCGTGATTTCGGAAGGGGCTGGGGGAGCGGGGGAGGCGCGGCCGGGCCCTGGCCTGCTGCGAGGCATACCGCCGGGCATGCCGCCAGAGAAGTAGTTGCCGGACATGTCGTCATCTTCGTCGAACATGGAGTTCGCTCTGCTGCTGCCCCGACTTGAGAATCCGCCGCCGGGCATGCCTCCGCCCATGCCTCCGAACCCGCCCATGCCACCCATGCCACCCATACCACCCATACCACCCATGCCAAAGATCTGTCTGGAGTCGACGTTAGCGTGAACAGGCAGTGACGTCAGTCGCACGGTGCACTTACTCGAAGATTTTGTTAGGGTCCGTTGGCGAGAAGCCTCCACGGCCGCCGCCGCCAAATGCGCCTCCTGGGCCAGAAGTGAAGCTGAATGTTTGGCCACCAGGGAAGCCGCCGAAGCTTGAGAAGCCACCAGCGCCGCCGGCTCCTTGTGGTGGTACCCCGCCACCTTTCAGACCCTCCTCGCCAAGCTGGTCATAGATGGTGCGTTTTTGCTTGTCGCTGAGGACCTCGAACGCTTCGGAGATCTGGCAGCCGGAAGTCAGCGTCTTGTCGGTACACTTCAGCTCCCCCCCCCAAGCGCAACGGAGCGGGAGCGGCAAACGAGTATCTTTCGGACTGAAGATAGCTCTCTACCTCTAGGTGCCGTATGTGCTCGGGGGGAAGAAAGGGGCCGGGCTCACCTCCTTGAACTTCTTGGCTGCGTCTTCTGAGCCAGCATTCCTGTCTGGATGCCATTTGAGAGCCTACAGCAGAAATGAGCATTTCGCAAATTGGGCTAGAGATGAGAGAGTACACACCATCTTCTTGTACGCTTTTTTAATCTCGTCATCGCTGGCGTCGCGCGAGACACCAAGGCGCTTGTAGTAGTCCGTACCCATTATGGGGTTGAGGAAATCAAGAGGTGTGAGATGATGTGTTAAGTCAAGAGGGTCGCAGGGGCAGCGGTTGAACGTTGATATGGTGTGCGAGAGCCATTCTCGAAGTCGCCAACGCTCGGTCGGGATCGCAAGCGAGTGCCAGAAAGTCCTAGAACGCGCCCTTCGCCGCACGGATGACGTCGACTCCCATCCCCTCCTCGGCCGGGGCCCGCCGTTTTCCGGAGTCTGGGCCCAGGCGCACGCACGTGGCCTCGGGGAATGCTGCTGTGGCGCGCGGTGACGGTGAGGCGGGCCGGGCGGAAACCTCAAGTCGCCGTCGTCGACCCTACATTTTCGTGCTCATCCCGCCGCCGCTGCCGCCGCCTCCTCCTCTTGCCCCGCCACGACCACCGCGATGGATGCTAACGCCCAGCAGGCCGCCGCGCGTCCGCTCACCGTGCACCAGCAGTCCGCGTCCGACGGCGGGGACGAGAACTGGCGCAACTCTGGTGTCTTCCGCCGCTCGTGGTATGCCATGACCGACATCCTCACCCCGTTCTCGCCCTCCGCCCTTGCGTCGCTCCCCAAGAAGACGTTTCAGCGCCGCCCGCGCTATACACGCATAGACAACGTCCCCGACGCGACCGAGGATGCCGACGGCCAGATGCCGACGGTGCGCGACTACCATGCGATCAACCTCCCGCCCCAGGTCCGAGTGCCCAAGAAGATACCAACACCGGTCAAGGTGGAGGGGAAGGTCTGGTTTGCGAATGAGCGCAGTGCGTATCCCGTTCTGTGCCATTTTCTTTTGCATTGGCTTGGCTTGATACTGACCGCTTGGGGCGCATGTTTCTTAGCTTGGGTTGCGTACATGCAGACCGCCGTCTTGATCGGTACCCTTGCGCTTGCTCTCTTCAATGCATCGAAGGATCAAGTATCGCGGAACTTCGCATATGCATACGCGGCAATGAGCGTCGCCGTCCTGGTAGGTAATTCCTCTATCGCCTCACCATGCCTGTGAACAAATCCTCGGTCTCCAGGTGTACGGCTCCGGTGTTTACCAGCATCGTATCACGATGATTCGACGCAGGGATCCTGGACACTTCGGTAAGAAACCTTTCTTCTGTATCCGTAGTGCGGTTGGGGCTCATGCACCGATCCTTTTCCCCCTGTAGATCAGATACTTGGGCCGATCCTCATCAGCGCTTTCCTCTTCCTTGCCGTTCTCGCCAATTTTGTCATTCGAGGTAGGCGGTCTCCGGCATCCGTTTCAATTTATATACTCATAGATTTGTCATCCACTTATTTGGCAATCTCAGTTCGTGAAATGTGAGTCATTGAACACGGTATTACTCTTACTCGATACTAACCTTAGCTCACAGGCAGAGGAAAGAAATTCCTACGCTGCTGCCATTCGTGCTCTAGAAGTTCCATCCGTGTCCTTACACATGCTTTAGCACACTCTGCGTACGGCCTACGCAAGGACATTCATCGTTGTCGTATGTTTTGCTTTTGTTGCGTTTCATGCTTTGTATTATCACCGTCCCGCAATCGGATGATGACTGAACTCTTAATCTATCGGATCGATCCACGGACGGCACAGTTTAATGGAATCCAATCCAATGCGCCCATCGGCTGCTGCACAGCTAAACGGCATCGACACCAGCCGATATATGTGCAAGGTTCCCTTGTCCCGTGGGATTTATGAGTGAGTGTCTATCGGGTTGGGAGACAGTCTATTCATGGGCACGTCCTCGTCAGGCAACATAGGCCTGCCCCTCTATGGCAGAACCTTCACCGCTGTGTGGGCTAACGAGGAATGGACCGTCGAAATTCCAGTTCGGGCAAACGGGGCCCATCTATCAAGCGTACTTCTCCTTCACAATGACCCGGTGCTCGTCCCGTGTTCAACGGCGGACCCTATTTTTTCACATTCGGAGCTCGTTTTGGACGACATTCCCTAGTCACAGACCCTGGCCATGAGGCGCAATGCCGAACCATCTTCTTCCGAAGAGCAGTCGCGCAGCGATTCCCCTCCTGCGCGACTACGCACCCTGACCTCTCCCTTCTCCCGCCGCTCAACGCACACGCCCGTGGCACAAAAACATGCCCAACGCGTTCGCTCCGCGCCTACCGGAACCCCACGACCACATAATGACACTCATCGACTCGGCGGCAGCTCGTACCTTAGGCGTATCGCCCGCCGACTTCGTCGCTCCCTTTCCAACTCTCTCCCTCCACCCCATCGGCTCCTTCTCGCGCTTACGGTGGCGTTGGCCGCCGTACCCCTCGCACTCCGTTTTTTCGGTCGTCGAGGACGCAGGGTCCAACGCAGGGTCCGGCGGGAGCGCTTCCCCTGTCCTTCAATGCGTTCGGCACGAACAGCCGCTCTATCTCACATTCCTTGACCACCGGCTCGGTGAACTCAGAGCGGTTTGCAAATTTTGATCTGCACGCCTCTATTCCCGGGCCCAAGGAGTCGTTCAACGGTGCGTTCTGTCAGCACATCTACGTCCGAACGCATGACCAAGCGTTGTAGCGCATCTCCTCGTCCGCCTCTTCGGTGTCCAGGTGACAAGCACGAGACTCCTGCCAGCAGGGTCGAGTGTCTGACTGGGAGGGTCTCAATCGGAACATTTCAACATGGTCGGTCCGGTTGGGCGATGCGGTTCAGCGCGACGCTGATTCATCTCCAGATGTCCCCAGGTATTTACCGCGTCTGTTGCAAACCGTAAAACGCAGGAAACATGTTCGCCGACTATTGGAGTTGGGTGTTTTAACAGACTTTGTCCTTCGATCTCGTTGATAGGTTGGCTCGAATATAAGCGTTTGGTGGTTTCGAGGTACGATGGCCTTCTGGTGTCAGTCGCAATCATACTCACGACGTATGGCTGTACGCAGCAAGACATGTATCAATCAGGTAGTCAGAACACAGCAACGGGCGGTGCGTGACTTGTTCTACGGACTCTCATATTTACAGACATCGTCAAATATTGAGTCTCTATTGGCGACTCTATATTCGCTCATACATAATTCATGACACCTCAATCGACTGCCTAGTATGTTCTATCCATTCATCATACCGCTCCCTCCGAGTCGTCGCTCATCACATCCCCGGTCCCAACAGATGTCCGAACTCAGTCCTTACCCTCCGATCCCACACGGACATTACTACATGTGCGGCTTGGCACGGTGGCAACCATTCCTGATGCCCTATGGTCTGATGGTCCTCGGTATCTTCTTTTGCACCGACTCCGTGTCCACGCCATCTCGCAGCCCATGACGTTAGCTGATTGAACCTCCCCATCTCACCAGCGCTCCGGCTCTCAAACTGACGGCCTGTGAAGCACTCCGTGTGCACCTGTAGCCACAAAATTAACGGATCTCGCTGCGGCGGCGATACAAAGGCTCGAAGGTCGTAGTCGGCCCTTCATTACCGCTTCTACCGTTCATGGTATCTTCCAATGTCCACTGGCCCGCCACACAAGTCGGCTCAGTCCAAGTGAGAAGCCCATTCAAGTCCAGTCCACTGTGTTTCATACCCCGTATCCATTCATTCATCTCCTATCTCGGACATTGCGTGCCGTCAACGGCGCAGAAGTTTCGATGGCACCCAGCGCTGATCGGGAAAGTACGCCTCCGTTCGTACAGGTGTTGCCCCCCCCCCCCCCCCCAGGTCCAGGTCCGATCCATCACAGCGGCCATGCACCCTGCGGTGAGTCCTCGCGTCCCCGCTCTGCCGCGCGAAGCGGAATACCGCCAATCTCCGCTCTTCCTCCACACATGGCAGGCGCGTGTGATTATCTTTCATCTCCCCGGGCCGTAACGACGACGCATCGGCGCAACTTGGCACGCCTGCCAGCAGGCACCAACGCGAGAGCGCCTCGAGCGGGGGTGGGCACGAGGCTTGGCTGATCGGAAGGCATTCCAGGTATAGCGTGCGCTCTCCCCGAAACCATCCGCCGCGGCTTCCTTCGCAGGTTCTGTGCCGCTCGACCCTTGATGCCTTTGTTCTCCTCTCAGGAGCGGCGCTTCGGGCAGGCTCGAACGCACTCTGGTGAGTGGAACGTGCAGAGGGAAGGCTGCTGGAGTTCTGATTATTGCAGCGCTCGTTAGAATCGCATATTTGAAAGCGCCTAAAAGCACCACCTCCTGCAGTAATCGAAAGCCTGGACGCTTGGGGACAAGATTGGAGCTCCGTTCACCGCCTGCGCATGGACGACAGTGTTTCCAAGGTATGCGTTTGTTTTGCCCGGAGAGTATGTTCTAAATGTCCGTGTTGAACTCCTCAGGCGAAGCTGACCTACGATGGCTTAATAGTCTCACCCACTCCGTGCCTCGGCATATTTTCGCGGTATTGACTGAGCGACGCGCTTAACACTCAAACCAGCGGCACCAGGTTCCACACAGCGTTGCATGCGCAGAGCACGAGTGTGGTTAAACCATTTTCGCTCGTCAAGGTTCTGTACGTATGCCTACACTACGCGCGGTCCAAGGAAAGTCCGAGTACCCACGACCTTGCGACCCTGGGACATCCTCCTGCCACGTCTCTCTCGTCTCTACGACGCCGCCCTCCGCCCTCCACGCCGCCCCCATGCAAACGGAGCCCCCTCTGGCATCCCCGGCCGCACTGCGGACGCTCGCCGTGCCCTGCGCGCGCGTCGGCGACCCAATACTGTATCTCCCCGCGCCCGGCGTCCGTCCGTGGCCCGCCGGCAGCGTTCGGTGCGCACGTCAATGATGCCACCGTTGAGCGGATCGGCGAGCGTCAGGGGAAAATAGTTTGGTTGTCCCTCTTCTCCGCCGGTCGAATACCAACGGCGCGATGTCCAACGCCCATCGTGCACCTCCGAATTGATCCTCTCAAACATAGCTACGACCCGTCTTCGGACCGAATCTGTTATTCTGGACTCTGTGTCCTACGCACGCAGGCTCAGGCCGGGCCCGTGCCGTAAACCCCCAGCCCCACGCCGCGCAGGGCCGCGCCTCCCAGCCCGCTGCAACCCACATGGCGCGCCCGGCAAGCATCGCGCTCGCGCGCGCGCGCGCAGGCTCGAAGGGCGCAGGCGGCGCGCGGCGACAATACGCAGATCAGGGGAGCCCGCGCACGAATCGCGCAGAGGCCAGTTACGTCGCGGACGCACATGCGCGCCCACGGTGCCTCGCGAACGGTCGCGAACGCGGGGCGTGCCGTAACGCGCCCACAGTTTTATGATAGTGCAGCTAGCGGCGCGCGCGCGCGCTCTCCGGCCCTGGCCCTCAAGGATGTATGTACAAGGCCTAAAGCCTCCGGGGCCCTCGTGGCGTGCGACGGGAACCGGAAGGCCCCCGCGCGCGCCTGGACTTGGTCGCGTCTGGTCTTCGCGCCTGGCGCGGTCCCCGCCGCGGGCTTTTGCCCGCCCATGGCGTCATAGCCCGTAACGGCACCAGCTGCGCACACCGCACTCGACTCCGCGCTGGCGTTCGCGCGTGCGCGGTGCTCTCGAGGCCCGGGGCCCGAAAGCCTCTCACCACGGCCTCGCGCGGCCTCGCGCTCCCATGCGACGGGCGAGCGCGAGGCCCTGCTTACCCAGACCCTGGCGCGCGCACGCACCCTGGCTCGAGTGAAGCCTGATCATGACGATCCTCAGGCTCGCCCCCAGCCAAAGGCAAAGTTACCCGTCTCCCTCGTGCGACCGACGAGAGACGCAACAGGCCCCGGGCCCGACGGAGCGGGCGCGGCCCACGGCTGCCAGGCTGGCCCGCGCTCGGGTCCCGGTGCGCGCGCGAGAGACAGAGAGACAGAGAGAGAGAGGCGAGGACCCAAGTACGCGCTCCGAACGCGTCGTCGGCATCCTCGAGCTCCAGACCGCGGACACACGCGCCGTCGAGCTCGGCGTCCGGGCTGGGAGAAGGAGGAGGAGGATGAGGAGGTGCCGCGCCATCCAGCAGCCAGCCTTCCACCAGCTGGGAAGCGCGACCACCACGCGTCGCGCGCGCGCCCTCTCCGGACGGGCCCGCGCTCGCGCTCGCGCCGTCGGGCGTGGGTGTGGGAGCGCGCGCGGGAAGGCGGGCGAGCGCGTACGCGTGCGGGGGTTCTCGGTCCCGCCGGGTCGTCCTCGCCCGTTCCGTGGGCGGGAAGCGGGAAGGCTATCGCGCGTGGCCGTGTGTCCGCGGAGGCCGGTTCTGCATGCGTGCGAGCGTGGGCACTGGAGAGGGCAGCTCGGCCCTGCAGGGCGTTGAGCCCTTGAGCTTGAGGCCTTGAGGGCTGAGGGCTGAGGACGACGATCCGAGATTGGGTACAAAGGACTGCAGGGTGGGGTGGACAGAGCCCAGGCGGGGAAGCGGTGGGGGAGGGGAGCGTCGGAGAGTGAGAGGCGCGAGAAGAGAACGGGGGGTGGAAGAACAGAGGCCGGTCGACATAGCGCACCAGAACGCGGCCGCCTTCCGCGCGCGGCGACGGTTCTCGTTGCGATCTGTCTGCCTTTCCCGGCCGCCATGCACGGGCTGGCCGTCGGCCACGCGTCAGCTGGAGGTGGATCATCGACATTGAAATATTGACAGCTCGGAATCTGAAGGCGGCGCGCACGGACGGTCCCCAAAGATGCGCGCGACGCGAGAGCGGAGAAACACGCCGGGGCTGCAGATTGATATCGAGCACGGATCCAGCGATGCACCCGCCCCGACCGCGGTTGAGAGCGCGCGTGTGGTGCAGACAAGGGCGAGACGGTGCCCGAACGAGAGAGAACTCCCAAACTCAAGCGTTTTGCGCCGATCGAGCTCAAGCATCCTCCCCCCGGCGAACCCGGGCCGCATCTTAGCGCCCGAGGCCACTCGCGTGCGCGCTCCCGGCGCCCGACACCAGCTCGTTCAATGGACTCGCAGAAATGATGCGTCGCGAAACCCAACAAACCTTCGTGCGCGACAATCAGAGCGACGCAGCGCAGGACTCAGCCGATTTACGTGGACGTGAGAACCAGACAATGCGCCGGCAAGGGTCGCGACGCTCTGAGAACAACGCACCGTGTCAAAAGATTTTCCGGCACGCGCGTTCACTGTGTTGCGGGAACATTCAAATTTCAGAAACCAGGCCCAGCACGCTCCGATCTTACGTGCGGTCTTAGATACGCCCGACGGTCGACAGGCCCCCTCCACCGCGTCTCCGACGTGTCGCGCGCCGTGCAGAACACATGAAGCCTCACGTGCGCGCGCGAGCCGACGGAACCGCCCCGCGGACTCGCACGCCCGCCGCACAGAGATCCGCCGAGCGGCACAATTGCAACATACGGTAGGGTACGTAGGTGCACCTTCCACGCCTCGGAGCTCGGGGGGAGCGGTACCTAACATAACGCGCATCACGCTGTGATCTTCCGGGTCCTTTGGCCCTGCGCGCCAACGCCGCTCACGGCTCTTTACGCGCGAAGCATGCGAAACAAACGCCTAGGGTCCCTCTCGACATCGGCGTCGACGTTCGCAGCTGCGCAATGGCCCCGACCCAGGACCTGCCCTGCGCGCGTGGGGGGGAAGTGGGGGCGTTTCGGCTGCGCGACCTTCGGTCGCCCCGCACGTACGTACGCGTACGACTGCCGCGAAGCATACCCTCGCAAACTACAGAAGCCGCACACGCGCTGCCGTCATTCATTGATCGCCCTGCCCTCCCTCAGGCTGAGGCCTGGTGCTGGATGTCGAGATGATGTACGCCGGTCGCCGGCGCCGCCAGAAGGTTCGGGTGCGTGTGCAATGTGCATGTGCACGGAAGAGAGTTGGTCGTGTTGTGACAGTTTTGAGCGGCTTCGCGCGCGCGACATGAGGTACTGTACGTGCGTGAGAGCGAGGACGAGGACGGGGCGGGGGGAAATTAAGAGGCCGGCGACGGACGACGGGCGCGGTGCGAGCGGATAACGGTGCGAGGAGCAAGAGCAGCAGTAAGAGCGTGGACGTGACGAGTCAGATGCGTCTAATAGTGAGGTATAGAATGCGATGCGGGGGACCAGAGCCATGCAAGAGACCACGGAGTGAGGAGCCAGTACGAAGGTGAGGGGGAGCGAACGAAACGAGGTGCGTATACAGAGTCTATGGGAGCGGTATAATGGAGTAGATAAGTATCGCCGGCAGGGCACGCGCGGGACGTTACGCCGCGCGCGTGGGGCGAAGAGAGCAGGGCAGAGAAGGGCGCGGAGACGGAGATCGAGGCTAGATGGTGGGTCACGGCGAAAGCGCGGGCGAGACCTGCACGTCTCTCGCGACGATCGCGAGCTTGACGATTCGCCGGCTGTCGACGCTCGGGTCCGCGGACTCAGATTCGATCCTGCAGCGCAGCATGACGTGAGCACGCGGAGGGCCAGAGGGAGGGGCGCGGGCGCGGACACTCACTCGACGTTCACGGACTTGTGGCGCTCGAAGAGGGCGAGCTGCGTCGAGCCGGGGAGCGGCTTGCGCACGTTGTAGATGACGTAGTACCCGCCGAGCATCCCGTCCTGCACCGCGCGCGCGTGCACAGGGGGAGAGCGGAGCAGCGAGATTGGGTGCGGGTTTAGGTTCACGTTCGGACAGGGGAGGTGCGCAGGGCAGGGAAGGACGCGAGAGCGGAAGGCAAACGCAAAGTCAGCGCTCGTTCACGCGCGTGGGGAAAGGGGACTCACCCGATTCGCACCGTCGCGCGGGACCTCGACCGCGTTCTTCCAGTCGACATGGAGGTCGAAGCCGGCGGTCTGGACCATGCCAAGGACGAGCTTCTGGAGGCCGACGCGGGGGAGGGGCGCGCCGTTAAAGGTGAACTCGAGCCGTTGGGAGAAGGTGTCGTCGAGCGCGTGGAGGCAGTCGAGCTCGGACTTGGCCTCGAAGACGCGCTTGATGTGCTCCATCGACCAGGAGGAGAAGGTGGGCAGCATTTTGGTTGTGGGGGGCTGTGGTGGTGATGTGTGGGCGGGGGTGGGTGAAGATGGGGGCGCGAGGACAGGCACGGGATATGTGGGCGCGTGAGGCTGGGAGGGGGTGGGCGAGCGGATGGGTGCGAGGGGGCGGGGCGGGGCGTAGTGGAGGGGCGGGAGTCGCGCGCATGGCGGACTTATATCCGGGACGGGCAGGCGGTGGAACGAGGCACGGGGCGGGTGCAGGGAGAGATGGGTGAGGAAGGGGCCGCGGGGGGTGACCAGGGCTGCCTAAAGCACGGTTGAAGGATCGCGCGCCGGGATCTGTGATTCGGTTGCTCCCGAGGCGGACCATCGCGGTCGCAGGCGTGGGCGTGGGCGTGGGGAGGAGGAGGGTCCGCGGGAGGTTCGCGCCGCGTCCTGTTCAAGCGTTCATTGACCGCACCCTCAGACTCTCTTCCTCGCCCTGGCCGATCGGGCCCATTCAGCCATCGACTCCCATCCATCTGGACGTGGCCCAAGTGCCGCGTCCCAGCTGCGCCCTCCCCTCCGTCCGATCACGGCCCCATCCATCCATCGGCGCTCACCCGCTGTCAATGCGCGCACCGCTGCTGCAGCCCGCGCAGGCCAACGCCGTCCGTGGCCCTGCTGATGGTCGTCGCCTCCCCGCCGCGCACGCACGGCGGCCCCGCGGCCAATGGGGCGCATCGCGAGTGAAGCGACCCTGCGCGCGATGCGTAGTTTGCGTTTGCGCTCGCGTTCGCGCACGCGGGTCTCGTCTGGCCCGTGCGACGGAGAGATGGAGATGGGAGCGGAGAGGGCGAGCCCAGGTCTGGATCCGCGGCGCGAGCGACGCTGACGTCGGTGCTCGACGTGGGCTGGGAGAAGAAGCCAGGTCGAGTCCGAGGGCTGCAGGCCAGGGTGGCGCGGGACATGCCGGCGCGAGATCCCGCAAAGGCCGATCGCACGTCGCCGATCGCGCATACCCGAGCCTGGCCAACTGCCCTCCGCCCCCCGACAATCTCGCGCGCACCACGCCGCTCGTCCATCCACCACCCACGCACCCCCGCCCACGTCCGCGCATTGTCCACATTAATCTAATCTCGACGTCGCCCCAGGCGGTCTCGGGCGGGCGCGGAGGGCGGACATGAACGGCGCACGAGCGGAGGGGCGGAGGATTCATATTGTCTGACGTCCGACTATACCTTCGCGAGGATTCCCAATCGTTGGCACCGCGTCTCCGCCTCGGCGCGGTGCGGTTGCCATCATTCTCTTGGGGTCGACGAGCTCCGCGCGCGCGTAACTTTAGCTGGTGCGTGCACCGTACCGTGCTCGCTCGCCACGCTCCCGCTCGCTGAAACAGACGAATGTTTTCCCGGTGCGGTTTGACGTGTACGCTGCCCTGGCGGCCGTGGCCCGCCGGGCTCGTTTATCCGGGGAGACGCGTGCCCAGGTCCTGGAAGGCTGGGTCCATCCTGCACATTATGACCGTCGACGCGTTCTCGGTCGACGGCCCGACACGTCGATTCCTCGTCCACGCCGCAGCACCCCCAGCTGGTGACCAGCCTGCCAAACTGCGCACCATCCGCTCAGGCGACGAAGGAACTGGACTCGGGCTTCGCGTTCGCCGCCCCGGTCGCGTCTCTGCCCGCTTCGGCCGTCGCCTTCGCCGAGCGGTCGCCTTCCAAGCGTCCGCGCGCGCGTTCGAAGTCCACCCGGCCCCCGCTCGTGCGCCCTCGAATCTTCGCATGCAAGAAAATGCAAAAAAGCCCCGCGCGTCACCTGCGTCCTGACAACCTACGCAACCCGCCCCACGCTTGCTCCTTCGGGCCCTCTCCTCCGCGTCCACGCCTCCCCAAGGACCGAGGGCTCGGTACGAACCAAGAGAGCCTATTCGCCGGACGTCATCCGTCTGGCTGGTTGGGGGGAGGTTGCCAACGCGGAGCGCGACGCTCTAATACGACGCTAGCGTCGCGCGCACCATTGCGATGCGGTCCTCGCCGCGGTTAATTCCCGCCTCCACCATCATCGCGGGCCGCGCCTCGTGCTCGACGGACGCTGAGGGTCTTTGGCGCCGGCACGGTCCCCCGCCGCCCGGAGCTTGGCCCGCACGTGCACGCGAACGAGGACTGAGGAAGGCGAAGCGTCGAATCGGGGGCGAAGCCCCCGCACTCTAACGCCACGACGCCGCTTCGCCTCGCCCTCCGCGCGGGCCCTTCCCTCCACGGGCCTCAGGCCTCGGTTCGAGCGCGTGCGCGCGACGGCGCCCCGCGTCCGCATCCAACCTCCGTCTTGCCACACCCGACGCCCCTGGCTGCGCACGAGCGCGACGGCTGACGCGCGCGAACGGGGTCGCCGTCCCCACCGCGTCGAGAGGGCGCGCGTGAGAGCGCGGGGCGGCCGCCGCTGCGGACGGCGTCCACGCCCAGCTGATCGTCTCTCTCGCGCGCACGCCGCGCACGAGGGCCGGTCCTGCGGCGAGGGAGAGAGAGGCTTGGGGTCCGCTCGCCCGAGTCCGTCCACCCGGCTGGTCTCTCCGACTCTCGTGGGGGACGTTGTGGTGCACAAGCCCCGACGGAGATGCGGACGCACATCATCGATGCCGTAGTCGTGGACCTCGCAGATTCCGTCGCACGCCGAGCCCCACCCGGGGCTTCGAACGCGTACCTACCGCTGCTGCGAACTTGGCCAAGAAGAGCCCCCGAGCGAGTTCTAGCGAGGGAACCCGATCGCGAGAACGTGCCCAGCCTCCCGAGGTCTGAAAGCCAATCGCGCGCGCCGCTGGGGTCGAAACCGCACTCGGAGCCTGTAGCCCGTCGTGACGGTCGAATCGGACGGTGCCCGAACGGATGCGTGTCGTCACCGCCCTCCGCAAAGAGGACACGTCGCGCACCGAGCACCGTGCCGGGAGGAAAGCTAACGAGCGGATCGTCGGGGTGCGAGCGGCGTCCCGGATCTCGCGCGCACGCTCCCCGCACAGAGGAACCGCCGCTTGTTCGGGACCCCGTCTGTGTCGGGGGGCGAGCGGGCGGCGGGCGAATCGGACGGGGCGTGTGCTTACTTTTGACTCAGATCGGCTTCCCAGAGCGAATCGCGCGTTCTCTGCAGCGAGAGCCCCGCGGATCTCGCGGCGTGACGTGCGTGTACGGAGGTGCGCACGTGGTGCGGTCGGGCTACGGAATACAAGACGAGAACGTCGGCCTACTTGAGCGCCTTCTTCATTTGCTGCACGAACGAGTGAGCGCAGGCGGCGGGCGGCGGACGGCGGCGGACGCACCTCCTCCATATTGTCGAGGTCGTTGGTCTCGATCCGGATTATCTGCTTCCCGGTCTGGCTCTCGATCTGCTCCATCTGCTGCCACGTCGCCTTGTCGTGCACAAAGTTGATCGAGATCCCCTTCCGTCCGAACCGTCCCGTGCGACCTGCGCAGGTTCGCGTCAGCCACCGCCGCACAGACCGTCGCCCCAAACCACGCACCGATCCGATGGATGTACGTCTCGATGTCCGGCCGCGAGTCCGCCCGGTTGTGGTGGTCGCGCTCGTTCATGAGCGGGAGGTCGTAGTTGACAACCATGTTCACCTGCAGGATGTCGATCCCCCGCGCGATCACGTTCGTCGTGATCAGCACCTTCTCCTTGCCCTCCCGGAAGCCGTCGATGATCGCGTCCCGCCCCCCCGCGTCCATCGCCCCGTGCAGCGACGCCACCTTGTGCCCCTCCGTCGACATCCGCTGCGAGATCCGGTCCGCCGTGTGTCGGTGCTGTCCGTCCTCCGTCAGCCCCTCTCGCCGCCACCACGCGCGCGCGACGCACCTGGCAGAAGATGATGCTCTGCCCGATCGTGAGCAGCTTGTAGAGCGACACCAGCACCTCGTACTTGTGCTCCTCGTCCCGGCAGTCCATGTAGAACTGCCGGATGTTGTCCACCGAGAGCTCGTTCCGCTGGAGCTCGATCTTGTTCGCGTTCGGCGCGAACTTGCTCGCGAACGTCCGCACGTGGTCCGGGAACGTCGCCGAGAACAGCACGATCTGCGCCGGCGGGTTCCGCGGCAGCATGCTGTCGTGACGCGGACCCGGGCGAGGAAACGCGTGGATTGGCAGCCGTAAGCAACACGCCGCGACGAACGAGGCGACACTCACTTCTTCACCCGCAGCGTCTGGTCCCCGAGCCCGTCCTTGTCCAGCATGTTGTCCGCCTCGTCGAGCACGAACACCTTCACCCCCGACGCGTCGATCACCTTCCGCCGGAGGAGGTCCATCATCGTCCCCGGCGTGCCCACGATGACGTGCGCGGTGATGTTCGTCGCCGACTTCGGCACCGACTCCTTGATCGCGTACTCGGTCTGCACCGGCGTGAACTTGCCCATCGCGTTCACGACCGACATGATCTGCCGCGCCAGCTCGCGCGACGGCGCGAGACAGAGCGCCTGCGGGCGGCGGCCTGAGCGGCGGCGACGGGCACGCACGAGGGTAAGGGCACGCACCTGCGGCTTGTGCACCGCGAAGTCGACGCGGCTCAGCATCGTGAGCACGAACGCGGCCGTCTTCCCCGTTCCCGACTGCGACTGTCCGATCATGTTCTGCGGCCTGCGATCGATGAGCTTCTCCCCGCATTGCACAAGAGCGCCGCGGTGTGCTCGGGATCCGAGGGCGAGTGGCTCGTCCCACATACAAACGCGAAGACACGGTCACAAAAATGAGCAGACTCACGGGTTCGCCAGCAACAGCGGCAGGGCGCGCTCCTGGATCTTGGACGGCTTCGTGAAGCCCATGTCGTAAATCCCCTTCAGCAAGTCTTCATGCCTGTCCATCCACCCGTCCGACCGTCCCCGTTCGCCAGAACAGTGAGCACGCGCGCCGCGCACGCGATCCAGAATCCAGACCACTCACAGCCCGAGCTCCTCGAACGTCTTCGCGCTGAACAGCGGCGAGTTCGGATCCGCTTGTTGATCTGCGAGCGTGACCTGCACACGGCCGGACGGGGTCGAGTGGCGCAGTCAGCCCGGACGCGTCCTCGGACCTACAGGACGAGCAAAGGGCACGCACCGCGACCTCGAAGGTCGACTTGATGAGATCCGTGACTGCGCCCCGTCGCTATGAGTCGGATTCGGCGCATGGGATGGGAGGAGAGAGAGAGACGTACCGACACCATCCTCGGTCGGCGGCGCGGCGGCTGCTCCTGGGTCAGACATCGACGGGTGAGCGGGGGTTTAGAGGAAAAGAGGAGTGGTAGGACGGACCTGCAGCAGGAGCAGGCGTGTAGAACCCGTCGGCGTCTTTCTCCATCGAGCTGGTGTCTGGTGTGTATGCACGGTGCGCTTTGCAGCGACCCCCGCGCCGTCCTGCTGTGGTGGCCCTTCGATCGGAGATCCAAGTCGCACAAGAACCTTATCTTATCTCTCTCCGTCAACTTCAAGTCCTCATCGCTATCCGTCTTCCTCGTGCTGTACCTCCTCGGAGACTCAGGCTGGAACATACCAAGTGGTGGCCAGAAATCGATACCCGTAAGCAACCCTCCCCCCGCCCCTCCCGCGCCCTCGCACGAGCCCCGCTCCAGCAAGCCATGAACCACCCCTCTCTCCTCCCCCGCATCCAGCACGGCCTCTCCACCATCGAGCTCGTCCACGTCCCCCACCCGCGCTGGCCGCTCCCGCGCTCCTCCGCCGCGACGTCCGCGGTGCCCCCCACCAGCGTGCACGTCTCCGTGCTCGACTCCTCCTTCAACCCCCCGACGCTCGCGCACCTCGCCCTCGCCGCCCTCCCGCCACCCTCGTCCTCACCATCGCCGTCGGCCCCTCCCGCGCGCGCACCCGACTTCGACGCCCGCCTCCTCCTCCTCTCCGTGCGCAACGCGGACAAGCAGCTCAAGCCCGGCGACGCCACCTTCGAGCAGCGCGTGGAGATGATGGTCCTCCTCGCGCGCGACCTCAGCTCGTCCACCGCGGTCGTCCCTTCGGACCCGCCCTCCGCGTCAGGGCCCTCCGCTGAAGGCGACTCGAACGTCGCGGTCGCGATCATCGACGAGCCCACCTTCGCCGGCAAGTCCACCCGTCTCCTCGCCTTCCTCCGCGCTCGCCTCGCCGCGCTCGACCTTCCCACCCCCACCCCCGGGCCACCGCCGACCGCTACAAGTCCTCCAGATCCGAACCTACACCTCACCTTTCTCATGGGCACCGACACGCTCGTCCGCTTCTTTGCGCCGCGGTACTACCCGTCTCAAGCCTCCATGGAGGCGTCCCTCCGCCAGTTCCTCGCCCCCGACGCGGAGGACTCGCGCATTCTTTGCGCGAAGCGGATGGGCGATGGCGCTGCAGGCGTGTTGGAAGAGGAGGCCAAAGCATGCTTGCCCGAGTTTGCACGCCAGATGGTTTCTGTGCAGCCTGACCGCATTTACTTTGCAGACATTGGCGAGAAGGAATGTATGTACAGCAGCAGCCAAGTCAGAGGCAAGATCGCGGCTGGCGATCCCAGCTGGAGGAGCATGGTGACTTCGGCGATCTCGCAGTACATCTTGGATAACAGCCTTTATCATGTGTCGTAGTACTGCACGCAATGAGGAGAGACAGAAAGACATTCATTCAGACTAGCGTACTACATTCGTGGCGGATATGACAGACGTGTGAGAGCTAGGGAGTAGTAGTAAATGCGATATATGCGTGAGGAGAGCGGTATGGGAAGATGCAAGGTCCATTCTAAGCTGAAGTGGCCTGGGCGAAAGCGATAGCGGTAGTCTGGAAGGCGAACGTCAGTACACATTTCGGGAACGGTCAAAACAGACAACTCACGTCAGAGTGGCTGAGCGAGATGTGAACCTTCGCGACACCCTTCGCGTCGGCGGCAGCCTTGGCCTCGCCGTGTAGAGCGACGGTGGGAACGCCGGTCGCGTCCGGCAGAATTTCAATCTCCTTCATTGCGGCCGCAGCGCCCTTAGAGGCGACGCCGAGAGACTTGAAGACGGCCTCCTTGCCAACCCAGCGAGCAGCGAACGACGACGATGGAGAGGGCTGGCTGCGGCAATACGTGATCTCAGCCTCGGTGAAGTTGCGCTCGATGAACGTCGGGTTCCACGAGGGGACCGCAGAGATGAGCTCTAGAACGTACGTCAGGAAGCCGTAAAAAGGATTTATGACAGATGGTCTTACCCTGATCGACGCCAACACCAGCGGTGGGAGCACTGGAGAGAACTTCGGACACAGCCTTGAAGTTCGCCGTGTTGACGGGCGGCTGCGTGGTCAACTTCGGGGTGTACTCATAGCTGCCGGTCTTCGGGTTGTATGACGCGCGAGCGAGAGGGTTGAGGAGAACCGGCGCCTCGAGTTCCTTCTTATATGGCGGAGCATCCTTGACCTTGACGAGGTTGTTGAACGTCATCATCTCGCTCATGGCCTTGTAGCAGAGATGCTGGCGGTTACGGTTCCTCAGCTTGTACGTCTCGTACACGGAGGGCTCAAGCGCGGCGAGTAGATAGCGAGCGTGAACGACCATGCAGATACCGCCGACTTGACCGAATCCGAATGACGACTGCAAACGGATTTAGTCCAGAAACATTCAGGAAACAAGCACGAGACCGCCTACCATAACACCTGCACGGATGCCGTCGGTGTGGATGGTCTTGGATGGGAAGATGAGGTACGTGTGTTTCTTGAACAGAGCATCGATGTTACTGCGAAACGATATCAGCGTGAGCCAAAAAGCTGAACCGAATGCCACTCACTCCGCGTTCCGGTTGCCAGGAATGATGCCGGAGTCGACACTCTGAAGCAGGCCGGCGAACTGCCATGCGGCAGAACCACCCTTGGAGTGCCCACACAAGCTCTTCTGAGCCATGATCGGGAGGGCGTTGCCATTCGAGCGACCGATGTTGGTGAACACGTCGTTCCAGATCGAGGTCTCGTTCTTCTCCTGCAATAAGAAAAGCTGTATGAGTACCTCTTTCAGACAACACCGCAGAACAACTTACGTTTGCGCCGGTACTGGTGCCGTGAATGGACAGAACGCCGAGATCGTCCGCAGTGAGACCCCAAACGGCGAGCGCGCGGCGCAAAGGGGCCACACGAGGGTCGGAGCCCTCCAACATGCCGTAGGTTGCAATGGCGTCCTTCTCCTGGCGAGCAGCTTCGGCCTCCATGTCGGCGACGCGCGAGGCGACGTAGTCCTCGTCAACAGCGCTGTCACTGGCCTTGCGGTATCCAAGCTCCTCTTGCAGCTGCTGGCGCTCGTTGTCGAGCCACTGGGCGATTTGCTTACGGCGGAAGGTGAGCTGACGAGAACGATACGAGATGTCAAGGATCGGGAGAGGCTGCTTGGTGTGGAGCTCGCGAGCAACCGAGAGCGCGCCGCGGCCAGGAGCAGGGACCGAACGACCAGCCTTGTCGCTGCAGATCGTAGTCAATGGCCACCCATAAAGACTGAATTGCAATACACTTACGTCGACGTCGACGTGTACGCAACGATACCACGGATGGGGCACCCAAGCTCGATGGCGGTCTTCGCGGACATTAGCACGTGAACGCCCGTGCCCTGAGCTTCCATGAACTATCAAAGAGTGGATGAGTGTGGTGTCACGTTAATGGCCGTGGGCGACTCACCCCTGCGCGAGTCGTGGTCGCGGGACGCGACATCTCGGTCGGCTCACGACCCATAGCGAACTCAGTCTCAGCGTTGCTGGTCGCGCCCATGTTCGCAAACTCGTACGAGCCCTCTTCGCTGAAGTCGTCGAAGCCCCCAGAAAGCATAACCTTGGCCTTGCCGGAAAGGATGGTGTCGCAAGCAATCTCAATGGACTGCAGAGCCGTGGCACTGTAATACAATGAGTATACCGTCATCGAGGATATCATTTGTCTCTCACCATGCGCCGACGGGGATCTTGATTGGCCCGCTCGAGGAGAGCAGAAGAAGGTTGACCCAGCCGGCAGTGGTGTTGATGAACCTATGGACGGCGTTGGTTTGACATGTTCGTCAAGAGAAAAGAGCACTTACGTCTCCTGGAGAACGTCGTTCTGGACCTCCTTTTCGTCGCGGCGATCCTTGAACATGCGCGACAGACTTTCCATTCCACCCATCCCACTGCCGATGCTCGAGCCGACCTCTGAAGGGTGCATGTGCTGATAGAGCTCATAAGGGTCCGTGATGCCAGACATGTTGAGCGCTTCGGCAGCGCAGACAAGAGCCCACAGTGTCGCGCGGTCGGTCTGCCCGATGATGTCGGCGGGAATACCGTAACGGCCGGCATCCCAGCCAGTGGGGATCTGACCGGCAACGACGCGGCTGAACTTGAAGGCCTTCGGGATGAAGACACGAGCACCCTTCTTGAACTTCACAAGCCACTCGCCGCTCTCGCTCTGCCAGATGTCGCACTTGTCGCCATGCTCGTACTTGAACTTCTCGGCCTCGGGTTGAGCCGCCTCGAAGGGTTCGAGGTCGTGGAGAAGCTCGACTTCCTGGTTGAACACCTTCTTCTTGGGGTCATAGCCGTGGAAGAGCTCGGGCTCTGTTCAAACCAGTTCGTGAGTGCGGTGATATCAGTGGCTGAAAACGACATACCGATAAGGCGGACGCCGGCGTGAGCGAGAATGTCCTTCTGATAACGGCCGCGAATGTCTTTGTCGTCGACAGGCTCACTCGTCTTTGAGTCGACCCAACCGACATAAAGTGAGCCGTCTTTGAGGCGACCGTCGAAGTGCTTGATGAAGCCCATCATCCACGCCATCTCGATACAGCCCTCGATCGTGAACTCGCCGCGCGCCTCCATCTCCCAACGCGTGCGCGAGCTGCCCCAGGGACCCACTTCAGCGAAGCCAGTGACGACGATCACCCTCTCGAGATCGAGCATTCCGCGCAGCTGCGAGACGGGCAGCAGAGACTCCGCAGACTCCAGAGCAGGGAAGTTGAACTGGAAGTTGGCACGCGGCGTAACATCGATCGTCTGGAGGACGCGCTCCGCCTTGTCGCCGTTGATGACCTTGAAGTCCGCAGCGTTGTCGCGGGCGATCGCACGGCGAAGCTCGCTCTTCTTGTTGAGCTCAGTCCGGATGCGACCAGTGATCTCGGCGAGGTCGGGGAGACGATCCATACCTCCGTTGAGGTCCGCCCAGATAGGCTCAACTTGTGTGATGCTGAAGAGAAGTGGGTGCATGAGACCGAGGATGTTGAAGGCCATCTCCTTAGCAGAGAAGGTGCGAACGCCGTGGCCTTCGAGCTCATGGGCGACCGTGTTCGTCGCTCCCATGAGACCCGTTCCACGAGTCCATCTAGGAGGGATGTGAGCGCGATCAAAGATATTCAAACGCCAGGGACGTACCCGATGACAGCACCAGCCAAGCACAAGTATTCGCCCCAGCTCTCGCTGTTCCAACGGTTGAAGAGAGTCTCGAGCGAAATCTTCGACTCCGAATACAGACCGTCATTGCCGAAAAGACCGTGGTTAGGTGACAGGGGGAGGATGACTTGCGTAGGGCGAGTAACGAAATGACGGCTGGCCTTCTTGCTCTTCACGGCACCGAGAAGACGGAGGAGGTTGACGAGCATGATGCGGTGAGCGAGCTCGGACTTGTCGTCGAGACCGTCGATCTCACGGCCATTCTCGGGCACGGCGGCGAAGGGGAGGATGTAATCGAGGTCGAGGCTCAACTTCGAGTAGATGTAGTCGACGAGTGCTTCGACGTCTTGCTTTGAACCCTGGTTGAAGGGTACGACCGTCAACGCGGAGCCCTTGCTGCCGAAGCGCTGGAAGATGCCCTGGTAGTACTCGACGGTCGCGCGACTGTAGCGAGAGGTCGTAATGACAACGTGCGCGCCACCGGAGAGGAGACCCTTGACAATCTCGACACCGATGGAGCCCTTCCCGACACCGGTGAGAAGCGCGTTCTTGTCCTTGAAGGTCGTACCAGACGTCGCAATCTCGTTGAGCAGATCGAGGTACACGCCGGTAAGATTGCTGCTGTATTCCCAGTTCGTACCAACCTTGCGCTTGAGATGGAGGAGGGGTACCTTGTCGGCCGTGACGGAAGCGACGCCAGAGACTTGGGGACGAAGGAATTGGGATGAGGAGCGGCGCGCCCGAGGCCCGGTGTTAGCGCGCGTGCGCGACTCGGGACGCTTGCGAAGAGAGCGTACGACGCCTTCGTAGAGCGCCTTGATGCGATTCTTCTGCTCTTCGCTGATCTCGGGCTGAGACTTCACGACGTTCCACAGTTTCAGGACGTCCTCTTGGATCTTCTGGATGTTCGTGGGCTGGACGATGGTATCACCGCTCGCCATCTCCTCGACGTACGCCTCGAGCTTCCTGACGTTTTCGCGGACGACCTCCTTGTACACTATGTCGCCCTGGGCTGTGACCTCCGTGTGGGGTGCGGTCGGGAACGTAACTAGAGCTATCATCAGGAGGCGGTCATATGAGACAGGGTAAATCTCACCATCACGGTAGAGCGGGGGACTACCAACGACTTCCTTGCAGTTGTCGATGAGCTGCTGCCCGAATTGCTTGGCGAGCTGGTATGTCTCGCCGCGAGACGCGTCGCACTGGTCAATGTAGTACTGCATATAGGCGACGAGGTCGGGGTCGGCGCGGTTCATGATGGCAATGCAGCGCGCCGTGATCTCGCGGTCAACGGTAGTGAGCCGTCCGAAGATGATGTCGTAGAACATAAGCAGGGCGTCTTGACGGACCCAGTTCCATGACGAGTCGAAGTGGCGGGCCTTGAGCACGTCGAATATGGGCTGGATGCCGTCGACGTAGGTTTCGCCGTGTTCGCGGGCGATGGCGTCAAGGCGGGCTTGGAGTTGCTCAGCACTCGCCTTCTCCTTGTCGAACTTGATGTCGCCGGCACGAGAGTCGCGACCGAGGTAGCGCATCCACAACTCGACTTGCTGTGAGGCGAACTTGTTCTGGTCAGCCTGGAACTTGATGAACTCCTCGCTGTTGATGACCGCGCCTCCACCTCCTCCAGCACCACCAGCAGCGGCACCAGAGGACAAGGAAATGCCAGAGCGTTGAGCGTAGACAGCGACGACGCCATCCAACCAAGCCTTTGCTTCGCCCTCCGATCCAAGACGCTTCGCGGGTTCCATGGTGGCAGCGAGGAGGAGGACGCCGTCCGCACGCTGGGGGCCGAGACCCCACGACTTGGAGAGATGGGCCTTGATCGCCGACGCGCTGAAACCGCCAGGCATCTTGCCTCCGACAAGACGAGAGATGAGGCCAGACGTGTACTTGCCGAGGGAGCCAGAGAAGCCGACCCCGAGAGCAGATCCGAGCTCCTCGAGGGGAAGTTCTTCGCCCTTCTCGGGAGCAGAGGAGAATTCTTGTCCCAGATCGCCGAGGATCTCATTCTGCATAGTGGATTTCCCGCCAACGAGGTCCTTGATGCTCTTCGACATCGGGATCTCGTCGACCCGCTTCTTGAGCTTCTGGGCGACAATCGTGACAAGGATATCGCTGGCTTTGATCGGGATATCCTCCACGGCAGCGGCAGCAACACCCGAGGACACAGGTGCGGCAGCGACGACGGCGGGAACAGCGGCAGCAGCGGCAGGGGCTACGGACGCCTCCGCAAACTCCTCAGCGGGAGCCTCAGGCTCGTCCTCGAACTGGTAGTAGACCTCCTTGGGGTGCTTGGCATGGCAAAAGATGACGCGCCGGTGAGTGATGGAGTCGTCCTGAGCCTCGTATTTGGCCTTAAGGGTACGAGTGGCCATACCCGTGAGCGTAGGTGAAGGCCCAATCTCGACGAACCGTTCAAAGCCGTATTGAGAGAACAGTAGGTCCTGGGTCTCGATCCAACGGACGGGGGAGGCGAATTGGTACGCGAGGAGCTCGACGAGTATGATGTAGGCGAGCTTCTGCCTCTGATCGGGCGAGCCCCAGTTGTCCTGGTCCCACTTGCGAAGCACCTTGTCGAGGCGAGGCGAGAGGGTCTGATCGTAGATGAGTTGGGCATACTCCTTCGAGACCTGGAACGGTTTTGCGACAAGGTTCGGCACGTACTTCCCGACGAGGGTGTCGGGGTCGAGGTGTGCAGCGTTGATCTTCTTGGAGAGATCTGGGAACTAGGGTCAGTCACGGAGCGCAAATAGCGTGAACGCCGACTTACATGCGCGGAAGGGCATGACACCGGCCCAGAGGTACCGAGAGTGGAAGGGCACATCGATACCGGGGAGCGGAATGGTGGCGAATCCACGCTCGAGGATGATGTAACCCTCCTTCTGCTGCTGCTCTTGAGCCTTGGTGTAGCAGGACTTGACGATCTCGCCGAGCATCTCCTTGACCTGGTCCACGGTGAACTTTTCCGTCAACTAGAAATCCGTTAGCATGTGTGATATGACTAGAGTGGATGTAAAGTACCTTGGCGATGTCAATTTTCTCGAGCTTCAGGTAGTTGAGCACATTCGTGAGGGTCTGCAAGGCGATGAGTTCTCCAGCGCAGACGTATTGTTGACCCTGATAATTTGTCACATTTGTCAGAGAGCGATCATCAAATTCAAGGGGAAAGAACGCACATCGACGTTGAAGTTGACAATCTCGAGGAGACACCCTGTAGCATTTGAGATGTTGTCAACAACCTCGCGGAGCGCAGCATCGTTGAACGTCTTCGAAACGCGGCTAGGGTTGACGGCGCACATGGCGTAGTTGGAGCGGTTATGCGCGTCGCGCTCGACGGCGCGCTGCATAGTGATACCACGGTAGAAGACGACGTCCGCGAGCGAGGAGATGGGGAGGACATCCGCGATTGACGCGAGAGCAGAGTACTCTCCCAGAGAATGACCTGCGAACGCTGAGTCCTTCTGAACGAGGCCCTTGGAGCGCATGTCCTCGAACGCCGCACGCTCCGTGACGACGAGCGCGATTTGAGCGAACTGGGTGGCGAACAGGAGACCGTTGGGGTGGCTGAAGGTGTAGCGCTGCGTGCGGACGTTGATGTCGCCGAAGAGCGGGAGGGTCTTGACGTTACCGTCCTTATCCATGGTGTCGTACGTCATGTCCATGTAGCGTTGGCGGATTACTTGACCCTTGATACCACCGAAGTGGATAGTCTTCTCCTTAGGATTGTCCTTGACGATCTCGACGATTGAGAAGCCGTAGACGGCGGTCAAGTGAGCGTCGGCAGCCTCCCATACGGAACGGGCAGCGGGGGAGTTATTGTAGAGGTCCATACCCATACCAGGCTCCTGAGAACCTTGACCAGTGAACACGTAGACTGTGGCAGGCTGCGCCACCTCCGCCGATCCAACCAGGACCTTCTCGCCGCGAGCATTGGAAGTCTCGACGTTGACAACGAGGTTGCCGTGGCGCATTCCGACGTGCTTGATCTTGACCTTGAGCTCGTCGCCAGGGAGGACCATGCCGACGAAGGAGACGTCGTAACTAGAAACAAAGATTAAGTCCAAGACGCAAACGAAGATAAAAACGACACTTACGCGACAACACGGTCTGGAACACCTTGCGCGACGACATTCTCGACGTGACGTCGGGTCGCAGCACTGGACCACATGCCGTGGGTGATAGTGCCAGGGAGAGACGCATAGTCGGCGAAGTAAGGGTTGATGTGGATGGGGTTGAAATCGCCGGATATCTTCGAGTATGGCTCGTTGGTGGCGGGGGAAGTGAAGGTAGTGTTCACGCCGTTGGTCATCGAGTATCCCTCCGTGGACAGGGGCGACAGGAGACCTTGAGGAGAGCCGTGACGCTGGAGGTACGAGACGACGGGGTTGCCGCGCGAGTCGTCTTGGAGGAAGTCGACGGAGCCGACCTTGACAAGGCGCTTCATCTGATCGCGGACGCAAACGTCGCCGGAGACATTGACGCTCTTGTAGCACGTCTTATTGCGGTAGGTGACCTCAGAGCGAACACGGAAGACCAGGGAAGTGCCGGGCTGGAGAGGCTTCGTCTCATCGTCCCACTCGAACCACTCCTTGGACTGGAGCACTCCGACAGAGGCCTCAGTGGGGAGCTCGACGAGGTACTCCGGCTCCTCCACCACCTCGAAGGTGTTCTCAAAGTCGTCGAAGCGGCCGCGGTAAAGGAACGAAGAGGTGACTTCGATAACCTTCTCACCATCGCGGATGACGTAGCCCTTGACCCGCACGGTCTTGCCTGCGTCGCTGTTGATAACCGCGACGATGCGAGCCTCGGCCTTGCAGACATCCCCAGCCTTGAGCGATTTGGCACCATCCAGGAGACGGAACCCGTTGGAGAGGTGAACGAGCTTGAGAAGATCGCCGTCGACGGGCGTTGGGAAGATCGCCTTCATGATGGCCTACAAGGAGAGCGGTCAACAACCCCGTCTGCCACGTTAGAGATAGTGACGTACCTGCCAACCGGTGACGATGGCGAAGTCCATAGGTGCGAGAGGCTTCTCGTTGCGGGCGGTCTTGAACGCCTCGCCTTGGTTACCGACGACAGCACAGAAAGTCTCCACATCGTCCTCGTCGATGACTACCTCAGGGCCGGTGAAGGTCTCGCGAAGTCCGATCTCGGGAAGCGCCTCACTGTCGCCGAACCAGAGTTTCCAGTAGAATTGCTTGATGTGCTTATTACGGCCCTCGGCGACTTCGTGGATTGGCGCGAAGCCCATCGACGGTTTGTAAAGGAACTGGAAGCGGAGAGGAACGGCCGTGTCGCGGCGCTCTTCGAAGAGGACGAGGTTGATCATTGAGGAAGAGGCGTTGAAGGTGATCTCGACGACCTTGAAGGCAGGATCGTGCGGGCCATAGGAGCGCGCGGCACCATACACGGAAACCTTCGAGGGCCGTGAGCCGTCGCTCTCAACAACGACCTTCTGACCACTGCGAGGAGTGAAAAGGCGACGCATCGGGTTGTCGAGGTACGCGGTGCCCTGAACGATCGTGGTCGAAGTAAGCAGCGCGCGAAGCCAGCTCAGCTTGGGACCCGCAAGGGTATCGAGCCATGCCGCGGTGCTAGGAACGGCGGTGCCGACGTTGAAGGTCGCGACGTTACCGGACACAGAAGGAGCAATCGCGGGGGCCGTGGTGGTGGGCTTGTTGCTGAGATACTCAGCGGTGGGGATCTTGGACTTGTCGCCACTGTACAGGCGATCGACGAGCTTCTCGATGAGCGCCGAGTTGATGTTGCCCAAGAGGTCTTTGACCGGCTCGTCCTTGACCGTCGCATGCTTGACCGCGACAGGCCCCTGAAGAATACAAACACGCTGCGGGTCCTGGTCGAAGACGGCATCGATATCCTCAGCTGCCCAAAGGGAGTCCTAGTGGGCTTGGTTAGCGCATTGTTCATAATGAGCGAAGGAAAATCCCAACCTTCTTGAACCAGACCTCAAAGGAAGCATCCAGAACGGGGATGAAAGGAGCGGGCTTCTGGCCAGGGCGCTGAGAGATCGCGAGGAAGTACGCCTTGTCTTCAGACGCGAGGAGCTGCTCCGTAGCCTCAGGATAGGTCTCGAAGAACTTCTCGACGAACCCCGAGGGCTTGTCAAGGGAGGAGTAAGACTGAAGTGTGGACGCCTTCTTGCTGTCGTGGAGGCCGGCGAAGCGCTCTTCGATGCGACGAAGCCAGTCGCCAGTGAGGTTTCGGAGCGAGAGGTCGACCCAACGCTCCTGGTGCGGAACGTACATGAGGCGAACCATTCGGAGCACGACTTCCTCGTAGGTCATATCGGCGATGTCCTCGACGACGGTCCCGTCCTTCTTCCAGCCGAACCAGGGTTTCGCGAAGTCCTTGTTGAGCTTAGCGATGATCTCGGCGCGACGCTCGGCGAGCCAGGCGGCGCGCTTCTCCTTGGGCATCTTGAAAACGGTGTCATCGAACTCCTTCCAGAGCTTGACGGCGCGAGTGGCGATCTTGTGAATAGGTTCCCCGAGCTCAGAGCGAACAGTGAGGATACCGCCAGTCTCCTTCGCATAGGTGCCCTCCCACTGAGCGTCGTCGACACCTGTCGCGGCAACGATGAGGTCCTTGACAGAGGAGCTCGTGTGAGCCTCCTTAGCAACCATGACGCGACTGGCGAAGAGGAAGCCGTCGAAAGGCATGGGCTGTAGCCCAAACCTCTCGACCGACCAGTCACCGGTGAGGTAGGGCCACACGTCGTCGGCGCCGCCGAAGCCTGAGCCACCCACAAGGATGAGGTTGGAGTACTGGCGGATGGAACCGTAGGTGGAGAGGATCGGCTGGTGGAAGTCCTCGCAAGAGTGATGGCCACCGGCACGGCCGCCAGTCCACTGCATGATGATAGGGAAGTCGGGGTTCGCGGCGGCGATGTTGACAACCTGACGGATACCGTCGACGGAGCCGGGCTTAAAGGAGACATGCTTGATGCCCGAGTCGCGCAGCGCAGCGATGATCTCCGCCGCCTTCTCAGTGCTGGGGATGCCCGCGGCGACGCAGAAGCCCTCGATAGGCAAGCCCTCGCGGCGCATCTCCTGCCAAAGGGGGAACTGGAACCCGAACTGGCGCGGGTTGATGTAGAGCGCGTTGAGAGTAATGCCGACACCCGCAGGGATCTTGCTCTGGATTTCGGCGACCTTGCTGCGAAGAGCGGCGGCATTGTAGTGTCCACCACCAGCAAGTTCAATGTGGTAGCCTGCGTCAAGCACTGCACCGACGAAGCCTGCCTTCACCGTTGTAGGAGTCATACCGGCGACCATGATCGGCGGCTTCCCGAGGAGACGGGAGAAGGGGGTGTCGAGGTGGATAGTTCCATCGCTACGAGAATTGTCAACGCCAATCGACAAAGGCCATCGTGCATTACACACCTCGTCTTGACAAGAGCAGGCGAGAACTTCTTCGACCACCACTCCTCGGTCTTGATGGATTGCGAATCGTAGAGCTCCGCGGGACCCTTGGCCTTGTCTCCGACGACGATCACCCGTACCCCACGACCCTCAAGGTTACGGGCAGTCAGAGGACCAATGCCGGAAATGCCACCAGGGCCGAAGTCGACAGCGTGCGTAGCCGTGTCCGGGAAGTTGGTCGCGGCAGACCATTGGATTGGCAAGGTAAAGATTTGGTCGCACAAAGCCCTAGTCAGGGAGCCTTCGGTGGTGCGAAGGTCGGTACCTTCAGAGCGCACATCAGAATCTGCACATTGTAGTAAATGAAAGACCTTACCGTTCTCGGTGTGGAAGACAGGGATCCCCAGGTCTTCCTTCTTCCACAACTCAGTCTCCTCCAAATCATCCATGACTTCGTCAACGACACTTGAGAGATACTTGCTGTGATATGGGACCCCGACGACGAGGAAGCGGACGGAGAAGACCGGCTTGCGCTGAGAGAAGGGTGTCTTGCTTTGGTCGAGGCCGCTGGGGGCGCGCACCTTACGAAGGTTGACGACGAGGCCGTACAGGGCGCGTGGGGGACCAGTGACAACGAACGCCTTAGGACCGTTGTGGAGCGACACACCGAGCTGGGAGTTGTCAGGGAGGTGCTTGTTGGTCTTCGCGATGTGGCCTTCGACATCCTTGAGCGAAAGGCCTGTAATGGAGAGCATGGGGCTTGGGGAGCCCTCGCCGCCTTCAACGGAGTCTTGGGTGATGCTCGGCTCCAGCGCGAGGACGGGGAACGCCTGTTGCCCGCGGAGGCCAGAGTAGAAGAGCCACCGGATCGACTTGACAGCATTCGCGGCTAAGGACTCGAAGGTGGTGGAGGCGGCGATGGCGATGGCGGAAACGAGACCCTGGGAGTGGCCAGTCGCGCCGTGCAAGCGCGAGCGTAACTCACCAGGCGTGAGTTGAGTAACCCGGCAAACGATCAGATACTGGATGAGCTGAGTGAGGCCGATGAGAGGGAATGATACGGGGATAGATGCAAGGTAGGTGACAGGTGGACGGAGAGAAGAACCATTCAGCCAGGACACGACGTCAAGTCCGTGCGTATAGAGGGCGTCCTCTTCAGCCTCCTCGACGAGGGGAAGCAGGACATCGCGCGTGATCGTGTCGATGAAGCCAGAAACGTAAGGCCTGTAGATGTCGTAGAGAGCTTGAAGCTCGTCGAAGTAGACCTCGTTGGTGCCTTGGCCGCCGAAGAGCGCGAAGATGGACGCGTCGCCACCTTTAGCCGCTGAAAGCAAGGCGCTCGTGGGAGCACGAGGGATCCCCTGGACCTTTTTCGCCTCGAGAGCGGCGATGGACTTGAAGTACGCAGAAAGAACGGTCTTGCGCACTTCGGTGTCGAACGCGGCGACGATTACGTGAACATCTTGAGTAGAAAGATAGGTGGAGGTAAAGTACTTGATGGACTTGAGGAGGATAGAGGTGCGCGCGGTGTCCGACTGCGCGTCCTCATCTAGTTTTTCGGCGACGAAGCCCAAAAAGCGCGCGAAGAGCTCGACGCTCGCTTCGGTCGCGTTCTCCAGGGCCGCGGTGGTGTCTATGGCGTCGTCGGTGGACTGGACGTGCATGAAGTCATCTCTAAGGACTTCGGCGGCCGTCCACTCGTCCGCCTGCGTCGATACCGGGATCGAAATCTACACACAGGATGCATGTCAGTGCTATACTCGATCGTGTGGCGGGCCGAGCTGCGCGCAACGGATACATTACGCGCGGGGTCGCGCGTTATGTCGAGATGGCAAGGAACACACACGGACGCGATACACGGGCCTGCTGATGTGCTGACGCGGGAAAGCAGTGCGCCTTGACAAGGCGTGCGCATATATGCGCCCATCCCATCCTCCCCCCTTGCTCCCATGGAGCTGCCATCGTCGCGCGCGACTACGGAAGAGATTCGTGCTTACTCTAATGGAACCTGACTGGATCTGCATAGGGCGGGTGGTGATGCCGGGAGGAGAGGGCGGCATTGCGGACATGATGGGTGGGTCGTTCCTTGGTCGGTGGTAGGACACAGGGGGATCGACAGATACGAGCAGGAAGTAGGGAGTGCGCACCGAGCGACGAGGGCGAGGTGGTGCAGAAACGACGCGTGGCAGAGTCCGGGCTGTCTTATACGAGCTTCCCCCACACCCACCATCTCGAAACAGCACCCCAACGGATACCCGGCGCCTATTCGACGCGACGCGATTCTCAAATTTCTACAAAAGGCAGGGAGAGCCAGGGGAATGGCGCCCCCGCCGGGGCCCCAGATTGACGCGGGGAGATCCAATTGCCCTTTGGCAATCGTCTCAGGCGGTCCGCTCGCTTTCTGTCGTGCCTGCGCCCCCAGCGTCCCCAAGCTCTGCGGTCTCATTGCGCACCTGGCTGCCCAGCATGTCCTGAAATCCTGTCCAGACGAGCTCACATCTGTCTGTGAGCACGGCGCGCGAGTGCATGCGGATGCTGCGTGCCCCGCAAGGGCCTTCGCTTCGAAGCCAGGTTGTTTCCTCATGCCGCTTTGCCCCTTTTCGCGATGGCTTCGCGAGCGCAATTTTACAATCACGCCGTCGGCCCGGGCGATAGAGCGATGCCTGCCAACCTACGAGCGGCTTCGCTGTCGATGGCGAGCAAACCGCGCTCTGCTGTCGTGCAGCGGATATGTTCTCTAGTGCGTAGGCGGGCCCCATCAGCCCCATGGTTATACTCCAGGAAGATGCCCAAACATCTACGGCCTTGTTGGTGGTGCAGCACGGAACCCGTCGCCCGCACTCGCCGGCTGTTTATCGATCAAGAACATTGATTCTGCTTAGGTTCTGCCCGAATGCATTGCACGTCGGTTGGGCAGGCGCCGTCGACTTCGGTGAAGGGAGTTATCATTAATCTATCGTAGACGTCTAGGCTCTAAGCTGCTACATCGTAAGGATATTAGGAGGTATTAGAACAGGCATAACTAGATACACATGGATACAGCAGTGAGAGAGCGGGGTGAGAGAATAGTTCGGGGCAAGCAGCCTCAACGAAAGCAGGAAACTAGGAGATCTCAGAGCGTATGCGAATCAATGCTTCCATACAACGCGGTAGCCAAGGTCTGCGAAACAGAGCTCATCCGTCATCCACCCTTGGTCGTTCAACGCCTGCTTGAACGCCGGGAATCCCTTGCTTGCGTGAGCTCGAGATTCAGTCAAGACGTCAGACAACAGAGAAATCTCCTCGGATGGGCTCGGGGCCTGGATGCGCGTTTCGTGAGGCGCGGGGTCTGGCCAAGATCGTTCATGCTCCAGCGAATTGCGCACCACCGCCGCGTGGAAGATGGACTGAAGCATGTCACCGTTCGTCGCGTCCGGATGGTAGAAGACGGCCACGGCCGGTCCTCGAGGAGTGTCATGCGGGAAGAGCAGATAGCGATCGTCCTGTTCAGATGACCTCCGTGAGCTTCCTCGCTCCCAAACGTGCTTCGATGGACGCACCTGGAATACGCGCGAGGCGGTCTCCCATCGCATTCGATCGATGTCGGAACCCGAGCTCAGCACGTCTTGTACGCGCGGTGCGAGCGTCAGCCAGTGATCTGCCTTGCCCTTGTAGAACTCGCCGAACATCCCCGTTGCAGCGCTTTGAGTGAGCTGGTCCAGGGACTGGACCTCGCCTGTGGCGACGTAAGACCGCGCGAGGTGACTTACCCGAGGGAGCGTCAACAACTCAAATGTCGCGACGCGCATCATCAGCCCAGTCATCACGAGATGGATCGGGACCGCGAGGAAGAAGATGGAATAGAGGTATGCTGGCGCGTGCGAGAACGTCAACAGACCAATGCCTGAGGCGTACCCTGCGAGTTGCGCAATCGACGCCTGAGACTCATCCTTTGCTGCGACATCTCCATCGTTCCCTTGCATGGAGAAGTACCGAATAAACTTGATGTGAGTCGTAAACCAAATCTGACCTCAAGCGAGTGAGCGTATGCCATGAGGTGGAGCCGCGTTCAGACATACCGCATTCCCCACCAACTTGAAGACGTTCCCGCCCGCTACCGAACGGGATTAGTGAGCCTATTCGTCACGACGCTGAAGCCCGAGGTTGGACAACTCACCGGCGCAAAGCAAGAAATTCACCGGGGACGGTTTTACCAGCACACTCGCGATCATCATTCCACTCCCCAAACAAGTGAGTGCCTCTCCAAGAAGTGTGAACGCCTTGGGGTGGCTGTCGAAGTATGGCGAGAAGTGTCGGATGAAGAAGAGCTTTGCAATTTCCCCCGCGCCGTCCTTGATGATCCACTGCACGGCAACTGCCCCAAAGACGCTGCCCTCGGCCGACACGCCGACGGATGTGAGAAGCGCCTGGTTGCAAAGAACAGACGTGATAGTCGCGAGCGTCGTCTCGAAGGCTTGCAGGATGTGGAAGGGGAGGTACCTGTGTGGCCCTTGGGGTCGGTCGCACCGCCTACGCCATAGCAAATGGGGCACTCACGAACGATGCACGGACTGCGGGTAGTTGGTGGGGAGGAACATTTGCCCGAACCATGAAGAGACGCGACCGGATATTGAGTTCGTTGGAACGGCGACCTTCCCGGCTGTTGCGTCGGGGTCTGCGACGTCTCTCCACTCCCTCTTGACTTTCGCCTTGCCCCCCTCCGCCCACGAGATATGACATTCCCGCCCTCCAACGCGTTCAATGGCGAAGGGTCGGGCTTGAGGCACTTGGCAACCGGGACTGTCTGGCTGTACAAGCCGGGAATCATGTCGGTACGGAGGCTTGCTGGATATGGGGCGGCGGAGGCCGATTAGGGGGCGCGAACTGCTATTGAGCAGTACCTTCACAGGTATATGCGCTCTAGCATTAAACCGTGGTACCATATCTGATAGGATATGAGTACATGAGTACATTCCGCATGAACGCAAGTCAACGTAGACCTACCGGAAACTGGGGCAAATGGTATCCCGTCTAGAGATCAGTCTCTGTCTTTAGTCTTGCTTTCACTGATTCTCCATATTAACCCGGGTTTCTCCGAATAGAAAGGGTGGCGGAGGGTGGCGGGAAGGGGAGCCGAGGACAACGGAGTGAACGTGGAAGAGTGGAAGCCAATGGTGCGAGCAAGCTGTAGCTATATTGGACTTGTACGCTCAGAGACGCGCATCGCAAGCGTAAGCGCTGGAGATCTGCGTCCCGCGCCAGAGTCGGACGTCTGTGCTGCTTTTAACACATATGGCCCACCACTTATGTATATGATGAAGCTAGTCCCACGGTTAGCCTTAAAAACAGCGTGTCCATGTATCCCTAGTAGCAGCTAAAGATCTCATCGAGTCGTCGCGGCCGGCGCCTGCAACCTACTGAGCCACCCAGCTATTTGTTCTCCGTCTCTAGTACCCCCCGGAAGTCTTCCACAGTGCTCGCGTCAAAGTTCTTCATGTCGTGCCTCGGCTTCCACCCAACTTGACCCCGAGATCGGCTCCCCTTGCACCGACAGTTCGTGCCTAATTAACGTCAGTCCGCGCCCGCTAGTGACAAAAACACGAGAACCACGCACTGTCGTCGATGTGCACGTGACTCCATGAGCACTTCCCCTCGCCGACGATCACCGGGCGACCACGCTTGATGGCAGCGCGCGCGAGAAGCTGACCGCACATGCTGAACGGGTTGGCGATCCCGGCGTCGACGAGCGCGTGCTTTGCGACCCCGTAGACGACGCTCGGCGCCACGATGTGCGCGCGGATGTATCCGGCGACGTCAGCCTCGACGATAGGGATGTCGACATGGCGGTGGAGAGCCGATGGGGGGATGGACTTGATTTGCTCAAGGTTCATGTCATCATAGACTGTCTCCGCGAGGTAGACACCTTTGGCGTCGTTGATAAGCATGGCAGTGCCGGACTGCCGGATAGAAACTGTCAGCGTGACTACAGGCCAGTGCCGGACAACGCGTTGACGCGTACAGTGTGTATCAAGATGGGCACCTCTCCGGTCTTATCGTGGCGAGCTTTCATACCGGACAAAATGGCCTCGGCGGAAGGGAGGTCGTCACAGTCGGCCTGAACAAGTCTTTCAGTGATCGTCGCATGCGTTATGGACTCGGGTACTTACCGTGTTGATGATAACGTTCGCAGCCTCGGAAACGGCGGCGATCTTGTCGACATCTTGCAAGCTGCCGACGAGAGGCTTCACGCCGAAGTTCGCCTGCAAAAGCCTCCCTTTCGCCTCGCTGCGTACCAGAGCAATAATCTCGAAGTCTGCAGCCTTAGGATGTGCGAGAAGACGTGCGAGTACGGATCCATCGATCAAACCTGTTCACATAACGCAGGGGGCGTTGGTTAGAAGAGGTGGGTAATCGTAGAGGATTGCGTACCAGTAGCGCCGGTGAGGAAGATGGAAGTCTTGGTGGTCATCTTGTTGAGAGGTTGCAGATGCCTGTAAACCTGCGTCGCGAGCTCTGATGTAGATGGGACGGACGCTGAGTCACTGTTTCCGAGATCGGTCAAACCGAAAGAACCGGCGAATGAATGGAACGGGAGTACTTCTCATAGTATGGTGTGGGTGGTAGCATTCCGCCCGAAGACAAACCCAGAGCGTCTTGACCAAGCTGCCGAAAGAGACATTTCCAACCTTACTACGCTGAACGCTTCGTTTGATATGAGCATTGGCCGATTTAAACCGGATCATGACTAAAAAAAAAAGCGACGTTCGGAGGACAAACGCAGATACCACCCCAATTTGAAACGCCACGGACGAGTCCTTTGCAAAATCATATGGTGTGGGTTTCCCAAACGATACTCCTATTCTTGCTAAATCGGGATGCCGTTTCTTGGAGGTGTTGACGAAACCGCCGAAGATACCGGATACATCGTCTATTCAAACGCTAGAAGAGAACACATAATCAGGAGCCACCGTGACAACATCATACATTTCGATGAGGTTCACCTCTCAAAAAAAAGCCACTACTTGTTCGACGCCCTGAGTTGCCGGACGACCCCCACCCAGCTCTCATCCAACTTGTTCTCCCTGCCCGTCAACGACCCCTCCGCATGCCTCTTCGCCCAATACTCCACCTCCGGCCGGACGCTCGCAAGCATGTCTGCCGTCGTGTACTTGGCCTTCCACCCGAGCGCGCGCGCACGGTCTGCCCGCGCCCGCCCATTGCAGCCGTGGTACCACCCGTACTCCTCGAGCCCGAACGCGTCGACGAGCTCCTCCGGAGCCTTGAAAGACGTCGGCTCCGCGTTGTCGGTGAGCCTGAGGTCAAGCATAGCCTCGCCGATCGCGCGGGCGATCTGATACCAGTTGTGCTCGCCGTTCTCGGCGAAGTAGAAGCCTTCCCAGCCGTGACCGGCCGTGGCGGCGGCGATGGCGTCGAAGACGACGATGTAGAGTTCGGACACTGGATATTGGCGCGGAGGGTTAGCGTATGCACTCGACGCGGACACAGACACTTCAAGGGGGAGAAAGTAACGGGGAGTCACTCACGGTCCTCGATATGAATGTCCAGCATAGTCCCCTTCCCCAGCCCAACCATTCCGGCACGCTTCCTCTTCAGCGCGGCCCTGATGAACATGGGGATCTGGACGGAGTGCGCATTGGCGATGCCGGCTTCGACCAGAGGGTTCTTCGCAATCGCGTAGACGGTGGAGGGGACTATGATGTATCCGCGGAAGTATCCTTTGGCGTCCTCGCGTGCGATGAGGCCGTCAACGTTGCGATGGACGGCGGTATCCGGGATGGACTTTATCTGCTCGATGTTGAGGTCGCTGTAGATTATATCGCTGTCGCGCACGCCGCGCCCACTGTCCGTGAGGGTGCCCGTGCCGGACTGGTGTGATACACGTGCATAAGACACGGCATCAAAAGGAAGATAGACGAGACTCACAGTGTGGATAAAGATCGGCACATCGCCGAGCTTCTCGTGTCTCTTATGGAGACCCCGTAAAAAGGCCCTTGTGAGCTCGTCATCATCAGAATCGCCCTGGGGAACAGTCAGATGTAGACCGTCGAAGCAAGACTGATACTCACTAAATTGATGATGATGTGAGCGTTCTCCGCGAGAATCTCTATCTTCTCAAGCTCCCGAAAAGACCCGACAGCGGTATGTACGCCGAATTTGGACTCGAGGAGTTTGGCCTTGTCAGCGCTACGAACATAGCAGGTGATCTCGTACTCATTGATGTCGGGATGCTTGAAAAAGCGGGCGAGGAACTCGCCGCCAATATATCCTGGGCGAATCGGATGAGAACAGGAAGCACTAGCAGACAAGATTAACGTACCTGTGGCCCCAATTACAAGAATGGGTGTGTTGAGCATGACGATGCTCGTGCTGGGACAGCGACGACGTCTTCCTCTGTCTCCCGTGTATTTATATCTTGCAAGCCCCACTCGCCAACGTAGGCGAGGCGCCTTAGGCTCGGTCGACATGTGGGCGCACTGAATTGACGGTTCCGAGCGCGGGGGAGACTTCATCGTAGCTGAGTCACCCATATAAACTACTGAGGGGTCAGACTTCATGTGCATGCCGACCGGGACCTATGACTTCATATCTTCGCATTCATAACACCCGATCGGTTGATGCATCGAGATTCGATGATCAATGGCCATACCCGCTGGACAAGTAAATTTAGGAATCAGGGGAGGGGGAAGCGAGAGGGGCGGGAGGAGGGTGGGTCAGAGCGTGGGAGGTGAGGGTAGTAACATACGATACTGACTATGTGTGGCCGAGGCACTGGGGCGACATTCACTTCGTGCGCCGCGCAGCTTGCAGTGTGGGAGTGCCGTCGACTCTGGTCGCCGGACGGCTCGCCCGCCGCCTATTTACTTCCGGAGGTGGTGCGCTGTGGTTGTCGGGCCGGCGCGGGGTGTGGTCGTGGAGGTCGATGGGTCGGTGTAGTGCGCTGGCGTGTTCGCCGATCAGTGGATGTCGATGTCGAGGGTGTGGCGGGGTGTTCGTCGTCGGGGTCGGCGAGAGGTCCAAAGGTCTGTCAGAGTCGTTCCGTTGCGTCAATGTATGCAAAGAGCTGTGGCAGCGCGTCTACACTACTAAGTAAGTACTCGAGCTTGCTACCTTTCCTCCCGAGCTTCATGTGGATATGCGTCATGCGTTCGCCTGAATATGCGGAGCAAGAAGTGTACCACCGTTTCGGCCCCTGCTCCACATACCGGGCAGATGTCGGTGTCCGCGTGACGTATGCGGTGAAGATGGGCTTGGAGAGGAACGTGGCCCGTGTGGAGCTGGATGAGGAGACCCGCCTGCCGGCGGGAGAATGGTGCGATGAGGTCGAGGTAGAACTTGGATGGCAGCGAGGTATCGATCTGGTTGGTCTTGGGATAGCACGGGGACGTGCTCCAGCTCGCCTTGGCTTCTGTCTGTAGGGGAGCGAGGTTCATGGTTCGTTCATGTAATAACCTAGTACACACTCACATGTGACTACTTCTGTACTTCCTCGTCTACTTCCCAGCCGCCGGCTCGAACTTGAAGTCGAGCTTGCCCCCCTTCATAAGCTCGCCATAATGTTCCACCTCATCCCGTACACTCTTCAGCATATCCAACGTCGTATACTTCGGCTTCCAGCCCAGAGCGCGGCCGCGGTCAGCACGGCAGCGGGCGTTCGTCCCCGAGTACAAGCCCGCTGCCTCGCTCCCGAAGTATTTGATGAGCTCTTCGGTCGAGAAGGGCGAGGGAGAGGCATCGGAGGTGTATCCGAGAGCGACCATCGCATCTCCGATGGCGCACGAAATTGACATCCAGGAGTGTTCGCCGTTCTCGCCGAAGTAGAAGCCCTCGAACCCATGGCCCGTGGTGTCCGGTTTGTTGACAATGGCGTTGAAGATGGAAATGTAGAGGCCCGCGACTGTAAACGGGCATCGTTTCAGTATGCGGGATGTCCGGAACGAGCACTGACAGGATACACGGGATGGGGCAAGAGAACGCGAGACAAAAAGCATGGTACTCACGGTCATCAATGTGGACGTCCGGCCAGATCGCCTTTCCTTCTCCAACCACTCCAGCGCGTCCTCTTGCAAGCGAAGCCCTGACAAGAATCGGGATCTGGATGGAATGGTCGTTGGCAACGCCAGCGTTCACGAGGGCGTTCTTCGCGATCCCATAGACAGTAGATGGAGCGACGATGTTTCCGCGGATGTATCCTTCGGTATCCGCATTGAAGACAAGCAAGTCGACGTTACGATGAAACGCCGTGTCCGGAATGGACTTCATCTGGGTGACGTCGTTGTCGTTGTAGATCGTCTCGCTTGCGAACGCACCACGGGCATCGTCGACGATGACCCCTGTACCAGACTAAGGCAGATGAGTATGTGCACGATAAAAAGGTCGGGACATCAGGGACACTTGCAGTATGAATCAAGACAGGGAGGTCGCCAAGCGTTACGTGCCTCTTGCGCATGCCCGCCAAAATAGCTTTCATGAATGATTCGTCATCTGCGTCGGCCTGAAAGAGTGCGGTCAGTGTATGTCATGCCATGTGCTGAGTGAAGGGTGCCCACAAGGTGGAAGATGACATGCGACTTTTCGGCCAGAGACTCGACTTTGTCAAGGTCTTGGAAGGTGCCTTCGACGACATTTACACCGAACTTGGACCGTAACGCGCTGGCCTTCGCCGAGTTACGGACGATGGTGCATATCTCGAAGTTGCTCGCGTTAGGATGGTTGAGTAGATGCGCAAGGACGGCGCCTCCGATGTAGCCTAGAGAGGGGAGATGAAGGTCATGATGACGGTGGCCAAGGGAAAGGACGGACCGGTGGCGCCAGTGAGCAAAATGGGCGTCTTGCGGGATGTCGTCATTCTGGATCGTCGACGTTGATCGAGTCAGATCAAAAAACAGAACTTGAAGGCAGCCTGGACGGATCCCGAGGATCGAGGAGTGCTTTTATATATATCCCACCGCCAGTCCCTATCTGCCCTGGTCTTACTAAACCACGTCCAATGGAATTCCGACGTCATCCTTGTCGGTGCCAACTTTCCCAACCACTCCGGACACTTTTGACATCACATGCCCCCCTTTTGCATATCATGCTTCAACTCAGAAGCCTCCTTGTAGCACAAGACTGCAGACACCGCTCTCACCCGGCGCTGGAAGCTGCACCATGCTCTAAGCTCTCGCAGGATCTCGAACCATCGATGGACCGGCAGGTTTGCACGCTTTGATGGTCGTACAATTCTCGTCTCCACTTGTCACAGGGACTCGAGTCCTACCAGTCTCCTCACTCACTCATGATAGCGCCTCGCAGAGTCGCAGCCCCTGCAGCTCCTCCCATTTTCTCGTCTCGTTTTCCCCAAACCGGCCCCGCCAGGGTATTACGAGGTTCCTGTTTAGCAGCCTCCAATCCATGGTGCTTCGAGGCGTCCCCTGTTTTGTAGATCGGCCTCAGCCGGGGAGGGCTCACTGACCAATAAAGAGACTCTCGTCCGCCGACGCAAAAGGGAAAACACTGACATCAAGGAGAGATTTCTTTCCTGACCACGTTAATGTACAATCGAGGAAAGCCTGAATCTCAGAGGCCTCGGGAGATTGAGCGTCCTCGTTCATGGTCTGTCTGAACGCCATGGATAAGAAGTGCCTCCCCCATTCCGACGTCTGGCCGCCGCGCCGGCATCGTGCTTCCGCGCTTCAGACGACATGAACATGATGCCGTTGACTGTTGACAGCGTCCATGGGGGAAATTTTTATCAGATTCAATGTCGCGTATACTCGCTCGCTGGCATGGGCATTCAAAAGTGGTGGCGATGGCTGAACGAAAACACACGACGATGAAAGGAAAGAATGCTCGCGGCGCCCTTGAAGGCAGTATAGCATTCGGACCGTACACGAATGAGATCGGGGACACTATGCTAGTCGAGTGGGCCACGCAGAAGGAGGGTTCACGGTATTCATAACACGGCACCAAAACATACCCCGAACATGAAGACAAAGCCCAAGTTATTTTTAGGACGTGAGGGAGGAAGCAAAGAGGACGGCGTCGCTGAGTCGGACGAACGCGAGATTGAGCTGTTCGACACCACCACTTTGATACGCGACCTGAGACGACTCCGGGGATGTGGACGAGGATGCAGCGGTGCTGGTGCCGAGCAATCTGAACGACGAAGAGGCTGACGCTGTCGACGCTGTCGGGGTTGAGCTGCTGGTCGTTACCAACTCGGAGGAGGTGCTGGTGGGAATCGACGATGTCGACGAGCTGCTGCGGGAAGTAGTGGAGGTCACCTTCGTGGATGTCTTCGAGGCACTAAGGGGTGTGTCGTCGTCGAAGCTCCAACTGCCAAAGACAGCGCCGATGTCGAGGAAGTCAGAGCCCATGATGATCTCAGCGAGACCGAACGAGAGATCGATAGCTCCGAAGGGGCAACCCATGCACTAGACCGGATGATGCATCTAAGAATGCATGAAATCGCGGGAGAAAGGAATTACACACCTCATCGGTGACCTTAGCGTGTGCAGTGACACCGTTGTAATGCAGGGTAACGGGCTTGAAGCAGTGGGCGCCCCCATCCCATTGCTGAACGACGGTTTCTCGATCAGGACAAGAGACAGTCCAAGTTGGCTAGCCGTCCTACCTCTGCACTTATGGCGATGACCTGTACATCCATGCTAAGCAGAATGCGGATTTCGCAGCGACGACGGTACGTACCAAGTCGCCACCCTGATCCACCTTATTGCAGGCATTGGGACCTGCAACGTAGGTCGTGAACTTTGTGTTTGCGAACTCGTCTCGCTTGAACAAGCCGCGGTCGGGTCCATGGTGGCGCAAACCGAACTTGGCGGCATGTGGTGACGACTGTCCGCAAGTGACGCTGAGACTGGTGAGGACTGAAACAAAGAGCGTGATGTGCGAAGGAAAGGCGGAGAAGAGCATCTCGACGAGAGCGAAGGCAGAGGACCCTGAGCGAGGACGGAATAGAGGACGAAGAAGGGGAGGAAAAGAGGACACTTCGTGGCATTTATATACAATCGGGAATGGGGCGTGGGTGTCGGAAGCGACGAGCTGTCAACGCTGAGTAAAGTAGTCCTACTGGCATAACGCGACCACAGTCATCAAGCAAAGGGCAGTACGAAATGAGAGCTCGTTGCAATACACCGAAGCCAGAAGACTGAAGCCAGAAGCTTTGAAAGACCGTCAGCCTCTCCAGTTGAAGTACTCTGCCAGCCGTTCAGTTGTTTGTCTCATTCTCAGCAAGGGACCCGAGTCGAAATCCGAACGCTGAAGACATACTTTACATGTTGAATCGGCACGCGGCAGTACTGCAGTGATGATTTTCGCGTGGTGGAGTCACTGCAGAAACGATCGCGACGAAAGCGCTGTCCGCACAGAGCATGAGCAACGGAAAGCCGGGCCGCCCTTCCGGGGCCCGGATCAGACCGAGTGCCTCGCCTCTCACCTCTTGTGTCTCTACGATTTCGTCCTACCGCGCACGGAATCTTTGGGACTATCGTGCGCCGATCCTGCTGTATATTTCATCGACAGGAACACGTGCAACATCCGGACAGGTACATCGCGAGGAGCAACATGGCACCATATATCATAGGAATCCAACTTCACGGAATCGCACTTGATACCGTGAAGCAATGCAAAAGGATGGGCCTCAACATCACTTCTCCGACGCATCAATCAAGACGTTGGTCAACTGGAGGAACGCCAGGTTGAGCTGCTGGACGCCTCCGCTCTGGAACACCGTGTGGGTCACGGCCGGGGCCGACGACGTCGTAGACGACGAAGAAGACGAGCTTGAGGTCTTCGTGGACGTGCTAAGGTGCGTCGTCGAAGCCGAGGTCGAAGTTGAGGTCGAGGTCGAGGTCGAGGTCGAAGTCGAAGTCGAAGTCGAAGTCGATGTCTTGTGGGTGGTGGTGGACGAATGGGTGGTGGTGGTGGTGGGCTTGGGCTTGTGCGTGGTGGTAGTAGCGGGCGCGTCCCCGTCGTAGCTCCAGCTGCCGTACACCTCTCCGATGTCGATGAAGTTGGGGCCCATGACGGCCCGCGCGGCACCGTGCGAGAGGTCGATCGCACCCCATGGGCAGTTCTCGCACTGCGCCGATCTCTAGTTACGAACTAGCCTCCGCGCGACGGTCTGGAGGACGCACCTCGTCTGTGACCTTGGCGTGCACAGTGGCGCCGTTGTAGTGGATGGTGATGGGCTTGTAGCAGTGCGCCCCTCCGTCCCACATCTGACACGACGCGCGCATGAATGAGAAGGGCCAGGATGTACTCAGTCATCTCAGGCTCACAATCTTAGAGATAGCCACAATCTACCGGGTTGTGGAGGGTGAGCTTCGGAGAACGTGAATTATCTGGCGCTCGAATGGACTTACGAAATCTTGGGCCGAGTCCACCGTCCCGCAAGCATTCAGCCCCGCATCAAAGTAAGTCATCGGCGCGTTGTCGAACTGGTCGCGCTTTTCCAAACTGTACGCGGGCATTCCATGGTGGCGATGAGCGAACTTGGGGCTGTGAGGCTCGCCCGCGACAAAGGTAGTGGAGCTGGCAAGAGCCGAGAAAAAGACCGTGAGTTGTAAGAGAGTGACAGGAGAAAGCATGGCGCAGAGAGCGTCGCAAACAGGACTTGGGAGACGGGACAGCGCAGGGAAACTCAAGGAGAGGAGGAGAAGGAGGGCGAAGCAACGTCAAAATGATGATCGCAACACCAGCGCTCGAGTCGTCAAGGGGCACGGCACGGCACGGGGCTTGTGGGCGACCGGAGCACACCGTTTTGAATCTTTGATGCATGTGCTAGACGAACCATGCGGGGTGGTAAAACACGCGCCGCGGTGAGGCTGGGCCGTGTCTTGACTGGTTGGCTCTTGAGGTACAGTGAGTGCTTGAGTTCACGTCCATCGCTATTGCTGTCCGGAAGATGGGCGGAGACATGTTTTCGTCTGAAGACTACGACAATTGCTCCCTCGGGGCCTGCACCCAAGGTTCGCAGGATGCGTGCCTTATGATATTACTCACGTGTGCTTGGCAGGCGCTAATTTGAAATCAACAACGTTTGTTTCGCGGACACAAGTACAACTTTACAAGTCCTCGCAGCACTGTGATTCATGATGTCATCTGTTTGATTTCACCGCCTCGGCAACCAAGTTCTGTAGCCCTGGTCTGTGCGCTGTTGATCGTCTCCGAGAATGTAAGTCCTTACTTATGTTGGCGGTAGAGGGCCTTGAGGACAGGCAAAGCACTTGTCGATGTTCTTCGGCACGTGGCTTAGTGACGAAGCCCCCAGCACGCAGTAGACGCCACTCCAGTATCCAGCAACGATAGCATTGGAAACTTCCCTTTACATCGTAGAGTCATGAGAGAGCATCAACCGTGAGTGAAGACTATAGTACAAATGATGTGGCAGAATAGAGATCTTGGCCAAAAGGAGGCCCTTCAAGCCTTCTCGAAGTGGTGTTCGAGCTTCTCGTGCGCCGCGGTGGACGACAGAACGTCATGAGCGTCGATCTCGTCACCGAAGATTTCTGCCATCTCTTCGAGCGTCTTCCCTGCAAGTCATTTATGGTATGAGAACCACACAAAGCGCGCTTGAAGAATCATCGGACGCACCTTTGGTTTCGGGGAAGAAGAAAGCAATGATGACGAAGTCTATGGCATTAAGGCAGATGAAGATAATGTAGTATTTCCAGGAAATGTTCACGATAGCGATGTTGGAAACCTGACAGAGTATGAGCGTCCCTTCCAAAGCATTTCCGAGGGCGGAGCATAAACACACCTGCGAAAAGAGGACGTTGAAGGCCCAATTCGCGCACGTTGCAACACTCGTGCCGATAGACCGAGTGCGGGTGGGGAAGACCTCCGAGGCAAGCACCCAGGACACAGGGCCGAAGCTGACCGAGAAGAAGATGCTCGTGAGGAAAATCATAGCAATGCCCGCACGCTGGGCCGCCAAGTTCGTGGACTCGTCGGGCGGGAAGGAGGCGACGATGGCGGTGAGGACGGAGTACGTGACGATGAAGCTGCCCGCGCCGAACATGAGCGGCTTCTTGCGTCCGACAGTGTCGAGGATGAGGGTGATGAAGCTGCGCGGAACGAGGGTCAGCTATCGTCGAATACCAATTGGCCCAGACCAAGGGAGACGCACAAGAAGTTCGTAATCGGTCCGACGGCGCCGTAAATGCCCTGGACGAGCAGCGACTGGCTGTCGCTCAAACCCAGTGCCTTGTACATCGACGGACCAAAGTAGTTGATGACGTTAATGCCCGAGAACTGGCCGAACACCTGGACGCCGACCGCGACCAGGGTCCGGCGGAGCATGCCGCGCGTCGCCCAGAGGTCGGAGAGGCTCCTCGAGCGTACGACCGCCTCGGCCTTGATTGTCTCGCGCATTTGTGCAAACTCGGCAACGGCCTCTTCTTCGCCCAAGGAGCTTGCACTGTGGAGCGTGCGCACCACCGCAAGCGCTTCGTCATCGTGCCCGTGTTCGAGCAACCAACGCGGGGAGCGTGGCATAAAGACAGAGCCCACGAGCAAAAGCGTGGCGGGTACAAGTTGGAGGCCGAGCGGAAGACGCCATTGCTGGTCTCCGTCGAGGAATTGGCAGCCGTAGCCAACCCAGTTTGCGACGATGAAGCCAATTCCGATCATTTGCTGCGCGAGACCGACCATGAAACCACGATGTTTCGGTGGGGCGATCTCAGTCTGAGTAAGAGTGTCAGAGACGCCGCCTTGATGATTCCTCTAGAATGACTCACGTTGTACAGAGGGACGGTCATGGAGAGAATGCTGCGATGAGAATAAGCGTCCTTGTTGCAAGTTCTTGTCGTAAGCACTCACCCAATAGCGAAACCAGCAACAATACGACCAATCAACATGCAGGCGAAGTTGTTAGCTCCGGACTGCATAGCACATCCCCATAACGCGAAGATTGCACCAAGCTAAAGAAACTGCTTGGTAGTTTGCACCTAGTGTGAGGCCAAGCACTCACTTGAATAGTGCGCCTGCGACCAAACCTGTCGTTTGTCCACCCGGCGCCCATTGCTCCGAAGAAGCAGCCGCCTGCACACGCAGCATGTTAGTAGATGTATGTACAATGCGTAGAAGCATATGCATACCAGTAAAAGTGGATACCACTGCGCCGGAGAGACTCTCATAATTGCTTTCGTGTCCCACGAACGACTTGAAGAAGGGGAATGTAATCACAGAGGAGATGATACCGCTGCAAATAAGATGCATAAGAGACCAGACGTCAACTTTGCAACAGCGCGACGACTCACCTGTCATAACTGTTTCGGACGAGACAGGCACCGACCGAATCCAATCTTCAGTACCTGCCAGCGAAACGCATGCAACTCCGGACTCACCCGAACAAGAAGGAACCTAGATGGAAAGCCGTTACCCCCGTCAGCGGGAAGCCATTCCCGAACCGCACGGACCGTAGAGATTCCCCGCACGAACACACGACGCACCTATCGAGCAGAAGAGCGCGAGCCCAATGTTGTACATGCGCCCCATCGTGTCGTCGTTGGCCTTCGTACGAGTCGTGCAGCGGGGTGTGGTGTGGGATGAGGAGATATCAGGCTGTCAGACAGACCTGAGGCGGGCGTGCCCCCCGCGCAGCCTGCTTATATGCGTCTCGCGGAGTGTCCGACATACGCCGTGGCCCGTACGGTGAATCGTCGGCCCTCGCATATGAGATCCGGCGAGCTGGGCGCGCTGGTCATGGGGTGCGCCCACGAATCACGATGCGCGACGGCGAGGACGCGAGCGCGCGCCGCGGCCCGGCAAGACGCTGGCGGGTCCACAACTGGACTTAGGGCCGGGGCCGGTGTAGCCTCGGAGCTTGCAATGATGGTCGTAGAGTGTGACCATGCTCTACGTTGACCACCTAGGGTATCGTGGTGTGTGGAGAGTGTGGGGATGTGGAGGCCGAGGTGCGGGGTGCGGGGAAGTTGGGGAAGAGGACGATATGCGCGGGCGCTGAAGAAACCTTCGATGCTTCCAAAGTCCCACCGGAATTTGAAGCGCATCTTGCCAGGTACGCGCGCTGAGCGCTGAGCGGCTGAGATAGACCAATTCTTGACGAATCTGGCCTCATGGTTCTGACCACACGGTACGTTGAGGCCGGGAATCGGGACCCTCCCAAAGCCGGGCTAGGAGTGCGCCGTCATTGTGGGCGCGCATCTAAGGCCAGCCGACATATCGTACACGGATCTCGGTATCTGCTCATGGTTCCTCACTCTCACGTGAGTTCTCTAGACAGTGTCTCCTTCGTCCTCAGACGGGAAGTAGTGAGGAAGCAGAGACCTGCAAACGGATATGTGTAAGCATGTTGCTCTGGGTCTAATCTCTACGAGAGCACTTACTCGTACACGAGCTTATCTGCGTCACTCCAGACGACAAATATGGTCCTGTCGAGCTGATGGCAGGGAATCAGTCTCATTGCCGAGGGGACATGCCCTCCCGTCTCGATAGTTCCCTCACAGAAACCCGCAAGCAGTCTACACACCAGCACGAGGCAGTGGGGCCAAGCCACCCTCGGAAGCGAGTTGTTGTTTCGAGGGAGAGACAGTAGGCCTCCCTCGAGATCGAGGGCACCCGTATGCCAGTGTCACAGAACATCCACGCAGCGAGTCGCAGTGGGAAAGTGCGACCCAGATTAGGGATACACACCTTGTCACCTTCAGGTGTGTCCAAATATCCTCTCGCAACGTTCAATGCGATATGAGTGGCGTCTTTAATGGGATACCCATAAATGCCGGTTGAAACGGACGGGAAAGCCTATAAAAAGACACGAAGGATTAGCGCGTGTGTCCACAGAACCTCAACGTTGAACCTTGTATCGGTACGCACAACGTGTTTCAGCGAGCTGGCGACCACCAGCTGCAGGCTTGTCTTGTAACAAGAGGCGAGCTGTTCTGCTTTCTCTTCCTTCTTGTAGGACGAGTAAATGGGCCCCACGGTATGAATGATGTGGCGTCTATGGTCATCCAAAGTCAAATGGGGCGAGCTGGGACGTATCAAAATGGAGGCGTACGCAGGGAGATCATGTCCTCCGGTGATCTTCGCGTCCCCAGTCTCACATCCGTTCAATTTTCGACCTGATGCAATGACGTCGTGAGCGGCGCACGGGGTTAATGAGCATCAAAGATGGGAAAAGCGCTCACATTCTTCGAGCAGCGACGGGCCAGCGGCGGCGTGGATAGCACCATCGACTAGAGAAACGGCAGGCGCAGGGTTTTCAATGGGCGGTGCGAGGAGCGCACGCGAGAGCTTACCTCCGCCTCCGCCTGCGAAATGGTCGCACGAGCATGGAGGGACACGGGGGTGAGCCTTGTTCCCAGACAGGAAGGGCACAAGGAAAGGCGTACCGAGAAGGGAGCGGTTCGCGGCGTTGACAATGCAGTCAATGTCGAGTGTCGTAATGTCCCCTTGGCTGGCGCAAACACGCGCGCATGCAAACGGATGGAGGACAATGTCGCCGTGGGGGGCGGGTCAAATCAGTTGCGCGCGGATGCCGGGCGTTCACATCAGAGGGAACCACTGACAACAGCGACACCCGGTCCAAGAGGGCAGCGCGCGGGGCGTGCCTGGGAGCAACCTTTGCGGGCTTGAGGACGCCTCGGGTGTACAGCTCGCGCAGCGTCGGGATCTTGTCGAGATGGAGTGGCATCTGGATGGTGGTGGACGAGGGGCCGCTGCTTGAGGGGACCGGCTCATGGGACGATCGGACGAGATTGCCGATTCGGGCCAGCCGAGCACTGCCCCCGCGCCTCCGGCGGAGAGGGACCGAACGGGCGTCTGCACTGGCCTCTTGGATTTGGTCGGTCTTGTACTTCCTGCTCATAACCCATCCCCTCTCGCCCTTCCCTCCGCACCCCCACCACGCCCACTCATGGGTAACTGCTGCTCAGATCCCGTCAACTTCGACGGCGAGGTCGACCTCTTCCACTTTGATCTTCACCGTGCTGTAGGAAAGGGTGCTTTCGGCAAGGTCCGCCCCGCGCATACACCCACTCCGCGCCTGCGCTCACCGACGTGTTTTCTCCCCTCTAGGTTCGCGTTGTCGAGCACAAAAAGTCCAAGCAGCTGTATGCCCTCAAGTACATTGATAAGGCCAAGTGCATCAAGCAGAAAGCTGTTGCAAACATCATCCAGGAGCGTCGTCTACTGGAGGAGGTTCGTGACCTTTCCTTCTGCTGCAATGCGTCTCCCTCCACCTCAGCAAGACTGCGCGGGGCTTCAGCCTGGCACCGTCAGCACGCTCAGGACGCGAACCGCTCGTCCTGTGGTCTTCCCAGCGGTCATTCCCGCTTCCGGGCGCTTAGACTGTCAATGTCATGCGCGCGCACCCCAGGAACGGTGGCTGCTGGCCTGCCGCTGCTGCCCGTTTGACCTGGTGCTCGCATTTCGTCCGGTCTTATTGGGTTTTATTTGCGGCAGGCTTTGCATGCTTTACCGTTGCCTCATAGGACATGGCCCATCATGCCGCCCATCCGAACCTCTGCTCCTTGGGGACCAGGTGCGCACCGTGATATACTGATGCCCATCAACCCCATGTGGACATGGTGGCGGCAGCCTATCACGGTTCCGTATATTACGCTCGCGTCTGCCTTGAGGGCGCGCGCTACGGTGTTCACGGATTTTACGACTCTGCCGCTGCCGCTGTGTCTCCATCAGTATCATGTCAAGCCGTGAGGGTGATGTGACTGAGCCGCGCTTTCTCCACAGATTGACCATCCCTTCGTCGTCAACTTACGCTATGCGTTCCAAGACGACGAGAACTGTTTCTTTGTGCTCGACCTTATGCTCGGCGGGGACCTGCGTTGTAAGTCACCATTGGGGAGTACTCGCTGTTGTTGAAACTTGGGCTCATGTTACGGCATCTTACAGTCCACTTGGAGCGGTTGCGATACATCCCCGAAGAAGTTGTGCGTTTCTGGGTGGCCGAACTATCTTCGGCGCTGGAGTACCTCCATCGGAAACGCATCATCCATCGGTATGTCAGCGCTTCGCGTTGCCTCTCACGCCCATTTCTGACTTCCGTTCTATGTAGTGACTTGAAGCCTGACAACATCTTGCTCGATGCCATGGGTCATGCCCATGTTACTGACTTCAACGTCGCCATCCACTACTCGGAACGACGAATGCACACTAGCGTCGCGGGCAGCATGGCGTACATGGCCCCCGAGGTCATTGGTCGCCAGGGCTATACGTGGTGCGCGGACTGGTGGAGTCTTGGTGTGGTCACATGGGAGCTCCTCTTCCACCGACGACCGTTCGATGGTCGCACTGCGGAGAAGATGAAACAGTCCATTCTCAAGGATCACGTCCGCCTGCCTTCTCGCGCATCGGAAAAATGCAGCAAGGAGGGCCAGCAGTTTGTCATGGGGGTGCGTGTTCCGAGTGGACCCGGACTTATCGTGGCGAGCCGCTGGCTAACATCTGGTTCCTGCACAGCTCCTTACGCGGGATTCCAAGCAGCGCTTGGCGTGTCGCGACAGGGACCTCGGCATCGAGGATATTCGAAACCACCCTTGGATGGCCTGTATCGACTGGGACACCTTGGAGAACAAGGAGTCCCAGCCTCCGTTCGTCCCTGACGTGAGTAACGCCTGTTGCACACATGTTGTTAGCGGCCTAACGGCATGAATATAGATGAAAAAGGCGAACTTTGATGTCTCTCATGAGCTCGATGAGTTCCTGATGGTCGAGAAACCGCTCGTTCATTCGAAGCGGAAGCTGAACCCTGACCTCGAGAAGATGAAACCCGAGCTTCGGCAGCTAGAGGAGCAGTATGTACTAATTCTCCTCTCTCTCTCTACCAGCGCTGACAGAGTGACCTAGATTCACGCTCTACGACTTCTCGAAGAACAAGCGGATATCATACTATCCCCATAACCAGCCAATCACCAACGGCATACATGCGGATGCGGATGCCAGCGAAATCGCCCCGTCTACCACGAACACGATTGCGCCAACATCCACTATGGTGCACGGTTCGAGACCCGGGTCCCCCCTCAACGAAGATGAGATACCCACCCAACAGTTCGCCTACTCGCATCCGCCTATACCATCTGTCAACGGAGACGGCTCGACAGAGTCAAAGCCATGATAATTCACGGCTTTTAAACACCCAACTACGACTATCCTTATAACGTCTCTTCGTTCGTCCGTACTCTGCTGGTTTCAGGTCATCCTGCCTTCACTCCCTCATTCTGGTTTACATCAACATCCCCCACGACCACCATCCACGTCCATGCATCACGCACTACACTCATCCATTCCCGTCCTCATCCCGCTTGCATGCATCACTACCTATCGTTACCCCCTAATCTGTATCATTAGTCATCTGCGCCCGTGTCCCTGCATCATTCTGCTGATTACCCCGCTTAGCGTACAGCCTACTACTCCGTTACCCCCTTGTACGCTACCACCACAGTCCGTCGCTGGTCCGGTCGCTGTGCTTGTTTACGAATACCGGACTTGATACGCAACTCACCCCGACAAACCGATTCTCGAAGGATTAGGCTCGTCAATGCACTCACTCCCCCGGTCGCTCGCACTCGCGGACCCCCGCTGCCTCATGTTCTCCACGCACGCCCCACACGCATAATGTCTCTCGCATTTTGCATATGGGAGAAAATGCCCCATACACGCATCCTCCGACCCTACCACCCGCCCTTGTTCCATGTTCGTCGACCCCTTTTCACTTGTCGCTCTTCTCCATGGTTCCCCCACGTTGTTCACAGTTCGGCTTTCTTGTCTCGGCGCGCGCCTGGCTCCATACCCTACCAGTCTTGTACTAAAGTGTGCAATCCTATATCTCTCTTCTTCTTGGCCGGCTCCGCTGCCTGCCTGCGCCTCGTTCTCTCCACATGGGCGAAGTCTATCTGTCGGCAGGGCGACGACGGATGGTTTACGCCCACTCGTGCGCACTCCGGTGGCATTTCCGCGAACGTCGCGAGAACTCGCGGTCCGTTGTGCAGCCCACGAGGCTCACACGAGGCCACCACGAGAGCGGTCCAGCGGAAAAGAACAAGAGGTTCCAAATTGAGGCGGGACCCCAAGCCAGGTTGCTCGGCAGCCCTGTCCATGAATATGGTTGCCCACCTATAGGCTCGATCATCCATCCGCTTTCGTGCTTGAGGAGGGATGACGAAAGCGGACGGATGATCGAGCGTAGCCCACCTAGTCGTTTCGTTGCTTGACCCCTCACGCCATCGAGGGTGGGCCCGGACAGATTCGTGTCGAAGAGGGGAATATCAGCATTATCTCGCGCTCGATTGCGCAGATCACGGCGCAGAAGGAAGCGCATCGTAGTGGGTCGTGACTATATAACTATATCACTACGCACTAGTACCCTGCTCGCAAAATCAGAGGGAGTCGTGCCTAATCGTCGAATGATGACCGGTATCGTTACGCATTCCACGCGTAAGCATGAGAAGAAGGTTCTCGATCCTGGCTTGACGATCCTGCAAGTCCTCGCGTCAGCTTCCCGACGCACCCACCTAGAACACATCTCAGACGCACCTGCAGCTCCTTCATCTCGTCCTTGAGCTTGTTCACGGGCATCCGCTTCATCTCTTCCACCATCGCCTCCACCCGTTTCACACTCCCCTCCACACCCGCGATGCTCACCACCCGGTCCCGCTTCACGCTGAACAGCGCCCCGAGTGGGCTCCGCGGGCCTGGCGGCACCTCCGCCGCGCCCGAGGGCGAGATCAGCGTCGGGAGCGCTGCGTTCGCCCTGCGCGGGGACACGCCCGGGGACGCCGCCATGCTCCGCGGGCGGCTCCGGCTCTGGTTCTGCGTGCGCGGGCGGAACGAGAGGCTCGTCGCTCGCCGAAGGTCCCCTGCCTCGCTTGTGAGCATGTTCGAAGACTGTTCGGGGAGCCCGGCGTGGCTGGCGGACATGTGCGGGTGCAGGGACTCGTGCGAGCGCGAGGCGGTGATCGAGGTCATGGGTGGGGCGGAGGTGGGCCGGTCGCCGTCGAGCTCGGAGCCGTCGAAGAGGTGGAGGTCGTCCTCGATGTCGACGCCGAAGATGGCCTCGTGGACGTCCATCGTGGTGCTGCCGAGGAGGTCGAGGAGAGGCATGTGCTGGACGCCGCGAGTGAGGCTGTCGTAGATGCGCTGTGCGCCCTGTGCGCCCCGCTCGCGTAGTCTTTGGCCTTGCGCGAGATAGCGCTCATAGATGGCAATAACAATCAATTGAGGGAAGGACTGTGTTGCGTATCAGTACATGGTGGCGGGCGGAAAACATATGGCTGACCGTAGTTTTGATGAGGAAAACGTTGGTCGAGTGGAGTGTCCTAGGAGACAGGACGAAGCTGAGAGGCCAAAGCACGATGAATGCAAGCATGTTGAATGGGGGCTGATAGCTGAAGAGAGTATCCTTGACGCTAAAACGCAAGTCCTCAGTACAGAGGCCACCGACGCGGGGTGGTGACAGTCACCCTTCTATCGTAGAGATGGAGTATTGGAACAGATACTCTTGCTTGGCATTCTTCACGAGAGAGTCAGCAGGTGTCCACTTAGGCACGCAAGTGAGTGAACTGACTGCATCAATGCGAGCGAATGTGTTCGAAAGGATAGAAATGAGGACTGAAACATGGACGTCAGACATCAACCACGGGATCTTGACAAATTAGACTTACTGGTGAGCAGTAAAGTGCTTGACATAGCAGCAAACATAGTCATGAGAATAGGTCCAAATAACGGATGAAAACTCTCCGCCTGAGCGAAACTCAGGTAGGTGTTGCCGAACCAGATCTGTACCATCAGCCACGCAATACTCTTCACGCTCCATTTGTTCGAGTCAGCGGCTGTAAAGTTGTCTTCGTGGGTATGTATCCCTAGACGAAGCACGCACTACATACCTAAGTTATGCAGGGTGAATAGCAGCCCCGAGAAACAGATGGCGGCGATCGCAATGAAGAACACGAAGTCCGCGATCATCGCCCGCAACGCCCTGGACTCACTGTGAGATCCCGTTCTCCAGAAACGTGTAGCAAAGCTTACAGAACTACAACGTTGTTCGAGACTGCAAAGAACGCAAGTCTGCACAAACACTTGGTGAGCACTAACACCGAAAGCACCCTCAGTAATGCCTGAACTTACCGCGGAAACAAAATACAAGCCCCGCAGGCCAAAACGTCAAAAGCGAAGTCTGAAGCTTCAGCTGGAGTAGTGTCAGCATTCAAGCTGCGCACGGATGGATGCGGTAAGACTGACGATCCCCGTCGTGTAATCCTTTGATGCGATATCCAATATATACCATGAATATGACGATAAAAGAGGAGTCAAAGACGTTCCAGAGCTGCAAGGAGGTTCAGCATTCAGTCTCAACCGTCTGCGTCACTGTACGGACATTTGCGATGTAGACTACCACAGACACCAGGTTAACAGCTGCCCTGGGAAATGATATATCTGACACTCACTCGTCCAGCCGTGTTCTTTGGACGCGGTATACTCTTCCAAAGCGAACGCAGCCGCGAACAGTATGAACACCTTCTCAAACACATTCATGGCGTTGATGTCCTTGGCTGCATCGAACGCATGTCAGTCCTCGGTGGGATATTGCAAGAGAGCGTCACGTACTCGAAAGACACAACAGGAACGTCGTCAAGAGCAGCGCGAAGTTGAGGAACTCGAGGTATGCTCCGTATCGAGGAACACGTAGCCTATAGTGGTCGAGGAAGGGAGCCTTCCGAACGTCATAGATCTCGATGCTGCGGGGCTTGTAGTTGTCTGCAAGAACAGAGCGTTGCGAGGACATTGAGAAGACCATGCGGCCCGAGTAAATGTTGTTGACGACGGTTTGAACGAGTGGGGAAGAGAGGAAGGATTTCGACTCGGTTGCAATAGCCATCTGAAGACAGAACACGCAGTCAGGGATTGGGGAGTAGTCTCGTGAGGGAAGCTTACCTCGAGAGCGCATTGAGGGTCGTAGGAACCGTGTCGCCCCACCACATTGCGCACGTCGTTAATGATGTCTTGTGGTGCTCCGGACAGAGGGTTCCAGCTGGCTGTGAGGACGGTGGCTACGCGTAGAGGATCAGATCCGAACGTGCCCAACAGCTTCATGGCGAGGATCTCGCACAGGGCGGCACGAGACATAAGCACTCCGGAGAAGGCCATATTATCCTCCGCTTCTGAAAGGAAGTGGGAGCGCACGACGAAGCATGCATAAACAACAGCCAAGTTGTCCAGCTTCGCATATTTGAAGACAAGCGGCCGCACGACCGCGAAGTTGATATCTGAGGCGGTCAATTGGCTACATTGTCTCAGCAGAAGGGCTGGCATCAAGAAAAAAGGTTACACACTCCCAGGTCAACGCAGAATCTGATCATAGCGTGTCAATGACGAAAAGTTTTCCCATTTGGTTCCACATACCAATGTCCGCCTGTAATGCAAGTTCAGGATGTGTGTACGCGCCAAGAAACTGGTACTCACCACGACGTCCCTCTGGATGCTCGGAATGAGCGGAAAGACCTTCACTTGGGCCAGAATCTCCGACGGCGGTGCCAGCAGTCGTGACTGTTCCTCCTCCATTCTGGCTTCCGAAGCGTTGCTTGTCGGGGTCGAGGGGAAAGAGGTCGGCTGAGCAGGGAATCCCAGCTCAAGGAGATGGGGGTTCGTAGGCAAGCAGTCGCGTCAGAAGGGGCAGAGATGGACGGTGCGAGGAGGGGCGGCGTGGGCAGACGATGGTCGCGGGGTGGGCACCGTCGCCGTCCTTTCGAGTCGGCGATCAGCTTGTGGCTGGAAGCGCAGACGCCCATAATATTCATAGCACCACGTGCCTAAAAGGATCAAGCCTCGGATCCCTCCGGCCCGAGGCAGGCTCCCGAGGACGTCTAAAAGGCTTGCGCTTCTCGATAGCCGCGGCCGCTTGCTCTCGGACATCCATCATGCCTGATAGAACTCTAGCCCTAGATCACCTCCCCGTAGAGGTATGCGCTCGCACTGCCTCGCCCTCCTTCGCAAACTGACCGCTCAGCCAGCTGCTTTACGAGATTTACTCGTTCGCGCTTTCTAGCGCATTTCCCTTGACCTCCAAATACATCTACACCGTCTTCAAGACTGCGCCCTCGTCGATCCATGGAGATTTCCTCATCGACTCCTATAACGCACAGTCCCAGAAATCAGCTACTGCTCGTGCCTTCGGATTCATATCTCAAGCCCTCCGATATCCCATCTGCACCATCCCCGTCCTCTCATCAGTTTTCCACAACCCTCGCTGCCCACGCATTCCTATGCGTGGGAACCACGACTTCATGCCCACCGTTCTTCCCCGACGACTATTCCGTAACTTATCTCCCCGCCATCATGGGTCTTGGACGGACACCGACGAGCCTCTCCCATTCCTGCGCTTCCTTTACACTCATCCTCGCATACCACCGATCGCCACGAACTCGCACGACGGCTACGCGCTCACTCGCGCCGTCTTCGCCGACCACGTCCCTCTCATCAGATTCCTTCTCGCGAACGAGGCGTCACCTGGCTGTAGGGACAACATCGCGGTCATGGTCGCCATTCGGAAGCGCAACCTCCCTCTCGTCAGGATGCTCATCGAACGCGATTGGACCGGCCCGGTAGACAGCCTAGAAATGAAGCCTAAGAGGCGGAAGAAGCTCCTCTTTGCCGGAGGCCCGGGAGGAGACGATGGAACAGAGCCAGGAGGGAGCGAAGGTTCTCACACAGCATCGAGCGACGCCAGTGGTTCCAGCAGCGGAGGAGGAGGCTCAACACTAGGGAAACGGAGGAAGCTTGGGGATAGGGTCAAAACGGACTCGATCATGTTGAGAGAAGCCGTGAAGGGCGACGCTAGGGACATCGTGGACTATCTCATGAAGGAGAAGGGGGTTAGCCCGGACATGCAGACCGTTCTACTGATGCAGTCAATGTGAGACTATCTAAGCATACCAACACTGAAATGATGGGTGTCCTTCATCGATGCATCTCCGGCTTGTAACCTTATGTCTAGTTATCAAGCGCGTGGTTTCGAGTCATATGTCCATTGTTACGAGCGAAGTGAGCAATCAAGTGTGGGGGGTGAGCGAGTACACAAGTACAAATTCAGTGGTACAGCGTCTAGTTTCGAAATCATCAGTCTTGCATGTTTTGCCTCTGTCAAGACAAATCGCTTCTCGCTGCGATCAAAGTGAAATTTGTACAAAAAAAAACCATGCATCTAGGACACTTTAAATTTCAAAGAGATTCGGCGTGGATGTGGTCAAGTCACGTGCGCAGTTGAACTGACCGGGCGCTCCAGCCAATGCAAGCACATGCGAGTCGTGCTCATTATTCTGACTCGATGGCGATAGACCAAGATTTATGTGTTTTGAGAGCACTACGGGCAGGTTTTCATCCCTCAGTTTGCACCTGTATGGTAATTCACCGAAGCCATACGGATTCTCTCGGACAGGTGTGAGTTTGAACCGTTTGCCCAGCTTGCGGTCAGTGAACTTTGCCGCAGTAACGTTTCTCACACGCTCACACCAGACGTAACCGAAGCTGGCACAATCATCGATGTTCAGTGCACGCACTCGCGATGACGGTGCATTGATACAATCAAGCCACTGTAACGCGCAGCGGTCTGACATATAAGACACTGAGGTCAACTCGCCAGTCGTTGGATCCCAGCTAAACATGCGTACTACCACCATTCCCGCCACCTTTGCCATCCTCGTCCTAGGCGTAGTATACGCCACAACTTTAGTCGTATCCGCTCACGGTAGGCCTGTTCCAGTGAGTCGCTAATGACAAGGGAGTGATTTGGCCCCGACCAACATCTCTTGAGCGTTATCCTACCAGGATGTACTGCCTGGCTCTCGGATGCGTCAAAGAGTAGACCGGGCGCCGAATGCTTGATACCTAGCAAGCATTAACTTAGGGAAAGGCGGATGCGGAAGCTGAGCGCGGAGGGCGAGGCAAACAGGCGAAGGAGCGAGTTGTGATTGCAATGAGCATGATACACCGATGGACAGAAACGAACCAAGACATAGCAAAACAGTGAGAGGAGACATCGGGGAGGTAAGCCGTACATCGGGTATGCGCGTCGCAAGAATACAAGGATAGAAATACACATCTTCAGATGTCGTCGATGTCGACCTCCTCGTCGTCCCCGAACTCGAACGTACACTCCCCTTCCTCGTCGCCAAACGCATCTGTCTCGTTGATCTTTGCGTTCTCCGGGAGCTCGCCGTATGCTTTCACTACCCAAGACGACACCGTTAGTCGGGAGCGCTGAAGACTAGACGGTTGGAGACGTACAGCTCCGAGCTTCGTCGGCGGTGTACTTCACGATGACATCCGCCTTGTCGTCTTGGAAGTCGCGCAGGGAGATCAGGATGATATCCCCCTGGTTGATCCACACCTAGCGGCAGGAAAGATGGCCTTGGTAAGAGTCCCTCTGAAACTACCAAGAAACATGACTCTGCGTACCTTCTTCCTCATCTTCCCCCGGATGTGTGCCAACCTCTTCTCCCCGTCGAAGCAGAGTGCCTCCAGGCGACCATTACCAAGCATCTTGGTTACTTGAGCGTACTCTTGACCGTCTTCACGGAAGACCAGTTCGCGCTTGTCATCGTCGTTCTCGTTCTTTCCACGTCTCCGGTTCTTTCCACCCTGTACTATAACATGAGAGGATGCAGGCAAATAGCTCCCAAGGAGGGCTGACCTTTCCCTTGTTCTGCGCACAAAATCCCGATCAGCAAATGAAGCGGGGAAGGAAGGATGGCGGTCTGTACCTTCGGCATAGCTGCTGGGAGACGGATCGACTCCCTTCGAGTTTCCTAATTTCAGATGGCCCTGCGATTACCGCTGTGGGCAGGTAGGGGGAGTGAAGGGCGGGGGAGTGCACAGGCGGCTTGAGGGGAGTCAAGCGCAAGACGATCTTATAGGGATCGCGAGGCAGTCCCGGTGTGACTGTTATGTCACACACTTGGCTTCAGTGCTCACCGTCACGTCCACGGTCGGGTTCTCACTCGTCTAACACGCATCACCCGCCACCCTCAGCTTGATTCCTCCCCCTGTCCTTCCCTTGGTGCACGCAACAATATGGAGCACGAAGTAGACGGTTGGATTGCTCAGCTCAGTCAATGCAAGCAGCTTTCTGAGGCTGATGTGAAGCGGCTTTGCGACAAGGTGTGCGACTCCTCCTGATGTATGATAAGGGCTGGTGCCACCGCTCCAAACCGCGGTTCTCGCGCCTGCATGAGCGAGGTGTATGCGCCGGTACTGATCATGCTTGCTTTTTTGGTCATTGTAGACACGCGAGATCCTAATGGAGGAGTCAAATGTGCAGCCTGTGAGGTGTCCGGTAACGGTTTGTGGAGATATCCATGGTCAATTCGTGCGTCCTATGCATCCTCTCACGTAACCTCACCCTCACATCCGTCAACCTTGCTTTCTCTTCTATCCTCGCGATCATCTCGTATACCCCGCGTCCTTCAGCATGATCTTTCAGAACTGTTCCGCATTGGGGGCAACTCGCCCGACACGAACTACCTGTTCATGGGTGACTACGTGGACCGAGGCTACTACTCGGTCGAAACCGTCACCCTGCTCGTCGCCCTCAAGCTGCGCTACCGCGACCGAGTAACGATCCTCCGGGGCAACCACGAATCGCGGCAGATCACGCAAGTGTACGGATTTTACGACGAGTGCCTTCGCAAGTATGGCAACGCCAACGTCTGGAGATACTTCACCGACCTATTTGACTACCTCCCCCTTACCGCCCTCATCGAAAACCAAGTATGTCCTCTATTCCCGGTTTTCTCGCGCTCTGGTGATGGCTATGTGTGCTCCCTGATTGAGTTCGATGGCATATGGCACACGACACCCCTCCACCCTGAGGACCGATGATCCGCAGATCGAGTCTCGGAGTCTCGGTTGGTGGACCTCTCGATCTGTGGTTTGAGTGGGCTTAGGGCGGACCAGCCTTGGGCACACACACCGTTGTTTCCTTTCCCCTGCCGAGTCTTGTCGCAGTACGGTCGCCCGAAAGCTTGGAAGACAATATTCCGACTGTTGACATCATTTTCTGATGCCCACATGCCGGACGTCCGCATTGTCGAGGAATGATGTTCGTGTGCTGACCGTTACTCCCCAGATATTCTGCCTTCATGGTGGCCTCTCACCTTCAATTGACACGCTAGACCACGTACGTGGGATTGACCGTGTGCAAGAGGTCCCGCACGAGGGCCCCATGTGCGACCTCTTGTGGTCTGACCCCGACGACCGGTGTGGTTGGGGAATTTCACCCCGCGGTGCGGGTTACACCTTCGGTCAAGACATTAGCGAAGCGTTCAACCACAATAACGGTCTCACCCTGGTCGCACGGGCGCACCAATTGGTTATGGAAGGTAAGCTTCGTCGAGCTAACACTGGGCTTGGCTGTCGTCATACTGATCGTCCCGTTCTCGGACAGGCTACAACTGGGGCCAGGACCGGAATGTCGTCACGATCTTCTCTGCGCCCAACTACTGCTACCGCTGCGGCAATCAAGCCGCGATCATGGAGATCGACGAAAAATTGTCGTACAGCTTGTGAGTATCTTTGTTTTGGACGGTTTTCCTTATACCTAACCTCTCTATTTCTTCTTACCCAGCCTGCAGTTCGACCCAGCTCCCCGAGCGGGCGAACCTCTCGTTACGCGTCGTGTCCCGGACTATTTCCTCGTACGTCTGTCCGCTCCTGTAGCAGTAATGTGCAGCTTCCCTAATCTCTGCTCGACAGTGATCTGCTCCGCACTCATCGATTCTGTCTACACGCATCTCACCCGTGTCATTAGTACAGTACTTATCGTACATCCGTACTTTGTAGCTCACTATGTCAGACGTCCCGATCCCAAGATGATACCTTTTCCTTGTACATTCGATCATATAAACAGCGAAGATGCTTGTAAATGGATAGTAGAAGCGAGCAGTGTAATACAGGGATGTCCCCCGACTGCACCTTGTGCCGCTCTTCAAGAGCTCTGTGTGCGCATGTACCGTCTTTGGATGCATGCCAACTCGATCTGCGGCACGTACTTGAACGAGAGTAGGGCCGACGTGATATGACGCGAGGTGTCACTGAGTCACCCCACCCTGTGATTTATGAAGTCACGCGTCAATGGGCGTTTCTTGTCTCGAGATTTCTGACTTTCGAGTGCGAAGATCTGAAGCGCCTTCTACTTCTCCTTCCCCCTCCTTCGCTTACCCATCATGGCCGAACCTCAGGCAATGTACGCCACGGACGAGGTTTGCAAACATGTCGTGTACGAAGATAGTCGTGCTTAGATGTTGTGCAGTACGGCCGTCCGTTCATAATCCTCCGGGAACAGGCCAAGAAGACTAGGACTCACGGCGTAGAGGCTATCAAGGTGCGCATCCACTCGCGCAGCTCGCTGTCTGCCTCTGATACCCGCAATAGTCGCACATTCTGGCCGCGCGCACGGTCGCGAACATCATCCGCACATCCCTCGGTCCAAGAGGTACGCGCGTCCGAGCTTGCAACCCCTCGGACTCAATTTAGTATTTATATGCAGGTCTCGACAAGATCCTCATTTCTCCTGACGGCGAAATCACCGTAACAAACGATGGTGCGACTATCTTGACTCAGATGGAGGTGGAGCACCAGATCGCGAAGCTCTTGGTACAGCTCTCAAAAAGTCAGGATGATGAGATCGGAGACGGGACGACGGGTGTAGTCGGTGCGTTTCTCTTTGTGTTCTCCGAAGCATATTCTTAAACCCACGCAGTTCTTGCGGGTGCACTCCTTGAGCAGAGTGAGGAGCTGCTGGACCGTGGCATCCATCCCATCCGGATAGCAGATGGTTTCGACCGAGCGTGTGCGGTCGCGGTCGAGCACCTCGATCGCATCTCAGATGAGGTCAAGTTCACACCACAGGATACCTCAAATCTCTTGAAGACAGCAATGACGAGTTTGGGGAGCAAAATGTTCGTCTCCCCCGCGTGTCTGATTCTCGCGGTGTTGTATCCTCATGCTCGTTCAATTTGCAGTGTATCGAAAGAGCACCAACAATTCGCGGAAATCGCGGTACAAGCTGTCATGGCCGTCGCTGACCTCGAGCGGAGAGACGTCCCCTTCGATATGATCAAGGTCGACGGCAAAGTCGGCGGCTCGCTCGGCGACACCACCCTCATCCGCGGTGTGCTCATCGACAAGGACATGTCGCACCCGCAGATGCCCAGCACCGTGCGCGACGCGAAGCTCGCGATCCTCACGTGCCCGTTCGAGCCCCCGCGGCCGAAGACAAAGCACCAGCTCGAGATCACGAGCGCGGAGGAGTACCGCAAGCTGCGCGATTACGAGAAGGAGAAGTTCGCGGACATGATCAAGCGCGTCAAGGACACCGGCGCCAACCTCGTCATCTGTCAGTGGGGCTTCGACGACGAGGCGAACCACTTGCTCATGCAGAACGACCTCCCTGCTGTGCGGTGGGTCGGTGGTCCGGAAATCGAGGTGCGTCTGTTGGGTTGTTCTGGTGCCCCACACCTCATTAAACCCTCGTTCAGCTCATTGCGATCGCAACAAATGGTCGCATCGTTCCCCGGTTTGAGGACCTCACGGCGGCGAAGCTTGGCAAGGCCGGTCTGGTTAGGGAGCTCACCTTCGGCACAACACGGGACAAGATGCTTGTCATCGAGGAATGCGCCAATGCCCGGACAGTCACCGTGTTCGTGCGGGGGAGCAACAAAATGGTCTGTTTGAGTCTACATGAACTCTCTGTGATCGCCAACTGATGCGTATTAGATCGTGGACGAGGCGAAGCGCGCGCTGCACGACGCCATCTGTGCCGTCCGAAACCTTGTTGTGGATGGCCGAGTGGTCTACGGTGGTGGTGCCGCAGACATCAGCTGTTCGTTGGCTGTGAGCAAAGCCGCGGATGAGGTATGTTATATCCTTCTATGCTTGTGAGAGCGGTTTGACCGACCGGATCGCAGATCCCTTCGATTGAGCAGTATGCGATGCGCGCATTCTCCTCTGCCTTGGACGCCATTCCCCTTGCCCTCGCCGAGAACAGTGGTTTGTCGCCAATTGAGACCCTCGCGGAGGTCAAGAGCAGGCAAGTTAAAGAGGGCAATTCAATGCTCGGAATTGACTGTATGGGCAAAGACGAGAATGGTATGTGCTAGAGATGGTGTTCGAAACGACTGCACTCACTCGTGTCGACTATTCTGTAGACATGAAACAGCAAAATGTGTATGATCCGCTGATCTCGAAGAGGCAACAGTATTTGCTCGCGACTCAACTCGTTCGGGCTGTGCTCAAAATCGGTAAGCATTCGCTATCTCTTCTTCGGTGGTGTCTCTCGGAGCTGACAATGCTTGGTGTTGTAGACGACGTCATTGTGGCGGGAGAAGCAGACGCAGAGTAACTCGATGTACTTTATACACATACAATACAGACACTGGTTGCATTTCCGAGTCAAACACATGCTGTACGCGAGGGAAGAGCTTTCTCGTGCAGGTGAAACTTTTCAAGGAGCTCGGGAGTGTTCTCTGACATTTGACCTGGAAGTGAAGCTCTGCATGCAGTTAAAGGCTTGAAGCGTTGTCACGTTTCCAGAGATCAGAAACCCGCTTGCTTGCTATTGTCGTCCCAGTGCATACCGAGCGCGGCAAGTCCTGTAGCTCGTACGAAGGTCTCCGAGGAAGTCGGATTCCCCGCGGCCCGGTTTCCGGGCGTCAATCGAGTTTTCCCTTCGAAGTCGTCTTTCTTCAGCCACTTATATGTTCCAACACCAGACTACTCTTCCTCCCTCTTCCTGATTCGATTATACGTCCCAGCTGTGTGGGGAGATGGTCGCTAAAGACAAAGCTGCCGCCAAATCTCCCTCTTCGAACTGGCTTGCTCTCCAGAAGGTACGTCTTCGTTCCGTTCGAGGAGGAAACAGTAGGGACACCACTGACATGGGATCTCCTTCTCGAAGAAGCTCCCAAAGTCGAAAACGACCGAAGGCGGTGTGAGCGCGTTCGTCGCGCGTAAGCGTCGCAAACTCGCACACGCTTCCGAATCCCCAGCACCTTCCTTCGTCGATCTTGCAACTCAGCCGTCTTCGTCACTGTCGAGTACTCATGAATTTCCCCGCGGTGAAGTGGAGCATGCGCCTGGAAAAGCGTCGATAAAGGATGAAGTCAAGAACGGAGAGTCTGTTGCAGATCTGGTGAAGATGGTTCTCGGAGAGACTGAGCATCCGCACCCGCATCATCAGTACGTCCCTTATTCTCACCAGAGTCGTGCGCTGTACTGGCCGGGAGGGTCGCGTTGACTTTTTTGCCTGTCGCTCAGGCCGGGGAAGTACCTATCTCTTGATTGTGAGATGGTCGGGGTGGGTATTGACGGCTCAGAATCCGCGCTCGCGCGCGTCTCGCTAGTCAACTTCTACGGACATGTTCTCCTCGACGCCATCGTCCGCCCGCGCGAACGCGTCGTCGACTACAGGACCGAGTTCTCTGGCATTCGGCCCGCAGACATGGTCAACGGTGCGTCTTCTGCCCCTCCTCTCCTGCTCCGCATAATATGAGTTCTGCTCTACATTCTGCTCTACCCTCCTGCGTTCTGCTATTAACTCTACGTGCTCTCCAGCACGACAATTCGTCGATGTTCAGAAAGAAGCGGCCGATCTGCTAAAAGACCGCATCCTCGTCGGGCACGCAGTGCACAACGACCTGAAGGCGCTCCTCCTCTCGCACCCGCGCCCCCTCACGCGCGACACGCAGCTCCTCGCGCACAAACACAACCTGATGCGCGGCCGGCGACCCGCGCTTCGCCACCTGGTTCGGCAGGAGCTCGGGCTCACGATCCAAGGCGGAGAGCATTCTTCGGTGAGTCGGGGTGTCGAGCTCCCCCGATGGATCCCGGGTCTCATACGTCGGTCCTTTCTAGGTCACGGATGCGCGTGCGACGATGGCCGTCTTCCGTCTACACCGGAAGACGTGGGAGAAAGGCCTCCGTGCGCCTCCACCACCCAAGTCTCCGCCTCCTTCATCCGCCGCCCGCAAACGGACACGATCCGAGTCTGAAGGGGATGACGACGAAGAGGAAGGGGAAGATGCCGAAGCAGCTCCGCCATTGGACCAGAAGGATGGAAGGACGGGGAAGAAGACTCGGGAATCGTTCCCGGGAGGGGGACGGAAGAGAGTTTCGTCCGGGCTTTCGACCGTCGTGAAGCGGATAGGTGGGACCGGTAAAGACGGCGACAGAGGGAGAGGGAAGCCAAAAGCAAAAGACAAGTGGTGGAAGGAGCTCGGACGTGGGTCAAAAGGCGGCATCAGGCTTCCAGTATAGAGCTCTCGGGCATGTAGTCGGTCGATGTTCTTACGCTCTCACGTGCATCATGTACTACTCCTCACTCCCTGGATCCATCACATTGTCGAAGAAGGCATCTAGATGATTGCGAAGTGCTATCGGGTATTACGAAGATTCTATGTAAACCGAGCATACGAACAGTTAGGCCGACAAGCGAGATATCCGTTAACTAATCCGCATCTCCTGCCGCAGAAGCATCAACGGCCCAGCCAGAGACATCTGACACGGCAGGGGCAGCGGCCTCTGGTGCGGCATGAACAGCATTCTCCGGTGCAGCAGTAATAGCGGGTGCCCCCGCCGTTGCCTCGCTCTCTGCAGCCGCCGGGTCAGCCGCGACTGCAGGAACGTGGACAGGAGCAGGAGCATCGTGAGCATCAAGAGCAGGGTTTGGCGCGGGAGCCGCTGGCCCGAGCTCGATCGCACACTTGATGTCCCACTCCCGCACGCCGACCTTCGCGCCGAGCCGACGCCACTCCTCCCACATACGCTCGCGGCGCTCGGCGCACATGCGCACGAGGGGGCCCCAGTATTTGTCGTGCTCGTAGAGCACCCGCGCGGAGCCGCCCCACTCCGCGATGAGCTCGGGCGGCGCGAAGAGGCCCTCGCCGAGCGTGTTCGGGTTTAGACGCAGCTTCGGGCGCGTTAGCGGGTCGATGAAGGGTATGATGAGCTTCATGAAGGCGTTCACGAGGAAGGGGATGTTCACGACGAGCGCGCGGCCGAGACGCTCTGGGTCTTCAAGTCGGTCAGCGGGGGAGGAATGTGCAGGCGGGCGGGGGAGGTGCTTACAGTGAGTTTGCAGAATGTTGAGCACCTGTGCAGGCCCGATGGAGATGAGCTCATATGGCGGAAGATAAGAGTAGATTCAGACGTACCGTGCGAGCCTGACCCAACGAAGGGTTCTTCGCGCGATCGGCAAAGTCGACCATGAGAACAAGAGTCCTATGCTCCCATATGAGTGACAATGCATCGTACAGCAAATGATACTCACTCGACTCCAGGACCCATAAGCTCCGTTAGGCGTTCCAGCGCCCAAACCACATAGTGCACTTGACGGATGCTCTCCTCGGTGTTTTGTCTACTAGGACGCAGGTAGAGAGCAGGTCGATTGTCGGAGTCGTAGCCCCAAATCATCATCTTGCCCGTCACGGCCTAGCGCACAGGTGTTGAGCGACAAATGCTGCCAATTTGAAGGGGCACGCACCTCCGGTTCGACATGCGCAGTATTGATGACGTCGTATACGCCAAATTCACGTCTCCACCTCAAGGTCGCCTCTACCCTCTTGACGCCTTCTGGTGCGCTCGCCCACTTGATCGCGCGGATAAACCTGAAGAATTCGGCACGTGAGTGGATGTGCCTAACGCCCTAAGAGAAGAGTGACGGACCTGAGCAGGCACTCGCGAGTCTTGGAACGTCATCGTGCACGTCAGTGAGCCGTCTAGGGCGCCTTTCCAGAACGCACCAACCAGAACTTTTCCTCCTCCGTGAGCGCACCGTTCTCTACTCCGGGCAACACGTAGTCCTCTGCCTGGAAGTGTTTCTCCACCTCAAGGTACAGCTTCTCTTGAGCGTCGGTGAGCTTGAGATTGGTGGGTAGTGCAGCGGGTTCGACGGCGACCTTGGGGGGAGGGCAGGCGACGTAGATGGCATCTTCGGCTTCTGTAGACTTCGGCGCCATGGAAGAATGGGCACGGAGGAGAGGGCGCGCGGGTGGTGGCGGTCGAGAGGAAAGGATGGCGCGAGGAATGGCGCCACCGCTGCAACCGCCGGGACAGCGCCCGTGCTTCTCGGACACCCGCTGTGTGGCATCAGTCACTGTCAGTTTGTTACGCACGGCATGCCAGCACCGCGGTTACATATTGACGGCACACGTGTATTCGTGCGGAAGGGACAACTCGGGGGAATTCATTGCGTCCAGCGCTAAACATATCGAGTGGCACATATAAATTATGACCAGACATCACCGGGTCAAAGTACAAGGTAATGGCCCCTGCGCTTCAGAGAGTGCGTATGCATGGGTGCTCCATACCCGGCATCGTGTGCGAGTGGTGCAGTCACACCAGATCGTAGAAGATCTGGAACAAAGAGTGGAGGATGTTTACCGTCAGCCGTGCAGAGAGCGAAGTATATGCATACTACACACCAATAGTCGTTCACCGAAACTTGGCGCAACTTTCGTCCAGGGTGAAGATATGGAGCTCCTTCTTCTTGAGGGCTTCGAGTAGTCCAATCACCGTGCGCTGAACATTCACGGCATCACCTAAGTCGTACACGTAGAGATTGTACGAGGTGTTGTCGATCTGCAATACATGCTGCAATCCAGGGCCTTTCAAACCCAATGTGGTCTTGCCCGACTTCATAAGAGTGACCACATGATTACCGACGGTGGTTGCGTATGTGACGAAGGCGAGTGGCGTGTTTTCGAACGTCCAGAAACGACCGTTCAGTCGAGGTATATCCTCGATGATGGTTTGAAAACATGTGTTGCGTTCCTCGACGGTGAAAGGCGGCATAGCCATGACTGCTGATCATCTGGATGCAGAGTGAGCCGATGTGGCTTGATGTCTGAACTGAGTAGCAACACTCACTGTATGATCTCAGCGGGGAGGTGGACTGAGTTTAACGTCGGTTGGAGGTTCGGCCACCCTGAGACGAGCGGAGTTCAAACATACGCTGGTCGCGTGCACCTTATCTCAACGAACAATTAGGATCGTCGCGGTCATGAGAAAAAAACAAATCTGGATAATGATATCTCATCGACCCCTCCATAAGCGTGTCGCCAGCGCGACAACCGACTGTCCCAACTCCTGCACGTGCACCACAAACCGTACAATATACAAAACTTGTCGCGCTCGGCGTGCAGTCGGACGACACGAACAAGCGGACAAGCAAATGCACTTTGGACTCCCCTGGAGCCAACCGATGTACCACAGTACGACCGTTGGGGGTACTGTAATGTCTTTCAGAGGAGACAGCTGTGAGATCGATGCGTCAGTTCACTGTGAATACCGTGGATATGACTGAGCTGTACTGACCGCATTCATCTGTTGAAACACATATCCCATACAGTACACATCCCATGAATACGGGTCCATTCGGGTAGCGTCACCAGGTTTCGACACGATTGAAGGGGGGAGCTCTATCCGAGATTGTAGGCCCGGGCCACAGGGCAGCTGGCGAGAGTACTCGAAATCGATGAGATAGGGATGTTCAGCAGACATCGATCGCCCCATGAGGACGTCGGTGCTCAGAGAGAACACGAAGTTTTCCAACGCAATGTCCTGGAATGATCATCCACGTAAGACAAAATCAAGCAATGAGATGCATCATAACGCACTAGATGGGCGACGTGCCGTCGGTGCAGATAGATCACATCCTATGCGCAAACCCAGATTATGTGAACGGCCCTTCGCACGACCACGAACGACGTACCTGCAGGCAAAGGTCGTAGTACCATAAGATCCTGCTCCAACACCACTGCTGTCTATACGTCGATTTGACCGACAGGAAATTGTGCATGAAAGGGAAAATAATGAAACGCCTCTCGTCATCGACAAGCTCACACGGCAAGATGTGCCTGTGCGCCCCCGGATCCTGGTGAAGGTATCGATAATTGATTTGTTCATTCGATCTGGAGTGGACGAGCTTGACAATGAACGAACGTTCTCGTCGATCGTAGTCATCTGTACGGAACAAAACGTGCTGAAAACTCGTGTTATAGGGACACATCGAGCTCCACCGTGCCGTACACTCACCGGCTTTACCATGTGGCGCAGCTGTATCCCTCTCTGTTTGAGCTCTGGATGCTCCTGGAGCCACTCGGGAATATGTTGGCAGGTCGCCCAATAGCCTTCCCAATACGCCTCGTCTGGGTTGTCGATCGCTCTAGACTCGTGGTAAGACATGGCAGGTGGAGAACCCTGAGATTGGAGTTGGAGAAGAAGAAGTAAGTCGGAGAAGCGTGGAAGTGTGAGACAGATTGTCCCTGCAAAAGTGCGCATCCAGAGTTCATGCTCTTGTGTTACGTAAACCATAACAGCGCGCGCCCGCACTGGCTGAGTCGGGGCGTCCCTTTACAATGATGTTACTTGCCTTTTTCTTCGCACGAAAGGCTACTCGCAAGCATTTCGCAAGAGGCTCCTAGCTCCATCGCCGCGCGAATCGCGTCCACTTCCCTAGACAGTGAAACCCCGACCAATCCATTTATCACAGCTTTCACATCGGAACTTTAAAGCCACTGCCCGAGGTGCCGGTTCGCGAGCGCGAAGGCCTTTGTGAGTGTTTCTCTCGTCCACCCTCCCCGTCGGGCCTCGACTGAGAATCACTGCGTACATTGTTCAAATATGGCGAGCAGAGAATGTCGCTCAAGAGTCATCTCGCTATACAAGGAACTCCATAGGCTAGGCCGCGACTATCCAGATCCTGCGTACGTCACCCGTTGTCCCCTCACACGACCTTCGTGAACGCCCGTCATGCACCGGTCGCTGACTTCGCTTGCAGGTACAACTATCATGGGAAGATTCGAGGTCTTTTTGAGAGTAAGCCGTTCTCGATAGCGCCTGGCGACACGTTTTGACGTCCACTCGCCCGCGATACCTACGGTTCCTCCCAAGAACAGAGAATCGACACCTCACCGATTCCCAGGAGATAGAGAACGCGATCGGGATGGGCGAGTACATTCGCAACGGTGCGTTTCTTGTCGTCCGTCGTTCCCCGGAGCCATATCCCCCTCTTCTAGAAACGCTCGCGTTGTATTCCCTCCGGAAATACCGTCACCTCAAGCGCATGTATCCGCAATAGCCCCTTCCCCCTTGCCTCTGCACCCTGTTTTTCTTTTCGTGTCAGGCGCTGGGACTACGTGTACGTACGAGTATGATTGTGAAGCTTATTGTGGCCGATTCTCTGTAAATCTAGACTCCCGATGGCCTCCTTCCAAATCTGTGCGCACGACTGCACCTTGGCAGGTGAAGTCTTCGGAATCTGTTGGTCTGCAAGCGTATGTCCCGGCTGGTAGGCGATGGCTGGCCACGGTCTTCTCCCCAAATATGTTATCACGCCTCATATTCAAACGTTGCAAGACAAGCTCGCGTAGGCGCCTCTCTGATTGCAGCCGTACTCATTCTCGAATTCGAAACACGCGCGCTTGACGACATGTCTAGGACTCAGCCAGCAGCGCCGACTCCAATCTTGCAACTTGCACCATCGTACCCCTGATACGTACGTGGTGGGATGGGCGAACGACCATATTCGAGAACGATGGCTCTGAGGTGGGTATCAACGCTGCCGCTTCGATGCTGCCGATGCACCTCACACGATATCTTTGCTCTATATCTAGCGTGGTCTTGTGCGAAAGGCTCATGCTCACTTTCGGACCGGCGGTTGTCCGCCTATCCAGCTTGTGCTAGTCGACACATTGAAGCCCAAGAAGGTGGAGATCACCGACGACCTCCTCAGCCGTGTCCCCGACAACGTGTGGAGCTAGCTTTGTATGTCTTCTACCCACATAGTCTTCTCGATCCTAAGACCGCAGTCGAGCAGGTCCAATATCATACAGTCATCAGGGCGCTTTATATCTACATATTTCCTACTCCAAAGACTTCAAGCAAGTCTCCAAGTAGACTGTTTCCAGCCGACCCTGGCGGCACTCTCGTGGAGAAGGCCCAGACCGGCTGCCAGATTTCCTGGCAAATTGGATTGGAAGTCTCTGCCCCTCCCAGCCGCCAGCAGACGTTCTGAACGAACATGCAGGCCGCTACGCGCTCCAGACGCTCGACCGCTTCGACCCCGCAGCAGTGCCGCACCTCGAGGACGTCCTCCCCGCTCTCACGGCGCGCCACTACAGTGTCCCACGGGTCCTTGGGACAGACCTCGGATCCTCCTGATATACACTCCTTATAATCTTGAAAAAACGGCACTTCAGTGCGCAACGATGTTCCATGTAGCTAGAGTGACAATTCCAGCTGATCCCAGAGCTGATTGAGACCATGAAAATATGTTTTCACATTTCCGAGAGTGTGAGCAAACTTAGAGGACATGTCGTTGGGAGAGTGGAACTTTCTTGAAGCTCGGAGATGGATTTAATGACTTCCGGTAATGTTGGCTCTCTCCCTACGGGGTTTCAAGTGATCACACGGCTGGGCTGGTGATGCCGGACATGTCCCAGGTTTCCGGCGTTTCTGGCGTCTTTTTTGGGCGACATACGCGTACCACGTGACACTCCCACACGACGCGTCGTCCTGTCTGGCCCCTCCGTGTCCTGCATGGAAACCTCACCTGATAAGGACGAGGGGGAGGCCGTGGTACGGATACGGAATGAAGGTAACAGTGGGGATGAGGATGGCATTGAGCACCACGGCCGCGACGGCTCATCGGAAGCGCCGATGCGCGTCGTGGGAGATCCATGATCTATTGCCCGATACGTATGAGCCGTCCCAAGGAGGGGTGGGTTCGAACTTTCGGGCGATATGTCATTTCTTGTCGCACTCGTCTCTTGTAATTCAGATCCCCCTGAAAATATTCATGTATGTAGCTACTATGTGAGACTGTGTAGATATGAAAAATAAGCGACCGCTGATACAAAATCGCAGAGATATCAGCGAGACTGTTTTTGGTGTCCCAAGGACCCGTGGGACACTGTACTTCCTCCCGTTCTGGCTTTCCTCGCTCTCCCGACGTCACCATGTCACCCTGCGCTTCCTCCCGCAGCGACGTTCGAGCGCGCAGCGGAGCTGCACGTCGTGCCGGCCTCGGAAGCCGTCGCGCACGCTCATGCTGTTCCACGGAGTGTGCGAGGATGAGGCGAGCGAGTGGCTGGCGGCGGCGGCGGCGGATGTGGGGCGTAGAGCAGGGTGACGGGATCCAGGAGCATTCCGGGTTCCTGAGTGGGGAAATATGGAGGCGCATTGAGTACTTGGAGTTTCTCTCGTCAATTGGTGTAGTAGTCGATACGAGCTGAGCGAGACGACTCAGCTCTGTACTGGATCCATGAAATGCGGGACATAGTAGTACCATTACTATGCGCGCGCTCCCAGGAGTCGGACATAGGCGCCGAGTCACTGCAGCCTGTACCGCGTTCGTTCGAACTGAATGCAGCTTTCTCAGTCAGTCCAACACACTGTCCGCACACCAAGGCAGAAATAAGACTGGTAGATTTCCGCCGAAGGATAGCAAGAGGTATTGGTTGGAGGTCGTGTATGAGTCACAAGTCCCTGTGGAAGTCATCCAATACCTTTTTCAATGCCTTTCCTCTGCTCCAGCCTCCATCATGTGCAGTATATTTTCATTGAAGACACTCGCTACTAGATCCCGGCCGTGTCGACAAGATTGGATACTTGCCCCGCTTCCGTTTATGCTCATGCAGCACAGCACGTCGAGTCATATGATCGTGGTGCCAACGCCTAGGTGTGGCGACCGCCCTTCTGGGCGGGCCTGGCACTTGCGCAGCCGTGGCAGTGGCAGTGGCTCGTCTTTTCCTCTCTCTCTCGTCCTCTACGTCTCTTCCCTTCTCTTTCCCGCTTGTTACAAGGCGTCATCTCCAGATCACGTATGGAAGACGTGGAACACACAGTGAGCGCCCATGCGCAGTTGGAAAGTTGTCAATTGAGGGATCCTGAAGGACAAGAAGCAAGGTATGCACCCACTGCGAATTCTCGGATGGCCACTTCCGTTCATCTGATGCACAACGACCTCTCAGTTCAAATGTCGTCGTACCTTCTTCTCCTCCCCTGGGTGTCAAATCTCAGCAACCGCAGTATGTCGTACATGTCGTGAAGTGGGTGGTGCTCGGATTAACGCCACATACGAGTCACTAACCTCCAGCTCCGCCAGTGCCGAGAACGGCCAGACAATGACCTTTCCTGTCACGCACGACGCCACGGTTCAAGACCTTCAACTCCTTATCGAAGTGAAAGAGCTCATCAGTCCTGAAGCGCAGACCTTGACGTTCAAACAAATGACGCTCAAACCAGCCAATACTCTGCGCAGTTACACCATTCAAAACGGAGATACTGTCCACATGCGTGTTTTACAGCCACGCAGACTTCGGAAGCCAGTGATATACATCTTTCCGCCGACTTTCATGCCCCTCGTCGACGTCTCCGTGGTCCTCGCCCCCCAATGGCGCTTCACCCACATCTACCCCCTCGCTGACACCAAGGTCTCCGCCGACACTGGGAAGCAATGCGTCGCATGGTCCGTCTCCGCCCAACCAGATGGCACCCTCCTCGAACGCTCCTCCGGCCTCGAGCTCTCCTACCTCTTCTGGGAAGCCGAGGCGCACCACGCCCCCTCCTCCCCTCCCTCGAGCCCCACTCTCGCCGCCCAGCCGCCCATCGAACACTTCGACCCCACCGCGCCCGCGCTCGACCCGACCTCGCCCACCGCCGTCTGCCTCCCCACGGCCGAGCTCCTCCCCTACCTCGACGCCGCCCTCAAGCGCCTCACCCTGCACGTCGCCGCGCGCACCGACTTCATCACCTACTGGCTCCCGCGGCTGTCCAGGGCGCCGTTCGTCGCGCTCCGTTTCGTCGCGCAGGCGGCGTACGCGCGCGCGGCGGAGCTGCACGTCGCGCCGGCGCCGGACGTCGTCACGCGCGTGTTCGTGCTCTTCCGTGGGGTGCGCGAGGACGAGGCGGAGGCGTGGGCCGCGGCGCGCGAGCGGGCCGCGGACGGGAGCGTCGACTGGGTCGAGGTTGTCGGGGTGCAGGCGGCGGCGACTGATCCTGCGGCGTTCAGGGTGTTGGAGTGGGGCGCGATGGAGGTGCAGTAGGTTGGGAGCGACGGGTGTGTACAACTCGGGAGTACATAGTTTAGGAGACACATTGTAGGTGTCTTGCGTCTTGCGAGAGAGAAAGTCAATGCCGGGATGGCTATCACATTACATGTACTATACCCACGAGCCGCGTATCCGCACCACCATGGATGCGAGCATGTTTCTTTGTACATACAGATGCTTACCGTGCACGTGGTGCTTATCTTCCTGTCCGACCGAGCGTCTGGCTCTTCTCTCAGCTCATCGGAGTCAATCGCGCCGATCGAGCTGCTGCCGGCGTCGCGCCCACGAGCGATCATTCCGCCGTCGGTTCCGAGCACGATCGTCCACGCCGATCGCGATCCTGCTGCGCCGCGACGGCGACACGGTGGCGGGCTCGTGCGTGCGCTTGAGCCCACCCTCATTTTGGCGAAATTTATCAGTGTCCGCTGCGGCGATGCCTCAAATGAGAGACGCGGGGGGCGTCGGGGCTCCAGGCGTCGACGTTGAGCTCGAACGATGGCGCAAGGGTCGTCGCACCGGGGGGAAAACGGACAAGAACCTCTACGGCATGTATAGTGGAAAGCCTAGTGTAATGTGTCTACTACTGGTATACGCGCGTGCGCACGACGTACGTGCGGCGCACCGCTCTACAGACCGAAGCGCGAAGGGTGTCGGAGGGCGAAGACGAATAGATGTGGGTGGAAGAGGCACGCGGCGACGGGACACCGCATGCTGGTCCCAATTATTTCACGATCACCGCAAGCGAGAGGGAGAGGGAGGCGAGGCGAGACGGCGAGGCGAGACAGGGTGACGAGTAAGGCACCGGTGAGTCGCGCGCGCGGGCGGCCGTCTCAAGACTCGAAACCTCGGCACGGATCAGTGGGAGGCGAGTCGAACGTGCATCAAGCGGCTTAAACTGGGGCAGGGTCAGCGCTCGTGTCGGACGCGACCACCCGCAGCAGGCACGGGCAGAGGAGAGGACGTACGCTGCTTGCAGTCCGTCGCGAAGGTGTGGTCAAAGTGCGAGCCGCAGCACACAGTCTTGTGCGAGCTGTCGCGCGAGATCAGACCACGGCCCAGCACTCGAGAGGAAGAAAGTACGCACCAGCTGTCGCCCCTCGAGATCTTCGTGCAGCTCGAGGCAGACTGGGACCCACGGGTCTTCTGGCCGCACGAGGACGCAAGGTCCTTGAAGTGCGAATCGTTGCTTGAGCCAGTCTCTTCGCAGCACAGGAGGTTGTTCATGCAGAGCGCCGCGGAGGTGGAGCTCTTATGGGCAGCTGTGCACGATACGTCGGTTATTAGCCGTTATCGTGGCGCCGAGCGAGGCTGGGCGCTGGGCATCGTGACAGACGGGGAGACGTACTGGAGGTGCCGGAACCCCTGTGGAGGTTGCGGGGTGCGAGAGGAGGGAGACCCAGAGAGAAACGCTTAGCGTTCGTCATGCGCTCGGCCTCGACTGCGGAGACGGTGAAGGCAGCGAGGACGGAGAAGATGAGAGCGAACTTCATGGCGGGCGGTAGGGGTAGAGAATGTGAGGGAGGTAAAGACCGGAAGAGCCGCAACGGCGAACGGTGGTGAGAGGCGAAAGTGGGAGGGAGAGAGAGCGAGCGCGTGGAAATGATTGGGGTGGGCGATATGTTTTATAGCGGTCGCGAGGCGATCCACTAAAGGATAGACGCCCACTCTCGATTTGCAGGCCCGTCGTCCCGGCGCGGGGGTGGTGATCCGCTGCGCCACCCGGCGTGAGTGCAGATTTGCCTGGCGTTTGGGCCCCCTTTTCATCCATACGCACCACCCAGTATGGCAGCCTGGGCCCCCCACGTGGCGTTGCGCGACATTTGGAGGTGCGCAGTAGCTGCCAGTAGTCACGAAAACGAGTCCCTGTCTGAACTCCCATAGGCTTCGGGGGGCCCCAGCAGGTCGCGAAGACGAGGCAAGCGAAGGCACCGTGAGAAACATCCGAGTCGTCAGTCCTCGCGCGTCCTCGCAGCTGTGCAATGGTGTCACACCTTGTGCCTCGCTTCACGTTCGTGGGCCTCGTCGCGTCCATTCCAACTCCCCCGGCCCCCTCCTTAGGCGGTCAGCACTCACGACGGGGATGAAACTCCCTCTCAGGGGCGGCGGTAGTGTAACGGTCTATCGCTCAAGCTCGGTAGCTCACGCGTCTTAAGATGCGTGGGTTCGAGCCCGCCCGGACTCAGCCGTCCAAAAACCGTTACGGGGGTTTTAGTGGGTATGGCCGGCCGATCATGCCGGAGGAGTCCCACACTACTTCCAGAGCCGGCTGCACCCGGGCTCTGGTCGTGTGCGTAAACGCATTTCCTCCCTGGGTGGGCTCAAAATTACGGGGTTTAAACTCCCTGTGCCCCTGGCTGCTTAGGGTATATCCCTGAAATGCCAGTTTAGCTAGGACGTACCAATAAAAGCTTGACGAGCCTGTAGCGGACGAAAGCTAAGGTACTATCCGAAAATGCTCCACCAAAAAAAAAAAAAAAAAAAAAAAAAAAAAAAAAAAAACTCCCTCTCAGCGTGCTGTCGTGCTGATGCATGCCTATATGAGCCCATGCCTTGACGTGGAAGTCACACTCACCCGTCTTGGCGCGGCCGTTTCTAGCCGATGGCAGAATTGTGGCTTTCGTGGCTGCAGGCGCGCAACATTCAAATACTTGAACCAGGTAAGTAGGTACGCTTCACCGACAACGTCGATCTTGCGTAAGTGGATCTCTTGATTGAGCTTCCTGCCCCCCTGGATGATCTGCGCCAACCTCCCGACGTCATCCTAGGCAGTGAGATCGCTTGTTCAACACTCACACAACAGTATTCAATTTCCCAGCGCCGCAGCCACATTATACCGATCCAGGTCTCTCGACAAGATTCGCGGCCGACCCTCATCCGTTCGGATCCGCCCTTTGGGGCGAGGAAGTCCAGGGACGGCTCAGAGTCTAGGGCGCAGATGCGCTTGGCGGCACGGTCCGCGAGGTCCACCGTGAGCACCGCGCGCGCGTCCATCGTCCAACTCTCCCCATTTGCCCAGTCTGCAGTTGCAGATCGCCGTTGGTCGCGAGGGCGGGGACGGGGACGGGCGGCCACGCGGCCGCAGCGACGAAGTGGACGCCCCACGGGCTTGCCTTGGACTCCCAGGCGGGGTGGGACGCCGCGAACAGGAGGAAGGGGAGGCACCACCCGTCGAGGATCCCGTACACGCGCGGGTCCAGCGCGCAGGCGCGGGACGGTGCGTGCTGAGCCAGGGAGGATGCTCGGGACCGCGTCAAGCGTGACGTATGGGGCCCTCCGTCATTACCAAAGAGGTTGTGGACAGCGAGAGGGTGCATGGACATGGTGGAGGGGTGGTTGCTTGATCGAAGATGCCAAGTTGGAGACAGGTTTTCCAAGCGCCGCGGCTCACGACGGGCGGGTTTTTTTCTAGATGCGGATCGCGTCGGCGCGTAGTGCGTGGGGCTGGAGTGCTACCGTTCGCACGACGGAGCCGCAGGTTGATCCAAGGTCAGTAGATATCCGAAATTGCGTCTCCAGAAACGACACTCACCAAGCGTCATACGCCGACCGACATCCGAGCACTTTCAACAGAGTTGCCGTCTCACCAGAACAGCAACAAAAACAATTATTGTGAGCGCATGAGACTATTCCTAGCCATCCAGCCGACTCCACGCCGGAAGAAACAACTGCGCATAATCCATCCATCCGTCCATCTTCTATACGCCCTCCGTTAACCCCCCTCTTCCCGCGTCCTCGAGCCGATGTATGCCGTCCCGTCCCGTGATATACACGAGCCTTGCCTCGTCCGGCGCACAACCCCCGCCCGACCGGTGACCGCGCGCCACGGACGGACTGCACGCACCAAGTTCGCGCCCAGGCTCCGGCGTTCCGGGAGCAGTGCCGGGGTTGTGCTTGAACGTCTCTGCACTGTATTGGCCCGGGCCCTGGCATTCAGGGCGCGAAGCCGGCGCGCGGTTCACGACCGTCGTCGCCTCGGTCCTCGGCGATAGACGCGGGTGCGGTCGCGCGACAGGCCTTCGACGCGCGCTCTGGAGCCCCCGCACGACCGGCGGTTGGTCGTACGGCGGTCTGGGTCGGTGCGTGCGCCGGCTTAGAGCCGCGCACCACGCGGGCGTGCGAGGGGACGGTGGGCTGGAGCCCGCGTCGGCGGTGCGTCGGGACGGTCTTGTGCGTTAGGCGACCAGATATTTGGGAACGGCGGGATCGAGCAAGGAGGCGTGGTGAGATAAAGACGACTTGTCTTTTGGGGAACGTCAGAGCCAGAAGGCGGTCGAAGACTGACGTCGGGAGCGCTGGACGCCAACGGGGTGGAGTCAGAGATGTGTCCAACGGTCGGGCGTGGCGCTTTCAAGCCACTGGGCGAACAAGACGTGATTCCGCTCGACACGGCGAGCGATGGCGTCGGGCCTCGGCGTGTTGGAACAGGATGGATCTACATATGCGCACCCTCGGTCCCGCGTTCGGTAGTTCGCGCGCGCGCATCTAACTGTAAGTGCGCCCTGGATGAAGGATTCCTAATGACGAGGTCAGCGAGCGTGCGGCCGGGACAGGGACTCGCCACGGAACGTTAATCGCTGACTCCGGGCGGCGCGGGGTTAGGGTGCACCCACATAGGGGCACGGCACGCCGTACTCGTCGGAAATGTCACGCAAGGCATGTGTCCTTACGCGACGCGTACCCGGCTTGACCGCGCATTCAATTGTATGCCGTGGGCTCGCCACGACAAGGCTCGGCGCTATCAATAGGACGGACGTCGGCGTAAGCGCCCATAAGGAAGGACTGCGCGAGACTCGCAGGTCAGGTGGCGTACGTAGAGCACGAGGGGAGCGACGGGCTGCAGCGAAGAGAAACGTCAGCTTCAGACGGACGGTGGGATTGGCTCTCACCCGAAGAATCCCCGCGTGGGCCAGAAGCGCAACCTGAGGCTTTCGGACGCGGCCCACGTAGGCAAGTGCGTTCGGGCGGGCATGTTGTGCGGCGCTGGCAGCGCAGGTAGAGAGGGTGCCTGCGGAGCGTTCGCTATCTGGAACGAGGCGATCCGGGTGCACAAACAGTGGCGATCGTCCATGGCGTGGTGTGTGAGCAGAGGCAGGGATATGGCGGGGGGGAGGTGTTTGCGCGGAGGCGGATGCTGACGCTCGTGCTGCTGTTTGTGCCTAGGAGTGGGATCCGGGAGTGGACGTGAATGAATTTAGAGCGTTTCGAGAGAGCCAAGGATTCGGAGACAGCGTCGTGACGTACACCGGCGAGTGCCGTGAAGTCCAGATGACGCCTTTTTATGTTCTCTTTGAGGCCTAAGGCTGAGATAAGGACGTTGGGCGAAGACTTGGACTCAAAGGAAGCCTGATTTGAATATAAATGCATACGTTGGATTGAGGGGAGTCGGACTATGAGCATGCATCACTGCGCAGCGCAAAGGCCCGCAAGGCCGCGGAGTGCCACGGTTTCGAGCACAGTGAATAGGATTGTGTCGGTGACGGAGGTGTGTCGGGGTCGGTGTTTAAGAGGGGCCGGGCGGGCCGCCGTGGGGGCAGGGTCGGGCCAGGCCTACCAAGCGCCTAAGAGTGTAAGCTGCTGCTCACCCACAACCATCACTTCGTGGAGCGTTGTTTGCACACTGCCGCCCCCTTTTCTCATCCTAACGGGACCTCCGCGATGGCCGACGAGTGCGTGGATGCAGGCATGGAACATCTGCTGAGGGATTGGACGCAGAGGGAATATTCAGGAACGCGAAGGTGAGTAACAGCGAGGAGTGGGCTCAGAGTGGGCCAGGTATGTATCGCTCAACACATTTGTGTCACACTTCGTATGGAAGGTACTGACACGCCGGTACAGGCGCTCCGACGGCTTCGAACCGAACACGCGTGCTTGTCCAAAGGCGACACCCACACTGCCGCACCCCGGTCGGGCGGCCGTAGCGTGTTAGGTGCAGCGGAGGTTCAATAGCAGAGACCTCCTCGAAACGTGTTTGCGCGGCAGCTGTAGTCGGCGAAGACACCGCTCCTGCTGGGCGAAGCCGGACGACTGAGCGGCCTGATGGAGGAGATAACGTCCTGCGCAGCCTCGGCGGGCTAGCGCACATCTCGCGTCGCCCGTCTGCGGCCTCGGCTCAGCGCGATCCTCCCTCCTGCCGCGCTCAGCCCGCATCGGACGCGCGGTCGGCCATCGCGCGCGAGAAGCGAAGAGCGCGGCGCCAGTGCGCGTCTGGCAGTTTGCCGCCCGACCCATATATCCTTCTCTCCTCGACACATCTGTCCCCAGCTCGAGCTCGTCCCCTGCTCCCGCCCTCGCCCGCGCGCACCCGGATCCTGCCTCTTGCCCGCTTGTCTGCTCCCCGTCCTTGCGACCGCCCAAGCTCTCCTCGCCAAGATGAAGACCGCCTCCATCGTGTTCGCCGTCATCGCGCTCATTCTCGCCACCGTCCAGGCCCTCTCCATCGGCACCAACGCTGAGCGCATGGCTCGTGGCCTTCCCCCTCGCGCTCCTCGCAAGCTCTTCCGCGAGCCCTCGCCTACGACCCGTACGTCCTCTTCTCTCCTCCCCCCGCGCTGTCCCCTCGTTGCGCGCCTCGCTGCCACCGCGCCTCCGGCCCATCAGGACGCGTGGGTGGCGGAGTGCTTCCCACCCCTTCTTCCGTTGTTTATCTCCGTCGCGAATTGTCCATCTGTTTCACCCGTCGCTTCTATACCAACCCATGAGAAACCGCACTAATTATGCCTTCCCCATCTGTTCGCATATCCCTCTGGTTCCCAACTTTCAGCGGCCAAGCGCGCGAAGCCGTCCTCCTCTCCGGGCTCGTGCTCTACTGGACCCGTCCAGTGCTGCCAGGAGGTCACTACCGCCGGCAACCCCGTCGCTGCGCTCATCATCGGTCTGCTTGGCCTCGTGCTCGACCCCAAGCTCGTCGTCGGTCTTACCTGCTCGGCCATCGATATCGTGTCAATTGGGGGCCACTCATGGTGCGTGTTCTCGACAAATATATCGAACTAAACCTAACACGCTCTCCATGTATGCTAGCTCTGCCAACACTGTATGCTGCGAGAACAATTCCTTCGGTGGTCTCATCTCGATTGGCTGTGTGCCCAGTACGTCTACTAAGCTCGCACTTCTATGATCGCGTTCGGTCACTCATGGCATCTCATTTGTAGTCGTGCTCTAAGCGATCACTATCGGGATTCTCCATGGACTGTTAGCGCATCTTTTGCGCTCCCTGGACTCTACTTTGTATCGCCTATTTTACGACACTCCCAAGTTCCTCATAGACTCTTACGGCCCTCACGCGTTGGCGCTTTACGTTTCCTTCGCCGAGAACGACTCGTCACTTACTCTTCATAGCTTCACCGCTCGGAGAGGCTCTGTCAGAGATCCTCGGACTTTTGACTCTTCTCACGGCTCGTTCTACGACCCCCTTTCTTCTGCCTTCTGTCCCCGATCCAGCGACGCCCCCCTGCATTTACTGTGTTCTAGCCCGTACCTTCGAAAAAATCCCATTTGCCGCGAGGCGCGTGGACGAGAGAGACTATGGTACCAGCGTGCACAGTGTTGTGGCGGTGCCGCGTTCTACTACGAGTTCGTGACGAGGGGACACCTTTCTTGAATGTCTTGCACCCTACTGTTATTTGACGTATACTGGATGTTACGAGATCTGTTAATCGCATAGAATTTTGTTATGACGGCTCCACGAGCGGATCCGCAACTTGCCCCATAGTTTTCGAGAACCCGAACCCCAGATTCAGGCTGACCTGGGCGGACCGAGTCACAGCACTGGAGTCCGCGGCGAGAGAACGTTACCTCTAGCCCTACTTCTTCCAGCTTCTGCCACAGCACTAGCATGACTCAGTTTTCGTCGCGTCGCGGAGCAGAGTAGCAATTCCGACTCTCAAAACTCCCATATATCATGTTACATGTTAAGAATCCAGTGCTTTCTCCGGTTGACTGCTACGATTTTGCAGAGTACCCTCTCGTCACGCCATAAGCCCTAGATAGTGCTTCTTTGTACCCTTGGCGTCGAGCCTCGTCGCGCTGGCGTCGGGCCTCATCACGGTGATGCCGGGCCTCCATCAACCGGATTAGGACTTGGCTCCACTGACATTCTTCTCCGAGCTGTTGGATTATGGCCTCCGGATCCCATTGTTGGCCGCGCGCCTCAGGCTGTTGACGCCGCGCCTCGCGCCCGCCTCCTCCTGCCTCGTACCCCTCGGTGGCGCCCTCCTCGTTCCACTTCAAGGGTCCCGTCTCGTACTGCGGGTCGCGTTCCGCAGGCTCACACCACAGACAGTCTGCTTCGTGCCGCTGACGTTCGACTCCGCACCTCTGGCGAGAGCATTCGCACGCTTTGGATTTTTTCTCGCATCTGAGGGCCTCATCTGGATCCCCGTGATCGATTTGGTGGCATTGATGTTGCGCTTTGGGGGGTGGTTTGTCCGAGATGCTGGCGGCCCCTCCGCAAGTGTAAAGCGTTGCTAATCCACAAACACGACTTCAGTACGTCGTGATGCACAGGTGCCTGACAGACATACCGGAAGGTACCTGGGGAGCCGTTTGTCGACGTACCGCACGCGCAACAGAACGAGAGGAAAAACGGCGGACAGAGGACGAGATGAAGCGGAATAGCGCGCACTGGCCCTCGGCAGGTTGAGGCCGCGACGCCAGACATATCGTTTCGCCCGGCTTCAATCTTCTGTCGTCTCGGGAGGTAGTTTGAAAAAACGGCATAGTTGGCAGTGAATAGGAGCGCAGGTTGGGAGGGAAGATTTTTTGAAGACTGAGATGTGGAAGCATGTATATGTACACTTCATCTAAGGTTCACATTCCAGGGAGATGCATAAGCCGTGAAAGGAGTGTCGCGCACTGTCCCATATTTACCGGGCCGCAAGGCTCCGACCGAGTCCGCAGCGCACAATGAGCCTGTCCATTTTGCCGTATGGCAACCTGATTTGTGTAGTAACCTTAGGCCGCCGTTCCATCCTGCTCTCAAGCATCGATTAGTAAGGGCTGCGCGGAATGGTCTACCACTCGGGCGTGCGGACTGAAGTCAACGGCGCCCGGTGAATCGGAGTTTGAAAACCCCCTGTTGGTAGCAGGTGCCACCGGTTCGGGATCCCCACACCCCTCTGCCGCCTTCGGACTTGTCTTGCTCGGTAATGTGCCAAGCTTGTGGTATGGAGGGAGCCCGGAATCCTCCATACTATGTTATGTGCACAGGATTGGAACGCGATTGACTTGAAGCTCCTTTCGCGCGCGAATGGCGGCTCGGAATAGCCTCAGTGCGTCATCGCCGGCGTGCGCAAAGCTCCTTTCTGGCAAGACTTGTCGGAACTTCATATAAGTAAACGTACGCTCAATACTCACTCGTGGCACGGAGACTCACCCTCACCTATCCACTCACATGCCACGCTCTCCGAAGAACCCCGGACATGAGGAACATAAGATAGGTGTGCTCCGCCGCCTCGTCGCTGCCTTGGCCCGTTCCTTTTCTTTCCATTCTGAGGCACCCGTTAGCCGGCCGATGCCCCATTGTAAGTATGTTGCGCCCTCATGTGATACACCGTGCTGAACGTCGGCCTCGTGCGGTAGCAACACCCACGAGTTGCGGCGGAGTGAACAGTGGAATCGGAAACGTCGCACCTTCCGCCGCGCCTCAAGCACTACTCGATTGGTGGTACTTTGAATCGCAAATAGAGCGCGAGGATCAAGCCATACGTGATGCACATCGCCAGTTGTGCGAGGCCAAGTCCCAGCGTTGTGAGGAGGAACGCCAGAGGATGGAGAAAAAACGACGTTGGATCGAGGAGAACCACCGAGAATTCGAGGAAGCAAGTCGGCTGTTCAGGATTTTATACCGGATGGCTGAGGCAGACATTCAGAGATGCGAGGCAGAACGGCAGAGGTATGAGGCTCAGCAAATTGAAGTTGAGGCCTTTTGGGAGAGTGGGCCGGGCTCGCGGGAGTATATGTACTGAGTAGTATCACGGCAAATCATCAGCGTACGCTGTACGACGCGGACGCTTGGGGCCGTAGCTAGCATGCAATCCCGCCAGGATGTGCTCGCGCAACACCAACCTGAGCTGTATGTTTGCTGTTCATCATCGTCATATCGAGGGCCCGGGACGTGTGTACATCGCGAAGGTCGTTGACGACCGCGCCGCGCTCGTGGCGCGTGGACTCAGCTGGTGCACGTTGCGCGCGTGGGTGATGGCCTCCTTGGGCGCAACTGCATCTGGATGAACGATGTGCTGCTGCTCTCGACGCTCCGGCGTTTCACGGACCTCTGGCGCGCGAACACGATGCTCGAGCCAGGGGGGACGCTAAGGAGGTATCTCGACGGGGAGGTCGGGGCGCTTGCGGCTGTACTGGAGACGACGGTGTAGGAACTGGGCGACGAGGTGGCTCACCAATGTGGGCGCAACGGCGGTGCGGTGGGTGCAGACGGTGGCGACGGGCGGGTCGGAGGACCGGTTCACAGCGATGCACGACGAGGGAGCGGCGGACGTGGTGGGGAAGTGGACGGAGTTTGAGCCGGCGATGTGATGACGACCTGTAGAGGGTGGGTTGCATGGACTTTGGCTTCGTTGTCAAGACTGTTATGATACAGGCTGTTGGGATCATAGTGGTGCTAAAATACACGTGAAATGATTACGCGTTTGCCGCCTTTTCACCATACACTGCGCGGGAGAGCTGGCCTCGAAGGCATCCGCTTCAACGTCGAGGTGGAAGATGTGTCATTAGTTTCCGCTTGCCAGTAGTCATTCCCGTTGATCTTGGACAGTTTGACGAGCAGGAGCTTGTTCGCCTGCTCTTCGGAGTACCCAAAGTTCTGAGAAGTCCCCAGAATTCAGCGGCGGTGGATCACGAGTGGGAGAAACGACGCACATTCATGTAGACGCTCTTGAGTTTCTCGGCAAGCTCCTGGGCGAGCTCGAGCCGCGTCTTCCTAAATTCCACAGGGTAGTGCTCAAACCAGGAGTCATCAGTACTTCCCAAGATTTCTGAATCTCTCAGATCTCTGGCTCATCTTGTGTGAGAGGTCTCAGATAGGTGAGAGGCAAGCAGATATCCCAGATAGATCTCAGACGATTCAGACAACTGGTATCAGCACTGGCAGCACACGGGAGCTAGAGGGCCATCATCTATGCCATATGGCGAGCTTCAAGGGCGAGAATGAGATATATTACAACTAACTGCGGTAATATCGAGAGTATTCTACACAATAAACCGGTGAAAAGAGTGAGGTGTACTAGATGCGAAGGGACCCGCCTAGGGCGAATTCGGGCGTACGGGCGCGAAGGACGCTGCTGGCGTCCCGTTGTCATCGTCAGCCACGGTAGCATGCACGAGCGACGCATCTTGCTCGAGCGCTGCCGTGACACACGAGCGCGTGCAGGTCGAGCGTGCGCCCGCTGCTGCCGAGCGTAGAGCAGTCGCCGCAGCACGCGAGCGCGAGCGCAGTCGTGAGCCGCGCGATGGGCGTGGAGAGGTTGTAGACCGCGCGGACGGCAGCGACGAGCTGGGCGTGGGTGAACGCGCGGCCGTCTTGCGGACTGGTGGACGGCGTGTCAGGTTGTGGCGGACACAAGGAGGGGGTGTGGACTGAGACTTACATGTATCCGTGGTTCGCGAGCGCGGGGGCATGCATGCAAACGCCAATTCCCCAGGCCCAGGGACGGCACCCGGACCACAAAGGAGTACTGAAGACGGCAGCAGACACAAGCATGCACGACCTGGAGGTGAACGCACCGCACACTCCATGTTGTGCAGCACGAACGATGGCGGGCGGTCGAGCGCAAGTGTGCACGCGAACACCGCACGCTGCACCCACGGCTCCGTCCCATGCTCCCGACGCTGCCTCAATCGGAGGCCGCGCCAGACCGTCCTTCGCGTCCACGCCCACACCGAGGAAAACCGCAATGTCCTTGCCCGTGAGCGTCCACTCATACTTTGCCTGCACACGCAGGCAGTGGTGCAGTTTGAGAGTGAGCAGGAAGACGGGCCTGTTTGGGAGAGCGTCGCGGCCTGTCCGCACGGAGATGGGCGAGGCGGGTGATGTTGGCGCGACGTGGAAGACATGGGCGAGGTCGGGGGAGGCGCGTGCGATGTGGTTGACAAGGGCCAGGCGGGTGGTGGGGGTACCAATCATCAGTCTCGCGCTCGGTGTGACGCAGAGCGGAGGGGCGCTCACCGTGTGGTGCTGCTTGTCCTCGAGCTTGACGAGCTCAGACTGCAACTGGTGGTGCGAGAACCAGGGGAGCACGTTGTGCCCGTACGAGGTCGCGAGCGCCCACTGGTGGGGAGGAGGAGAGAAAAAACGCTGAGATAGAACGAATGCACTCACAGACATCGTGCCCATAGTGCGGCGGTACTTGACCCCGGCCGTCAAAATGGCGGCCGTCGGAGAGCGCAAAGGTGTAGTAGTCGCGCGTCCTGGGGGAGGCGCTGTTGTGGAGCACGCCGTTCTTGATCTTGAGCTAGCGGCAGAGCTCCTCAACGCGCCGGGGTGTTTGTCCTCCTACTCGAGCTCGCGGATGCAGATCAGCGGTAGGGGGATCGCTACTCGGGGTGACGCTGGGGAGGCGGTGACACGGGTGGGTGAGGTGAGCGAGGTGGCAATGCGTGCGCTGAAGGCGAGGTGGAATTAGACAAGCAAGAGAACGGGTGTCATGAAAAGCTGGAGACGGCAGCAGGGAGGATACGAGGGGAGGACGAGGAGGCGGGTGATGCTGCGACATGTCCGATGTCGTCTGTGCTGGCAGTGCGTGGCGTGGGAATCTCAGCCTCTGCTCAGGCGGACTCTGCCAGCGCAGCCTCTCATTCGCCACTTCCACCACTGTCCTCGCCCTCACTCTGGCCACGCTCCACACCAAGGGTTAGAGCATTTTTGGTGGTCTGCTTGCTGTGTCAAAAAGTGCGTAGTAGTTGCCATCTTATTTGATTGTGTGGGCCACTGATGAGAGGGCGTATGAAGTCCCCTGCACCAGCTCCGCGCCGCTCCCACTCCGCCTGCCCATCCGGGAGAGTCTGTCCCTCTTCCACCGCTTCTCCACGCCCGATTTCTGCGATCCACGTCCTATCAGTCCCCCAATGGTGCGCTCGCCGTCTTTCTCTGCCCATGTTGAGTACTAATGCAGTGTTCTCGTCTTCACTTCGGACTACGTCAAGGCGTTCGACGGGTGCCCCACAACACACGTCACCCCCCACCCCTGCGGGCCCGACCGCAACACACGCCGCCAGGTCTGGGCTGCGTTTCTCGGTCGTGTGGGGCCTGCGCCGCCGCGGTCGCAGGGACGTCACACCGTTGTCGGGGACAGGTGAGGTCATATTCCAACCCAGAGCGTATACCGGCGGCTTTGTGGATGTGCTCTTCGTACCCTCCACCGAGGCCTCAGGCATGATCCCGCGCGCTATGGACGATGAAGAGATCAGGGCGGTGGTGCAGGTGTTCGTCGACACGGCGTGGACTCCTGTTGCGACGGCTGCAGATGAGACGCCTGCAATCTGCCGTACATGCAGTACACATTCGACGGCGACAGCGGCGCACCGTACAGGTTAGGCCCGGGCTCAACAGGCTGCTGGGGTACGACTCGTGCGCATGATACCCGCTGGCAACACCTATGCCTGCACGAACGCGACCGGAGCCATCCTTGCGTGCTGGGCTGGCCCGCTCGCGCGCAAGCCCGGGACTGCAGCAGTGTGCCTCCGATGAGCCTACGCGTTGTGATGGAGCCTCCCTCCCAGATAGCATGAGAAGAGTTCGACCGTGCCCTACGCCGATTGACCGCCTACCGTAGCACTTTAATACCTGACCCCGTCCGCATTCGCTTCGATAGTATCACTTTAATATATGATTGATTTGAGTCTGCTCACGAGTCACGATGTATCACTTGTGTGCCCCCCGAGTGTGTAGTAACTCGACAGTGCAAGCAAAATGGTTCTTATCTTGAACATCTGGTTTTTCTCATCTGTCTGAGATCTCTCACACGACATCTCACTAAAATTTGAAAGTGAGAGAAATTCTGAATGTCTCAAAACATCTCACAACATCTGAAGCCTCTCCACAGAGGTTTTGAGACATTTTGAGACATTTTGAGACATTTTAGGAAGTACTGATGCGAGCTGTGGTTCGATGGCGCCTGCCCGACTGAAATCAGCGGGTGCGCGCAGCGAAGAAGATCGCAAGCGACGTACGGGATTGACAATGCGGAGTGAGGAGTTGGGGCGAGAGACGTAGTCCGACGCCTCGCACATCGCGATACGCACCGAGGCTTGGTCCGCAGGATTATTGGATGTGAGCTCCCCGAGCGTGAAGAACGGCCCACGGTCGTCCTTGTGTTGGCCGAACAAGATGAAATCGTCGCAGGGCTTGTGGAAGGACTTCTTCCGGTGCAGTGCGCGCGCCCGCTCTGACTTGACGGCAGGGTCCTGTTGCTGCTGGGAGCGCTGAGAGTGCATTGTCGAGATGGTGGGGAAGGTGGGGGATGTGCGAGGCAGGTTGGAGAGTACGGCGCGGCATCGCAGGGGATTTTATACGGGGGACCTGAAGGAGTGGAAGAGAAAAGCAGTGGACGGCGGGCTAGGGTTCTGCGACAGCTTAGCGGTTGGACGAAGCTGAGGACGTTGCTAGCGAGTGTCTCGATCGAGAGGTGTGGCCGACAGCTTGTGTTGTGTCACCCAAGCGAGACGGCGTTGCCACAGACAGGTCTCGGTCAGTTTGAGTGGTGTACGTCGCGCTGTTGAGATGTATGAAGTATTGTTCGGTGAATCCATACGATAGACGATCGACAGAGCGCACTCTGGGTCTCATACACATGATGTGGACTCGGCGATATCGATCAAGGTGTAGGACGCGTATGTATGGCCAGGGGAGCACGCGCGCATGACGGCATTACTACCCTAGTACAGGCTTACTATTCGTTAAGATTCACCCTATACCCATAGTAGTAGTCTAAGGTCAAAAAAGTGTGTCCGTTTAGTGACACTTAGCGCAGGCCAACACATCAAAACGAGAAGCGCGCAAGTTCGATTCCGAGGGAGAACATCGCATTATTTATTATAGGGTATTGAATGCAGGGTATACGAGGGCGAGAAAGCTATTGATACAGAGTACAACAGAATACGGTGCCAGCCGTTGAGGAGACGAGACAGAGCGCGCACTGAGAGGCCACGGTCACAGTGCTGTGCCCAGGCTCAGAAGCAGCGGTTCATCCCACCGCACCCAGGAGTCATCGCGCCGATATTCCATACACTCCCAGAAGAGTCGAGAGTCATTGGCGTCAAGAAGGTATTGTCAAGCTCTTGATGGGGGATCCCCATGCGAGCCTGAACGGCTGCGCGTCAGCAACAGGACTCTTCAGACACCGAAACCGAGGACGTACCACGGCCTGGGCGACGATAACAGCGACTTCATGCGCCAGAGTCGAGGCATCCCAATGCGCGCCGAAGTGATGAAGAACCTCCTGACTTCTTCCCGCAATCTGAGTGCGCAGGTTAGCCGACCAGATTCATACAATGGATCGCAGGCCGCTAACCTGGATGTATAGCCGTATGGTCAAATGCTTCCCCGCAGGGAAGAAAGGAGGAAGCGACGGATGCGAAGCGACAGCCTTGGTATGCGCGAGCATCGATACGTCAAGGTTGGAGAGGGGGATGAGGATGCTTGAAGACATCTTGAATTTCGTAGGAAAACAGACAGTATACGCAAGAAGCCACAGTAGACGAGACAGCGAGCTCAAAACTGAGGGTTGGGGGCACCTGATACATCTTCATATACCTCCTCATCGTTGTGGTAGTGGTACAGAAAGCAGGGAGAGACAAAGCGCGTTGGAGTGGTGCACGTCGAGCGAAGAGCAAAGCAGCGGTACAGCTTGAGAGGCGTGGGAAGCGCTCAAGGGAAAGACAAAGCGTCCTCAAAGTCCGTTTGAGGGAGGAGTGAAGATGTTCTATAGGTTTCCTGAGAGTACCACACCGCGGATTGACGTCGAGGAAACCAGACCAACGATTACGGGAAAGAGACCAAAGAGCTCGACATGAGCCAAGTACTGCCAACAGTTTGTCGCTTCGAGACATGGGCGCCAAGAACTTGAGATGAAACTCCTGAACCAGGCGGACGCCAGGGTGAGCAGCCAGTCGGCGTGTCACGACATACGGGACAACGATCTGAAAGCAAACGGAGGCACCTTTGAGTGACGAGAGTCTTTCAACAGGAGTGATGAGAACCTGCCTGGAGGTAGCCACAAGAAAGAAAATGCTGTGAAATGTCTAGAAGGGCAGCGAGCGTGGCATGCAGCATGACGGCGACCAGAGAAAGCAAGCGGAGTGGCAGTATCGAGTCAAGACGTGCGTCTCGGGCAACCGCTCCTTCCACGCTGGCAAAAGCGCGCGTCCGGGCCGACTGATTCCGCCCCCAGTCCAGTTTTGGCAGGTCGATCAAACTTCTGACGCAGCCACTGGCCATGAGCGGGCAGCACATGCGAATCCATTAGGTGTGGATCAATTGTCTGTCCCACTTCGCGCGTACTCAAATCAGCATTCCAGGCGCGGTACCAGCACGACCGAGCGGAACTTGAAGTTGATTACGTACGCATCGAATAGACGCGACCCCAGCCGGGAACGGGAAGCCAAGTGACGTCATGGCATTTCTGGCCAGACGTCATCCGCGAACGGGGCGAGCCCCACCGTGACTTGCTTATACCCCGCCGCTCTTGCTCACAGACAACGACCATCTTCCCCCGCCATGTCCAACATCATCCCTGCCACCGCCCGCACTGCTCTGAAGCGCTCTCTTCTGCGCTCGTCCGTCGCTCCTGCCCGCTTTTCAAGCACGATGCACGACAACGACCCTGAGGTACATATCAAGCTGTACAGTGATACTACGCGCTCATGCATTTCCTGCGCAGGTTCTTGAGGCGGAAAAATTACGTAACTTGAGCAGGCAGCAGCACAAGACGTCGACTCCCATTCCTGAGGCGCCAGGCTGGAACGAGTCCCTCGCAAGCGCGTCCGAGGCCGCAATCAAGGTTCGTGAAGCCATCCGGCGATCCATCCCAACTGGGCTCATCCTGCGTGCCCGTAGGCCGATCGCCACTCGAGCTCTCCCAAGGAGATGCAGGACCGCACCGTCAAGTACGTCCGGGAGCGCCATGGCGGCGGCGACTCGTCGGTCTTCACCGAACCCGCTCCGCTCGAGCCAGGTGTGTCAACGTCTCGCATGCACAACGACGACGAGGGGAGTCCTGAGGCACGGTATGCGCGCGATGAAGTAGACGGTCCCCTCAAGCAAGCCCGGGGCGACACGGTTGTCGAGACCATCCAGCACAAAGAGGATGTCATCACCCGCAAGACCGTCGTCTGAATTTCACCTCTATTACATCTCTGCATACTGTAACATGTGTATCATAGGTCCCCATGACTTCGGAGGATGTTCCCCTCATTCGGTTTTCCAATGTAGTCCATAGCTGCCGTCGAGTGGGTCATGCGTGCGTAAGTCAACCTGAACCTAGAGCGCCTCCTTGGCGAACTATCAATGGCGTCTCCCTGTTCTCGATGAAGGGAGCGTATTAATGCGAACATGGAAGAGACAGGATAGAGAGACGGAGCGGGACGGAAAGAGTGACAAGGAGCGGGAGCGAGGGCGAAAGGGTAATTATCGACAATGCACGTTTTGGCTACGACACGCAGATACGGCGAAACCGCACTCACCGCCCGGGGTATGCGCTCGCAGCACAGTGCGCCATCGCCGCCGCCGAGCTGCTCGCGCGCGCGCAACGCCGTTCACACTCAACGCCACTATGAGCCCTGGAGCACCCGTTTGAACATCTGTGGAGTCGCACCTGAACGCATCCCCATCATACGCGTTCTAACCCGAACAAAGGCGCCGCGCGCGCGATCTGGTGAGACGGTGGTGACTCCATCGTCGACGAGCATGTTGTAGGTATGTCTGCGCAACTGGGCCGAGATAGTCCCTTATTGCATAAGTTGCACAAGACAATGAAAACAGGTGGGTTATGTGTCTAAACGAACTTTTGAGTGTTAACTTATTGATTTGAGGTGATAGTCGCGACAGACGATAAAATACGTACAGATAATCCTCCACTCAGTATATCCACGGTAAGACCGCCCACGGCGTTTGCTTCGTCCATTCGTCCCACTCCTTCCCGAAGGTCTTCTTCATCAGAGCGTCTTCGACCCGCACCCGCTTGAAAACCATCATCGAAGGCGCGTACGTGAGGTCTGCCACCCACAACAGCGCGATGAGCCGGCCCTTCCAGGTGTGGAGGAACCCGGACTCTCTGAACCACGCCCCTTCGCTAAAAGCGCAGAGCACAGTCCCGACGAACATGATCCACGTCGCCGTGTAGGCCGGGTGGCGAACGACGGAATACGGGCCGGTTGTGACGAGGCGATGGTCGTTCTGCACTGTGACTTCGAACGTGAAGTGCTTGCCGAGCTCGCGGAAGGATGCCATCTTCAACCAGGCCCCGACGACAAGGAGGGTCCATCCGACGAGGAATGCGGGCGTGATGCGGATCCGTGCACAAGTGGCGAAAGTGGCTTCGTCGACTGGGAGCGAGAGAGCAATGCTGGCGGGTAGAAAAAATGCTGCAATGGCGAGAATGTCGGCGAGTATGACGGCTTCCATCATCGCCTGGTCAAGATCGTTGAGTGAGGAAGGCTCGACCGTATGAGACGAAGGGTCTCTGACCTTATGTACGTGTCGCATCCACACCGGCCTCAACTGGACGGTCGCACGCCCTACAGATGCCGGAAGTGCTGCGGACCGCTCGGTGACGACAGGGTTGGGAGGAGTGTGGGCGACATATTGTGGCCAAGTCATTAAGATCAAGAGGGGGATTTTTCCTGCATGGGCGAGGAGAGACATGATGGCTGGGCAAAGGGAGCTTGTAGGTCGGAAAAGGGTAGGGCCTCAAAGGATCCCGTGAGTTATATGAGCCCGTGTCTGGAAAGTTCCTCTGGATGGAGCTGGTCCCCCATGGGAGCTTGCAGAGAAACCCTGATAGCAAATTTAGCGATGCATACTACTGAGAGAGCAGTAAATCCGCCTAGAAGCTTCAGCTTCAGCTTCGCGCGCCGAGCATAAACTCAAACAGCGCGTGGGTTGATATTTGGCCATCAGAATTGGAGACACCATGGTCGACAAGAGCCGCACCTATTAGTATGGACATGCTAACCCGCTCGCAGAGGTCCTCAGGCCTCAGGAAAGGTGCAGTTCTTACCATAAACTCGGAAGAGTACTCAAGAAGAGGCGCCAGCGGTCTTAATTAGTAGCGGCTTGCTCCGGCGAATGCGGAGTGCGAACATCTGTTCGCCGTCTGAACCTGCTGGTGTCACTGGTCACTTGCGCACGTGCGGTGTGCGCTCTCCCAATATTTCGGCCGGGCTTCATTACTTCATTAACACCTTCGCGTCTGCTCGCCCTCGTCGCCCACTAAGCGTTAAAAGAAGCGTAGCTACGAGCATAGTGCCGAATCATTAGCATGGGTGCTTTCTCTAAAACTCTCGAGCCAGAGCTCAGGTCGCGAACTCAACGCGAACTTCTCCATTGAGCTTAATTTGCTTCTCTAGGATGCCTCAAGGCTCCAGGAGCTCTTACCGCAGCACACATCACAGCTCTCAGTGATAACGCTATGATTCTGAGATCTGAGCCCCAAGGCAAGCCTCGAATCCTCAACCATGTCCATCCTCACGCTATCACTCGCTACAAGCACGCCTTTGAGCTCAAATCCCTCCCTCTCCGCGTTCCCTCTTTCTCTTCCACAACTTCTTTCCTGCTCCAACCTCGGCATAGAACTCCTGAAGCACATCAATCCTGGGCAGAGCATCTCGGAGCAACCACTCGATGCCTCCATCAAGCTGCTCATCCCCGTCATCGCCCAGCGCCCTGCAGGCACTCCTACCGACCGTCTCACGTTCGCCGAACTCGCCACCTTGATCGAAAACGCCTCCATTTTCCTCCGCAGACTCCCCGTCGTCTCCTTCGAGGCCTACCAAACCCCCGGCAAGAGCACCGCCGGCGTTTTCGGCCACCAGTACATCCTCGTCGGCGTCCTCTGCCCTCGGCCCCCCAGCCACACCGACGCCGACCCCCTCACCTACATCCGCCTCGACATGTTCCGCACCGGCGGCGCGCTGGAAGGCCCGTGCGTGCTCACCGCCAAGGCTGCCGACGACCGCGCCGCGCTCGCCCCGCCCCAGGACTGGCGCACGTCGCGCTTCGCGCTGGCGGAGGGTCGCGACCCCGCGGGAGGGCCGTCGCTCGACGCGCTCGCGGGGTTGCTGCGGATCGTCGACGCGCGCGTCGCACGCGTGGGCTACGGCCTCCTCGGGCGCAACTGCATCTGGATGAACGACGTGGTGCTGTTCTCGACGCTCCGGCGCTTCGCGGACCACTGGCGGGCGAACGCGGTGCTTGAGCCGGAGGGGACGCTGAGGAGGTACCTCGACGGGGAGATCGGGGCGCTTGCGGCGGTCCTGGAGACGACGGTGCGGGACGGTACGGTGAGGTGGATCACCAACGTGAGCGCGACGGCGATGCGGTGGATGCAGACGGTGGCGACGGGCAGGTCGGAGGACCGGTTCATGATGCACGACGACGAGGTGGCGGACGTGGTGGGGAAGTGGACGGGCTTTGAGCCGGCTGTGCGGCCAGTGTAGTGGAGATGCGATGGCTCTCTGTGGAGGGCAGGCTGTATGGACCTTAGCTTCGTTAACAAGGCTAGGCTATGATAGTGCAGGGATTACCGTGTTGCTAAAATGCATGTGAGATGATAAGACGATTGTGACTCATTCACCATACACCGTGCGCGAGAGCTAGCTTCAAAGGCATCCGCTTCAACGTCGGGGTGGGAGGTGTGTCGGTAAGGGGAGCGTGCGCTTGCCAGCACTCATTCCCGTTGGTCTTGAAGCTTTGAAGCTCTATAGTCGGAATACCTCAGCTTCTGAGAATTCTGTGGCGATGGATCACGAGCGGGAGAAACAACGCACGATAACGTAGACGTCCTTGAGTTCCTTGACAAGGAGCTAGCTGAAACTCCGGAGCGAGCTCGACACCGTGGTAGTATCATAAACTGCGAACGTGGTCAAATCAAAGTAGATGGGCGCTTGACACACTCCATTGCCGCCCATTTCCCGGAACGGCGAGCTTGCTGCGGCAGGGTGCTCGGGCACGTTGGCAGAGCGAGGCAGCTCGCTCACTTCACCGCTCCCTTTGCCCACCCCCGCCACGCTCGATACCGATAAGCAGACCAAAGTCTGATTGTCGGCAGTCTGTACCATCTCTCCGGATCCCGTCCCCTCGGCAATTCCACGACCATTCTCCTCCCAGACCCGACTCGTCATCGGTCGCCTTATGTGCTGCCCCGCACCCTTCGCTTCAACTCCTGCTTCCCCATAGCGCATGTCTCTTGGCGGCCACCCGCCGGATGATTCTCGCATCCTTCACTACACACTACACTCGTATTTCCACCCCAGAAGCCACAGCAGACGCCACAGCGCCATGAACGCCTTCTGGGACTTTGTCGACTGGCTCCTGCCCCCGGTCCGCATCGTCGACGACCTCACCGACCACCAGAGCGAGTACTCCCTGCGCTCTCGAACGACTCACCGCCATCCTTCAACACGCCGGCTGTCCGGCAAGGACGACAAGCCCAAGGAGAGAGACAAGGAGAGGGAGCGGGAACGGGACAGAGATAGGGACAAGGAGCAGGGGCGAGAGCGAAGGAAGGAGAAAGAACGAGGCAAGGAGAAAGAGCGAAGCAAGGACAAGAGCTCGCGCTCCCATGAGCCCGAGCGCGAACGCTTCCGCCAGCGCATCCAGCACCTCGAGCGAGAGAACGAAGTGCTCCTCGAGCAGCTTCGTGGGACGCGCGAAGAGCTTTCAAAGCTCACCGCCGCGCTCCTCCCCTCCACTGCCGACCGCACACCCCAGTCCTACCCCGCTACGCCCGTCGACCCCATCACATTACCCCTGCCCCCTTCGCCGAACCCAGCGCAGGCACCTCTGCCGATATCCGCCCAACGCTCCGCCGAGGCCGCGCTCACGGACCCAAGGCGACTCCGCGTGCTGTACACGTCCCTCCGCGCGACGTACGGCGACGCTCGCCAAGTGATCCTCTCCCAGGCCGAGGAGCTCGCGGCCCTCAAATCCTTCCTCTCCAAGACGGACGATTGGTCGGGCGCGCAGCTCCTGCAGGCCGTCGCGGACCTCAATTCGGAGATCATCCAGCTCGCGGCCTCGATCGCGGAGGAGTTCGCCCCGGCCCTCCGTACCGAGCCTCACGCGTCCAGCGTGGCCCGCGAGCGCGATCGCGAGATTGCGAGGCCCGCTCTCGGCCGCGAGATGATGAAGCTCCTCGAGAGCCGTGAGCACGCCTCAGACCCTACCCTCGTCCAGTTCGCCCTCCAGGCGTGGCAGGTGTGGTGTGCGGCGCGCGTCATGGAGGCCTTCTGCTATGGACTTCCAGCCGAGGTCGACGAAGCGTTGAAGGCCATCTTCCAGCGGATGCAACGTGAAGGTGCGTTTCTGCTTCTCGTTTCTATGCCCCTTGCTGAGGCGAAGTTCATCAGAGCCGCAACCGACGACTTCGCGCTGGCGCGCTCTGACCTACAAGCACGCCCGCTCATTCCTCTCTGAGCCCCGCAACACGTCGGAGCCAAACACACCTGAAGACGTATCCTCTCCCTTCCATTCCGCCCCGGCCTCCATCATCGCCTCCCACGCACTCCCCCCTCCCCTAGTTTCGCTCACGGAGGCCAACCTCCGTGGCGTCCTCGCCATCCTCGCCCTCTCCGGCTGCACCGACTCGCGCGGCCTGCACCGCGACCCCCTCCGCGCGCGCTTCGGCAGTGCGCTGGCCCGCATCAGCGCGCGCGCGGAACGGATCTCGACCGTCATGAAGGAAGGCGTTCTCAGCGGCCTCTTCGAGATCGTCTGGCTGCACCCGTGCCAGTCGCCGAAGCGACCGCCGCAGGCCGCCAGCTCGCCGCCGCCGCCGCCGCCGCCCGCGACCGTGCCGGTCGCCCACGGCACGCCGACCGGGAAGGGCAAGGAGCGCGAGTGGGCGCGGGCGGTGCAGCGCGCGACGAGCAGCGACGCGGACGGGAGCGAGCTCGCGCCGATCGGCGCCGAGGACGAGAGGTTGTTCGAGTGGGAGGTGATGGAGAACGTGTACGCGGGCCACTGCAACGAGCGCTGCCGCGTGCTGTGCACCGTCGAGCTCGGGCTCGCGTTCTCGCGCCGCGTGCCGGAGGAGGAGCGTGACGCTGCGGACGGCGCACCTCCGGACGGCGTCGTGGGCGAAAGGGACGCGGCGGCGGCTGGGCGGCCGGTCGGGATGGGCGGGGTCGGGATGAACGGGGTGAGGAGGAACCTGAGCGTGAGCAGCGCGGGTGGGGAGGCGGGAGGGCAGGACGGGAGCACGATGGTGCGGAACCTGCTTCTTAAGCCGAAGGTGCTCCTCGAGAGCGTGGTGGACATTCTGTGAGCCGTTCCGGCCTGCTGGAGGTGCGTATCTTGGAGCTCTTCGGGAAGCCTGTTGCTCACGAGGGCAGGTCTGCAGACCGTGTCATCACGCCTGTAACCGCGCAAACATGGCTGTCTGACATGCCTGTAGCCGCGCGTATCTCATACGTCCATGCAACACATGCACGATCAACGCTCCTCACATTCACCACAGGCGCTGCTTGAGGTCAGCTGCCTCGAGCGGCGGTGCGACAACCCATACCTCTCTGTCCATCTGCGTCCCCCTTCCCCCTACCCCCCGGACTAAAATACATAGATGCTACGTCTCTCGGTCACGTATGCGGTCTTCTTGTGTATATCTGACGTCTCTTTGCTCTCCTCGCATGCATATCTTCATTTGGTCTCGTATCTAGTTACCCTCCATCTTGCATTATTCCTTCTGGTTATCCGTTATTTGTCGCCCCCACGGCTCTCTTGTACTATCGCTACCGCATACACCCCACGCCCACCACCTGCTCCCCACGACAATGACTCGAATGACCCTACGACTTGCGACGACTGAAGTACATGTACTGTATTATAGGCTACTTAATGATTGGTTTTGCTCATCCTCTGGAAGTGACGGTGCGTCACTCAGTCAGGGTCTCCAAGACGTTCGGACCACAGGGTTTCAAGAGCACCACCAAAGCCTGCACCCACAACACTTCCATCGTGCCCCGCTCCAGCACCCTGAACACGCTCGCGTCCGTCACCTCGGGCCGGGCTCCGACCACCTTCTTACACCCCAGTCCCCGGGACAACGCGCTCTCCAGTCCACTCCGGTCCCCATCCTGCACTCCGTCGAATGTCAATTCTGAACCACTGCACGCCCCATTGCGCATGCGACAATCTATATGGCGAGCAGAGAATGTCGCTCAAGAGTCATCTCGCTATACAAGGAACTCCATAGGCTAGGCCGCGACTATCCAGACCCTGCGTACGTCACCCGTTGTTCCATCACACGACCTTCGTGAACGTCCGTCGTGCGCCGGTCGCTGACTTCGCTTGCAGGTACAACTATCATGGGAAGATTCGGGGTCTTTTTGAGAGTAAGTAAGCTGTCCCCGATGGCACCTGACCACGCCTTTTGACCGCTGCCCGCGATACCTATGGTTCCCACCAAGAATAGAGAATCGACACCTCACCGATCCTCAGGAGATAGAGAACGCGATCGGGATGGGCGAGTACATTCGCAATGGTGCGTTTCTTGTCGTATGTCGTTCCCCGGAGCCATATCCCCCTCTTCTAGAAACGCTCGCGTTGTATTCCCTCCGCAAATACCGTCACCTCAAGCGCATGTATCCGCAATAACCTCTTCCTCCTTGCCTCTGTGCCCTATTTTTTCTTCTTTCTTTTCGTGTCAGGCGTTGGGACTACGTGTACGTACGAGTACGATTGTGAAGCTTATTGTGGCCGATTTTCCGTAAATCTAGACTCCCGTTTCCCTCGGGCTGACGTCGTCACGCGCGTGTTCATGCCGTTCCACGGGGTGTGCGAGGATGAGACGGGGCTCTAGTTTCCACAACACTGATGCCTTCATGCAAGCTTGAGCTTGAAGTTTGAGTGTACAGCGGCCTCAGCTGAGTCTGATCTAATCTGTCCAGTGCCGTGCGGGGTTGTCGCGCGCGCTGGGTCCGGCTGCCAGTGCCAGACTGGTCTCTCATCAACTTGCAACCCGACCCCAACTTCGCCCTACACGACCCTTCCCTTTCACCACCACCCCTTCCGCCAGGATCCTCAATGCCCTACTCAGAGTACAGGACGATCGAAGACTCTGATGAAGCATTTTGGGACGGATATTGGGCCAACTTCGACAAAATCCCCCATTGGCTCCAGGACCACCCCGCTCTCCAACAGCGGGGGATTCATTTGGGCCACATGGTCAAGCCAGTGGGTGTAGAATCAAACTCAGTTTGATTAGCTTCAGTGACATTTTCAGTTCAGCATGTGCTCTTCCGAACGGACAATCCCGAACCGGAGCGTTCTTTCGTCGTAAAGCTTATACACTCGAAGTCCAACGAACCGAACATATGCAGATATCTCCACCGCGACCCCAAAGCTGCAAACTATATCTTGCCGTATGAATTCATTGAAGACGACAAATGTTTCATGATTTCTCCTTTCATGCACGAAGTCTTCGACCTCGTCAGGCAAACATGGCCCTGGAGCAAAGTTCTACAGTGCTATGACCGTTGTCTACGGGTGAGCTATATGCGATAGCGAGACTATCGATGCTTACACTTTGACTAGTGTCTAGTCCATCTCCATCAACGACGGGTGGCTCATCTCGTGCGTACGGCATTCAAATGGTAGTGCGCATTTCTCACGTGAACTGAAACAGGACGTCGCAGTGGACAACGTCATGTTCGCAAGAAAGAACCAAGTCCTGATGGGGCAACAGATGTTCGCTGGGCATCCCTACTTCATCGACTTCGAATATTCCCGTCAGCTTCCATTGGGGCCAGGTCGGCAGCCTCGGATGGAACTTCCTCCGTCTATCATGCCAAAACCCGGCGACGCTACACATATGGACCCGTACTCGTGGGACGTATACTGCACGTGGGGGCTTTTCCTGCAGATCAACGGGGTGAGTGATCATCGTATCGGTGGCATGTCGAGTTGACCGACCCTTTCTCTCGTAGATGACTTCTTTTGATAACAATCGGGTGCCTCCGCGCATCGTTTCGCGGTACCTGGACTGGATTAAAGGCCCCGATAGGTGTTCATGCCCAGCCGCATGCCATTGTCGTCCCAGCGCGCGCCGAGCGCTGCACGTCCTGTATCTTGTACGCCTCGTTGTGCATGTCGCAGAGCTGGGACAGAAGGCATCTACGTACCTAAGCCAATTATGGAGAGGAAGACAGCTTTTGAATCGGTGATGAATGATAAAGTGCTTTGGGCGACGGGAACTCATGTCAATAGGTTGGGTCGTTCTGCTAGAGCGCGCCCCGCTAGGAATCATATGGCTCACATGTCATCCTATGACTTGTCGGCCACGACATAGCACATAGCACAGCCGTCCATGAGAGTATTTCGTCAGTCACGAAGACGATCTCACACAGGCACAGCGCCTTCACGCCAACATACTGTGTAAAAATTACGATACCCGTCGGAAGAAGTAGAAAAATGTTACAAAAACGGGCACGGGGTGCAAAGGATGTGCAAATTGCTCCGAGAGGACAGATGCACACAGCTACTCGGGCCTCATGGCCCTAGTATCCGCATACGCCGTGGATTCCTTACGGGAGCAGAAGCCTGATGGGCGCGTTGGAAGTCTGGAAATCGACCATCCCTTCGTCCTCACCCTCACTCTCGTGTTGGCCCAACCTGATGGCTCCGCAGACAGAGCTCCGGCTGATGGCTTCGCTGGTAACGCGTCGCCCGAGGGCGTCCGTGACGTTGAGCGTGGGCCGGAAGAACGTCGACGACGTGAGCACGAACCCGCCCTCGAACGTGCGTGGGAGCTCGACCTGAGCGGGGGCGTTCGACGTCGTGGCGGTCACCGCGAGGACGGCGTGCGCCGGAAGCTCGTGGACGGCAAGGGCGAGCGGCGCGTCTGTCGTGTGCGCGGAGATAGCGAAGCGTGCTGGGGTCTCAGGCGCTCCGAAAACGACGCCATTGCCGCGAGCGTTGGATGAGCGGTTGTGATAACACCGGACAGTCGCGTTAATGAGGCTGTGCGGGCGATTCAGTGCTCCATGGAGCTGAAGAAGTACAGTCACGCGGAATCGGGGACCGCTTACCCGTTGGAAGTATGGAGAGAGAGGCGGGGCGGCTTCCGAGCGTCGGTGGGCAACTCCTCTCTGTCCGATGCATCAAGGAGATCGGCATGGGCGACGATCGCAGCGTTGGTGGTCATGAGTTCAAGATCACTGGAGACATTATACCGGCCGTGTATCGCACTGTTGGTGGTACGGAATACGACTTGGTCTGCAGTAAGCGACTGCAGTATGGGAACCACCCGGGATGTCAACAACGAAGGGGGAAGGTAACCGTGGACTCACATCAACCCAGAGGGGGGTGTTCTGAGACTCGAACTCGACACGTGCGAAGCGAGCGGTCTCCCCGAGCTCACGGACATGATGAGAGAACAGAGGAAGGTCTGTGCGGAGACCATGCAGTTTGAGAGGCTCGTCCGGGGGTGCCGACGGAAGGGTCAAGCGGATGTCAAATTTGAGCATTCGCTCATGCCGAGGGCGCTGCCATCCCGGGGTCTAGAAAATCGGACGGTATGTCAGCATCGGATAGTAATGGAGCCTTGTGTTCTCTTACAAAGATCCCGAATCCCCATTTTCCAGGTGCAGGGTTGAGGCGGCATACGGCTGCATCGAGAAGGGCCTCATGGCTGTGGTAAGACACTTGGACGTCCACCAGTGCTACATCCGATGATGCGATCGGAGCTTGTACGACCTCAAAGGACCCGTGGGAGAGTGCGCCCTCAGCGACAAAGTAGAGCTGATCGGCGGAGAGGGGAAGTTCGACTGATGTCCGGGCTCGGTGAGGAAAATCGCCTTGGAGGTCGAAGTCGGTTGCATCCCAGACCACTTTCTCGAAGCACTGGAGAGGTCCTGAGGTGCGTGAGGAAGGAGAGGGTATTCGGTGCCACTATATCAGAGTACTTTTGTCAGTGGGTGCAGATGTCATCGGGGACCGGGAGTAGGGCTCACTCGACGCCATCTGGGCTGGTTGAGGAGTAGATGAAGGGCGAAAAAGGTAAAGAAGGCACAGGCGAAGTACGGCCAGAAACGGTGCCTGCGACGAGCGTTTCTGGGGCGGCCTTGAAGTATTGACCGGTTCAGCGTCGGTAAGTAGACGGTGAAACGGTAGCCTCGAGGGGCAGGAGACGGGGGTGGCGCGAGAACCAGCGCCCCCGAATCCGCCTCCGATGCCTTCTCGTGAGCTGAGTGTCCTAGCGGAGAAGGTTGCATGACGGTGGAAGCGGCGCTGAGTGTGCGAGGTGCAAAGGACGGTAGGCAGCGAAGAGAGAGCGATTTGATGTGGTCGCTTTTATGCGGAGTGACCCTGTTATGTGGGCGCTGGTCATCGGTTACTTCCATTAGGTCAGGAGATCTACTGACCAAAGCGTGGTGTCCGCAGCGGCTGTGTTTTGAGAGAGCTCTTGTTCTTGTGGCGATGAACCTCAGTCACGGCCATCTATGCCCGACGAGGGAATCCGAGCCGTGATGACTCGTGAAATTCGCCTACAGTGACGAAAACTGTTGGACGACGAGATCAACCGGTCACGGACTCCCATCCTAATCATAGTCAGTTCGGCACGCAGGAGAAAGAAAATGGGCCTTCAGTCATGGCCGAGTTTCATTGAAGCCTCACCAGCGTCGACGAATCTACGCAGTAAGGCGGCACTCTCCGTATCATAACCGGTTTCAGCCCGCCATCACCGGACAGACTCGGTGAGCGAGGCGTGCCTCGCGGCCCGCGGCAGGCTCGAGGACATGCCTTCGGTGGTCCCAGATGATCCATCCGATTTCGAGACGATCCGGGATAGAAGCGCCTCCGCAGCAACTTGTAGTGTGTCGTGAGACTGCGGCGCAGACATAGGCGCAGTCTTGCTAAGAAAACTGGTTTCGCCCGGCTTCAAGCTTTCAAATTTTCAAGTCCGAGTGCATGGTGCGGATGCTTGACACCTGCGTACTTATTTGAGCAACTTACGGTCCAATCCGCATATCCGGACAGGGACTTACCCGCTGGCAGTAAGTATAGGCTAATTGGGACTAGATCCCAGAAGAACTTATTACCGGTGGGATATTGGTCACGTGTTCGCCACGTGGTGAGTCATCAAGTAAGACGCCTGGTTCCTGAATCCGTTCCTTTTGCCGCTTCGCTCCTCACTAGCACTGTCCAACTTCTTATGTTCGATCCATCTACGTTCGAGGCCGGTGGGCCTAACTGACTTATGGTTCTGGTCAAGCGTATGCGCACCGTATCACGAATCCTCACACCATGAATGCGCGGCCATGCCCCCTCACGCCATACAGCAATTTCCGTCCCGGACTGACTGGCGCTCGATGTTGCTACGTATTCTAGATCTTGGTACGTTTTTCCGAGCTTGCGCAGAGCTGGATCTGTCTATGGAAGAGAGGAGGGACACGGAAGGAGGCAAAGGTCGTGCGGGAGAGATACTGCGGAGGTCCCGCCCATGACCTTCGCCTGAACATCGCTTCTGCGCTCAACCTTCTTCGATTGCGATTCCTTACCCTCCATGCCAACGCCGCTGCGGCACCGCAGTCGATGTGGAAGGACTGGGCACACGAGGCATCGCGGTGGAAATTCATACTTCGCAGCGCTGATAGCTGAGGGCACATGTGCTCTCGCGTTCTGAGCGCCAATTAGACGGACTTCCCTCGCGCTCTTGCTGGACGCTCACCTCTTGTCTTTTGTCCCAGACGCTTTGCGATCTTCGCCACCGAGATCGCAATACCAGCGCATTGCGATGCATGCGTTGCTACGGGATCGCTTGGTTCTCAAGGCCTCGCAGCGGACGGCGACACCATGTCACCATGCCGCGCGACACTCGCGCGACTCCGCGCCGGCGCACATGATACACGCATACGATGCCCCGGTATGGTCACATCTCCGACTTCCTGACCAGTCCAACATGGCTGATTGACTATCGTTCCTATGGCAGGCACTCGATCACCAGTCGCGCTCCATGCGTCCCAGCTGCTTGTACTCACCCGCTGGGCTATAAGGGTGCGTATCTCGTCCCCGGCTGCCTGGTTTATCTCTGTCCAGTGATCCGGCACGAAGAGCACTTCTTGGACATCACGCGGGCATTCCCCGGCGTGCTGCCCAGCATTAAGCTCCAGGCCTCCTCCCGATATACCCTCCCGGCTTCGCCAACATATGCTCGCTTGCCAGTGCGCCACATGGATCCAACACTCCACCTGGCTTCTCCCATCTGCGTCGCGAGATATCACCCGTCCCTCCCCGATTTGGCCTCCTCATCAGCCCAGGTATCGGCCAGGCCCAATCGGAGCCCGGCCCACGAGCCTCGTCTCCCGTCAGGTTTCCTCGACCGTAGAGGCGTGGCTCGGGTGCGCTTCGCGAGCAACGCGACCGGCATGCTGGCTCAGATGAACAGATAAAAGCGTACGGCTCAATGCTCGCTTAGTTGGCACTCCCCCCTCCTCCCCCCTAGGCCTTACTCCTCCCTCGAGCAGTCGTCCTTTGTTGACATGTCCTTCTTCCGGAGCGTGATCGCGTTCAGCGCTTTGTGCCTTGCTGTGCTCCGCGTGGCCGCTTACGATAACTCACGGGGGGATAACGTGCGTTCCTGTCCCTTTCGACGAGTCCGTATTCTAACGCATGTCTCTAGGTGGCAGTGTCAGTGCAACTCCGCGCACGGTGTACCAATTCATTGCGATTTACCGGTATACTTCTAGATACTGGGGCCAGAACTCGTACGGTGCCACGCACAGTGACACCGCGAACTGGCAGAAGACCCTTTCGACGTACTGCCAGGTACACCTTCATTATAAACATACTCTCCGGTATTAATGACCTTCCTAGGATGATTCCATCGATGCCTTCCCCGTTGCCTTCCTGAACGTTTATTTTGGCGCCGGCGGTCTGCCTTCCATGGACCTCGCCAATGTTAGTCTTTTTCCATGGCTGAGTGTTCCTCTAACTGCGTTCTCATGTCCGCTTGTTCGGATCGCAGATATGCAACATGAACGACGATGCCGTGTTCCCGGGCACGACCATGCCTGACTGCAGCTTCCTGGCCTCGGACATCGAATTCTGCCAGTCCAAGGGCAAGATCGTGACACTTTCGCTCGGCGGAGCCACCGGCGCCGCTGGATTCACGTCCGACCAGCAAGCCTCCAACTTCGGAGACACCATTTGGAACCTCTACCTTGGTGGTTCCAGCTCCACACGACCCTTCGGAACTGCCGTCCTCGACGGGTGAGTCCATCGTTCTGCCATCGCCTGAGGCTATCTCATAAACGGCCGTCAGTATCGACTTGGACATCGAGGGTGGTTCGACTCAGTACTACGCGTCCTTTGTGAACCGGATTCGCACTCTTGCTGCCGGAGCCTCGAAGAAATACTACGTCACTGCGGCCCCGCAATGTCCGTTCCCGGATGCCTATCTATCCACGTATGGCTCATTCACATCTCCGTCTTACCAATGCTTACCACTAATGCAGGGTTCTGAACGCGGTCGCCTTTGATGCCGTCTACGTCCAGTTCTGTGCGTCTTCCGTTATCATATCAATGACGTCATTACTTGACTTCCATCCAGATAACAACTACTGCGCCTTGAGCAACTATCCGAACAACTTCGACTTCGGTGACTGGTAAATGTTGCTCGTTCTCATCGCATACACAACACCTGAGCCTTTTTCCCTGTAGGGACAACTGGGCGAAGACTGTGGCCATCAGCAAGGATGTGAAGATCTACATCGGCGCTGCAGCGTCGTCCACTGCTGCCGGCTCTGGCTACGCCGACATTACCACCGTCATCAATGCCGCCCTCGCCATCCGCGACCAATACTCGTCCTTCGGTGGTATCATGCTTTGGGACGCTTCTCAGGCCTATGGTACGCCATATCGACATGTCGTCCGCTGTCTGGTCCCCACTAACCGTTATCATCCCTTGCAGCGAACAACCGCGCAGATAAACAGATCAAGAACGGTATTCGCCAGAGTGGCAACGGCGGCACTACCTCGAATCCAGTGACTGTCCCCACCACCGGTACCACCACCTCCACCACGGTGAAAACCACTACTACCACCACCACCCCGCACACTACGACCACGACCACGTCTACTCCAGTCACCACCACCACTACCGCTTCCTCCGGAAACTGTGCGGGCGTCGCCTCTTGGGTCGCCAACGTCGCCGTAAGTCCCCCAAGAGCTCCCATTCCGCTTGCCGCATGAAATAACGCCCCGTATTCTCCTCTAGTACAACGGCGGCGACCAGGTCGTCTACGCTGGCCACCTCTGGACCGCCAAGTGGTGGAGCTACGGCTCGACCCCGGGCGGCGCCGTCGGCGACTGGGCCGACGACGGCGCCTGCGCGAGCTTCGCCGCCGCGGTCCCCACCGAGCACGCCGCCGCGATCACCGCGCAGTCCAAGGAGCCCGCGCCGGCCGCGTCGACGACTTCCTCTTCGCTCTGCCTCGCGGGCCCGTCAGCCGCCGCGGCCGGCCCGCTCAAGTGCAGGGTCGTGCGGTCGACGGAGGCCGAGCAATTGCAGTCGCGCTGGAGCTTCGCACGCTTCTTTGGGTGACGGATGAGGTTGATGCATGTCGGATGTAGGTTTGGTGTGAGTATCTTGAAGCCCGCGGGCGTGGGTGTGCCGTTATAGCTATCGTCACCGACGACGTGTTGCATTCTATTGACTTACCAGGTTATATATATCTAACTATCTCAGCGCGAAATCTGGGTGAGAGTGTTTTCTTAGAGAACGTACGGGGTGCATGACACTTGTTCGGCGAGTGTTCAGCCGGACGCTGATTAGATAACGATTTTGACGCCTTTCTGGGATTAGACGGTCAAATGACTCTGTCATGATCATCCACTCGCAGCTACTATGTAGCTCCGCCCTCGGCCATAAGCAGCCTGTGATCTTTTCGGCAACCTGACAGCCCTCTCAACGCCGTCTTTTCCCTTCTGTGTTCGTCTTCGCCGACGAGCCGAACTTCCACCTCCTCAGATGCTCGCCGGGTGTCAACGTCTCTGCTTGACCTCGCCATCATTATTCTCCACCCCACTCTTCACACGCCTCCATCGCCCTTCGATCACCGCGTTGTCATCAGGTACCATGCATGGCCAGCTACACGGTGCCAAGGACCAAGAATCATACTTACAAGTCAAGATCGTGCCGTGCGGAATTTGCGAAACCTGACAGCATTGGGCCGCAGTAACCCCAGCGCAGCCGCGGCGCCCTCACTGTAGTCCTGCGCCGCAAGCACAAGTGTGAGAGTGACCTGGACATACATACTTGCTTGCCCCCTGCCGAGGCGATTGGGTGAAAGGATACGATGCTTGAGGAGCACCGATACTCATGGCGTCCTCTGAACTACCTCTAACCAGACCTCGCGGCTCGGTGTGGCCCTTGAACGAGTTCTGCCTAGGGGAAATCAAGTAGTCCAGCGCACCCGAGGACACCCGCCAGTGGCGGGGGGCTGTGTACGCTGCATCAGGTCGAGCCAGGTCGAGCCTCGTTCCTGGCGGATGTGTATGTGAAGATCCGATGCCGGGTCCTTTCGGCATTTGAGCCTTACAATATTGCGGGGCCGCGGCCTGCGCCCAAGCTCATGACTCGCTACCAGATGCGGCGTAGTCTCAAAAGTCTTGCGCGATACACAAGAACTTAAAGAGATCCAGACTGGTGCGCTGCGCTGTTCTTGTCCCGCTCATCTCCTCGCTCATCCTAATAGTTAGACAGCCAGCCTATATGACGGCCGCGAAACCTTCCGGGCCCGCTCCAGCGGCATCCTGCGAGCTGCGTGAAGCAGGTTCGTCAACTCTTCGTTTTTCAGCATATCTTTCTTGCTGAAGTACGTCGACCAGGTCGACTTGAGCAGTTTTTCAATGCACGCTCGCGCCTCAACCTCACCTCCTGGGTGGTCTCCGTAGCACATTATACGCATCCTTCCCTTGCCCTCACCAAAGCCCTCCTGTATCCCGCGCTCGCCTCGGTCGTCACCACCAAGTTGCCCGTGCTCGCCGCGCAGCTGCCCGCGCTTCCCGCGCCACAAACATGGACGCGCATGGCCACCCTCGACCTCGACAAGGTCGTGACGTTCCTCCCCGACGCCGGCATGGACTTCTCTGCGTTACAGCGCGCCCTGGAGACGGAGTTCGGGCGCCCCATGGATTTCCGTGAAGACCTCCCGTTCTGGCGCATGTGGGTCTTCACCGACGGTACCATCGTCTTCGGCTATGACCACTCTATCGGCGACGGCCAGTCCGGGCCCGCGTTCCACACCCAGCTCCTGACCGCGCTCTCCCTCGTGCCTGCCGACTCCCTCCCCGCCGACGCCGACGCCTCGAGCATCGTCGACCTCGACGCGACCACCGCGCAGCTCGTGCCGGCGATTGAGAGTGTGACGGACACGTCGGCGTCCCTCTTCTCCCTGCTTGACGGGCTCGGGCACGAAATCCTCCCCTGGACGGACCGCAAGGCGCCGCGCGCGTGGACGGGGAACCGGACCGTGCCGCACATCGAGCTCGCGTGTCGGGTCCGCGTCGCGTACGCGGCGCCGGCCGACGCCGCGAAGCTGCTCGCGGTCGCGCGCGCGCACAAGACGACGGTGACGTGCACGCTGCACACGCTCAGCATCCTAGTCCTCTCGCGGATAATCCACGAAGCGGACGCGGGCGCGGGCGCGAGGGCGCGCAAGATCAGATACAAGACGATCCCGTCCGTAATCCCCATCAGCCTCCGGAGCCAGGTGGGGACCCCGATGACGGCGATGTGCAACCACGTCTCGACGTGGGCCTCGCACCGCGAGATCTTTCCCAAGGACGTCGCCGCGGTCCCCGTGTCGCCCGCGAGCTTCCCCTGGGCGGAGGCGACGAAGCTCGGGGCGGACCTGAAACGCGCGAGTCGGAAGGCTGCGAAGGACATCGGGCTGATCAAGTACTTGTTTGGCAAGTACGACAAGTACTACCTCGACAAGCTGGGAAAGAAGCGGGGCTATGGATTTGAGCTGTCGAACCTGGGCGCGTTTCCGAAGGGCGAGAAGGAAGCGGTGGCTGTGGAGGGCGTGTGGGCGATCCGCGAGTTGTGGTTTGTGCAGGCGGACGCAACGCTGGGAGGTGTCATCAAGCTCAACCTCGCGGGATCGCCTGAGGGTGGGTTGGGGATATCAGTCACTTGGGGCAAGGGTGCGATTGGGGACGAGTTCGCGGAGACGTGGGTGAAGTGGTTCAATGCAGGCTTGCAGGCGCTGATCACGGCGGAGTAGAGTGCGCTCTTAATGGTAGTACAGTGATATAATATGTCTAATGTCTTCGGCGATTTGCACTGTGAGTCGAGAGCTCATGTTGCGAAACATTGCAAGAGGCGCGCAGCCCAGAATCCGGAACCGGCAGTCGGGCCGACTGCATCATGTTATTCATCGTCTCTCTCGCTAGTCTCCCCGACCACTTAACATCGAACGTCGAACAGTAAAGACGATATGCCGCGATCAGAGCATGCCGACTGGCCCGAGACCCTAGCGGAACAAGCGCGGGGATCCGAATGGGCGGGCGTAGGCGCCATGCTTACATGATCGGTTGGTATGCGTCAAACTATCAGTAGGTATCGTGCACCTCCCTTGCCCATTGTCTTCATCGACATCACTGGGTTACGCGCCAAGAATGAGTTTGCATACCGCACAAGAATCACATGTTTCTTGGAATGGCACCTCATCTCATGGTGCACGTTTCGTGGGCCCCGATGTCTAACTTCTAGCACTGACGCTTTCCTTGTGCAGAAAGAGGTCTTTGACAAGTGGGTCGTTCGATATGTGCGCTCTCAACGCGATCAATCAGGCCCAGCCCATGAGATCCGTTGTGAATCGGCGCCGGCTACGATTACACCCTCTTGAACTTTCTCCGCAGCCTCGATTCCTTTGCATTCTTCCGACTCACAACGTCCTGCAACCAGAAGAACCGTGCGTATATAACTCCTGTGAAATATCATCGTGTCGTACCAACATGGCTGGCTTCCACGAGCTTTTCTGCCCTCCCCCCCGACGTTGTCGATGAACACCAACCTAATGGACGAGTACTTCTCCAGCAGGCGGAAATCGACTATACGGCATCACATGTTGTACTATAAAGGTGCTGCTACGTCTTCATGCTACACGTCAGCTTGGGCTTTTGTTTCCTCACTCATCGCCTCGCAAGCCCCGCACGGGATCTCGTAAAAGAACAGATGGTGCTGCTCCGCACACCACCGATAGTGCCTCTCGTACCACATACGGTTCTTGAACCGCTTCTTGGACTCGTGCGGCCGGCGCGGACCTTTGCTCTTCAGCACCTTGCACAGTATCGGCTCCGACCATTGAGCGTCCTCGCATGTGGGTCCCGGCAAGCCTTTGGCCACGCGCTCGGCCACGATACGCGGTCGGAGTGTCGTCTCATACGACCTGCGCTGATCTTCGTACCACTTGCGGTATTCGGCGGGTCGCCGTACTGATGGGGGCGGGTGCCTGACATGGTACGGTACGAGTGCGTCCTCCTCCAACTTGCTGCCATCGGCTTTCGTTCAGGGGGTGAGGTCAGCGGTGAACGAAGCACGAGACTTCGAAACTTACAGGAGGGTGTGTGTCCAGCCTTTTCTTGGCTGAGTGCAGCTGATGCGGCGAGACGGAATGATAACAGGTGGGCGGGAGTAGAGAGGGTGAGAGACGGCAAGGCCCCGATGGTGAGCCTACGGAGAAGGAGGGCCCATCTGCCTTTGTGAACATGCTTTTTGCTCTCGTCGGTGGTGTCATTTGGAGGGAGCGACATGTTGGTACGCGAGCAAGGGCGGGTGGGTAGAGAGGAGCATTCAAGGTCTAGCCGGTTAAGAAGCAAGTGCGCTTCAATGCGTTCTTGATCCACGCGCGCGATCGTAAGGATGACGCGGTCAATGTTTGCATGTCTGATCTCGACTCCTGATATGCCAGGGGCGATCGCGCCAAATTGAAACGACTGGACAGCGCTACGTACTGATGTGGATCTTCTTGCTCGCATGGATACGGTTTCGTGGGGGGAGGAGGGTCACAAACGCAAACTCCGCGATCCCGGCGCGCCTGAGCGCGATAAAGCGGGACATGCTCCTGCATAAAAGGCCGGGACTAAACGAAAAGACGTGATTTGTAACCTACAATGGAAAGGAGAGGGGCAGTGGTTGTAGGGGCGATCACCATGTCACCATGTCACACTGCCCAGAATCGAGAATATGTATTCTCGAGACACCCATGGGAACTTGGCGCTCAACAAGCACTGCACGGCCGCGCTCTTCAAGTGCACTGTCAGGACTCAGCCGCACTTTTAGACCGCTCGAAAGGGCATTCCGCCGCTGAGATGCTGCCGAGGAAGTGATGACTCGCTGTGGCTCCTGGAACAACAAGCGCTCAACAGTCTCTGGGGGGATCGGAGTCCCCCTCTCAGAGCGAACCTTCTCGGCGAGGCGGCCTGAAGGCCTGATCTGAACGAGAGACAGTGATTTAAGGCGTAAAAATCGGCGACTGAGCCTTAAGCTCAAGAGTCAACAGGCCTTGGTCAAGCTCAAGTCTGGCTGAGGCCTGAGGCCTAGTAGTCCGCGCGCCGGTGGGGGCTCGATGATAGCACGTGGGAACAGCGAATGCTGCGACCCGAAGGGCCACGGCTTCCGCAAAAAAGTAAAAGTAGAAACAAAAGTCCAATTGGCCGGAGTGCTGCCGGCGAAAGTCTGAGGGCATGCGCTTCGAAGCTGGCCGCTCCGGCTCACCGTGGCCTCGCCGCTCGATTCTCGTGTCCACGAGGAAAGCGGGCGCGAGCACATCGCGCACGAGGGTGCTCGTGAAAGCCGCTGCACGCTCGCGAAATCCGAATCCAACGGCTCACGCGGCCGCCCCATTTCGTTCCGTTCCCCCGATCTGCGTCGGAAGAATCAGAGAGGGAGGAGGCGCGTGAACGTGGACCGACGTACCGTGGTACTTGCGCGGCTCATGATAGAACACCACGGGGTACACGCCGCAGCGGCAACGCCCAGGCCCGGGGCCGGTGGGGAGACGGCTTGATTTCCGCAGCGTTGAGATGCCGGAGTACGTACAGGGGTAGTCTATTATAGAGCGGTGCAGCGACGAAATCCGAATCCGAGTCGCGAAATCCGAATTCGAGTTGCGAAATCCGAATGGGAAGCCAGAGAAGGCGGAATGGATAGAAAGATGCTCTATGCACACGTCAGGGAGAACGCCCGGTCCCCCGCCGAGCGCGCGTCGAGTGCGTCGTCGAGGGCCGAGGCGTCGCCAAAGGTCGTCCAGCCGGTCGCGGCGTGCGAGGCCCCACCACCGCGCACACGGGAGCACGGCGCGCCGCCGCTGTCTAGCATACGTACTGCCACGCGCGCCGCCCCCACGGGTTGTACGCGACCCCGCGGAAGTTCCACACGCCGTCGCGCTCCTGCCCGCGCCCGTCGCGGTCCGTCGCGCGCGAGAGGACGACGCCCGCACGGGCGTGCGGGGACCCGAGGGGGAGCGGGAGGGAGGCCTCCCAGAGCGTCCAGCTCCAGCGGCCCTCCTGGTACGTGATGCGCGCGGGGGCCCAGGTCGCGCCGTCGTCGAGCGAGACGTCGACGGCGGCGATCTGGACGGCGCCGCAGGCGATGGCGTAGCCTTGGACGTAGAGCGCCTGTCGGTCGGGTTCTGAGGGGGAGCGGGACGGGCGGACGGAGGTGAGGGCGACGACGGAGTTCACGGGGAGGGTGGTGAGGGAGGGGATCTTGGGCCACTCGGGTGCGGCTTGCTCTTTCGAGTTGACCTGGATGGGCGCGAGTGGGTATGTGCACGTCCTAGAGGGGAACGAGGGGACGTACGTGGGGAGGTAGGACTTTGTAGTCCCGTTGCTGATAGAAGTTGGGCGACTCGTCCGGGGAGAGGTAGATGGTGTCTACCCACTTCACCCAGCGTGCGCCGAGAATGCCGGGCGCGACGACGCGGAGGGGGTACCCGCGGTCGGGTGTCAACGGAAGGTCGTTCATCTGTGTGTATGCACTTCAGTCCGAGTTTCGCATACGCTAACAGTGCAAGCACGCGCACCTCGTACGCGAGCAAGACGTCTCCCTGCGGGTCCATCGCAATGTCCAGCGGGATGGAGCCCCCATAGTCCGTGTCATCCTGACACTCCGTGATGTGTGAGGCAAAGCACACGTGCCACCCCGCTAATTGCGTCTCGTCGACGTCGACGGCGCGCAGGAGGTCGCGCAGGCGAACGCCCGCCCAGCGCGCGTTGCAGATGACGCCGTCGTCCCACAGCACGCCGCGCACAGGCTTGACTTCGTTCATCTCTTTCCGCCGGTTGCCTGCGCACTGGAAGGGGTTCCATAGTCAGCCAGCGTTCCACCAGATACGTCGAGCGCGCAGCAGACATCATGCATATACGCATCCAAGCGAAGACGTCCATGCTTGCGCGCAGCGGAGCGCGCGGGCAGAGCATTTGCGCAGCACGCGAGAGCCGTCGAACCCGCGGGAGAAGGTGCGAGGGCCGGAGCGGACACGCACCTGAAGCGCAGCGACGACCTCGGCGCGGGGGAACGCGTCGCGGAGGCCGGCGAGGGTGAACGTGCGCGGCTGGGCGTCCTCCCCTGGGCCGGAGACGGCGACGGTGAACGCGTCCTCGTCGAGCTCGAGGACCGGGCCGTGGTTGCGGCAGTAGACGAGCTCGTCGGGGGTGATGGGGAACTGGACGAGGGCGGCGGCGATGGGCTCGGCGTTGAAGGGCTCGGCGGCCTGGACGATGAGCTGGTCCGAGTGCGCGACTTCGTGCGTGAAGTCCATCGTGGGCTCGAAGTCTGGCATAGGCTGGGACTTGGCGGTCGTGTTTGCGGCGAGTGGAGGGGGTGCGATGTGGGCAGAGGAGGGAGAGAGCGGTGGAGAAGAAGCGGGCGCACTCTCAGCGGTGGTAGAAGTAGTGGCGGCTTTGGGCATGGAGGATGATGTCGGGGAATAGGTTTGGGGGGCGAGGCGGGAAGCGAGACGTCGAAGCGAGTGCCAGCCCCGAATAGTTGAGCGTCGGGCGCGAATGGTGAGATCCATGGCGTGTCGACTGGGCCCGGGGTGCGATGCAGGGCGCGAGGGGTGCGGTGAGCAGGCCGGGCGAGCAGGTGACCGGCGAAGAGGACATCGGGGCCTGCGGGGGGGCCGTTGTTTTATAGGACGGAGGGAGCATCGGTCCGCGCGAAGGTGAGTGCGAAGGAGTTCCCGAAGAGAGCGGTGGTCGGGCGCCTGGCGATTGACGCAATGCAGTTCTAAATGGCCGTCATTCACCTAGCCCGGAAACGGGAAGAGGGCCAGGGTCGGAGGAGTCAGCCCGATTCGGGACAGTCGCGCGCGCCCGGCCTCGCGCTTGCCTGGCGAACCGGCACGCCACAGCAAGCCTCCAGCAGCGGCCTCTTCTGTCTCTTCAGCCACCCACCTCTGGTTCACCCCACCACCACCTCCGCCCACCTCTGTTAGACCGCCGCGCTCTTGTTCACCATGATCGGCAGACTCGCCCACTACGCATTCGACGCCGTTCTCGTCAGCACCTTGCTGGCCGGCGTGAGACGCTCGAGCGGATTCATGTACGTATACTCTCCGTCTCTCCACCTGCCAGCCCGCTCACGGATGCCCGCCGCATGCGTTGCGTGTCCTCTTTCAGCGTGGAGACTGAGAAGATATCCGATCCCACCTTCCGCTCTGTCGCCGACAAGTATCTCGGCGTCGGCGAGACCGTTTTCGACATGGTCCAGGGCACTGTCGTCAACAGCTCCTACTTCAAGCGCGACTCGAGGAGATGAGCGGCCGCGCGCGGGATCTTTGGGACGCTTAACGCGTGGACGGATGTATATGTATCGCAGTATGTATTCAGGCTCTGCCCACTCCCTTCATATTTTTGTGTTTCAACTCCCGCTGCATGCGACCGACCGCACTCGTGTTAGTTCGCGTCAGGACGCAGTTCTTTGGCCGCCTGGCCACAGTCTATGTTTCTTGAATTTGCTTGTTTCCGTTGGTTGGTGGGTTTGGCTGAAGTGGTACGCCATCTCGCTCGCTCGCGCGCACCTCCTTCCAGAACCATTTCATTGTGGCTCGTGCGAGCTATGCACGACTGTTGTAGGCTCACGCCGATCGGGGTCAAAGCAAGATGGTGGACAAATGCGATGTGACACGAGCACAGGCATTTGTCGAGCGTGCTCATTCCTCCAGCCACGCTATAGACATTTCAACAGAACCCCGACAGGATCGGAGGGGCCGCAAACATCGGTGCAGCTGGGCGTCCCAGCTTTCCCCGGTCTTCGGTGGTACGGATACGATTGGAATGGCAGACGGGTGTCCGCGAATTCCCACCTGCAAGTGCGTCCGTCGGGACCACGCGCACTACCTGGTCCATCCGTGCACTGCCTAGGGAGCTCGTCCACAACCTTCCACCCCACCATCGCACCCCTCGCCCGCGCCCCCACCGCGCGCGCTCACGTACGTACTACGACTGATCATGAGCCAGGTCGCCCGCCCCGCGCGCGGGGGCTCGCACGCGACCTTGCCCCCGAGACCCCCACTGCACGCGGCCCGCTAGCGGCCCTCGCGCACGGCCCTCCCCGCGCGCTGGTTCCTATTCCTCCCGGTATCCAGCGCCGGTGGAGGCGGCGGGCGTCCGCCATCTCCGTCAACGTGGGCACGACGGGCTCGCGAGGGACAACACGCGATCGCCACGCATGGGCCCGGTACAAGGCGGAATTCCAGCAGCGCGAAGCGCGGCGCCAGCAGTTCGAGGAAGGACGCCGGTAGTGTGAGGAGAACACCGACGTTTCGAGGAGCTAACACGGAGCAAGGCTGGACAGTTGGAGGCTCGAGCCTTTTGGAGCGCTCGGTTGGCCAGTTCGAGGAAGCAGTGACACTGTGGTTGTGTTAACAATGATCAACATCTGCGCGTTTTAGCTACGAAGCGTGGATACAACGAATCAAGCACGGTGCGAGGAGTGTAACGGCGCGACCAGTGCGCCTGAGGCCTGACCTGCTCGAGCGCGCGTGTGACACCGTCCAGAGTCCGTTACCGCTGTACAGTAGTTTGCCTCTACGCTCCTGAACGCCTCTCCGAGTGCTAATCCCGGATTTTTGAGCAGAACGGTAAGATTTATTGCTGCTTGAATGCTGGCTCGGGATGGTAGTGAGTCCAATGAGACGCGATAGGCGCCCGCTCGGACCTGTCGCCAATCGATGAGAATGACGTCAAAGCATCCTCCACGTTCGCGCTCTTTGATCGTTCCGCCAGTCCTCCGGGGATGCCATGCGCCTCCAGCAGCTCTCGCCGCCTCTAGATCCCGCTTTCGTCGCCCTCCTGGCCGAGATCAATGTCAGGACGGACACCGACCTGCTGCTCGGCGCCGACTCTACTCAGCTCTTCGCCCGCCTTCCCGACGGACACGGGCTCTCTCTCCGCGCATTCCGAGACCATGTCCAGCATGCCACCACGCTCGCAGCCGCACAACCCGAGTTCGGGGACGCCGTGTTCGCGCGCGAACAGGCACTCAAGGCCGACGCGCAGTTCGCGGAAGACCCGGAGGTGGGCACAGGCATCCCCGCGCTCGACGAGCTGCTCGGCGGCGGCTTCGCGCCCCCCGTCGTCGTCGAGGTCTCCGGGGACACCGGCTCCGGCAAGACGGCACGCACCTCTCCCCTCGTCTCCGTTGGCACGGGCCTCCACTGACGCGCCCGCCACAGACACTCGCGCTCCAGGTCGCCGCACGCCACCTCGCCCGCGCCCGGTCGTCCAGCGTGCTCTGGATCGACACCAGCAGCGAGTTCGCGCCCGAGCGCGTCGCCCGCATGCTCGATGCGCTCGGCGGGCCCGTACGTACGCCTTTTCGCCGTCCCGCCATCCGCTGACGACTCCCTGCCCCCTCCCCCTCCCCTCACTCAGCATGTCGAGACGGCGCTCGACCGCCTCCAGGTCTCGCTCGCCTTCGACCTCGACGCCGTGCACGCGCTCCTCGAGGCGCTCCGCCAGGCGCTCGCCGCGGCGCCCCACCGGCGCGCGGCGTCGCCTGAGTACGACGCGCGCGCGCCCGACGACGACGCCGCGCGGCCGCCGCGCGTGCTCGTGCTCGACGCCGCGACGCCGCTGCTCGGGCCGCTGCTCAGCGCGACGTCCTCGCACGGGCACGCGGTGATGGCGACGCTCATGCGGCAGCTGCGCGAGTTCGCGCGCGCCTTCGCGCTCACCGTCCTCGTGCGTTTTGTTTCACCCCCATTCCGTCTTCCCCCGCTTTTCCGCTTTGTCGGGTGCCCTCGCTGACCGTACGTCTATCGTGCGCGCGCAGATCGTCAATGGCGCGTCGCGCGTCGCACCGAAGGACCCGGCCGCGACGAACCCCGAGGCCGCGTTCGCGACGGGCCGCAAGCCCGCCCTCGGCCCATCCTTCACGTTCATGGCCGACGCGACCGTCTGGCTCTCCCGCCGCGAGCGCGAGGGCGTGCAGGAGGACGGGGGCACGGTGCACGTCGCCGAGGTGCTGCGGTCGCGTGCGGTGGTGCGTGCGCTTTTTTGCCTGTCGAGGACCGACCGGCGCTGATGCGCGTACCAGACGTCCAAGACGTGGGCGCCGTTCAAGATTTTGGACGGAGTGATGGTGCCGCTGTAGGGATGGGCAGTCGGCGGAGGAGACGGCATCCGGCATGCCGTGACATGACTTCTGGAGGTCTCGACAATGGATACCAGCCGCTCTGCCCAATGTCTTTGCAGATAATTTGTCATAAGTCCGTGTAATTCCACGCTTCTAATCAATCATACAATACGAGTATACGCGTCGTGCATAGATAGGCAGTGTCCAGGTAATATGTCGTAGGCAGGCTCAGTAGTCGCCAAACCTGCAGAACCACAAGATCAGATACGCATCAGGGAAGAAACAAAGTGGATGCTCGCCTGTCGGGCATGATCACCGGCGCGAGCAGGCTCCACATGTAGAGCACCATGCACACCCAGCTCGACACGATCCGCATCCACATGGCGACTTCGGAGCGGCCAATGTACACGTCGCTGTGACCGTCCGGGCTCGTTTCCGGCTTGACGACGTTCCTGAGGATGCCGTCAGTAATCCGACCTGAAGGGACGTTTGGCGTGCATGCGTACCAGTCCGTGAGCAGCATGGCGACATACATCGCGCCGATGGCGAAAATGAAGTGGAACCAAGTGTACTGAAAGGACGGGTTGGTTGGCGCATGGTCAAGACTTGGAGTGAGGCACGTACGTTGTACCGTGTCCCGGTTCGCTCATCATCGTGGGCCTCGCCAGTAGGCTCATCATCGTCCTCGTCTCCGTACAACTCTTCCTCCAGAGCAGACGCGGGGATGGCACTGAGCGACGCGAATTCATGAGCACGCAATTGAGGACCACAGATTGTCGTGCTCACCCAGCTTCAACAGCCGCAAGCAGCGCCTGGTACCGCGGCGTCTCCGTCCGACCCGGCTGCGCGTTCACGACCCCAAGCTCGGCGTGGTGCTCCCCGTCCGCGGGGAGCGCGATGGCGCCCCTCTTGTCCTTGCCGACGAGCGCGCGGCTCTGCGTCGCGGCGCGGCTGGTCGAGTACGCGATCGCGAGGAAGGTGAACGCGGCGCCGAGGAAGATCGTCGTGTTCTTCGTGCCCGTCGCGCCGTGGAGCGGGTTGCAGCTCGCGTGCGCGTGGTTGCCGACGGCGGACATGACGAGGTAGGTGCAGTACGCGGCGACCATGCCGCTCTGCGCGAGCCCCGAGCGCGGGTTCGCCTCCTGCACGGCCGGGTGCACGCAGAGGATGGTGATGAGCACGCAGAGCGCGAGGTTGAAGCCGATGAAGAAGCGGTTCAGGCCGCAGTCGGGGCCGGCGAAGAACGCGAAGAGGACGGCGGTGATGGTGATCGCGGCGATGTACATCCCGGCGGTAGAGCCGATGAGGATCCACTGCCACATGTTCGAGTTCGAGTTCTCCCAGTTCTCGAGGCAGGTCTCGGACCAGGTGTGCGCGAAGTCGACGAGGAGGACGAGGCCGAGGAGGATGAAGATTGTGGCGCCGATGAGAGCAACATAGTTGCCCCAGAACATGAAGAATGCGTTGGGAATGAAGAAGGAGACGACAAGGAGGACAAGCCAGAAGAGGGCCTTGGGACCCCACCAACTATGACCTGTTAGATGGGGACCGGGGATAGAAACGCAAGAGCTCACCCATTCTGAATAGCCGCACGCTTGTCTTTGGTGTCTCGCACACCGACAAGGGAGGAACCAAGGAAGAGATGGAAGAGGGAGAGGGCGAAACAGATGCGGTGAACCTGCAAGGGCGGAGTTCTAGGAACCGTGTAGACAAGACGGAGAAACACGCACCGCAAGGACACCGTAACACTTATCGTCCTCGCATTCCATCTTGAGATACCCATGGGTGATCTTCTCAATTTGTTCGATGATAAGTGGTGACTTCATGAGCCATGCGAGCATGGAGTTCAAGCAGAAGATCATCTACACCTCAGAAGTCAGTCGTGTGACCCTGCACGCCAGAAACAACATCTCAAAGGGCATGACTTACAGCAAATCCAACGCGCGTCGCGATAGAAGAGTTACAATTGCATGACTTGCAGAACATGGAAGCTGTAAACGTATAAGCAGCCAGCCATATGTCAGAAACAAGCCAACTTGCCTGCGGTAGACGTAAAGCAGAAGGCGAGGCCAGCCAGGCATGATGACCCAACCGTACCAAACACGCCGGCGAGAGGCAAAGAGAGCAGGAGGCCCATGGCGGGCAGAGTGTAGAGTAGGAGAGCGGTGTGCTTGCCTCCGCCGCAGCTCCGTCTCGAATGAGCGCATGCTTACGTCAGCACACTCCGGGGTCCTCGCACGCGTGAACTCGAATGTCTGCTATCTCCTACTACCATTTCGTTCCACACCACCTACCCAGGCTCCAGGCACTACTCCGGGTGTTCAAGTTTTTTATGTGATTGAATTCCAACCACTCGAGTGGAGTTATAACCCTCGGTAAGCCTCACCTTTCGTCTGCACTGCAACGTGTAGGCTGATTTGACACCCTCTAAGTTACTCATCCACTATGAACAGTAGAGCTGAGTCAGAATTGTCCCGGGCCATTTTATGACGTTAGCAAGCTTCCAGTGTGACTTCCGAACTTAGTCCTCTGCGACCCGGTACGAAAATGTCATTGGTCAATGGGAATCTCAAAGTAGGCGTCTCAAACTAGTGAGGAAGAGACTCAAAGGCACCTATGTAGTGGCATACTGTCTTCAGTCGAGAGATTGGATGTTCTCACACACTTGGTAATTATCTTAATCGCCGGTGCTTTCACCCTGACCGATTTCGGTATCGATTTCGGTATCGGTGACTCAGCAAACTTTGAATCCACATAAGGCCTGGACCAGTTAGGGGCAACCGGAAGCCCTCGAGAACATGACCACCAAGACCTCCATCTTCCTCACCGGCGCGACTGGTACGTGATTCTTGTATCTCTCTAGACCTTGATTGATAACAAACGGCTTTGACAGGGTATATCGGTGGAGCTGTGTTGACACGTCTCCTCACCCATCCCAGGGCCCCGAACTTTGATATCACGGCTTTGGTACGCAGCGAGACGAAAGGCAAAGTTTTGCAGGAGAAGTTCGGTGTAAGGCCGCTTGTTGGCAGTCTACAAGATGCTGATAAGATCACTGCCGCTTCCGAGAATGCCAACGTCGTCATTAATACGGTAAGCGGTCGAGTCCGTACTAATGCCCTCACCGATGGCTGACAGATATATCCAGGCGGACTGCGACGATCTTCCTTCCGCGGAAGCCATCTTGGCCGGAATGAAAGCACGTCACGACAAGACCGGCGAGGTGCCCGTCTTGATACACACTGTGCGTCTCTGCACCATGCAACATACTGGCCCGTTGTAGCTAACCGTTCCTCCTCGATAGTCTGGCACTGCCATGCTCATCGACGACGCCAGGGGTGCATACCGCAGCGAGACCATCTACGATGACATGAATCTAGAACAGGTCAAATCTATCCCCCCTTCGGCCCTCCACCGCCATGTAGACATCCCGATCGTCGACGCTGACGTTGCCGGATACGTCCGCGCGTACATCGTCGCGCCGAGCATGATCTATGGTGCTGCGAAGAACGCGCTCGTGGATGCCGGGGTCGCAAACCCGTTCAGCATCGCCGTTCCAGGCATGGTCCGCGTCGCCATCAAGCGCGGTCGCCCCATGGTGATCGGCGAGGGAAAGAGCGGCTGGCCCATCGTACACATTAACGACAGTGAGTCCCGTCGTATGAACGCATCCCTGGAGGCACGCAAATGCCGACGCCCTGATATCCACAGCTGCCGAATTCTACATTCAACTCTTCGACGCCATCTCCGCACGACCTGACACCGTCGGGCACGGCGAAGAGGGTCTTTACTTCCTCGAGAACGGAGAATCGCCGTGGTCCGCCGTGGCGCGGTCCATTGGGCGCGCGATGGTAGCCACCGGCGTCGTGTCCGGGCCCGAGCCGGAGCCAGAGTCGCTCACCACTTCGGAGCAGATGGCCGAGGTGTGTGGCAGTGAGTTTAGGGGCCGGATTCTCGGCTCCAACTGCCGATGCAAGGCGAGGCGGGCTCGGGCTCAAGTTGGGTGGAAGCCTAAGTTCGAGGTGGATGACTTCAATGCGAGCACCGAGGAAGATTTCCGGAAGGTATTCGAGGCGGAGAAGAAGTAGTTAGAGTGGCTTACGACGAGTGTTGCTTATTCAGAAGTTATCAATGATATGAAATCTGCAATGACGACCGCATGCCAGTTCCCCTGGACGTCCTGTTCAATAAGCACTACACCGATGACAGGGTCTCCTCACAACCGAGGTCTATCTCGCGAAGCTAAACTCTCCACACTTGGCGTGAGCCGAAGTACGCTCGTTCGGCCCACACACTTCGCGGACACCATGCAAACTTATAATACACGTCTATATATGCTACACAGCGCGTCGTCACGCTACTACACCCGCACAATCACACACCACTCCCCACAGCACACGCCCCGTGCCCCTCAACCTCCGCATACAACAACGGACGCGCCCACGACGCGTCCGACCGCGACGCGAGCGCGTCCGACGACTCCGCCACGGTGCCGCTGCCGCTGGCAAAGTTGCCGCTGCTGCTGCCGCCGCCGCCGCCGCCGCCGCCGCCGCCCTCCGACCTTACAGGCCCCATGCGCGAGTCCGCCCAGCCCTCGAACGCCTTGTCGGCGTCGAGCGTGTAGCGCGAGCTGAGCACGGGCCGGGTAGAGTTGAACGTCGTGAGCTCGGACTCGTCGGAGGCTCCGCCGCCTCCACCACAGCGCGGGGTGGTGCGCGTTGCTTGGAGGTCGATGAGGAAGCGGCAGATGAGCACGGGGCAGAAGCTGCGGGGCGCCGGGGTGAGCGGGCGTGGAGGGGTGGGGGGAGAGGAGAGACGTACGCCTCGGTGAAGATTGCGAAGTTGCTCGAGCCGCCCGTGCCGAACAGCTGAGAAAGGTCAGCGTCGTGTGGAGACAAGATGCGCACGAGTACCCACTTTGAGGACGCTCAAGATGATGTGGGTGGTGTGAAGAAGGAAGAGGATGCTACGACGGCGCATCAGTGGCGGTGGGTGGATACACGAAGGTATATATCGTACACAAAGTATATCGTCCCTGTATGCCGGAGGTTTTGTCAGACCCCGTTGTCACAGCGAAGGAGAATGTGCGTACCATCCAACAGGAGCACATCCGCAAGCCGCGAGCTCGCACTACTCCGTTCCACCCACCTATTGACGTGCCTCTTCTTCATTGTCGCCCATGTAATGATCAGCACGAGGAGATCGGAAAGCACAAGTCCGGTCCTCCCAATCAACACCACTGGTCGAGAAAGTTAGCGCGCGTGTCTCGACACCCAATTCAACAGGATTTTACACACATCTGCCGCAGCAGATGAAGTCAGCGAGACGCAACGTGCAATAACCGGTGGAAACGCGCACTTGACTGTCACCGAATGCGGGTACGAGATCTCAAAGTTCTGCTGGCACCCGTACAGCGGGTCGACAATCCCGTCTTGCTGAAACCTGAATAAATACTGCCGGCGCCGAATTGGTAAGCGGGCGGTTCGCCGCGACCCTGGAAGAACTCCGACCGACGTACGAGGTTCGTTCCCAGCGGCGCCAGGGATAGCACGAAGACCAGTGCGGTGAGCACCCAGGTCCGGGCGAGCGCGTGCGCGCGCATCGCGGAGAACACTGCACAGTCCCAGAGCGCGCATCAGCACGCAGATCGGGTGATGGTCGGATCCGTGGACCTGTGGTGGCTTCGACTCACCGCCCCAAGGCACGAATTGCAGGATATCCAGAGTGAACTGAGCGTTGTTGAGCCATGTGCAGCTGGAGAAGGTATGATGCTCGTTTCTTGAGGTGGGGCGAAACTGCGTACTTGCCTCTGTGGCAACGGTCATCAGTGATTGGGTCGTAACAAACCGCACCAAACTCACTTTGTTTGACATGTTCGGTGCCCACAGTGACAGCGTGAGGATTTTTTCAACAACGGCGAGGTACTTGATTGTGAAGAAGAGGTACGTCGCGGCCGATACGGGCGCGAGCCAGAAATGGGTGACTTCTTGTCCAAAGGTGATTAAGAAGTCATAGAACATGAACACTGGAAGACGGGGAATCGTCAGCCTGGAGCAACTCCAAGATTGAAAGCTCCCCCTAAGACGCACCGGTGGCAGCCAGAGTGGTGTAGTTGATGACGATGCTAGAGAAGACTAAAGTTGATGCCTTTTTCGGGTGAGATGGTGGATGAATGGAAGACGCACAAGTCACGGTACGCGGCAGTGAGAGCAGGGTCAAAGCCAGCGGGAGTCAACATTCAGAGGTGGAGGAAGACGTCCGCCTGTGGGGGACAGCCAGTCCGAGCTCGCTCGAGCTGCAGTGGGCGGACCGGTGGCGGTCGGAGGGTGCGCCGCGATTTGTATGTACGCCGAGTGAGCCGAGGGCGCGGAGATCTGGGAATAAGCACGCACCATGAACGCCGGTGGCCCGTTCGGTGACCGGGGCAATGAGTCGGGGTGGGGGGAAGACCGGGCGGAGGCCGGTGCAGAACGCAAGGCTAAAGTACTGCCAAGGGTGCCTTACATATAACGTGGCAGACGTAATGGCGACCAGAGCGCCATCGCGTTCGCGGGAGATAGCGCTTCGGCACTGGGCGTTTCTCCGAGTCTTGTATTTGAAACGGCAGAGCCCTCGTGAGTGCTTCAGTCGTGGGTGCGTGAGGCAAAGCTAGTTTGGGTCAGGGGCAAAGCCGCCACATAGGAGACGAAAAAAAACTCACGAGTCACGACTTCAGAGATAACGTACGGCGCCCTGCGTAGCTAACCAGTATGTACCCAGGCGCGGCGGAGGTCCATGGCTGGAGAGTACTGTCTTGTACAACGAGGGATGTGGAGCCTTGAGGGACCTCATGGCCACAATGGTAGCGCATAGTGACTGTTCTGTGCGCGACGCCATGGGCATTGTGATCACGAAGAAATGGGGCAGCGGAGGAGGATGCAATCGGAGACGCAAGTTGGCTTGGCGATCGTTGCTGCGGAGATTGAATATATCCGGGCGGGGCCGGGCGGACAAGCAGCACGAGAGCTTCCATGCCCAAAGCAATCATCAATTCCCTCTCCCACCGTTGGTGACTTGACTATCTGCTTGCGAGAGATGGCGGACAGTACCGGCCTCGATTGTATACACACAGCGGCCAGCGAACCTGCATCCAAGTCTATCAAAGTTCCCGCTACACCCGCCACCAACATCCGCAATCATTCGTTCTGTCTTGGTTCTGTCACTTCCCTCTCCTCCACACTCGTCGAGCTTCGACAGCGTCTGCGTCCTTCCTTCGCAACGGCGCCCGGCCTCTTCGTCACCCACGCCTTTGCAGGGTTGACGCAGCGCCCACACCGCCTGCGGGGAATCCACACGGCCGGCGCCTCCGCCCACTGAGTTACGAGGCCCAGCGTCGCGACTTGAATCCCCGGGCCCGAGAAACGCGGCGTCGGCTGCGTCTAAAGTTTGCTCCGCGTCCACGCGTTCTGCGAACGTCACGCACAGCCAGGAGCAGCCACAGCGCTTCGCCCACCCTGGGCCTCCGTGTCGTCCGAATTGTCGGAGAAGGTGCGAAGCTCCGTCGTTGAGTCCGTGTTCGCGGAGGACTCTGGAGAGAGTGGCAGGGGACCGTCGAGGGTCGATCCGAGGGTGCCCACCACCTGCGCGAAGTAGACGGAGCGGGTGTCGAGCGTGGGCTCATCTGGTGAGAGGTTCGAGCCGTGGATGCGCACGGCGCTCCGGGTCGTGGCTTGGAGATCGAGGAGGAAGTGAGATACCAAGACTGCAGTCAGTCTGATAAAAAGGGTATAGTCAGCCCAGCTCGGAGGATTGCCGGTCAGGATACATACGGTTCGGTGAAATATGTGATTTCACTGGTCTGCGAGAAACAGGCAGTCGGTCATTCAGGGGAAGGTTGAGTCCACGTTAGCGCTCACCGATGTGAGAGTGAAGGCAAGGTGCAGCACGTTCAGCACCAAGAGGATCCTGAACAACGGCATAACCTTGAGGATGATGTTGAGGCCGGAAGAACGAGTCTATGTAAATACTCACAAGAAATACCAAGAACCTGAATGAAATCGAGTGAGGGAGCGAAAGATACAGTGACAAAGAGCAATGCTCACCATCTCGCAGCAAAATGTCCACCAGAGGGGCATTGTTACGTCGAAATATGTTTGATATGTTTCGTCGAGGGATGTATATCCAGGTGACGGCAATGAGGAGCACGTCGGCGGCAATTAAACATGATCGAGAAATAATCGTCACTGGCACGCAACTGTCGTCAGCCGGGTGGATAACAAGGTCTGTAAGCTTTACACACATCTTCGGCGAGGAAGTTAGTTCACGACCCAATATACGTTCTGGGCGGAGAACTTACTTCATTGCATCTGCCGAGGAGAGGTCTTCGCCCATAACGCACGTTCCCGCATCGGGGTCGTTAACTCCGTATATCTTGACACTCTGCGGAAAGGCTCATGAAATTATTTCCATACCACCGTCAACCATTGACCAAGAACCTACGAAGTTTACGCCAAGAGGGACGAGGGACAGAAGGGCTATGGAGATGGACAATATCCAGATTTTACAGAGCGCGAAGGCACGAAGCCCGGAGAAAGCTGCATCCGTTTTCGTTTACTCTGGCAACTATAGTCATGTCAAAGCGCTCACCTGCCCAAGGTACGTATTGCAGATAGTCAACAGAAGAGAACAACTTCGCATGTAGGTCGCAGCTGAATATTGAGAGTGAATGGAGTGTGGAAGCCACTTGACATGTATCCACACGTACGTCTTGAACCATTCAGCAGGCGGTCATTGAAGGATAACTAGATCAAGACTCACTCGATCGGATACTCTAATCGGAAGAAACAGCGATAGATCGAAGAGATGGTTGATGAGCGAAATGTACTTGTTCGCGATGAAAAGCACTGTTGCTCCTGAGAACCGTTTCGTCCAGAACAAGTCTACCTCCCGACCGAAGGTAATCGTGTAGTCATAGATAATAAGAACTGTCGGCGGCGTGCCGGCGGTTCGTTGGTGAGCGTGTTCATCGGGAAATCCAGAACCCGCACCAATTCCTACGATCCCACAGTAGTTTGCGGTCGCCCTAACATTGCAAACCGATCAGCACGTAGAAACATCAGCATGTGTCGCGAGACCCTCACTCTGCCGCATACTCAGCGATGATGCTTGCTACTTCGTCAGCTGTGGCGTTGGTGGACATGTTCACGAATAGGCTGAGAGTGCTGACAATCCGCTCGTCGAAAGCAGCCCTTATATTCCCGTGAGGTGGAGCGATTCATGAATCTCAGTTGAACTTTGAGCCACGGAGCCGTGATCGGGGTGTAAGCTTCGCTGCAACTGCCTAACGGTGGTTTCGAAGAGGTGTTTCTCGACAGAAGATACTGCGGTAGTAGGTAGAGGAGTGGGCTCCCTCGACCACAAGGGAGGGCCACCGGAAGGCCTCTTATCAAACGCCGGAACAGCATCAGCCTCGCTTAACGCCACACAGGGAAGACGAAGCCGACCTTTCGTCGATCTCCGAGTGACCGTCACCAGTGACTCCTCCCTGCGGGGGTGGACGGCGCTGAGTGGAGGGAGCTCCCGCTGCGCGAACAACTTTCCATACGCGGCGAGTGGTCATGATAGATTGCCCGTTCTTCAGCCTTCCAACTAGTGGGAGTGCGGTGTGTTGAAGATGAGATGGAAGAGTAGGGCGGGGACAGGGCAGGGAAGCACCCCACAACGCTCCTAGAAGCCGGGAGAAAGAAAGAAGACTCAACTATCTCAAAACGGCCTTCTAATGCCGGTCTCTGCGCATTGAAGAGTGAAGAGAAGCACGGAAGTGGAGCAATTAAAATGAGTGACCATGCGGATCCCTGCGCACTACCTGAGGCGGCTGTACGCACTAGAAGGCATATGGCACGAAAAATCGAAGTCTGGGATTGGTGGTTGCTCACGGTACATGCTAGTGTCCAGGAGATATGGATGGAGATGTAGAACTCACCTCAACGTGACCGCACAGTTCTCGAAATGCGACAGCGACAGGTTGGTCGCCTACGTTTAGAATGTCCAGGTTGTGTCACCGCACAGAAGAACAAACAAAAGCGCCGGCGATGAACGTGAACGCGTGAACGCTTCATCCATCATTTTCCCACATCGTTCAGCTGCAGTGGCGTCTACTCCTTCGCTGCGCTCAGAAGACGATTAGATCAAGCGAATGGTCGAAGTCCTCGGTATAAGACCCCTGTTCACCGTGTCGTTGCGGTGGAAATGACCCTGGTCGTAAAGCGATTGGGCCACGGCAGCCACCATCTGGCTCGTTCGAAAGCTGCATGATCGGTCCAGCCGAGAGCTCGACGGCGAAGCTGTGATGGAAGACGTGAAGACCTGATGTGGGCGAGATGCCACGCAAGGTGAGATCGATGGATGTATACATGAGCTTCCTTCTTCATCCCTCTCAAACCTCGTCGTTGTATGCACGTGCAGTGACAGCCCGAGGTACTGCGACCAACGCATACTATTTTCCGACCTTTCTCCAACGCACATCCGCGCGCATGATATACACATATACAAAGGCAACTCAATCCGGCGCCGTCCACGTAAGTCCTCCACCCCGTGTTCAGGGCGCGGTGCCTCCGCGGGACATACGCGGGTCAGAAATCACCTCCACGGGACCAGAACATGCAAAACTCACCTTGGTTGCCGCAGCCGACCGCGGGCCAGAGCCCCGCCGACTCGCCTTTGATGCACGCGCCATTCCACAGCGGCGACCCATCAGAGCCAGACCACTGGCTGCACGAGACCTCCGTGAACTTCCCGGTGAGCGCCCCGTGGCCCGAAGGGAAGAACTTCGCGGACCCGCCCGTATCGTCGCAGATATCGAAGCTGCAAGCAAACCGTGTCAGCGCCTCGGGGACGGCGGAAATGACGACGGGAGCGGAAATGGGGATGCGATGACGGTGGGGAAGACGCACTGCACTGGCTCGTTGTGTTGGTTGTTCGGGTTGCTCCTCGACTGCCCGCACCACTCCTGGTTGCCCTGCACCGGACAGAGGTCCGTCACCTTTACGACGATCGACTGCCCGAACGGACCAGTGTAAGCGGGCGAGTATGGGTCGGAGGTCCCTGTGAGCGCGAAGCAGCGGCCGCACGCGTCACCGGGACCCAAGCCGGGTACACCGCCGAACGAGAGCTGCGAGATCGCAGCGGTGTAGCCCGAGGCGGCGATACCGCACGCTGGTGACAAGCAATGGTCAGTACATAACGATGCACGCATGGGATGGTAGGGCGGATGTGGAAGATGCACGAGAACGTACCAGGCTGCGAGCACCCGGAGTAGTGCGTGAACGACGCGGTGCCCGACGCGGGCTGGACGTACCCGCCCGTCGCGCGCTTGTCGGCTGTCACGAGGCCGCTCGCGAGGGTAGCGACTGCAGCGAGCTGGAAGAAAGCGAAGAGCGTGCGCGCCATTGCAGTTTGTGGTCGAGGCGAACGTTGAGGATCCGAGGGAGCGTTGTGGCTTACAAGGCTCTATATATGCCTGACTCCGCCAGCGGCACTTGTTTCAAGCCGAAGCTGGCGAGGCGGATGAATTTCGCCGAGCGGACGGGAGGCGCATCAATGTCGGGTGACTGTTATGAACAGTATGCGGCTCGTGCCCACTCATGCTGAGATGCAGGACGGGACATGAGACGTTTATAGATATGGAGAATCAGAAAAAGGACGCACAGAGTAATGGGAGTGCGAAAAGTCTGATTTGTACTTCAAAAGGGACGTTTCTAGGCGTCGGAAATCCTATCCATATGTTCGGTGTATGCGTAGCGAGATGATCGGTGTTGGCGGATGCCGACGTTGGACCTAATGGTAGTAGTAAGTATCTCCGATGGCCAGGGCAGCCTCATTTTAGCCTCGTTGCCAACTGCAGCGCCCGCTCCAGTCATGGACTAACAATATTCTCAATGAATATGCATAACATCGTGTGACTGATCATCACTCACCTCAACGGAGACTTCGTGGACGACTTCAAGTGTCACTTATTCACGTTTGACAACCCACATGCATGATAGAATCCAGGAGGTAATCATACCAGTCACGACTACCAATATTCGGGAGCCCTGTAGTGCACGACCTCAACCTTGCCCCGCTTCTTCCGCTCAGCATCCCAGCGCTCGATCCACTTTGCCATCTTGCCCCGCGACGACTCGCTCCCCACGTTCACCGTCGCGATCATGCGGCCCCAGTCAAGCGAGAGCGCGAAGCAGGTGAGCTCGAAAAACGAGCTGTGCTCCGAGTACGGCACCCCGTAGATTTGCAAAGTTGCACTTGAGTTGCGCTGGGGTTGCAGATTCACGTGCGTGAACGTGCGGCTCTGCGCACGTGCGAGCACCGTCGAGATCGCAGGGAGAGTGTCAGTGCCGGAGGGGGCGGAAAATCTACAGGAATGATCAGCACCCCACCGAGGCGAGCGAAGCGTGCTGACTGCGACGTACGTCCATCCCGTGGGCCGGAAGCCGATGACTTTGGTGTACACCCCCTTCCAGCGCTCCATGTACTGCTCGAGTCGGTCGGATGCTATGACGGCGAGAGGGACCAGGTGGACGCCGGCGCGCATCGGATCGGTTGTTAACATGCTTTCAAGGTCTGGGTCGGACTCGCAGCGCAGAATGGCGGCCTTGCGCGAATCACAGTAAATCTTCGTTTCCAGGGCCTTCGCTATGGCTATAAAAGACATGAATATTTATCCCGACTCGTCGTCGACGAAGGGCTCACCTTTGACGATCCGCTCCTTGCCGATGGAGTAGGTGCTGAAAACAAGTTAGCTGGCCAAGTCATAGTCTACGCATCTTTCCACTCACCCCACGACCACCAGAGTCCTCTGTGACAAATCCGTCTGCTTCTCCTTTCCTTTGTCTCCCTTGTCCATCCTCGTGAACCATCCCGTCATCGTCCGAGGTTTGCCATCATTGGTGGGTTGTACTTCTGCTCCCACACCTCTTACGAGGCGTGCTGACAACTCGGCACAGGCAGAGATGACCAAAGGCTGAGGTGGGAAGCAGTACTGTGAATAGGTCAATCTCAGCACCTCGCTGGACGGCAACCGACTCGCCTTTGGGTCGAGATAAGTGGTATCTAGGTAAACGTGGTCGATGTGCTTTCCTTTGACGGCTGGGTGCATGACATGTTGCGGACACGCTCGGAAATCACCGCAATGAAGGTATCGAAACACCTTGGGTGAACCGATGTACTGTGACTTGTATGCACTGTCCCCTGCATCCACAGTTTGCTTGCCTTCGAAAAGAAACAGACATGACCCCGGGCCTAGAGAGTACTGTGAGAACAGCGCAAGGAAGGACGAGAGAGCACACACAGTGGTTCGCTTCAATAAGCGTAACTTGAACGCCTCCGGTGTCTGGAATGATTGTCGTAGAGTTCATTGCCAAGGGGCGTATCCACTTCGGATCGACGCCGAGCATGTGGGTAATCAGGTTCGCAGTGCATTCGGAGCAGTATATGAGCCCGTTATCCCACTTCGCGGAGAGGTTGGTATAATGGTCGGAATGCGCATGTCTGGCATGACTAATGAGCAAAACACCTCTGCAAGCCGCGTGTTCACTTACGTCAGGAAGTATGCCTTGACGTTGGGAATGGCTCCGTATCGGAACGCGTCTACCGCGATGGGCATGCCCTGCATGATCTTGTAGAACGGTGTCTTCCGACGACCTCCGTTGGACTTCGTGGGGCGGAAGTTGCGATCTTCGGCGGTGGAGGCCTCTTTCCATGCCTCGTTCTCTTTGAAAGAGGTCATGAGCGTGGAGAAAATGTCGCCATCGGCGGACTTCTGCTTGGCGGAGTTCCTAGAGGAGGCGGAGGCGTCTTTGAGAGTGTTCTGCGGCGTGGGCATGGGAAACATGGGCTTCTTAATCGGAGTCGAAGACGACGGGACATCGGGTGAGTCGACATTATGGGAAGGGGGAGCATTCAGGCATTCTTCGACATGGATGTGCACCTCCTATGTCGCCGCATAAGCTAATGCGTGACGAAGAAGTCGAAACCACGCACCATGGGACTCATTCCTAGCAAACGTCTCTCGCAAATAGGGCATTTGTCCACGGGTGCGTCGTCAGGGAATGGTCCGTCCTCATCCAGAGTGAGGTCGATATCGACCGAAGGCCCGTCCCCCGTCTTGACCTGGGTTTCCTCGACCAACTCCATCTCGTCGTCGCCCATCGCCCAAACCCCATCCTCCTGTGTAAATTCGGTCTGTTCTAATATACTTGCGCTTGCGGTGACGGAGTTGGGGACAAGAAGACCATGCGAACAGCCGGCATATGATGAAGCTTGGGGTGCGGACTGTTCTTGCTTTGAAGGGGAACAAGAAGCAGTAGGCGCGGTGGGCATCAATAGCAAGGGCAGACCAAATGTACTCGCGATACTGCTGGCTTCCTCCGTTAAATTAGGACCTGCACCTGGGATGGTCTGTGAAGAGCACAGTGGCAAAGTAAGGAGACGCACTCAGATCCGTGAGCACTGGAGACTCTCTGGTGCCCGAGCCACTTGCGGAGAGGGCTCTCCTTGATGGCTGCAAGGCTTTGGGAGCAGGTCGCGCTGACGAAACTTTTACATTGTCGTCGTCGTCGTCGTCCGACGAGTCAATAACAATCACGTCGCCGGCTGTCTCGCGCCTGGGATGAGAGCGATTTCGTGTGGTATAACGCGGCTTCTTCGCGTTTATCGTGTTGCCTGTATTCTTTGCTTTCCCGAAGAAGTCGAGCAACGTTGATGACTGGGGTGTTTGTTTGCGTTTCTTCACGCTTGCCATTGATTTCACTGGAAATCGCACTAGTGTGACGAACAGCAGTATAGGCTCCGGATTAATGGATACGATTAAGCTACAGATGCTCGAGGAAGGGAGAGAGAGTTGTCGGGGATACAGGAAGGTGAAGTCCGAAGGGAAAGGATCGGCTAATCTCGCGCCACCTCCAGGCGCTCGGAGTCACGGTGAATGCGTACACCCTGTGGCGGTCCCGCGCTGCGACGTTATGTATGCACTCGCGCGGTGATCATACAAGTGAGAACATGCGCGTTCGTGGTCGGTGGCCACCTCTCATAAATCTCCTGGCCTGTGGCCCCTGAAGTGGAACCTGCGTTTGCGGGCCTTGCCGACAATGTATACGTTGCCAGTCCGTGGCGACAAGTCACGCGTCCTGGAGCGATGAATAGACCTTTTGATACAAGTGCCATGCATGCAAAGTTTTTGGTGGCGTACTAGTGGCATACAGTCGAGTGCATAGGCATGCAAGGATAGGTGATGAGCGTAAACATAGCAGGGATACGATACAAGCCCAACGTCTATTGCTCGGCGGCACGCTGTCTCCTCCGGACATCGCGCTCCTCCGCAATAGTGAGCTTGATACCCTTGCCCTTGGGCAGGGAAACCCACGCCTTGATGCCCTCCCCGATGACAAAGATGTTGGAAATCCTAATCAAAGATGAGCAACAGACTAGGAGGACAGGGATATCATACTCGCCGCGTAGCGAAAGTGCGCTCCATGGAATCTTTGACATGAACGATGTCGAAGCCACCGACGTGCTTCTCACGGTGTGTGATGACACCACAGCGTCCCCTGTTGCGGCCACCGGTGATGAACGCAAGGTTGCCAGTGTCGAACTTGACAAAGTCGGTGATCTTGCCCTGCTCGAGGTCGAAACGGACGGTGTCGTTGACCTTGATCAGAGGGTCGGGGTAGCGAATGGTGCGGCCGTCGTGGGTGACAATATGGGGGACACCCTTGTTTCCAATTGCGACCTTGCGCACTTTGAGGAGCTTGTAAGTTGCCTCCTCGGGGGTGATGCGGTGGATGGTGAAACGACCCTTGACGTCGTAGAGGAGACGGAAGTGCTCGCCAGACTTCTCAATCGAAATGACATCTGCAGACGCTATGGTGAGAAAATTCCTAGCTCAGCTGAAAGGGGAAAAGACTGACCCATGAAGCCCGCCGGGTAAGTGGGGTCGGTCCGGACCTTGTTGTCGACCTTGATCAGGCGCTGCATGACAATCGACAACACCTCCTTGCCAGTCAAAGCATACTTGAGGCGGTTACGAAGGAAGATGGTGAGAGGAAGGGATTCGCGGAGCTTGTGGGGACCAGGAGAAGGGCGAGGGGCCTACATGTCCCGTAAACACCGTAAGGAAACAGGGACAAGGCCACCGAGGATAGGAACGCACGTAGGTGCCGCTGAGCTTGTCCAGCATCCATGAGGACGGCGCGGCGAGACGCTTCAAATGCTTTTTGGGTCCACGGGCCTAAGTGGAAGGGGTCTTGAATCAGCCAGGAGAAGGACAACGGTAGGATCGCGAAGTCCCATGCCATCCAGAAGCTATCGGCTCCATCCATCCATCGACACCACCCAGACCAACCATTCCTTCACGCCATTTGCACAGGCAGCCAATGCAACGAGCAAGGTGACACTCACCATGTTGGATGTCTTGCGGTCTTGACGTTGGCGGCGGCGTTGGCCTCGTTTGCTACAGCGAGCGTTGCAAAACTTGGATAGCGTTCAGGGCCTCGGTCATCGCCGAAATGCCATCAGTCGGAGTGCCAACAGAATCAGCGCCTATTCGCTGAACCACGTGACAAGTGGTGGCAGGCGAGTCGAGTTGTCGGACAGTAGCGAAGACACTCCGACCACTCACATATTCTCTGCTTCCACATACCCCGAAACAATGGCGAGGCGAAAGCGTGAGTTTCTTGACGATGACGAATCGGACTCGTCTCCGTCTTCTGATAATGACGAACTCGAATACAACGACAATGACCCCGACGCGCGCGCCGAACGTCAGCTCTTCGAGAATCCCTACAAGCGGAAACGTACCAAGAGTAACGCAAAGGAAGATGCCATTTACGGTGTCTTTGGTAGCGACGATGACGAAGAAGATCCTGCGATTGCCAAACGGAAGGCCAAGACTCGGGCGAAAGCTCCTGCTTTCGTCTCTTCCAATACGATAGTCACGCTCGGCGAGGATGTCGACATGGAAGAGGCTCGTGACTCTTCTGAAGACGCACAAATGGATGAAGACTCTGACGAGCAAGACTCCGATGTGAGACACTCAAAATCGCCGTCTCCTGCCGTTGTTGAAGAGGAGGAGCAGAAACCACGGTTTGGAAGACTTGGACTCGGAGCAGGGAAGGGCGGGATTGGGTCCTCGAAATCGACTTCGACTCCGTCTTTCTCCAAGGCTGGTATAGGAAGTGCCTCACTATCTTCTGCATTCACCAAGGGCACCTCTGATGGCTCTGTTCCGGTCTTCGCGAGAGGCGGAATTGGGTCGCAGCGCCCCACGGACTCCTCCACTTCCACTCCGGCGCTCGCTTCTTCCTCCGCGTCTCCGTCACCTGCACCAGTCGCGTTAGAAGACTTCCCAACCGCTTTTGGTGCAGATCGCACGCGACGTTCTTTCCTTCCTAAGGCCGGCAGCAACTCGGGAACATCTCGCTCCACAACTCCTCTCAATGCGAATGAGCGCGCTCACTTCAGCAAGATTTCAGGCGGATTCGGTTCCCGTATGTTGCAGAAGATGGGTTGGGAGATGGGTCAAGGCCTGGGTACGGAGGGACAAGGGATTGTGACTCCTGTGGAAAGCAAGCCACGTCCGAAAGGTATGGGTCTCGCCTTCAAGGGCTTTCAGGAGAAGACCGAACAGTCCAAGGCCGAGGCGCGGCGGCGCGGCGAAATTGTCAGTGACGACGATGAGCAGTCGAAAACTACAGCTCGCAAGGCCCGCAAGGCCGCGAAAGCCCAAGAGGCCCGCACAGAGGCCTGGAAGAAGCCCAAGAAGGTTAAAACGCGCGTCGAACACAAGACGTACGAGCAAATTCTTGCTGAAGCCGGGCCCGACACGCCCCAAGCCGGTGTAGGGCCTATAATCGACGCTACCGGTGCAACGGTACGTGGATTCGACGCACTTCTCAGTTGGCGGCAGGCTGACTAGACCGTTTCGCAGTTGAGAGAGGTGTCCTCGCTTGCCGACGTCTCGATTGCCTCATGGACGCCCAGCACGGATCCCACGCGCCTACCTGAGATCAGACACAATCTTCGACTCATCTCTGAGTCTTGCCGTACCGATCTCGGCGGTTTGGTCAAGGAGGCCCGTGCACTTGAAGAGCGAAAGAGGTGGATTCACACAGAGGACGCTCGTTTGCGGAAACAGGTAGACGATGAAGCCGAACGCGAGTACAACCTCCATCCCTTTGTAACGCATACTCACTTCTCCACAGTGATCGCGCGTATGCAACAGATGAATATCGTCGTGGGCGAGATCAACGAACAGGCCAGGCTAGCAGCGTCGGTGTACGAAGCGTCGCTGGAGCCTTTCGTCAGTGGGTTCGACAAGCTGCTTGGTCAACATGCTCGGGAGTTTGATCGTTATCGCATGGATGAGGTGGTTGTCGCGGCTATCGCCCCTGTGGTGAGTTGTCTTTCGCTTCTGCTTTCACGCGGCCCGTAAGCTGACCCCGCGGGCAGATTCGAAGGATGCTCAATCAATGGAAGCCGCTTGAAGAGCCAACTGCATTCACTTCCAACTTCCGGCTGTGGAGACGTGCCCTTAAGATGGGCGGGCTCAATGAGGCCGCTCCAAATCAAGTGCAGGTGTACGGCAATAGTACAATTGTGTCCACACCCGGCATGGAGTACGTGTGCTCATCAGATTGGGACATGATGGTTCTGATCACTTTGCAGGGAAAAGCCAATGACACCATATGAGAGTCTCTTGTGGAATACGTGGCTGCCTCGAATACGATCCGCCTTGAACAACGACTGGTCCCCGGAAGATCCTCAGCCCGCCGTGCGTTTGTACGAGGCATGGTCGACGTTCATGCCTCCGTTTGTCCGGGACAACTTCTTCGATCAGCTGGTACTCCCCAAAGTCCAGAAAGCGGTCGCCGACTGGCATCCTCGCAAAAGCCATGTGCCTTTGCAAACATTGGTATTCCCCTGGCTTCCGCACGTCGGTCTTCGCCTCGAGGAAGTGCTCGGCGACGCACGGCGAAAGATCAAGAGCTTGCTTCGGTCATGGAACACCGGAGACGCCATCCCGCATGACTTGGGCGTGTGGAAGGATGTGAGTGCGCTTGGGCGATTGGTGTTGAGTAGGGTCTAATGCTGTCATTATAGGTCTTCGACGTGGGCGAGTGGGACTCGATGCTGCTCAAGTACGTTGTGCCCAAGCTCGGCGCACGGCTCCGGGAAGACTTCCGAGTCAATCCACGTCAGCAAGACATGCAACCAATCCTCGACGTGCTTGCCTGGGACGGGCTCTTCAGACCAACCATACTCGCACAGATCCTCGAAAAAGAGTTCTTCCCCAAGTTCCTCGACGCGCTCTACATTTGGCTCATCCAGCCGACCGTGGATCTCAACGAGGTCGGCGAGTGGTACAAGCATTGGAAGGAGAAAACGTTCTCGGAGACCGTACGAGCGACACCAACAGTCACCCGGGGCTTCACACGCGCTCTGCAGCTTGTGAACAAGGCGCTGGAACTCGGGCCCGATGCCCCGACCCGACTCCCTCGCCCCGATCATACGGTACCTCTCGGCACCGCTGTTCCGTCCACCCAAGCAAAGACCAAATCGCGTCCTGCGCGCGTCCAAGAGATCACCTTCAGGTCAATCGTGGAAGACTATGCATCAACCCACAACCTGCTCTTCATTCCCACCGGCAAGGCGCACGAGAAATCCCGAATGCCACTTTATCGCGTCTCCCCGGGCGCCGACGGGAAGGGAGGCGTCTTAGTTTACGTCCAGGACGACGCAGTTTGGGCTCTAGATGGTAGCGGAGAGTACAGGGCGATCACATTAGAGGACATGGTACTCAGGGCGACCAAATAGGCCCCCTGTCTCGGGGACGCGACGGAAGAGACGGTCTAGATGGACTAATGTAATATTCGCGATTGTACGTGTTGAGAGCCTAAAGGGGCCCCAATAAGGGGCGTAATAAGCACTGCAACGAGGAGTCAACGCTGAGTAAGACATATTGAAGCGGAGCTCAAACCTGTATAGAGTGCGGAAAAGGACGTGTGGCGAGGATGGTACCCTACGCTATTGACCACTTCCTGTCTCTCTTCATTCGATAGCCTACCGAAAGGGGATCGATGGCTCGCTGCATGCACTAAATGGACTCTACCCAGCCTCAAGCAGCGACTAGTAGCAGCAGTCCCATCTCCGCGCACCCCGAAGAGCCATCTCAACCCGAATCCTCCGAGCCCAAGGTCCTGCGCACGAGCGCAAGAGTCAAGGCCGCGAAACAGAAGGAGAGACAGAACCAACGCCCCCAACCCGATTCTTCTGCAGTCTCTATCCCCACCCCGACGAAGCGTTCCCGTGACAAAGGCAAGGGGCGAGAGGTACCTGACGAAGCTAGAGGGACCAAACGGTGCGTGCGTGCCATCTCGGATGCATACTGGTACTCACTGGCATGACTGCAGTACCCGCCGCTCCACCCTTCCTGCCACCTCCGCCCTCACCATCAACGAACCTCCAAAGGACACCAAAGGCAAGAAGCGCGCCGCTCCAGAAGACCACTCCGAAGACGAGAACCCTGTTGCGACATCCTCTGCTTCTAAGAAACTACGTCGCGCTACCAGTGCTTACTCCCTCAGACCACGAACGGACTCGCAGACTGCATCTGATATGACCAGGAAGACTCGGTATGTGATGAGCGCATATAGCCCTCTGCATGGCATCCTAACCCCAATGTGCCACTTTCCTCACCCCTCAGCGCATCGTCAGGCAAGGGCAAAGTCGTCACGAAGAGCAAGAACGCGATGACGGCTGCAAGCTCATCTCGCGTTGGAGACGAGGATGTGGAGATGGTCGATGCGGAGTGTGTCCAAGCCGAAGGCGAGCTCCGCGGAGAAGGGCATGAAGAGGAGGACGAGGACCACGACGAGGACGTTCATGAAGGGGGCGGAGGGGATGATGAAGACGATGACGACGAGGCTGACCGCGATCTGGCAGCCACGCTCGGTGGACTCACTGGCGAGGCGTCTGCAATGTCCATCTTCGGCGACTATCGACAGTTCGGCTCCTACATGATGGGTATCTCTGGCCGACTCAAAACCATGCTCAACAACATCAAGCCTACAGCGGACCCCACTACGCGTCTCCTCACCCTCCAGGAACTCAGCGAGCTGTTGAGTATCAGTACTGAGGACACTCTGGCCGGTTCCTTCCAAGTTGAAGCTTTCATTCGTGAACTCGTCAGAATCCTGGGTGGTACCGGGAACACCGATGAGGACGAAGGCGACGACGAAGAGGCAGGGGAACAGGATGAGGATGCAGCGCTTGCCGCGGCGTTGGCGATGAGCGCGGGTGGAGGAGCATACCAAGGCGATGAAAATCTGGAGGCACAAGTTCTGGCCTGCAGGTGTCTCGCGAACTTGATGGAAGCCCTCCCCGGTGTTGCCCACACTGTCGTGTACCACGGCGCGATTCCTGTCCTCTGCAGCAAGTTGATCGAGATTTCCTATATCGACTTGGCAGAGCAGACCCTGAGTGTATGTTTTCTGCATTCACTCCGTACTGCATCTCTTATGCTCATTTGTATCTTAGACTTTGGAGAAGATCTCGGAAGAGTTTCCCAGCTCCATCGTGCGAGAGGGTGGCCTTGCCGCTCTGTTGAACTACCTTGACTTCTTCTCTATCGCTGTGCAAAGGACGGCTCTTCAAGCTGCGTCCAATTGTTGCCGGAATGTCTCTGTCGAGCATTTCCCGATGATTCGTGGCGTCTGGCCCATCATTCGCAGCTGCCTTGGCTACTCGGACCAACGACTAGTCGAGTTCGCCTGCCTATGCGTCATCCGTATCATCGACTCGTACTATCGCTCATCCCCCGAGAATCTCGAGCAACTTGTCGACCGGGACCTTATCCAGGCGATCAACATGCTTCTCTTGCCTGCAGGCGGCTCTCCTCTCATCGCCCCCAGCACCTTTACCCTCCTCCTTCGCGCCCTCGCCACGTCTGCTCGTGTGAGCTCCAAGATCACCATCGTGCTGCTCGAGGCAGGCATTGTCGACACTCTTTATCAAATCCTCACAGGGGTCTTGCCTCCGCAGTCTGACGGTCTCAACGAACAGGGCGACGCTGCTGGTGGACAAGGTTTGGGCGGCGGCCTCGCTGACATGACTGTCATGGAGAATCTCGCTCATCGTCCGAAGGATCAAATTGAAGAAGCGCTCAGTTTAGTCTCCGAATTGATGCCCCCACTCCCCAAAGGTAAGCATTGGGAAGGGTGGATCTCGACCTGCGCATGCTAATTTGAGCCGTGTAGACGGGGTATTCGATCATAAGGCGTATACTGAGAAAGCTTTCAACAAGATGACGAAGGCGAAAGCAAAAGCCGATCGAGCTGCCGCGCGCCAAGCTGCATCAAGTCAGGTAGCGACCTCTAGCACTGTGCCGCAGGGAGCTAGCACCGCAGAGCCATCGTCCACGACGCCTGCCGATGAGAATCAAGGACAGCCCTCCGCCGATGCTATGCTCGTTGACCCTCAGTCGGCTCAGGACGCCGAAGACTCTTTGTCCCAACTTCCCAAGGAGTCGGTAACGATGGACCGCACGGACATGTTGCGTTCAAAGCCAGAGGCAGTGGGACGCTTCCTGCACCTCATGGTCCCCATCCTCGTCGACGTCTACGCTGCAAGTGTGATTGCGCCTGTTCGGATCAAGACCTTGACCGGGCTACTCAAAGCAGTCAGCTTCTTGGATGGTGATGAGCTCAAGCGCGTCTTCACTGTATGTTACTCTTCCCTCCGATGCCGACTTTGATCGCTAACATTGGCATGTAGTTTGTCCCTGTTGCGAGCTTCGCATCGTCTATCCTCTCCTCTAAGGATCATCCGACTTTGGTGATTGGCGCTTTGCAACTAGTGGAGCTACTACTCGCCAGAGTACCGGCTGAGTACAAGCCGGTATTCCGTCGGGAAGGCGTTTTCCATGAGATCGAGACCCTTGCGAGTCGTGCTGTCACATCGACCAAGTCCAAGGACAAAGACAAGATCGCTGAAAAGGACATCTCCGAAGCCCCCTCTCCCGCCGACTCTGGTGTCACATCGTCCGTTGCTGTCCCCATCTCCGTCATCACCTCCATCCCCGGCCACAAGAAACTTTCGTCTCTGTCAATCGAACCCGACGACGCCATTACGCTTAGAGCTCGCGTCATCCGCTTCAAATATCTTGCCGTTGATGACTCTGCGGGTTCTGAGGATGTCTTCGCGATGCTTCGTCGACTGGTTGAACGGATTACCGACCCTGTCGCATCGGAGAAGGATCTTAGTGCGGCTCTGGGTGAGCTCGCGGCACTCTTCGGCTCTCAAAGCAGCTCTGTGTCAAGCTTCGAGCTCTTGCAAAGCGGCGTCATTGATGGCCTGTTGCAATTTTTCTCCGAGTCCGAGGAACGCACAAGTGAGTGCATTGTTTCGTGCTCACCGTCTACTTCTAATGTCGATTCAGTCCCCTTGCCGCGTCGTCAGGAGCTTTTCTTTAGCAATTTCACCACGAGGAAGCCCAAGGGCTCCAGTAGCCAGACGGCGTTCGCAGTCTTCGTGAAGAAACTTCAAGAGAGCCTTACGCGTATGGAATCGTTCGAAGTGATCAGCGTTGCTCAGAATGCGGATGGTTGGTTGTTCGTTTATCTATAAAATATGCTTGATCTGAACACATCATCACAGACTCGAAGCGTAGCTCTCCCTCCCTTCTCGCTCGTCAGCTCCGCCTTCGCCTCATGGCGGCAGAAGATACCGACACCCCTCGGAACTTCAGTAACGTCATCGTGTCCATCCACGCGATTGCTACATTCCAAGCTCTCCACGACTACCTACGTCCTCGCGTATCTGGCGTCAGCCCTGGCGCCCGGCTTTCGGGAATGTTGGCCGCCCTGGCCGCGTCCGGTCTCACACCACCATCTTCGCGCTTCGGCTTCCCTGATATTGCGGGTGCCAATGCCGAGAGTAGCGCGGCTGCGTCGTCATCTGCAGGTGGCGGTAGCGTCAGTCGACGAAGAAGTCTCCGTTTAAGCGCCAAGAAAGCGTCAGCTTCGGCAGGCGAGGCGGGGTCTCCACCTGCCTCTGCCAGCGGCGCCGGTGGTTTGGGCGAGGCGTCAGTGACTGCTCCTTCTGATGTCGCTGAAGGGGACTCGGTGGCGTCTGCTGCTGAGCCGGCACCTAGCGAGACGGTCGTCAATGACGACGAATTCACAGCAGACTTCACAGACGAGGAAGTAGACGCAGAAGTACGTCACATGCTTTCGCGTGAGGACAGTGCCTCCAACTTGCGGTCACAGATCATCGAAGATGTGGACGACGAGGAGAATGCGGCGGTTGACAGGACCATCAACGTCTCAGTGGGAGAAGGTACGCTACTTCTTATAGCGCTTGGTAGTCACACTAACCGAGCCCATTGTAGACTCCAAGGTCGAGGCACAGACTCCGGACGGCACACATGTTCCTACTCCCAAGGCACCAACGTCTTCCTCTACGACTCCCCGCACCTCTACACCAAAGACGTCTTACGCTGCCGCGCTCAAGTCAAAGCCAACCGATTGGCACCTGGAGTTTTTCATGGACGATCACCAACTGCCTCTGGACCTCACCGTCTATGGCGCGATCCACCAACATGAGCTCCGGAAACACCGCGCCTCGGGATCGCCGTTTGTGCCCGCTATGATATGGCAAGGGGTTTACAGCATAAAGTTCAAGAAGGTACCGGGTCCCCTTCCCGATAGCGAAGGTGAGCTACGCCTGATCGATCCGTGATATTTTCTTCTGAATATAGAATCAGGTCGTGGTGACGAAATCGCTGGACGAAGTCGTTCCCCAGCTCCATCGCTGTCATCTCTGCCCGAGGACGCTCCCCATGCGAAGATTCTCCGCGTGTTGCGCGTGTTGCACAAGCTGAATGCTCAGGAAAGCGAAAGAGCAACACCTATGACGGCCAAACGCGTTCTTGCTGAATCTGCTTTCGTCAACAACAAGCTCTCGGCGAAGCTCACTCGTCAGCTCGAAGAACCCATGATTGTTGCTAGGTATGTGCTGTGTATCGCTCAAGCTGGTCTTCACTAACGTCTTCCCAGCTCCTGTCTGCCTGATTGGGCTCTTGATCTCCCGCAGCACTTCCCCTTCCTCTTCCCCTTCGCCACTCGCTATAACTTCCTCCAGTCAACATCGTTCGGTTATGCGCGCCTCATCCTCAAGTGGCAGAGTCAGCAGCAGACCCGTGGTCAGGACAGCTCGCGGCGCGACGATGGCGTTGGATTGCTTGGGCGGCTACAGCGACAGAAGGTCCGGGTTATGCGGAAGCACCTGCTTGAGTCCGCCGTCAAGGTCTTCGAACTGTACGGCTCTTCTTCATCAGTCCTGGAGGTAGAGTACTTCGAGGAGGTCGGCACCGGCCTCGGGCCCACTCTGGAGTTCTACTCTCTGGTGTCGCGCGAGTTCGCGAGGCGAGATTTGAAGATATGGCGCGATGCAGACCCGACAATGCCCGGCGCTCATGTCCACCATCCCCTCGGCCTGTTCCCGGCGCCCATCAGCCCCGAGGATATCGTCGAGCAGGGCATACAGTACGTCGACATCCCGCCGCGCCTCGGAGTACACCTATCTAACAAATGCCACAGGAAGCGCACACATATCCTCCAGGTTATTGGTCGCTTCGTAGCCAAAGCGATGCTCGATTCGAGAATAATCGATCTGTCGTTCAACAAGATCTTCTTGAAGCTCGTCTTGGGTGAGGAGGTCCCGCGCACAATCGATTCCCTTCGTGTAAGTGTGATGCAACGTTGTGTTTTGCCGAAGCTGACACATCCATAGCGCGTGGACCCTGAATTAGCTGCTTCATTGACGAAGATCCAGAACATTGCTGCAACAAACAGTCAGAACGAGAAGGTAAGAACGTCTTTTTAGACATTTATTAGTACATCACTCACATGCTTTCAGCTGCGTCGCAAGCTTGCTGCCCTCGAAGATCTAGAGGTCGAGACCGTCAGCATCGACGACCTCGGACTTGACTTCACCGTTCCTGGATACGACATCGAGCTCAAGGTTCGTGGTTTGACCCCGTTATTGTGGCACTCATATCTGAGCACTGTTTGCAGCCTGGTGGTCGGGATATTGCGGTCACTGCCGAAAACGTCGAGGAATACATTCAAGAGGTTATCGACGTCATCATTGGCAAGGGCGCCGAAGCCCAGGCTCAGGCGTTCCGGGAAGGCTTCTCCAAGGTCTTCCCCATCTCGGATCTTCAAGCATTCACTTGCGACGAGCTGGCGATGCTGTTCGGGAATGCGGACGAAGACTGGAGTATCGAGAGTGGGTTCAATCCTCTGTTACGCCTTGGTTCCTTTGCTGACATTTTTGGAAGCTCTGAGCGAGACTCTGAAGGCCGATCACGGTTTCAATGTAGAAAGTCGCGCGATTCGGGATCTCATCGAGATCATGTCCGAGTACGATGCCACGTCTCGTCGAAGCTACTTGCAGTTCATTACTGGAAGCCCCAAGCTTCCCATTGGAGGTTTGTGCTACATAGCCATGTGCAGGTGGATTTTTTTCTGACGAGAATCCAGGCTTCAAAGGGCTGAACCCGCCGCTCACCGTAGTCCGCAAGCCGCACGAGGCGCCGTTGACTGCCAACGACTACTTGCCGAGCGTAATGACTTGCGTCAACTACCTCAAGCTCCCTGAGTACTCGTCGAAGCAGGTTATGACAGAGAAGTTGGCGACGGCGATGCGGGAAGGTGTAGGAAGTTTCCATCTGTCGTGAAGGAAGGATCGAATGTCGTGCTTTGCAGGCCTCGTCTTACACACTGTAGTATCATCTCCCCCATCATTTGTGCTATTATCGTCATGTCGCGTTCTGTAGACTGCATCTCTCCCTCTCTCGTTTAATCCAAGGACACTAATCTTGCTTCCCTCGATCTCCTCGTTATCCAATCCTCCCACATGCCGCCACAAGGAAGGCAGCCTGTAGCGTACGGATTGCTGGGACAGAGTAACACTTACGTAGCAAATTCGAAGTTGGACTCGAACACTACTACTAGGTTGCGGTCTTATCGAGTGTGCAATAGCGCGACAGAGGGGATTGAACTCGGGACCGTCCTCCAGGTACTTAGATCGGCTGTCGATTGGTCCAGTCATAAGTTTTTGAAGAGTAGCATGCCTTGAGCCCTTGAGCGCTACAGCGTTAGGGCGCTTAAGGATAGACGCGTCAGACGCGTGGGCTTACGCGTCCGCGATGGGAGGACCGTACTGGTGCGCTCCTCCTCACCCTCACCCCTCCTCCTCACTCCCATATCCCCATGAGCTCGACACAAGCATCCAGTTCGGCACACATCATGGACGAGGCGCGCAATGGTGCACTGAAACAATACAGAGAGGTTCGTCGTGTAACCCTCGCCACCCTCCTGCCCGCGAGGCTCACCCCGCTGCTAGAAAATGCGCGCGCACGAGAACAGCAGTCAGAAGTTGAAGAATTGTGGGCTTGTTCTACTGCTATCCCTGAATGACGTGCTCAATTGAGATTCCAGTGCGCTTCTCCTTGAAGGACTTGGAGAAGGACTTTGAGAAGACGGAGGATGATATTAAGGCCGTGCAGTCTGTCGGCCAAATCATCGGCGAGGTCATGAAGCAGTTGGATGAGGAACGCTGTACGTTCATGTGTTGTCTTTTCTACCCTCATATGCCGTTGTACTGACATTGCTTTGTAGTTATTGTAAAGGCATCCTCAGGGCCTCGATACGTCGTATCATACAGGCCAACACTGCCGGTGGCGAAACTCAAGATGGGGACGCGCGTGAGCCTCGACATGACCACCCTCACCATCATGCGCATTCTGCCACGAGAAGTCGATCCGCTCGTTTACAAGATGAGTCTGGAGGACCCCGGAGGAGCGAGCTTCGCGGGAATTGGTGGTCTCGGAGAGCAGGTCCGGGAACTGCGAGAGGTGCGTGCGCCGTTTCCACTCTCTTATTGCGTTCTCATCTGTCACGCACCCTTTCCTGCCAGGTCATCGAACTTCCCCTACTCAACCCCGAACTTTTCGTCCGCGTGGGCATCACACCCCCGAAGGGCGTCCTGCTCTATGGCCCTCCCGGCACGGGAAAGACGCTGCTCGCGCGCGCGGTCGCCGCGACGCTCAACACCAACTTCCTCAAGGTCGTCTCGAGTGCGATTGTGGACAAGTACATCGGCGAGTCCGCGCGCGTGGTGCGCGAAATGTTCGGCTACGCGCGCGAGCACGAGCCTTGCGTCATCTTCATGGACGAGATTGACGCTATCGGCGGTCGTCGATTCTCGGAGGGCACGAGCGCAGACCGCGAGATCCAGCGGACGTTAATGGAGGTGCGTGCTTCCGTTCCGTAGCTGAGCTGGGTGTTGTGTCTGACACGAGTCGGGCTTCTACAGCTGCTGAACCAGATGGATGGCTTCGACTCGCTCGGTCGCACGAAACTCATCATGGCGACGAACCGGCCGGATACACTCGACCCCGCCCTTCTCCGCCCCGGTCGTTTGGACAGGAAGATTGAGATCCCTCTCCCGAACGAGCAAGCGCGTCTAGAGATTCTCAAGATTCACAGCCAGCCGGTGAACAAGAGCGGGGAGATCGACTACGAGGCGATCGTCAAGCTGTCGGACGGCTTCAACGGTGCGGATCTGCGGAATGTCATCACTGAGGCGGGGATGTTCGCTATTCGCGACGACCGGTCAGTATGTGAGCCTTGTCCCTCGAACTGAGCTGATTATATGTGGCGCAGTGAGTACGTCATCCATGAGGACCTCACGAAGGCGGCACGGAAGGTCGGTGAGGCGAAGAAGCACGAGAGTGAGTGCCCGTTTTCCCTTCAGCTCCATTCGCTGACTCTGTCCTGCAGCCAAGCTCGAGTACTCGGCATAGCGAGGCTTTCATGCTTGTATGTACTCTACTTCGCGCTTTGTAACATGGACTCTTTTCTTTTGGGAAGTCTGGCGTGCTGCTACGGTGTGGTGTATTTGTGCACCCTTGTGAATGTACAGTCATGCGTACGCCGTCTCCACCGCCTCCGCCATCGCTCCAAGCGTCGGGAACACAAACATGGCCTGCCCCTCCTCCCCCACTTCGGGCTTCCCGGTGACCGCCCCCGCCCTGTTGATCCACGCCGTCCCCAAGCCTCGCCCCCTGGCCGGAACGATGTCATGGAACACGCTCTGCGCGGTCACCAGCACCTCCCCGCTCTCGATCCCGAACTCGGTCTTCAGTCGCTCGAGCGCGAACGTCAGCATCTCCGGCGCGGGCTTGTACGCCCCGACCTCCTCCGCGGTGTACACCCCGTCGAACGCGAACCCACCGGGGCCCTCCATGTGCCGGCGGGTGCGCGCGATCGTCGCGCGATCGATGTTGGAGAGGATGGCGAGCTTGAAGCGCCGCTGGAGGGTTTGGAGCGCGGCGACCGTGTCCGGGAACGGCGGCCAGGTCTCGACGGCGTCCGCGAACGCGCGCGCCTGCCGCTCCACTTCCCCAGGAGAGGGGGATGAGGACGAGGGCGGCGGCGGGCCGTGCAGGTCGGCGTGGATGGTCGTGTACGCGAGCGCGAGGACGTCGGGGTAGCGCATGGTGGGGAACCGCGCTTGGAGCGCGGGCTCGACCGCGGCGAACGCTCCGATGACGGTGCCGCGGTCGGTCGGGCGGCCGGCGGCGGCGAAGAGCGGGGCGAGCGCGGTGTGGATGCCGGTCTCCCAGTCCTGTGGACAACGCGAGGTGTAAGCGGGGAAGGCTGGGCCGAGCGGGAGACGCACGATGAGGGTACCGTAGCAGTCGAAGACGAGGGCTTTGTAGTCTTTGAGCTTGGAGAGCTCGAGGGGAGTGTAGGAGGGCGGGGACATGCTTCGCGGGTTGGTTGTTGGGTGGAGCAGGCGGTGGATCGGAGTGTGGGGTCTTTGTTTGACCTGTCGGTTCCGCGCGATTCAAACGCGTCATGACTCATGCATTATCCTTCGATTGGGAGAACAGTGCCCTGCAGACTGGTGTTCCTTCTACAGATAGAGTCCTGTATGTATCGCGTGCTCCCCTGCGAGACGCTGACACGACGTTACATCAAGGTCCTGATCGTCTTCGCTATAGCCTATAGCTGCCGCCGTTCCCTGCGACACTAGGCTTGCGGGTATCATAAGCCCTTCCTGAACGCAAAACGTACTTCCTCATTTTTATCTATTACTTCGTCTTGGGATATTCTATCGTGGGGTCTGAGTATCGCGAAATTCCGCAACAACAAGGGGCACGAATGAAGCGCGTGTTCAAATACTTTCTGGAGGGACTATGCACAGCAGTAGTTCCGTACACCATGGTTGTGTAGTAGGAGTTTTCCGATACCCTTCCAACCCCATCAAAGATGGAAGCATCCATCGTTGAGATTTCCGCGATCTGAGAGCAAACGACAATGAGCCCCGACGCAAAGTTATCGCGTGCAATCTACCTCGGGGGCGACTCCTGATAGATGACCCCGCCAAAGACGACCGGCCCATCGACGAGCCTCTCGAGCTCGGTCTGATCGAACAGCGACGGGCTCAGCATGTGCGTCCGGACGACGGCAGTCGGAGAAAACTCTTCCCCGAGAACCTCGTCCCACTCGCACACCCGCCAGTCCAGCCGCTTCAGACGGAGCCCCCGGGCCGCAAAGTCGCTGAGCACCTTCACCAGCCACGACCGGTCGACCTGCACCCACGTTGCCACCTCATGTTCCCACTCCGCCGGGCCGTCAGACATTGCACCGTGAGACGGTCGCTGCCCAGACCAGCGCGGAGAGAAAGAGACTGCGACGGAGGCCAAGCGTGGGCACAGGAGAGCGGCGTCGGCACACCGTCTGCTAAGCTCGTTCGCAGACAGGGTGATGCCCGGCCCGGCGAGTTCGAGGCGTGTGATGCTCTCGCCGTGCTTGCGCAGCACGGCCGCGTAGTCGGGCGTCGCCCGTGGCTCCGAAAAGCGGCCGCTGGTCAGGACGCGGAGGAGTGCAGCGCCGTCGCGGAACGTCGCGAACTCAGCCTCCGCGGACCACGGGTCAGAGGAGTGGTGGCAGATGCGGACGGTGTCAGCGTGCTGGATCCGTTCAGAAACCGCCACGTAGTCGACTAGCTCTTGGAGCTGTGCGTTCTTTGCGAGGAGCTCGAGTTTGAAGACGGGAAGAGGGGCGTTGTCGAAGGAGTAGATGTACCAGAGCGAATCGAGAAAGGTCCCGACGTTGGCGACCACGGTTCGCAGAGCGGGCATATCGACCGCGTCGTCCGCTTCCCATAAGGGTGAATCGGATTGAGGAAAGAAGCTTTGCACCGGGTCCTCCTCCTCCTCCTCTTCTTCTTCTTCTTCGTCAGAGTAATCGCCCCAATCTATCCAGTTCCGGTGACACGTGACGTCTTCGCCAATCATCCAGAATTTGAGCTGTACGAGCGCGGGACATTGAGCGAGTGTGTTGAGAAATCCTGTGATATGGTCGCTGTTGAACTGAGCTGGAGTGACGCAAACGTCGCGCAACGTGGGACAAGAAAAGTAAGGCAAGAGGTCGACGGGGATGCATCGGAGTGTGTGTAGACGTGGCGTGCCTGTGGTGGGGCTCTGTGCACTAGTGCTCCATCTCTTGAGTCCCAGAGCTAAACATTCTCGAATGTGGATTCGATCACTGGGGCTGTCGCCTCCGTCGTCATGTTTGGGATCTGGAGGCAGCCAGTCTTCGTACATGCCCACACAGCCTCGGAATGTGATACCGAGGGTCTCGAGAGTGGGTGCACCCGCGGCAAGGAAGCGACACAGGCAGTCGAGCCGATACGCATCGCTAAGGCGGACGTAGAGGTCGACGAGCCGAGCAACATGAGGCGTGAGCGCGTTCGCGAAATCCCTAGAAAAATGAAGGAGCTTGATGCGTAGAGGTTCTGGTGAAGATCGCGTAAAAGCTAACGATGCAAAATCGATGCGGGATTGAAACGGAGCGTGTGGATTGAAGGATCGCGCGGAGGTCAGCTTGTCGGGGGCTGTGATGGCGGCGGACCACAGACGAGGTGTCTTGAGTGCGATTGCACGCCAGTGGCGGCACACATGGGCGACGGCCATGAAGTGAGTGTCTTGCCAGCAGTGGGAAAACACCTCGGAGAGGATTTCGGTAGGGAAGGCGCGGTGGATGGGTGCAACAGCGTTGTAAACGGAGAGGAGTGCCAGAGCGAAGTTGCGGTACTCCTCGGCACGCGCAACGACCCATTTGCGCACGGCGTCGTCCGAGAGACCTGAGAGCGCCGCGCGGTCTGCAGCAGGAATTGGAAGGAGGGGTAGACTTTGGACGGCGACTGCCATGACCCGTTTGCTGTTCGATGCATGGCTGAGCTGGCGGCATTTGTGACCTGAATGCTCAACGTACTGTTTGTGTCTGATCGACAGCAGAGAGATGAGGGGCGATGACAACGAGTCTGTGTGTACAGTGAGCAACTGAACGGATGGAATGAGAAACGGGGCGCGGGGCTCACCTCAACGTGTGCGTGGCAGTGCGGTCGACTCGACGTGGCCGGTTTGGTTATGTAAGCAGGCGAGCCAGGCTATAGCGCTGTCCGATGGCTGTTTAACAAAGGTATGCGAACGAGCATATGAAGTGGGTAAGTAACAGTTCATGAATGTACTGGAATCTATCCTGTATCAGGCCCAGTCGGGCGGCTGCACGAGGAACGCGACTCAGCGCTCTTCAGCGAAGGTCTTTTTTTTTTTTTTTTTTTTTTAATATCAAGCATTTATATCCCGCGTACGGAGTACAGGTGCGGCTCTTTACATGGGTGACACTGGGTGGGCGAGTGTTCTCAGCCTGTGGGCCTGCATCTAAGGGCTGATCGCACCCTTGTTTATGGGTGCTTGTCGCTTGTGCCGCTGTGCGGTCTTTCCACGTTGTGCGCGCGTTTTGCTTTACCCGCTCGTCTTCTCTGTTTAGTGCGTATGTTTTCACGCACCCCCTTTTTTAGGACGGCGCGTCCGCAAACGTGAACGCGCCATCGTTCTCGGTGATGAATGCGTTGAGGTCTTGGTACGCCTCGAGGCGCTGCAAGAAGTCGAACTCGCCCCCGCAGCGCCACCAGCGCTCGTACCTCGTGCACTCGAGCAGCACATGGCTGCGGCTTTGCAGCACATGGCATCTTGGGCATTCTGTAGGTTCGCCCTTGAAGAATCGTGCTCGGAAGGATCCGATGGGTGCATGGTTGAGCACCGCGCGGCAGAACCGGGACATCGCTGCAGGCGAGTGTCCGTGCGCCCCGAGCGCAGCGCTGGTCGTGTGTTTTGGCGGGTCGAACACCCGCAATCGCAGAAAGTCGTGGCCCGCATATGGGCGTGAGTTGCGGTACTGTTCCCGCCACTCCGACTTCAGCCGTACTGCCAACAGATGGCGCGCGAACGCCGCCGAGCATTGCTCGCGCTCTGGAGGCAAGTTTGCAGCCGCTTTCGCGTCCGCATCGACCGCCTCGTTCCACTCGATCCCGACGTGCGATGGGCACCAATGGAAGATGATGCGTCGCCGTGCATCCCTGTCCAGCCACTCGCGCGCGTTGGTGCACGCGATCACTGAGACCAGCTGTTGCCCGTGCGGTCGGGTCGGATCCAGCAAGGTCTTGAGCGCGGACTCATTGTCTGCTACTATGTGGATTGTCTCGCACACCTGCTTGGTGGCGAACGCAATACCCATACCCCCTGCTATCATTTCCGCGTCATACGACACCGCGCGTCCGCACGCGCGGCCCTTACTGACGACTTCAGCGAAGGTCACGGTGCAGTCCAACGCGCGCCTAGATTTCCTCGCGGCAAAGACTGGGCTGATAAGCCTTGACTCGATACCTCCTCCTCTCTTGCCAAACTTGCGCCAAACACACCCGCATGACACCACGAACATCCGCTGGTGCTCAGACGCCGACGCCCTTTGAGGCAAGCGAGCCAGCGAATTTGATTCGTGGACAAAATCGCCTCTCACGCGATCTCTTCTGTCGCGTCTTTGACCAATCTTCGCAATTGACGGCCTGCGATGGTCGCAAGAGCGTCTAAGGTGAAGCCAGCCGCGGATACTGTAAATGAATGAGGGATTCTCCCCAGGTGAGTCACTTCCTCTTGATCAAGTACATCTCCTCTCACTGTCGCCCTCCGTCTCCGCTCCCTCCGCCCTCCAAACTACGCCATCCAGATGGCCACCACCAACGGTACCGCGCCTTGGACTGGCGAACAACCAACCGCGATCTTGCATCGCACACCCGTTCGCCCACCCGTCGCGACCGCTGCCACGGGCATCTATGTCACTCTCGAGGATGGCTCGACAATCATCGACGCCGTCGGCGGCGCCGCGGTGGCCTGCATCGGGAACGGCCACCCTGCCGTCCTCAAGGCGATGAAGGATCAGATTGACCAGATGTGCTGTGAGTCCCCCGTCCCCCCGGGCATCGTGCAGAATATTGAGTCTAGCCCAGATATCTACAACTTCCAGCTCACGAGCGTGCCTGCAGAGGAGCTCGCGCAACATATTATCAAGGCCAGCGATAGCGCATTTGAGCTTGTCGGTTTCGTCTCTGGTGGTACGTCCACCGCCCTGTCCTCGTATGCGGTTGGGCCTCCAACCTCCCCGCGTGGCATGTGCAGGCTCCGAGGCGATGGAAGGCGTGATCAAGACTGCGCGTCAATACTATTTCGAGCTTGGACAGACGCAGCGCATCAAGTTCATCGCCCGCAAACTCTCCTTCCACGGCAACACCGTCGCGACCCTCGCACTCGCCCACCATCCCACCCGTCGCGTACCGTACGCACCCCTGCTCGATTCGGACAACTACCATCACGTCTCGCCCGCCTATGCCGCCCGCTTTCAGACCAAGGGAGAGTCAGAAGAGGAGTATGTCGCGCGCCTTGCCAAGGAGCTCGACGACAAGTTCCAGGAGCTTGGCCCAGACACGGTTATCGGATGTGAGTGCCTCCTCACGGCCCACTGTATGCGCTCGTGCCGACCCATCTCCCCCGTCTTGCGCACATATAGTTGTCTGCGAGACCGTCGTGGGCGCCACCACGGGCGTCGTCCCGCCCCCGAAGGGCTACCTCAAGGCGATGAAAGACATCTGTGACAAGTACGGCGCGCTCTTCATGCTCGACGAAGTCATGAGCGGCATGGGTCGTACGTCCTTCTCTCCCCCTCCTCCACGCTGTTAGCCGTAACCCCCCGCTCTCCAGGCCTTGGCACGCTGCACGCATGGCAGACCCACGGCGACGACGCGCGCCCCGACATCCAGGCCGTCGCCAAAGGCCTGGGTGGCGGCTACGTCTCCATCGGCGCCGTCCTCGTCTCCCCGCGCGTCGCCGCGCCGCTCGTTGCCGCCGGCGGCTGGAAGCACGGGCACACCTACCAGGCGCACCCGATCGCCTGCGCCGCCGCGCTCGCCGTGCAGCGCACCGTCGTCGACGAGGACCTCCTCGCGCGCGTGCGCACGTGGGGCCCGCGGATGGGCGCGCGCCTCGAGGCGGCGCTCCGCGGGCCCAACGCACGCGCGGCGCCGTTCACGCACGACGTCCGCGGCGCGGGCGCGTGGTGGGGCGTCGAGTTCGACTTTGAGAACGACGCCGCGCGCGCGAAGGGGTACGAGGGCAAGGCGTTCGCGATGGACGTCCAGGCGCGCGCGCTCGAGAACGGGCTGATCATCATGGGCTTCACGGGCGGCGCGAGCTTGGACGGGGCGATGGGGAACCATTGTATGCTCTCGCCGGCGTACAACGTGACGGAGGAGGAGATCGAGCGGATCGTGGACCTGTTCGTGAAGAGCGTCGAGGAGGTGCTTGCGGCGAACGGACTGTGAGCGGGGCGAATGCGGTTGGCGTGTCAATAATCCGGGGGGCATTCCTCTACCCTGCGTGAGCACCACTGTAATACGTGTTGTATGTCATGGGCGTGCATCATCATACATGTAGACATACAGTAGACATACATGAACCTGTAACAAAAGCAACTGCGATGACAGGATATCCCATTCCATAGATACAGTTCTACTGATATAGGTCTGGCTGATTTGACTGCGATATGAGAGGCGAACTCTGGTCAGTGGTTTCAATACGTCCACAGTATGTCTTCACGAACTCACGAACAACCACCAACCTCATGAGGTCCTCGCGTGTAGAGATTTACGATTGGAGTGAGCTCACCGATTCACTGATGCTTCGCCAGGTAGCCATCTTGCCTGTAGACCGACGACTCCTTCTTCCAGTTCTTCAGTGCATCTATCGCCGCCTTGCTAGTCGCCTCCAAGTTGGATGAAGCCTCTGTGCTCACGACCGACGAGGCGGCCTGGTCAGATCGCATTTATCCTAAGGTCATGTGCATTTCTGGGCACCGCCTCGAGACAACGTCAAGGTTCATAGTTGTCGGATTCGACCGGTGGGGTATACCCAACGTGAGAGGGTTTGAGACTCGAGATACGCGGCAGCAGATAGCTATCGCAGCTTGCACCAAGCCAATGCGCGTTCGATCGTCTCGCGTATCCCGACGTACCACCCTATGACCTGTAGCACGCGAAGAGCATGCGCTGCTGTGGGCCGACAGTGGCATATGCCCTCACATCCTCGTTCAGCCTCTCCTATTATCCAGCCGAGGTACCAGCGCATATACCAGGGCATTTTTCCTTTATAACGGAAGTGCCTCTATAAATCCGTCAGCGCTGAAGAGTTCGAATAAAGTATCAAGGCGCCTACCTCCACCATGCCTCGCATGACCCAACCAAAGCAATAGACGTCCCATGAGTATGGATCCAATCGAGAGATACCGTCTGGCTTCGGAGTGAGCGAGGGAGGAAGCTCTATTGCGGGCTGTCTTCCGGGCCTGTGCTTGAGTATCTGCGAGAACTCGAAGTCTATCAAGTAGGGATTGCGAGCCGTGATATCTTTCCCGAATCTGGTGTCTGGACGAGCAGGGAGCATTATGTTTTATTCGGCGATGTCCTCAGCAAAGAGTCAATGACGAATAGAGCGAAGAGACTGAGACTAGTCACAAGATGAGCGAGACGTCTTCGATGGAAGTAGGACAAAGCCTAAGGAGGGGAGTGAGATGTATTGGTCGTAAACAGCGTTCGGGCCAATTCGGAACTCGTACTTCAAGTATGCGACGACATTTTTCGATGGTGGTGCCGAAAGACCAGTGAGACGCCATAGGGTGGCTATAGCGCTTCACAACAGGTAGGATGATTAGAGGCTTCTTTGCGTCCTCGATGATTTCGCACGGAAGGATGAATCTAGCGGACACCGGGTCGCGTTGCAGGTATTGATATATGTGAACCTCGTTGCCCATCCCCATGCGCGGGGCTTTGACGAAGTAGCCGGGCTCCACGTTGTATTCTGTCACAAATGCGCGGCCCTACAGGAATACGAAAGTGAGTGCGGATCACGAGGTTATGGGATGAAACATACCGGGCTCTCCGGGTAGCGCAGCTCGATTCCTCGGCGTTTGAGTTCAGGATGTTCTGACATCCACCTGGGTGGCGGAGTAGACCAGTCGCTGTTTAGGACGTCTGAGTCTGCACTGAATGCGCTATCGTGAGTGTTCTTCTGTTTTGCTTCCATCTGGAATGATGGCTGATTCGGGGTCGGTGGATGTTCGGTGGAAAACTCCACGCGGAGAGTTGCCGCTTGCGTGATGCGCGCGGGGGCGCCGCCGTGACCTACCACTAGTACTCACGTGTCACGCCCCGGAAAATCCCTACTACGCGGCTCGTGGTACTTCTCTCGTTCAAGATCTTCCAATCCCGCCTCCCGTCTGTGCTCAATGGATGCACACGAGCCTCTGTACCGTTGCAACGCAAAGCCAAACATTATCGGGATCATGCGTACTTTACTCTACAATCAGCGCCTGCAGCCCTTCCTTGAACCGCTCCACCCACGTCTCCGCGAACTCGTCCTCGATCGCACCCTTGCCCCAAGTGACTGATATCCCCAGTCCACCCTCAGGCGAGCCTACGAGGTTGAGCTTGATGGCCGCGCCCAGCGTCGCATCTGCCACCGCGAGCCAGAACTCGCGGATTGCCCACCCGCCCTCCTCAGCCCCGTCTTTCTTCTCGCCCTTCGGGAACGCGCCCGGGTTCGACAGCTCAAACCCATAGTCCCGCTTCTTCCCCAGCTTCTTGAGGTGATACTGTTCGTACTCGCCGAACAGGTACTTGAGCATGCCGAGGTACTGCGCAGCCTTCGGTCTCGCGCGCTTCAGCTCCGCCCCGAACTTCGTCGTCTCCGCCCAGGGGAAGCTCGCGGGCGACACCGGCGCCGCGGCGACGTCCTTGGGGAAGATCTCGCGGTGCGAGATGTACGTCGAGATGTGGTCGCACATCGCCGTCATCGGGGTCCCCGCCTGGCCGCGGAGGCTGATGTGGACGGTGGACGGGATCGTCTCGTACTTCATCTTGCGCGCCTTCGCGCCCGCGCTTTCGTCCGCGCTTTCGTCCGCTTCGTGGATCATCCGCGAGGTGATGACGATGCCGAGCGTGTGCAGCACGCACGTCACCGTCGTCTTGTGCGTGCGCGCCACCGCGAGCAGCTTCGCGGCGTCGGCCGGCGACGCGTACGCGATGCGGACCCGGCACGCGAGCTCGATGTGCGGCAGGTTCGGGTTCCCCGTCCACGCGCGCCGCGCCTTGCGGCTCGCCCAGGGGGCATATTCTTGCAAGAGCCCGCCCACGACCTGCGACAGAGGCGCCGTCGTGTCCGCCACGCTCTCAATCGCCGGCGTGAGCTCCGCGGTGATCGCGTCGAGGTCGACGATGCTCGAGACGTCCGCGTCGGCGGGGAGGGGGTCGGTAGGCACGAGGGAGAGCGCGGCCAGGAGCTGGGTGTGGAATGCGGGCCCGGACTGGCCGTCGCCGATGGTGTGGTCGTAGCCGAAGGCGACGGTGCCGTCCTTGAAGACCCACATGCGCCACAACGCGAGGTCTTCGCGGAACTCCATGGGGCGCTCGAACTCCGTCTCCAGAGTGCGCTGTAACGTGGCGAAGTCCATGCCGACGTCGGGGAGGAACGTCACGATCTTGTCGAGGTCGAGGGTGGCCATGCGCGTCCATATCTGCGGTGCGGGAAGCGCGGGCAGGTGCGCGGCGAGCACGGGCAATTTGGTTGTGACGACTGAGGCGAGGGCGGGATATAGGAGGGCCTTGGTGAGGGCAAGAGAAGGGTGGGTATAATGTGCGACGGAGAACACCCAGGAAGGGAGTTTGAGGTGCGAGCGCGCATTGTAGTACTGCTCAAGTCGACCTGGTGGACGTACTTCAGCAAGAAAGACATGTTGAAAAACGAAGAGTTGACGAACCTGCTTCGCGCAGCTCGCGGGATGCTGCAGCAGCAGGCCCGGAAGACGTCGCGGTCGCCATAATCAGGGTGAGCGAGGAGAGGAGCGGGACGAGAATAGCGCAGCGCACTGGTCCAGATCTCTTTTAAGTCGTCGGGCATCGTGTATGACCTGGGAGACTCAGACTGCGCCGCTGAGTCTGCTAGCGAGTCACGATCATTACAGCCGTTATCAATTCTCACACAGAGCAAATCGTGCGGGGTTACATTTTTTGGCAGTTGCGAGGCTTACCGGTGGGTAGCGAGTCGGAGCGACCTGTTCGCGCGAGAAGCGATGTCCGCATAACGTCGGTAATGGCGGAGTTTGGTTTGAGTTCGAAACTCTTGTGTGTGATTTTTTGATCGACAGGCCTATCGTTCTGAGAACGGCTGTAGTAGGCGTAAGCTGTGGCACAAATTGTAGGGCTCAAAACGCCGAATGGGCCCGGCGTCGGATTTCAACATACCCGACGTTAGTATGTGTAGTGACCGAGTCCCGACCACTGGGAACCTCAACCTGATGCATTGATGCCTTCCCCAGCCATCGGGAGCGCAGCTCTGGTGGCTGCTGGCGACGAGAACAAGTCACATCTAGTCTCGCTCCCGACCTTCAGAGGGTCTCTGAGCACGCACGCTAAACTTTGCGCGTGCTCAATACTCTGTCTGCACTTGATGTTTGATATAGACTCCTTATTCAGTAAGTCTGGAGGAGATCTGAAGATTTTGCGGGGGGTGGTGCGGGGATAATTGTAACAGCCAAATGAATCGTGATGGGAGTTTAAAATTATGTAAGTATGTAACGATGTCGAATTCGTTTACCAGGCGTAGTTGCCCGTTTCTTGACCTCCGGGTATTCAAGCATCCGCCCAGTGGAATGCGCCAAGTGCAAGCTTCGTGGGAGTCTACGCTGGACGATAAATCTGGTGTTGGATTCCATTGAGTGGCGTCGTGGATGGATAAGTACTGTCGTCGTGGTATCTGAGCAAGTACTAGTTCCAGTCCGAAAAGAGACGCTCCAGCGCGCCAACCGGTTCATGCCCCCGATGGCGTGGTATTTAGTATTTCGGTGCTCCACCTCTCGTCTGTGCTCAATGAGTGCACACGAGCCTCTGTACCGTCGCAAGACGAAGTCAAGTATTACCGGGCTCATCAGTACGCTACTCCGCAATCAACGCCTGCATCCCTTCCTTGAACCGCTTCACCCACGTCTCCGCGAACTCGTCCCCGATCGCACCCTTTCCCCAAGTGATCGATATCCCCAGTCCGCCTTCGGGCGAGCCTACGAGGTTGAGCTTGACGACCGCGCCCAGCGTCGCGTCTGACTGCACGAACCAAAGCTCGCGGATCGCCCACCCGCCGCCCTCCTCAGTCCCGTCTTTCTTCTCACCCTTCGGGAACGCGCCCAGGTTCGACAGCTCAAACCCATAGCTCCGCTTCTTTCCCAGCTTGTCGAGATAGTGCTTGTCGTATTTCCCAAACAGGTACTTGATCGCCCCGATGCGCTGCGCCGCCTCCGGTCTCGCGCGCTTCAGCTCCGCCCCGAGCTTCGTCGCCTCCGCCCAAGGGAAGCTCGCGGGCGACACCGGAGCCGCGGCGACGTCCTTGGGGAAGATCCCGCGGTGCGAGGTGTACGTCGAGACGTGGTTGCACATCGCCGTCGTCGGGGTCCCCACTTGGCTCCGGAGGCTGATGGGGATTGCGGACGGGATCGTCTCGTACTTCACGCCCGCGCCCGAGTCCGCTTCGTGGATCATCCGCGAGACGATGAGAATGCTGAGCGTGTGCAGCACGCACGTCACCGTCGTCTTGTGCGCGCGCGCCACCGCGAGCAGCTTCGCGGCGTCGGCCGGCGACGCGTACGCGACGCGGACCCGGCACGTGAGCTCGATGTGCGGCAGGTTCGGGTTCCCCGTCCACGCGCACCGCGCCTTCCGGTCCATCCAGGGGACATGTTCTTGCAGGAGCCCGCCCACGACTTGCGACAGAGGCACCGACATGTCTGCCACGCTCTCGATCGCCGGTGTGAGCTCCGCGGTGATCGCGCCGAGGTCGACGATGCTCGAGACCTCCGGGGGGTCGGTAGGCAAGAGGGAGAGGGCGGCTAAGAGCTGGGCGTGGAACGCAGGCCCTGACTGGCCGTCGCCGATGGAGTGGTCGTAGCCGAAGACGACGGTGCCGTCCGTGAAGACCCACATGCGCCACAACGCGAGGTCTTCGCGGAACTCCATGGGGCGCTCGAACTCCGCCTCCAGAGTGTGTTGTAACGCAGTGAAATCCATGCCGGCGTCGGGGAGGAATGTCACGACCTTTTCGAGGTCGAGGATAGCCATGCGCGTCCATATCTGTGGTGCGGGAAGCGCGGGCAGGTGGGCGGCGAGCACGGGCAACTTGGTGGTGACGACCGAGGCGAGGGCGGAGTATAGAAGGGCCTTGGTGAGGGCAAGGGAAGGATGGGTGTAATGTGCGACGGAGATCACCCAAGACGAGAGGTCTAGGCGCGAGCGCGCGTTGAAGGCCTGCTCAAGTCGACCTGGTCGACGTACTTCAGCAGGAAAGACATGTTGAAAAATGAAGAGTTGACGAACCTGCTTTGCGCAGCTCGCGGGATGTCGCTGCGGGGGAAATTTTCGTGGCCATCATACGAGCTCGTTGTCGCCGTCTGGATCGGGGTGAGATAGATGAGCGGGATGAGAATGGCGCAGCGCACCAGTTCTCCGGAGTCCTTTAAGCATAAGTACATACGGGCGTTCTACGGGACTTGTACGCCTGCCGGTCGTGAGTCATGGGTGTACATGATGCATGTGCTCCGAGTTCTGATTAAGAACCTCAGCCATCAGGTGCGCTCCAGTGATTGCTGGAGACGAAAGCGGGCGACATCGAGCTGGTCAGTGTTCCGGGGACACCATGAGCAGCACAGGAGTTAGTGCTCTTTGAACATCTTGGCGAAAACTAAAGTACGCACGATGGTGGCCCTTGGTCTGCTTGGGCTTGTGACGGGGTCGCTCTCGAGATGGTTGCGGCGCAGGTTTCAGCCGGATGTCGACCGCGGGCTGCGGGCCGTGGAGCGCGCGTGCGGCGAGCTGGGTGCGACCCCAAGCGCCGAAGCTGAAGGATGACTCGAGGTCGGAGACAAATATCGAAAGGGGAGGAGGTAAGAAGACTGCAGCCGCGGCCACCGACGTCGAGTCCGACGCCCCACAATCTAATCAATTTCATCTATGCAAGATATCTGGCTACATCTATTAGTATATCTACTTGGATCTATGATTCTAGCTCTAATGACTTCACATCTACGACGTCTAGTAGCCCACATCTATAGGAACGGTCCAAGGTCGAAAACATGCCCGTCTACGACCATCCAATAACAAAGTGAACGTACTCGATTTGCTCTCCAGGCCGCACATCGTCGACCTCGCACAAAACCGTTTCCTCCTCGAGAATACACAGCGTTTCCGGTCGTACATTGTCCCCATAAGGGGCCGCTGGAAACGCCTCCCGCACCGCCCGAGACTCCACGGCATGAGTAGGACGAAGTGGCATGACCAGGTGGAAGCGAGGTGCTCGGGCGGCGCGGTCCCCCGCAGCGCTAGCAGGCTTCCTGAGCAGCGCATGGACGCAGTCGCGGATCCAGAGAATATGCTGCGGCTCATACACTACGTCTGCCCCAAGGACCACGTCGAATGACTCCTCGCGAAGATCGCAGTCACCCCGGGAGTAGTCTGACCAATCGAGTCTGTGCGCAGCGAGAGACACTGTGGACGGCGTACCGTGCGGAAAGTTGGCCTCGATGTTCCGATCCAGGTTCTCCAGCACCGCGGGGTGGTAGTCCGAGGCCACGATCGACGTCTTGGCTGCGCTTTCCCGGTGCGTTTGAGCGAGATGCTTCGCCAACGCGAGGCTGACGAGCCCCGTGCCCGCGCCGAGCTCCAGCACCCGCACCTCCCCGCTGCGTCCGCCCAGACCGAACCGCGCGGGATCCTCCACCACCATCTCCGCCAGCAGGCACGCGCTCCCCCACGTCTGCGTCCCCACCGTCGGGGCCTCCCCGTCCGTGGCGATCGGGACGTCCGTGAGGAGCACGCGGACGTCGTGGCTCGCGTCCGCGGAAGGCGCGGCGAAGACGTAGGTGCGGGTGAGCGTGCGCGCGGCCGACGTCCCGGCGCACGCGGCCAGCAGTGCCGTCGCCGCGCGGACAAGGGCGTCCGCGTTGTTTTCTGCCGCGGGGGCATCTTCGTCTGCGTCCGCGTCTTCGAGGAGGGCTGTACGCGTGACGAGCCTGGTGAGCCACCGGACGGCGTAGGCCCGCTCGAAGGGGTCCGCACGGAGTTCGTCTAGGGAGTCTTCGGCGGATCTCGACGCGCTGCGGGCCTTCAGGACTTTACGGCCCACGCGACGGGTTCCGTGGACGGGGGGAGTGTATATGGCTCGGAGGTAGTCGACAAGCGCAATGAGCACATCGATGGGGTGCTCGTTGATGCGACGGAGAGGTGGGAGGCGAGAAGAAGGGGGAAGGAGCGCAAGGTTCGTCATTCAAAGGGCCGTCGAAGTCGAAGGGTATGCTGTGGGTGGGTATATTCATGAAGGTAACAGAGGAGGACGTCCTGAAGTTGACCTGAAGCGCGACATGGCGGATCGCTCGAAACGTCGGCGCTACTACGTAGTACTGAGCGCTTCGGCGTGCCTTTGTGCCTGTGAGTTGGCGCTTGCGGTTTCCGGGCCGGTCAACGGTGAGTCGACACCACCGTTCCTCTCATCCTCACACTGACAGCTACCACTGCAACCTCATCTGCGGCCGGCCTCTACCCTTCCAAATACAACACGGAAATTTAGGATAAAGGAGTCTGCATGACAAGCGAAAAGTACAACCTAGGTACGTCGCGATCTTCATGATGGAAGCTGGGAAATAGCTCTTTCATTGTTCAAGTCGATCGCGTTCATTGAGCGTCGAGGACGTCGGCACTGTAAATGTGTATTTGAGGTGGCAGTTGTAAATCGGCCGCTGGTATATCCCATTGACTGGTGGTTTGACATCTCACCTGAGCGAAAAGTCAAGACCTCATCTCGTGCCCACAGTGCCTTGTCTGCAGTTGTATGCCTATAAACCTGCGTACAGAGAAGCGAGTATTACCAGACCATTCTCAACGCTGTATATCAGATGATAACTTCGGAACATCAGTCATGAGATGACCAAGACCGAAGAAAACATCTGGTCAGGACGAAGCGATTAAGCGCCAGAGAATACACGGGAAGCCTGCAATATGATGACTAAGCGGGTGACTGCAGCCTCGCGTCTTGCCTCACCTCCGTAACCTCCCTCTTCCCTCTCCCCCACCTTCAAAATGTCCAAACATCATCCCGGTATGCGCTCTCTTACCATATGCACCGTGATTTGAAGTCATTGACATATCTGCCCCGCAGATCTCATCATGTGCAGGCGTCAGCCTGGAATCGGTGTGTCACGGATTCCATGCTGCGGCTCGGCCTGGCTAACACTCCTATATGCAGCCATCGGACGTCTCTGTGAGAAGTGTGACGGAAAGTGGTGAGTTCTCATATGCCCCCATGCCCCCTGCTAGCGAGGTGCTCATGCGCAATGACTCGTTCAGCCCGGTCTGTGATTCCTACGTACGCCCCGAGACCCTTGTTCGCATTTGTGACGAGTGCAACTTTGGCACATATGGTGGACGGTGTATCATCTGTGGATCTCCTGGTGCGCACGCCTTTATGCCTCCCCGTCCACGCGTGCTGACGTAGATGGTAGGGATATCTGACGCCTATTATTGTGCGGAGTGTACGAGGCTAGAGAAGGACCGGGATGGGTGCCCGAAGATCGTGAACCTGGGCGCGAGCAGAACGGACTTGTTCTATGAGAGGCGGCGTTTAGGTGCGTGGCTTGCTGGTCTTCCCCGACTCCGCATGCTCATAGCCCGTCTGTGCCGCAGGGTTCAAGAAGGGCTAGGCCCCCCGTTCGAGTCCTCTCCTTGTCCATGTATCATAGCACGCTTTTGAGCTCGTCCCAGCTACAAATTTTCAGCAGCCTGCATCTGATGCGCGCTATTTCTCCAGGAGGACTGCATCCGTACGCCCAACTTGTCTGTCCTGCACTCGAAAACGTATACCCTTCGTCACATCGAGTCGTCAGACCAACGTGAACACGAGACACGTAATGGACTCCACTTGAGTTGATGCCGTCATTCTGGATCGCGTTATTCGTATGATATGCAGGCCGCATACGAATTTGCCATTGGTCCTTTCTCGCCGCAGCGACCCAAGTTCTTACAGCTTGTGCCCAGCTTCGAAAGTGTTGAAAACTTTCTGTTGTGCATCCTGTCATGTCCCCGGTTTCAAGTGTGCAGAGCACCTGAACGGAGCTTCGGTGTCATGGTCGCTCTTTGCGATCCTCATGTCGTGATATGACAACACCAGGGGCTGACTCGTTGGCGCGGTCTCGAAGTTTCGGGCTCTATGAAAGGTTGTACATGTGCGAAGGAGATTGAATAGGCGGAAAGGTGTTTGCTGCAACAAACACGGGAAGCATTCTCTATTGGTGCCGGCGGCGGCGCCCGACTGATGTGCCGAGAGTGACGCCGATCGGCATATTCCGGTGCTGGCGATGGCGTTGGATATCTTCCCATCCCAAATCCTGCACCTCTGCCCCCGTCGGCATCTCCAGCCAGCAACTTCCAGTGCTTTCGTGCGGAATTCCACGCTGGTGGAAGTAGCGGGACGCTGAGTCATGCTGAGGCTGGCCGGGCTGTGGGGTGTTTCTGTCGGACGAGGCCTCCTAGCTACATAGTCAGTCTTCTTTCGGGCGGGGCCACAAAGCATGGCCCAACCATCGTGTTTGCAGAAAAGTCGAAGGTTGGCCTGGGCCGGCCGTGCAAGGTCCGAGGGCCTCAGCTTCAGGCCTCGAGGTCCAGGTGTCGCGGCTCGCCGCAGTAGGGGCGCTTGTGCTTATGCGCCCAGCGAGGGCCTGGGGGGTCTTCCCACTTCGCCACACGGGGACGAGATCTGCTGGTTGAATGTTGAGATTAAACTCCGACAATCCACGCCCGGAAGCTCCTCCCATCTTACTTCCTGCCCTCATCCTCCTCCGCATCCTCCTCCGCTCCTCCTCCTCCCCTTCCCTCAATATTATTCGCGCGCCCCGCCTCGCGAGCTGCGCTGGCCCCGGCACCGCTTTTCTGCCCGCCCCTCTCCCCTTCCGCCGGCGCTCCCATCACCGATCTCGTCGCCGCCCGCCCCGTCCCACTCTCCCCCCTACCCTCACCACCGCCTCCCGTCCCCTCCCCACTAATAATCCTCTGCCCCTCCAGTCGGCCTCTAGAGCCACTCCGGGCATATTTTGCCTTTTTCTGACCCGCCTGAGCCATTTCTAGGCCCCCGTAGCGTATTTTTGCCCTTCCCGCGCCGTTCCCTCGCTGTCATTCGGCGCCTATCCCAGATGGAGACCCCAGAACCGTTCAAGATCACGCTCAAGAACGGCGACGAGGTCAAAGTGAACGGTACTGCCCCCGTCTCATTCCAGCCCTCCCCCGCCCACTGACCAATCTGCGCAGACCATGTCTACTGCTCGCCCAGCTGGGGCGTCCGCGACGGCACGCCCTACTCCATCGCGCGCATCATGGAGTTCCTCCCCGCGCTCGGCACCCCCACCGTCGACCCGAAGACGGGGCGGCGGAACGAGCCCATCACCCGCGTCCGCCTCGCGTGGTACTACCGCCCGGGCGACGTCTCGGACCGCGCGGTCGCCGACTCGCGCCTGCTCCTCGCCGCGATCTACTCCGAGGTCTGCGAGCTCGCGCAGCTCCGCGAGCGCTGCTTCGTCCACCACCGCGACCGCATCTCGGACCTCGCCGGCTGGAAGAAGCGGCCCGACCGCTTCTACTTCACCCGCCTCTTCGACCCGTGGCTCCGGAAGGAGTTCGAGGTCATCCCCGCCACCACCGTGCGCAACGGTGAGCGGCGCCCGCACGCGTTCCTGGCGAGCGCGACGCTGACGTTGCTCACGCATCCCCGCAGTGCCGGCGCACATCCGCGACGTGCTCGTCGAGCGGTACGAATACATCGTCGCCGAGCGCGAGGTCGTCCCGGACCTCACGGACGACATCCGGCTGTGCGAGACGTGCGAGAAGTGGTGCCCGCCGTGAGTGTCCCGCACGCCTCCGCCCCGCGCGGGCCGCTGACGGGAACGCGCGACCAGAGCGGGGTCGCTGCAGTGCGACGGGTGCAAGAAGTACTTCCACATGGAGTGCGTGACGCCGCCGATGCTGTCGAAGCCGGCGCGCGGGTACGGCTGGACGTGCGCGCCGTGCGCGCGCCTGCACGAGGAGAAGGTCGAGGGCCACAGCGTGCAGGCGGCGAAGGCGAAGACGGGCGCGCCGTCGGCGCGCGGGCGCGGACGGCCGCGAAAAGACAAGTCGCTCGCCGAGAAGGAGGAGAACGTCGAGATCAAGCACTTCAAGATGTGGCCCTTCCGGTACTTTGGGTGAGTCGCGCGCGGAGACGAGGTGTAAGGGCGGTACTGAAATGTGCACCGGGCGTCGCAGGCTGTACACGTTTGCAGAGGACACGCTAGGTGGGTGCCGTGGCGGGGGCGGGCGAGTGCCGTCGCTGACGCTTGGTGATAGACCCGGACGACCTCATCTTCCCACGCGCGGCGACGCGCGTTGGGCCCAAGTTCCAGGCCACGGTCCCTCCCACTACCGGGACCGACGACCGGCCAAAAGGTGAGCGCGCCGTCCTCCTGCCGAATGCACCGCTGACGGAGGCACCGCAGACGTCGAGGAGCGGGGTGGGGACGCTACGATCGAGGTGCTCAGCCTGGTGAACGAGATGGACGAGCAGGACGGTGCGTGCGGTGATCCTCCTGGCCCATGCGTGTGCTGACGCCTGTTTGGCCGTCTCGTCCCCCTTCATCGGCGCCTATCTGCACACAGCCGCGAACTGTAAGCGCCTCCGCTTTCGGCTCTGGTGTGGCCGGACTGACGGATCTGGCGCAGACGAGAAACAGAAGGACATGCTCACCCGCAGCGAGACGCTCAAACGCAGCGTCGACTGGCTGACCGAGGTCACCTTCCGCCTCACCGACGCGTGGCTCAAGCAGCGCGACTTTGCCACCGTCAGCATGCGCTCGCCCATGCGGCTCCAGAAGGTGACCATCCCACCCGCGGCCGAGGTCGACCCGAGCTGACGCCTGCCCGCGCAGTTCAACAGGAGCGAGACGCGGTACACGGAGAAGGACTGGGCGCCGGACGAGGTCGCCGCGTTCGAAGACGCGATCCAGATGCACGGCGCGGAGCTGCGCGCGGTCCGCGAGGAGGTCAGCACGCGCACGATGCCCGAAGTCGTCCGTTTCTACGGCCACTGGAAGAGCGCCAAGGTCGGCGAAGAAAACGCCCGCATCCGCGCCGCGCGCGCCGCAGGCCTCGACGTCAAGTCGTCCTCGCCCGCACGCGAGGCGTCTCCCGAGGAGGAGGAGGGCTCGGTCATCGTTGAGATGCGCCGCGGGCACCCGAGCTGCGGGGCGTGCCGCACGCGCGAGTCCGCGCTGTGGTGGAAGGCCCCGAAGGGCCTCGCGACCACGATCCTGTGCGAGAGCTGCGGGCCGAGCTGGCGCAAGTACGCGGACCTCAACGTGCGCCCCGTGCGCGAAGAAGCCCCCGTCAAGGTCGCGAAGGCGGAGAACAAGCGCGAGGGGACGCCGCTGGCCGGGCCGTCGACGAAGCGTGCAAAGGTGCGTGCCTCGTCCGTCGAGCGTCGCCGAGGGCTAACGCCGTCCGACAGACCGTGTCCTCGCAGCACTCGACGCCGCCGCCGCCACCGCCGCCCTCAGTGCCCCAGCTCCGCTGCGTCGCGTGCCAGAAAAACGGACCCGAGGGCAAGGTCCTGCGCTGCAAACAGTGCCAGTTCCGGGTGCACGCGTCGGCGTGCGGCTTCCCGCCCGCGTCCACCGCGTCCGACGCGTGGATGTGCGACCTGTGCGAGAATGAGCAGTCGCCGGAGGCGTCCCTGGTGCGCCGTGCCTCTCGCCGTTGCCGCCTGGGAGCGCGCCGCTGACGATCCGCATCAGATTTCGGACTGCATGCTCTGCCCGCGGATGTGGCGCGACCCGAAGAAGAAGCTGATCTACCCGCCGCCGGACACCTTCCTCCGCGCGTGCAAGCCGACGGAGGGCCAGGCCTGGGTGCACGTCCTCTGCTCCGTCTTCGTGCCCGAGATCACCTACTCTGACGCCGCGAAGCTCAAGCTCGTCGAGGGCATCAGCGCGATCCTCGAGCACCGTTGGCAGCATGTGCGTTTCTCCTTCCTCTAGTCCGAGCCGACGACTGACCCGACGCGTGCAGAAATGCTCGTTGTGCGACCGGGACGACGGCGCGGTGGTCCAGTGCAGCGAGTGCCCCGCCGAGTTCCACGTCTCGTGCGCGTGGAAGCAGGGCCACAAGTTCGGCTTCGAGATGCAGCAGGTGCGTTCCCTCTCCTCGCCCACTACCGCTCACACCGCGCTTACCCCACCCCCCACCCGCAGGCAAAAGGGCGGCGGGAGACGATGCCCGTCGTCGAGTTCAAGGGCGCCTCCGGCGTCCTCGTCCCCACCATCATCTGCAAGGGCCACACCGGCCACAAGCGCGTGCTCGTCGACCTCTGCGAGCCCGCGGACGCCTCCGGCGCGGCCGAGTCCGCGCTCCAGCTCTACTGCCGCGCGTACAAGCAGGCGCCCGTCTCCGAGACGCACGCGCTGCTCCGCAAGGCGATGCGCCTCGACCGCATCCTCGAGGAGCAGATGGCGCGCCTGCGCGACCTCCGCGGCCGCCTGTACAACGCCCAGCAGCACCCGCAGTCGCAGCAGCCGCAGCAGAACGCGAACGGCGTCGGCCCCATCGTCGTCGACGTGCCCATCGTCGACGCGGACCCGCCCGAGCCCGAGCCGCACTGCTACCGCTGCCGCACGCAGTTCTCGCCCCTCTGGCACGAGCTCGCGGGCGCGCCGCCCGCGACGAACGGCGTGAACGGCCACGGGGCGGGGGCAGCGACAGCGGCGACGGCGACGAACGGGGCGGGCCGCGCGTGGATGTGCCACAAGTGCCACGCGAGCAACCGCCAGGCGTTCCCCGTGATGATCGGCATCGCGACGTCATAGCGTGGGCGGAGAGTCCACACTCAGAGTTGGTTGGGTTTGATCGAGGAACGCGCGGACAGGGTGCTATGTAGAGGACCGGAGGACCCCGATTGGTTTGAGTACCGATATCCATCCGCTAGTTTGGCTGTACGATTACATGTTACGTTCTATGGTATTGCAGAGTAGTGTCTCATCTCGCGCGCGCATGCAGGGGTTGTGGTTCGTGAAGGTGAGCGGTTTAGGGTCGCAGTGGGCAGTAGGAAGGCCGGAGAGGGAGGGTTGTGCAGGGGTGACGGGGTGACGATAGTCATACAACTGACAGCAGATCCGATAACTGGGAAAGAGATGCGAAAAGCTATATGCAAGGCGGGGTGGTGGTACGATACGTTACGCTTTGGTCCTCTTATAAAACAAGATATACGCGGGCTTTCCCTGGATGGGAACGTGGAGCGTCAGTGTCGGACAAGGGCGAGAGAAGCAGAGATACGCACTACCACATCTTTAGCGTCTGCTGGTGATACACGGCTGTCGTCGCAGTACAGCCATCCTCCTCTCGAAGCAATAAACGCCGTGTCTGAAAAGGTACGCCGTTGGCAAGACCACGGGGGCGATAAGAAAGGAAAACGCACAATGGCCACCACTCAACGTCCCGAAGTGGTTCGTAACCCCATATAAGTCGTACCGATATGGGGGAAGCTGACATCTAGGGTCGTCTTGCGGCAATGAGGGCGCACCAGTGGCACCCGGAGGAAGGGGTGGGGGCATGTAGTTGGTGAGGTCGAGACCTCGCAGTGGGAACTCGACGAACGTCTCGACCTTGTCGGTGAACGGACCCTTCACAGAGAACCGTTTGAGGTGGATGAGAAGTACGGGGGGTAGGCGGGAAAGGCAGAGACGTTTGGTCGCCTTGCGGAGCGTCTTGCAGTGTGGGCAGTGCCTGGGACAGAGCGCATCGTCAGCTGCAGCATGAATGGGCAACCACGCAGGGACGCACCATGCATCCGACTTCTCCATGACCTCCTCCTTCACGAACGCCTTGATGCACTCGTCCAACGTCGTCTTCGTCACACGGCCCGAGGGGACCGGGAGCGTGAGATACATGAACGTGTTGTACGTCGTCGACGTCTGCCAGACGGCCATCAGCCTGTCGCTCAGGGAACCAGGAGAAATTCCGGCAGTGGCCCGGTATAGCACGTACCTTATGGCAGGTCAGGCACTCCATGCGATTCCGGTATTGGCCTTGGAAGAAGTCCACGACGAGCGAGTCGTCGCGCATGCGATACAGCTGCCACTCCTGCTCGCTCGCGACCTGTGTTGGCAGCTTCTCGAGCTCTGCCTCGCGCTCGGGGGTGCTCTGATAGTTGGGCTTGGAGATGACGCGGTTCAGGTCTTCGTGGAGGCCGTCGAGGAGGAAGCTGAGGAACTCTTGCGAGTCGTGCTGCTCGGTGCCGTTGAACTGTGTCGCATAGTTGCATATGGATTTCTGGCGCGCCATCATGAGGGACAACGAACGATTGAAACGATTAAAAATATCGACATACCCTGAAGGTAACGGGCGATAGAGTCCCTCCCTCGCCCTGCCACATATCCCGCAAGATGTTCGCATAAGCTGTCGCGAGCTGTCCTCCCGTACCCATCTTGTTGATCATGTTCAGCGCCGTCCTCCAGCTACCGTCCGAGAAGAACCTCGAGAAGGGAACCGTGGCGTTTAGACATTGGATCGTCGCATTCATGTAGCATGTGTTCCCCAGGTTTTTCAGGCCGCTCGTCCCGATCTGAATGTCCGGCCAGTACGTCACCGGGTAGTTGCTCTGGATGGTCGGCGGCCTGGGTTGAGCGAAAGCGTTCAGACGGCGATCCGGGTTAGATGCTGCAACGGGTGGTGGGAGGCGTGGCATCTGCTGAGAGCGGATCTCGTGATAATCAGGTGGCCGCGTCGAGAGACCATTGATAGCTTCTTGTGACTGATCTATGTAGTCGCTTCGTCTCCGTGTAAGCGGCGAGGGGTTGATTGAAGCAATCGGGGGAGGGGAGAGGCCATTAACACCGGACTGCGAAGTCGAATACGGCGATCCTGACAATTGCGAGGAGAGGGGACGGGAGAGGGTGGGATACTGGATCGGGGAAACACCGTTCACAGCGGAGGAAACGTGCTGCATGGTGATCTATGCCCTAATGTCAATATACAGTGGCATTCATATGACACTATACTCACGTTTTCGGGAATCGGAGGCGTATAAGGATAAGAGACCGAGTTGGAACCGCTTCTTGACACAGGTGGACGACGTTGGACACGTTTTGACTGGTCCAGTGAAGGAAGAGAGCCCACGGTATCTAGGCCGAGTTTAGGTGAACCAGTGTCGGTGGGACTGCGTACACCACTCGGAATCCATGGTCGATGGGCGTGAGGATCGACGCTGATTGTAGGCTCCGTCCCCGCTCTTGCACGCCCCATACTGACGCCAGTGAACCCACTATACTCAGAAGATGCTGTTGATGGTTGGGGAGCGAAGACTGTCGACTCGGCCGGGACACGGATGTGACCCAACCCCAAGCCCTTGGGTTCGCCGAGGATGGGGGTACCAGAGGCGCTGTCGATGGTGGAGGAACTCGCACCATTGATGTTCGAAAGAAGCCCTGGTCGACCCGGTGACGAGGATCCCCCACGAACAAGCTCTGCGTCTCCATACTCTCGCTTCCACGCCTGCAAACCGCCTACGAGCACCATCGGCACATTCTTGAGGAACTTGCGGAAGGCGGTTTCGTATATAGCTCTTGACAGCGCGTGTAGAGGAGAGTTCATATCGCCCAAGGATTCGGAAGAGTCGTCGTACATCGCCACCAAGTCGAATTTGTCGCGGTTCGTGAACAAACCCGATTCGTGACGGGGAGCAACGCTGAGTGCATCCTCGATAGATTGCGCGGTCACGCTACATGCACAGAGCACGGTTACCACGAGAAAACGGGGCGTCGTCAAGCGCGACTCACTTTTCACGCATCAGAATTGACGGCTCTATGCACACCACGGCCTCAGCCTTGATGTGCTCCCGCTCAAACTCCTCTCGTGTCCTGACGTCAATAACCAACACTTGGAACTTCGGCTTGTGCTTCCATTCGTGCAGAATCTTCGGGAAGAGCGTCTTGAACGGAAGCTCCGCCTTCTCGGAGGTGGGGGTCATTGGGGCAATGATAGGCGATCGCTGGTAGCTCGAACTAGCAGAGTTCAGGGAGAGATTCGACGGTTTACGGGGGACTGTGGGGGACATCGGGATGCGCATAGGTGAGCTTGGTCGACTCTGGAAGGCGTCGATGGTGGGAGGAATGGGGGTGCTGGACGGGCGAGGACCCATATCCATGGGGAGGGCGGGGAAGGGCTTGGGGTGTATCAGGGGAGGCGCACCGTTTGCGCGGAGGTCGGAGAGGGAAGGCTTGCTGGAGCGTGAGCCCGAACTGCTCGTACCAGTAGTGTTCGAAGGCAGCTTCAAGGCGTCCATCTCCTCGATTTCGTCGATAGAAGGGAATGTCTGCGCAAACTCTTGTAGACTTGTGACTGGCATTCGCGGAGAAGATGAAGTGGAAGAAGGTGGGGAGGGTGGGCCCAGACTAGATGTAGGAACCAGCGCATGGGGCGAGGGTACGGAGGCGGTGGGGGAGCCAAGGGATTGGGAGAAGGAGAGCGGGATGCCGGTCGGAGGGGAGAGCGCTTGTAGAGACAAGAGGCTGGGACGACTGGGGGCGGTCGGAGAGGTTGGAGAGGTCGGGGGAGAAAACGCGGTGAGAGCGGGCGACGTAGGGATCTCGCGGGACACTCGCTTCTTCGTCGATACGGTCAAGCCAGCGCTCTGTAAAGAGCGCATGCGGTCTGCGATGCTTCCGCCGCCGGTCTTTACAATAGCGCCATCAACCTCTTCCTCGACTGGGGCAGATCTACAGGGCGGTCAGCAAATGTATGCGTGAGACAGAGCAAGTGGCGTACTGAGCTGCAGACTTGTCCAGCTCCACCAGCTTGCCCTCCACAACCTTGATCTTGTTGAACAAGTCCTTTCCGTCCGTCTAACGGATATTACACGTCTGTAACGCAGACCAAAAGCAGAGTCACAACACACCTGTTGGAAGTCCAAGAACTCCTTGAACAATGCGCCCTTCTTCCCAGTTTGAGATTCTGCCTTGAATTCCGAAGACTCCATAAGCATTTGAGCAAGTGAGGCCGCCTTCGTGTAAGAGCGCAGGGCACCCTTGAGGTCACCTTCCTTCTCGTGGTCCCGGGCAACCTTGATCTGGCTCCGGGCAACGGTGAGTAAGCCTGAGGCGGACGCGCCGCGAACACCGTGTGCGGTCTCCTTCGCGCTCGCCTTGATGTCTGCTACGGTATCTCGGTGGTGGGATACTCCATTTTGCATCGCTGAGGAAGGAGCGTGAGGCGCAGGCAATGGGTGAGGTCGGGCGAACCTACCGGACGGATGAGAGAAAGTTGGGGTCGGAGGGGGTAAAACAGAAACACCGGGCATGAACCCGCGCAGAAGGAGTGGGAGAGAGGAGAATAAGGATAGGTGGACGGGGTGGTGGTCAAGGTAGCATCCAGTGAGCACTGCGCGGTGCGGACGCTGGGCCCGGATTATGTAACGCCGCTGGCTCCCGCCGTTTCCCGCCAGATGAGCCTGCAGAGCTTGCGCGCAGTCCTGCGCAGGCCATGCCGCGCATTCATCGCTCTCGCTCTCCTGCTCTACGACCCTTGGCTTTCCAGCTTCTCCACTTGTACGCCGCATACCGAGAACACTGCAGATGACTCATGAGACCACTGGCATACAACTCTCCCGCACCTCGTCCGCTCTGCAGTTGGAGTGAACGAATGAAGTCTGATGGAAACGGGACAGAAGATTGCTGAACTTCAGAGCTTCAAGCAAGTGAGTTCCCGTGGCCCTCCGTGTATTTTGATATGGCGTCAGCGGCGAGTGCGCGAGAACTGCGCGGGTCGCGATGTTGCGGGCATGTTGCATGTTGCGGAGGTCCTCACGCAGCCCTGTCAGCGGTACATCGTGCATGATGGAGATGCTTGTTCAGCGACGGGATGGATAGACTGTTCTTCTGCCCCTCGCGCCGGACGTTCTGCCTTGTATGGCGATCGCGCGCCGGGCGTGCACCTGACCCGTGCGGCGGATACCCTGTTTGTACACTTTCTTCCCCCGCCCACCCACCATCGCTTTCCCGTAGCGTCGCTATCACCATTGACAGACCGGGCCTGGCTGCCCACGCACGCCTCGAATCGACTGATATGTTTTTCCTGGGCTTCGTGCGCGCGCTGTTCCCTACTCTATCTCCCCTCAGCTGCCCCAGGCGCGTCGCCGATCCCTCCGGCTGTGGATGTTGGCCCGATTTTAACTCGATATGGGCATCCAGATGACACCCTCCCCAGAGAAGCTCCGCGCGTAAAGCGCGCCCCGCCCTGCTATAAAGTTGGGCCCTTGGACACACCCGTTCTCTCTCATCTCTCCATCTCCGCCACCCCTCTCCCGCAACCGCGCTCGCCATGCCCAAAGAATCCGAGGTTGACGTCCTGATCATTGGCGCAGGGCCTGCTGGCGTTATGTGCGCCAATGCGCTCTCCCTCGCGGGGGTCAATATGCGGATCGTGGACAAGCGGTTAGTCTGGCGCACTTGTATGCGATCGTTAGTGCTCATATACGCGCAGGCCCGCGAAGATTGCTGCGGGCCAGGCGGATGGCATTCAGCCGCGTACTATTGAAGTGTTTCAGGTCCGTGGGGTGGATAGGAGCTATGTGATCGAGCATTTGCTGATATTTGCCTCTGCGCAGAGTTACGGCCTCGGAGAACGCCTAATTCGGGAAGGGAACCAAATGCACATGGCCGTATGTGCTCCGACATAGACATCATGGCCGATCTGCTCACGTCTCCTAAGGCTTTCTACAACCCCAGTCCATCTGGCGGCATTGAGGTGTGTGCAGAGGGCGAATGCGGACCGCACATGGGGGCTCATACGCTCCCAGCGGACCAGCCGCGCTCCAGATGTCACCGCTCCGACCGCCCGGTACCCGTTCGAGGCAAGCCAATGAACCATTCCATAATTCAAACCAGCTGACACTATCTCTACAGATCACGCTACATCAAGGCGCCATTGAAGCTATTTTCCTCGACTCTATGCGCACTCGAGGCGTAGAGGTTGAACGCCCCATTGTGCCTACTGCCATTGAGATCTCGGAATCGGAGGCTGAACTCAAAGACCCAACATCTCATCCCATCAAGGTGAGCGGTGTGCTTCGGCGCTTCTCGGCGACATACCAAGGTTTTGACCCGTGTATACGGCTTCTAGGTTACTCTTCAGCATCTCGATCCTGCGGCTGGCGAAGACCCCACGGAAATAGTGCGGGCCAAGTTCGTTCTCGGTGCCGACGGTAAAGAACATCCCACGACTGTATTACAGCCGTCGTTCACATCCTGTAGGCGCACACTCATGGGTTCGCAAGGAGATTGGTATCACCTTGGACGGAGAGCAGACAGGTCAGAGGACTTAATGTCTCACTTCTGTCTAACCCTTCACTGAACTTCTGCCAAGACTACGTTTGGGGCGTCGTAGACATGATCCCCGACACCGACTTTCCCGACATCCGATGCAAGTGCGCCGTCCACTCCGACAACGGATCCTGCATGATCATCCCCCGAGAAGGCGACAAGATCCGTCTGTACATACAACTCTCCGATCGTGATGTGATCGATCCTGCGACTGGTAGGGTCGACAAGAATAGGTTCGGTCCCGACAAGATCCTCCAAGTGGCGAAGAAGTCATTCCATCCTTTCGAAATCTCCCAGATCGGAGAGATTGATTGGTGGACCCTGTATCTGAGTGCGCTTGTTTTCGACGCATATAATCTCACGCTGACGTTGCGACGCAGTTGGTCAAAGAGTGGCTACAAGGTTCTCGGTTCATGAACGTGTGTTTATCGCCGGTGATGCTTGCCACACGCATTCGCCCAAGGCTGGTACGTTCAATTCGACACGTTCAGAAGAAGATTAGATTGACACTGTAATCCAGGCCAGGGGATGAACGCCAGTATGAACGATACCCACAACCTCGGTAATTCTTATTCCTGCAAATCACTGATTCCATGTGCTGATTCAGCCACCTTGCAGCGTGGAAACTCGCCCATGTACTCCGTGGCTGGGCAGACATTTCCTTGCTGAAGACCGTGAGTGATGATCCCTATTCACCACAATCCAATCCGACGAGCTGCCTTCCAGTATGAATTCGAACGGAGGAAGTACGCCCAGGATCTCATCGACTTCGACAAGAAGTTCTCGAAGCTGTTCTCCGGAAAGCCACGGACCAAACTCAACCAGGACGGCGTATCCCACGAAGAGTTTATCGAGTATGTGCTCTTCTGACAATAATCTACTTCGGTTACTCAACGTGTGACGTTGTCAGAGCTTTCCAAACATTCGGGCTCTTCACCTCTGGTATCGGCGTTCACTACGAGCCCTCCGTCCTCTCGTCTCCTGCACACCAGCCATGCGCCTCCAACCTCACCGTCGGCCAGCGTCTCTTGCCGTACATCTTCGTTCGCGCAGCAGATGGCCGCCCCTATGAGATCCACGACCTGCTCCCATCCGATACGCGTTTCAAGATCCTCGTCTTCGTTGGGAACACCGTCGCTCCCACCCAGCCCGCACGCGTACAGGCGCTTGCGGATCAGATGGCGGCGCCCGAGAGCTTTTTGCAGAAGTTCGGGAAGGGCAAGCCCGAGGCCATCTTCGACGTCTGGTCGATCAGCTCGGCGAAGAAGACGGAGCTGAACTACACAGACCTCCCACGCTTGTTCAGGCCGCACTGGTCTAAGTGAGTTGCGCACTGCCGCTCGCCTCAGGCCGTGGTGCTGACTGCGATCTGTTCAGGGTTCTGCTGGACGACGTGGACATGTACGGTCGCTCCGGAAGCGGTGGATACAAGAAGTACGGCATCGACGAGGAGAAGGGCGCCATCGTTGTCATTCGTCCCGACGGTTACGTTGGTGTCGTCGCGCCATTCGAGGGCCTGGCGGATGTGGAGACGTACTTCTCTGGCTTCATGATCGCGTAGAGTACTAAGTACCACGGCGGACGAGATGACGACAATGTTCGTGTATCACTATCAATGAGTTATGTATGTTATAAATATTCGACGTACCGTCACGTCTGGTCGTTGGTGGAACGAAAATACTCAGGTCGCGATACTGTACAAGCCTACAGTTGCGCTGTGAACGGGAATCCTGAATCGATTCGGATTGATTCAGGATCAATTGAAAACGGTCCGATAATGGCGCCCATATTGCCGTGGGGGCTACTAACATCCAAGGTGACTGGCTAAACAAGGTGCTCCCGAATGAAGCTTCGTGGACTTTAGACGAGACCGGCGAGTTTGCCAACGATTTACAGATTGATCAAGGACGACGATGTATTCACTTCTCTACCGCCTATGCCAATACAATATACTCATGCGGGCGGAACTATACGAATAGGCACTTATGAACAATGAGCCAGTTTCCAAGGTCATCCTTTGATGTCCCAACTTCAAATTCCGTGGTCAGCCTTGATGATGTCTGCGCCCTGCTCGGCGATCCCATACGTCGTCGCTGCCCCATTTTCGTCAGCGCCCCGCACTCTCCACAGCTGACGTTCCGACGCGCAACGCACCTTGGGTGTGCACGACGGTGATGAGCGGCAAGACCGAGAGGTCGCACACACGGAGGTTGCGCGTGCCATACACCTTGAGGCGCGCGTCGACCACGCCGCCCTTGTCGCGCGGCAGCATCGAGCACGTCCCGCACGCGTCTGCAGCGCGGGTCCCGGTCAGCCCCAACTGCGCGACGTACTTGGAAGACAAAGAGAAAGAGGGACTCACGCCACGTCGTCGACACGTTGTCCCGCACGGACTCTGTGCGGCGCGGGTCAACTTTTAGTTCGTGCTGCGGGTCGGGTGAGGGACGCACCGCGCAGCTGTGCCTCGGACACGATGGCGGGCCCGGGGAGGAGCTCGGCGTTGCAGATCGAGCTCCACGCGGGAGTCGCGGCGGCGCGGCGGACGAACTTCATGGAGTCGAGGAGCAGCTCGAGGTCGAACTCGTCCGAGAGGTAGTCCGGCTCGATCTCGGGCTGGACGGCCGGATCCGCGGAGGCGGCGTGCTAGTCGCGGTCGAGGACGTCGATCAACATGGCCGTAGTAGACACGGAACGAGAGACGCACCACAGAGCCGCGGTAGAACGGGCGGGCGAGGGAGGGGAATATGCCAGTGTAGGGCCTGCCGGTCCCTGGTAACGTACGCAGTAGATGAGTGGATTTCACTGATGCGTCGACGCTGAGGCCTACCGTCCGGATGCATGTTGAAGGGGAAGATGACGATCTCGATGTCGGGCACCTTCGGGTCCTTGAGCATTTCTAGTTGCACCTTCATCTGCTCGAGACGTCCGGGAGCGTACGCGCCCGACTGCGCGCGTTCCTGGATGCGTGCTTCGAGTGCGGAGATGAGCTCATTCGCGCGGGGCGAGAAGTCTTGGAGCGGCAGGAACGTCGTTCCCGAGCAGACGAGGCGGGCGGCGGCGTCCGAGCCTGATTCAGCACTGTGTGAAGATGATGATGAGCATGGTCAAAGACGGAAATTTCAGGACAGGACTTACTAGCACTTCTTCAGCATGGCTTGGATCTCAGGATGGTCGAGGGTGTCTGTAGTGACAAACCCCTTGTCCGATTGCATCTCTATGGAGGTATGAACGCGAAGTATGTCAACAATAAGTGCGATAGACACGGCTGCAAATCATTCACCAAACACGGAGCCCGTCACGATGAGATGGTCTTGGAGGTTCGTCCCGACGGTAGGGAGATCGACGTTGACAGGAATACTGAGAGGTTCAAGGACCTTACGGTCTCCGATGCCGCTCATCTCGAGGATGTGGGGAGACTTGACAGTGCTTTTAAGAACGGTGATTAGTGACGCTATCGACAACAAAGATGGTCCGACACACCTGGCGGACAAGATGACTTCCTTAGCAGCGTTGACAGTGTAAGTCATCCCCTCCAAATCGAACTGGACGCCCGAGGCCACGAAGGAGCCGGCCTCGTTGCTGCCGAGAACTTTCTGCACGTACGCCTTGGTGAGGACCTTCAGGTTGGGCCGATGGAGTGCCGGAATGAGGTAACCCTGCGAGACAGGATTGATTAGAGGACTTTTGGAATTCTAAGACTGGTGCAGCGTACGCTCGCAGCTGAGCTCCGCGTCCAAGTTCTCGGATCGACATTGTTGACGGAGTGGAACGTTCCGTTGAGCTGAAGAAAGCTTGAGTCTAGGCGTGCGACATGGCAGCTACTAGCAACTCACATCTCCACCGAGCTATATCAAGGATATCAGTACATCTGCGCGCTAATATACAGCAACGAGACTTACCCCGTCCTTGATCGTTTTGATGCCGCAAGCTTCGAGGGCCTTTTCAATGAGGGAGAGGGAGTTGAATGCTCGTCGGTACTTATAGGCGCTCATATACGCACCTTCTGGAATGGAGCCTCGAGCATAGAGGAAGTCCGAGTGAAGGATACGGAAACAGGACCTGTCACATAGAAGTGAGAGATGCGACCGAAGGTGAAGACTGAGGCCTACCGTTGTGTCCAACTGAGTCCTCGGAGTAAAGGGGCGCATACGCTGGGTCGTTTTGGATACCAGTAGGACGGAGACTAGAAAACTGTGTAAAAGACGAGGTTCTAGCGAGTGGAGGACGTTTCGCACGTTTCAGAGCGCTTGGACGCTTCGAAGAAGCGCTCCCAGTTCCATCCCTCGTTGCCTAACTTCTCAATTGCTGGGAGGGATGCATGAGATCAGATGTTGAGCATAGGGGAGATAAAAGACCACTGACCATCAACCTCCTCGCGCTGAGGGCGTGTCCAGAACAAGAAGTTCATGCACGAGCTTCCTCCCAGGCCTTTGCCCCTGCCATTGGAGCATTAGATGCCTGAGGCCAATAAGCGTGAAGGAAAGCGAACCTCGACCAGTAGAAGCTCGGGTCCGGCTTCCCATCCGGCGTAGTGAGGTTGTTCTGCGTCCGGGTCTGGGGCTTGGTGCGGAAGACCCAGTCGTACTCGGGGTTGAACACCTGCTTCATCCACCCCATCGGGTCCGCTGAACACAAGCAGTCAGCTCCCGCGTCTAATGGACCACACTAGCGCTGAACAGACGTACTGACGAGTGGGTCGTCGAAGTGCGCGTTCCCGGCTTCAAGCAGGGCGACAGTCACCCCCGGGTTCTCAGTCAGGCGTGCGGCCAAGACGCATCCGGCGAGCTGCATAACGCGCGCGGGGGCGAATCAGTCGTGGTGCGACACATGGCCGCGGGCTCGGAGACTCACCCCTCCGCCTGTGCAGCGCACGGAACGTCAGTACCCGTATAGGACGCGGCTGATGACAGGCGACGGACCTACTATGACAAAGTCAAACGCCTTGTCGGCGACGTCGGCGACTTGGGCAAGGTGTTGTTCCATGGTTGCTGGTGGGGACGCTGTGTGCTGTGTGTGCAGTGCCACGTTACCGACAAGCGTGGCTTATATCGACGGCGATGCACAGCGAAGGCAAGGACCTCGGGGAGCCTCGCGCGCACATTCCGTGCCCGGGCGCGTTCAGCGTGGAGAAGACGGAGAGAACGCGCGATCTCGTTCGAGAAGAGACCCCTTCGGCAGCCCTCGGCAGAACTCGGCGGCCGCAGCCGCCAGCTTTGTGGCGCCTTCCCAATCTGGAAGTCTAGTTCGCAACCGGCGACAGCTTCGACTGCATGTGCATGCGAACCGTTCTCGTAAACGCGGCATCTCTCCCAACTTCCGAACCACAAAATTCTGTTGGCAAAAATAACGCATCGCTCCCCGCCTGTAACGTAACGGTTCGATTGAGAGGAAGTGGAGCTGAGTCGGCTGAGCCTCAGCTGCCGCGAACCTAGTACTGACTCCATCAAAGCTTCAGTCACAGCTCCTTTTGCTCGGGAACGTTCCCGCGAAGCTATCTCTGGGGATGCTTCTGTGCGGTACTACGACGGCAGATGGACCGTGCAGTCTGATAATCGTACGTTCAAGGTTCGCGATGGTGCCACTGCTCGGCCAGTTGAGTACCCCATAAGTTTGACCCCAGTAATGTCCGCATTTCGGCCGCCCATTGAAATGCGAGGGTGGGAGAGAATTATCTACCATTAAACTTGTGGAGTACTAGGTTACGCAGACTATCAGTTGGCTAGTAGTGCCAAGCGTGTATGAAACATCGCCGCGCTCTCATTCAACACGCAGATACCTGTTTCCTTGGTGCCACAGCGAAGACAGAATGCGGTACCTATAACATCCTTAAGATGGCTTCTGTTCTCTGCGTCACATGGGAACTCGTTGCCTCGCTTGCAGCCGAGTCCGGACGAGGTCACGGCGGTGCTGCGGATGCAGGCGAGTGGAGATAGAGGGATACCCTAGCCAGGCCCGGTTCGTGGTGCCTCGTGGTGCCTCATCGTGATGAGTGACGCGGCCGCCTCCGCGTGCCCCGTAGGAAGCCCTTCTATCAAAGACCGTACGTCTACTAGTGCTTCTGTCACTGTTCCTTTCCCGGCGCCCCCGGCGCGATGGTGAGCTTGTGAAGGAACTCGGTGGGGCAAACGCTATTTACAGGAGGCGCTCCGATCGCTGAGCGCTGAGGCGTGAAGGTACAGCCTCAACTTCCAAGTATTCCACAGGAGAGGGCTTTCCTGAGAAGCCCGCACTTGATGAGTGCTACTAGAGCCTATGTCAAGTTCGCGCGCGGACGTTGTGGCAACGGGATAGGTTAAACAAATGGTATGTTTCACCACCACGCCGTGGCATTCAGAAAAAATGTAACACAAGCGGCACAATCCAAAGTAAGACGAGCTGGCGTCAAGAAGGCAGAAACCAATCACGGAAAATGGTAGAAAGCGTCCGACACACACCCCACACCCGCCCTCAAACTTGCATGCGCTGGCTGTCATCGACGAGCACGTCGATAGGAGGCACCTTGAAGTCGACCTTCGATCCCGAGTGCTTCAGCGCGGACCCGCGCGGACCAACGGTAGACGTGTCGTCCTGCACGTCGACGTCGACGCCGACCTCGATCTGCCCCTGCGACTGGATCCCGCTCTTGCCGGACTGCTTTCCCATGGCGGTCACAAACGTGCGCGAGCCGGACAAGTTCCGCAGCTGGTACTGTCCGCTCGGGGTGGAGGTGGTGAGGATGGGGCCGTTCTGGGAGCGGGTGATGATCACGCGGTTGTTGAGCGAGGCGACGAGCGTGTTGGAGTAGAGCTTGGCGAGGACGAGCGCGGGGCACTCGTGCAGGAGGGTGTTCTGTGATTGTCGTTAGCACGGGAATCTACGTGAGAGGGGCGGTGGCGAAAGAGGCGCACCGAGAGTGCAGTGAAGCAGATCAGGTCCAGGACGGCAACAGTAGCTGTGGTTGAAAATCAGCACCTCCTATGCGGCGGGCTCGAGCGACCGAAAACATACCGGTCATGGCACCAGTCTCTACGACGAAGCGCACGAGGGCGTTGATCATGTCGTCTGATCGCTTGATCCCGTTCTTGCCGCGCAAAAGCAAGTAGCTCATCGACGCCGCAATGATGACATCGGCGAGCGCAGCGCCGCCCAGCCAAGACTACACAGAGTCAGCTGCCGTTCGACTAGGTGCGGTGGAGCAGGCTCACGGAGATCACTGGGGTCACGATGGATGCCGCGGCAGCGTTTGGATCGATGACGTGCAGCTGCGCCGGTTCATGTGTTTTGGTCAGCGGTTGACCCGGAATTGGAGTAGCAGAAATGTTCACCATGATGCCTCCTGCAACACCCACAGACATTTGAGCGAAAGACAGCTGAGACATCATAGTGAGCGGACCTTTCACTTTCCAGTGTCACAGTAGCAGTCGACTTACGAAGAGGATGATTCCGGTCAAAATAGCGGAGCGGCCTAGAACCCAGACGCGGTAGGCGAAGTAGCTCTGCACGACGCAGGACACGAGCGAGCACATGATCGTGACGCTGAACCAGGTGTTGTGAAACTGGGTGAGGATCGCGCGCTGCCCGTAGCCGTATACAAAGTTGTCGAATGCGAAGTCGGTGACGAGGCCCGTTTGCACGCATTCATAGATGAGAAGGCCATACACTGAGAGAAATATGGTTTCAGCGAGAAAATCGACAGAAAGTAGTGGAGACGTACCGAGCGACTTGATGTACAGACGGTCGTGCGGGAACCACAGGTGGTAGATGTCTGCAGGACGTCGACTCAGTTCTAGCCAAAGTCTGAAACATTATGAACTCACAACACTGGACAACCAGGCATCCTTGAAGACCCCAGTTGAAGAACATCCCGACGAGCTATGGATATATTCATGGTCAAAGGGACGAAATGCGCATACGCCAGCATTTCGAGCCAACAAACCTGCGGGCCCGCGCTGAAAGAATGGACTCGTGAGCACTAGGACCAGCCATCCTAACGGCATCCCTACTCACAGGAGTGGGACGGGGGTTGCGTTAGTCGACATGGTGAGTCGAAGTGCGACGTGGGGTTGGACTCAGAGCCGCGGGGTGTGCGAGAGCCTCTTCTATGCTGTTAAACCGGCGCTAGATCCGCGAAGCGTTCATGGTTTGCGCCCGTCCGCTGCGTATCAGTGCTATCGATGGTATACGGTGCGTACCAGAAGCAGCATGTGCTAGCGAGGAGGATGCCGTAGCGTTGGGCTGTGTGAGCAGCAGGAAGAGATGAGAGCAGAAGGAGGATGCCGATTGGCTGGAGCCTCGGCAGGGAGTCTTAGCGCTCGATCGCTTTTTTCTCATGATCAGCTGCCGAATGAAAACGGACCCCAGATCTAAACCTGGACGTGCATTCCTCCCCACCTACGACGGGGACCGCAGAAGTGTAGGTGTTTAGTACACGCGTGCCGACCACCTTTGACATAATCCCGGCAGGCGAACCGGATCATGGGGGTCGTCTTCGATATCAAGGAAGTGCTTGTTCGTGCGACTGTACTAAAGGAGGGCAAACCTAAGATGTCGGTGCTTCAGTGGTGTGCGGCGCCGTCAAGTCGGAAAACGGTGACGTAACTATATATAGCATGGTGGTTGTCGTTCGGTGCAGCCGAGCAAGTGGACACGACTCCACGCCGCCTACTGAGAAGACCTCATTATCTCCCCACTTCACGCGCATTCACGCGATACAGTGGAACCTTGGACGCACCCGCGCCCTCAGTACTGTGTGTGCTCGTGAGCTCTCAAAGCCTTCGTTGGACTGCCGCCAGTGGCCACCCCGACTGAGCTGATACTGCTCCTGTCTCTGCAGGTTTCTAATGCCCTCCGACAGATCCCACATACTGGAGGCCCGACTCCCCGAGCGCTCAACAGTGTTCACCGACCCTGACTTCACTGCTGCTAAGGCGAAAGAGCTTGAAGCGCTAGCCAACCACTACGCCGCCGCGCTCCCCCTGCGACCACGCCCATTGCCACCGCGACCAGCGGACGCGGCCGGCGAGGTCGCGCTTGTGACGGGCACAACCGGCAACTTTGGCAGCAGCCTGCTCGAGGCGCTCCTTGCGAAGGACGACGTCGTACGCGTGTATGCGCTCAACCGCGCAGGGACGAATGCGCCGGAGCGGCAGCGCGCGGCGTTCCAGGAGCGAGACCTCGATGAGGGACTGCTTGACGACGCGGCGCGGCTCAGGTTCCTGGACGTGGACTTCGCCGCGCCACGCTTCGGCTTGGACCAGGCCGTGCTCGATGAGGTGAGCGGCGGGGCTCGCGAGTGTGCGGCACCACGGAACGCTGACGCGAAGCGTGCTAGATTTGCTGCAGCGTAACGTACATCGTGCACAACGGTATCGATGGGTTCGTCCTCTGCAGTCTTCTCAGACCGCACTGATACTTCTCGCTCGGAGCAGCGTGGAAGGTTAGCTTCGGTGCGCCCCTGGCGTCGTTCCGCGTGTTCCTCGACGCACTGCGCACTCTTGTCGACATCGCGCTCGCCTGCCCGTTCGCCGAGTCCCCGAAGGTTCAATTTGTGAGCTCCATTGGCGTCGTCATCAGTACGTGTCTTCTCCTGTCGCTCCCACCTCACATACTATGATGGGGACTGAATCTCGTGTAATTTTTACCAGACCACCCCGGTCCCCCACCCGTGGGCGAGACCCCGCTCGATGCGACGTCCGCGCTGGGGAGCGGCTACTCAGAGTCGAAGTGGGTTGCGGAGCGCATGCTGCTCTCTGTCGCGGTGCAAACTGCGCTTCCTGTGCAGGTCGTGCGTGTCGGCCAGCTCTGCGGCGACCGCGACGGGCGGTGGAGCGAGAACGAGTGGTTTGCGCTCGTCGCGCGCGCGGCGCGCTTCACGGGGTGCCTTCCGGATCTCGACGGCGTACGTCATCCCGCTGGTGCTTGAGCTTATGGGCACTAATAACACGACGGCACAGGATGCGGCGTTCCTTTACAACCACGTGGCCGCGGCGGCCCTGCTCGAGATACGCACGGCGCCCGCGCAAGTCCTGCATCTCGTTCACCCGAAGCCTATTTCCCTCCGCGCGTTGCTCGCCGTTGCCGCGCGCGAGCTCGACGTTCCGCGCGTTCCATTTTTCGAGTGGTTCTCGCGCCTCTCGACCGTTGGGGCTGCCGCCACGACCGAAGGTGCGACCGTCCTGCTGCGACCCATGTACGCCCACTGACGTCCTCTCGCCTTCGGATTCGGGCGCTATAGGGGGAGCTCGGGGCGCTTTGTCTGTCGTGCGGAGCAACCCTGCGCTCGGGCTGCTTGGCTTCTTCGGCGCACCGGGAAGCGTCGGACGTGACGGTGCGATGGCGTCGTACGTGCCGTTGTCCACGGAGGAGGCGGTGTCAGCATCGGCGACGCTGCGCGCGCTCACGCCACTGGATGCGAGCGTTGCGGTACAGTGGGTGGCGGGGTGGCGGGCCTCTGGGTTCCTTCAAGAGGGATGAAGTGAACCTTCTCCACACGGGATCACGTACAGCTTGCCAGCTCAACACTGTAATAGGAGTCATGCGCGTAGTCTGAACTCCACTTAGGCGTCCCTGGTACATTTGTTCCCGGACAGAAGATTTCAGGAAGGTGCTTGGTGTGAACCGGGCTCGACTCGTCACGCACCTAAACTGAAGCGAACTTAAAGAGTACCCATGCGACTCCTTTGCACCTCGTCCCATGAGCGGATGTCGGGCCTCGATGCAACAAACACTGATGGGCTCACTTAACTTAGGTGAGCTGCGGCTACGTACATAAGCGCCTCCCGAGGATTGGCTGTGGCGCCTGATAGCTCTCACGCCACGAAGCTCGCCGCCAACGGAACTTAGCGCCCTACCACTCCTTCTCAACCGCTTTTCGCTTTCGACATCTGCTTTCATGGCGGTGCACGATGACCCAGCTGACGGGGCCGGAGGCGATAGGCCGGGCAGCTCTAGGATGCGACTGTCACCGGGAAGTTGACAGAGTTCTCTCGCAAGAACAAGAACTTCACCCCGCCATAACTTTCCACTACTTGCACACCGAAGTACTCCAGCGCAGTCTTCTGGTCCCCTCTTTGGTTCAAACTCCATCTGCAACAGCGGCCCTGATTCTGATCTCTTGGGATGTCCTTCGCCCGCTCACGAATTGGGGTCAACCCTCGCACGGACGACACCGCGCCCATACAGCTTTTGCCTTCGCTTGTGTCCGGGGTCTCGTCCTGCTCCTTGTTCCCTGTACCACATAACGCGTTGGACGGTCCGCCATGCTCCACACATCCCCCTCCTGCTCCTCACATGCTTTAATGCAACATGAATACCACCCCTACTCCAATAGCAATTGTATGTTCACCGCTCTACACAGCCGTTCCACACCGAGCTTACACTTGTCACAGGTCGGCGTTTCCGCCCAGCTACCCAGCGGACACACAGGCAACGTCGACCTGAATTACGACTCTTTTTTCGACTTTCTTCTCAACAAACGCGAGGCCTATGAGCCCGTTCACGCCGCCAGATTCAATCCCAAGGGGTGAGTTAGCTTCATTGCTAGGGTTGGGGGGTTGGCCTTCGGTCAGGCCGCTCATGCTCTCTCACATTATAGGATCAAAGGTTTGGCAATCGGCCAGGTCGTCGCAGACGTCGGCGCCTTCCTGAAAGACATCGATGTCTTCGACCACATGGAGTTTGGCGTCACCGCCAAAGATGCACGTCTCATGCCGCTCAGCACGCGCCGGCTCATCGAAACCACCTTCCTCAGCCTCCTCGATTCCGGCATTGACTACAGAGGCCACAACGTCGGCTGCTACATGTCTGGCGTCAATGCCGACATATTCGCCGTGTCCGGACATGTATGTACCACCTCACTCTTATGAGTATGCGACTGTACCTAACGGGGCACCCGGGTAGGAAGATGCAGATGCCTTAGGATCATTCGCATATACTCCATCCATGATTGCCAACCGAGTTTCGTACCACCTCGACCTTCGCGGGCCGTCCGTTCCCGTAGACACAGCGTGCAGCTCGAGTCTCTACGCCACCCATCTCGCTGTACAGGCGTTACGATGCGGTGACTGTGATGTCGCGGTCGTCGGTGGCGCTCAGATTAATCACAAGTCCGTCCTCTTGATTGAGCGCCGTCGCCCCATGCTGACGCCTGCTCCATTCTTCTGCAGATTCTCCGACTGGCTTTCATATACTCAAGGCGGCATCTTGTCACCGGACGGAAAATGCAAGCCGTTCGACGCCTCAGCGAATGGGTGAGTGGTTTCGTTAGCCAATATATCAGCAAGACTGCTCACTCGATGGGGTCAGTTTCGGCCGTGGGGAAGGCGTCGTCGTTATCGTACTGAAGCCTCTGGACGCCGCTCTTCGGGATCATGACCATATATATGCAAGCGTAGGTCGTGCAGCTTTTCAGACAGCATTCCACTCTCACGAAGTACTTGCTCTTAGATTCTCGGCACTGGTGTTAACTCTTCAGGCTCGTTGGCGCCACCGAGTGCGCCTGTTGCCTCGGCTCAGCGAGATGCGATGCTTCGGGCTTTCGTTCAAGCTGGCCGGAAGCCTCAAGACTGTGATTTCGTCGAATTGCACGCCACTGGTATTTATCGTCTCACCACCTTACGTGCCTTGAACTCACCACTCCTACGCTCTAACTCAGGGACAGCCCAGGGTGATCCTACGGAAGCTAACTGGGTCGGCGCGGAGTTTAAGCGAGCAGAGGAACTACTCATTGGAAGCGTCAAAGGGAATATCGGGTAAGACAATCTCACAACATCTTGCTGCGCTCAACTCTCACCACTCCAACCCAAACAGTCACCTTGAGATTACCGCATTCCTCGCATCGCTCTGCAAAGTATGCGGAATCCTCGAACGTCGCCTCATCCCTCCCAATGTCAACCTCGCCCACCCCAACCCCGCCATTCGTTGGACGCAACACCGACTGCGCGTCCCTCTCGAGCCTACCGATCTCGGATGCCGCTCGCCGTCTGGTCGCCCCCTGATTGCAATGACGAGCTCGGGGATTGGCGGCGCGAACGGACACGCGGTCATCGAGGGCCCGCCTACGTCCTCATCTCGCACCACCTTCTGGACTGAGGGTACGGAAGTACCCGTCGTTTTGATGGGTGGAGGTCTCAGCCCGAGAGCGGCTTCAGCGGTTTGCGAATCTCTCGTGAAAAAAGCTCAACACCCGAACGCCCAGAAGCGGGAACTCTATCAAATCGCACGCATCTTCGGCCGGCGGGTGCGCTCTATGCCATGGCGATCCTTTTTTGTCGCAGACACACGCTCTCTCACCATGACGCCTACGCTGCCCGATCCCCTCCTTGCTCCGAAGCGTCGGCCTCCGATGGTTTTCGTCTTCTCAGGACAGGGAACTCAGCACTTCGACAGTGCGTATTGTTTCTTGCCTGCACAATGCACTTGCTCAATTCCCTATTTTTTCTAGTGGGTCGCGAACTCTTTGCGACGTGCGCACCATTCCGCGACACCATTCTCGAGCTCGACCAAACTTATGCTGCTGTCGTCGGACAATCTCTTCTGGAGTCCACCGGATTGTTCGCCAACAACTCCTCGCGCAAAGCAGAAGACCTCGGAGAGGTGTGGCCAATCGCGATAACCATCCCGGCTTTGACGATGCTTCAGCTCGCCTTGGTCGACGCGTTGGCGGCCGTCGGTGTCACTCCTGATATCGTCCTTGGGCACTCCGCGGGGGAAACTCCAATGCTCGCTGCGTCTGGTGCATCGTTGAAGACCGTGGCGCTCGAGCTCGCGATCGCCCGCGGCCGCGCGATGTCCGTCTTCGAGACGCCAGATTGGAGCGCGTCTATGGCTGCCGTCAACTGCTCCGCCGCCGACGCCGCGACGCTCATCGACGAAGTCAAGGCTCAGCCTGGCGCCGACCCCGACGGCGTCCTCGTCGTCGGCTGCTACAACGCCCCCGAATCCGTCACGCTCTCGGGAACGGAGTCGCTTATCGACGCGGCAGTCGCGCTCGCGAGTAGCCGCAAGCTTTTCGCGAGGAAGCTGCGCACTCGTATCCCCGTGCACTCACCTCTGATGGACGCATGTCGGGCAGAGTACGAACGACTCGCCGCGGACGTCTTCACGACACAAGGAGAGGCGCGTGTCCGGGCCCCCGTGGTCACGACGTACTCAAGCACCACTGGGACCCCGCTCGCCCGCCAGTTGGATGACTCGTACTACTGGGACAACATGGTCCAACCTGTGCGGTTCGAGCAGGCGGTGTCCTCCCTTCTCGCTCGCTACCGCGGGGCGACGTTCGTCGAGATCGGGCCACACCCCGTCCTCGCAGCGTATCTCCAGGTCGGGGAAGGAGCGACCGTAACCTGTCCCATGCGCCGCGCTCGCCCGTCGAAGACACTCCCCATTCCTTTGTCCTCGTCTCTTTCCCCTGCTCTCACATCCGACGTCCTCGCGGAAGTGCGCGAGTTCACGATCGCGCTCGGCCGTATCGCCACCGCGGGCCACACATACGTCGACTTCGACGTGCTCTACGGCGCGCTCTGCGCCCCGCTCCCAGCCCGCGTCCCCGCGTCGTCGCTTCCCGCGTACCCCTTCACGCGCAGGATCGTCCCGTGGAGCTCGCCAACGGCACAGGTCCAGCGGCAGCAGCAGACGCGGAACGGCCCGCTCAACTACGCGCAGCTCCAGCTGAACGCGAAGACCCATCCCGACCTTGCGGAGCATGTCATCAAAGGCGCTCCGATCATGCCCGCGGCGGGCTTCGTCGAGATGGTGCGTCTGGAGGCTTTCATCTCGAGCGGTGTCCTGACGACTTGCGGCGTCGTCTTGGACAGGCACTTGAGTTCGGGGCGACGGAGGTGTACGACGTCACCTTCCACGGGCTGCTGTCGCTCGCGGCTGAGCGGCCTGTGCCGATCCAGGTCGCGCTCGAGGGCACGCGGTGGACCGTCGCAAGCGCGGGACCGGTGGGCGCGGGAACGTTTCCGACCAAGGTGACAGTTGCGGTGCCTCGCACAAGACAACCCGGTGCTCACCACGTATGCGTCTTGCAGTACGACCGCCTGCACGCTACGGGGTTCTTGTCTAAGGCGCCTCCGCAGGACCGCCAGTATGCGGCACTCGACCTCAATGCACTACGCGAGGGCATGACCGACGTCGACGTCGATAGTGAGTTGGGCCCCCAATTTTCCTATCTAGCACGATGCTCACTGCACCTCGGTAGCCTTCTACTCGAGGCTGTCCTTCTTTTCGAGCTACGGACCTCTGTTCCGTCGAGTTCGTCGCTGCCACTTCGCGTTGGGCTCTAATGGGGCTGTTACGGCCCTCACGGAGATCCGTGCCAAAGATAACAACCTGTCCAAGTGAGCATCTCGAATACATGCGTTATCTGCCACTCATGGGATTTTTAGCATCGCAGACTATGTCTTGCATCCGGCTATCCTCGATGCGGCCATTCACGTCGAGACCCATCCTGTTCTCACTGGCAACTTCGACCCCAATCTATACCATCTGCCCTCTAGAATACACGCGTTCCGGCTCTGCTCTGCATTCTTCGAGGCAGAACTCCCTGAAATTGTGTATTCATACGCTACCTATGAAGACTGGACCCCAGGTGAGTGCACATACACCCGCTTGCTCAATGAGTCCTATCTAATCTAACGGCATTGCAGACTCTGTCACCTACAGCTTCACCATCTGCAATGCCGGCGGGATTCCTTTGTGCATCATGGACCGCCTCCAGCTCGCTCGGCACGGCTTCCCGTCGGACGCTCTCCTAAAACGCCATGAGGTCATCTACCACCCGATCGAACTCCCCAGTCCTGTTGACGAGCGAGCTACCGACACACACATCTTTGTCTTCACTCGCAGCGCAGAGATGGAGCTGCAGCCTCGTATCGCCGCCCTCAACCCTCTCCGCGCGCTCTCCGTCGCGTTCATTGCCCGTATGGGTATCCACGCCGACGCCGCGGAGGGCTTCACGCGCTCGCTGCGCAAGGAGTTCCGGGCCTGGACGATCCGCCTGGTCGTCTTCGATCCATCCTGGGCGCAGGACAGGTGCGAGGCAACCGCGCTCGCGCTCACGACGAAAGCCCCCGAGGAAGTGGAGTTCAGAGTCGACGCCGACGGCACCGTGACCGTGCCCCGCGTCGAAGAGTCGGCACCACCCACCATGCATTCCGCCTTCGATCCCCGCGCGCCGTGGACGCTCGACGGCAGCGAGCTCGTGCAGACCTTCAAGTCACAACCCGCGGGCGACCACGTCGTCGTCAAGGTGCTCGGGATCGGGACTCGTCGCGGCCGACTGTGGGAATTCGTCGGGACCGTGGAGGGGCGCTCCGACTCCATGCGCGTGGCCGGGATAGCTTTCGGAGGCGTCTCGAGCCACGTCTCCGTCCACCGCCGCGCGGTCGTCGAGCTCCCTGCGGCTGCTGCGGACGCTCAAGAGCGCCCGTATGGGTACAACCTCCTCGCGACCGTGGTTGTCGCGCTCGCAGTGGGTCCGCACGCGTTCGCGGACCCGGACCGCCTCCGCGGCGTGCACGTCCTCTTGGTCGACGACGACATGGACCTCCTCGTCCAGATGGAAGAGGTCTGCATGGAGCGTGGGCTGGACGTCCGCGCGGCATCTACGCTCGATGTCGGCGTCCTCGAGGCATGCTACCATCGACGCCCGACCAACATCATCGCGTCCGTGGAGGACGGCAGTTCCGTCGCCACCCTCCGCGGGCTCGTCGCGCCCGCCGGTGGCCTCTTACTCTGGGACGACGTACAACAGGGCGTGGAAGCCATCGTGGCGCGAGCGCCCTGGGACTTGGGCGACGCGCTCCGCCAGGCCACCAGTCGCTTCCAGCGCCCGACAGTACCATACCTGCCCCCGCTGGATATCGGCACGCAGACACCGAACGGAGTGTGCCGCTCACTGGGGCTGTTCGACCCTGCGAAGACGTACCTGCTCGTCGGGGGTGTCGGGAGCCTAGGGCTGCACATCGCGTTGTGGATGTATGAGGTGTGTCGGCTCTCCTCTACTTAATAATTGACTTGAAAACTGATGACGGTCCGTAGAATGGAGCTAAGAGCATCGTGCTTACCTCTCGCTCGGGAGAGGAAACACTCGAGCGCCGAGGAGACTACATTGCCCAGCGGATCCTCACGTATCTACGGCGCTGCGGCGATGTTTCCGTCACCATCGTCGCCGCGGACGCAACGGATGTGGCCAGCATGCGACTCGCAGTGGACGGACTGGATCGACCCCTCGGCGGTTGTGTCCTGCTTGCTGCGCTCGTGAGGGACGCAACCTTCATCGCGCACACTCAAGAGTCGTACGAAAGTGTATTCCCGTCAAAGGTTCAAGCTTTTAGCGTCCTCGAAGAGGTGCTTGAATTCGAGGCTCTGGACTTCTTCGTGTCTCTCTCGTCCGCCGTCGGGCTGTTTGGCAACGCAGGACAGACGAACTATGCTTCGTAAGTATATGTGGCTGTTGAATTTGACGTCACAACATACTGACCTCCACCTTGTCAGCGCGAATTCAGCCCTCACATGGCAGACGCGCAAGTACAGGAACGCATTTGCGATGGAGGCGCCCATGATCGTCGACAGCAGCGTCATCACGGTCGGCACCGAGACGTACAACCGGAACGTCCGGCACTGGACGCGATGGGGCATGACTGCGCGAGGTCAGCTCTCTGTTGTCCGTGGCCCTCTTCCGTTCCCTGACCTCCCCAACAGGTCTCTGCGCTGCGATCGGCGATGGCTTGTGCATCCTGCGTGAGCGCCCGCTCTGGCAGTACGTCCCCGACTTCGACTGGCGCGGCGTGCGCGATAACCTCGGGCCGTCGCCGCTCTACGACCACCTTGTGCTCGACAACGCCCTCGCGGACATTGCGACGGGCGCGGGGGCGGACGGCGGTGCGAGCCTGCTATCGATCGTCTGCGCCGTGCTAGAGCTGGACCCGGAGGAGGTGGATGTGAGCGTGCCGTTGACCGCGTACGGGCTCGATTCGGTGTCCGCAGCGGCGCTGTCGTTCGCGCTGCGTCCGCTGCTCGCGGTGTCGCAGGTGCAGCTTCTCGTCGATCTTTCCGTCAAGGACTTGCAGAGCAGGATCGAAGGTGCATGAGTTGCTGCGGATCGCGACGGGCTGGCTTGTGACGGGCTGGTGTGGGTGCTTTTACCACTGTCAATTTGTTCTTAGCGCTAGTGTAGACCGCGAAGAAACGAGCTAGTTCTGATGACTGCCTCTTGCACGCCCACAAACAACTCTATGACCCGAAGCACCAGAAGTGCACGCCGAGTGGTAGGTCGACAGCGACAAGGCCCTGCACATCCCTGTTCTTGCTTTCCGGTGACCCAAGAGAGGTACCATCGCAGATGCCACGGTAGCGCGCCTTGTAAGTAGAACTTCCACTGTTGTATGATCAGGGTGAGCAAGTGGCGGATCATGACTATCGTCAACTCACCTTCAGCATTCCTTGCATGATCCATCCACAGCAATACACATCCCACGAGTACGGATCGAGCTCTATCGCCGGCTGTCTTCCGGGCCCGAGGTCCAAGATCTCGGAGAACTCGAAGTCGATGAGGTAGAGCTTATTCGCAACAATCTCCTGCCCGAACCTGGTGTCAGGGCGAGAAGGGTGCAGTATGTTCTGTGTGGCAATGTCCTGGTGGTCGAGTCAGATCGCGGAGAAGAAGAAGTAGACCAGAATTTCGTACAAGGTGCGCCACTCGTCGCCGATGAAGGTACGATATAGCCTGAGTAGGCGATAAGAGCAACTCGAGAGATTCGATAGGTAAACGGCGGAAACGTACTTCAAGTAAGAGACAGCACTTTGTAATCGTTGCGCTCAGAGACCAGTACATTGCGGCGGCTGGATCAAAGCGGCTAACTACGGGTAAGATGATGAGAGGCTTTTTAGCGTCCTCGATGGTCTTGCACGGAAGGATGAACTTTGCGGAGAGAGGGTAGCGTTGCAAGTACTGATAAATTGCAACTTCGTTACCCATCCTTTTTCGGGCGGCTTTGACAAAATATCCTGGTTCCACACCGTCTTCGGTCACAAACGCACGTCCCTGAGGGTAAGTCTGAGCGATCGGGTCGACTAACATCGAGGGGAGAGGCATACTGGACTTTCGGCGTGGCGTGGTTCAATCCCACGACACCTCAGTTCAGAATGATCCACTATCCATGCCGGTGGTGGTGTGTTCCAGTCGCTGTCTGCAATGTCGGAGTCTTCACTGTAACATTTGTTCTGTAGCATCGTGGTAACAGTGCGAGGAATGACCAGAGCGTCACGACACGCCGGCATTATTAAAATTTCCGGTCGTCAGATATTCATCTTGAAATGTAATCCGAAATGCTACGTTTCCGAACACATTTCAGACGTGAGAATACGAAGGATTTCGCCTCTTCACAAACACATCATTCTGACAGTCGTTCCAGAAGCGCAGAAACTTGACGTTTCGGACGACGAGGAATGACAATAGAAATTTGAAGTTTCGAGGCACGTGGAACTTTGAGTTTCTGTCGACGAGAAATGATGAACCAATGGGGAGCCATCATTTCTTCCTCTCAGATACTTAAAGTTCCACGCATTCTAGAACTCTAAATTCCCGTTGTCATGCCTAGCAACGAAAAACAATAAGTTCCTGTGCCTCCAGGATGTTTCTCAGAACATTGCATTTCTGCACGGACGAGATACTTCATTTGTACGTAGTTGGAACGGGGTTAGAAACGTAACATATCTGATAACATTCCGCCCAACATATCTGATGACCGGAAATTTTGATATTGCCGGCGTGCGAGCGTGCCCGCAGGTGCCCGCGCCGGGCCGCCGCCAGCACGTTGTGGCGCGCAGGACAAGGCGCCCGATCAGGCGCCCACCAGCCCTGCTCTCGACTCCGACCTGCCCCGAGCGCGCGATTCCTCTGACCCCTTATCGCGGACGGTACCCTCGATCGCCACGACCGAACTGTCGCCCGGTATGTCCAACCATCCGCTGTTCACCTGTACCTCACGGTTTTTTGATCAATTGATCTGGGATCACCCCCCCCGGGTGATTCCCCTTCCGGTAACTGCAAATGTCTGTAAGCCTGCAAACCGTAGAGCCTCTACGGAAAACGATCAAGATACCTTGTTGGGAAACGTTGGAACGGGGCACATGCCTAAGTCCTCTCCCCCTTGTCCCCGACATCCCCGAGGGCCCGGCCCAGCCTCCCCCGCGCTCTCCGGCCCACGTGAGCGGCTTCCCGCGCTGTGCCCCCTGATAGCCGCGCCCGCTGGCGCCTTCCGTTGTGCCGCCCGCCCGTGATGGCCGCCCCCGCCCCCGTGCTCGCCGTTCCCGACAGCGAGCTCGCTGTTTCCCCTGCCCCTCCCCTTCCCCTTGTCCGATTCGCTTCGTTTCTTTTTTTATGTACTCGTATTGATAATGCGCATCTATTTACAAACCTCGCCTTTCTGACCCGCCCACCGTGGTGCCCCCACTGACCTCTACCGCCCGCCGCCGCCCGCCGCCCTCCGCATATGGAGCGGGGAGGACATTATGTCAGCATACTCAACGCCAAGAATAGGGAGATGTCTGATTGCGCGCGCGCACCGTGTGGTCAGGCACCGTGGAGACGGTTGATGCGGTGCGTGGCGCCCGTGCCATCAGCACGAGGCTGCGCGCGGGCGCCCCAGACTCAACGCCGCCTTTTGATGGCAGTCGAAGCGCCATCAAGATAGTCGATAATGATTGACTTCCCTCTGCTGCTGCCTCATAATGAAAAGTCAAACAGAAGAATGTACCTCACAAAGACCTGCAGGGAGTGCTTCATAGTAGACGTGCCCTAGCAGCTTCTATGTTTACCATCAAAGCTATATCTCAGGCACAACGATGGGAACAATGCACACATTTCATTGACATCAACACAACGTGCGTGCATCGACTCAGACATACGACATAACAATTTACATAGAGTACTCAAGCTACGTTCTCGTGCCCGCCAGCCTGGGCAGCCCTGCGTGCAAGAGTCCGCGCATTGGGACCCCTTGAGATTCCTTTGTCCTTGCGGGGCTTGCGGGGCGGCTTCTGTGGGAGGAGCGCGCTCTGAACGCTTGCGATGTGGTTGAAGGGGTCGGGGACGGCGCCGAGGGGTTCAGCGGTATGCGGGCCGGGAGGAGGCGCGGAGGGAGGAGGCGCGGAGGGTACAGCCATGGGCGCGGCCTGGAACACAAAGGTGAACGCGGCCGGCGTGGTGGAGAACATGGGCGATGGTGGGGGCGGCGCGGGCGCAGTGTAGGACACGGGCGCAGTGTAGGACGCGGGCGCGGGCGGTGCAGAGGACGCGGGCGTGGGCATGGTGGGGGACGCGGGGGAGGACGTGGTGAAGGACCCGGGTGCGGACGGCGTGGGCGTGGTAGAGGACGCGGTCGAGGGCATGGTGGACGGCGCGGCTGCGGATGGCGCAGATGTGGTGGAGGACGCCAGCGTCGGCGTCGGCGAAGAGAACAATGTGGGCGAAGAGGACGGTGCGGGCGAAGAGGACGGTGCGGGCGAAGAGGACGGTGCGGGCGAAGAGGACGGTGCGGGCGAAGAGGACGGCGCGGGTGCGGGCGCTGGAGAGGCCGCACGCGAGGACATGGTGGGCTCGGGATTGAATACTGGCTGCTGGAGGGAGACGATAGCGTCCGCATTGAATGTCACCGCGACAGGGTTCAGACCGGCATCGTAAGCCTGTCGCCAGGCCGTATGCTCGTTGTTCGTGAGCGTCTGGAAGTGCGTGGTGTCATTCTCCCATGCCGAACGAAGCGTGTTGAGGAATTTGAGGGAGTTGAAACGGCCGGGGGCCTGGAACGACTCCAGCGGCCAGTTCTTGAGGACAATGCCGAGCTTGTAGGTAATCCTCTTGGGGAAGTCGGTGTACGACATCGCGGAGGGGTTCCCCCGGGTCGACGTCGCCTCTAGAGGGCAACAATGAGCAAGTGAAAGATACAAGTGGGCGGGAACTTACGAAGCTTCTCCAGGATTATGGCACCTATCTTGGACTTCAGTTCCAGGACTGTATTCTTGTGCTTCTTCGTCAACCCTGTGTAGCCACACTATAATAAGGACTTGAAGAGGCCACCACATGTTTGTATGTACGTACCGTTGAGTCCTGTGAGGCACCAAGCTTCGATGCGCGAGGACAGCGTGCCCAACGTCGCGCCAGTGAGGAGCTCGATGAACTCCTCGACGCGCGCGCTAGTCCGGTAGACCCAGGGCTTGAGGTAGTTGGCTCGCTCACCACGGCACGCAATGAGCAGAAGCTCCACGCCAGTGCGCTCGTGGAGATCATCGAGCTGCGGTGTGAGTGGGTGTCAGCGAGGGGGACGTGGGGGTACGAGGGAACCAGACAACGCACCTCTTGGACCACCTTCATCAATGTTGCGCGCGCATCATTAAAGTTCGCGATGGGCAGGTTGGGGACGGCGCGCCCACGCTCCTCGCGCCGCTCGTTGAGTTCTTCAACCGTGTCACGGCACATTTCTTCCCGGTCTTGCTCGGACATCGCGTGCCAGCGTTCGGCCAAGTTCTTGATGAACTCGGACGACACGACATCATTCGTGTTCATCTCTGACAGGTAGGCGTTAAGCTTGAAGTGCGCAAGAGTGGCGATAATGCATGACGTACCTTTGTTATGCTGGCGAAGCTCCTTGCTGACGAAGGCGTTCCAGAGCGACAGCGCTCGCGGCTCCTTGAAACGAGAGTTGCTCTGGTGGAGAATAAGACGGTAGTACCATACCGCGCTGTGCTTACCCAGCTCCTCATGGAGCGCGACGGCATGGTCCCAGACCTCATCGCGGATGGAGTCAAGCTTGTCGTTGAGCGTGTTCTTGTACAGCCGGGACTTTTCACGAATGGCTTTCTTCTCCGCATAAGAAAGCTTCGGCCGTGTTCGCGCTGCGAGGACCACGGCTTTTTGACGCGTCGCCTTCCCACCTTGCGCGCACCTTTAGATAACTTCTCGAGGCCGCTATGGTTGTTCGACGCGGAGGCGTCTGCTCTGGCGCGCGCCATGCCGGCAGCGGGGACGGGGAAGCGGAGGGAACACGGGAATAGAAGCGGGGGTGTGGGAGCGAGGAGGCTGGTTGCTGGAAGAGACCAGGGGCAGAGTGACAAAAACACCGCCCTGGTTGTTGACTGGAACACGTGATGAAGTCAGCCAAAACATTATTCCATTCCTTACTCATCGTTATCGGAGGGATACATGATGGCGTCGAATAGACGCTCTAACCGAAGCCCATCCCAGCCTTCGTGCTTGGAGCCGTCGTACGCAAATTCCTTGCGCGAGGACGCTCCAGCAAAGACCTGCAGCAGGAAAATAAGCTCGGAGCTGTCCGGGTTGAATTCCATGAGAATCCGCTCAGCCCTCGCGCCGAGCTCGATGGGGAACGGACGAGCTCCCCCGACAGCCTCTTCAGGGGGGATGAAGAGCAGGCGGATAGCCTCGGCGAGCGCACTGGGGCTGCGGACGTCTCCGTGATCGCGCGCGGGTGGCGCAATGTCCTCTCGAATGCTCGCGCCCTGTTCGAAGGCTATGGCTTATCAGTCGACATCAGGGTAGAGGGCAGAGAGTCCTACCGCGCACAAGCATATCGTCTGACTGAGGGGACTCCTGCTCGCGCTGCTTGCCATGCGATGGGGTGGGATACGACCAGTGGACCGAGCCTCGCGATGGCGTTGCGTGGGTCCGGGAGTGCGCCGCCCGCACAGGGGTGCTAGGAAGCGAAACCATCGCGCGGAGCGGGGCCGGGACGGGCTTGTCGATGTCGAAGTCGAAGGGGAAATTGTGGCCATTCTTCACCATCATGTACGCGATGGCGTTCGCCACGGAGAGGCCCTTCGTGTCGAAGCGCATGCAGCGTCCCTTGTACTTGACTTTTGGGTCGCCGTCTCCGATTTGAAGGCCGATGTGGGTCCTAAAGATAAGGTCAATACAATGAATATAATTGTATGCAGACGCTTACCAAGAGACCCCGAGAAAGACTCCCGCGTGACGACCGTCAAGGGCGATGCGGACACTGTAAATGGGCTGATTCCGGACGGAGACCTGCGCCTCCTGCACACGCCACGCCGCGAGATGCACATCGTCGGCCGGGGTTACGCGGAAGACAGAGTCGTTGAGACTGTCAATTGCCTCGGCGTCGTCGCGGTTCAAGCAGCAGACGACGATGGGGTAGATGCTGGGATCGTTTCCGATCCCAACTGCAGGCGGCCTGTACAGCGTGGGTGAGTGGATGACAGCTGTGAGAGTTCTTTCAATTGAAGAACTCACCGGGTACTCGTGATGCGTGACATCTGCTGTCCGTGTGCATTCGGGCCCAGTCGGACGTACCACGGGCCGTGAGAGGAGGCCTGGTCTGAGTTCGATACGTTGTGCATGCGTGGCGGAGGCAGTGATAAGGAGAAGAGGCGAAGGGAGGGGACGATCGATGGCAGGAAGCAACGTATAGCGGACTAGCGCCCACGCTTCCACACCGTGATCTCACGTGAAGTTGGTCTTCGGATGCTATACAGCATTCCCCTGACATCCGGGCATAAAAATGATACTTGGCGTGTATTTGTCATGCATGCCGGCGTGCACCCCGAGTATTTGATGCAGTGTTTCATGTGTCGTCAGTATGGCATGACACGCGGGGACGTTGCGTGCAGAAGATCATGCAACTCATTCCTCGAGTGTGCACCCAACGGTCATAAACCATGCTAGGACTGTCACAGCAAGATACAGGTCAGAATTTTGCCTGGAGCACTTAAAGTAAGCATAATAAAATACGGCACATGCATTTTCAGACCCCCAAACGCAGGGGAATAACATGTAGCTATGTTTTTGTTCCGCATACACACTGTTTCTGACGAGCGCTAGCACGTCTCGCGGGCAATCTAGTCTACTGCGCTATGTAATCGAGAAGCGCGCCCACCTGCGCCTGCGCATCGTCATCATACACCGCGTCGGACCCTATGTCGGCCTTGATCGTGTCCCGATCTGGGAAAATGCGGGGGATGGAGGGCTCCAAAGTGGCCGCTCTTCCCTCGCGGCGGCCCGGCGTCTTCTCGCCCTCGAAGCGGGGGTCGTTATGTAATTCTTCGAGAAAGGTTAGATTGTACATGTTCTGGGCCTCGCGGTGACGGATAAACTCCAGGGTTGGCCCATGGAGAATGTCGTTGGATTGCTTGAGTTGCTCGAGGAGAGCCGCGAAGTCCAGCTGCTCGTCGCGAATGTGCGTGTGGAGGCGGCGCGCATCGCGATACACGATCTGGATCTCCTCGCCGGCCCGCTGCAAGCGCCTCCAGGTCCCGATCGCCTCTCGGACTTCCGGCCGCGCCCAGGTTTTGCCGCTGACGTCATTCCATGATCCGTGCAGGAGAGCGAACTCTCGAATGAACGAATAATGGGATACCTGAGTCCAATCAACGAGGGGCTTCTGTAAGGCCCCAGCCAGCTTATTGTACGTCGCAATCGCCCGCCGAATCGCCGCGGACCTCTTTTGCATGTTCTTCGCGATATGAGTGCGCATTTTGTACCCTGTGTGCATGCTCAATTAGCTATCAAAGTTTGTATGATAACGCGATCACACACCTGTCTGCGCGAGATGTAGCTTGTGCAGTTCAAAGAGGCGTTGAATGACCAGGCGCTGAAGCTTTCCCAGCGCCTGGTGATAACGCCGAGTGGCAATGTACGCCTTTGCCTGTGTGTAGCGCGGGTCGGTGGGTAGCCATCGCGTCATATTCCACGTGTCTTCGATCTCGGCTAGTTCCTGATCGAGGGCATCGATCCGCGTGCGCAACGCGCGGTTGGCGCTCTCGGTCCGCCGCGTCTCCCTAGCGTGCGCGTTGTAGTCGGTGATTGGGCCCGTGTAAGGGGTCTGGAATGAAAGCCCGGTGCCCTCGGAGGACGAAGCGATGGGCGCGCTCGCGCTCGCGCCCGCGGCATTCTCGCCGCGCCCGCGGCATCCTCGCCCGTGCCCACCGCGCCCGCTCCCACCACGCCCGCGCCCACGGCACCCGGTGGCTGCTGCCCGAGCATAAAAGCCCGGGTCGCGGGGTTGCGCGTTGCCCGACTTGTGGCCGCGCGAGTCTTCTGGGTGTATTCCTCCCTGTGCGCGGGTCAGGACATGTCGCGGAGTAGCCAAAAGGGGACATACTTCATCTCCCTTAGGTCCTCTAGCCGCGCGACGTAGCTTAGAGCCCACTCATCCTGCGGGTTCTCGTCGCGCAGGGTCGCGAAATAGATGCGCTCTTCCTCGGCAGCCTCAATCAGCTGCGCTTCCGTCAGCTGGAGCTGGGGTAGTACTGTGCGCAAGAACTCCTCAGACTCCTCGATAATCTTCGTGGCTTGAAGGAAGTTGTTGCGGAGGAAGATTGCCAGATTTGTGTACTTCTCCTCATCCCAGCGACGGAAGTAAAGCGCGATCAGGGTGTGCCGGCGGTACTTGCTCGCATAGCAGATGATCGAAGCCAAGGCGTTTGATCCGCTGAAAATGCGCTCCATCGTTTCTAGGTCTTCGATGCCGGCACCGGCGATGACGTTGGGATGATGATGAAGCTGGCAGAGGTAAGAATGGGAGTACCCATGGAAAGCATTGACAATACACAGAGAACCACGCCTCCGGAATTCGGGACCTGCGCTGCTCCGTGCGAGGGTGCCTCCGAACACACAGCCGATGTCGTACCCGAGGAGAATATTGCCGGGCAACTCCGTGTTGATCTTGTCCACCATCGCGATCCCATACTTAGCGCTGGAAATGATCCGTTAGTTACACGCCTTACGCCGACATCATTACCTACAGTTCACCACTCTGGATCATATCCGCGATCCAGAGAATCCTCCCGTGCCTGCACGCGCTGGCGAAGATCCCGGTCTCGTCGAACCCACCCCACATCTTCTTCTTCTCGTCCGCAGCTGCCGCTTTCCAATTCGTGGCGCAGGGGCTTGGGGCACCCACTTCTCCATCCGTGGGATCTCCCTCAGTGTCCAGGAAGACCGGTGCAGGCTCGGGGGCCGGGTCCAGGGCATCAACGTCATCGGCATCCCCTCCGAGATCAGCGGTCGGCTTCGGCTGTGCCTGGCGTGCCGGGACTTGCTTTGCGAACCGATTGACGAACTCTGGGCCCAGGTAGTAGGTATTCTTGTGACGTCGCCGGTCCCCAACGTCTTGATACTTACGAAGGAGCCTCTTCAGAGAGTCGTTCGCGTCCATGCTACCCATGCGTTCGAAGCGGACGGGAATCTCATTCTCCAACTGTTTGAAAAGCCATCAGTGGTGCGCGCAATCGGCGCTTCTCCCGGCATGTACCGGGATGACGTACCTTGTACCCACATGGCGGGCATCCGAAGCGCGGACGCCAGTTCGGATCACCTCGTCCGAGCTTCTCCTGAATCTTGGCATCGACGTCATCGAGGACCTCCAAATAGATGTCGAAAGCATCCGCAAGTGCTGTGCGATAGTGGCGACGGTATACCATCTGGTATCTCTAGGTAAGTCTCACCACCAATCATACAATTAAGAGACTCACATAATACTTGTAACAGACGAGCTTGGCGAAAGCCTCCGTGCTGAAGGATGGCTTGACAAGCTTCAGGCACCGAAACAGTTCCAGCGTCGCAAACGATATCGCGATCGACGGCCCGATAGCGGTGTTGCCGAGATATCCGAGCAAGGCCAGTGCCTCGACCGTCCACTGGCCGGATGATACCTCCCTCTTCGTCGGAGGGTGTGTCTTCTCCAGGTGCGCTGCGCTTGCGCTCCCCTTGCCAGCCTGAAATACCGTACTTCCACTGCAGATATGCCGCCTTCAAGCGCGGGAAAACATGCTTCCAATTGTCGTCTCGCGCGCGGAGACGATCGCGCCAGGTGCGCTCATCTACCCTGTACATGATATGTTAGTTCTGCCCTCTGATCACAGGTCCTTCTACTCACCCTGTTGCCAGATTGTTTTCTAGAGCCATACGGAATGCCTCAACATCCGCGTCGTCCGCCCAAGCATCTTCATTGTCGTTATCCTCTCCTGCCGCGACGTCCGCGTCGTCTCCCATATGGCTAATGTCTCCGATATTGATGTCTTGCCCTTGCATTTCATCTATTTCAAACGCCGCCACTGCGGCTGCGCGATCTAAGCCGCTTAGATCTTCACACTGGTGAGTTTTTATCTGGCTATTGAGTTTGGAACGTACTGTTGACAAGGTCGCGACGCCGTTTCCGCACAGCATCGTCCGCAGCATCCAGGTCAACAGCGCGGATCGTCTCTTGTTTGGAGGTACGTCCACCTGGCCCTTTGTTCTTGCCACCCCTATTTCGGCTCCGTGGGCCCATGATAGTCACCCCATCTGAGACTCGGTTGCTGCCTGACTGCGAGAGAGACATGGTGGTAAGTCAGCCTCTCAATCACTCTATCGAAGGTATTATACTGTGATCATTATCGACTATCTTGATGGCGCTTCGACTGCCATCAAAAGGCGGCGTTGAGTCTGGGGCGCCCGCGCGCAGCCTCGTGCTGATGGCACGGGCGCCACGCACCGCATCAACCGTCTCCACGGTGCCTGACCACACGGTGCGCGCGCGCAATCAGACATCTCCCTATTCTTGGCGTTGAGTATGCTGACATAATGTCCTCCCCGCTCCATATGCGGAGGGCGGCGGGCGGCGGCGGGCGGTAGAGGTCAGTGGGGGCACCACGGTGGGCGGGTCAGAAAGGCGAGGTTTGTAAATAGATGCGCATTATCAATACGAGTACATAAAAAAAGAAACGAAGCGAATCGGACAAGGGGAAGGGGAGGGGCAGGGGAAACAGCGAGCTCGCTGTCGGGAACGGCGAGCACGGGGGCGGGGGCGGCCATCACGGGCGGGCGGCACAACGGAAGGCGCCAGCGGGCGCGGCTATCAGGGGGCACAGCGCGGGAAGCCGCTCACGTGGGCCGGAGAGCGCGGGGGAGGCTGGGCCGGGCCCTCGGGGATGTCGGGGACAAGGGGGAGAGGACTTAGGCATGTGCCCCGTTCCAACGTTTCCCAACAAGGTATCTTGATCGTTTTCCGTAGAGGCTCTACGGTTTGCAGGCTTACAGACATTTGCAGTTACCGGAAGGGGAATCACCCGGGGGGGTGATCCCAGATCAATTGATCAAAAAACCGTGAGGTACAGGTGCCGCTGTTCGTGGCGGCAGAGAGTCCGACTATACGCGATATACTTATGTGAGTCCACGAGAGTGGGGTCCAGATCGCAGATTGGAAGTGTGTCGGTATGAAGCCGTCGCAGCGGCATAACCCCTCCGCACGGCGCAAACACATCGTCGTGGGTGCTTCTCACAGGCAAACCACGTCGTGGGATACGGCGACACTACTTGTCCGTCTATCGAAGTCTTTGATGCCGGTGAAGTCCTTTACTCATCTCTCAGCAACTATAAGCTTACAAATCACCAGAGCTGAGATTGTGTTTCGAATCACGCTGGTTATTGCGCCCAAAACCCACTGGTTGACAAATACCCGATCGGGAAACGATGGATTTGTAGGCTGCCGAATGACTCAGCAACTCGCCGTTCTCGGGCTGCAATGGATCGACTCTGAAGGACTGTCAGCCACCGTTTCTCGACAGCGTATATAAAGAAGGATCGCTATCTCACTGCCGGGGTACTGCCCAACCTCGTCTTTTCCGTCCTTCCTCTGGCTTTTCAGGATGTCCCAAGCGTATGACTTTGCTGCCGCTCCGGATGTGCCTTACTTCACTCCCGCGCAAGTTCCAGTCGCGGGAACCGGACGCCCTGTCAAGGACTCGACAAAGCCTCTTGCAAAGCTCTTCCAGCCTCTCAAGATCCGGGGGGTAGAGTTCCAGAACCGCCTATGGGTGAGTGTCAAAATCACCTGTAATCCCCTGAGATTCGCTTACCAGCCCACAGGTCTCCCCCATGGACATGTGCACTTCAGACGTCCGCGACGGCATGATGAACCTCTGGCACATCACATCACGTATGTTTCGTTAGAATTATCCCTGCTCGCCGTTTAGACATCGCACTAACGACTTCATCCCGCTGCACAGTCGCCTCGAAGATCATCTATGGCCCCGGTCTGACGATCATCGAAGCTGCCGCAGTGACCCCGGAAGGCCGTATCACGGTGCACGACCTAGGGCTCTGGTCGGACGCGCACGCCGTGCCGATCCGCCAGCTCGCCGGGTTCACCCACAGCCAGGGCCAGAAGCTCGGCATCCAGCTCGGCCACTGTGGCCGCAAGGGCACCATTGCGCCCATCTGGCACGCCGGCCACGAGGTCGTGCCGTCTTCTCGCGGCGGCTGGTCCGACGAGCTCGTCGCGCCCTCAGCCGTTGCATATCCCCCGAGCGTGGGGGAGGAGGGTGCGGTGCCGCATGCGCTGACGAAGGAGGAGATCAAGACGCTGGTCGGGAAGTGGGCGGAGGCGGCACGGCGCGCGGTCGACGCGGGCGTGGACGTCATCGAACTGCACGGCGCGCACGGATTCTTGATCCACAACTTCCTGAGCCCCGTGTCGAACAAGCGCACCGATGAGTATGGGGGCAGCCTCGAGAACCGGGCGCGATTCTTGTTTGAGGTGGCGGACGCCATCCGAGGTGTCATTCCGAGCACAACGCCTCTGTTCCTCAGGTGAGACGCTTCGGTGGGATGCGATAACGACTAGATGCTGACCTTGATGCAGGGTATCTGCGACCGACTGGTTGGACAAGGTGCTCCCCAACGAGCCATCGTGGACGCTCGACGAGACCATCAAGCTCGCGAACCTGCTTCCGGAGCACGGTTTCGATTTGATCGATGTCTCGTCTGGAGGGACCGACCCCGGCCAGAAGATCGAATTCATCGGTGGGCCGGCGTATCAGGCTCATCTGGCGGAAGCAATCAAGAAGTCCGTCGGCGACCGCCTCTTGGTCGCGGCGGTGGGTGGGATCGCGACTGGTAGTATCGCGGAGGAGGTGCTGCAGAAGGGCCAAGCGGACGTGGTTCTGGTCGGGAGAGCGTCTTTGCTGAACCCCGCGTTTGTGCTCGATTTTGCGAAGGATCTGGAAGTGGATGTGAAGATTCCGCATCAACTAGACTGGGCAGTACACGGGAGGAATAGCATGTGGAGATGGTTGGACTCCGCATAGTAGAGGATTGCATGTACTTAGAATCACTAGAGTGCTTCCACGCTTGCCAGTGCGGTTGAGCATTGGAGAGTCCGAGCTACTACACCCGTCGATGCAGCCATCACCGAGGCGGTGTTTGGATATTGCATCCAGAGCAAAGAGGAAATATGCGAGTCTTGGCAATGGCCATGGAATCTGCTTACTGAGCATGAAGATGCATGTTTCACAAGCAGCGTTCTTTGTTGCTCGACACGGGTGAATGATGACCATCCTTGCAAGGAATCCATATTATGGACTCTGTCGCTGTTGCAATCACCACGAGAGTGCCACGAGTAACTTGGACGATCAAGAAAGCGAATTTGACTAACTACTACGCGCTTGGACAGGACACCAATTGATCTCGCGCAACACATGTTCGACACGACTGCGGCACACAGCCTTCCAGGCTTCAAGAGGGGTGCTCTCGCTTGATACCAAACGGTCAGCTTTCAGATCTCAGATTCTTTTTTATCTTTCGACACGTACGCTGTTACCATATATATCTTGCCGTCCTCGCTGCCCTAGGTACACAGTACACAGTGGCCCTTTATTTGCACCCGCTGCGACTCCTTCTTCTAACGCCTCTCCTCGACAGTGACCGCCGCGTCCATGGGTTCCCTTGTACCTCGACTGGCGAATGGCTTCCAAGCTCGAGACACTTCGGTCAGTCACACAGGGGTGATTTCTTCCTTGGTATGTTCTGGAGTTTTCTCAGAAGTTAGGCTCCTGCTCACCATCGCATCTTAGTGCGCGCCAGACTGCACGTTCCCCGGAACCACTGTTCTCCTTACTTTCACCACCCTGTCCTCCTCGAACCTCGGCACGACTTCGTCCGCCACCACAGCGTCTTCCGTGTCAACAACAGCGGAAGCGACCCCAACCCCTACGACCACGCCAGACACCGGTGGTGTAAACAAGTCGATGGGCCCGAGCGCGCTTGTGTGTGGGATGGCCAGAGTCGGAGGGGCCCTGCTGATAGTCTAAAGAGCAGCTTGCTTCGAAGCTTGATGTCCTATCTATGTACTGCGACTGCGCGAATGTTCACGTCCACGCGATTCATTCACAGCCGGTGCGCTCCCCGACAACACCCAGCAAGCACGTAAGTGGCCGTGTCAATTACTGCCGCGCAGTCTGCGGCTGTCCACCTGCGGAGGCCACAAGACAGCGTGCGCCAGCGACAATGTATTCGCATACCGGCACAGCAAGGGTATTCAACCAGAAAACATCTGAGCTCCAACCACTCTGGGCCTCAAACGACTTGCACCTCTCGTGCCCCCTACCTATCTTTCCGACCGAGGCTCGAGCCTGAGCTCGAGGCCCGAGCCACCGCGTCCGCTGCGCCTGTATCCGCCTCCCCGGCACGCCCCTTCCCCACGAGCGCCCCCGGGCCCGTCAGCGCCGCCGCCACCGCGGCGGCCTTGATCGTGCCCGCCGACAGCTGCGCGTACCCGCGCACGGTCCGCCCCGCCCCGCGCGCAGCGCCCCTCGTCGTCGGCCGTCTGCGCGAGCGGCTTGTCGATCGCGGGGGCGGGGAAGGCGGGGGAAGAGACGAGGAGCACGGTCTCGTGGTCCGTCGTGCGGAGGGTGCGGGCGGTGGTGGCGAAGTCGGGGAGGAGGGTGAGCGAGTCGGCCTTCTTCTGGATGATGATGGGACCGGAGAAGGAGGGCGGGAGGAGGACGGTGATGTCTCCGGATTTTGACTCGACATGGAGATCTAGACAGTATCGGAGGTCGACGTCGCGCTGTCGGTGTGTTCAGTTGCAGTCACGACCAGTGGAGAAAAACGGAACTCACAATGTTCATGATTACCGGCTCCGACCGGGTGGACGCATATAGTCGCACTGGTGTCCTCCGCCGGCGCGGTTCGTGCGTAGGCGGCCCGACAACGGCGACGTCCACCACGACGGAGAGCTTCAGCGATCGGAAAGCTGCGTTCAATTGCAGTGGGGACGTGCTTGTGCCCCAGACAGCCGCATATGCTTTGGACATGTCTGATGGCATCATGAGAGGCTGGGTTTCCAACGTTGTATCGACGTCGAACGAGCCTTGATAGGTACCGGGTTGAACGCATGTGAAGACGGTAAGCTGAAAGACTACTTGCCCGTGACCGCTTCGTTGCGCGCTAACATGTCGACGCCATTGATGACTTGTGGCTGCTCTGCCGTACCGCCTACTTGCGACGAGGGTCCGGGGGAGGGGCTGGTGGGACGAGGTTGCGCGACTTCCTCCGGGAAGTAAGCAGCGGTAAAGCTGTCCACGTCTGGCGGGGAAGATGCGAACGTTGGTGACTGGCGAGAAGCGGGTAGTGAAGTACTTGACGGAGCAAATGAGCTGGAGGAAAGATGGGGAGCTGGAGTGGGAGAATAATGCGCCGATTGGGAAGAGTTTTCCGACTGTTGGTGGAATAGATTTGGAGAGCCGTAAGGTGAAGACGAGGCTAAGTGCATGAGAGGAATAAAGGTCGAAGACGACGCTACAGGTTCGCTCAGCGCGGCCCTCGTGAGTGGGGGAGGAGACGGTACGACATCGTGGTGAGCCTGTGCAGCCGCGAGAGGGAGGGTACTGGGGGCGGAAGCTGCCTGTGCAGGAGAGGGCCCAGGTTCGAGGAGGGAATACGGAGGGGGAGGGGCGTCATCTTCAGACGTGCCTGCCTTTGTTTCTTGTCGGCATACATGCGAGGGGGAAGAGTGAGATACGCACCCTGAGTTCTAAACGCGTGGCCGCAGTCGTCTCTGTGCAAGGGCAAGGGAGGTCCGGGGTCAGATCCTGAGAGAGCACATAGGCACGCACCATTCGATGCCACCACATTGTTCAATCCCTCCGGTGCGACTATCATGAAGACGTTGGCGGCGAGGGCGGTGAGGGCGTTTGCAGCGGTGGTGGTCTGAGGAAGACGACTTGTTTCAGGCGATCGACTTGGAGGTGCTATATAGCAGGTTCCAGCCGTCGAAATCGGACACCGGCTTTGGAGGCGGAAGGCATTGAGGGCGAGCGAGGGCGAGATGATCAAGAAGTGTGGCGTGCGCACTGCTGTGGGTCGGCTGGTGGGTCGTTATCTGATAAGATCCACGGGCATCTTCGCTGCCACCACCTTCGAGATCTCCTTCAGTAATTAAGTGCGCTGAGCCCTGCCATCCTGCGCTCGCTCATTCACTGGTTTTTCCCTAGAGCAAGCCAGTCCCGCCGGGATTCCGAGCAGGCGGTCCATGCACGGTGCGATAGATCGAAGGCAGTGCGTAAGTTCACGGCTGCGCCGTGGCATGTCAAAGCCCTGCCTTCCGCAGGCGATAGCTCTGGGCCGTAGCGCATCCTACTTATACCCTCGACTCTCGTCCTTCGCCCCATCCCTTCATTCAATATGATTGTCGTCAACACCCATTCCCAAGACGCGTGCGACGTCAAGTCCCCGCCCGTCCCTGAAAAACATCCACGGCCTGCTGAGGTGAGTCGCTTGCTCTGCTGTGCCTTCAACGTTGGCCAATCGAGCCTGCAGGCCCCCTCTCCTCGGGTAGAGTCCGCGCTCCCTCCCCCTCCCCCATATTCTCCCCCTGCTGGTCCCAGTCGCGTCCCCGAACCGACCCCAGTGCGCTCGGAGCCGATCTTCCAGCCTCACAACCCCCAGACCGTCAACCGTTTTGAGGTCTTCTCAAAGCATGCCCCAGTCTCAGGTGCGTCTTTCCCGACTCACTATATGCGCACCACGCCTCACGCAAGACCATGAAAGGCACCTACCTTATCGACCCCGCCCTCCCCTCTCCCACCTCCGGCCTCTCTTGCCGCATGTGCCGGGAGCAGGACCGCGCCTGGGGCGAGTCGCACCACAAGTCCGACGTCCACGCCTCCTTCACCACCCGGCACGGCGCCCTCACCCTCGACCTCGCCCTCGTCGCCCCGCCCTTCGCCTACGGCCGCGAGCCGACCCGCGTCGACGTCCACAGCCAGCACGGCCGTATCCTCCTCGACGTGCACGACGCCGCCCCCTCCCGCGCGCTCGACCTCCTCGTCGAGACCGCGTACGGCAAGATCACCGTATACCTCCCGCCCACATTCTCCGGCCCGCTCGTCATCGGCACCCACCACGGGAACGCGAGCCTGCTCCCCAGTCTCGCCGCGCGCACGCGCACGCTGCGCGCGACGGACAGCGAGACGCTCTGTGTCGTTTCCGCGCCCGGGCAGCCCCCGAACGCGCTCGTGGACATCAAGGCGACGGACCCGGGCCAGGACCGCGCGCTCGTCCGCTCGAAGCACGGCAAGATCCTCATCGGCATCAGCGGGGTCGACCGCGAGCCTGAAGCGGCACGCGGCGGGGGGCTGTTCGAGACGCTGGGGCGGATCCTCGAGAGTCAAGGCGCGGCGTTCGGGACGTATGTCGCTGAGGGCAGGCGCGCAAGCTGGAGAGGAAGCTGACGGAGCGTGGGGAGACGATCTCACGGCACATCGACACCCAGGTGGAGAGGCAGAGGCAGAAGACGACGTCGATAGAGGCGAGAAAGTGAGATTGAGTGCTGGTCTTTCGTACGTTGCGTCTGGGTCTCGTGTTTCTTCGTTCTATGTTCTGGATACTACACCTATGCTCTCTGATCCTCTGTATTTGTACGGCGCATTTACTTACCTCTCTGTCCTATCATAGCCCTGTCTGTGCCTTTATTGATTATGGAACAGACTCTTAACTGGCTGACTGGTTTCGAACGGCCACGACATCGGCGTTCACAGTAAGCGTTACGTCATCTTCGATTCAATGGCCTCTCAGCTTTCGTTTCTGGACTAGTAGGACTATTAATCCCGGTCGCCGTTCAATACAGCGACTCTGATGATGAGTACTTGTATCCTTCCCTTTCCTTGAGGATGTCGGAGCCTGCACTACCTTCCGGCCACCCGTATGCCTGCGATTGGCAAAGCCCTTCACTATTACGGTCTACAGTAGTGATTCGCCAGGTGCATCCGTGGTGACAGCCTACCAGCAGGTGCGGATGCATCTGGTGCCGGCACCTCGGGCAATAAGTCCGATCTGCCGGCGTGATATTCGCAGTAAATGGAAGGGCAGCGCTACATTTTTGGATCATGCCACTTGCCTTTATCTTGAGGTGAAAGGCTGCCTTTCGCGCCCAGATATACAGCTACGGTCACAAAGCTTGTCCAGGCGCCGAAAAAACGCGACGGGCGTCGAGAGAAATCGAAAATAAATCAAAAATGGTCGGAAAATCGCCCAGCGTCGTTCTCTCCCTCCTGCATCACGCTAACAGCTTCTAGAGTCCCTGGAAGGCCGCAAAAACGTGTGCGGGTCCACTTGGGTGTGTTTCGAGCTGGTTCTACATGGTCTCCAGCCGGTCTTGACGCCATCACAGCATACAGTGGAACAACCAGTCCGACTGTGACACCGAGCCTGCGGACATCTTCGACGGTAACGAACCAGTCGATAATGAACGGGAACTAGAGTGTTCATGGAGCGGCACGAAGTGGAGCTCTCCCGATGTTCAGGCTGGAGACGGAGGCGCAGGCGCGATGGACCATGACGATGAGCTCTTCGCAAGGTCGGATGATTCTCATGGTGCGTTTCTGGTAGTTTGACACAGCAAACCAATGACAACCCTTCGGTCGAGCGTAACACGTAAGGGCCGGCATGAGTGAGAACCGGTTTCCGGGCAGGTTGTATGTTGCGGGCAAGACAGCGCGCTCTCCGACGGGGGCCCGTCCAGGTGGTCGTTCGAGAGCGTCATTGTTGACGTTGATGCCTGCTTCATCGACGAAGACAAGCTGAGACGAAGTGTACAAACGCCGTACATCGGGGAGCCACTGAATGTGTCAGTGTGCGTCACGCTGTTTGGCGATCTTCCGTGTGCAACTTACGGAGCGTAGACGGGGAAACGAGCAGTTCCCGTACGACGAAGAGTCTGTCTACGCTCCTGTCGACATAGAGTGAAGGGTCTTCTCAAGCTAGCTCTTCCTGGTCTCGCATATGGCAAGTGAGCCTTGAACGTCGTCCACAACACGCGCAATCGGGGGAGGAAGAGCCATAGTAATCAACAGAGTAGTCATTGACCCAACGTCGAATGCTCCAACTAGATACCGGCAACGCCGCAGCAATGAGCTCCCTATCCCATCCGATCCCGACAAGCTCCTTGGCCTGTGGCCCGCCGGGAACTTCAACTGAATGGTTTTGGAAGACCATGACCAGCTCCTGTGCACGAGTACATGAATAAGCGATGCCTGAGACAAGAGAGGGATAGTGGAGGGATAGATGCGTGCAAGATAAGAGTGTGATGACACGTACCGTGTTTCCCGTGCCCAGATATCTGCCCTGCCACTTGCAACCCAAGAAGAAGATGATGAGAGCACGGAGGCTAGCCACGGGTGCACTGGTGTCGAATGGTGTCGAGGCCGGCTGGGGACCATGTAAAACCAGCTCGAAACGCACCCAAGTGGACCCGCACACGTTTTTACGGCCTTCCTGGGACTCTAGAAGCTGTTGGCATGATGCAGGAGGGAGAGAACGACGCTGGGCGATTTTCCGACCATTTTCGATTTATTTTCGATTTCTCTCGACGCCCGTCGCGTTTTTCGGCGCCTGGACAAGCTTTGTGACCGTAGCTGTATGCTGGAAAGTTTTGCCAAATGAAACATTTCCCCCAACATTTCCCTTTGTTGCGTGACACTGTGTTGAGGTTTCCTTTGTGAAACATTGATGAAGTGGGAGCGGAATGTCACATTTCGCACACATTTCACGTGCCTGCCACCTTGGTACGACAACTCGGCGTTACAGCCGGTGTTGATCTTCGCGCGCGAACCCTGTACAGCTAGATGAACTGGCAGGGGCTTCGCAAGCTCTTCTGTGCGTAATCCGAGCTGGTGCGCGAGCTTCGCGGACATGAAGTCCGCCAACAAGCCGGTGTCGAGGAGTGCGCGAGCTAGATGGCCCGCAATATTGACCACAATAGTCAGGGACTCGGGAATGACGCGCGTGAAATCGCGTGGAGTAGCCGCGTTACGTTGGACGGCTGCGTATGGAGCGGCCGCGTAAAGCCCCACTCCTTCCTCGCTATCCACCATGTCGCCCTCCTGTCCTCCGGGCAGTTCCATCGTCTCTGGACTCCCGATACCTAAAGGCTCGGTCTCGTCATCCTCGTGAGTGTGATTCCCGACTGCTCTCTGCCGTTTCTCACACTGCCATGCGTACCATCCAGCTAGGTCGAACTCTCGGTCCTCGAGGAGCTCTTGGCTGCAAAAGACGTTCCAGCGCAGGTACGAGTCCATGATTTGAACGCCCTGCGCCCTCGGGGACACCCAGAACCCACAGAACCCCGAGGTTTCCTCGCAGCGACAGCCCTCAGGCTCGTCGTGCTCACACGGCCTCGGGTGGCTGATCGCGAGGATGGTCCTTGCGCCCTCCGCCAAAGGGTACCGCATGAATGCGCCCGGGGAGCTCGTCAAGCAGCCTCCGAACTCCACTACGACCTGCTCGCAATACCACTGGACAGGGTCGAAGTCAGGGCGACGCAGCTCGTGCATGGGCAGCAGTGGGAGCTCGTCAAAGTCGTCGCCCCAGACGATATAGTTCCCTTCACCATCCTCGGTGAGTAGGTACTCGCGGAGGTCGGGATCATCTTCCGTTCCTGGGACATAAGGGCCATGCTGATTGAGCAATGCAGCGGCCATACGGGCGTACAAGTCCCCAACTAATATATCATTGTGGTTATTTTTTCGTCTAATGTGCACTGTGAAAGAGTCCTGAAATGTATGCTGTAAATTCTTATCAGACTCTGTTTGATGGTGTAATCCCCCAATCTGCCCCCCATTTGTTCCCCTGATCCAATTACACACAATGCTCCGATATTACCTTGTGAATTCGATCTGAACTCGCCTTCAACATAGCTTTAAGATGCAAAAACAACCATGTCAAACGGTGCAGAACTGGTGAAGATGTTGCATCGGAGCCCAGAATGTACCACTGGGCTGCAATGTGTGGGCTAAAACCTCTTCACATAACCCCTATGCAGACATGCAAGGGATGGACCACCCACCCCCACATGTGGCAGAGGACCTTAGTGATGTCTTAGATCATACCGAAACATGTTCCATGTGTTATTGCACTGGTTGAATGAGTGTGTGTGCTCAATTGCATGTTTGTGCAAAGTAAGAGGTCTGGTTGTGGAGTAAAATGGGCCCTGTCTCAGCTGCAGACACCATTACTTCCTCAGTTCTCCACCGATTTCAATGATTCTTGCTGTGTTGGATAGGCACTCTTATGCCTTTATCAGATCTGTCTAGTAAACCATTATCAGATGATGATGTGTGTGTAAATCAGGGTAATATGTGCCAGAGAGATAAGGATTGATAAGAGTAAAGAAAGCACTGATAAGACATTTAGTTGTAAGATAAGAAATAGTGAATGGATGCTCTGACCATGCAACAGGAATCAGATTAATATATGGCATGGTTGTGGAGGGGTGCAACTAGGGGGTGGAAACGCACACAGCTGCACAGGGAGCCATATATAGTGGTTCACATCAAAACGATACCTAGATCCATTTCTAATAGGGTAGAAGAGAAGGCTGCAAAAGACCGAACACTTATCGGAGGATATGGGGGGTGGCTATTGGGGGATCAAAAGTGCTGTGGCTGAAGGGTAAACAGCAATCTAATCCAGAACCAGATGGTGGTTCTCCGATCGGACTTCAATCCCACTCATTGGAAGGCTATCCACACGTTATAAAACAAGAACCAGGGAATTCCATCCACAATTCCCAATTCTAGCCAATGTCCCCATTGGCCAAAACAGGGGTACATCCATATCTCCACCAATACTGCTCTGATCAGCATGATCTTGGGTTCTCTAGAAAGCTGTTTTATGCCCCTTTTGATTGATACATAGTGCCTGATGATATTCCTGCCCTGTGCTGCACGCCAGGCTGGCCATTTACAGGTAAATACTAGCTATTGCCCCCCATTCCAGCTGCCCAGACCAGCCCAAATGCACCATTCCAGCTTTAGTCACCTTTAGCTACCTATTTACCCCAATTCCAGCCCATTATACCAGCCAAAATGCCCACCCGTAGCACTACCTGCACCAGGCTATTTATAGCTAGGTAGGTCCCAGTGGGTCCCTGGCATTGGTTATTACAGTGTAGGGGAGGTTCTGTCATTACAAACATCACTTTTAACAGCCCAAAAGGGCTCTGTAATAACTCCACGTCACTTTTAACAGCCTAGAGGAGTTTCTGTCATTAAGAATTGCATTTTTAACAGTCCAGAGGAGGCTCTGTCATTAAGAACGTCACTTTTAACAGTGCAGCAGAGGTTCTGTTATTAAGAATTCTGTTTTTAACAGTCCAGGGGAGGCTCTGTCATTAGATATTTCGCTTTTGACAGCCCAGAGTGTGTGCTGTCATTAGATATATGCCTATAACAACCCAGAGGGTGTTCTGTCATTAGAGAGTTCGCTTTTAACAACCCAGAGGGTGTCCTGTCATTAGATATGTTGGTTATAACAGCATAGAAGAAGTGCTGTGATTAGATATTTCACTTTTGACAGCCAGGGGATGCAGCTGTAATAATAACATGACACATACATAGTATTACAGGCCTTTGCAGGCCTGTTATTGTTATTGCTTCACCAGGGTTTTCTACAATGAAAACGTGGTGGGCCTCAGCATAATGGACTTCCCAGGTACCTGGGGGATTGTATTACATCTGTGGTGACCACAGGTGCACCCACCTCTTGCCCGTCTCGCCCTCGCACCATCTCGCACCCTCGCGTCCTCACCATGTGGTTCCCACGTCGCCGTCTCCGTCTCGCCCTTGCCGGCCTCGCCCACGCTGAGCTCGCGTCTCGCCGTTCTCGTCCGCGATGTCCAAGCCTTCCCCACCTCGCCCTTGTCCGCGACGCCTGTCCCCGCGTCATTACCCGCCTTACGCCCTGGTTGCGCCTACGTCGTCCTCCGCACCTCTGCCTTGCACCCCCATCTCCCTCCTGCGCCCACGTTAGGGCCCTTGCCCGCACGCCTCGCGTCTGCGTCACCATCACTCGTCCTCGTCCGTCTCCCCCATGTCCCAGTAGTACCTTTGTTAATGAAATAAATCCATATATTTTCTCTATCACTATATCTTATGTGTGGATCGGCGGGTTGACCCGCGAATGAGCCGGAGCCGGAGCCGCGGCTCCAGCTCTTCCAGCGGATCTGAGCCGTGCGGATCTGGATCAAGCCCCCAGATGTCACATGATCCGTGGGTTCGGATCTGGATCATCTGTGGGTAGATCCGCAAACAGCCTTAGAGCACGCTACGGGACGCTCGTCAACCGTGTCGTCCGCGCGCGTGCGCGAGCTCGAGGACGAGCTCAACGTTCTGAAAAAGCAGATGGCGGCGTTGATGTCCGCGAGTACAGTGCAGGTGCAGCGCGGTGCGACCGCTCCTGGAGAGCCCGCTGCCGCCGTCCCCATCCCTCAGAGCAAGTCGGTGTTTGCACCGACTGTCTTCAGTGCCGGGCCGACCTCGCGGGACAACGCTACGTCAGATCTGACCAAGGACCCGCCTCCACTGGGGCCATCCAGCAGAATTGACCCCTCGGGGCCGCTGGGACGCGCACTCGGACTGAGCACGACCCACGTCTCGGCCCCGACCGCTACGACTGCACCCCCGGTGCATATGCCTGCTTCAGTCAGCAATGTATTCAACATGGCCGCGCAGGCTCAGGCTACCATGGGGTTGGCACCCGGGAACAACGCTCCTCCGGAAGCACCCCGCGTGTACCCAGTACGGAAGCCAAACAATCCCACTAAGTACTCGGGGAAGGCGGATCTCGTCGCCTTCCAACGTTTCGCACAGGAGATTCACGTGTACAACCGGGGATACCATATCGCCCTGGAAGACCAAGTATTCTATGCGTCGTACTACCTGACGGACAGGGTGTACGACTTTTATTTGTTTAACGCTTCTGCGGATCCCGGCCGTTGGACTATGGAGGACTTTTTACGTTCCTTCTTTGACCATTGCTTCCCGGATGACTTCCGCCAGCAGAAGCGTAATCAAATAATGAAAATGTATCAGGGGACGCGCTCCGTAAAGGAGTTCGTGCAGGAACTGACGTCCGCGTACTCAGTACTGAACGAGGACCCCCCGGAGGCCCACGCACGACGCCTGTGGGCCGGTCTTGCAAGCCACATCCAGAGCGGCCTTTGGTTGCGTGACTTGCACATGGAGACGGCCACTTGGGACCAGATTGAGCGGGCTGCACTAGCGATTGAACGCGCCGGCCAGAACAGCCGGGACGCGCGAACACACGACCGTGAACCACACCCTCAACCGCCCACTGGTGGGCAGGACAAGTCACACACACAGCAGCCATCACGCGTGAGCCTGATCGCCCCAACCGAGCGCACTCAGCACGAGAATGGACAGCAGCAGCCCCGCGCATTCACCCGGCCGACCAATGGATGGTCGGGAACGACGCCTAAGAACAGTGGCGTGCTGTCTGTCCCGCAACAACAGCACAAAAAGCCCGTGCAGAGCCACGGAGGGCAACGCGCGGGCGGTAGCAGCAACGGAAAGCCATTGCGGCCGGACTCGAATAGCAAGCCATTGGGGAACAGCCTATCTTGTTACATTTGCGGCAACCCCAACCATTTCCAACGGAATTGTCCCTGCGCATCGAACGTGCCATCGCGATCCAAGGGAAAGCCCCCAGGTCTTCAGACGTTCAGCGTCGGAATTGACTTTTCCGACACTGAGGCGAAGCGCGGACTGGCCGAGACGACGGAGCAGTTGGGCGCGATTCGTCTGAACGCCATAGAATTAGCTATCGAAGATCGTGGAGAAGAGCGGTACTCACGCGACGTTGGGCCTTCATGGGCGACGTTGCAGGATGGGTACCGCGCAGGCGTCCGGTTCTGGGCGTCCTTGGACACGGTGTACACCCTACGAAGTCCGACGCCGGAGCCCTCTCCAACACCCTCAGTCGTCTCTTCAGACGACGAGGACGAGGAAATGCCGGAGCTACAGTCGGCTAGCGAGGACGAAGAAATGTCAGACAACGAGGATGACAAGGAGAGCTCAGAGGACACGTACTACTCTGCCTCTTCTGGCGAGCTATCGGAGAGTGAGAACGAACGACTCTCCGAGCGTGACCCACCTTCAGCGCACCACGTATATCACCCTCCTTCGATGGAGGACGCGGATGACGACACAGGCAATGACGCTGAGGACGAGGACGACTCGTACCAAAGGCGGCTGACTGTCCGACCCATGCCTGCATCCCACGACGTCCATGGCCCCTTTGACAAAGAGGACAAAGTCTTCAGGCTGGCAGGCGAGGACTCCCTCGAGTGGGAAGACGATGGTGGCGACTTGTCGGGGACGGTCATAGCCTGGACGGGCGAACCTGAGAGATCTATCTTCGGCGACGGTTCACGGTCGTCTGTAGAGGACCCTCGCGTCAGCTACTACTCGTTCTTCACGATAGAAAAGGAATTCACTCCGTTCCACCGCCTCGTTCTGCCTTCGCGACCAGATCGAACGGGCGAGCATCGTCGACTGGGCCGGGTGAACTGGCCTGGGCCGACAGACGTCGTGCCGCATTGCAGCACGCTGGGACGATTTGTCTCCACGGCTCTCAACCGCGAGCTGCCCTACCCTGAGGACGTGCGCGCCGTGTGGCTCTTGGAAGAGGGCATCCCGCGGTTCGTGGCATGGCACCAAGATGGGGTGATAGAGATACAAGACTTGTACCTTTCCCTGGGTATTGTCTGCCCGGACGCCGCATTCCTTATTATGCTCTTCTACTTGTCCTGAAGGACCGGGTCCCTCCCTGTGCTCCTGCGCGACGCGAGAGCGATGGAGCAACTCGTAGTTGCGGAGAGCACGACGCTGTGCATCGACGTCCAGATCTCCACGATCCAGACCTGCAGCGCCCCAGTTGGTGGGGTCTGCGCCCTTGCCCTTGAGAGCGCGGTGCTCCTCGCGCGCCTCCCAATCATCTCCCACAGTGGACGCGTCGTCCGACGGGGCGACGTCGTGCATCCGTGGGGTATTAAATTCCACGCGGCGATTAACCCGCTCTTCGACGCGGGATGCGCGCGCGAGCTCCTCGCTCAGCGGCTCGCGCAATCCGTATCCACCCACCGGCGAGATGCTCGCGAGAGCCTCGTTCATCCTCGCATGGAAGCTGTCGTTGGGGTCGGGGTACGGCGTGTGGTATATCTCCGTGTGCTCCTCGAGCTCCTCCGATGAGGACTCGTGGTTGAGGTAGGGCGGTGGCAGTCCGCATTCCTCACCCTCCAGGCTGAAGGAACCTTCTCGCAGTCCACGGTCAAACGGGCGGACAGCGGGGGAAAACGCGCCAGGGGACGTCTCCTCCTGCGCAATGCTATTGAATTCGTACGGGGGTACATACGTGGATATGGAACCAGGGTCGCTCCCAGCCCGAGGCCGAGAGCGCCCGCCCCCAGGCCCAAGGCGACCTTGGGACACCGGGGGCCGCCAAACAGCCGCGAGATACTAGGTGCCATGCTGAACACAGGGGACCGTTCCTCGGGCGAAACCCACGCTCTCGCGTGGAGATCCGACTCAACCGGGGGGCTAGGACCAAGTGCATAAAAGGTGTCATTGCCGATAGTAGGGGTATACTCACCTGAGGTCTCAGCCTGACCGGGGGTATCTGAGCCGGAGTCGTCCTCGTGCGGGAGGGGGGTAAGAGGGGACACGACGAGAAATCCCGAATATTCGGTGCCCGAATAGGACCTGGAACATGGTACTGCCATGGAACCTGTCACGGTCACGTTCTTTGTCTGGTCCGCGCCGGACCGGACAAAGAACAGGAATCATGGTCGGCCCGTGGTCTGCGCCCGCCTGGGGTGGCGTAAGGCATCACGATCCGCCCCCGACCGTGCAAAGAACATGGTGGGTCCACGTAACCTGGCTGACTCATGTTCCGAGCCTGATATGCGCGCCACTGGGTATCATGGAATCGGCCTGGTCTGCCGCAGACCAGGTCATGCCCAGGATTCATGGCCTCAGCCTGGTCGGCCACTTACCAGGTTTTATGTTCGGCACCGAGACGTGTAAGTAGCGCCTTCCTTTTGACTCTCTCTAACCCCGATCGTTAGTGTTTCTTTGCCCTGTAGCGCACAGTTGAGCGCAAGGTCGAGCTTGAATGGGCTTGGCAGCATCGTGAACGAGAGTTCAACGAGCCAGGTACAGAACTTGAGCGAATTCGTGGGTGACAGCGGCATCGAGCAGGTGCCAGGCGGCGATGGGCGCTTTCAAGCCCGCCAGTGCGCTTGACCCTCCGCTCGACCATCGACGCAGCTCAGGTACGTATCCCTTTGCTCGCGCTCACGATATCTCAGTCGAGCGTTCTCCCAGACACGCTCCCGCCCCAGCGATAATCTGTGCCGCGCTCACTACGGTCGAGGAGCTTCACCCCGGAGTAGAACCTTGAGCGTTCTGCGCATGAAGAGGCAATCTTGTCAGTAACGTGCATTGTTCTGTAGTCTGTATGATACTGACTTTCCGTACCGCGTCTTGTAGCGCACGTCCGCAAGGCGCGCTCGTGAATAGTAGCTATGAGAGCTCCGGGTGCCACTGCGCTCGTGGATCTGGAGCCACTGCGCTCGTAGCTCCGGAGCCACTGCGCTCGTAGCTCTGAGCGCCACTGCGCTCATAGCTCTAGGCGCCACTGCGCTCGTAGCTTCCAGCGCAATCGCACTGCGATGCGATTGCGCTGGAAGCTACCGGCCGGTAGCTCCCACTGCAGCAATATGTTCGCCTCCTTGCTTGAGGCTCTGATTAGCTTCGATCCGGGCGCATGTGATGGTAGTCCTATCGCACTGCGCGACGAGTCTGTCTGGTGCCGAAAATTCTGAGGAGCTTGCCAACACCAGGTAGTAGAACGTTGTATACTAGCTAACAGTGGATCTAATTAAACGCACACGGGAGGAATTGTCGCATGCGACGATGGTGATGACGGTCAATTCTGTCGCAAAACATCAGTGAAATTCCGTACAGAAACCAACATGACTTATGCGATCTAGAGCTCGCACGACGACACAACTCTCGTCGATACCGTCAGGTACGTAGGTCAGGCTTGCAAATTGGCAAACTACGTCCGTTGTCCGTACGACGATACTTCTCTCGGATCGATTGTAAACAAGTTTGGTGTCCAGCAAGGGGAATCGACGATAAGGGTCCCATGCTGCGTGTTCGTCGGTGAGAGTGGCATAGACATCCACCACTAACCATGGCTCAACGATGTCCCCCTTTGTCGGTGAGAGTCTTCGATGAAGGAAGATCTGGGAAATCTGACCAGCAAGTACGCTGTCGGGAAGATCCCGATCCGTCGGGTCACGTAAACACACGAAGGAGTTACGGATGTTCTTGTCCCGTGTCCCGAGCGTCGTGCGGTGAACTTCAATCTTCGGAAGTAGTACTGCGTGGAGTGGGAGTTGGACGGTGCCACGGGCAGGTTGTTCATAGAACAAGCTGTAAGCGGATGGAGGCGTATGATTGAGCACGCCGAGAAGTTTGTTGTAGACATCGCGCTCGAGCGTCGCCTTGCAGTGTTTGAACTTGGTGTACAGAGCACGTAAAGTTTCGGCCGATTGCGATGCTGTTGCTAAGGCAAGGATCTCCGCCGCCCTGGTACTACGCGTTGTGTCTTGGAACACAGCGCGGACCGCAGATTTGAGGTCGTCGAATTCTTCGGTGCTAGGCCACTCTACCGAGTCGAAGAGATACCTCAGTTCAGTTCCCACACAGAAGTGATCCATGAAGGTCAGAGGGATCTCCTCTGTATAAGACGAAGAACGCGGTTGATCAGACAGTTATTACTGCACTAATCACAGCTGCAAGACCTACCTATTTTGTTGTTCGTGTTGAGGCGTTGGATGATGCCGTTGAAGCGTTCGAAGGGAAAGCCCCACCAGGCCATAACCGGACCGAACAAGAGGAGACATTGACAAAGATGGAGCGAGAGGTGATGGTTCGGCGAGAGTTTGTGATTGAAGAGCTTGCGGAGACCGATCACGTATTGTAACATGTGAGAGTCGAACAATCGGGCCCGCTCCGCCGTCATCGAGCGTCGGCAAGCAAGGTCGACGGCAACGGCAAGATGGACAAAGTTCTCGAGTATCGCAAGCTCGAGGTTGGAGGCCGTGAACGACCACATTCGAACCAGGGTGATGACCATGCTGATGGTACAAACGGTGCGCCAATGATCGGCCTTCAGCTTTCCGTGAGATTTGCTCCCTAGGTTAGACGGAGGTCGCTCGATCCAAGATGGCAAGTATGTCGATCGGATGTCTGAGCGCACTTGTTGGATGATTTTCGGCGTGAGCACTTGAAACGTTGAGATATCGTCGGACAGATAGAAGTTGTCAGCGTCTTCCGGTAGGATGGGTGGTACACGCAGAGCGGTCGGCGCATTTGATTTTACCTGTCCGTGATGGTTAGATTGTCTGAGGGACGGCGAATATTATACCAAGACATGGACGTACCCATTCTATCAAGGCTTCCGCGTACGCTTTTTTAGTAAGCGCTGTGGGAACGATGTTGTTGGCTTGTGCAAGAGCAACGAGGTAGCCTTTTCGGGCTTTCGTGAGCGAGGACATGACGCAGGAGGCGTCGAGGGACTCGATGATGTATTGGAGCCATTGCTTCTGTTCTTCGGGCGTGTGCTGGGCCAGCTCTCGCGTTTTCTTCCCTTCCTTCTGATCCTTGACGTCAAGCCCCCATACATCCCGGAAGTGGTGGCGAACTTGACCTAGGAACAAGTTGTGCATGGCATCGACAACGGCGTACCTGGTCGGATCCCAGTAAGGGAGGCGAAGGAGTTCGGACCATCGGATGCCATGCTCCTTGAAGATCACCGTGCGTGCGGCGACCGTCGGAGCGTCGCACCATGACCGTGCAATCTCGAAGTGTCGTCTCCAGGTCCGCGTGGCCCACGTCGAGCGCGAGAGATTGTTGATGTCGGACTTCGATTGTAAGCAGAACGAACACATACGTTCTGCAGAGTGGCCGGCAAAACCAGCGGTTTTGCGAAGCGCCGGAAGGTCGCATATCAAGGGGATGATGGCTGCACGAACAAGGCGACCGAGAGGGCAGAGAGACGTCTGACTTATTCGAAGTCCAGACGTCCACAAGATAAGGAAGTCGTCGATGAGTGGTCGAAGGAAGTGATTGAGCTCGTGGGTCAAGGGCTCCCGTGGTCCAGGAATAATGCCCACCAAACAGAGGTTCTCGGGGCGGAATCGTATGGCGAGAGGAAGGTTGAGACAAACGAGGTATATGGAGCCCACGGAGCGAGACTTCCCGGACTGCTTGTTCCCTCCTGGGTTGAACCAGTTGATGTAGAGACCGAAGACGAGGTGAACATTGTTGGAGACGGTCTTTGAGAACGGAATTCCGTTTGGACCGAGGAAGTTCCGAATCGCTGGCGAGTGGAAAATGTCTGTCCAAGGGGAACCAGGTTCGAGGGCCGCGCTTGTCCACGAAGTGGCCAGGATCAACTCAATGGTGGGACGTGAGAACATTTTTGCGATCCAAGAGAGGGGAGACTGGTAAGGGAATGATCGCAGCGGTAGTTGCGCGTTCTGCTGGACCAGAGGCGTTTGACAAGGCGACTCACCAGGTTCGGAATGGGTGCAAAGCGGAGGATATGGGTTCCCGTGGTATTTCGTAGGATCCGGGGGGTATGTTGCACAACACATGGGACACGTTGCATATCGAACGATGGAGGGTTCGATACGTATGTGTTTTGGGACAGTGTCTCTGAGCTCGTTTTTGGTGGTGACGTATTTGTCCGTAGTCTTGTGGTTTGAACGCGGTTTGTAGGCTTTGAAGACTTCGACAGCTGTGAGCCGCACTAGAGCGAGCACGAGGTCGGAGACCTCTTGACTAAGCCCGGAAATGGTGTGTAGGGCCCCCGTGATGATGAGGATAGCAAACAGGAAGGGTCGCATGGAGGGCAGAGGAGTTGGAAAGCGTTCTGCTCAAGTATGAGCTTCATGAATAGTTCTCGAAGAATATCGTGCCATACTCACCCATCCAAAAGACCTGTGGCGTCGCATCTTGGTGTTCGAAAAGTCCCGCTCTCGTCTTCTCTCTCTCCCAGGCGTAACGCTCTAGTGCCAAAGATCCGTCCAGTGCTTTGCGGGTTTGCTTGATGAGTGAACAGCGGCGCGCGTCGGCGTCACGATGACCCAACGGCTTCATAGCGAGGAGACGTGCGAGCGAGCTTTCCAAACTGAAGCGACTATCAAGGAATGCGATGTTTTCTGGATCGCGGAACAGAAGAGGGCTAGGGATGTCGGTGATTGCTGATGGATGTGAGGAGAACTTGAGCGTGGAATGGTTGGATTCCATAGCGTTCATAGCATTGGATACCGAAGACTCCAGTGCGGAGAGGCGTGAAAGCCTCATCGGCGGCGTTTCTCCCTGACGCAACCCAATGAGGATGGATTTCAGACTTCAGTAGGATCCGATGCTCACCTCAATGCTCGAGGGGTCTTCCTCTGTGTCCATGATGTGATCTTCATCGCCGTCCTCCTGGCCGGAACCGTCACCCATCCCAACTTCAGTATCCGTAGCCTCTGCCTCCTCTAGTTCGGATGAATCCACAGGTTCTTCCTAACAAGCGATACATATTTAGCGAACATTCAGCCAGAAGACGCTTGACCACCCACCATAGTCTCCCTTGTAGATTGAGGGGAGGCTGAACGTTCGCTTGACTCTCGTACAATTGCGTGAAGTAAGGCTTCGCGCATGCGGAAGTCGTCATTTGCTTTGGTAAACTGGTCGTCCATCATATGCTTCTTCCAGACATCCAGCCTTTGCTTAGCTCCCTGGCGGATGCTGCCGTCGGGTGCTCTATAGGACTGCAGCCGGCAAACCGAGCATGTACATATCTTCGTCTTCTTCACCATATGATGATGGGACGAGGTGGGTGAGAGAGGGCAAGGGAGTGATGAAGTTGAGAACAAGAAGCAAAGTGGCACAGGGACAGCGCCGCACCGAGTTGCCACTGGGAACAATGGCGTATCAAGTGCAATCTATCAAAGCAAATTTGATATCGGATAGACCGACCGTGGACGGATACCAGCTAAACGTGGAAGACTGGAGCGCCCAAACCGAGCGGCCGCTGACAAGCGCCCGCGAGACGCTTTCGAACTTCGGCCTTGTGAGCTGTGACTACCCCCAAGATTTCGAACTTTCGGTCCCTCTTGTGACGTGTGACGTTCGATTAATACGAAATGGTACAGTAAATGGGTGGACGTACGGATCCAGAAGCACGCAGCGCGCTAATGACGTTCGCCGAGCACCCGAGTGGGAGCTCCGCGATGTGACCTCGATCACTAGTGGGCCGCCGATTGATGGAAGGGAGTGCGACGCACGAGAAGCGATGAGAGGTAGGAGGTAGGAGTGAGGAGACCGGTGTAGGACTCCGAGACGAAGTCCCAGGACCAACGTACCGGAAACGTGTGTCACGCACCCGCAAAGTCCCTATAAAGGATCGTAGAGGTAGAGGTGCTCCTCAGAGCCATCTTCGTGTCTGACTGTTGGAGTTTGGAGAGGAACAGGACACAGATGAAGGGCGTGAGCGAAGAGTAAGTAGGAGGACAAGGTGGGCGCACCAGAACACAGCACTACAGGTCGGCGCAGTATCACCACATAGTATCTGAGCAGACGCTCTGCGGTACAGTCTTGGCATATTGCAGTTGAATGTGGAACGCGAGCAGGAAGCGGAAGAAGTAAATGAGTCGAGAGTGGGCGGTAGAAAAGGCGTGGGCGTACCAAAACACTACGCTCTGCGCCAACGCAGTATCCCGCAAAGTGTCCGAACAGATTATTCATGGTGCGGTCTTGGTGTGCGATAGTTTAACAGCGGAGAAAAGTGGCATTCGAAAGAAGGAATTGAGCGGAGAGTTAGAGGGAGTGACGAGCGGACGTACCGAGATCGCGCGCCTTGCGCTTCAAACAGCTCCATAGATGACCCAGTGCATGCTCTCCGGAAATTTCTTGATGTCCGAATATCGGTAGGGGATAGGAGCGGAACGGAAAAAAGGCATGGGTGAGGAGTGGGCGGGATCGGGGGAGACAGGGCTTGGGCGCCGAAGAAGCGTGCTCTGCACTAGTGTACCACGTCGTAGAGCATCCGAGTGGACACCCCATGCCATTTTATTCATCGTTGGCTATTTGTGGGCCGCAGGCAGCGTGACGCGGAGGAAGGATATGAGTAGAGAGTGCGCGGGGAAGAAGATGCGGGCGCACCCATACGGCGGGCTCTTTGTGGGCGCAATGATCCACTGGGGATCCAACAGGTGTCTCGTTGCGCGGTCTTGACATTTGCTGGTTGGATAGCGGGAAGGCGCGACATGCAGAAGAAGATGGTGAGAAGAGGGTGGCAGGAGACACAAAGTGGGCGCACCAGAACAGAGCATTCGCGTGATGTCCTATGGGTCCGAAAAACTACAGCGCAATCTTCATGTCGGACGTTTGGATGGGAGACGAGAGCGGGGCGCAGAAAAATGATATGAGTGCAGAGTGGAAGTGAGAGATGGAACGAGCGTACTGGAACATCATGTATCGCACTTCAGACCACCCCATGAATGACTCTGGCACGGGCTTTTTGATGCGGTCTTCGTGCTGTCAAAACACCCCATGGAATGTTCTGGCTGAGTTTTTGCCACGTTCTGGATGTTTGGCAGCAGAAGATGAAAGAGCAGAACAAGAGGAGTGAAGTGAGAGGCAGACTCGGCAATGCGAGAGACGTGGCTGTAACTGGCAAAAGTGGCAGACCATCAGCGCACGACGACGTACTCAAGTACTCAATCCCGGCTGGAGGAGAGCTGATCGTCGGGAGAAGCAGACACGAAGGGAACAGGTGGCGTGGTGGTGTATCGTGGTATTAACGTTTGTAATAAGTAGCGACAATTCGTTCAGCGGCGTGACAAGGAAAGCGGGGAAGTGAAGCCCTACGGGGGAGTTCCGTAAATCCACACACTCGATAGGCACGTCGACATCGGAGGTGCCCCCCAATTGTCCATGATCTCCAGTGCGAAGACTCCAAAAGTCATCCCCAGGTCCACAAACTCATGGGAGAGTGGAAACGATTGTGCTCGGGTGCGGTTGTGAATGTCGTAAACAGGTGACCCTAGGAGCACCCAACGTACGTCCTTATGAATCGTTGGTCTTTTGGGTTTGCCAGCGTCAGCGGGTAGCTTCTCGAAGAGCTGCGTGTTCGTCTTGCCATCTACAGCGCCCCATAGATGCATGTTCTTCGGTGCCCGGAGGCGTCCTTCGGGGTCCGTTGCCAGAGTGTCGATGATGATGTGCGTCGGGTGGATCATTTGCGTACTTCGAACACCTATCTGGGCGGGGAGGGAGGGAGGGGCCCAGCAATGTGATGCGTCACGGCTATTAAGAACCGTTCGGGGATCGGTGTTCTGAGCGGAGCTCCAAGGAGCTGCGAAGGCAGAAAAGGAGGTGATCTGCCACGCAATTGTCCCTCCGGCTATGTCTTGAGCGTAATCGGTTGGAGATGGCGGGGAGGAGGCAGAGAAGTGATGGTGAAAGGCGTCCAAGATTAGGCCTTGCGCATGGATCGCGTCCGCGCTGGTATGGCAGAGAAGTACGACGCCTTGGGAGGATGTGGAGATTGTGCACCAACGGGAAAGTTCCGCCCAAATAGCGACAACGATGAGCGCAGCAGCAAACACAACTGGACGGCGGAAGCTGACAGGCCGGTGCGGCTTGGGGGTTTCGTGCTTTGTGGGTGGCGCGAGGCGAGTGGAGGTTCCCTGTTGGAATTGAAGAACCTTGGGCTCTGAGGTTGCCCCTGGTTTCAAATTAAATCAAAACTTCTACATGATGGAGGTATTGACGATTTACCTTCCGGTGCGGACAGACACGCCATCAAATCTTCGCGTAGAAGAAATCTGGATGCCGCAAAGGGATCGTTGACGGTTCTAGAGGTCATGGAGGTGACGACTAGATGGGCGACGTAAATGAAGCGCATTTCTGACATTCTAAAGCAGAGAACCCACATTTCCCACTGCTGTTCGGATCAGTGAATGGTGTCAGGAAGAGGAAGGCAGTGGCGGCTGACAGCGGAGGAGAGGCTCAGATGTAGCGACCATATAATGGTTCTTTCAAAAAGGCTTTGTCTGATTGAGAACCCAGAGCATTCGGAGTGTTCCAAAATCCGACGGAAAACCGAAAACAAATTGACAGCATCGTGTTCGGATGAGATTTCTTTACTATGGGTTGATAGCAGGGGCATGAAAATAGCCCAACGAGCGGCAGGCTTGAAGTGGCGCCAGAGGAACTCGTAAACTCTAGGCAAAAATATGAGGGCAATGAAAAAGATACTCGATACCTTGCAAAAGGTAGAAGAGAGCTCCTGCGGTGCGCAGTTGTCGTCAAGGAGGCGGCGACTGAGGGTGGGCAGATGGCAGATGGCAGGAGGTGAGTGTCACGAGAGGAGCTACCGCAGCCCCGAAGATATTCGACGTTAGAGTCATCATGAGCAGGGTGCTCCCCGACCTCAAAGCATAGAAGAGCGTATTCGCTGTGCACCGGCATCTGCGCTAAGACCACTGCATGCAGCGCGGACGTCGCGGATGACGGCAGGCGAGTGGCTCCGAGAGAGGAGGTGCCACACCTCGGACAGGAATACAGGCATAAGAGGCGCATCAATGAAGATGTCCGTCTAGAAGTATATCCCTGCTACGCGTGAACATCCTCGACAAGAAAACAGCTCACGGTGCACAGATCGCGAGGGACGGTGAGCGAGTGGCACAACAACAGCTACCGCACGGTCAAAAAGATCCTGTTCGAGAGCTGCAATGAGCGGATCGCTTGTTCGCCGTGCTCGCATCAAGTGAAAGAATACCCCCGCTTTTCTCCGGCATACTTGACGAGATAGCAGCCCACGGCGCGCAGATCGCGAGGCACCGCGAGTGAGTGGCGCGAGAGTAGCTACCACGCCCAATACTAGCTGCCGCGCTGTGAGTGGGTCCACCGCTGAAGCTGCGACGCACGGCTTATTCGTTGTCTCGACATTATGACGAAGGTGTTTTTCGCTGTGCGCCGGTGCCCTCAGCAAAGCAGCGCCGACGACTCATTGCGGAGGGGGTCGCGAGGGTAGCTACCCCGCCCTCAAAAGATCCAGCGCACTACAAGAAGTAGGTCACCTACTGCTCTCGCAGCACATACAGCACAGCGCCCGTCATGCGCCTGCATCCTCGACGAGGCAGGACCTCAAGGCGCGGGGCTCCTGAGGGCGTGGGATGCTAGCGGCGTTATCAGAGGAGCTACCACATCCTCGAAGAGTTCTGGGCCGGAGCGATGACGAGCGCTGCCATCGCAACATACGGGGCAGCTCCTAATATGCGCTGATGCCCTTGAAAAGGCAGCAGCTCACACTAGAGAGCGCTTGGTACAAGGATGAATGAAAGATGCTTACTACCCAGTCGCTGTTGAACGGAGGTCACGAGTCGGAGCTCTTTCGGACCCAGCCTCGAGGTCGTGGATAAACCACTACATTAGCGGTGCCACCTGAATGAAAAAGAATAGGTGAGATAGGAGTCGAGAAGTTCAGGCAGAAACAGGGCCGAGGCGACGTACTCTACGTTCGTCCATGCGCGTGGCTGAAGAGAAAGACGCGGTTTTAGCGCCGTCCGGAGCTACGTCCCGGCGGCCTTCCTTGCCGGCCCCGAGAAAGTCGGAGGCTCGGTACGTCCAGCCTGTATGTATCGCAGTATGTAGTTAGTTGTAACATTCATGCAAGAGGTGATATTAAAAATCAAGGAAGACATAGCCAAACTGCCTCCCGTCTATGGGAGGAGAGTTAAAAAAGAACTCGTCGGTCGGGACTCGAACGCGTGGCCTACAGAAGGATCACACCACAGCTCTTACTGTTGCTCCATGCGGTCTTGGTAGAGGGAGGACATTAATGCTTTATATAAATTGTTTTGGTCGGGCAACTGCGATCGACACGCGCGTTTGTTTCGATCTCATCCCGACTTTCTCGGAGTCGCTTCGAACACGTCGAAACGCGCGCCTTCATACAGCGTCTCGCCTCCGTGGCTCCTCTAATCCCTCAAGGCCTCACTCTCACTCTCCTGTCCTCTCAATCTCGTCCCAGCTTTCTCGGACTCGCATCGCACGCGAGCCTTCCCTCTTCTCTCGCAAGCGCCTTCCGTCCGCTCGCGCGCCTTCCGTCCACTCACGCGCGCGCACCTTCCGTCCACTCACGCGTGCGCGCCTTCCGTCCACTCACGTGCGCGCGCCTTCCGTCCACTCACGCGAGCGCCTTCTTCCTCATTCACCTCCGTCGCTCCTCCTCCACATCTCTCGCTCTCACTCCCCTACCATATACTATCTCACTCCCTGCTGATATACCTCCTTCCGATATGCCTCCCATGGCTCAAGAACATCGGGATGTTCGTTTCCCTCGTTCATTCATCCATTACGCCCTTCTGACCTTGATTGACAGTTCCTGCTTGTCATCCTGCGTGGACCTGTGGACGGAGATGTCGCCAGCAAGGACCTCATTGAGGCGAGCACTCTACTTTTGTTTCAATGAAGTGCGGCTGATTTCAGCGCAGGCGCTGCGAGACGGTCTCGGCGCTCGCATCATCGAGAACGCCCATAACATCAGCGCGATGTTCAGCCCTGGCGAATGTCGTTTCGACATCAAGGAAGTCAGCATCGTCAACTTTCATAAGGTACGTCGCTTTCGCCGAGATTCTGTGGCATTCTTCTGTACCTAACATGCGCGACACGGGCAGGCCCATGGCGGCAGCGGGTCCAGGAACAAGAAGGCCAGAAGGCCGAATCAGATCGCTCGCCATGTTGCTCGCAGGTGTGTGGATTTGGTTCTCCTTCTTCGTTGCTCCCTAATGCTCTATTGTAGCCAGGGCTGCGAAGTCGCCGACCTCATTGGACTGAGGAACCATCCCTTGGGGTGGGATGGCCCTGCGTGGACCGCTCTCTGTGCCCGTGACTGGTCTCCGGTGTAGGTATGATTCGAAGTAGATTATGCCTGCCAGGAATGTGGCCATGAATTTGCTAGATCGTAGTGTACAGAACGTGAAGAAGGTAGTATGAGTTTGTTCTTTGCGTTGACACTGAACAGTTCAGGTATCCCGCGTGCGTAGCTAAGCTGTAGTACCGTAATAGGTGCATTGGTAGCTGTACTAAGCGATGATACTTGTAATTACCGACTTGTCACGTTCCATGAATATATTTCGTTGACCCCACTGACTCACGTTTTGTCGTATGACTGTGTTCCGCGTGAACCGCGGTCGCGGGACATACACGCAACGCGAACGAGAAGCAGGACCGGGATTTAGGGCACTGCGCGTTTTTGCGAGGCGCATGTTCTCGAAGGACGTGTCTCGGTGTGCTAGTGCTCGGCGTCACTGTCGTTAGTACTCGTCGCTCCTTGACGCATCGCTCAGGATGTACCGCAGACGCGTTTCGAAACATGGGTGTTCGCCCGCCCGCTTGCCCTGTTCCTCGCAGGCGAGCCGCTTCCGCGCCGCCGCGGTCTCCCCGGCACACGGCCCGTGGAGAGCCTCTTCCCCGGGCACCGCCACCCCCAGATGCCTGAGAGATATTGAATCTTGATCATGGGCTCGGTTCGGGTGCCTGTGAACCGGGTGCCTGAGGACGCCATGACGTCATCAGCGTCTTGAACTGTGTCCCGCATCTGTCGTCCGAGACGCGAGTCGCGCCCGCCGTGACGAGCTGGAGCCATATCTCACCATGGCGGGCGCAACTCGGAGGACGTAGAAAAGAACGACGTGCTTCTCGCGACGCTTGCGAGCATCGGAGTGAAGCCGAGGCTGGGGAGGAGAGAGCAGAGAACGAGGGCTCACGCAAGGCTCACACGGTGATGCGGCAGGCATGCGGCGGGGCTACCATGGAGCAGCGTGTCTCATGAGTTCTACCATCATATTCTTGGCCCACAAACAAGTATTTAGTACCTCAGTAGTGGCTGGCTCGCATGAGAACTGACCTACTCGTTGGCGTCATGAAAAACGTGGAGCGGAAGCTGGTAGTAGCGAGGCGCGCGGCATCACGTGCTTGACACGCACGCCAGATAGATCTAGATCAGAGAGCCCGCGCACAAAGCCTGAGCCCTGCACAAAGAAGCTCCAGCTCATCGCGCCTGGGAAGCCCCCTTGCGGCCTCTCGCGCACAGTCTGTCCCCTCCCCCACAGCCGTCTGTGTGCTCGAGAAGCTCCAGCTCGTCACGCCCATGTCCACCCCCTGTCCCATGGCCGTCTGCGTGCCCGAGAAGCTCCGGCTTGTCGCACGTCGGCGGTGCGCGTCCCCGCGTGCCTGGGAAGCCCCCTCTTCACAATGCGGCCGTTGCTTACAGTGCGTCAGACGTCTTTCTATCCCTTCCGTCTCTTCTCTCTTGAAATACCATCCTTGCTTCAGATGTTTGGTCGTTCAATATCTGGCATTCTGCCGCCTATACACGATAGTTGCCTTTAAAGACACTAAAGGGGTTCAAAGAACACAATGCCCACCATTTCACATATCTATTCCTTTGTCCAATCGAAGACTTCCTCCTTTTCATAGTCACAGGCATTGCGTTTGAGCCTCATCTAAGACCTATAATGGTGCAGGCCCTCCTCTCTGACAGCCCCACCGTACATCTCCATCGCAGCCATATATCGCCGTTGCAACCTCAACTCAGCTATCTTCTCCAACCGACCGTCTACTCCACCACCTTCCCACTCCATCTTCATCATCGTTCCAGTATCGATCATGGACGTGAGTGTGCCAATTTAACGTTTCAGATTGGACCTGATTGTGATATTTTTACAGCACAGGTTGGCTATCATTCACAGGGTACGTTTCCATCACACCTACAACATTACGCATGGAGCGCTGATTCTTCTCAGGTTATTCTATGCGTCGATGCCCCTGAGGAGGTGCAGAACCACATCGACCTTATCAACGCCACCCCAGACTTGGTACTTCCACGCTACGCTCAGGTGTACTTGCGCTGGGAGCGGGGCATTGAAGCGTCGAACGAAGAGCTGCTGCAGCTGCGCCAGCTGCTTCGAATGGTATCGGTCTGGCCCACCGTGCACAAGCTGAGCCTCGACCTCCCAAAGAACACTCCCCCAGACGTGCTTAAGGGCATTGTCTTTCGCGGCGTCAAACAGCTCATCTACGACGGCCCCGCATCCACAGTCTATTATTTCTTGCGTCAGAATCCCTCCATCACCACCCTCACCCTCTTCTGTCCACCCATCGACGCCCCTACCATTTTTGGTATCGCAAGGTTTCCTTCAATTCCATTCCGCCATGCTCCCCTCCTCGACAACATCACGACTCTTGCTTGCCCCGTCGGATGCCTCAAGGGGCTGTCGTTCCCACTCTTCCGACTCGAGGTTCTATACTTGGAGCTGAAGGACGCCGCCGGCATTCCGGTCTCTCGTACCTGTGTTGCTCGCACCCTGCGGGACCTCTCTCCGAAGATATTCCCTCGCATGAACTTTCTGTACGTTCACATGGGTCCTGGCGATCGCCGACTCGTGAAAGAGATTCCAAGACTCTTTCCCAAGATCTACAGCCTGTGCCTGATCTACGCTGGCAGAACTCCTGTAAGCTCGCTCTCCATTCTCCCAAACGTCACTAACGTCGTTTCTTGCAGCCCTTCCCACTCTCCTGGGGAGTTGAACGTCTCGCCATCGCTCGGCAATCCCCGTGGGGTGATGGGCGTCGGTGGCAGCAGGCATTGCGCAAGCTGGAGCTTTTGGAATGCCTGCTCGTCTGCACCACCTCTCCCCTCTTCGTGGACGCCCCCATCGGAGACATGCGGGCTGAAAGGAAAGTTGTACGCCGCTGGACCGGGGTCTCAATCAGATCTCCTCACCCCTCCCTTTACCATATTCTCTTGGCGTATTCTGTGGAGTGCGGTTACTCTCCTGGCATCATGTCGCGGTGGGGTCCTAGTGCTACGACGGCGAAGTGGGTGAGGGCCGGGGTCGTAGCCGTAAACGAGGACGAGGTGCAGCGTATTATAGATCGCTTGCAATATTCCAATGTACTGTAGATAGACGTGCAGAGTCTTTACACATCGTCTCAATGATTTCTTACGCTGATCTCGCTGCAGTGTGACCAGATGTATGGAATTTGGCTAGCACAGCGACTTGGCAGCGCGCCACGGCGTTGGCAGTCGATTAGCTCCAATAGCGCAGCCCACCGCGCGACGCGGTGCCACCCCCCGTGCGCTCGGTCACACAGCTTATGTTTCCAAAAGCGTCGTCACCAAGCCAGTGTGACGGACGATATTTGAAGGTACTTGTGGCCCAGCGTGACGAGACGGTAAATGTCCGTCAACACGCGGTAAATCTCTAAAGAGAAGTAGCTGCCGCATAGGACGCGCCACACTGTGGAAGATGCGCGCGAACAATGATCGATGATCGTGCGCGTCAACGGCCTCCCAGTGCTGGGCGCTCCGAGTATGGTCGGTGCCACAGTGTCGAATACGAGAGGGGCCGGACACACAATTTATCGTGCCGGTTCACTCCGATCACTGTACATGTATAATATCGTTGTTCCAGCCGCATTACAGCAAGCAGTAATGATGTACATAGGATTCAAGGCATCTCCCAATAGCCCGCCATGATGGACCTATTCACCTTCTCACCGCCACGGACAACGTTCACTCGCTTCCAACCCCCCAAACTCCCATCCTCCGATTTCCAGAATGACGCTATCTCCGGTGGAGAGCCTGCCCACAATGGGTATGCGGCGACGATACAGTGAAGAGCGGGGTGAGGAACTTGCATAGCCCCTCCCGCCCAGTGATGCACAAGGAACTCTTCAGCGAGGCGATCTCCGAGGGGGTGAGGCTCCAGCAGGAGTGAGACGGTGGCGAGGGTGAAGGTTTGGAGGGAGGGAAGGGTGAGGAGGATGTGATACCACTCGTCATTGAAGGCGTCCCAGGCCCTGGGGCCATCAACGCTCTGTCTGGCCTGTGTGCGCAAGTAAAGTGAGCAGAGATCGCAAGTGTTAGAAACTCATATACTTACATTTACAAGACAAATCTCCATGAGAGTGAGGTTCCGGAGAGCGGGGAACAGACGAGAGATCTCGCGCATTACACTCACGTCGCTCGGTGCAATCTGGATGCAGAGGTGGGTGAGCTCTGCGAAAATGGCCTTCTGCCCGCAATGAGACGCCATCTTCTGCAGATCTTCGGAGATAGTCGCTTGGCCACTGTTGATGTCAAGGTACAGGGCTTGAAGCCTAGAGAGGGGGAAGTGAACGTCGCGGAGAAGAGCGACGGGGCAGAGGAGGTGATCCATGGTCATAAATGGCGCAATTGGTTGAAGGGAATTCGGAATGACGGGACGGTCCAGGCTCAACCAGCGAATCTGAGGATGAGCGGACAAGAAATTCTCTATGACGGCGTGAGGGGCGTTGGTGGAGAACTTTACGAGGTTGGGGAAGTCGATGTTGATAAAGACGTCGGAGGTGGCATCTTTAGGGAGGAAGAGTTGGAGGTGTTCGATGTTGTGAAGGAGACCCAGTAGACGGCGCAACAAATCCAAGGACACGCCGACCTCGGTCTTGAGGTTGATGTATGCCTGGCGAAAGCGGTCCAGGGGAACACCCTCGGTAGCTGAGAAGTTGAGGCTCACGAAGGCCTCCGAGTGAAGGCTCACGAAGGCCTCCGAGTGAAGGCTCACGAAGGCCTCAACTTCAGCCACCGTGTCGGCGCAGAAAAAGGTCTGTGAGAAATTCGGTAAGAAATTCTTACTCGCAGAAGAGAGACAGATGCACCTGATGGATGTCGGCGAGAATGGTCTGCGGGATATAATTGAATCAGCTTGTGGTCGTTCAATCTCTATATGGGAGACACTCACCTCCATGGCGTCGGACTGGGTGGGGCTGGTACATCTTCGGAAACAGACGCGGTGAGATTTTATACGCTGTCTGTGCGTGAAGAACGTGGCTGGTTCAGAAAGCGCGCTCAGTTCCTTTGTCATCGGAGTCCGGATGCAGCATACCTTTGTGAGGAGGAGGAGGAGGGAGTTCAAGGGAGCGCAACTCTCCGCCAGGTACCTTTGTGCATCGCGATACCACTGAGTGCACCTTCGTGCACAATAACACAGTGCGCGCGGGGCGCTCGTACTCCACATGCGCGCTCTACGGGATGCAGTTTCAACCATGAGCAGTGCAGCTACGTGAGGTTGAAGCAGTCCAGAAAGGTTAAACGTCTACATTATGGTCCCGAGGACGCGCAGCGCTCTTAAGCATGGCCTCAACGTACGCCTGTGGAAGGAGGCTGGTGAGTGGCAATTCCCAAGACGAAGGCGAAACCCAAGCTTCACAACGCGGGTGGTGAGCCCCGTCCTCTGGGTACCACTGTGGCCTCCAGGCGGAGATCATCGGGCGAGCCCTGGGCCAGGTTGCAGAGGTAGAACGAACCGCGCTCACCGTGTCGTAGCTAATGTGCGCTCGCGGAGCTATATACCAAAGACGGTCTAGGCCTGTGTCCATTGAGCGCGGCGTAGCTCTAGGCACGGGGAAGTTGTTATGACGGATGTTGACGGCGGTGAAGAGCTTCATATGGCAATTTTTGCTCGCGAGGTGTGATGCGCGGTGGGGAAGAGGTGGATGTGCGTACGAAGGTCCATAGAAAGAAGGAGGAGGTCGAGCGGGAGCAGGATCAGAGAGCGCTGCGGTTGACGGAACGCGAATAGGTAAAACTCACCGAAAACAGTCTCAAAATACTCCAAAGGTCCCTAGCGTGTGTATCATGTGCTTGCGAAGGTCTGCAGAAATTGGGGAAGAGAAGTAGGATGTCAGGGCGGAGGCGCAGGCAGGGACGGGGAGCGCGACGGTCGACGAAGTGTGAGCCGGTAAAACTCACCAAGAACAGTCTAAAAAGACTCCAATGGTCCTTCGTGTACGTTTCATGCGCATGCGGAGGCTTGTAGAGAGCGGGGGGAAGAAGGAGGATGTCAGGCCGGGCGCGCAGGCGGGGATGGGGAGGGCGGTGGTTGACAGAACGCGATCCGGTAAAACTCACCGGAAACAGTCCTACATATTCACGCACGCGCTTGGAGGTTTTCCTGAATGGAATGTGCGTAAACCTGGAACGAAGGAAGGTAGAGCGTGGAGCGGGAGTGTGGCATAAGTATAGGCCCTTCGCCGTACGCGGAGCCTGCGCCGGCCCGAGTAACAAGCGCCGCCACGATCACGCCCTGCAGACATAATAGCACGACACCACCGAGGATTGTAATCCACCACCACATTCACCACCCATCGTTGAGCTTCAGCCCGTGGCGTCCGACATATATACTCTGGCGGATAACATGCCGCTCCTGTACCAACCTGCCCTCACATTTCTCGACCAGCAAGGCCATTCCGACGCGGTGTCATGCGTAACTTTCAGCCACAATGGACAGTACTTAGCATCGGCAGGGATGGATTGCAAAGTTTGTGTTTGGTCCTCAACAAATGGGGCACTCAAGTACGTTTTCTTCGGGAACAGTCCTGTCCTTTCGCTGCTGTGGCTCAAGCACTCGAGCACCGACCTCGTGTGTGGGATGGAAGACGGGACTCTTGCTTTTCTGCGAATATCCGATGTGAGTAGCTGTGCTATAATCATATCTATACCTTCTGACGTTCCCATAGATTCTTGTAGAGTTAGACGGGTTTGTGGCCCATGAGTATCCCGTCGAATGCCTCACCGTCTGGGGGAAATACCTCGTCTCCGGAGCTCATAACGAGGTCAAGGTATGGAGTTACTGCAAAAAAAGTGAGCGATGTCATCATTTGAAGCATCGAATGCTGATGGAGCTTGTTGAAGAGGATTGGTTGATGAATGTTTACATCTCGCGTTGGCGCTGGGACTTTGAAGTCAAAACACCCAAACCAGATGCAGGCGAGAAGGTCGTCATGACCTGTTTGCACTGGATGAGCACTCTCCAGCACCCCTCCGTACTGCTGGCGGTGTATAGGACCCATGGCATCGTGTAAGTTCGTGGTCGTTTGAAAACGAAGTTCACTTATGAAAATTTGCGTTCACAGAGCCTACGATGGGAAGTCAGGGAAATGCCTGCATTCTGCATCTCTCCCCGGACGAATGTACGTCTAAGCCTCTCAGTTTCTTTGCTATTTGGCTCAGGGGAGGCTATAGCACCGACGCGCATTTTAGTGCCGATGGTCGCTTTCTCGCTGTGTCGAATTCATTGACAGGCTTCGAAGTATTCCTCATGCGCCAGCCCGGAAACGTGGAGTCTCTCTTCACCGCTCATCAAGACGTCAGTGCCGGGTGCTGTCTCCCAGTCCGCTTCCTTCACCAAGGGACCGCAATTTTCGGAGGTACATCGAACGGCAAGGTCAACATCTGGAATATCTATAACCGACTCAAGCAGTCTCTGTCGTTGGGAGGTATTTGCTCCAATTTGCATCTTTTTCTTCATTATTGGGCTCTGACTCTTATCACAGAGGGTGAATGCGTGTTTGCAATCGATGTACGTTGCTCTCTGTCGCCCCAGTCATACATACCCTCATGCCCACTACACAGAGCTTCTACGATGCCTCCACCGACAGTTTTTACATTGCTACCGGGGTATTCAACAAAAATGCAGCCTGCCGCATTATCCTTTGGAAGGCGGTGGATGTGGTTGATGCGCGTAAGTTGAATGAAGCTAGTGTCCGTCCTTTTGCACGTACTGATGAACACCCTCTAGTCGGAGATGGATCTCTCATGCCGACGCTTCCCGCACCTGAACGGACTTTCTTGGAACGAATTGTGCGAATGTTGACTTCCTTCCGGCCTTCACATATGCTAATCAAGTTGCCGCAGATCCTTCAGGGTCTTCAATGGGCCTTGATGTCGATAGGGTTGTATGGCGGCATTCGTTTTGTTTGGGACAAAGTAGTTGCATTTAGTCGAGAGTGATGCGCCGGTCATTTTCCAATGTATATGTACTGCACTGCTTCCATGAATCTACTCACCTGCTTCCATCATGACCCACTTGCTCGTGCCGTTCATCTCCAACGCCCTTCCACAACTATGCCTAGTGCTTGTCGCCATCATCCTATCATCCTCGATATGGTCCTACGTGCTCCATCGTCGCACTCAGTAGGACAGCACGCTTTCTGTCTTCGCCCCGCTCCAGTTTCAGGCAAAGGCGCTACAATCCTCCAATTTCCGACCGAGGATCGACCTTTTTCGGCTGCCACCCGAGTTGTCAGTAACGGCCCAACTGTGCTCAGATTTTCCACCCCTTCACGGGGTCGCGCTATACCCACAATCATGGAGTCCTATCCAACCCCAGTCGGACAACCGAGGACACCTGTGTGCGTATGCTATGCGAGGCTCTTACGACTTCACAACTAAGACGATACAACAGATTTGCCCCTGAGTTCCAACGTTCACCCATTTCTCAGTCAGACTTTTCCAGCGACGACTGGATGCATAGCCTCCCCAATCCATCCGGCCCCTCCGCTTCGCCCAACTCCCCCAACACGACTCGTCCCCCCAAGGGTGTATTGCGCCGGCCGCAACCTACCCCAGCTACAGACCAAAACCCTTGCAATGTAGGCGCTTCGGATGCTCACTCACCTGCCACACCGGATTCTGGATTGGAGACGGAGCTCAATGCCCCATCTCGCCGTGGCAAACGGGGAGCAAGAGCTGAGGTACCCATGGCGTCGGAAGGTCCATCCGTTCCAAAGACACGATCAACCAGGTCGAAGCCCAGAGCGGGGTCAATGGGGAGGGAACGGAGCGAGGGCGTGCAGGGCGTGCAGGTGAGTACAAATCAGCTCCCTCAACGTTGTAGATGGTGTTGAGAGGACTGTATAGCTGCAGCGTCGCCAGCGAGCAATCCGGGAGAGCGATGGCGAGTTCACATACTGGTTCGAAACAACGTCGAATTCTAGATTGAAGGAGCCACCGAGACTCAGCTCAGCGTGTGGCTTACAAGTGGGCGACATTTTTCTTCACACCTATGAGGATCGTGTCCAGATGTGGCTCAGAACCAAGGACAACGTCGGAGAAAGGGGATGGAAGAAGGTTAAGGTCGGCCATGTGAGACAAGATGGTCGCTCTTTGATCATTACGCCCACATTGGTTGCGCCATCGTGGGTCGGTAAGGCATGGGGACAGAAGAAGGCGGCTGCGAGTAAGTTCCTATCCACTTCTTGTGTTCCCAAAGCTGACGATCTATATCGTGCAGCGAAGCACGGCAACTAGCTTTATTTGAACTTTGTTTGTATGTAGTGAACACCCCATATCGAAAGTCTGCGCTCCAACCTCAGTCCGCTATCCATCCGTGTGCGCACCACCGTCACCAGCCCCTTTCATCGTGTCTTGGCACCAGTACAAGCTGGCGAATTCGAGCTCGCATGGGTGTGGCGCCACATGTATTGTCACAGCCCTATTCGACACGCTGGTGTCAGGAGCACGCAGATTGCGACCGTGGAGCGTCGTACCAGGCACGTAGGCTTGAGCGAGCGCACGTCCGGGAAGTTGAGAAGCAGCACAGGCAGGGCGACAGCGCTGACTTATTTAAAAGGTACGAAAGGTGGTGGAAGGCGCTCCGGAGGGGCGCACCGAGCGTAAACAGGTGGGAGATGGTGGGGATCGAAGGTGAAGTCACCCAGACGAGAGCAGTTGCTGTTGGGCTCAGAGAAGGAGTGAGCGGAAGAGAGGAAGAACGTAGGGTCTGCCGCGCGAGGAGAATGCCGACGATAGAGCCTCTGCAGCGATGTGAGCATGCGCACGAACAGAGGGCATGATAGGCAAGTCCGACTTTCTCGGGGCCGGCAAGGAAGGCCGCCGGGACGTAGCTCCGGACGGCGCTAAAACCGCGTCTTTCTCTTCAGCCACGCGCATGGACGAACGTAGAGTACGTCGCCTCGGCCCTGTTTCTGCCTGAACTTCTCGACTCCTATCTCACCTATTCTTTTTCATTCAGGTGGCACCGCTAATGTAGTGGTTTATCCACGACCTCGAGGCTGGGTCCGAAAGAGCTCCGACTCGTGACCTCCGTTCAACAGCGACTGGGTAGTAAGCATCTTTCATTCATCCTTGTACCAAGCGCTCTCTAGTGTGAGCTGCTGCCTTTTCAAGGGCATCAGCGCATATTAGGAGCTGCCCCGTATGTTGCGATGGCAGCGCTCGTCATCGCTCCGGCCCAGAACTCTTCGAGGATGTGGTAGCTCCTCTGATAACGCCGCTAGCATCCCACGCCCTCAGGAGCCCCGCGCCTTGAGGTCCTGCCTCGTCGAGGATGCAGGCGCATGACGGGCGCTGTGCTGTATGTGCTGCGAGAGCAGTAGGTGACCTACTTCTTGTAGTGCGCTGGATCTTTTGAGGGCGGGGTAGCTACCCTCGCGACCCCCTCCGCAATGAGTCGTCGGCGCTGCTTTGCTGAGGGCACCGGCGCACAGCGAAAAACACCTTCGTCATAATGTCGAGACAACGAATAAGCCGTGCGTCGCAGCTTCAGCGGTGGACCCACTCACAGCGCGGCAGCTAGTATTGGGCGTGGTAGCTACTCTCGCGCCACTCACTCGCGGTGCCTCGCGATCTGCGCGCCGTGGGCTGCTATCTCGTCAAGTATGCCGGAGAAAAGCGGGGGTATTCTTTCACTTGATGCGAGCACGGCGAACAAGCGATCCGCTCATTGCAGCTCTCGAACAGGATCTTTTTGACCGTGCGGTAGCTGTTGTTGTGCCACTCGCTCACCGTCCCTCGCGATCTGTGCACCGTGAGCTGTTTTCTTGTCGAGGATGTTCACGCGTAGCAGGGATATACTTCTAGACGGACATCTTCATTGATGCGCCTCTTATGCCTGTATTCCTGTCCGAGGTGTGCCCCCACCGTTGTCCTTCGCGATCTCGACGCCGTGAACCACGGTCTGCATGAGGATGCCAGTGCATGGTGAAGACAGCCTCCGACTACCGCTGTACGAGCATTGCTTCTGGGGTTCCCCGGATTGCACGCGACCTTGTGCAACCCTCACAGATACGCGTCGTGCACTACTGCGCTACTGGCGCGCACTCGGTGTCGTTAAACCCGGAGCTACGCACTGCCTTTGCCTGCCCCATGGCATCCTTGCTGTGAAGCAGGGAGCCGCCTCTGTCGGATCCTTCTTCTAGGGACATCCCGCTCATCAAGTAAGAACCGTTGAAATAGATATCTATTAGAATGAATTCCATAGAGGGAACTCGTCGTCGGATGCATGAAGCTCGCTGGAATAGTACAGTTGTTTGTATATGAGGTTGAGAAGCAAGGTGACCAGGATTTGTGTGATGAACTGAAAGACGGTCTCCACATGGATCAACGAACTTAAGTGGCTGGTACATGCTATGACGGCTGGGAGCGTCCTTTGAAATGGAATCTGTATCCATGCCAGGCGAGTTAGACCATCGCTGGGCATAGAAGTTTAAAAGTGGCTCGCCTATTGAGCAATTTTAAGTCTGACTTGCGCAGCCCAGCCAGCCATTTGGATGACGAAGTGCTAGAGAGATATTTTGGCACAGGCTAGAAGGAAACAAGAACTTACTACTAACCTCAATCTGCATACACAGCACGCGCCAACCACGGGGTGGAAGGCTGGATAAAGGGCCCAGTATATTCTGACCTATAGCCCACAATCTGGTGCTGTAACGCTGATTCACTTCCGACTCTGCTGCAGCTCGCAGATGTTGAACCTCCTCGCTGAGCGCATCAAGTCTTGCTGATGTCTGCTGAAGCTGCACCCGAAGTTCCGCTAGATCGGAAGCGGCAGACGATACTGCAGTGCTCATTTCTAAGCCACTGGCTGTAAAACCGTAACGTAATCAGCCTTCGAAACGAGCCTTGTCAGTGCAAAGCGCTTACACTTCAGCATCTGCTGGATGTGTTTCAGTCGAGGGATGGAATCTTCTCGGAGACGAACAGCGTCGGTTTCCAGACTACCCACGCGAAGGGTGATCTTCGAACGATGCCGTTACCATCTTCAGGCACCATTGACGAATGTGAAGGTGTCCTTACCGATCTTTTTTCCAAGGCAACTTGCCTTTTGTCTTTGATGCTGCGCAACAAATCCTCAAAATTGTCTAGCTCCTCTTTAACAGCGTTGACGACAGAGTTTCTGATAAAACCAGTCAGAAAGGTATTCAGGGTCGTCAAATGGTACTTACGGAGGCTGCTTTATCAGTGGAGCCGAGTTTTTGGTGCTAGGGGGCCCCATTGCGATTTTACAAAAGAGAAAGAGAGAGAGAACCGCGAGTGGCGTGAAAGGAACAACGGTGAAAGGCCATGCATAGATGCGTGGTCATATGTATACCGTGCGGACTGTGTGCGCTTAGTACTTACACACCCCCTCACCACCGACTTCTGTCTGTGCCGTTCTACGCCGCCCTTCCTTCCTCTAAATCATCCCCTCATACCCCATCATCTTCGCCAGATTAAATCTCGCCAGATCCGCCATCCGAATCATTCCTTTACACCTAATACTTCTCATCTACCTCCTCAATCGTCCTATCTGGCTATGACCTTCTGGGATAAATGTATCAAGACCCCCACGCGGAGCGAGGCCAAGGTTGCTATTGCATCGGTGAGCTTCGTTCACGCGAGAACATGAACGTGGACTTGTGAGCTTACTCCCTATCTCATAGGTTCTTCGTGACTATAAGCACTCGGTACGTTCACTCCAACAAGGCTGCGAAGCCTACGGTGCTGACTATCCTTCCTTAGGGCCCTTTGACCCTCAGAACCTCTCGGGGACTCGAAGCCTTTTCCGTCGCAATCGCCGAACACCACTCGCTTCGCTTCCTTCTGGAGGACATTCTTATCCAGCTACCCCCTCAGGAAGTGGGATATCCCGCCCGGCTGCTTTGGGTAGGGATCACCAAGGGTCCGGGTGACCCGTGCGGGTTCGCGGGTGCGGGTACCACGGGTGCGGGTCCGGGTCTCATCTCCAGGACCCGTGGACCCTTGGCACCCGTGAGGAGGAGGAGTACTGAACGTTGAACACCAGGCTGAACACTACTAGCTATACAGTTGCTTAGTAAGGGTGGCTGGAGGCCGGACAAAGTACATGTACGGATACCACTCGGTACCGGTACCCCTCATGTGCACCGTCTCGCACACACTGTCTCGGCACCCGCACCATCTCGCCCAGTGCTCTGTCTCGCCCGTGCCCTCTCTCACCCACGCACCGTCCCCCTCGCCCCGTCTTCCTCGCACGCACTGTCTCTCGCCTACGCCGTCTCCCGTGCACCGTCTCCCTCGCCCGCGCCGTCCCTCGCCTGCATCCGCCGTCTCTCGCCCGCGCTGTCTCTCGCCCGCGCCGTCTCTCGCCTGCACCCTCTTGCCCACGCCGTCTCCCGCGCACCGTCTCCCTCACCCACGCCGTCTCCCTCGCCGTCTCTCAGCACCCCAGTGGGCGGCAAGGACGCGTGGCGCGCATCGAGTGATGCATGCCACGCGTCCCTCCCTTCCTTGCTCTCCTCCACTGCCTGCTCCCTGCTCAGCCTCACCGTCTGTCCAGGCAAACGATAGCGACTACACAGTCGTCTGCCGTCTGCTGTTGGACTGCAGTGTCACTTGGTGACACTGTTCTCCCCTCCCCCACCTCGACCTCGACCTCGGTCCTCCATGCCGTCCTTCACCCACCTTACCGGCCTCCCTCACAACGTCGAGGGCGCATGAGGACGTCCATCCGGATGTCACCAGTATGGAGATTGGAATATGGGGGCCACGGCGATGTACCGCAGCCCCTGTTTTGGTGAGTCCTCCGCCCTGCCCTGCCGTATTCCCAACGCCCACCCGTCCTCCCTGCCGCCCAGTCGACAACTACACGGACGTCCTCCTCCTCTCGGCCCTCCAAGTCGCCCTCCTCCTCTGCGCCGCTCTCCTCTGCGCATGTCGCCCGCCTCTGCATCGCCGAGCTCGTCCTCCTCCGCTCGCGCTGCCTGCGCACGCCGCCCTGCTTCTCCTCACCCTCCTCCGCCCGCTCCTGCCACCTCCTCCGCCCGCCCCTGTCGCCTCCTTCGCGCCGCCCACCCCCGTGACTTCATGCCACCCTCCCACCTCCGCCTCCGTCCGCGTTGCCCGCCTCCGCACCACACTCCTCCAAACCGCGCTCCTTCGCCCGCCTCGCCCTTCTCCGCGCTGGCCTCCACCCTCCTCGCCCGTCCTGCTCCTCCTCGCCCTGCTCCGCCTACGCTTCTCGCCCCTTTCGCACCGCCCACCTGCTTCCTGCCGCCCGCCCCCGCGTTGCCCGCCTCCTCCGCATTGCCCGCCTCGCCGTTGCCCTTCTCCACGCATGTTGCCCGCGTCCGCCTCGCCCGCGTCCGCATTGTCTTCCCCCGCGTCCGCCTCGCCTGCGTCCGCATCGTTTTCCCCCGTGTCCGCCTCGCCTGCGTCCGCGTTCAAGCCCTCCTCCGCGTCGTTCAGCTCCTCCCGCCTCGCCTCCTCCACCTCGCACACCACTTCCTCTGCCTCGTCCCGGCCCTGCGCCTCCTCCCTCGAGCCCTCCTCCATCTCTGCCTCGCCCGCATCCGCGTCGCCTACCTCCGCCCGCACGCTGCCCTCCTCCGCCTCGCCCGCCTCGGCGCCGCCCTCTGCCTCCCTCCATCTGTCCCGTAGCGTACAATAAATATATTTTCATCTATAATAATGCACAGCGTCTCTCGCCTGTGCCGCCTCCCTTCTCCCATGCACCATCTCCCTCGCACGCACCGTCTCTCGCCCACGCCTTCTCGCCCGCACCTTCTCGCCCGTACTGGAGTCTCACCCACTCCATCTCTCTCGCGCCGTCTCGCACCATCTCCCTTGCGCCATCTCCTGCGCGTCGCCATCTTGGTCTCGTGCGTGCCGTCCCGTGCAGCTCGTCTCGCACATGCCGTTTCGCGCATGCGGTATCGCATGCACGCTCTTGCGTGCAACACCTCACTGGTGACTCGTCCCAGGCCCACGGGTGTCCGCCACGGGTGTACACCCGTGAGATACCCGTCCGACCCGTGTGCATGCTGACCCTCAGGTCTGCGGGTGCGGGTGTGAGCGGGTACGGGTGCGGGTTGAGTCAGAATCACCCGAGGGTCACCCGTGGTGAACCCTAGCTTCGGGAAGTGCTCAGGCCCTGCTTTTCCATTTGCACTTTGGTCTTGCACGTCCCGCTTCCATCACCTCCGACAATATTGAAGGATGTCTTCTTCTACGCCCTCACCACCTTCGCCACCAATCTTCCGCACCGCGCCTTGGTCAGTTTCCTCGCCGCCCATTCCAGTACCATCAAGTATCTATCTCTCGATGTCTGTGGCCGCGCCCGCACCTCCCCTTTGAACCGCAGTGACTCGTCCTTCAAAAATGTCCTCGAGCTAGTGTGTCCTGCGCGCTGCTCAGCTGCAATCAAGAGCTCCCGTGTGGGCGTGGCCAGAGTGCGATTGACTCGCGTCGGTTCAACTCTGTACCCCGCCTTAAGACGCCTTTCGTCCAGCCCCCTCACCTCTCTCGTTCTCGACTTCTACTCTCATGACCTCGACATTCTCACTCAAGTGTGCAACCGGATGTGGAACTTGGAGAAGCTGAAGCTTCACGAGAAATCTAGGGATGGAGTACATTCTTCGCATCGCGCGTCGTTACTGCTGCTCACCTCAGACTTCACAGCGTCTTGGACCGAGCACACGCCGCCCATGGAAAGATGTGGAGGAATGGCACAAGACTCTTCTTCGTCTTCCACAGTTGTGGTTTTTGGAAATTTCCACTTGCGCTCGAATTGGCACCAGGCAGACGCCACAGGGGGACGTCGTCATGGGCTGGGCAGAAGGCACCAGCAACCGTCCTGTTCCCCACCCTTCTCTCGTTTGCATTGTACTCATCCTGAGAGACGGTACTGAGGAGGATTCCCCCAGGTGCACGCGGCTTTGGGAGCGCGAGCATCATGGTCAGTGGGGGTGTATGGAAAGTGAGCCTGTACAGTAGATATGTACGTTGTGTTTCATTTCATCTCTCAGAACTTAGAAGCGCTAGTTACTCTCTGTATCCATACGGCATCGGTATCGACTAATGTTACTGTACTCTAATGTAGCGGTCCGGAACCCAATTGTGTTGCAGCCCCAACGATTAGTACGTGCGCGCTGCTCCTGCTTTCATATAACCGTGATCAAGACTCAGGACTCAGGCCTCAGGATGGCGCGATACAAATGCGCTCAGACACAGAGGGTGCCAAAGGGTCACGTGACCTCGAAGCGCGCTCAGATTCTCGTCCGCCCGCCTCGACGTCTCTACCAGCCGCTTTGATCATGTTTTTCTTGCGCATCCTGCCCTCGCCCCTTTACCAAAACCCACAAATCAAGATTTTGTCATAAATCTTGTTTTCGGAGTCTTCTGTTGGAACCTCTGTACGTGGACTGTTCAACGCGCATCGCTTCGTATGTCCGTTCCATCCTCCTGCTCACTCTTATCTCACGTCCTTCTTCCGTGGTCCACCCCAGTGTTCTCTCCGTTCACCGTAGATCAAGACCGCACTTGGAGGGCTTGAAATCGAGTCATTTTCGACGATGCGGAGCTGACTATGTCTGTATGTTGTTCCCGTCTCCCGTTCACATCCTCCGTTCACCCCCCACTTCTCCTCCGCGTTCTCCTCCATTTGTGGACACTCAACCGTGAAAATCATTGCATAGGATCCCAACTCGGATAATCCTTGCGGTGTCATACTAGTGCAGAGCACCCTGTTCTGGTGCGTCCGCGCCGTCTCTCCCGTCTACTGTCCGCTTACGCCCTTTTTTGTTTCGCGTTCCATTTTATCAAGCACTAGTGAAGTGTACAAGTTGTGGAAGCTAGGATCTGCTCAGATACTGTCCGGATTACTCTATCGGACCGCAACGTTTTGACTCGGTGCGCCCACTTTGTGTCTCCTGCCACCCTCTTCTCACCCTCTTCTTCTGCATGTCGCGCCTTCCCGCTATCCAACCAGCAAATGTCAAGACCGCGCAACGAGACACCTGTTGGATCCCCAGTGGATCATTGCGCCCACAAAGAGCCCGCCGTATGGGTGCGCCCGCATCTTCTTCCCCGCGCACTCTCTACTCATATCCTTCCTCCGCGTCACGCTGCCTGCGGCCCACAAATAGCCAACGATGAATAAAATGGCATGGGGTGTCCACTCGGATGCTCTACGACGTGGTACACTAGTGCAGAGCACGCTTCTTCGGCGCCCAAGCCCTGTCTCCCCCGATCCCACCCACTCCTCACCCATGCCTTTTTTCCGTTCCGCTCCTATCCCCTACCGATATTCGGACATCAAGAAATTTCCGGAGAGCATGCACTGGGTCATCTATGGAGCTGTTTGAAGCGCAAGGCGCGCGATCTCGGTACGTCCGCTCGTCACTCCCTCTAACTCTCCGCTCAATTCCTTCTTTCGAATGCCACTTTTCTCCGCTGTTAAACTATCGCACACCAAGACCGCACCATGAATAATCTGTTCGGACACTTTGCGGGATACTGCGTTGGCGCAGAGCGTAGTGTTTTGGTACGCCCACGCCTTTTCTACCGCCCACTCTCGACTCATTTACTTCTTCCGCTTCCTGCTCGCGTTCCACATTCAACTGCAATATGCCAAGACTGTACCGCAGAGCGTCTGCTCAGATACTATGTGGTGATACTGCGCCGACCTGTAGTGCTGTGTTCTGGTGCGCCCACCTTGTCCTCCTACTTACTCTTCGCTCACGCCCTTCATCTGTGTCCTGTTCCTCTCCAAACTCCAACAGTCAGACACGAAGATGGCTCTGAGGAGCACCTCTACCTCTACGATCCTTTATAGGGACTTTGCGGGTGCGTGACACACGTTTCCGGTACGTTGGTCCTGGGACTTCGTCTCGGAGTCCTACACCGGTCTCCTCACTCCTCACTCCTACCTCTCATCGCTTCTCGTGCGTCGCACTCCCTTCCATCAATCGGCGGCCCACTAGTGATCGAGGTCACATCGCGGAGCTCCCACTCGGGTGCTCGGCGAACGTCATTAGCGCGCTGCGTGCTTCTGGATCCGTACGTCCACCCATTTATCTCGCTTGCTCTGCTCACGCCCGTCTGCCATCCAGTCGTCAAGCTTCGGCATCGCTCTACGAAGCTCCCTTACGAACACGTTATGAGATCCTTCCCCTCCTCGAGCATGTGTGTATGCCTCATCTCTTCCAGTGCCTACCTCCGCTCACTCAATTCTACCCCATCTCCGGAAGCCACACACTTTGATAGCCTTTCTAAATTGCCTACAACGAAGTGTCATATGAAGTATGTCTCGTGTCGGTGAACTCTTGTTTTAATGTACGTCCTGAACCAGGTCTTTGACGCCCATATTACTATGTTCTTTCTCCATGCGTTGGCGCCTCCAGTTAGTCGTTGTGAGCCGCAGTACAAAGGGTCACATACTGGCAAGCAAGGAAGGCAAGATCTTTGCTCCTCGTATGCAGCAGTGATAACATGATGAGGGTTGTTCAGGTGAGCCCCATCTCGTTACTTCTCCCCCCATCCTGAGCCACTGTCCTATCAGCAAACCCTCCGCTTGCCTGCTATCTCTCTACACCCTCATGGTTCCTCCAGATCCTGGCCAACATCATGGCCCACACATCGGTGCCCAAGAGCACCAGCCTATTCAAAACCCACCCATCCAACGACGCCCCCCGAGCCCCAGCGTCAGCGTTCTCTCGAAGAGAAGACTGACGGCTGTGTCCCACCATAGATTTGTTGGTGATGGAAAGAGTAAAAAGATTGATATGGTGTGTTCTACTTTATTGCAAAGCTGAATATTCACGTTAATCACTATCACCAGGACCATAACGCACGGCCTTTGGAGCTTGTAGAAACTACCCCCGTTACGAAGTACCGAGTGAGTATTGCTGTGCATAGCTCTTAAACTGTGTTGATGAACCGATTCTTCAAGGTCGAGATCTGGCGTCCCACTGTGCCTACCGCACGTCGAGAGGTCTTGCGGATTGTTCCCTTGCCAAAACCTCGGCGTAGCGTTCAGCCGATGCCCGCTCCCAGCTCTCAGGAGACGCTGAGTTCGACGCCGAGCGAGAGCCAACATGAAGCCAACGTGCGCCGATTCTTCACGTCGATGTGGTGTTTGCGGCGTCTAACATGTCCAGTTCAGCCTGTACACCGTACCCCCCTGAACACGAGACCGATGCACTCTCAACCTGAACAGGCCATGAGCATCGATAGCCACGCCGCTCAAGAGCAGCCTCTCATGGACGCACACATCAACGACGTCCTCTCAGAGGATGACAGCGAGCAGTTCATGGACTGTGAACAGGATTTCCATGACGCAATCCAACCCGTCGACGTCGACTCCCAGTCCAACGACGAAGACGCTTTGTACGCCATGGCTCGCTCGCAGCCCGTCGACAGGGACTATCAGCTCAGCTCCGAAGACGCCCTGGACGCCAACGGTCGCGCGCAGTCCATCGACGAAGACCCCCGGTCCAGCGACGAAGACGCTTTGTACGCCATGGCTCGCTTACAGCCAGTCGACAGAGATCATCAGCTCAGCGACGATGACGCTATGGATGCCGTCGGTCGCGCGCAGCCCATCGACGAAGACTTCCAGCCCGGCGATAACGACGCTGTGGACGCCGACGGTCGCACGCAGTCCATCGATGAAGCCTCTGAGCCCGGCGACGACGACGCTATGGACGCCAACGGTCGCTCACAGGCTGTCGACAATGGCTCCCAGTCCAGCGACGAAGACACTATGGACGCTGACAGTCGCACGCAGTCCATCAATGAAACCTCTCAGCTCGGCAACGACGACGCTATGGACGCTGACGGCCGCTCACAGGCTGTCGACAAGGGCTCCCAGTCCAGCGAAGAAGACACTATGGACGACGACAGCCACACGCAGTCTACCGACAAAGACTCTGAGCCCAGCGAAGACGACGCTATGGACGCCGACGGTCGCACACAGCTCATCGACGAGGACCCCCAGCCCGGCGACGACGACGCTTTATACTCCAACGGTCGCGCGCAGCCCATTGACAAGGATCCCCAGTCGAGTAGCGAGAAGGGTCGCGCGCGGCCCTCTTGCGCCGACAACTCAAAGTCTCAATCCCAATTCCAGTCAATGTCCGGCTCGCAGCCGATACGTACGACTCCCTCTCTCAGCATCTTCACCTTATCTCCTGTCGCCGACCCCCTTTCTACATATTTCAAACCGTGGCACACCCTTGCCGGGCCTGGAGTACCGCCGCACGGAGGTGCGCTACGGGACAATTCTGGTCCTGAGCCCTCTTACCCCCGTATTCGATCGCCGTATGTTGGCCCTCAAAACTCGTCGTATAACTATTTCAACACCTCGGACCCTTCCTTCTTTTCCCATGGTTTCGTCAAGCAGCCTCCACACCCCGCCCCCGCCGCAACTCGTCCCACCCCGCGGCCTCCACCGTCCTCCAAAAGTAGCACCGCACCTCGCCCACACCCCGCTCCCGCCACACCTCGTCCACGCCCTGCTCCTACCGCACCTCGTCCACGCCCTGCTCCTACCGCACCTCGTCCACGCCCTGCTCCTACCGCACCTCGTCCCATTCCTCAGCCCTCCATGTCCCCCCAAGGCAGTATCGCATCCATTCATCCTGCTCGTTCTTTACAACGCAATGGAAGCTATGCGCTGATGAATCAAAGCAACGAATCGGACACTAGCACCTCCCTCAACGGTGAACATCACTCCAGTGCTGAGCAGCACAGAGTCCCTTCGCCTATATTTGTGCAACCGCCGTCGGTGAGTAGCTCCTTATCATACGGTGTTCCCAATGGATGCTAATCCATGTCTCTAGCGCGCTCACCTGGAGCGTGAAGCCACGCCAACTCAGCGTGATTATCGCCCATCCTCTGGCGGTGCAAGCGGCGGTGAGATGGTATTTCAATCCGCGATGATAACCATGATGGAGACATTGATCAAGGAGAGTCGGGATACCCGGTAAGTTGGCGAACCCATATGCGTCATTCTATTGTGTTATCGACTGATTCTTGTATGCGCACAGGGCCGTGATGACGCGTGTTCTTTCCCGCCTCGAGAGCGGCGAGGCAGAACAAGGTGCCACAGCTCCAGCTCATGGCGCGCGGCGCGGTTGTGGAGGTGGGAGACCTATCACAGGAGGTGACGCGTCTGTCTCAGACGCAGATGACGAGACAAGTCCCAAGAAGACCAAGAAGAAGAAGAAGTCGGTAGCGATGGCTCTCAGTGATCCTGCCAATTACAACGCGAAGTTGTTCCTCCAGGTAAGCAACCGTTCCTCTGTAGTATCCTTGCAGTACTCATCACCCGCTCAGAGCTGCGTCCGCAAACACCTCGATGCAATGTGTAGCATTGCATCGATAGCAGAGCTCGTTAAGGAGCAACCTCCGATCAGCGATTCAGACGTCGAAGATTTCAACGACAACTTGCACGGTGCTCTTACCTGCACGGTTGAGAATTTCCGCGTTGTGGATACGTCCTTGGACCACCACACCGTTCAACCAGCTTCCTCGTGAGATCTTTATAGATCACTTCTTGACCGCGTTGCCCAGATACGAGCTGGACTCAGAGATCGTCATCTCTCCAGTTTTGCGCACGAAGAAGATCATCGGGCATATCTTGGATAAACACATGGATGGCAAGCGGTCCAAGTACAAGGAGGCCCTCCATCCGCCTTCCGAAGAGGCCCGCAACGAAAAGCTACGCATCAAAGCCATGCGCTCTCGGCAGTCCGGGGTGAGTGGAGTTCGCTTCTTGTAGAGTACTTGAGCTTATTTGATTGCTTCTCAGATTTCTCAGACGCGACGATCGATCGCCGCACAGCTCAAAATCCACCGTGTCAACAAGATGCTGCAGAAACTCCTGCCCGGCCACATGAGTGGAGACGAGACGGATGACGAAGTCAAGACTCACCCTCCCCTCTTTCGCATGAAGAAGGTTCCATGGCGTAGTCAACAACTTAACGAGTGGTTGTGGACACTCAGCTGCCAGCACATCGACAACTTCAAGACGCCAGTAGGCGCTCGAGCGAGTCCAGGCAATCCGCCCCGATCCCGCTACCTTCCCACAAACGCCCCCGACCAGATCGGCCCCGTTGCGAAGGGATTGTGGCGCAACTGCTATGATCGAAAGTGGCTCAGGGTTTGTCAGCCGTATGAGATCGCCATGCTTGAGATCATTGACGAAGACTTCGACTTCGCCTTGCCTCTCAGGCCCAGGACACCATTTCCGAACTCGATCAATGCCAAGGCATTGCGTAAGGCCATGCGCTCCAAGTAGTCGTGAGTGAACAAAGAACAACTACGATCTACATGCTGACGTCCACTGACAGGTGGCTCGTCTATGTTATACCCATGATGTATATGATGTTGTGTAACACTGTCCCCTCTAGCAGCGCTAGAGATATTTAACAACTTTCGAATGTATCGGAAGCCCCCGACCAGCAGTGAATCAAGCAGCCGTGAAAAACGGAGCTCTTGGATGGCTCACTGCCATTCTCATCGCTTTTACAGCGTGGGATCTGGCAAATTCGCGCTTGAAAACCCTGACGCTCCTCCGAATCGTCGCGCGTTATGAAGTGATTTTACCCGACTAGTACACCACCGCATCCTTTGGCCAGGTATGCGTAAGCTCACGAACCAGCGCCGTCAGTGCTACCGACATTCTCGTCCTCTCCAGCGGCCCCGCCTCGTCGCTCTATCGCCCACCCTTCAGCCCATCGTCCGCACCCACGCGACCATTGCCGCCTGCTCGATGCCGCTGTCACCCATGAATTCGCTCAAGCCCCATACCTGGCTCGTCGAACTCTCGTTCACGACTCCGCTAAGCCCATTCAGGCTTGACCTTGCGCTCAACTGTGCGTTCCCATCCGGTTCAAGCCCACCAGTGCGCTTGACCCTCCGCTCGACCATCGACGCAGCTCAGGTACGTATCCCTTTGCTCGCGCTCACGATATCTCAGTCGAGCGTTCTCCCAGACACGCTCCCGCCCCAGCGATAATCTGTGCCGTGCTCACTACGGTCGAGGAGCTTCACCCCGGAGTAGAACCTTGAGCGTTCTGTGCATGAAGAGGTAATCTTGTCAGTAACGTGTATTGTTCTGTAGTCTGTATGATACTGACTTTCCATACTGCATCTTGTAGCGCACGTCCGCAAGGCGCGCTCGTGAATAGTAGCTATGAGAGCTCCGGGTGCCACTGCGCTCGTGGATCTGGAGCCACTGCGCTCGTAGCTCCGGAGCCACTGCGCTCGTAGCTCCGGAGCCACTGCGCTCATAGCTCTAGGCGCCACTGCGCTCGTAGCTTCCAGCGCAATCGCACTGCGATGCGATTGCGCTGGAAGCTACCGGCCGGTAGCTCCCACTGCAGCAATATGTTCGCCTCCTTGCTTGAGGCTCTGATTAGCTTCGATCCGGGCGCATGTGATGGTAGTCCTATCGCACTGCGCGACGAGTCTGTCTGGTGCCGAAAATTCTGAGGAGCTTGCCAACACCAGGTAGTAGAACGTTGTATACTAGCTAACAGTGGATCTAATTAAACGCACACGGGAGGAATTGTCGCATGCGACGATGGTGATGACGGTCAATTCTGTCGCAAAACATCAGTGAAATTCCGTACAGAAACCAACATGACTTACGCGATCTAGAGCTCACTCGAGTGGGCCTAAGAGATTTGCGGGTGGCAGCGGCATCGAGCAGGTGGCGATGGGCGTGTGGGTGGGTGCGGATGGGTGGGTGCGGATGCTGGGCTCGCTGGTTCGTGAGCGGCAGGGTGAAGAAACATTAACGATCGGGTTTAGAGAGAGTCAAAAGGAAGGCGCTACTTACACGTCTCGGTGCCGAACATAAAACCTGGTAAGTGGCCGACCAGGCTGAGGCCATGAATCCTGGGCATGACCTGGTCTGCGGCAGACCAGGCCGATTCCATGATACCCAGTGGCGCGCATATCAGGCTCGGAACATGAGTCAGCCAGGTTACGTGGACCCACCATGTTCTTTGCACGGTCGGGGGCGGATCGTGATGCCTTACGCCACCCCAGGCGGGCGCAGACCACGGGCCGACCATGATTCCTGTTCTTTGTCCGGTCCGGCGCGGACCAGACAAAGAACGTGACCGTGACAGGTTCCATGGCAGTACCATGTTCCAGGTCCTATTCGGGCACCGAATATTCGGGATTTCTCGTCGTGGGAGGAGAACATTTTTGAGGGGTGAGAGGTCAGTGCATGTCCTGGCTTTCCTCGGCAAAGTCGGTCAGCCGGGACACCGCCATTTGCCGAAGGTACCGTGCACCCGGGCTCGGCTGGACTCACCCGGTTACCTCGGCAGAGTCGTTCGGCCGGACTCACCTGGTTTTCCCAGAGGAGTCGTTCGGCCGGACTCCCCTGGTTTTCCCAGGGGAGCCGCCCGGCCGGACCTGGTCGAAGTGAATACAGTGTAGCATGCATAAAACATGCTGTGTGGTGTATGTAGGGCTTCATATGATCAATTAGGCCTCCAGGTTTGATAGTTATGAAGTATACACCACACGGGTAGCGCTGTAGCACAGAACTTTGTCACCCAGGTCTGGCCAAACCCACCCAAGCATGTAGCAGCCACCTTCAAGACCTCTGATATTTGGAGGTGGGTGTCCAAGGACAGACATACCGGGGAGCACTGGGGTCCAATGCAGCCAGGCAGTGGTGCAAGCCCGACACTGCACTAGGTGGCAATGGACGGATGGCCGGTGATAAACAGATGGCCGGCATTAGACAGATTGTTACGTTCGAGCTTTATTCCGGATGGAATACAGCCTAGGCGCTTGGTGGTTACGGTGGCTATGCTCTGGCGCTTGCGTGCTATCGAGCGAGTGCGAGCGACAAGAGAGTAAGATTGCGTGTAGCTGGGGTAGATGTAGTATACAGAGGAGATTCAAGTCTGGAGAGGGAGCGCTCTGGGGCGTCGTCCTTATATACAGGAGCGAGAGTGGGGAGTCATATTATCTACGAGTCATCACCAGTCCGCATGACACAGCCCTAGTCGTAGTGACTCGTCGTGACTAGGTACCGCAGGAGGAGTCAGGGCGAGTATACGATGAGTAGTGATGAGTATGTATGAGTCAGAAGGTACAGCATGTGTAGGTAATAGTTCTGCATATAGGGAGAGCGGGGGTTATGGATGGAAATTAAATGGGGGCAGCGTACGAGTGTCACTGATCGTAACATTAGCTCCCTCTCCCGGGGAGGGTCGTCCCGACCTTCTACGCGTTGGTCGACGTTGTCGCGTTCACCGCGGGGGCGTGTCCGATGCCCACAGCCGTGAGGTCCGAGGCGATCTGAATCGATACCCGATCAACGTACTCCTGGAGGGGGAGGTGGCCACCCTCGTAGTTCTGGAGGATGGTGATGATCGGTTGGTCGAACTTCTCGCGATAGACGTTCCATGGCTGAGAGTCGACGATCCGGTTCTCGATGACTTCGTCGCAAAAGGCGTCGATGTGCTGGGCGATAGCCTCGGCGACTAGGAGGTGTAGGTCCCGTCGGATCTTCGCGTGGACTTGGGGGAAGCCTATCTCGAGGTACTCGTAGAGGCGAGCGGGGGTGAATAGTTCCGGCCAGGAGTCTATACGCGCACCGAGGTAGTGGTCGACACCGACATGGACGGTGATGACGTATCGACCCGATGCTGCTTGAACGCGCCATCGGGGCGTGCGAGGAGGGGGGTGAACGAGGACGAGTTCGTCGTCGTGGTAGTCGATGATTTCTGCCTTGAGCTCGGCGAAGATGTCGTCCAGGGCGTCGTGGTGGCGTGGGCGCGGGGACTCGTCAGGTCCAGTGAGGGTGAGACGCGAGGAGCTTGCGAGGGTTCCAGGGGGGAGGTTGAGGACTCCGAATTGTACTCCAGGCTCCGCGTTCGCGGTCTGCGCTCGGACCCAGTTACGGTGGACCATCAGGAGGGATTGAGCTGCAAGGAGGTCGGCGGTGGGGACCGGAGGAGGCAGTGGGGTGGAGGTGTCTTGGGCGCGCGTCACGGCGGCAGGGAGGTCGAGTATCGGTTGGAGAGGTGGGAGGTCGTCCGTGGTGCCTGTGTTCACCGGAGTGAGGGCGTTCCAGGCGGCCTGGTTGCGCTCTCGTTCTTCCGGAGCGGGTTCGCTGGGGGACCCCCACTCTACGATGTCGGATGGGATGTTTCCCCAGGGGGGGAGGTGTTGCTGATTGGTGGGCAGTAGGTCGTCGAGGGCGGCCGCGACCTCGATGCTGGTGAGCTGGTCGAGTGCGACGTCTGCGGCTCGCGCGATGAGGGCCCGAAGGGTCAGCGAGGCCTCCTTGGCGACGGCCTTCTGGCTGGCAGGGGCTCCAGCGCGTTGCACGAAGTGGTCGACCGTCTTCCAGACGTCGAACGCCTCGGTCGCGATGCGGTATTCGTTGACGAGGGGCTCGGTGTGGGGGATATGTTGGGTGCGGTAGCGGACGTGGCCGTGGAGGTCGGAGTGCGCGATGGTCCACCCGATGCGGTCTCCGAGGGTTCCGCGACTCTCGTTAGTGCGATAGAGAGTCGGAAGGTGGTCGTAGTTGACCTGGGGGCGGTTATTGATGAAGTCGGGGGTGTCGTGGATGTCCGGCGTAGTGAGGCGGATGGGATAGAGGCGGGGAGCGCGACGAGGAGTAGAGCGGTGGTGGCGAGGCATCTTGAGAAGCGCATTCGAGGTGGGAGTGGGATGAGGGTCAGAGGAGCTTGTGTCTCTTCTTATATACCCTCAGGATATCGGGCGCGTTCTTCAAATGGTGCTCGGGTTCCCATGAGTTTTCTGCTGACTCCCAGCCCTTCCACGTCACCAGGTATTCCAATTTGTCTCGTTTGCGTCCTCTCATTCGGTGGTTAAGAATAGCTTCCACTTCATGCTCCTCTTCGCCGTCTATGACGTCAGGAGGTGGACGTGGCATGTCCGGGCCATGTGCTTTGGTGACTCGATACGGAGTCAGGAGCGTGGCATGGAAGACTGGATGAATCTTCCAAGTGCGTGGTAGGTTTAATTTGAACGTTACAGGTCCCATGACTTCGGTGATAACAAAGGGTCCTTCTCGTTTGGGTGCCAGTTTCCGGTGTGGGTACGGGAGGCGGAGGTTGGTTGATTCTAGAAGGACCTTATCTCCTCTCTTGAATGAGACGAGCTGTCCTGGTGATCTTCGTGCCATTGCCGCGGCTGCGTGATTATGGGCTACAATTGTATTTTCTTGAGCAGCTCGGAGGGCGGAGAGCCGTTCCTCCGTGCTGGGGTATTTCGGGTTTTTTCGTGGGAGTTTGACTAGCTGTGGTTGATAACCATAGAGTAGTTCGAACGGTGATTTCTTTGTTACTGAATGCGTTCGTTGATTATGTGCGTATTCGAATTCCTTGAGGTGATCCGCCCATTCGTTTGGGATATTGCCGCAATAGAGACGCAGGGCGAGGTCCAGTTCTTGATTTACTCGTTCTGTTTGACCGTCGGTTTGCGGGTGGTACGCCGTGCTCAGCGCAGTTTCCATTCCCATAAGTTGGTGGAGTTCCCTGAACGCTCCTGCTGCGAATTGCGGGCCTCGGTCGGATATGATTTTGGAGGGGACTCTGAATCGGCTGAAGACTTGGTCCCATAGTAGCTTTGCTGCTCCTTCTGCTGTGATATTCTTCGTGCAAGGCGGGAATATGGCCATTTTTGTAACGTCATGGTCGACGACTACTTGGACTGCATTATATCCGTTTGATTCTGGTAGATCTGTGATGTAGTCGGTGGTTATGACGTTAAACGGCCTAGTGTTCCCGCTATGTGGAATCGGGAATAATCTTGTTTTGGTTGGATTGGTGTTGACTTTGGTGGTTTGGCATCTTGCGCATCCTTTTACATATTTGGTGATGAAGTTACGCATCCCGTCCCATATATAGTCTCTTTTGACTAGTTCGAAAGTCTTCTGAATTCCCGGGTGACCCATTACGGCTGGTTCGTGATAGGTTTTGACAATGTTGCGATAGAGGTTCTCGTCGGGTGGTACGTAGATGCGTTCTTTGAATAGTAACAGTCCTTCTTCTTCTTTCCAATCGCTCGGCTTGCCCCAGGCAGGTCGTGGTTTGTCAGTCGCTTTGGTTGTCAGGAACTGTATTAGATCCGGGTTGCGGGCTTTGTTGTTTCGGATTTGTTGGGAGATGTCAATTTGGACAGAGTTGAGTGAGAAAATTTGTTCCGGCAGCATGACCATGTCCTTGTTATCATTCTCCCCCTGTTCATGATCTGTTCTCCTGGACAGAGCGTCGGCTTGCGCAATTGTTTTTCCCGGGTGATGTTTCAAGGTGAAGTTGAATTCGTTCATGTAGTGATGCCATCGTGCTTGTCTTGGGTTTAAGTGTTGCGCAGAGCGGAAATATGTTAGGTTTTGGTGGTCTGTGATGACTTCTACAGGGTGTGGTGATCCTTGCAATAAATGTCGCCATTCCTTGAATGCTCGAATGATTGCGAGTAATTCCCTGTCGTAGATCTGATAGTTTCTTTCCGCTTCTGTGAACGACTTTGATAGATATGCGCATGGGTGCCATATTCCGTCCGTTCCTTTCTGGCGTAGCACTGCTCCTGTCGCTACTTTGGACGCGTCGCATTCTACTTGGAATGGTTCATAGGGATCCGGCATCTTGAGGATCGGTCCGGTTGTGAAACGCTGCTTTAATTCTTGAAAGGCTGCTTCACAGTCTTCGTCCCATTTGAACGGAGTGTCCTTTCTCGTCAGCGATGTCAATGGTTTGACCACCTTTGAGTAGTCCTTGATGAATCGTCTGTAGAAGTTTCCAAATCCTAGGAAGGCCTGTACTTCCTTCAATTTGGTTGGTTGCTTCCATTCCAGTACGGCTTTGATTTTTACTGGATCCATGGCTATTTCGTCGGGACGTATGATTGATCCGAGGAGTTCTACTTCCTGTCTATCGAATTCGCATTTGGATGGTTTTAGGTAGAAATCTAGTTCTTGAATTCTTCTGAGAACTCTTAGTGTTCTTCTGTGGTGTTCTTCTAAATCGTTGGAGAAGATCAGAATATCATCGATGTAGATAACCATCCATCCTTCGCGAATGAGGTCCTCGAAGTTTTGATTCATCATGCTCTGAAAGGTCGCCGGGGCGTTGCATAGTCCAAAGAACATTACTGTGGGTTCATATAGTCCTTTGGGGGTTATAAAAGCGGCCTTCCATTCGTCTCCTTTCTTGATTCGAATATTGTTGTATCCAGCTCGTACGTCCAACTTGGTGAAGTACTTGGCCCCTTTGAGTTTATCTATTAGGTCGCTGATTAGTGGGAGTGGGTACGCATTTCGAATCGTTCCTTCATTGAGGGCCCTGTAGTCTTGGACTGGTCGGAGTGTTCCATCCTTTTTTGGAATGTAGAAAAATGGCGAAGCGAATGGGGATTTCGATTCTTTGATATACCCCTTTCTCATGTTTTCTTCGATGAATTTTTCTAGTTCAGCTTGTTCCGTGAGGGTGAGGGGATAGATCTTGTTCCATCTCTTGTCCTTGTGAAAATCGAAGCCTGGTTTTAGATCGATTGCATGGTCCCATGGTTTGGATTCAGGAAATCATTCTGCGGCCTTTTTTTCAAATATCTTGCGGTAGCCTTTCACGAAGTCCGGTAGTATCTCATCTAACGGTACCTCGGGTTTCAATTTATTTGCTTCGATTGCGATTTCCGCTGACTTCGTGGCTCGTCGGATCTTGCTGGTTTCAAACCATTCTGTGAGGACTTTGGAAGGGTTGTGTGTCGGTTTATCGTCATCTATGTCCATCTCTAAGTATGCCAGTAATAGTTCTTGATCGTCTGCTCTGAGTGGGTACCCCCACAGGGTTCCTTCGGGGGGCATGGTCGTTTGTCGGGTTTTTTGTAGCTCCTGTTGTTTCTTGATCCTATCTTGTTTGATGGTCACTTTCCCGGTTTCCCAATTGATGATTGGATTGTAGTTTCGAATCCAGGGCATTCCAAAGATTACATCATCTCGTCCGATATTGGCCACATACCAATGGGTGGGTAGCTTGTTTCCGTTGAGAGTGAAGTTCCCTTCTACGCGATGAGTAATGTTTCCTGAGCTGTTGACCGTATCGTCCGCGTTTTTGAACCGAACAGGTACTGGTAGTAGCACCATTGGGAGTTTGTATTTGTCCACTATTCTTTTATTGATGATTACTGCGTCGGCTCCAGAGTCGAGGAGGCCTTTGATTTCGACGGCGATTTTTCCCACTTCAATGTAACCGTTGAGTAATAAGGCGTGTCTTCGCCGTTCGGTATTCGATACAAGGGTTACATGAATGGTGGTTGTATTAGGCAGATCCGGCGTCGATTCGTCCTGCCGCTTTAAAAATCCTCCGTCTCGTCAATTATAGTAGCGTTGATTTCGGCTTCAGAGTCGCTGGGAGGGTCGTCTTCTTGGTCCTCCCTCATGGCGCGAATCTTCTGCTGTTCCGGCTTTCCTTTCTTCTTGGCTGGGCAGAATCGTGCCAGGTGCTTTCCTTTCTTGCAATAGAAGCATAATCCCTTGCTTCGTAGGTCTTGTTCTTCTTCCGCAGAGAGTCGGTTGACTTCTCTGTTCGATCTTTCTGTGGTTGTGGTTTTAACCACCTTCATCTTGAACCTTGGTTTGATCCCGAGGATCTTGTCCATGTCTTTCTTCATCTTCCAGTTCCTGTCGACATCAATGGCTCGCGCCATCCATGTGTTGAGGTCTGCAGGTACCGTGGCCATGTCCAGGATCTTGTTGCGTACTGGAGCATCGAGGGATTGTCGGTACCATGCTAGTTGGGCGCGTGGTTCCGTGATGAGCGCCTTCGTGATTAGGTCCATAAAGGTTCCATTGAAGG